>NW_027671917.1:0-1200000 GCF_964165515.1 Mesoplodon bidens
CTGTGATCACAATGTTCCATAAAACTTGTCATCACAACGCCCCATGATGCTGGTTACCACAATTATCCATGGACTTCTCATCACAATGCTCCATGACCTTTGTCATCACAATTCTCAATACACTTGTCATCACAATGCTCCCTGGAACTTGTCATCAGTATGCTCATTGAAAACTGTCATGACAAGTCTCCATGCACTTTTCATTACAATGATCCATGCCCTTTTCATCACAATGCTCCATGCCATTGTCATCACAATACTCCACAAGCTTGTCATCAGAATGCTCCGTGACACATGTCATCACAATGATCCATGAACCCTGTCATCAAAATGTTCCATGACACCTGTCATCACAATGCTCCATGCCCCTTGTCATTACAGTGCTCCATGATGCTCGTCATCACAGTTATCCATGGTCTTCTCATCACAGTGCTTCACTGTCTTGCCATCACAATGCTCCAAGACATGGTTATCACAATGCTCCATGTCCCCAGTCATCACAATGCTCCATGACCCCTGTCATCACAATACTCCATACCCCTTTTCATTACAGTGATCCATGACGCTCGTAATCACATTTATCCATGCTCTTCTCATCACAATGCTCCACGCGCTTGTCATCAAAATGCTCCATGACACTTGTCATCACAGTGCTCCATGACCACTGTCATCACAATGCTCCATGTCCCCTGTCATCACAATGCTCCAAACCCCTTGTCATTACAGTGCTCCATGACGCTTGTCATCACAATTATCCATGGTCTTCTCATCACAATGCTCCACGGTCTTGCCATCACAATGCTCCATTCCCTGGTCATCACACTGCTCCATGTCCCTGTCATCACAATTCTCTACGTTCTTGGCATCAGAATGCTCCATGACACTTCTCATCAAAGTGTTACATGCTTTGTCATCACAATTCTCAATGCACTTGTCATCGCAATGCTCCATGACCCCTGTCATAGCAAACTCCATGTGCTTGTCATCACAATACTCCATGTGCTTGTCGTCACAATGCTCCATGACCTTTGTCATCACAAGACTCCCTGACACTTGTTCTCAGAATGCTCCTTGAAACCTGTCATGAAAAGGCTCCATGCCTTTTTCATCACAATGCCCCATGTCATTTTCTTCACAATGCGCCATGCGATTGTCATCAAAATACTCCACAAGCTTGTCATCAGAATGCTCCCTGACCATTGTCATCACAATGCTCCATGACCCCTGTTATCTCAATGCTCCATACCCCTTGTCATTACAGTGCTCCATGACGCTCGTCATCACAGTTACCCGTGGGCTTCTCATCACAATGCTCCACAGTCTTGCCATCACAATGCTCCATGCCTTGGTCATCAGAATGCTCCATGTCCCGTGTCATCACAATTCTCCACGTTCTTGGCATCACTATGCTCCATGACACTTCTCATCACAGTGTTACATGCTTTGTCATCACAATTCTCTATGCACTTGTCATCGCAATGCTCCATGATCCCTGTCATTGCAATCTCCATGTGCTTGTCATCACAATGCTTCATGAACTGGTCATCAAAATTCTCAATGGCCCTTGTCATCACAATGCTCCATGCCCTTGTCATCACAAAGCTCCCTGACCCTTGTCATCACAATGCTCCAAGCCCTTGTCATCAAAATGCTCCATTACCTTTGTCATCACAATCCACCATGACACTTGGAATCACAATGCTCCATTCCATTGTCATCGCAATGACCATGACATATCTCATCACAATGCTCCCTGACACCTGTCTTCACAATACTCCATGACCTTCTCATCACAATGCTCCATGCCCTTGTCATCACAATGCGCCATGCCCACTCTCATCACAATAGTCCATGAAATTTGTCACACCAATGCAACATGCCCCTGTCATCACAATGCTCCATGCACTTTCATCACAATGCTCTATGACCCCTGTCATCACAATGCTCCGTGACTCCAGTCATCACAATGCTTCATGACCATTGTCACCACAATGCTCCATGAACATATCATCACAATGCTCCGTGACCCTAGTCATCACAATGCTCCATGCCTTTGTCAGCACAATACTCCATGACCCATGGCATCACAATGCGCCATGCGCTTGTCATCACAAGGCTCCACATCGTTGTCATCACAATGCTCCATAAACCTTCTCATCACAATGCTCCATGCGTTTGTCAGCACAATGCTCCATGACCCATATCATCACAATGTGCCATGCGTTTCTCATCACAGTGCTCCACAACCTTGTTATCACAATGCTCCATGCACTTCTCATCAAAATGCTCTCTCACCAATGATATCACAATGTTCCTTAACTAATCATCTCAATACTCCCTCACACCTGTCATCACAATGTTCCATAACCCTTGTCACAACAATGCTACATGCACTTATCATCACAATGCTCCATGCCCCTGACATCACAATGTTCCATAACCCCTGTCATCACAATGCTCCATGACCCTTTTCATCACAATGCTCCATGACCCCTGACATCACAATGTTCCATAAACACTGTCATCAAAATGTTCCATGACCATTTCATCCAATTGCTCCATGACCCTGTCATCACAATGCTCCCTGCCCTTCTCATCACAATGCACCACACCCTTGTCATCAAAATGCTCCATGGCCTATGTCATCACAAAGCTCCATGACCCTTGGCATCACAATGCTCCATGCCATTGTCATCACATTGCTCCATGACGTTGTCATCACAAAGCTCCATGACACTTGTCATCACAATGCTCGATGCCCTTCTCATCACAATGCACCATGCCTTTGTCATTGCAATCCTCCAAGACACATGTATCACTGTGTTCCGTGCACTTGTCATCACAATGCTCCATGCCCACTCTCATCACAATAATCCATGAAAATTTTCAGACCAATGCTCCATGCCCTTGTCATCACAATGCTCCATTATAACTGTCATAACAATGCTCCATGACCCCTGCCATCACAATGTTCCACGGCTTTGTCATCGCAAGACTCCATGACCCTTGTCATCACAATGCTCCAAGACCCCTGTAATCACAATGCTCCATGCCCATGTCATCACAAAGCTCCCTGACGCATGTCATCAGAATGCTCCATGGCCTTCTCATCACAATGCTCCATGCCCTTCTCATCAGAATGCACCATGCCTTTGTCATTGCAATCCACCAAGAAACATGTATCACTGTGTTCCGTGCCCTTGTCATCACAATGTTCCATGCCCACTCTCATCACAATAATCCATGAAACTTTTCAGACCAATGCTCCATGCCCTTCTCATCACAATGCTCCATTAACCCTGTCATGACAATGCTCCATGACCCCTGCCATCACAATGTTCTACGGCTTTGTCATCGCAAGACTCCATGACCCTTGTCATAACAATGCTCCAAGACCCCTGTAATCACAATGCTCCATGCCCATGTCATCACAAAGCTCCCTGACACATGTCATCAGAATATTCCATGGCTTTCTCATCACAATGCTCCATGTCCTTTTCATAACAATGGTCCAAGACCCCTGTAATAACAATACTCCATGCCACTTTTCATCTCAGTGCTCCATGAACCCTGTCATCACAATGCAACATGCCCATTATCATAATGCTTCATGCTATTGTCATCACAATGAAATCAATATTCTCCATGACCTCTGTCATCACAATGCTCCAAACCCCTGTGATCACAATGGTCCATAAAACTTGTCATCACAACGCCCCATGATGCTGGTTACCACAATTATCCATGGACTTCTCAAGACAATGCTCCATGACCTTTGTCATCACAATTCTAAATACACTTTTCATCACAATGCTCCCTGGAACTTGTCATCAGTATGCTCATTGAAAACTGTCATGACAAGTCTCCATGCACTTTTCATCACAATGCTCCATGCCATTGTCATCACAATACTCCACAAGCTTGTCATCAGAATGATCCGTGACTTTTGTCATCACATTGATCCATGAACCCTGTCATCAAAATGTTCCATGACACCTGTCATCACAATGCTCCATGCCCCTTGTCATTACAATGCTCCATGATGCTCGTCATCACAATGCTCCATGCCCACTGTCATCACAATGCTCCATGACCCCTGTCATCACAATGCTCCACACCCCTTGTCATTACAGTGCTCCATGACGCTTGTCATCACAATTATCCCTGGTCTTCTCATCACAATGCTCCATGGTCTTGCCATGACAATGCTCCATGCCAAGGTCATCACACTGCTCCATGTCCCTGTCATCACAATTCTCCACTTTCTTGGCATCACTATGCTCCATGACACTTCTCATCCAAGTGTTAAATGCTTTGTCATCACAATTCTCTATGCCCTTGTCATCGCAATGCTCCATGACCCCTGTCATAGCAAGCTCCATGTGCTTTTCCTCACAATACTCCATGTGCTTGTCGTCAAAATGCTCCATGACCTTTGTCATCACAATGCACCCTGTCACTTGTTGTCAGAATGCTCCTTGAAACCTGTCAAGAAATGGCTCCATGCCTTTTTCATCACAATGCCCCATGCCGTTTTCTTCACAGTGCTCCATGCCTTTGTCATTAAAATACTCCACAAGCTTGTCATCAGAATGCTCCCTGACCATTGTCATCACAATGCTCCATGACCCCTGTTATCTCAATGCTCCATACACCTTCTCATTACAGTGCTCCATGACGCTCGTCATCACAGTTACCCGTGGTCTTCTCATCACAATGCTCCACGGTCTTGCCATCACAATGCTCCAAGCCCTGGTCATCACAATGATCCATATCCCGTGTCAGCACAATTCTCCACGTTCTTGGCATCACTATGCTCCATGACACTTCTCATCACAGTGTTACATGCTTTGTCATCACAATTCTCTATGCACTTGTCATCGCAATGCTCCATGATCACTGTCATAGCAAGCTCCATGTGCTTGTCATCACAATGCTTCATGAACTGGTCATCAAAATTCTCAATGGCCCTTGTCATCACAATGCTCCACGCCCTTGTCATCAAAATGCTCCATTACCTTTGTCATCACCATCCTCCATGACACTTGGCCTCACAATGCTCCATTCCATTGTCATCGCAATGACCATGACATATCTCATCACAAGGCTCCCTGACACCTGTCTTCACAATACTCCATGACCTTCTCATCACAATGCTCCATGCCCTTGTCATCACAATGCTCCATGCACTTTCATCACAATGCTCTATGACCCCTGTAATCACAATGCTCCATGACTCCAGTCATCACAGTGCTTCATGACCATTGTCACCACTGTGCTCCATGAACGTTTCATCACAATGCTCCGTGACCCTAGTCATCACAATGCTCCATGCCTTTGTCAGCACAATACTCCATGACCCATGGCATCACAATGCGCCATGCGCTTCTCATCACAATGCTCCACATCGTTGTCATCACAATGCTCCATAAACCTTGTCATCACAATGCTCCATGCGTTTGTCAGCACAATGCTCCATGACCCATATGATCACAATGTGCCATGTGTTTGTCATCACAGTGCTCCACAATCTTGTTATCACAATGCTCCATGCACTTCTCATCAAAATGCTCTCTCACCAATGATATCACAATGTTCCATCACTAATCATCTCAATACTCCCTCACGCCTGTCATCACAATGTTCCATAACCCTTGTCACAACAATGCTACATGCACTTATCATCACAATGCTCCATGCCCCTGACATCACAATGTTCCATAACGCCTGTCATCACAATGCTCCATTACCCTTTTCATCACAATGCTCCATGACCCCTGACATCACAATGTTCCATAAACACTGTCATCAAAATGTTCCATGACCATTTCATCCAATTGCTCCATGACCCTGTCATCACAATGCTCCCTGCCCTTCTCATCACAATGCACCACACCCTTGTCATCAAAATGCTCCATGGCCTATGTCATCACAAAGCTCCATGACCCTTGGCATCACAATGCTGCATGCCATTGTCATCACAAAGCTCCATGAAACCTCTCATCACATTGCTCCATGACGTTGTCATCACAAAGCTCCATGACGCTTGTCATCACAATTCTCGATGCACTTCTCATCACAATGCACCATGCCTTTGTCATTGCAATCCTCCAAGAAACATGTATCACTGTGTTCCGTGCACTTGTCATCACAATGCTCCATGCCCACTCTCATCACAATAATCCATGAAAATTTTCAGACCAATGCTCCTTGCCCTTGTCATCACAATGCTCCATTACCATTGTCATAACAATGCTCCATGACCCCTGCCATCACAATGTTCCACGGCTTTGTCATCGCAAGACTCCATGACCCTTGTCATCACAATGCTCCAAGACCCCTGTAATCACAATGCTCCATGCCCATGTCATCACAAAGCTCCCTGACGCATGTCATCAGAATGCTCCATGGCCTTCTCATCACAATGCTCCATGCCCTTTTCATCACAGTGCACCATGCCTTTGTCATTGCAATCCTCCAAGACACATGTATCACTGTGTTCCGTGCCCTTGTCATCACAATGCTCCATGCCCACTCTCATCACAATAATCCATGAAACTTTTCAGACCAATGCCCCATGCCCTTCTCATCACAATGCTCCAAGACCCCTGTAATCACAATGCTCCATGCCCATGTCATCACAAAGCTCCCTGACGAATGTCATCAGAATGCTCCATGGCCTTCTCATCACAATGCTCCATGCCCTTTTCATCACAATGCTCCAAGACCCCTGTAATAACCATACTCAATGCCACTTTTCATCTCAGTGCTCCATGAACCCTGTCATCACAATGCACCATGCCCATCATCATAATGCTTCATGCTATTGTCATCACAATGAAATCAAAATTCTCCATGACCTCTGTCATCACAATGCTCCAAACCCCTGTGATCACAATGTTCCATAAAATTTGTCATCACAACGCCCCATGATGATTGTTACCACAATTATCCATGGACTTCTCATCACAATGCTCCCTGGAACTTGTCATCAGTATGCTCATTGAAAACTGTCATGACAAGTCTCCATGCCATTTTCATCACAATGATCCATGCCCTTTTCATCTCAATGCTCCATGCCATTGTCATCACAATACTCCACAAGCTTGTCATCAGAATGCTCCGTGACACTTGTCATCACAATTATCCATGAACCCTGTCATCAAAATGTTCCATGACACCTGTCATCACAATGCTCCATGCCCCTTGTCATTACAGTGCTCCATGATGCTCGTCATCACAATTATCCATGGTCTTCTCATCACAGTGCTCCACTGTCTTGCCATCACAATGCTCCATGACCTGGTTATCACAATGCTCCATGTCCCCAGTCATCACAATGCTCCATGACCCCTGTCATCACAATACTCCATACCCCTTTTCATTACAGTGCTCCATGACGCTCGTAATCACAATTATCCATGCTCTTCTCATCACAATGCTCCACGCACTTGTCATCAAAATGCTCCATGCACTTTCATCACAATGCTCTATGACCCCTGTAATCACAATGCTCCATGACTCCAGTCATCACAGTGCTTCATGACCATTGTCACCACTGTGCTCCATGAACGTTTCATCACAATGCTCCGTGACCCTAGTCCTCACAATGCTCCATGCCTTTGTCAGCACAATACTCCATGACCCATGGCATCACAATGCGCCATGCGCTTCTCATCACAATGCTCCACATCGTTGTCATCACAATGCTCCATAAACCTTGTCATCACAATGCTCCATGCGTTTGTCAGCACAATGCTCCATGACCCATATGATCACAATGTGCCATGCGTTTGTCATCACAGTGCTCCACAATCTTGTTATCACAATGCTCCATGCACTTCTCATCAAAATGCTCTCTCACCAATGATATCACAATGTTCCATCACTAATCATCTCAATACTCCCTCACGCCTGTCATCACAATGTTCCATAACCCTTGTCACAACAATGCTACATGCACTTATCATCACAATGCTCCATGCCCCTGACATCACAATGTTCCATAACGCCTGTCATCACAATGCTCCATTACCCTTTTCATCACAATGCTCCATGACCCCTGACATCACAATGTTCCATAAACACTGTCATCAAAATGTTCCATGATCATTTCATCCAATTGCTCCATGACCCTGTCATCACAATGCTCCCTGCCCTTCTCATCACAATGCACCACACCCTTGTCATCAAAATGCTCCATGGCCTATGTCATCACAAAGCTCCATGACCCTTGGCATCACAATGCTGCATGCCATTGTCATCACAAAGCTCCATGAAACCTCTCATCACATTGCTCCATGACGTTGTCATCACAAAGCTCCATGACGCTTGTCATCACAATTCTCGATGCACTTCTCATCACAATGCACCATGCCTTTGTCATTGCAATCCTCCAAGAAACATGTATCACTGTGTTCCGTGCACTTGTCATCACAATGCTCCATGCCCACTCTCATCACAATAATCCATGAAAATTTTCAGACCAATGCTCCTTGCCCTTGTCATCACAATGCTCCATTACCATTGTCATAACAATGCTCCATGACCCCTGCCATCACAATGTTCCACGGCTTTGTCATCGCAAGACTCCATGACCCTTGTCATCACAATGCTCCAAGACCCCTGTAATCACAATGCTCCATGCCCATGTCATCACAAAGCTCCCTGACGCATGTCATCAGAATGCTCCATGGCCTTCTCATCACAATGCTCCATGCCCTTTTCATCACAGTGCACCATGCCTTTGTCATTGCAATCCTCCAAGACACATGTATCACTGTGTTCCGTGCCCTTGTCATCACAATGCTCCATGCCCACTCTCATCACAATAATCCATGAAACTTTTCAGACCAATGCCCCATGCCCTTCTCATCACAATGCTCCAAGACCCCTGTAATCACAATGCTCCATGCCCATGTCATCACAAAGCTCCCTGACGAATGTCATCAGAATGCTCCATGGCCTTCTCATCACAATGCTCCATGCCCTTTTCATCACAATGCTCCAAGACCCCTGTAATAACCATACTCAATGCCACTTTTCATCTCAGTGCTCCATGAACCCTGTCATCACAATGCACCATGCCCATCATCATAATGCTTCATGCTATTGTCATCACAATGAAATCAAAATTCTCCATGACCTCTGTCATCACAATGCTCCAAACCCCTGTGATCACAATGTTCCATAAAATTTGTCATCACAACGCCCCATGATGATTGTTACCACAATTATCCATGGACTTCTCATCACAATGCTCCCTGGAACTTGTCATCAGTATGCTCATTGAAAACTGTCATGACAAGTCTCCATGCCATTTTCATCACAATGATCCATGCCCTTTTCATCTCAATGCTCCATGCCATTGTCATCACAATACTCCACAAGCTTGTCATCAGAATGCTCCGTGACACTTGTCATCACAATTATCCATGAACCCTGTCATCAAAATGTTCCATGACACCTGTCATCACAATGCTCCATGCCCCTTGTCATTACAGTGCTCCATGATGCTCGTCATCACAATTATCCATGGTCTTCTCATCACAGTGCTCCACTGTCTTGCCATCACAATGCTCCATGACCTGGTTATCACAATGCTCCATGTCCCCAGTCATCACAATGCTCCATGACCCCTGTCATCACAATACTCCATACCCCTTTTCATTACAGTGCTCCATGACGCTCGTAATCACAATTATCCATGCTCTTCTCATCACAATGCTCCACGCCCTTGTCATCAAAATGCTCCATGACACTTGTCATCACAATGCTCCATGACCACTGTCATCACAGTGCTCCATGAACCCTGTCATCACAATGCTCCAAACCCCTTGTCATTACAGTGCTCCATGACGCTTGTCATCACAGTTTTCAATGGTCTTCTCATCACAGTGCTCCACGGTCTTGCCATCACAATGCTCCACGCCCTGGTCATCACACTGCTCCATGTCCCTGACATCACAATTCTCCACGTTCTTGGCATCAGAATGCTCCATGACACTTCTCATCAAAGTGTTACATTCTTTGTCATCACAATTCTCAATGCACTTGTCATCGCATTGCTCCATGACCCCTGTCATAGCAAGCTCCATGTGCTTGTCATCACAATACTCCATGTGCTTGTCGTCACAATGCTCCATGACCTTTGTCATCACAAGGCTCCCAGACACTTGTTCTCAGAATGCTCCTTGAAACCTGTCATGAAAAGGCTCCATGCCTTTTTCATCACAAGGCCCCATGCAGTTTTCTTCACAATGCTCCATGCAATTGTCATCAAAATACTCCACAAGCTTGTCATCAGAGTGCTCCCTGACCCTTGTCATCACTCCATGACCCCTGTTATCACAATGCTCCATACCCCTTGTCATTACAGTGCTCCATGATGCTCGTCATCACAGTTACCCGTGGTCATCTCATCACAGTGCTCCACGGTCTTGCCATCACAATGCTCCATGCCCTGGTCATCACAATGCTCCATGTCCCGTGTAATCACAATTCTCCACGTTCTTGGCATCACTATGCTCCATGACACTTCTCATGACAGTGTTACATGATTTCTCATCACAATTCTCTATGCACTTGTCATCGAAATGCTCCATGATCCCTGTCATAGCAAGCTCCATGTAATTGTCATCACAATGCTCCATGCCCTTGTCATCACAAAGCTCCATGACCCTTGTCGTCACAATGCTCCAAGCCCTTGTCATCAAAATGCTCCATTACCTTTGTCATCACAATCCTCCATGACACTTGGCATCACAATGCTCCATTCCATTGTCATCGCAATGACCATGACATATGTCATCACGACGCTCCCTGACACCTGTCTTCACAATACTCCATGACCTTCTCATCACAATGCTCCATGCCCTTGTCATCACAATGCGCCATGCCCACTCTCATCACAATAGTCCATGAAATTTGTCAGACCAATGCAACATGCCCCTGTCATCACAATGCTCCATGCACTTTCATCACAATGCTCTATGACCCCTGTCATCACAATGCGCCGTGACTCCATTCATCACAATGCTTCATGACCATTGTCACCACAATGATCCATGAACATTTCATCACAATGCTCCATGACCCTAGTCATCACAATGATCCATGCCTTTTTCAGCGCAATACTCCATGACACATGGCATGACAATGTGCCATGCGCTTTTCATCACAATGCTCCACATCGCTGTCATCACAATGCTCCATAAACCTTGTCATCACAATGTCCATGCGTTTGTCCGCACAATGCTCCATGACCCATATCATCACAAGGTGCCATGCGTTTGTCATCACAGTGTTCCACAACCTTGTTATCACAATGCTCCATGCACTTCTCATCAAAATGCTCTCCCACAAATGATATCACAATGTTCCATCACTAATCATCTCAATACTCCCTCACGCCTGTCATCACAATGTTACATAACCCTTGTCACAACAATGCTACATGCACTTATCATCACAATGCTCCATGCCCCTGACATCACAATGTTCCATAACCCCTGTCATCACAATGCTCCATGACCCTTTTCATCACAATGCTCCATGACCCCTGACATCACAATGTTCCATAAACACTGTCATCAAAATGTTCCATGACAATTTCATCCAAATGCTCCATGACCCTGTCATCACAATGCTCCCTGCCCTTCTCATCACAATGCACCACACCCTTGTCATCAAAATGCTCCATGGCCTATGTCATCATAAACCTCCATGACCCTTGGCATCACAATGCTCCATGCCATTGTCATCACAAAGCTCCATGAAACCTCTCATCACATTGCTCCATGACGTTGTCATCACAAAGCTCCATGACGCTTGTCATCACAATGCTCGATGCACTTCTCATCACAATGCACCATGCCTTTGTCATTGCAATCCTCCAAGACACATGTATCACTGTGTTCCGTGCACTTGTCATCACAATGCTCCATGCCCACTCTCATCACAATAATCCATGAAAATTTTCAGACCAATGCTCCATGTCCTTGTCATCAAAATGCTCCATTACCACTGTCATAACAATGCTCCATGACCCCTGCCATCACAATGTTCCACGGCTTTGTCATCGCAAGACTCCATGAAACCTTGTCATCACAATGCTCCAAGACCCCTGTAATCACAATGCTCCATGCCCATGTCATCACAAAGCTCCCTGACGCATGTCATCAGAATGCTCCATGGCCTTCTCATCACAATGCTCCATGCCCTTCTCATCAGAATGCACCATGCCTTTGTCATTGCAATCCTCCAAGAAACATGTATCACTGTGTTCCGTGCCCTTGTCATCACAATGCTCCATTAACCCTGTCATAACAATGCTCCATGACACCTTCCATCACAATGTTCCACAGCCTTGTCATCAAAATTCTCAATGACCCTTGTCATCACAATGCTCCAAGAACCCTGTAATCACAATGCTCCATGCCCTTGTCATCACAAAGCTCCAAGACGCATGTCATCAGAATGTTCCCTGGCCTTCTCATTCATGATGCTCTATGCCCATGTCATCACAATGCTCCAAGACTCCTGTAATCACAATGCTCCATGCCCCTTTTCATCTCAATGCACCATGAACACTGTCATCACAATGCACCATGCCCCTTTTCATCTCATTGCTCCATGAACCCTGTTATCACAATGCACCATGCCCATCATCATAATGGTTCAGGCTATTGTCATCACAATGAAATAAAAATGCTCCATGACCTCTGTCATCACAATGCTCCAAATCCTTGTGATCACAATGTTCCATAACACTTATCCTCACAACGCCCCATGACACTTATCATAACAATTATCCATGGTCTTCTCATCACAATGCTCCATGACCTTTGTCATCACAATTCTCAATACCCTTGTCATCACAATGCTCCCTGACACTTGTTTTCATTATGCTCCTTGAACACTGTCATGACAAGGCTCCATGCCTTTTTCATGACAATGATCCATGCCCTTTTCATCACAGTGTTCCAAGACCCCTGTAATCACAATGCTCCATGCCCTTGTCATCACAAAGCTCCATGATGCATGTCATCAGAACGCTCCATGGCCTTCTCATCCCAATGCTTCATGCCCTTGTCATCACAATGCTCCTAGACCCCTGTAATCACAATAATCACTGCCCCTTTTCATCAGAATGTTCCATGAGACTGGTAATCACAAGGCTCCATGGTTTTCTTATCACAGTGCTCCAGTACCTTGTCATCACAGTGCTCCATGAACCCTGTCATCACAATGCTCCATGACCACTGTCATCACAACGCACCATGAACCCTGACAACACAATGATCTGGGACACTTGTCATCAAAATGCTCCATGACCCTTGTCATCACAGTGATCCATGCCCTTGTCATCCCAATGCTCCATGATCCATGTAATCACAGTGCTCATGACGCTTGTCATCACAGTGTTCCATGCACCTTGTCATCACAATGCTCCTTGCCTTTGTCAGCAAAATGCTACATAATCTTGTCATCACAATGCTCCATGCGCTTGTCATCACATTCCTCCATATCTTTGGCATCATATTGCTTCATGCCCTTGTCATCTCTCTCTTGCCTCTCTGGTTTTTACAGATATTCGGATGTCCCTTTTGACCGGTGGGAAGTGACAATTCTTTGTAGTGTGGATTTGCATTGTGTGCTTGCTTGATTGGCCAGAAAGTGCGTATGCGTTTTCTCCTGAATATATTCAGGAGAAAAGGCATACGCCCTTTTTGGCCAAGGGCATCACTGTCCAAGTTGTGATGCTTCTCCTGTGCTTTAAAGGTGATTCCAATTTACCTCTTGAAATATGTTTTGTGCAATTCTGCCTCATTTTCCAGTCCCCTTCTTTGCCTTCCCTCAACAGATTTTTGGAAGAGAGTAGTCCTTTATAACTCTGCAGGTTTTTGAATTGCTGTGCCGCTGAGCCCCAATTTTCAAATCCCATTTTTGTGAGCTGGCCACAAATCCACAATTTTGCTTCAGGACCTATACTGGTTCCAGGGGTGGCTATATTGGTTCCCTGTGGGTGGCTGAGGCTTTGCTTAATTCTTCTTCCTGCCGGGAAATTAGAGTGACATGTGCCCGTCCAAATGTCTACATCTAATCTCTGATAGGTTCTCCCTCTTCCCTTTCATCCTCTGCACAATTAGCAAACTGTGTGTACCAGGAGGTTATAGGGGCTGTCTCTCCTAAGTTGGTAGATTGATAGTAAAGCATTTGGAATACCAAACTGGAGCAGAAGGAGAAGAAAAATTAGGAGAGTTTTAGAAACCTTTCGCCATCACATGTTGTCCATTCTCTAGGTTTCCCATACATGTTATAACTGTAGTGATATTCCCTTCTACCTGGAGATTTGGGACACATGGAATGGTTGCATGCATTCCTACCTTAAGGGTCTGCATTTTCTATCCCCATCTCACCAGTCCTCTCAGCCCCAAGTGTCGAGCTTTATGTCTCATCCAGCTGTCTTTGCTGACAGGGTCATTCCAGGTTTCATCAGAACCTTTGAAGGAATTGTGTAAGAATTTCGCTGTTTTTTGGTTTTGTTTTTGAAATTCATGTTTATAATGGGGTTGAGCTGATTATCACTGACTTGTTTATGCTGGTCTAGACACAATTGATTCCCTTACGGAGACATATCAATACATAGGTTTTAAGATTCTTACTAGTCAGATATATACCTATGTGGGAAATCAGGGTGTTGAGTCCCGTTCACTGAGGAAGGTGTATGTCTTGTCTATTCTGTATTTGGTTTATGGAATGGTACCTGTGTTAATATCAAACTCTGGATTTATGCATCACCCAACCTCTCCTTTCTCCTGAAGCAGGCCTAAGATTTTTTTTTCTAAATGTGAGACTCTGTTCTCTTTTCTAATTCAGTTCATGTGTTGTGATATAGACATTCCCTCTATAAGTGATATCTTATGATAAGATTCTTTTTCTGTGTGACTAATTTCCCTTAGAATCATCATACTTAAATCCACTCATTATGCTGCTACTGGCCTTATATACATTGATTTCACGTCTGAGTGATATTCCGTTGTACAAAATTACCACAAGTTCTTTATGCATTTCTGTTTTTCCTGGGATATTTTAGGTGTACCAAAGTTGAGGTTCTTGTATGCAGAGCAGCCCTAAATTTTGGGGTGCCTGTGTCTTATGGATATTTAGTCTTCCGAAGTTATATGCCCATGAATTGAAGTCCCCTTTGCTCGGGGGCTTTGTATTTTAGATGTTTTAGTTAACAGCATACACTTCTTCAGAGTGGCTCTTGGATATTTATACCCCACCCATCAGCGTGACTTGGCTCCCTGTTTGCCATGGCCTCTCCTGCATTTCTGGTTTGTACACATTTTTTGGATGGCCTTACTGAGCAGTGGAAATTGAGACTTCTTTGTTGTGCAGATATGCATTTCCCTCTTGCTTGGTTGGCCAAAAATTCTGTCTGTGTTTTTTTTTCTGAAGATATTCACGAAAGAAACGCATACACCCTTTTGCCCAACTGCATCACTTTATAAATTCTGCTGCTTTTCATATGCTTTAAATGTGAGTAGAATCTACCTTTTGAAATCTGTTTCCTGCAATTCTGCCTCTCATTCAGATCCTCTTCGTTTCCTTACCTGAATATATTTTTGGACGTTGGTTATCGTTTATATCTTTGCAGGTCTTTGAATTGTCTGCTCCTGAGCTGCATTTTGCAACTCGCTTTTTTTTGTGTGCTGTATGCCAAACCATTGGATTGCTTCCGGCCCAATTCTGGTTCTGGGGAGGCAGGCTGAGCCTTTGGTTAATTCTTCTTCTAATAGGAAATTAGAGTGACATGTTCCTGTCAAAACTCCTACAGCTAATCTCTCATTGGTTCCCCCTCTTCCCATTTATCCTCTGCACAAATTGAAAACTGTGTAAAACAGGAGGTTAAAGGTGCTGATTCTCCAAGTGGGGAGATTGTTAGTAATGTGGCTGGAATGGCGAAACCCAGCACCAGGAGATCAAAAATGAAGTGCATTTTAGATACCTTTCCAGAGCACACGGTGTACATTCATCTCGGTTTCCCAGGCATGTTTTCGCTGTCAGAAGATTCCCTTGAACCTGCAGATTTGGCACCCATGGAATGGGTACCAGGCAGTATTACTTTAAAAGGTCTGCATTTTCTCACCAAGCCTCTCTAACATCTCTTAGCGTGCATAGATTCCAGCCTTATATATAATCCTGCCGTGGGTCTACATGTGTTCAATCCATGTTACATCGTAGCCCTTCAACAAAAGTTGTAAGAATTTTTGTCTGTCTCACTGTTTTTATAAATATTTTTAAATTTATTTTTATATTGGTTACAGCTGATTTTCAAAGCTCTGTTTTTTGCTGCTGTACATCCACATGATTCACGTACTGTGAGACAACAATAAATTCTTTTTCAGATGCTTACCAGTCATATGTATTATTTTCCAGTGACTTGAGTGGGCTGAGTGCAGTTCTTTGAGGTACCGTGTAGGCCTTGTCAGTTATTCAATTTGGTACTTGGAATGGTATCTTTGCTAATTTCAACCTCCTGGATAATACCTCACCATTCCCCACCTTTCCCATTTAGCAGCCTTATGATTATTTTCTACATATTTGACTATGTTTCTGTATTGTAATTTATTTCATGTGTAGCCATTTTTGATTCCACCTTTAAGTGACATCTTATGATATGTGTCTTTTTCTTTCTGACATATGTCACTTAGAATGATCGTATGTAACTCCTCCAGAGTTGTTCCAACTGGCCTTATTTCATTGATTTCTGGATGAGTCATATTCCACTCTACATAAGTACCCCATCTCTTTTATCCATTTTATCCTTCCAGGGACATTTAGGTTATATCCAAGTGGAGGCCCTTTTTAACAGAGAGGTGGTAAACGTTGGGGTGCCTGTTTTCTGTCGATTTTTGTTTTTCCCAAGGTATACGCCCATGAGTGCAAGTGCCCTATGCTCTGTAGCTCATTTTTTAGATGTTTTAGCAAACACAATACACTTCTCCAGAGTGGCCGTTGGCAAATTACATTTCCACAATCAGCCTCACAGGGCTCCCTTTTCTCCTCGCCCTGTCTTGCATTTCTGGTGTTTACACTTTATGTGGATGGCCCTTCTGACTGATGTGAAGTGATACATTTTGTAGTATTGATTTCCAGTGTCCACCTGTTTGGTTGGATAAAAAGTGTGTATGGCCTTTACTTGAATATATTCAGAAAAAATGCATATGCCCTGTTTGGCCTACTGTGTCATTGACGATGTTCAGACCCTTTTCTTGTGCTTTAACGGGTAGTCCTTTCTACCTGTTCAAATATGTTTCCTGCCACTCTCCCTTGCTTACAAGTCCTTTTCTGTGACTTACCTCAAGACATTTTTCGACGATAGATATTTTCAACTCTGCAGTTTCATGAATTTTAGTGCCCCTGAGTTCCATTATTCAACTTATGTTTTTGGAAACTGGACACAAAACAGCGGGATTTCCTCTAGCCCTATTCTGTTTGCGTGGGCATTTCTAGCCTTTGATGAATTTGTCTTCCGGATTGGAAATTAGAGTGGCATGTGCCTGTCCGAACACCTAAGACTTGTCTCTAAATTTTTCTCATCCTTCCGCTTCATCCTCTGGACAAATTCCAAACTGTGTGCAACAGGATGTTGACGGTGTTGATATCCCCAAGTGAGGAGGTTGTTAGGAAAGATGTTGGAGGGGTGAACCCAAGCACCAGGCGATGAGGAGATGAGGTGCCTTTTCCAAACTCTTTCCGATCAAATGGTGTACCATCCTTTAAGTGTGACAGGCATGTTTTAGCTGTAGGAAGGGTCCCGTGCATGTAAGGAGGACACCAGGGATTTTTCCACATCAGTGCCTCCCCAAACCCCAAACTGGGGAATTTTTAAGCTACGGCTACACGCATGTCCATTAAGGGCCTTGGGAAATAGGCAGAGCCCAAACTTTAGATGATTGAAATCTTCAGGGTCAGAAGTGCTCACCATCGGCTTTGCTTAGGTTACATTTTATCTGTCATTGATAGATGATGTCAATAAAAATATCTATTCTTTTTCAGATTATTTCCCCTTATAGGTTATTGCAAAATATTCAGTGTAGTTCCCTGTGCTATACAGTAGTTCCTTGTTGATGATCTATTTTATATACAGCAGTGTGTATGTGTTAAACCCAAACTGTTAATTTATCCCTTCTCCTACCTTTCCCCTTTGGTAATAATAAATTATAAGATTTTATACTTCTCAGAAATGGGGGAGCTGAAGAGAGGTATCATTTTCAACGGAAAAGCATTGAAAACACGATTGAAGCTTCAGCCAAGAGTATTCGATGTACATCCATGGAAATAAATCACTTCATTTCTCTAATGTTGACCTGACAAATAAGACAAACCTCTTCACTGAACTTGCTTATAGGAAAGTGATGGAAATATCAAATGTAAGTCTTAGAAACATCTTATTTTACCCGAGCGTTATACACTGCTCTATGTTAACTACAGTTTGGCTCACACATCTGTTCATTGAAGTTACAATGTTCTCAATTTCTGTTACTGATCCTCCAGAGTGGACCCCAACAGGAGTCCCCGTGCCCAGTGTCATTGGCGCCAACAGATCAAGACTGAGTTTGGTTCAGAAGCAAAGGAAACATTATTTTGAAAACAGAAAGGAGAGGTGAGAGCGTGCACTCCCCCACGGGCTGTGGGCTGGGCTGCTGTGTAGGGATCCCGGCAGCGTCAGTGGGAGGGAGGGGATGGAGATCTCGAGGGCTGGGTTGGCTGCAGCTCAGGCTCTATGCCACGGAGTCTGCATGGGACGCCGCTAGCTGAGGTGTCGACCCAGCCATTCTGCACTAGGAAATCGGGTCTGAAGTGCCGGGTGTGGGACCTCTGCATGCTGAACCCTAGGAGCCCGTGAAATTAGACAAAGCACAAAGGAAAAACAGGTTAGACTTTATTTTATTGCCGAGATTCTCTTTATATCTCCCAGGAGTTTTTAATGAACGTTGCCGGAGATGAACACCTCCTCTGCTTTTTGTTCTGTTCCTCATTCTTGGGGTGTTGAGGGTGCAGACCCCTCTTTTGTAACTGCTTCATGCTGTGGTGGGAGCCCTGATATATGGCGGGAGGGGAAAACTTCTCCCCACCAGCCTCCAGGTGAGGTCGATTGTCCCAAGGCCTCCTGCCTCACTTCTCGTCTGCCTGAGCACCAGCATTGGAAGTGTTATAGATTCTAATGACTTTTAAGGGTCCAGGAAACAGATGTGCAGAGATGCTGCGGTGGCAGGTTTCACCCCACCCCACATTTGTTCGGCGACCTTAGGCTGACGGCTTTTGCCAGCCTAGATGCTCTGACCAGTAGTCTGTGCTTTCTTTAATTAGGTCCCTGAATTAATGTACAAAGAGCACCATGTGTCAGAGCCCTGCCCGCACAACTCCCAGACAGTCAAGGGTCAGTGGTGATCCAGGACCATGACGTCCACTGAGTCAACGGCCTTTAGAAGTAGCCAGCAGTCCAGCCGGTCATATTGACCATCATCACCACGGTGTCTGTAGGGCTTTCTATGGTGAAAGCATGATATACGTTTCCCCCGCCAAGCTTATTAGCTCCCCTCTGGGTGCAGTAAGTCCTGCAAGCAGTAGTCTGCTCTTTCGGGGCACAGTCTTGTTGTTTTCTGAGAGAAACTCCAGGTCAAGTGATGGTCACATGAGTCATTTTGGGGTCCTGTTGCCCCCGTTTGTCTCTCTGGAGGTTGGAGTTGGAGGGCCTCCTCACTCGAGGTCAGTGTGTCCACAGAGCGACCCCTGCAACTTCAGGGCACGATGGGTGGTTAGGATCACCACGTGGGGTCCTTTTCCCTTAGGATGGACCTGGCCTTGGGGTCTGCTGATTTCCAGCTTTTTAGATACCCCAGTATCCTGGCCAGATGAGCCGGTGGGCAAAGCCCTTGGTGACCATAGTTTATCATACCTGAAGGGCATTCTTGTGTTGCTCCATTTCAAGTGGTCCCAGTTTTTGCACTAAGGCTCAAAGGGCGATTAACCTATGACCGGGTATGTAAAGGTCAAAGGGTTTAGCTAAATTAGGGAGTTCCTGGGCAAGGGTCTGAATTGACTGCTCTTTCCATTCTTGAAAGGCTGCTTCTGGATTCTATTCAAAAGGATCATCATCTTTTCGTGTCAGTGTTTCATGTAGAGGCCCAGCTATTAGACTGTAGTTAGGGATCCAGATGCAGAAAACCTTGGCCTCCCCAGGAACCCCTAAGCTGTCTTCTAGTTTTAGAAGAGGTAAGGCTGCAAATGGCTTCTTCCCTATCCTGGGATGCGTTTCTCCGAATATCTGTGAGAATGAAGCCCAGGCATGTCACCTTAGCCTGGGATATTTGAGCCTTTTTCTTGGACACCTTCTATCCTTTCTTGGCTAGGTAGTTCAGAGGCGTCTTTAGTAGGCCTGGCGATCAGAATGTCCTCTGCATATTGAAGGAGGGTTCCCTTTTACAGAGGTAGAACTTTTAGGCCTTTAAAGGACATTTCCCCAATGATGGTGTGGGGATTTTTGAACCATTGGGGAAGGATGGCCCAGCATTATTGCTTTGGTTGCATGTTGTGTCCTGCCACTCACAAGCCAAAAATTCTTGTGACTCTGACATGAATGGAACACAGAAGAAGGCATCATTGAAGTCTAATACAGAATGCCATGGCCTGGTGGATGGTAGAATGACCTGCAGGGTGTAGGAAATAGGAGCTACTGGATGTATATCCTCGGTGGCTTCACTGACTGTCCTGATATCCTTTACCAGGTCCCCAGCAGCCAATGGGACTCTCGTGGTCAGGCCAATCCCAGGATATGGAGCTCACCTGGGCAGCACGCCCCACCGAACCGCCCACGGGGCTCTTGTGGTCAAGTCCCTCCCAGGGTATGGAGCTCACATGTGCAGATACCCAGCAACCCATGGGGCTCTCATAGTCAGGCCCTTCCCAGGATACGGAGCTCCCCTGGGCAGGTACCCGAGCACGGCTGGACACACAGGAACTGTGCACATAGCCCACATTGCAGAGAACCCCCAGCTCACCTGTCGCTCACAGCTGACACAAAACGCTTCAGAGCAGGACTTGAACTAACAAAGAGCAGCCCTGACAGGTCTGTGACCCTGGCTATCACTCTGTGCAGCCTCTCTCGGCCTGGTGTTCCAGACACTTCCACTGCAGCCAGGGCACCAGGCCTCTGTCTCCAACCACCATCACTCCTCTCCCTGACTCCTGGGTTCCTCTCATTAGTATAGGGTGTTCTTGAAGTTGTTTTCCACTCTTGGACCAGATAAAATGATGAGAAAAAAGCCGCAGCTGCAGCCCCTTGTCTATCCTGACTCTCAAGAGCCCACACCTGTTCCTTGGCCGGGGCCCGTTTAGCAAGGTTCATTTTCTGCAACTGTGATCCCCTGAGGGGTGAGGATTGGCTGATATGGCAGCCTGACACTGCCTGCCAGCCCTCCCCAGGTGTGCCTTGGTTGAGGTCAATATAAACACCTCTCCAGTCAGCAAGAGCCCCTGTAGCTGTGCCTGACGCCATATTCTCTGCCCCGTCAGCAGTGTCGGGGCTGGGGTGGTGGGAGGGAGTTAGGGGCCATGGCTTTGTGGGTGGCCCACTGTGAGTGGGGCTCTGCTGGACTTTCTGCAGGAGTTGCCAGGCTGCCACCTGCTAAAGAAGAGAATGTGTCACCCATACCTGCCGCTGGAATTTCTCCCCAGGCAGAGGTGAGGAAGTAAAAAGCAGTGGGGGCCGTGGCAGGAGTGGTATCTCAGGTAGGGAAATGGAAAGCTTCCAGAAGAGCATCTGGGGACAGGACCATCCTGTCTGGCCAGCAGGCATCAAGTCGGCCTGCGTGCTGTCGCTGGTGTGGCACCACAGCCCTTCCTCTAGGCTTGCAAGTTCTTGTACATATTCAGCTGTTTTACCTGGAAAGGGTGGGAAGAGTTCAGCTGCAACAGGACTGGGGCTCAGCTCACATTTACTCACAGACGCCTCGACACAGTCCCCCAGCTTTGCAATGAGGATGTTCCTTGTGGGGGGGGAGCGCTGCTCACTGCATGGGAGACGATTTCCCATCTCTGACCAAATTAAGAATTTTTTAAAACTGGAGCAAGTGCCCTGATACGATTTTCCTCTGTATAACTGGTGGGTTCGTTTTTTTTTTTTTTTTTTTTTTTTTTTTTTTTTTTTTTTTTTTTTTTTCTTTTTTTCTTTTTGGTTCAAGGTAGATTTTATTTATTCCTCTTTTTTTTTAATTTGGAGATATAAACACGAAAATAATGCATTAATATAAAGACATCTATGTGAAGGGAAAAACGTTTTTTTTTCGTTTATTTTATTAAATGTTATTTATTTATTTTTATTTTTTTAAATTTATTTTTTCTTTTATACAGCAGGTTCTTACTGGATATCTATTTTATACATATGTGTGCACATGTGAATCCCAGTCTCCCAATTCATCCCACCACCAGCCTCACATGGCATTCTCCCCTTGGTGTCCATATGTTTGTTCTCTACATCTGTATCTCTGTCTCTGCCCTGCAAACTGCTTCATCTGTACCATTTTTCTAGGTTCCACATATATGCATTAACATACAATATTTGTTTTTCTCTTTCTGACTTACTTCACTCTGTATGACAGTCTCTAGATCCATCAAGGTCTCTACAAATGACCCAATTTCATTCCTATGTATGGCTGAGTAATATTCCATTGTATATATGTACCACATCTTTATCCATTCATCTGTCTGTGGGCACTTAGGTTGCTTTCATTACCAGGCTATTGTAAATAGTACTGCAATGAACATTGTGGTGAATGTGTCTTTTTGATTTATGGTTTTCTCTGGGTATATGCCCAGTAGTGGGATTGCTGGATTATATGGTAATTCTATTTTTAGTTTTTTAAGGAACCTCCATACTGTTCTCCTTAGAGACTATATCGATTTACATTCCCAGCAATAGTGGAAGAAGGTTCCTTTTCTCCACACCCTCTCCAGCATTTGTTGTTTGTAGATTTTCTGATGATGCCGATTCTAACAGGTGTGACGTGATACCTCATTGTACTTTCGATTTCCATTTCTCTAATAATTAGTGATGTTGAGCAGATTTTCATGTGCGTACTGGCCATCTCTATGTCTTCTTGGAAGAAATGTCTATTTAGATCTTCTTCCATTTTTGTATTGGGTTGTTTGTTTTATTAATATTGAGCTGCATGAGCTGTTTATATATATTGGAGATTAATTATTTGTCCATTGATTCATTGGCAAATATGTTCTGCCATTCTGAGGGTTGTCTTTTCGTCTTGTTTGTAGTTTCCTTTGCTTTGCAAAAGCTTTTACATTTCATTAGGTCCCATCTGTTTAGTTTACTTTTTTATTTCATTACTATAGGAGGTGGATCAAAAAAGATCTTGCTGTGATTTACGTCAGAGTATCCTTCGTAAGTTTTCCTCTCAGAGTTTTATACTGTCCGGTCTTACATTAAGGTCTCTAATCCATTTTGAATATATTTTTATGTATGGTGTTGGGGAGTGTTCTAATTTCATTCTTTTACATGTAGCTGTCCATATTTCCCAGCACCAATGATTGAAGAGACTGTCTTATTTCCATTGTATAGTCTTGCCTCCTTTGTCATAGATTAGTTGACCATAGGTGTGTAGGTTTATCCCTGGGCTTTCTTTTTCTTTTTTTTTCCTTTTACACGTTTATTGGAGTATAATTGTTTTACAATGGAGTGTTAGTTTCTGCTGTATAACAAAGTGAATCAGCTATACGTATACAAATACCACCAGATCCCCTCCCTCTTGCATCTCCCTCCCACATTCCATATCCCACCCCTTTAAGTGGTCACAAAGCACCGAGCTGATCTCCCTGGTCTATGTGGCTGATTCTCAGTAGCTATCGGTGTTACATTTGGTAATGTATTTATGTCCATGCCACTCTGTCACTTCGTCTCAGCTTACCCATCCCCATTCCGGTGTCCTCAAGACCTTTCTCTATGTCTGTGTTCTTAATCCTGTCCTGCCACTAGGTTCTTCAAAATCTTTTTTTTCTTCATTAGATTCCGTATATCTCTGTTAACATACAGTATTTGTTTTTCACTTTCTGACTTACTTCACTGTGTAGGACAGATTCTAAGTCCATCCACCTCAGTACAAATAACTCAGTTTTGCTTCTTTTTATGGCTGAGTAATATTCCATTGTATATATGTGCCAGATCTTCTTTATCCATTCATCTGTCGATGGACACTTAGGTTGCTTCCATGTCCAAGCTATTGTAAATAGAGCTGCAATGAACTATTTTGTACATAACTCTTTTTGAATTATGGTTTTCGCAAAGCAAATGTCCAGTAGTTGGATTGTTGTGTCGTATGGTACCTCTATTGTTAGTTATTTAGAGGAACCTCCGTACTGTTCTCCCTAGTGCCCATATCAATTTACGTACCCACCCACAGTGCAAGTGTGTTCCCTTTTCTCCAATAAAGGCCTCTCCAGCATTTATTGTTTTGTAGATGTTTTTGATGATTGCCACTGTGACTGCTGTGTGGTGATACCTCACGATAGTTATGATTTGCATTTCTCTAATGATTAGTGATGTTCAGCATCCTTTCATGTGTTTCTTGGTAATCTGTATATCTTCTTTGGAGAAATGTCTATGTAGGTCTTCTGGCCGTTTTTGGATTGGGTTGTTTGTTTTTGTGATATTGAGCTACATGAGGTGCTTGTAATGTTTGGAGATTAATCCTTTGTCAGTCGCTCCATTTGAAAATATTTTCTCCCATTCTGATGGTTGTTTTTGCATCTTCTTTATGTTTTCCTGTACTGTGTAAAAGCTTTTAAGTTTCTTTAGATCCCATTTGTTGATTTCTGTTTTTATTTCCATTTCTCTAGGAGGTGAGTCAAAAAGGATCTTGCTGTGATTTATGTCATAGAGTGTTCTGCCTATGGTTTCCTCTAAGTGTTTTATAGTGTCTGGTCTTATATTTAGATCTGTAATCCATTTAGAGTTTATTTTTGTGTATGGTGTTATGGAGTGTTCTAATTTCATTCTTTTATGTGTAGGGTTACAATTTTCTCAGCACCAATTACTGAAGAGACTGTCTTTTCTCCATTGTATATCCTTAGCTCCTTTGTCATAGATGAGATAGCCATAGGTATTTAGGTTTATCTCTGGGCTTTCTGTCCTGTTCCATTGATCTGTGTTTATGCCAATCTACATACACTTGATTCCATTATGGAGACATATAAATACATAGGTTTCAAGATTGTTACCAGTCAGATAAATTCCTCTTCAGTGAATGGGTGTTTTGTGTCCAGTTCATTGAGAAAGGAGTAGGTCTTGTCTATTACATATTTGGTATATGGAATGGTATCTGTGCTAATTTCAAACTCTGCTTTTACACATCACCCCACGTCACCTTTCCCCTTAAGGAGGCATAAGTGTGTTTTCTAAATGTGTAACTCTGTTCTCTTTTGAAATTCAGTTCATGTGTATCCATGTTTACATTCCCTCTATAAGTGATATATTACAATAAGTTTCTGTTTCTTTGTGGCTCATTTCACTTAGCATCATCGTACCTAAAGCCACTCATGCTGCTATTGGCCTTATGACATTGATTTTATGTCTGAGTGACATTCCATTGTATATAAGTACCACAACATCTATATCCATTTTTTTCCTTTCCTGGCATATTTAAAGTGTACCGAAGTCGAGGTTCTTGTAAATAGAGCAGCCCTAAACTTTGCGCTGGCTGTGTGTTGCGGATTTTTAGTTTTCCCAAAATACACGCCCATGAGTGGAAGTGTGCTATGCTCTGTAGCTCTGATTTAGAAAACAACATACAGTTCTGCAGAGAGGCTGTTGGCAATTTACATCCTGTCCATCGGTGTAACCAGGCTCCATTTTCTCCATGGCCTATCCTGCATTTGTGGTTTTCACACTATTTGTGGATAGCCCTTTTGACTGGAGGTAAGGGACACTTCTATGTAGTGTGGATTTTCAATGCCTGATGGCTTGCTTGGCCAAAAAGGGCGTATGCATTTTTTCCCAAATATATTCAAGAAAATACACATACACCCTTTTCAGCTAAGGGCAACATTGTCGAAGTTCTGTCGCTTTTCATGTGCTTTAAAGATGACTCCAATGTACCTCTTGAAATCTGTTTTCTTCAAATCTGCCTTGCATTCAAATCCTCTTCATGGCCTTACCTCAATATATTTCTGGATGATAGTTGTCCTTTATAACTCTGCAAGTTTGTGAATTGCTGTGCCCCTGATTTCCATTTTTCAAATCGCCTATTTGTGAGCTGGCTGCAATACCGCAGGATGGCTTTAGGCCCTAGTCCGGTTCCGTGGCTTCAGGCTGAGCCTTTGGTTAATGCTTCTTCCTGATGGGAAAGTAGAGTGATATGTGCCAATCCAAACACCTACAGCTAATCTCTCATTTGTTTTCTCTCTTCCTGTTCATCCTCTGCACAATTTGCAAACTGTGCATAACAGGAGGGTAAAGGCGCTGACACTCCAAGTGGGGAGATTTTTAGTAATGCAGATGGAATGGTGAAGCCGAGCACGACAAAAGGAAAAATGAGGTACCTTTTAGAAAACTTTCCCAATTACACAGTGTACCATCCACTGGGTTTCCCATGCATGTTTTAACTGTAGGAAGATTCCCTTAAACCTGGAGAGTTGGGACCACTAGAATGCGTAGCACACAGTATTGCTCTAAGTGGTGTTCATTTGCTCACACAACCTCAGCAATCTTGTCAGCCCCAAGTGTCCAGTCTTATGTCTCATCCAGCTGTGGGTGTAAAGGTGGTCAATCCAGGTTGGATCACAGGCCCTGAACGAAATTTTTAAGATTTCTTTCTGTTTCGCTGTTTTTGCATTTTGCTTTTGAAACTTATTTTTTAAGGGGATTTAGCTGAATTTCAGTGCTGTGTTCATGCAATTATACACACATATGATTCCTTTATGGAGACATTAGAATACATATGATTTAAAATCCTCAGAGTCAGATATATTCCTCTGCAAAGAATAGGGGGTGTTGAGTCCAGTTCATTGTGCTCGAGGTAGGTGTTGTCTATTACATACTTAGTTTATGTAACGGTATCTGTGTTAATTTTAAACTGTGGTTTTATGCATCAAACCACCTCGCCTTTCCCCTTAAGGAGGCAGAAGATTGTTTTCTAAATGTGTGACTCTGTTGTGTTTGTAATTCAGTTCATGTGTAGCCATGTGTTCATTCACCCTATGAGTGATATGTTATAATAAGATTCGTTACTCTGTTATCTTTCCTAACTCAGTTCATGTGTAGCCATGTTTACAGGATCTTCATAAGTGATATCTTATGATAAGTTTCTTTTTCTGGGTGACTTATTTCACTTAGAATCATCGTACCTGAATCCACTCACTTTGGTGCTACTGGTCTTATGACATTGATTTCATGGCTGAGGGATATTCCATCGTACGTAAGTACCACAATTTTTGAACCATTTTTATATTTCCTGGGATATTTAAGGTGTACCCAATTTGAGGTTCTTGTAAGCAGTGCAGTCATAAATTTGGGGGTGTCTCTGTCTTATTGATTTTCAGGATTCCCAAGGTATATTCCCTAGACTGGAAGTGCCCTTGGCTCTGTAGCTCTGTTGATTACTTGTTTTAGGGAACACAATGCACTCCTCCAGTGAGGCAGTTGGCAATTTACATCCGGCCCATCAGCATAACAAGGCTACTTCTTCTCGAGGGCCTGTCTTGCCTTTCTGGTTTTTACACATTTTTTAGAAGTCCCTATGGACCGGTGGGAAGTGATACTTCTTTGTAGTGCAGATTTACATTGTCCTCTTGCTTCCTTGGCCAAAAAGGGCGTATGCATTTCCTCATGAATATATTCAGGAGAAAACGCATACGCCCTTTTTGGCCAAGTGCATCATTGTCGAAGTTGTTCCCCTCTTCCTGTGCTTTACAGGAGACTCCAACGTACCTCTTGAAATCAGTTTCCTGCTATTCTGCCTCGCTTTCAAGTCCGCCTCCTTGCCTTCCTTCAACAGATTTTTGGACGATAGTTGCACTTTATTACTCTGCCAGTTTGTGAATTGCTGTGCCCCTGAGCTCCATTTATCAACTCGTTTTATGTGAGCTGAGTGCAAGTCCAAAATTTTGGTTCATGACCTATACTGGTTCCGGTTGGCTGGCTGAGACTTTGGTTAATTCATCTTCCTGCCGGGAAATTAGAGTGACATATACCCGTCCAAATGCCTAACAGCTACTCTCTCATTGGTTCTCCCTATTCCCTTCCATCCTCTGCCAATTTGGCAACCTGTGCGAACCAGGAGGTTAAAGGGGCTGTCTCTCCAAGTTGGGAGATTGATAGTAAAACAGTTGGAAAGTCAATACAGAGCACCATGAGAGGGACTATTCGTTGAGTTTTAGAAAAGTTTCATATTCACAGTGTGTTTATTCTCTAGGTCTCCCGTACATGATATAGTTGTAGTAATATTCCCTTCAACCTGTAGAGATGTGACCCATGGAATTGGGACCATGCATTATTGCTTTAAAGGGTCTGCATTTCCTCACCCAATCTCACCAATCCTCTCAGTTCCAAGTGTCCAGCCTTATGCCACATCCAGCTGTCTTTGCAGATAGGGTCATTCCATATTTCATCAGAGAACCTGAAGGAATTGTAAAGAATTTCCCTGTTTTTTTTGTTTTGTTTTTGAAATTCCTTTTTATAGTGGGTTTGAGCTGATTCTCGCTGCCATGTTTACGCCAGTCTAGACATACTTGATTCCCTTACGGAGACATATCAGTATATAGGTTTTAAGATTCTTACTAGTCAGATATATTCCTCTGTGGCAAATATGGGGTTTTGAGTCCCTTTCACTGAGGAAGATGTAGGTCTTGTCTATACCATAGTTCGTTCTTGGAACGGTACCTGTGCTTATTTCAAACTGTGAATTAAGCATACCCCCACCTTCTTCTTCCACCTTAAGCAGGCATAAGAGTGTTTTCTAAATGTGAGACACTGTTGTCTTTCCCAACTTTGTTCATGTGTAGCCATGTTTACAGGGTTTTCATAAGTGATATCTTATGACAAGTTTCTTTTTCTGTGTGACTTATTTCACTTAGAATCATCGTACCTGAATCCACTCACTTTGCTGCTACTGGTCTTATGACATGTATTTCATGGCTGAGGGTTATTCCATCGTACATAAGTATCACAATTTTTGGAACCATTTTTATATTTCCTGGGTTATTTAAGGTGTTCCCAAGTTGAAGTTCTTGTAAGCAGTGCAGCCCTAAATTTGCGTTGGCCCTGTCTTATTGATTTTCAGTTTTCCCAAGTAATATTCCCTAGACTGGAAGTGTCCTTGGCTCTGTAGCTCTCTTGTTTACTTGTTTTATGGAACACAATGCACTCCTCCAGTGAGGCAGTTGGCAATTTACATCCCGCCCATCAGCATAACAAGCCTCCCTGTTCTCCAGGGCTTGTCTTGGCTTTCAGGTTTTTACACATATTGTGGATGTCCCTTTTGACCGGTGGGAAGTGATACTTCTTTGTAGTGCAGATATGCATTGCCACTTGCTTGCTTGGCCACAAATGGCGTATGCATTTTCTGCTGAATATATTCAGGAGAAAACACATGCGCACTTTTTGGCCAAGTGCATCATGGTCGAAGTTGTGCCCATCTTCCTGTACTTTACAGGTGATTCCAACGTACCTCCTGAAATCTGTTTCCTGCTATTCTGCCTCGCTTTCAAGTCTGCCTCGTTGACTTCCTTCAATGGATTTTTGATGATAGTTGTCCTTTATTACTCTGCCAGTTTGTGAATTGCTGTGCCCCTGAGCTCCATTTTTCAACTTGATTTTTGTGAGCTGTACGCAAGTCCAAAATTTTGGTTCAACACCTATACTGGTTCCCGGTGGGGGGCTGAGACTTTGGTTAATTCTTTTTCCTGCCGGGAAATTAGAGTGACATGTGTCCGTCCAAATGCCTATCAGCTACTCCCTCATTGCTTCTCCCTCTTCCCTTCCAACCTCTGCCAAATTGGCAACCTGTGCAAACCAGGAGATTAAAGGGGCTCTCTCTCCAATTTGGGTGGTTTTAGTAAAGCAGTTGGAAAGTCAAACTGGAGCACCAGGAGAGGGACTATTTGTTGAGATTTAGAAATCTTTTGTATTCACCGTGTGTCCATTATATAGGTTTCCTGTACATATTATTGTAGTAGTAATATTCCCTTAAACCTGGAGAGTTGGGACCCATGGAATGGGGGCCATGCATTATTGCTTTAAAGGGTCTGCATTTGCTCACCGAATCTCACCAATCCTCTCAGTCCCAAGTGTCCAGCTTTATGTCACATCCAGCTGTCATTGTACATATGGTCATTCCAGGTTTCATCAGAGACCCTGAAGGAATTGAAAAGAATTTCCCTGTTTTTTTCTTTTGCCTTTGAAATACCTTTTTATACTGGGTTTGTGCTGATTCCCGCTGCCATGTTTATGCCAGTCTAGACACACTTGATTCCTTTACAGAGACATATCAATACATAGGTTTTAAGATTCTTTCTAGTCAGATCTATTCCTCTGCGGGAAATATGGGGTTTTGAGGCCCTTTCACTGAGGAAGGTGTATGTCTTGTCTATTCCAAAGTTGGTTTTTGGAATGGTACCTGTGCTTATATCAAACTGTGGTTTTATGCATCACCCCACCTCTCCTTCCCCCTTAAGAAGGCATAAGAGTGTTTTCTAAATGTGTGACTCTGTTCTCTTTCCTAACTCAGTTCATGTGTAGCCATGTTTACAGGATCTTCATAAGTGATATCTTATGATAAGTTTCTTTTTCTGTGTGACTTATTTCACTTAGAATCATCGTACCTTTATTCACTCACTTTGCTGCTACTGGTCTTATGACAATGATTGCATGGCTGAGGGATATTCCATTTTACATAAGTACCACAATTTTTTGAACCCTTTTTATATTTCCTGGGATATTTAAGGTGTACCAATGTTGAGGTTCTTGTGAGCAGTGCAGCCCTAAATTTGGGGGTGGCTGTGTCTTACTGATTTTCAGCTTTCCCAAGGTATATTCCCTAGACTGGAAGTGCCCTTGGCTCTGTAGATCTGTTGTTTACTTGTTTTAGGGAGCACAATGCACTCCTCAAGTGAGGCAGTTGGCAATTTACATCTCGCCCATCAGCATAACAAGGCTCCCTGTTCTTGAGGGCCTGTCTTGCCCTCCTGGTTTTTTGCAAATGTTGTGGATGTCCCTTTTGACCGGTGGGAAGAGATACTTCCTTGTAGTGCTGATTAGTATTGCCCACTTGCTTCCTTGCCCAAAAAGGACGTATGCGTTTTCTCCAGAATATATTCAGGAGAAAGCGCATACGTCCTTTTTGGCCAAGTGCATCATTGTCGAAGTTGTGCCCTCTTCCTGTGCTTTACAGGCGATTCCAGTGTATCTCTTGAAATCTCTTTCCTGCTATTCTGCCTCGCTTTCTCGTCCGCCTTGTTGCCTTCCCTCAACAGATTTTTGGACGATAGTTGTCCATTATTACTCTGCAAGGTTGTGAATTGCTGTGCCCCTGAGCACCATTTTTCAACTCGTTTTTTTTTGAGCTGAACACAAGTCAAAAAATTTGGTTCAGGACCTATACTGTTTCCCGGTGGGTGGCTCAGACTTTGGTTAATTATTCTTCCTGCTGTGAATATAGAGGGATACGTGCCAGTCCAAAAGCCTAACAGCTACTCTCTCATTGGTTTTCCCTCTTCCCATCCATCCTCTGCCAAATTGGCAACCTGTGCGAACCACGAGGTTAAAGGGGCTGTCTCTCCAAGTTGGGAGATTGATAGTAAAGCAGGTGGAAAGTCAAACCAGAGCACCAGGAGAAGGATTATTCGTTGAGTTTTAGAAACCATTTATATTCACAGTGTGTCCATTCTCTTGGGTTTCCGTATATGTTATAGCTGTAGTAATATTGCCTTCAACCTGGAGAGATGGGACCCATTGAATGGGGGCCATGTATTATTGCTTTAAAGGGTCTGCATTTGCTCACCCAATCTCACCAATCCTCTCAGTCCCAAGTGTCCAGCCTTATGCCACATCAAGCTGTCATTGTAGATAGGGTCATTCCAGGTTTCATCAGAGACCCTGAAGGAATTGTAAAGAATTTCCCTGTGTTTTTGTTTGTTTGTGAAATTACTTTTTATAGTGGTTTTGAGCTGATTCTCAGTGCCATGTTTATGCCAGTCTAGACAAACTTGATTCCCTTACGGAGACATATCAATACATAGGTTTTAAGATTCTTTCTAGTTAGATCTATTCCTCTGCGAGAAATATCGGGTTTTGAGTCCCTTTCACTGAGGAAGGTGTAGGTCTTGTCTATACCACAGTTGGTTTTTGGAACGGTACCTGTGCTTATATCAAACTCTGGTTTTATGCATCACCCCACCTCTCCTTCCCCCTTAAGCAGGCATAAGAGTCTTTTCTAAATGTGAGACTCTGTTCTCTTTCCAAACTCAGTTCAATTGTAGCCATGTTTACAGGATCTTCATAAGTGATACCTTATGATAAGATTCTTTTTCTGTGTGACTTATTTCACTTAGAATCATCGTACCTGAATCCACAAACTTTGGTAGTACTGATCTTATGACATTGATTTCATGGCAGAGGGATATTCCATCGTACGTATGTACCAGAATTTTTTGAACCATTTTTATATTTCCTGGGATATTTAAGGTGTTCCCAAGTTGAGGTTCTTGTAAGCATTGAAGCCCAAAATTTGGGGGTGGCTCTGTCTTATTGATTTTCAGCTTTATCAAGGTGTATTTCCTAGACTGGAACTGCCCTTGGCTCTGTAGTTCTGTTGTTTACTTGTTTTAGGGAACACAATGCACTCCTCCTTTGAGTCACTTGGCAGTATATATCACGCTGATCAGAATAACAAGGATCCCTGTTCTCCAGGGCCTGTCTTGCCTTTCTTGTTTTTACACATTTTGTGGATGTCCCTTTTGACCGTTGGGAAGTGATACTTCTTTGTAGTGCAGATTTGAATTGCCCACTTGCTTGCTTGGCCAAAAAGGGTGTATGCGTTTTCTCCTGAATATATTCAGGAGAAAACGCATACACCCTTTTTGGCCAAGTGCATCATTGTCGAAGTTGTGACCCTCTTCGTGTGCTTTACAGGTGATTCCTACATACCTCTTGAAATCAGTTTCCTGCTATTCTGCCTCGCTTTCAAGTCTGCCTCGTTGCCTTCTCTCAACAGATTTTTGGACGATAGTTGTCCTTTATTACTCTGCTAGTTTGTGAATTGCTGTGCCCCTGAGCTCCATTTATCTATTCGTTATTTGTGGGGTGAATGCAAGTACAAAATTTTGGTTCAGGACCTATACTGTTTCCCAGTGGGTGGCTGAGTCTTTGGTTAATTATTCTTCCTGCCGGGAAATTAGATTGACATATGCCCGTCCAAATGCCTAACATTTAATCGCTCATTGGTTCTCCCTCTTCCCTTCCATCCTCTGCCAAATTGGCAACCTGTGCGAATCAGGAGCTTAAAGCGGCTGTCTCTCCTAGTTGGGAGATTGATAGTAAGGCAGTTGGAAACTCAAACCGGAGCACAAGGAGAGGGACTATTCTTTGAGTTTTAGAAACCTTTCATATTAATAGTGTGTCCATTCTCTAGGTTTCCTGTACATGTTATAGCTGTACTAATATTCCCTTCAACCTGGAGAGTTGGGACCCATGGAATGGGGGCCATGCATTATTTCTTTAAAGGGTCGGCGTTTCCTCACCCAATCTCACCAATAGTCGCAGTCCCAACTGTGCAGCCTTATGCCACATCCAGCTGTCATTGTAGATAGGGTCATTGCAGGTTTCATCAGAGACCCTGAAAGAATTGCAAAGATTTTCCGTGTTTATTTGATTTGTTTTTGAAATTCCTTTTTATAGTGGGCTTGAGCTGATACTCACTGCCGTGTTTTTGCCAGTCTAGACACAACTAATTCCCTTACAGAGACATATCAATACATATGTTTAAAATTCTTACCAGGCAGATCAATTCCTCTGCATGAAATACGGTGTTTTGAGCCCCTTTCACTGAGGAATGTGTATGTCTTTTCTATTCCATAGTTGGTTTTTGGAACGGTACCTGTGCTTATATCAAACTCTGGTTTTATGCATCACCCCACCACTCCTTACCCCTTAAGCAGGCATAGGAGTGTTTTCTAAATGTGAGACTCAGTTCTCTTTCCTAACTGAGTTCAAGTGTAGCCATGTTTACAGGATCTTCATAAGTGATATCTTATGATAAGATTCTTTTTCTGTGTGACTTATTTCACTTAGAATCATCGTACCTGAATCCACTCACTCTGCTGCTCCTCGTCTTATGACATTGATTTCATGGCTGAGGGATATCCCATCGTACGTAAGTACCACAATTTTTTCAACCATTTTTATATTTCCTGGTATATTTAAGGTGTACCCAAGTTGAGGTTCTTGTAAGCAGTGCAGCCCTAAATTTGGGAGTGGCTCTCTCTTATTGATTTTCAGTTTTCCCAAGGTATATTTCCTAGACTGGAAGTGCCTTCGGCTCTGTAGCTCTGTTGTTTATTTGTTGTAGGGAACACAATGCACTCCTCCAGTAAGGCATTTGGCAGTTTACATCCCGCCCATAAGCATAACAAGGCTCCATGTTCTCCAGGGCCTGTCTTGCCTTTCTGGTTTTTACACATTTTGTGGATGTCCCTTTTGACCGTTGGGATGTGATACTTATTTGTAGTGAAGATTTGCATTGCCCACTTGCTTGCTTGGCCAAATAGGGCATATTCATTTTCTCCTGAATATATTCTGGAGAAAACGCATACGCCCTTTTTGCCCCAGTGCATCTTTGTCGAAGTTGTGCCCCTCTTCCTGTGCTTTACAGGCAATTTTTATGTACCTCTTGAAACCTGTTTCCTGCTATTCTGCCTCTCATTCAAGGCAGCCTCGTTGCCTTCGCTCAACAGATTTTTGGATGATAGTTGTCCTTTATTACTCTGCCAATTTGTGAATTTCTGTGCCCCTGAGCTCTATTATTCAACTCGGTTTTTGCGAGCTGAACGCAAGTCCAAAATTTTGGTTCAGGACCTATACTGCTTCCCGGTGGGTGGCTGAGAATTTGGTTAATTCTACTTTCTGCCGGGAAATTAGACTGACATGATCCCCACCAAATGCCTAACATCTACTCTCTCATTGGTTCTCCCTCTTCCCTTCCATCGTCTGCCAAATTGTCAGCCTGTGCGAACCAGGAGGTTAAAGGGTCTGTCTCTCCAATTTGGGAGATTGATAGTGAAGCAGTTGGAAAGTCAAAGCAGAGCACCACGAGAGGGACTATTCGTTGAGTTTTGGAAATCTTTCATATTCACAGTGTGTCCATTCTATAGGTTTCCCGTACATGTTATAGCTGTAGTAATATTCCCTTCAACCTGGAGAGTTGGGACACATGGAAAGGGATCCATGCATTATTGCTTTAAAGGGTCTGCATTTGCTCACACAGACTCACCAATCCTCTCAGTTCCAAGTGTCCAGCCTTATGCCACATCCAGCTGTCATTGTAGTTAAGGTCATTCCAGGTTTCATCAGAGACCCTGAAGGAATTGTAAAGAATTTACCTTTTTTTCGGTTTTGTTTAGGAATTTCCTTTTTATAGTGGGTTTCAGCTGATTCTCGCTGCCATGTTTATGACAGTCGAGACACAACTTGATTCCCTTATGGAGTCATATCAATACATAGGTGTTAAGAATCTTACTAGGGAGATATATTCCTCTGCAGGAAATATGGGGTTTTGAGTCATTTTCACTGAGGAAGGTTTAGGTCTTTTCTTTTGCATAGTTGGTTTTTGGAATGGTACCTGTGCTTATATCAAACTTTGGTGTTATGCATCACCCCATCTCTCCTTCCCCCTTAAGCAGGCATAAAAGTGTTTTCTAAATGTGAGACTCTGTTCTCCTACCTAACTCAGTTCATGTGTAGCCATGTTCACAGGATCTGCATCAGTGATATCTTATGAAAAGTTTCTCTTTCTGTGTGACTTATTTCACTTAGAATCATCGTACCTGAGTCCACTCACTTTGCTGCTACTGCTCTTATGACATTGATTTCATGCCTGACTGATATTCCATCGTACGTAAGTACCACAATTTTTTGAACCATTTTTATATTTCCTGGGATATTTAAGGTGTACCCAAGTTGAGGTTCTTGTAAGCAGTGCAGCCCTAAATTTGGGGGTGGCACTGTCTTATTGATTTTCAGCTTTCCCAAGGTATATTCCCTAGACTGGAAGTGCCCTTGGCTCTGTAGTTCTGTTGTTTACTTATTTTAGGGAACACAATGCACTCCTCCTTTGAGTCACTTGGCAGTATATATCACGCTGATCAGAATAACAAGGATCCCAGTTCTCCAGGGCCTGTCTTGCCTTTCTTGTTTTTACACATTTTGTGGATTTCCCTTTTGAACGGTGGGAAGTGATACTTCTTTGTAGTGCAGATTTGAATTGCCCACTTGCTTGCTTGGCCAAAAAGGGTGTATGCGTTTTCTCCTGAATATATTCAGGAGAAAATGCATACGCCCTTTTTGGCCAAGTGCATCATTGTCGAAGTTGTGCCCCTCTTCCTGTGCTTTACAGGTGATTCCTACATACCTATTGAAATAAGTTTCCTGCTATTCTGCTTCGCTTTCAAGTCCGCCTCGTTGCCTTCTCTCAACAGATTTTTGGACGATAGTTGTCCTTTTTTACTCTGCTAGTTTGTGAATGGCTGTGCCCCTGAGCTCCATTTATCAATTCGTTATTTGTGGGCTGAATGCAAGTACAAAATTTTGGTTCAGGACCTATACTGTTTCCCAGTGGGTGGCTGAGACTTTGGTTAATTATTCTTGCTGCCGGGAAATTAGATTGATATACGTTCGTCCAAATGCCTAACATTTAATCTCTCATTGTTTCTCCCTCTTTCCTCCATTCTCTGCCAAATTTGCAACCTGTGCGAATCAGGAGGTTAAAGCGGCTGTCTCTCCAAGTTGGGAGATTGATAGTAAGGCAGTTGGAAAGTCACACCGGAGCACCAGGAGAGGGACTATTCTTTGAGTTTTAGAAACCTTTCCTATTAATAGTGTGTCCATTCTCTAGGTTTCCTGTACATGTTATAGCTGTACTAATATTCCCTACAAACTGGAGAGTTGGGACACATGAAATTGGGGCCATGCATTATTTCTTTAAAGGATCTGCATTTCCTCACCCAATCTCACCAGTGGTCGCAGTCCCAATTGTCCAGCCTTATGCCACATCCAGCTGTCATTGTAGATAGGGTCATTCCAGGTTTCATCAGAGACCCTGAAAGAATTGCAAAGATTTTCCGTGTTTATTTGTTTTGTTCTTGAAATCCTTTTTATAGTGGGTTTGAGCTGATTCTCACTGCCATGTTTATGCCAGTCTAGACACAACTAATTCCCTTACAGAGACATATCAATACATATGTTTTAAATTCTTACCAGGGAGATCAATTCCTCTGCGTGATATATGGGGTTTTGAGTCCCTTTCACTGAGGAATGTGTATGTCTTATCTATTCCATAGTTGGTTTTTGGAACGGTACCTGTGCTTATATCAAACTCTGGTTTTATGCATCACCCCACCACTCCTTCCCCCTTAAGCACGCATAAGAGTGTTTTCTAAATGTGAGACTCTGTTCTCTTTCCTAACTGATTTCAAGTGTAGCCATGTTTACAAGACCTTTATAAGTGATATCTTATCATAAGATTTTTTTTTCTGTGTGACGTATTTCACTTAGAATCATCGTACCTGAATCCACTCATTTTGCTGCTACTGGTCTTATGACATTGATTTCATGGCTGAGGTATATTCCATCGTACGTAAGTATCACAATTTTTTGAACCATTTTTATATTTCCTGGGATATTAAAGGTGTACCCAAGTTGAGGTTCTTGTTAGCAGTGCAGCCCCAAATTTGGGGGTGGCACTGTCTGTTTAATTTTCAGTTTTTCCACGGTATATACCCTAGACTAGAAGTGCCATCGGCTCTGTAGCTCTGTTGTTTAATTGTTTTAGGGAACACAATGCACTCCTCCAATAAGGCAGTTGGCAATTTACATCCCGCCCATCAGCATAACAAGGCTCCCTGTTCTCCAGGGACTGTCTTGCCTTTCTGGTTTTTACACATTTTGTGGATGTCCCTTTTGACCATTGGGAAGTGATACTTATTTGTAGTGCAGATTTGCATTGCCCACTTGATTGCTTGGCCAAATAGGGCATATTCATTTTCTCCTGAATATATTCTGGAGAAAAGGCATACGCCCTCTTTGCCCCAGTGCATCATTGTCGAAGTTGTGCCCCTCTTCCTGTGCTTTACAGGCAATTCTTATGTACCTCTTGAAATCTATTTCCTGCTATTCTGCCTCTCATTCAAAGGCGGCCTCGTTGCCTTCCCTCAACAGATTTTTGGACGATAGTTGTCCTTTATTACTCTGCCACTTTGTGAATTGCTGTGCCCCTGAGCTCTATTTTTCAACTCAGTTTTTGCGAGCTGAACGCAAGCCCAAAATTTTGGTTCAGGAACTATACTGCTTCCCGGTGGGTGGCTGAGAATTTGGTTAATTCTTCTTCCTGCCGGGAAATTAGACTGACATGATCCCCACCAAATGCCTAACATCTACTCTCTCATTGGTTCTCCCTCTTCCCTTCCATCGTATGCCAAATTGTCAGCCTTGTAGAACCAGGAGGTTAAACGGTCTGTCTCTCCAATTTGGGAGATTGATAGTAAAGCAGTTGGAAAGTCAAAGCGGAGCACCAGGAGAGGGACTATTCGTTGAGTTTTAGAAATCTTTCATATTCACAGTGTGTCCATTCTCTAGGTTTCCCGTACATGTTATAGCTGTAGTAATATTCCCTTCAACCTGGAGAGTTGGGACCCATGGAAAGGGGTCCATGCATTATTGCTTTAAAGGGTCTGCATTTGCTCACACAGACTCACCAATCCTCTCAGTTCCAAGTGTCCAGCCTTATGCCACATCCAGCTGTCATTGTAGTTAAGGTCATTCCAGGTTTCATCAGAGACCCTGAAGGAATTGTAAAGAATTTCCCTGTTTTTTGGTTTTGTTTACGAATTTCCTTTTTATAGTGGGTTTCAGCTGATTCTCGCTGCCATGTTTATGACAGTCGAGACACAACTTGATTCCCTTATGGAGTCATATCAATACATAGGTGTTAAGTATCTTACTAGGCAGATATATTCCTCTGCAGGAAATATGGGGTTTTGAGTCCTTTTCACTGAGGAAGGTGTAAGTCTTTTCTATTGCATAGTTGGTTTTTGGAATGGTACCTGTGCTTATATCAAACTTTGGTGTTATGCATCACCCCATCTCTCCTTCCCCCTTAAGCAGGCATAAAAGTGTTTTCTATATGTGAGACTCTGTTCTCTTTCCTAACACAGTTCATGTGTAGCCATGTTCACAGGATCTACATCTGTGATATCTTATGAAAAGTTTCTTTTCTGTGTGACTTATTTCACTTAGAATCATCGTACCTGTATCCACTCACTTTGCTGCTACTGCTCTTATGACATTGATTTCATGGCTGAGGGATATTCCATCGTACGTAAGTACCACAATTTTTTGAACCATTTTTATATTTCCTGTGATATTTAAGGTGTACGCAAGTTGAGGTTCTTGTAAGCAGTGCAGGCCTAAATTTGGGGGTTTTTCTGTCGTTTTGATTTCCAGTTTTCCCAAGGTATATTCCCTAGACTGCAAGGGCACTTTGCTCTGTAGCTCTGTTGTTTACTTGTTTTAGGGAACACAATGCACTCTTCCAGTGAGGCATATGGCAATTTACATCCCGCCCATCAGCATAACAAGGCTCCATGTTCTCCAGGACCTGTCATGCCTTTCTGGTTTTTACACATATTTTGGATGTCCCTTTTAACCGGTGCGAAGTGATACTTCTTTGTAGTGCAGATTTGCATTGCCCTCTTGCTTGCTTGGCCAAAAAGGGCGTATGCATTTCCACCACAATATATTCAGGAGAAAACGCATACGCACTTTTCGGCCAAGTGCATCATTGTCGAAGTTCTGCCCCTCTTCCTGTGCTTTACAGGCGAATCGTACGTACCTCTTGAAATCAGTTTCCTGCTATTCTGCCTCGATTTCAAGTCCGCCTCGTAGCCTTCCCTCAACAGATTTTTGGACGATAGTTGTCCTTTATTACTCTGACAGTTTGTGAATTGCTGTGCCCCTGAGCTCCTTTTATCAACTCGTTTTTTTTGTGAGCTGAACGCAAGTCCAAAATTTTGGTTCAGGACCTATACTGGTTCCCAGTGGGTGGCTGAGCCTTTGGTTGATACTTCTTTATGCCGGGAAATTAGAGTGACATGTGCCCGTCCAAATGCCTAACAGCTACTCTCTCATTGGTTCTCCCTCTTCCCTTCCATCCTCTGCCAAATTGTCACATGTGCGACCCAGGAGGTTAAAGGGTCTGTCTCTCCATGTTGGGAGATTGATAGTAAAGCAGTTGGAAAGGCAAACCGGAGCACCAGGAGAAGGACTATTCGTTGAGTTTTAGAAACCTTTCGTATTCACAGAGTGTTCATTCTCTAGGGTTCCATACATGTTATAGCTGTAGTAATATTCCCTTCAACATGGAGAGTTGGGACCCATGGAATGGGGGCCATGCATTTTTGCTTTAAAGGGTATGCATTTGCTCACCCAATCTCAACAATCTTCTCAGTCCCAAGTGTCCAGCCATATGCCACATCTAGCTGTCATTGTAGATAAGGTCATTCCAGGTTTCATCAGAGACTCTGAAGTAATTGTAAGAATTTCCTAGTTTTCTTCTATAGTTTTTGAAATTCCTTTTTATAGTGGGTTTGAGGTGATTCTCGCTGCCATGATTAAGCCAGTCTAGACACACTTGATTCCCTTACAAAGACATATCAATACATAGGTTTTAAGATTCTTACTAGTCAGAACTATTCCTCTGTGGGAAATATAGCGTTTTGAGTCACTTTAACTGAGGAAGCTGTAGGTCTAGTCTATTTCATACTTTGTTTTTGGAACGGTACCTGTGCTTATACCAAACTCTGGTTTTATGCATCACCCCACCTCTCCTTCCCCATTAAACAGGCATAAGAGTGTTTTCTAAATGTGAGATTCTGTTCTTTTTCCTAACTCAGTTCATGTGTAGCCATGTTTACAGGATCTTCATAAGTGATATCTTATGATGTTTCTTTTTCTCTGTGACATATTTCACTTACAATCTTCGTACCTGAATCCACTCACTTTGCTGCTACTGGTCTTATGACATTGATTTCATGGCTGAGCGATATTCCATCGTTCAAATTACCACAATTTTTTGAACCATTTTTATATTTCCTGTGATATTTAAAGTTCACCCAAGTTGAGGTTCTTGTAAGCAGTGCAGCCCTTAATTTTGTGGTGGCGCTGTCTTATTGATTTTCGGTTTTCCCAAGGTATATTCCCTAGACTTGAAGTGCCTTTGGCTCTTTAGCTCTGTTGATTACTCGTTTGAGGGATGACAATGCACTCCTCCAGTGAGGCAGTTTGCAATTTACATCCCGCCCATCAGCATAACAAGGCTCCCTGTTCTCCAGGGCCTGTCTTGCCTTTCTGGTTTTTACCCATTTTGTGGATGTCTTTTGACCGGTGGGAAGTGATACTACTTTGTAGTGCAGATTTGCATTGCCCGCTTGCTTGCTTGGCCAAAAAGGGCGTATGAGTTTTTTTCTGAATATATTCAGGAAACAACGCATTCACCCTTTTTGGCAAAGTGCATCATTGTCGAAGTTGCGCCCATCTTCCTGTGCTTTACAGGCGATTCCAACGTACCTCTTGAAATCTGTTTCCTGCTATTCTGCCATGCTTTCAAGTCTGCGTGGTTTTCCTCCCTCAAGAGATTTTTGGACGATAGCTGTCCTTTATTACTCTGCCAGGTTGTGAATTGCTGTGCCCCTGAGCTCCATTTTTCAACTCGTTTTATGTGAGCTGAACGCAAGTCGAAAATTTTGCTTCAGGACCTATTCTCTTTCCTGGTTGGTTGCTGAGACTTTGGTTAATTCTTCTTCCTGCCGGGAAATTAGAGTGACATGTGCCCGTCCAAATGCCTAACAGCTACTCATTCATTTGTTCTCTGTTTTCCCTTCCATCCTCTGCCAAATTGGCCACCTGAGCGAACCAGGAGGTTAAAAGAGCTGTCTCTCCAAGTTGGGAGATTGATAGTAAAGCAGTTGGAATATCAAACCGCAGCACCAGTTGAGGGACTATTCGGTGAGTTTTAGAGACCTTTCGTATTCACAGTGTGTCCATTCTCTAGGTTTCCCGTATATGTTATAGCTGTAGTAATATTCCCTTCAACATGGAGAGTTGTGACTCATGGAATGGGGGCCATGCATTTTTGCTTTAAATGGTCTGCATTTGCTCACCCAATCTCACCATTCCTCTCAGTCCCAAGTGTCCAGCCTTATGCCACATCCAGCTGTCATTGTAGATAGGGTCATTCCAGGTTTCATCAGAAACCCTGAAGGAATTTTAAAGAATTTCCCTGTTTTTTAGTTTTGTTTTTGAAATTCCTTTTTATAGTGGGTTTGAGCTGATTCTCGCTGCCATGTTTATGCCAGTCTACACACTTAATTCCCTTACAGAGACATAGTAATACATAGGTTTTAGGATTGTTTCTAGTCAGATCTATTCCTCTGCGGGAAATATGTGGTATTGAGTTCCTTTCTCTGAGGAAGGTGTAGGTCTTGTCTATTCCACAGTTGGTTATAAAAATTGTACCTGTGCTTATATCAAACTCTGGTTTTATGCATCACCCCACCGCTCCTCCCCCCTTAAGCTGGCATAACAGTGTTTTCTAAATGTGAGACTCTGTTCTCTTTCTTAACTCAGTTCATGTGTAGCCATGTTTACAGGATCTTCATAAGTGATATCTTATGATAAGTTTCTTTTTCTGTGTGACTTCACTTAGAATCATCGTACCTAAAACCACTCACTTTGCTTCTCCTGGTCTTATGACATTGATTTCATGGCTGAGGGATATTCCATCGTACATAAGTACCACAATTGTTTGAACCATTTTTATATTTCCTGGGATATTTAAGGTGTAACCAAGTTGAGGTTCTTGTAAGCAGTGCAGCCCTAAATTTGGGGTTGGCTCTCTCTTATTAATTTTCAGTTTTCCCAAGGTATATTCCCTAGATTGGAAGTGCCCTTGGCTCTGTAGCTCTGTTGTTTACTTGTTTTAGGGAACACAATACACTCCTCCAGTGAGGCAGTTGGCATTTTACATCCCGCACATCAGCATAACAAGGCTGCCTGTTCTCCAGGGCCTGTCTTGCCTTTCAGGTATTTACACATTTTGTGGATGTCCCTTTTGACCGGTGGGAAGTGATACTTCTTTGTAGTGCAGATTTGCATTGCCCGCTTGCTTGCTTGGCCAAAAAGTGTGTATGCGTTTTCTCCTGAATATATTCAGGAGAAAACGCATACGCACTTTTTGGACAAGTGTGTCATTGTCGAAGTTGTGCCCCTCTTCCTGTGCTTTAAAGGCAATTCCCACGTACCTCTTGAAATCTGTTTCCTGCTATTCTGCCTCGCTTTCAAGTCCGCCTCGTTGCCTTCCCTCAACAGATTTTTGGACGATAGTTGTCCTTTATTACTCTGCCAGTTTGTGAATTGCTATGCCCCTGAGCTCCATTTTTCCACTCGTTTTTTGTGAGCTGTACGCAAGTCCAAAATATTGGTTCAGGACCTATACTGGTTCCCGGTGGGTTTCTGAGACTCTGGTTAATTCTTCTTCCTGCCGGGAAATTAGAGTGACATGTGCCTGTCCAAATGCCTCACAGCTACTCTCTCATTGGTTCTCCCTCTTCCCTTTATCCACTTGCAAATTGGCAACCTGTGCGAACCAGGAGGTTAAAGGGGTTGTCTCTCCAAGTTGGGAGATTGATAGTAAAGCAGTTGTTAAGTCAAACCAGAGCACCAGGAGGGGGACTAATCGTTGAGTTTTAGAAAACTTTTGTATTAACATTGTGTCCATTCTCTAGGTTTCCCGTACATGTTATAGCTGTAGTAATATTCCCTTCAACATGGAGATTTGGACCCATGGAATGTGGGCCATGCATTTCTGCTTTAAAGGGTCTGCATTTGCTCACCCAATCTCACGAATCCTGTCAGTCCCAAGTGTCCAGCCTTATGCCCCATCCAGCTGTCATTGTAGATAGCGTCATTCCAGGTTTCATCAGAGACCCTGAAGGAATTGCAAAGAATTTCCCTGTTTTTTGGTTTTGTTTTTGAAATTCTTTTTATAGTGGGTTTGAGCTGATTCTCGCTGCCATGTATATGCCAGGCTACACACTTGATTCCCTTACGGAGACATATCAATACATAAGTTTTAGGATTGTTACTAGTCAGATCTATTCCTCCGCGGGAAATATGGGGTTTTGAGTCCCTTTCACTGAGGAAGGTGTAGGTCTTGTCTATTCCACAGTTGGTTTTACAAACGGTACCTGTACTAATATCAAACTCTGGTTTTATGCATCACCCCACCTCTCCTCCCCCCTTAAGCAGGCATAACAGTGTTTTCTAAATGTGAGACTCTGTTCTCTTTCTTAACTCATTTCATGTGTAGCCATGTTTACAGGATCTTCATAAGTGATATCTTATGTTAAGTTTCTTTTCCTGTGTGACTTCACTTAGAATCATCGTACCTGAATCCACTCACTTTGCTGCTCCTGTTCTTATGACATTGATTTCATGGCTGAGGCATATTCCATCGTACATAAGTACCACAATTTTTTGAACCATATTTATATTTCCTGGGATATTTAAGGTGTACCCAAGTTGAGGTTCTTGTAAGCAGTGCAGCCCTAAATTTGGGGGTGGCTCTGTCTTTTTGATTTTCAGTATTTCCAAGGTATATTCCCTAGACTGGAAGTGCCCTTGGCTCTGTAGCTCTGTTGTTTACTTGTTTTAGGGAACACAATACACTCCTCCAGTGAGGCAGTTGGCAATTTACATCCCGCCTATCAGCATATGAATGCTCCCTTTTCTCCAGGGCCTGTCTTGCCTTTCTGGTTTTTACATATTTTGTGGATGTCCCTTTTGACCGGTGGGACGTGATATTTCTTTGTAGTGCAGATTTGCATTGCCCGCTTGCTTGCTTGGCCAAAAAGGGCGTATGCGTTTCCTCCTGAATATATTCAGGAATATATTCAGGAGAAAACGCATAGGCCCTTATTGGCCCAGTGCGTCATTGTCGAAGTTGTGCACCGCTTCCTGTGCTTTAAAGGCTCTTCCAACGTACCTCTTGAAATCTGTTTCCTGGTATTCTGCCTTGCTTTCAAGTCCGCCTCGTTGCCTTCCCTCAACAGATTTTTGGACGAGAGTTGTCCTTTATTACTCTGCCAGTTTGTAAATTGCTATGCCCCTGAGCTCAATTATTCAACTCGTTTTTTGTGAGCTGTACGCAAGTCCAAAATTTTGGTTCAGAACCTATATTGGTTCCCGGTGGGTGGCTGAGACTCTGGTTAATTCTTCTTCCTTCCGGGAAATTAGAGTGACATGTTCCCATCCAAATGCCTAACAGCTACTGTCTCATTGGTTCTCCCTCTTCCCTTCCATCCTCTGCTAAATTGGCAACTTGTGCGAACCTGAAGTTGAAAGGGTCTGTCTCTCCAATTTGGGAGATTGATAGTAAAGCAGTTGGAAAGTCAAACCGGAGCACCAGGAGAGGGACTACTCGTTGAGTTTCAGAAACATTTTGTATTCACAGTGTGTCCATTCTCTAGGTTTCCCGTACATGTTATAGCTGTAGTAATATTCCCTTCAACATGGAGAGTTGGGACCCATGGAATGGGGGCCATGCATTTTTGCTTTAAAGGGTCTGCATTTGCTCACCCAATCTCACCAATCCTCTCAGTCCCAGGTGTCCAGCCTTATGCCACATCCAGCTATCATTGTAGACAGGGTCATTCCAGGTTTAATCAGAGACCCTGAAGGAATTGTAAAGAATTTCCCTGTTTTTTGGTTTTGTTTTTGAAATTCCTTTTTATAGTGGGTTTGAGCTGATTCTCGCTGCCATGTTTATGCCAGTCTACACACTTTATTCCCTTACATAGACATATCAATACATAAGTTTTAGGATTGTTAATAGTCAGATGTATTCCTCTGCGGGATATATGGCGTTTTGAGTCCCTTTCACTGAGGAAGGTGTAAGTCTTGTCTATTCCACAGTTGGTTATACAAACGGTACCTGTGCTTATATCAAACTCTGGTTTTATGCATCACCCCACCTCTCCTCCCCCCTTAAGCAGGCATAAGAGTGTTTTCTAAAAGTGAGACTCTGTTCTCTTTCCTAACTCAGTTCATGTGTAGCCATGTTTACAGGATCTTCATAAGTGATATCTTATGATAAGTTTCTTTTTCTGTGTGACTTATTTCACTTAGAATCATCGTACCTGAATCCACTCACTTTGCTGCTCCTGGTCTTATGACATTGATTTCATGGCTGTGGGATATTCCATCGTACATATGTAGCACAATTTTTTGAACCATATTTATATTCCCTGGGATATTTAAGGTGTACCCAAGTTGAGGTTCTTGTAAGCAGTGCAGCCCTAAATTTGGGGGTGGATCTGTCTTATTGATTTTCAGTTTTTCCAAGGTATATTCCCTAGACTGGAAGTGCCCTTGGCTCTGTAGCTCTGTTTTTTAATTGTTTTAGGGAACACAATGCACTCCTCCAGTGAGACAGTTGGCAATTTACATCCCGCCCATCAGCATAACAAGGCTCCCTCTTCTCCAGGGCCTGTCTTTCCTTTCTGGTTTTTACACATTTTGTGGATGTCCCTTTTGACCGGAAGGAAGTGATACTTCTTTGTAGTGCAGATTTGCATTGCCCGCTTGCTTGCTTGGCCAAAAAGGGCGTATGAGTTTTCTCCTAAATATATTCAGGAGAAAACGCTAATGCCCTTTTTGGCCAAGTGTGTCATTGTCCATGTTGTGCCCCTCTTCCTATGCTTTAAAGGCGATTCTAACGTACGTCTTGAAATCTGTTTCCTGCTATTCTGCCTCGCTTTCAAGTCCGCCTTGTTGCCTTCCCTCAACAGATTTTTGGAAGATAGTTGTCCTTTATTACTCTGCCAGTTTGTGAATTCCTGTGCCGGTGAGCTCCATTTTTCAACTCGTTTTTTGTGAGCTGTACGCAAGTCCAAAATTTTGGTTCAGGATCTATACTGGTTCCCGGTGGGTTTCTGAGACTTTGGTTAATTCTTCTTCCTGACGGGAAATTAGAGTAACATGTGCCCGTCCAAATGCGTAACAGCTACTCTCTCAATTGTTCTCCCTCTTCCCTTCCATCCTCTGCCAAATTGGCAACCTGTGCGAACCAGGAGGTTAAAAGTGTTGTCTCTCAAAGTTGGGAGATTGATAGTAAAGCAGTTGCAAAGTCAAAGTGGAGCACCAGGGGAGGGAATACTCGTTGAGTTTTAGAAACCTTTTGTATTCACAGTATGTCCATTCTCTAGGTTTCCCGTACATGTTACAGCTGTAGTAATATTCCCTTCAACATGGAGAGTTGAGATCCATAGAATGGGGGCCATGCATTTTTGCTTTAATGGTCTGCATTTGCTTACCCAATCTCACCAATCCTCTCAGTCCCAAGTGTCCAGCCTTATACCACATCCAGCTGTCATTGTAGATAGGGTCATTCCAGACTTCATCAGAGACCCTGAAGGAATTGTAAAGAATTTCCCTGTTTTTTGGTTTTGGTTATGAAATTCCGTTTTATAGTGGGTTTGACCTGATTCTCGCTGCCATGTTTATGCCAGTCTAGACACACTTGATTCCCTTACATAGACATATCAATACATAGGTTTTAAGTTTCTTACTAGTCAAATCTATTCCTCCGAGGGAAATATGGGGTTTTGAGTCCCTTTCACTTAGGAAGGTGTAGGTCTTGTCTATTCCAAAGTTGGTTTTAGAAATGGTACCTGTGCTTATGTCAAACTCTGGTTTTATGAATCAATCCACCTCTCCTTCCCTCTTAAGCAGGCATAAGAGTGTTTTCTAAATTTGAGACTCTGTTCTCTTTACTAAGTCACTTCATGTGTAGCCATGTTTACAGGATCTTCATAAGAGATATCTTATGATAAGTTTCTTTTTCTGTGTGACTTATTTCACTTAGAATCATCGTACCTGAATCCACTCACTTTGCTGCTCCTGGTCTTATGACATTGATTTCATGGCTGTGGGATATTCCATCGTACATAAGTACGAAAAATTTTTGAACCATTTTTATATTTACTGGGATATTTAAGGTGTACCAAAGTTGAGGGTCTTGTAAGCAGTGCATCCCTAAATTTGGGGTTGGCTTTGTGTTATTGATTTTCAGTTTTCCCAAGGTATATTCCCTAGACTGGAAGTGCCCTTGGCTCTGTAGCTCTGTTGTTTTCTTGTTTTAGGGAACGAAATGCACTCCCCCTGTGAGGCAGTTGGAAATTTACATCCCGCCCATCAGCATAACAAGGCTCCCTGTTCTCCAGGTCCTGTCTTGCCTTTTTGGTTTTTACACATTTGTGGGTGTCCCTCTTGACCAGTGTGAAGTGATACTTCTTTGTAGTGCAGATTTGCATTGCCCGCTTGCTTGCTTGGCCAAAAAGGGCGTATGTGTTTTCTCCTGAATATATTCAGGAGAAAAAGCATACAACCTTTTTGGCCAAGTGCGCCATTTTCGAAGTTGTGCCCCTCTTCCTGTGCTTTAAAGGCGATTCCAACGTACCTCTTGAAATCTGTTTCCTGCTATTCTGCCTCGCTTTCAAGTCCGCCTCGTTGCCTTCCCTCAACAGATTTTTGGCCGATAGTTGTCCTTTATTACTCTGCCAGTTTGTGAATTGCTGTTCCCCTGTGCTCCATTTTTCAACTCGTTTTTTGTGAGCTGTACGCAAGTCCAAAATTTTGGTTCAGGATCTTTACTGGTTCCCGGTGGGTTTCTGAGACTTTGGTTAATTCTTCTTCCTGCCGGGAAATTAGAGTGACATGTGCCCGTCCAAATGCCTAACAGCTACTCTCTCATTAGTTCTCCCTCTTCCCTTCCATCCTCTGCCAAATTGGCAACCTGTGCGAATCAGGAGGTTAAAGGTGTTATCTCTCAAAGTTGGGAGATTGATAGTAAAGCAGTTGGAAAGTCAAACCGGAGCACCAGGAGAGGGACTACTCGTTGAGTTTTAGAAACCTTTTGTATTCACAGTGTTTCCATTCTCTAGGTTTCCCGTACATGTTGTAGCTGTAGTAATATTGCCTTCAACATGGAGACATGGGACCCATGGAATGGGGGCCATGCATTTTTGCTTTAAAGGGTCTGCATTTGCTCACACAATCTCACCAATCCTCTCAGTCCTAAGTGTCCAGCCTTATGCCACATCCAGCTGTCATTGTAGATAGGGTCATTCCAGGTTTCATCAGAGACCCTGAAGGAATTGTAAAGAATTTCCCTGTTTTTTGGTTTTGTTTTTGAAACTCCATTTTATAGTGGGATTGAGCTGATTCTCGCTGCCATGTTTATGCCACTCTACACACTTAATTCCCTTACGGAGACTTAGCAATACATAGGTATTAGGATTGTTTCTAGTCAGATCTATTCCTCTGCGGGAAATATGTGGTTTTGAGTCCCTTTCACTGAGGAAGGTGTAGGTCTTGTCTATTCCACAGTTGGTTATAGAAATGGTACCTGTGCTTATATCAAACTCTGGTTTTATGCATCACCCCACCTCTCCTCCCCCCTTCAGCAGGCATAACAGTGTTTTCTAAATGTGAGACTTTGTTCTCTTTCTTAACTGAGTTCATGTGTAGCCATGTTTACAGGATCTTCATAAGTGATATCTTATGATAAGTTTCTTTTTCTGTGTGACTTATTTCACTTAGAATCATCGTACCTGAATCCACTCACTTTGCTGCTCCTGGTCTTATGACATTGATTTCATGGCTGAGGGATATTCCATCGTAATTATATTCCACAGTTTTTTGAAGCATTTTTATATTTCCTGGGATATTTAAGGTGTACTCAAGTTGAGGTTCTTATAAGCAGTGCAGCCCTAAATTTGGGGGTGGCTCTGTCTTATTGATTTTCAGTTTTCCCAAGGTATATTCCGTAGACTGGAAGTGCCCTTGGCTCTGTAGCTCTGTTGTTTACTTGTTTTAGGGAACGCAATGCACTCCTCCAGTGAGGCAGTTGGCAATTTACATCCCGCCCATCAGCATAACAAGGCTCCCTCTTCTCCAGGGCCTGTTTTGCCTTTCTGGTTTTTACACATTTGTAGATGTCCCTTTTGACCGGTGGGAAGTGATACTTCTTTGTAGTGCAGATTTGCATTGCCCGCTTGCTTGCTTGGCCAAAAAGGGGGTATGCGTTTTCTCCTGAATATATTCAGGAGAAAACACATACGCCCTTTTGGCCAAGTGCGTCATTGTCGAAGTTGTACCCCTCTTCCTGTGCTTTAAAGGCGATTCCAACGTACCTCTTGAAATCTGTTTCCTGCTATTCTGCCTCGCTTTGAAGTCCGCCTCGTTGCCTTCCCTCAAGAGGTTTTTGGAGGATAGTTGTCCTTTATTACTCTGCCAGTTTGTGAATTGCTGTGACCCTGAGCTCAATTTTTAAACTCGTTTTTTGTAAGCTGTACGCACGTCCAAAATTTTGGTTCAGGATCTATACTGTTTCCCGGTGGGTGGCTGAGACTTAGGTTAATTCTTCTTCCTGCTGGGAAATTACAGTGACATGTTCCCTTCCAAATGCCTAACAGCTACTATCTCATTGGTTCTCCCTCTTCCCTTCCATCCTCTGCAAAATTGGCAACCTTTGCGAACAAGGAGCTTAAAGGTTCTGTCTCTCCAATTTGGGAGATTAATAGTAAAGCAGTTGGAAAGTCAAACCGGAGCACCAGGAGAGGGACTATTCGTTGAGTTTTAGAAACCTTTTGTATTCACAGTGTGTCCAATCTCTAGGTTTCCCATACATGTTATAGCTGTAGAAATATTCCCTTCAACCTGGACAGTTGGGACCCATGGAATGGGGGCCATGCATTTTTGCTTCAAAGGGTCTGCATTTGCTCACCCAATCTCACCAATCCTCTCAGTCCCAAGTGTCCAGCCTTATGACACATCCATCTGTCATGGTAGATAGGGTCATTCCATGTTTCATCAGAGACGCAGAAGGAATTGTAAAGAATTTCCCTGTTTTTTGGTATAGTTTTTGAAATTCCTTTTTATAGTGAGTTTGAGCTGATTCGCGCTGCCATGATTAAGCCAGTCTAGACACACTTGATTCCCTTACAGAGACATATCAATACATATGTTTTAAGATTCTTACTAGTCAGAATTAGTCCTCTGTGGGAAATATGGCGTTTTGAGTCCCTTTAACTGAGGAAGCTGTAGGTCTAGTCTAATCCATATTTGGTTTTTGGAACGGTACCTGTGCTTATACAAACTCTACTTTTATGCATCACCGCACCTCTCCTTCCCCCTTAAACCGGCATAAGAGTGTTTTCTAAATGTGAGATTCTGTTCTTTTTCCTAACTCAGTTCATGTGTAGCCATGTTTACAGGGTCTTCATAAGTGATATCTTATGATGTTTCTTTTTCTCTGTGACTTATTTCACTTACAATCTTCGTACCTGAATCCACTCACTTTGCTGCTACTGGTCTTATGACATTGATTTCATGGGTGAGGGATATTCCATCGTTCGTAAGTACCACAATATTTTGAAGCATTCTTATATTTCCTGGAATATTTAAGGTGTACCCAATTTGAGGTTCTTCTAAGCAGTGCAGCCCTTAATTTTGGGGTGGCTCTGTCTTATTGATTTTCAGTTTTCCCAAGGTATATTCCCTTGACTTGAAGTGCCCTTGGCTCTGTAGCTCTGTTGATTACTCGTTTTAGGGTCCACAATGCACTCCTCCAGTGAGGCAGTTGGCAAATTACATCCCGCCCATCAGCATAACAAGGCTCCCTGTTCTCCAGGGCCTGTCTTGCCTTTCTGGTTTTTACCCATTTTGTGGATGACCCTTTTGACCGGTGGGAAGTGATACTACTTTGTAGTGCAGATTTGCATGGCCCTCTTGCTTGCTTGGCCAAAAAGTTCGTATGAGTTTTTTTGAATACATTCAGGAAACAACGCATACACTGTTTTTGGCCAAGTGCATCATTGTCGAAGTTGTGCCCTTCTTCCTGTGCTTTACAGGTGATTCCAAAGTACCTCTTGAAATCTGTTTCCTGCTATTCTTCCTTGCTTTCAAGTCGGTGTGGTTGCCTTCCCTCAAGATATTTTTGGACGATAGCTGTCTTTATTACTCTGCCAGTTTGTGAATTGCTGTGCCACTGAGCTCCATTATTCAACTCGTTTTTTGTGTGCTGAACGCAAGTCGAAAATTTTGGTTCAGGACCTATACTGGTTCCTGGTGTGTTGCTGAGACTTTGGTTAATTTTTCTTCCTGCCGGGAAAATAGAGTGACATGAGCCCGTCCAGATGCCTAACAGCTACTCTCTCATTGGTTCTCCCTTTTCCCTTCAATCCTCTGCCAATTTGGCCACCTTAGCGAACCAGGAGGTTAAAAGAGCCTTCTCTCCAAGTTGGGAGATTGATAGTAAAGCAGTGGGAAAGTCAAACCGCAGCACCAGGAGAGGGACTATTCGTTGAGTTTTAGAGACCTTTCATATTCACAGTGTGTCCATTCCCCAGGTTTCCCGTACATGTTATAGCTGTAGTAATATTCCCTTCAACCTGGAGAGTTGGGACCCCTGTAATGGCTGCAATTCATTATTGATTTAAAGGGTCTGCATTTGCTCACACAATCTCACCTATCCTCTCAGTCGCAAGTGTCCAGCCTTATGCCACATCCAGCTGTAATCGTAGATAGGGTCATTCCAGGTTTTGTCAGAGACCCTGAATGAATTGTAAAGAATTTCCCTGTTTTTTTTTGTTTTGTTTTTGAAATTCCTTTTTATAGTGGATTTGAGCTGATTCTCTCTGCCAAGTTTATGCCAGTGTAGACACACTTGATTCCCTTACAGAGACACATCAATACATAGGTTTTAAGATTCTTACTAGTCAGATCTATTCCTCTGCGGGAAATATGGGGTTTTGAGTCCCTTTCACTGAGGAAGGTGTAGGTCTTGTCTATTATAAACTTTGTTTTTGGAACGGTATCTGTGCTTATATCAAACTCTGATGTTATGCCTCACCCCACCTCTCCTTCCCCCTTAAGCAGGCATAAGACTGTTTTCGAAATGTGAGACTCCGTTCTCTTTCCTAACTCAGTTCATGTGTAGCCATGTTTACAGGATCTTCATAAGTGATATCTTATGCTAAGTTTCTTTTTCTGTGTGACTTATTTCTCTTAGAATCATCGTACCTGAATCCCCTCACTTTGCTGCTCCTGTTCTTATAACATTGATTACATGGCTCAGGGATATTCCATCGTACATAAATACCACAATTTTTTGAACCATTTTTATATTTACTAGGATGTTTAAGGAGTAGCCAAGTTGAGGTTCTTGTAAGCAGTGCAGCCCTAAATTTGGGGGTGGCCCTGTCTTATTGATTTTCGGTTTTCCCAAGGTATATTCCTTAGACTGGAAGTGCCCTTGGCTCTGTAGCTCTGTTGTTTACTTGTTTTAGGGAACGCAATGCACTCATCCAGTAGGGCAGTTGGCAATTTACATCCCGCCCATCAGCATAACAAGGCTCCCTGTTCACCAGGGCCTGTCTTGCCTTTCTGATTTTTACACATTTTGTGGATGTCCCTTTTGACGGGTGGGAAGTGATACTTCTTTGTAGTGCAGATTTGCATTGCCTGCTTGCTTGCTTGGCCAAAAAGGGCGTATGCGTTTTCTCCTAAATATATTCAGGAGAAAACGCATACGCCCATTTTGGCCAAGTGCGTCATTGTCGAAGTTGTGCCCCTCTTCCTGTGCTTTAAAGGCGATTCCAACGTACCTCTTGAAATCTGTTTCCTGCTATTCTGTCTCTCTTTCAAGTCCGCCTCGCTGCCTTCCCTCAACAGATTTTTTGGACGATAGTTGTCCTTTATTACTCTGCCAGTTTGTGAATTGCTGTGCCCCTGAGCTCCATTTTTCAACTCGTTTTTTGTGAGCTGTACGCAAGTCCAAAATTTTGGTTCAGGAACTATACTGGTTCCCGGTGGGTGGCTGAGACGGTGGTTAATTCTTCTTCCTGCCGGGAAATTAGATTGACATGTGCCCGTCCAAATGCCTAACAGCTACTCTCTCATTGGTTATCCCTCTTCCCTTCCATCCTCTGCGATATTGGCAACCTGTGCGAACCAGGAGATTAAAGGGGTTGTCTCTCCAAGTTGGGAGATTGATAGTAAAGCAGTTGGAAAGTCAAAGCGGAGCACCAGGAGAGGGACTACTCGTTGAGTTTTAGAAACCTTTTGTATTCACAGTGTGTCCATTCTCTAGGTTTCCCGTACATGTTATAGCTGTAGTAATATTCCCTTCATCATGGAGAGCTGGGACCCATGGAATGGGGGCCATGCATTTTTGCTTTAAAGGGTCTGCATTTGCTCACCCAATCTCACCAATACTCTCAGTCCCAGGTGTCCAGCCTTATGCCACATCCAGCTGTCACTGTAGATAGGGTCATTCCAGATTTCATCAGAGACCCTGAAGGAAATGTAAAGAATTTCCCTGTTTTTTGGTTTTGTTTTTGAAATTCCTTTTTATAGTGGGTTTGTGCTGATTCTCGCTGCCATGTTTATGCCAGTCTAGACACACTTGATTCCCTTACAGAGACATATCAATACATAGGTTTTAAGATTCTTACTAGTCAGATCTATTCCTCTGCGGGAAATATGGTGTTTTGAGTCCCTTTCACTGAGGAAGGTGTAGGTCTTGTCTATTCCACAGTTGGTTTTAGAAATGGTACCTGTGCTTATATCAAACTCTGGTTTTATGCATCACCCCACCTCTCCTTTCCCCTTAAGCAGGCATAAGAGTGTTTTCTAAATGTGAGACACTGTTCTCATTCCTAACTCAGTTCATGTGTAGCCATGTTTACAGGATCTTCATAAGTGATATCTTATGATAAGTTTCTTTTTCTGTGTGACTTATTTCACTTAGAATCATCGTACCTGAATCCACTCACTTTGCTGTTCCTGGTCTTATGACATTGATTTCATGGCTGAGGGATTTTCCATCGTACATAAATACGACACTTTTTTTAACCATTTTTATATTTCCTGGGATATTTAAGGTGTACCCAAGTTGACGTTCTTGTAAGCAGTGCAGCCCTATATTTGGGGGTGGCTCTGTCTTATTGATTTTCAGTTTTCCCAAGGTATATTCCCTAGACTGGAAGTGCCCTTGGCTCTGTAGCTCTGTTGTTTACTTGTTTTAGGGAACACAATGCACTCCTCCAGTTAGGCAGTTGGCAAATTACATCTCGCCCATCAGCATAACAAGGCTCCATCTTCTCCAGGGCCTGTCTTGCCTTTCTGTTTTTTACACATTTTGTGGATGTCCCTTTTGACCGGTGGGAAGTGATACTTCTTTGTAGTGCAGATTTGCATTGCCCGCTTGCTTGCTTGGCCAAAAAGGGCGTATGCGTTTTCTCCTGAATATATTCAGGAGAAAACGCAAACGCCCTTTTTGGCCAAGTGCGTCATTGTCGAAGTTGTCCCCTCTTCCTGTTCTTTAAAGGCGATTCCAACGTACCTCTTGAAATCTGTTTCCTGCTATTCTGTCTCTCTTTCAAGTCCGCCTCGCTGCCTTCCCTCAACAGATTTTTTGGACGATAGTTGTCCTTTATTACTCTGCCAGTTTGTGAATTGCTGTGCCCCTGAGCTCCATTTTTCAACTCGTTTTTTGTGAGCTGTACGCAAGTCCAAAATTTTGGTTCAGGACCTATACTGGTTCCCGGTGGGTGGCTGAGACTGTGGTTAATTCTTCTTCCTGCCGGGAAATTAGAGTGACATGTGCCCGTCCAAATGCCTAAAAGCTACTCTCTCATTGGTTCTCCCTCTTCCCTTCCATCCTCTGCCAAATTGGCAACCTGAGCGAACCAGGAGGTTAAAGGGGTTGTCTCTCCAAGTTGGGAGATTGATAGTAAAGCAGTTGGAAAGTCAAAGCGGAGCACCAGGAGAGGGACTACTCGTTGAGTTTTAGAAACCTTTTGTATTCACAGTCTGTCCATTCTCTAGGTTTCCCGTACATGTTATAGCTGTAGTAATATTCCCTTCAACATGGAGAGTTGGAACCCATGGAATGGGGGCCATGCATTTTTGCTTTAAAGGGTCTGCATTTGCTCACCCAATCTCACCAATCCTCTCAGTCCCAGGTGTCCAGCCTTATGCCACATCCAGCTGTCATTGTAGATAGGGTCATTCCAGGTTTCATCAGAGACCCTTAAGGAAATGTAAAGAATTTCCCTGTTTTTTGGTTTTGTTTTTGAAATTCCTTTTTATAGTGGGTTTGAGCTGATTCTCGCTGCCATGTTTATGCCAGTCTAGACACACTTGATTCCCTTACAGAGACATATCAATACATAGGTTTTAAGATTCTTACTAGTCAGATCTATTCCTCTGCGGGAAATATGGGGTTTTGAGTCCCTTTCACTGAGGAAGGTGTAGGTCTTGTCTATTCCACAGTTGGTTATAGAAATGGTACCTGTGCTTATATCAAACTCTGGTTTTATGCATCACCCCACCTCTGCTTTCCCCTTAAGCAGGCATAAGAGTGTTTTCAAAATGTGAGACTCTGTTCTCTTTCCAAACTCAGTTCATGTGTAGCCATGTTTACAAGATCTTCATAAGTGATATCTTAAGATAAGTTTCTATTTCTGTGTGACTTATTTCATTAGAATCATCGTACCTGAATCCACTCACTTTGCTGCTCCTGGTCTAATGACATTGATTTCATGGCTGAGGGATATTCCATCGTACATAAATACCACAGTTTTTTGAACCATTTTTATATTTCCTGGGATATTTAAGGTGTACCCAAGTTGAGGTTCTTGTAAGCAGTGCAGCCCTAAATTTGGGGGTGGCTCTGTCTTATTGATTTTCAGTTTAACCAAGGTATATTCCCTAGACTGGAAGTGCCCTTGGCTCTGTAGCTCTGTTGTTTACTTGTTTTAGGGAACGCAATGCACTCCTCCAGTGAGGCAGTTGGCAATTTACATCCCGACCATCAGCATAACAAAGCTCCCTCTTCTCCAGGGCCTGTCTTGCCTTTCTGGTTTTTACACATTTGTGGATGTCCCTTTTGACCGGTGGGAAGTGATACTTCTTTGTAGAGCAGATTTGCATTGCCCGCTTGCTTGCTTGGCCAAATAGGGCGTATGCGTTTTCTCCTGAATATATTCAGGAGAAAACACATACGCCCTTTTTGGCCAAGTGCGTCATTGTCGAAGTTGTGCCCCTCTTCCTGTGCTTTAAAGGCGATTCCAACGTACCTCTTGAAATCTGTTTCCTGCTATTCTGTCTCTCTTTCAAGTCTGCCTCGCTGCCTTCCCTCAACAGATTTTTTAGACGAAAATTTTCCTTTATTACTCTGCCAGTTTGTGAATTGCTGTGCCCCTGAGCACCATTTTTCAACTCGTATTTTGTGAGCTGTACGCATGTCCAAAATTTTGCTTCAGGACCTATACTGGTTCCCGGTGGGTGGCTGAGACTGTGGTTAATTCTTCTTCCTGCCGGGAAATTATAGTGACATGTGCCCGTCCAAATGCCTAACAGCTACTCACTCATTGGTTCTCCCTCTTCCCTTCCATCCTCTGCCAAATTGGCAACCTGTGCGAACCAGGAGGTTAAAGGGGTTGTCTCTCCAAGTTGGGACATTGATAGTAAAGCAGTTGGAAAGTCAAAGCGGAGCACCAGGAGAGGGACTACTCGTTGAGTTTTAGAAACCATTTGTATTCACAGTGTGTCCATTTTCTAGGTTTCCCATACATTTTATAGCTGTAGTAATATTCCCTTCAACATAGAGAGTTGGGACCCATGGAATGGGGGCCATGCATTTTGCTTTAAAGGGTCTGCATTTGCTCACCCAATCTCACCAATCCTCTCAGTCTCAAGTGTCCAGCCTTATGCCACATCCAGCTGTCATTGTAGATAGGGTCATTCCAGGTTTCATCAGAGACCCTGAAGGAATTGTAAAGAATTTCCCTATTTTTGGTTTGTTTTTGAAATTCCTTTTTATAGTGGGTTTGAGCTGATTCTCACTGCCATGTTTATGCCAGTCTACACACTTGATTCCCTTACGGAGACATATCAATATATAAGTTTTAGGATTGTTACTAGTCAGATCTAATCCTCTGAGGGAAATATGGCGTTTTGAGTCCCTTTCACTGAGAAAGGTGTAAGTCTTGTCTATTCCAAAGTTGGTTATACAAACGGTACATGTGCTTATATCAAACTCTGGTTTTATGCATCACCCCACCACTCCTCCCCCCTTCAGCAGATATAACAGTGTTTTCTAAATGTGATACTCTGTTCTCTTTCTTAACTCAGTTCATGTGTAGCCATGTTTACAGGATCTTCATAAGTGATATCTTATGATAAGTTTCTTTTTCTGTGTGACTTATTTCACTTAGAATCATCGTACCTGAATCCACTCACTTTGCTGCTTCTGGTCTTATGACATTGATTTCATGGATGAGGGATATTCCATCGTACATAAATACCACAGTTTTTTTAACCAATTTTATATTTCCTGGGATATTTAAGGTGTACCCAAGTTGAGGTTCTTGTAAGCAGTGCAGCCCTAAATATGTGGGTGGCTCTGTCTTATTGATTTTCAGTTTTCCCAAGGTATATTCCCTAGACTGGGAGTGCCCTTGGCTCTGTAGCTCTGTTGTTTTCTTGTTTTAGGGAACACAATGCACTCCTCCAGTGAGGCAGTTGGCAATGTACATTCCGCCCATCAGCATAACAAGGCTCCCTGTTCACCAGGGCCTGTCTTGCCTTTCTGGTTTTACATATTTGTGGATGTCCCTCTTGACCAGTGGGAAGTGATACTTCTTTGTAGTGCAGATTTGCATTGCCCGCTTGCTTGCTTGGCCAAAAAGGGCGTATGTGTTTTCTCCTGAATATATTCATGAGAAAAAGCATACAACCTTTTTGGCCAAGTGTGTCATTGTCGAAGTTGTGCCCCTCTTCCTGTTCTTTAAAGGTGAATCCGACGTACCTCTTGAAATCTGTTTCCGACTATTCTGCCTCGCATTCAAATCCGCCTCGCTGCCTTCCCTCAACAGATTTTTGGACGATAGTTGTTCTTTATTACTCTGCCATTTTGTGAATTGCTGTGCCCCTGAGCTCAATTATTCAACTCGTTTTTTGTGAGCTGTACGCAAGTCCAAAATTTTGGTTCAGAACCTATACTGGTTCCCGGTGGGTGGCTGAGACTTTGGTTAATTCTTCTTCCTGCCGGGAAATTAGAGTGACATGTGCCCGTCCAACTGTCGAACAGCTACTGTCTCATTGGTTCTCCCTCTTCCCTTCCATCCTCTGCCAAATTGGCAACCTGTGTGAACCAGAAGTTTAAAGGGGCTGTCTCTCCTATTTGGGAGATTGATAGTAAAGCAGTTGGAAAGTCAAACCACAGCACCAGGAGAGGGAATACTCGTTGAGTTTTAGAAACCTTTTGTATTAACAGTGTGTCCTTTCTGTAGGTTTCCCGTACATGTTATAGCTGTAGTAATATTCCCTACAACATGGAGAGATGGGACCCATGGAATGGGGGCCATGCATTTTGCTTTAAAGGGTCTGCATTTGCTCACCCAATCTCACCAATACTCTCAGTCTCAAGTGTCCAGCCTTATTCCACATCCAGCTGTCATTGTAGATAGGGTCATTCCAGGTTTCATCAGAGACCCTGAAGGAATTGTAAAGAATTTCCCTATTTTTTGGTTTTGTTTTGAAATTCGTTTTTATAGTGGGTTTGAGCTGATTCTCGCTGCCATGTTTATGCCAGTCTACACACATGATTCCCTTACGGAGACATATCAATACATAAGTTTTAGGATTGTTAGTAGTCAGATCTATTACTCTGCAGGAAATATGGCGTTTTGAGGCCTTTTCACTGAGGAAGGTGTAAGTCTTGTCTATTCCACAGTTGGTTTTTCAAAGGGTACCTGTGCTTATATCAAACTGTGGTTTTATGCATCACGCCACCTCTCAACCCCCCTTAAGCAGGCATAACAGTGTTTTCTAAACGTGAGACTCTGTTCTCTTTTTTAACTCATTTCATGTGTAGCCATGTTTACAGGATCTTCATAAGTGATATCTTATGATAAGTTTCTTTTTCTGTGTGATTTCACTTAGAATCATCGTACATGAATCCACTCACTTTGGTGCTCCTGGTCTTATGACATTGATTTTATGGCTGAGGGATATTCCATCGTACATAAGTACCACAATTTTTTGAACCATATTTATATTTCCTGGGATATTTAAGGTGTACCCAAGTTGAGGTTCTTGTAAGCAGTGCAGCCCTAAATTTGGGGGTGGCTCTGTCTTATTGATTTTCAGTTTTACCAAGGTATATTCCCTAGACTGGAAGAGCCCTTGGCTCTGTAGCTCTGTTGTTTACTTGTTTTAGGGAACACAATGCAATCCTCCAGTGATGCAGTTGGCAATTTACATCCCGCCCATCAGCATAACAATGCTCCCTCTTCTCCAGGCCCTGTCTTGCCTTTCTGGTTTTTACACATTTTGTGGATGTCCCTTTTGACCGGTGGGAAGTGATACTTCTTTGTAGTGCAGATTTGCATTGCCCGCTTGCTTGCTTGGCCAAATAGGGCGTATGCGTTTTCTCCTGAATATATTCAGGAGAAAACGCATACGCCCTTTTTGGCCAAGTGCCTCATTTTTGAAGTTGTGCCCCTCTTCCTGTGCTTTAAAGGCGATACCAACGTACCTCTTGAAATCTGTTTCCTGCTATTCTGGATCGCTTTCAAGTCCGCCTCATTGCTTTCCCTCAACCGATTTTCGGACCATAGTGGTCATTTATTCCTCTGCCAGTTTGTGAATGGCTGTGCCAATGAGCTCCATTTTTCAACTCGTTTTTTGTGAGCTATATTCAAGTCCAAAATTTTGATTCAGGACCTATACTGGTTCCCGGTGGGTGGCTGAGACTTTGGTTAATTCTTCTTCCTGCCGGGAAATTAGAGTGACATGTGCCCGTCCAAATGCCTAATAGCTACTCTCTCATTGGTTCTCCCTCTTCCCTTCCATCCTCTGCCAATTTGGCAACCTGTGCGAACCAGGAGTTTAAAGGGGCTGTCTCTCCATGTTGGGAGATTGATAGTAAAGCAGTTGGAAAGTCAAACCCGAGCACCAGGAGAGGGACTATTCGTTGAGTTTTAGAAACTTTTTGTATTCACAGAGTGTCTATTCTCTAGGTATCCAGTACATGTTATAGCTGTAGTAATATTCCCTTTAACCTGGAGAGTTGGGACCCATGGAATGGGGGTCATGCATTATTGCTTTAAAGGGTCTGCATTTGCTCACCCAATCTCACCAATCCTCTCAGCCCCAAGTGTCCAGCCTTATGCCACATCCAGCTGTCATTGTAGATAGGGTCATTCCAGGTTACATCAGAGACCCTGAAGGATTTGTAAAGTAGTTCCCTGTATTTTGGTTTTGTATTTGAAATTCCTTTTTATAGTGTGTTTGAGCTGTTTCTCGGTGCCATGTTTATGCCAGTCTACACACTTGATTCCCTTACAGAGACCTATCAATACATAGGTTTTAAGATTCTTACTAGTCACATTAATTACTCTGCGGGAAATATGGCGTTTTGAGTCCCTTTCACTGAGAAAGGTGTAAGTCTTCTCTATTCCACAGTTGGTTATACAAACGGTACCTGTGCTTATATCAAACTCTGGTTTTATGCATCACCCCACCTCTCCTCCCCCCTTCAGCAGGCATAACAGTGTTTCCTAAATGTGAGACTCTGTTCTCTTTCTTAACTCAGTTCATGTGTAGCCATGTTTACAGGATCTTCATAAGTGATATCTTAGGATAAGTTTCTTTTTCTGTGTGACTTATTTCACTTAGAATCATCGTACCTGAATCCACTCACTTTGCTGCTCCTGGTCTTATGACATTGATTTCATGGCTGAGGGATATTCCATCGTACGTAAATACCACAGTTTTTTGAAACATTTTTATATTTCCTGGGATATTTAAGGTGTACCCAAGTTGAGGTTCTTGTAAGCTTTGCAGCCCTAAATTTGGGGGTGGCTCTGTCTTATTGATTTTCAGTTTTCCCAAGGTATATTCCCTAGACTGGAAGTGCCCTTGGCTCTGTAGCTCTGTTGTTTACTTGTTTTAGGGAACGCAATGCACTCCTTCAGTGAGGCTGTTGGCAATTTACATCCCGCCCATCAGCATAACAAGGCTCCCTCTTCTCCAGGGCCTGTCTTGCCTTTCTGGTTTTTACACATTTTGTGGATGTCCCTTTTGACCGGTGGGAAGTGATTCTTCTTTGTAGTGCAGATTTGCATTGCCCGCTTTCTTGCTTGGCCAAAAAGGGCGTATGCGTTTTCTCCTGAATATATTCAGGAGAAAACGCATACGCCCTTTTTGGCCAAGTGCGTCATTGTCGAAGTTGTGCCCCTCTTCCTGTGCTTTAAAGGCGATTCCAACGTACCTCTTGAAATCTGTTTCCTGCTATTCTGTCTCTCTTTCAAGTCCGCCTCGCTGCCTTCCCTCAACAGATTTTTTGGACGATAGTTGTCCTTTATTACTCTGCCAGTTTCTGAATTGCTGTGCCCCTGAGCTCCATTTTTCAACTCGTTTTTTGTGAGCTGTACGCAAGTCCAAAATTTTGGTTCAGGACCTATACTGGTCCCCGGTGGGTGGCTGAGACAGTGGTTAATTCTTCTTCCTGCCGGGAAATTAGAGTGACATGTGCCCGTCCAAATGCCTAACAGCTACTCTCTCATTGGTTCTCCCTATTCCCTTCCATCCTCTGCGAAATTGGCAACCTGTGCTAACCAGGATGTTAAAGGGGTTGTCTCTCCACGTTGGTAGATTGATAGTAAAGCATTTGGAAAGTCAAAGGGGAGCACCAGGAGAGGGACTACTCGTTGAGTTTTAGAAACCTTTTGTATTAACAGTGTGTCCATTCTCTAGTTTTCCCGTACATGTTATAGCTGTAGTAATATCCCCTTCAACATGGAGAGTTGGGGTCCATGGAATGGGGGCCATGCATTTTTGCTTTAAAGGGTCTGCATTTGCTCACCCAATCTCACCAATCCTCTCAGTCCCAAGTGTCCAGCCTTATGCCACATCCAGCTGTCATTGTAGATAGGGTTATTCCAGGATTCATCAGAGGCCCTGAAGGAAATGGAAAGAATTTCCCTGTTTTTTGGTTTTGTTTTTGAAATTCCTTTTTATAGTGGGTTTGAGCTGATTCCTGCTGCCATGTTTATGCCTGTCTAGACCCACCTGATTCCCTTACAGAGACATATCAATACATAAGATTTAAGATTCTTACTAGTCAGATCTATTCCTCTGCGGGAAATATGGGGTTTTGAGTCCCTTTCACTGAGGAAGGTGTTGGTCTTGTATATTCCACAGTTGGTTATAGAAATGGTACCTGTGCTTATATCAAACTCTGGTTTTATGCATCACCCCACCTCTCCTTTCCGCTTAAGCAGGCATAAGAGTGTTTTCTAAATGTGAGACTCTGTTCTCTTTCCTAACTCAGTTCATGTGTAGCCATGTTTAAAGGATCTTCATAAGTGATATCTTATGATAAGTTTCTTTTTCTGTGTGACTTATTTCACTTAGAATCATCGTACCTGGATCCACTCACTTTGCTGCTCCTGGTCTTATGACATTGATTTCATGGCTGAGGGATATTCCATCGTTCATAAATACCACAGTTTTTTGAACCATTTTTATATTTCCTGGGATATTTAAGGTGTACCCAAGTTGAGGTTCTTGTAAGCAGTGCAGCCCTAAATTTGGGGGTGGTTCTGTCTTATTGATTTTCAGTTTTCCCAAGGTATATTCCCTAGACTGGAAGTGCCCTTGGCTCTGTAGCTCTGTTGTTTTCTTGTTTTAGGGAACGCAATGCCCTCCTCCAGTGAGGCAGTTGGCAATTTACACCTGACCATGAGCATAACAAGGCTCCCTCTTCTCCAGTGCCTGTCTTGCCTTTCTGGATTTTACACATTTGTGGATGTCCGTTTTGACCGGTGGGAAGTGATACTTCTTTGTAGTGCAGATTTGCATTGCCCGCATGTTTGCTTGGCCAAAAAGGGCGTATGCGTTTTCTCCTGAATATATTCAGGAGAAAACGCATACGCCCTTTTTGGCCAAGTGTGTCATTGTCGAAATTGTGCCCCTCTTCCTGTGCTTTAAAGGCGATTCCAACGTACCTCTTGAAATCTGTTTCCTGCTATTCTGCCTCGCTTTCAAGTCCGCCTCGTTGCCTTTCCTCAACAGATTTTTGGACAATAGTTGTCCTTTATTACTCTGACAGTTTGTGAATTGCAGTGCCCCTGAGCTCCATTTTTCAACTCGTTTTTTGTGAGCTGTACGCTAGTACAAAATTTTGCTTCAGGACCTATACTGGTTCCCGGTGGGTGGCTGAGACTGTGGTTAATTCTTCTTCCTGCCGGGAAATTAGAGTGACATGTGCCCGTCCAAATGCCTAACAGCTACTCTCTCATTGGTTCTCTCTCTTCCCTTCCATCCTCTGCCAAATTGGCAACCTGTGCGAACCAGGAGGTTAAAGGGGTTGTCTCTCCAAGTTGGGAGATTGATAGTAAAGCAGTTGGAAAGTCAAAGCGGAGCACCAGGAGAGGGACTACTCGTTGAGTTTTAGAAACCTTTTCTATTCACAGTGTGTCCATTCTCTAGGTTTCCCGTACATGTTATAGCTGTATTAATATTCCCTTCAACCTGGAGAGTTGGGACCCATGGAATGGGGGCCATGCATTATTGCTTTAAAGGGTCTGCGTTTGCTCACCCAATTTCACCAATCCTCTCAGTCCCAAGTGTCCAGCCTTATGCCACATGCAGCTGTCATTGTAGATTGGGTCATTCCAGGTTTCATCAGAGACCCTGAAGGAATTGTAAAGAATTTCCCTGTTTTTTGGATTTGCTTGTGAAATTCCTTTTTATAGTGGGTTTGTGCTGATTCTTGCTGCCATGTTTATGCCAGTCTAGACACACTACATTCCCTTACGGAAACATATCAATACATAGGTTTTAAGATTCTCACTAGTCAGACCTATTCCTCTGCGGGAAATATGGGGTTTTGAGTCCCTTTCACTGAGGAAGGCGTAGGTCTTGTCTATCCCAAAGTTGGTTTTAGAAACGGTACCTGTGCTTATATCAAACTCTGGTTTTATGCATCACCCCACGTCTCCTTCCCCCTTAAGCAGGCATAAGATTGTTTTTAAATGTGAGACTCTGTTCTCTTTCTTAACTCAGTTCATGTGTAGCCAGGTTTACAGGATCTTCATAAGTGATATCTTATGATAAGTTTCTTTTTTCTGTGTGACTTATTTCACTTAGAATCATCGTACCTGAATCCACTAACTTTGCTGCTCCTGGTCTTATGACATTGATTTCATGGCTGAAGGATATTCCATCGTACATAAGTACCACAATTTTTAGAACCATTTTTATATTTCCTTGGATATTTAATGTGTACCCAAGTAGATGTTCTTGTAAGCAGTGCAGCCCAAAATTTTGGGGTGGCTCTGTCTTATTGATTTTCAGTTTTCCCAAGGTATATTCCCTAGACTGGAAGTGCCCTTGGCTCTGTAGCTCTGTTGTTTACTTGTTTTAGGGAACGCAATGCACTCCTCCAGTGAGGCAGTTGGCAATTTTCATCCCTCCCATCAGCATAACAAGGCTCCCTCTTCTCCTGGGCCTGTCTTGCCTTTCTGGTTTTTACACATTTTTGGATGTCCCTTTTGACCGGTGGGAAGTGATACTTCTTTGTAGTGCAGATTTGCATTTCCTGCTTGCTTGCTTGGCCAAAAAGGGCGTATGCGTTTTCTCCTGAATATATTCAGGAGAAAACGCATACGCTCTTTTTGGCCAAGTGCGTCATTGTCGAAGTTGTGCACCTCTTCCTGTGCTTTAAAGGCGATTCCAACGTACCTCTTGAAATCTGTTTCCTGCTATACTGCCTCGCTTTCAAGTCTGCCTCGTTGCCTTCCCTCAATAGATTTTTGGACGATAGTTGTCCTTTAATACTCTGCCAGTGTGTGAATTGCTGTGCCCCTGAGCTCCATTTTTCAACTCGTTTTTTGTGGGCTGAACGCAAGTCCAAAATTTTGGTTCAGGACGTATACTGGTTCCCGGGGGGTGGCTGAGACTTTGGTTAATTCTTCTTCCTGCCTGGAAATTAGAGTGACATGTTCCCGTCCAAATGCCTAACAGCTAGTCTCTCATTGGTTCTCCCTATTCCCTTCCATCCTCTGCCAAATTGGCAACCTGTGCGAACCAGGAGCTTAAAGGGGCTGTCTCTCCAAGTTGGGAGATTGATAGTAAAGCAGTTGGAAAGTCAAACCGGAGCACCAGGAGAGGGACTATTCGTTGAGTTTTAGAAACCATTTGAATTCACAGTGTGTCCATTCTCTAGGATTCCCGTACATGTTATAGCTGTAGTAATATTCCCTTCAACCTGGAGAGTTGGGACCCATGGAATGGGGGGCATGCAATATTGCATTAAAGGATCTTCATTTGCTCACCCAATCTCACCAATTCTCTCAGTCCCAAGTGTCCAGCCTTATGCCACATCCAGCTGTCATTGTAGATAGGGTCATTCCAGGTTTCATCAGAGACCCTGAAAGAATTGTAAAGAATTTCCCCGTTTTTTGGTTTTCTTTTTGAATTTCCTTTTTATAGTGGGTTTGAACTGATTCTCTCTGCCAGGTTTATGCCAGTCTAGACACACTTGATTCCCTTTCGTAGACATATCAATACATAGGTTTTAAGATTCTTACTAGTCAGATCTATTCCTCTGCGGGAAATATGGAGTTTTGAGTCCCTTTCACTGAGGAAGGTGTAGGTCTTGTCTATTCCAAAGTTGGTTTTAGAAACGGTACCCGTGCTTATATCAAACTCTGGTTTTATGCATCACCCCACCTCTCCTTCCCCCTTAAGCAGGAATAACAGTGTTTTCTAAATGTGAGACTCTGTTCTCTTTCTTAACTCAGTTCATGTGTAGCCATGTTTACAGGATCTTCATAAGTGATATCTTATGATAAGTTTCCTTATTCTGTGTGACTTATTTCACTTAGAATCATCGTACCTGAATCCACTCACATTGCTGCTCCTGGTCTTATGACATTGATTTCATGGCTGAGGGATATTCCATCGTACATAAGTACCACAATTTTTTGAACCATTTTTATATTTCCTGGGATATTTATGGTGTACCCAAGTTCAGGTTCTTGTAAGCAGTGCAGCCCTACATTTGGCGGTGGCTCTGTCTTATTGATTTTCAGTTTTCCCAAGGTATATTCCCTAGACTGGAAGTGCCCTTGGCTCTGTAGTTCTGTTGTTTACTTGTTTTAGGGAACACAATGCACTCCTCCAGTTAGGCAGTTGGCAAATTACATCTCGCCCATCAGCATAAAAAGGCTCCATCTTCTCCAGGGCCTGTCTTGCCTTTCTGGTTTTTACACATTTTGTGGATGTCCCTTTTGACCGGTGGGAAGTGATACTTCTTTGTAGTGCAGATTTGCATTGCCCGCTTGCTTGCTTGGCCAAAAAGGGCGTATGCGTTTTCTCCTGAATATATTCAGGAGAAAACGCATACGCCCTTTTTGGCCAAGTGTGTCATTGTCAAAGTTGTGCCCCTCTTCCTGTGATTTAAAGGCGATTCCAACGTACCTCTTGAAATCTGTTTCCTGCTATTCTGCTTTGCTTTCAAGTCCGCCTCGTTGCCTTCCCTCAACAGATTTTTGGACGATAGTTGTCCTTTTTTACTCTGCCAGTTTGTGAAATGCTGTACCCCTGAACTCCATTTTTCAACTCGTTTTTTGTGAGCTGAACGCAAGTCCAATATTTTGGTTCAGGACCTATACTGGTTCCTTGTGGGTGGCTGAGACTTTGGTTAATTCTTCTTCCTGCCGGGAAATTAGAGTGACGTGTGCCCGTCCAAATGCCTAACAGCTACTCTCTCATTGGTTCTCCCTCTTCCCTTCCATCCTCTACCAAATTGGCAACCTGTGCGAACCAGGAGCTTAAAGGGGCTGTCTCTCCAAGTTGGGAGATTGATAGTAAAGCAGTTGGAAAGTCAAACCGGAGCACCAGGAGAGGGACTATTCGTTGAGTTTTAGAAACCTTTTGTATTCACAGAGTGTCCATTCTCTAGGTTTCCCGTACATGTTATAGCTGTAGTAATATTCCCTTCAACCTGGAGAGTTGGGACCCATGGAATGGGGGCCATGCATTATTGCTTTAAAGGGTCTGCATTTGCTCACCCAATCTCACCAACCCTCTCAGTCCCAAGTGTCCAGCCTTATGCCACATACAGCTGTCATTGTAGATAGGGTCATTCCTGGTTTCATAAGAGACCCTGAAGGAATTGTAAAGAATTTCCCTGTTTTTTGGTTTTGTATTTGAAATTCCTTTTTATTGTGGGTTTGAGCTGATTCTCGCTGCCATGTTTATGCCAGTCTAGACACACTTGATTCCCTTACGGAGACATATCAATACATAGGTTTTAAGATTCTCACTAGTCAGAACTATTCCTCTGCGGGAAATATGGGGTTTTGAGTCCCTTTCACTGAGGAAGGCCTAGGTCTTGTCTATCCCAAAGTTGGTTTTAGAAACGGTACCTGTGCTTATATCAAACTCTGGTTTTATGCATCACCCCACCTCTCCTTCCCCCTTAAGCAGGCATAAGATGGTTTTCTAAATGTGAGACTCTTTCTTAAATCTGAGTTCTCTTTCTTAACTCAGTTCATGTGTAGCCAGGTTTACAGGATCTTCATAAGTGATATCTTATGATAAGTTTCTTTTTTCTGTGTGACTTATTTCACTTAGAATCATCGTACCTGAATCCACTCACTTTGCTGCTCCTGGTCTTATGACATTGATTTCATGGCTGAAGGATATTCCATCGTACATAAGTACCACAAATTTTAGAACCATTTTTATATTTCCTGAGATATTTAATGTGTACCCAAGTAGAGGTTCTTGTAAGCAGTGCAGCCAAAAATTTGGGGGTGGCTCTGTCTTATTGATTTTCAGTTTTCCCAAGGTATATTCCCTAGACTGGAAGTGCCCTTGGCTCTGTAGCTCTGTTGTTTACTTGTTTTAGGGAACACAATGCACTCCTCCAGTGAGGCAGTTGGCAATTTACATCCCGCCCATCAGCATAACAAGGCTCCCTGTTCTCCACGGCCTGTCTTGCCTTTCTGGTTTATACACATTTTGTGGATGTCCCTTTTGACCGGTGGGAAGTGATACTTCTTTGTAGTGCAGATTTGCATTGCCCGCTTGCTTGGTTGGCCAAAAAGGGCGTATGCGTTTTCTCCTGAATATATTCAGGAGAAAACGCATACGCCCTTTTTGGCCAAGTGTGTCATTGTCGAAGTTGTGCCCCTCTTCCTGTTCTTTAAAGGCGATTCCAACGTACCTCTTGAAATCTGTTTCCTGCTATACTGCCTCGCTTTCAAGTCCGCCTCGTTGCCTTCCCTCAACAGATTTTTGGACGATAGTTGTCCTTTAATATTCTGCCAGTTTGTGAATTGCTGTGCCCCTGAGCTCCATTTTTCAACTCGTTTTTTGTGAGCTGAACGCAAGTCCAAAATTTTGGTTCAGGACCTATACTGGTTCCCGGTGGGTGGCTGAGACTTTGTTTAATTCTTCTTCTTGCCTGGAAATTAGAGTGACATGTTCCCGTCCAAATGCCTAACAGCTAGTCTCTCATTGGTTCTCCCTCTTCCCTTCCATCCTCTGCCAAATTGGCAAGCTGTGAGAACCAGGAGCTTAAAGGGGCTGTCTCTCCAAGTTGGGAGATTGATAGTAAAGCAGTTGGAAAGTCAAACCGGAGCACCAGGAGAGGGACTATTCGTTGAGTCTTAGAAATCTTTTGAATTCACAGTGTGTCCATTCTCTAGGATTCCCGTACATGTTATAGCTGTAGTAATATTCCCTTCAACCTGGAGAGTTGGGACACATGGAATTGGGGGCATGCATTATTGCATTAAAGGATCTGCATTTGCTCACCCAATCTCACCAATCCTCTCAGTCCCAAATGTCCAGCCTTATGCCACATCCAGCTGTCATTGTAGATAGGGTCATTCCAGGTTTCATCAGAGACCCTGAAGGAATTGTAAAGAATTTCCCCGTTTCTTGGTTTTGTTTTTGAAATTCATTTTTATAGTGGGTTTGAGCTGATTCTCGCTGCCATGTTTATGCCAGTCTAGACACACTTGATTCCCTTACGGAGACATATCAATACATAGGTTTTAAGATTCTTACTAGTCAGATCTATTCCTCTGCGGGAAATATGGTGTTTTGAGTCCCTTTCACTGAGGAAGGTGTAGGTCTTGTCTATTCAAATGTTGGTTTTAGAAACGGTACCCATGCTTATATCAAACTCTGGTTTTATGCATCACCCCACCTCTCCTTCCCCCTTAAGCAGGCATAACAGTGTTTTCTAAATGTGAGACTCTGTTCTCTTTCTTAACCCAGTTCATGTGTAGCCATGTTTACAGGATCTTCATAAGTGATATCTTATGATAAGTTTCTTTTTTCTGTGTGACTTTTTTCACTTAGAATCATCGTACCTGAATTCACTCACATTGGTGCCCTGGTCTTATGACATTGATTTCATGGCTGAGGGATATTCCATCGTACATAAGTAACACAATTTTTTGAAACATTTTTATATTTCCTGGGATATTTAAGGTTTACCCAAGTTCAGGTTCTTGTAAGCAGTACAGCCCTAAATTTGGGGGTGGCTCTGTCTTATTGATTTTCTGTTTTCCCAAGGTATATTCCCTAGACTGGAAGTGCCCTTGGCTCTGTAGTTCTGTTGTTTACTTGTTTTAGGGAACACAGTGCACTCTTCCAGTGAGGCAGTTGGCAATTTACATCCCGCCCATCAGCATAACAAGGCTCCCTGTTCTCCAGGGCCTGTCTTGCCTTTCTGGTTTTTACACATTTTGTGGATGTCCCTTTTGACCGGTGGGAAGAGATACTTCTTTGTAGTGCAGATTTGCATTGCCTGCTTCCTTGCTTGGCCAAAAAGGGCGTATGCGTTTTCTCCTGAATATATTCAGGAGAAAACGCATACGCCCTTTTTGGCCAAGTGTGTCATTGTCAAAGTTGTGCGCCTCTTACTGTGATTTAAAGGCGATTCCAACGTACCTCTTGAAATCTGTTTCCTGCTATTCTGCCTTGCTTTCAAGTCCACCTCGTTGCCTTGCCTCAACAGATTTTTGGACGATAGTTGTCCTTTTTTACTCTGCCAGTTTGTGAAATGCTGTACCCCTGAGCTCCATTTTTCAACTCGTTTTTTGTGAGCTGAACGCAAGTCCAATATTTTGGTTCAGGACCTATACTGGTTCCTTGAGGGTGGCTGAGACTTCGGTTAATTCTTCTTACTGCCGGTAAATTAGAGTTACGTGTGCCCGTCCAATTGCCTAACAGCTACTCTCTCATTGGTTCTCCCTCTTCCCTTCCATCCTCTACCAAATTGGCAACCTGTGCGAACCAGGAGCTTAAAGGGGCTGTCTCTCCAAGTTGGGAGATTGATAGTAAAGCAGTTGGAAAGTCAAACCGGAGCACCAGGAGAGGGACTATTCGTTGAGTTTTAGAAACCTTTTGTATTCACAGTGTGTCCATTCTCTAGGTTTCCCGTACGTGTTATGGCTGTAGTAATATTCCCTTCAACCTGGAGAGTTGGGACCCATGGAATGGGGCCATGCATTATTGCTTTAAAGGGTCTGCATTTGCTCACCCAATCTCACCAATCCTCTCAGTCCCAAGTGTCCAGCCTTATGCCACATCCAGCTGTCATTGTAGATAGGGTCATTCCAGGTTTCATAAGAGAACCTGAAGGAATTGTAAAGAATTTCCCTGTTTTTTGGTTTTGTATTTGAAATACCTTTTTATTGTGGGTTTGAGCTGATTCTCGCTGCCATGTTTATGCCAGTCTAGACACACTTGATTCCCTTACGGAGACATATCATTACATAGGTTTTAAGATTCTCACTAGTCAGATCTATTCCTCTGTGGGAAATATGGGGTTTTGATTCACTCCCACTGAGGAAGGTGTAGGTCTTGTCTATTCCAACGTTTGTTTTAGAAACGGTACCCGTGCTTATATCAAACTCTGGTTTTATGCATCACCCCACCTCTCCTTCCCCCTTAAGCAGGCATAACAGTGTTTTCTAAATGTGAGACTCTGTTCTCTTTCTTAACTCAGTTCATGTGTAGCCATGTTTACAGGATCTTCATAAGTGATATCTTATGATAAGTTTCTTTTTTCTGTGTGACTTATTTCACTTAGAATCATCGTACCTGAATCCACTCACTTTGCTGCTCCTGGTCTTATGACAATGATTTCATGGCTGAGGGATATTCCATCGTACATAAGTACCACAATTTTTTGAAACATTTTTATATTTCCTTGGATATTTGATGTGTACCCAAGTTGAGGTTCTTGTAAGCAGTGCAGCCCTAAATTTGGGGGTGTCTCTGTCTTATTGATTTTCAGTTTTCCTAAGGTATATTCCCTAGACTGGAAGTGCCCTTGGCTCTGTAGCTCTGTTGTTTAATTGTTTTATGGAACACAATGAACTCCTCCAGTGAGGCAGTTGGCAATTTACATCCCGCCCATCAGCATAACAAGGCTCCCTGTTCTCCAGGGCCTGCCTTGCCTTTCTGGTTTTTACACATTTTTTGGATGTCCCGTTTGACCGGTGGGAAGTGATACTTCTTTGTAGTGCAGATTTGCATTGCCCGCTTGCTTGCTTGGCCAAAAAGGGCCTATGCGTTTTCTCCTGAATATTTTCAGGAGAAAACGCATACGCCCTTTTTGGCCAAGTGCTTCATTGTCGAAGTTGTGCCCCTCTTCCTGTGCTTTAAAGGCGATTCCAACGTACCTCTTGAAATCTTGCTATTCTGCCTCGCTTTCAAGTCCGCCTCGTTGCATTCCCTCAACAGATTTTTGGACGATAGTTGTCCTTTATTACTCTGCCTGTTTGTGTATTGCTGTGCCCCTGATCTCCATTTTTCAACTCGTTTCTTGTCAGCTGAACGCAAGTCCAAAATTTTGGTTCAGGACCTATACTGGTTCCTGGTGGGTGGCTGAGACTTTGGTTAATTCTTCTTCCTGCCGGGAAATTAGAGTGACATGTGCCCGTCCAAATGCCTAACAGCTAGTCTCTCATTGGTTCTCCCTCTTCCCTTCCATCCTCTGCCAAATTGGAAACCTGTGCGAACCAGGAGCTTAAAGAGGCTGTCTCTCCAAGTTGGGAGATTGATAGTAAAGCAGTTGGAAAGTCAAACCGGAGCACCAGGAGAGGGACTATTCGTTGAGTTTTACAAACCTTTTTTATTCACAGTGTGTCCATTCTCTAGGTTTCCCGTACATGTTATAGCTGTAGTAATATTCCCTTCAACCTGGAGAGTTGGGACCAATGGAATGGGGGCCATGCATTATTGCTTTAAAGGGTCTGCATTTGCTCACCCAATCTCACCAATCCTCAGTCCCAAGTGTCCAGCTTTGTGCCACATCCAGCTGTCATTGTAGGTAGGGTCATTCCAGGTTTCATCAGAGACCCTGAAGGAATTGTAAAGAATTTCCCGGTTTTTTGGTTTTGTTTTTGAAATTCCTATTTATAGTGGGTTTGAGCTGATTCTCACTGCCATGTTTATGCCCATCTAGACACACTTGATTCCCTTACGGAGACATATCAATACATAGGTTTTAAGATTCTTACCAGTCAGATCTATTCCTCTGCGGGAAATATGGGGTTTTGAGTCCCTTTCACTGAGGAAGGTGTAGGTCTTGTCTATTCCAAAGTTGGTTTTAGAAACGGTACCAGTGCTTATATCAAACTCTGGTTTTATGCATCACCCCACCTCTTCTTCCCCCTTAAGCAGGCATAACAGTTTTTTCTAAATGTGAGACTCTGTTCTCTTTCTTCACTCAGTTCATGTGTAGCCATGTTTACAGGATCTTCATAAGTGATATCTTATGATAAGTTTCTTTTTTCTGTGTGACTTATTTCACTTAGAATCATTGTACCTGAATCCACTCACATTGCTGCTCCTGGTCTTATGTCATTGATTTCATGGCTGAGGGATATTCCATCGTACATAAGTACCACAATTTTTTGAAAAATTTTTATATTTCCTGGGATATTTAAGGTGTACCCAAGTTGAGGTTCCTGTAAGCAGTGCAGCCCTAAATTTGGGGGTGGCACTGTCTTATTGATTTTCAGTTTTCCCAACGTATATTCCCTAGACTGGAAGTGCCCTTGGCACTGTAGCTCTGTTGTTTACTTGTTTTAGGGGACACAATGCACTCCTCTAATGAGGCAGTTGGCAATTTACATCCCGCCCATCAGCATAACAAGGCTCCCTGCTCTCCAGGGCCTCTCTTGCCTTTCTGGTTTTTACACATTTTGTGTATGTCCCGTTTGACCGGTGGGAAGTGATACTACATTGTAGTTCAGCTTTGCATTGCCCGCTTGCTTGCTTGGCCAAAAAGGGCGTATGCGTGTACTCCTGATTATATTCTGGAGAAAACGCATACGCCCTTTTTGGCCAAGTGCGTCATTCTCGATGTTGTGCCCCTCTTCCTGTGCTTTAAAGGCGATTCGAACGTACCTCTTGAAATCTTGCTATTCTGCCTCGCTTTCAAGTCCGCCTCGTTGCCTTCCCTCAACAGATTTTTGGACGATAGTTGTCCTTTATTACTCTGCCTGTTTGTGTATTGCTGTGCCCCTGATCTCCATTTTTCAACTCGTTTTTTGTGAGCTGAACGCAAGTCCAATATTTTGGTTCAGGACCTATACTGGTTCCCGGTGGGTGGCTGAGACTTTGGTTGATTATTCTTCCTGCCGGGAAATTAGAGTGACATGTGCCCATCCAAATGCCTAACAGCTAGTCTCTCATTGGTTCTCCCTCTTCCCTTCCATCCTCTGCCAAATTGGCAACCTGTGCGAACCAGGAGCTTAAAGAGGCTGTCTCTCCAACTTGGGAGATTGATAGTAAAGCAGTTGGAAAGTCAATCCAGAGCACCAGGAGAGGGACTATTCGTTGAGTTTTAGAAACCTTTTGTATTCACAGTGTGTCCATTCTCTAGGTATCCCGTACATGTTAAAGCTGTAGTAATATTCCCTGCAACCTGGAGAGTTGGGACCAATGGAATGGGGACCATGCATTATTGCTTTAAAGGGTCTGCATTTGCTCACCCAATCTCACCAATCCTCTCAGTCCCAAGTGTCCAGCCTTATGCCACATCCAGCTGTCATTGTAGATACGGTCATTCCAGGTTTCATCAGAGACCCTGAAGGAATTGTAAAGAATTTCCCGGTTTTTTGGTTTTGTTTTTCAAATTCCTTTTTATAGTTGGTTTGAGCTGATTTTCGCTGCCATGTTTATGCCAATCTAGACACACTTGATTCCCTTACGGAGACATATCAATACATAGGTTTGAAGATTCTTACTAGTCAGATCTATTCCTCTGCGGGAAATATGGGGTTTTGAGTCCCTTTCACTGACGAAGGTGTAGGTCTTGTCTATTCAAAAGTTGGTTTTAGAAACGGTACCCGTGCTTATATCAAACTCTGGTTTTATGCATCACCCCACCTCTTCTTCCCCCTTAAGCAGGCATAACAGTGTTTTCTAAATGTGAGACTCTGTTCTCTTTCTTCACTCAGTTCATGTGTAGCCATGTTTACAGGATCTTCATAAGTGATATCTTATGATAAGTTTCTTTTTTCTGTGTGACTTATTTCACTTAGAATCATCGTACCTTAATCCACTCACATTGCTGCTCCTGGTCTTATGACATTGATTTCATGGCTGAGGGATATTCCATCGTACATAAGTACCACAAATTTTTGAACCATTTTTATATTTCCTGGGATATTTAAGGTGTACCCAAGTTGAGGTTCCTGTAAGCAGTGCAGCCCTAAATTTGGGGGTGGCTCTGTCTTACTGGTTTTCAGTTTTCCCAAGGTATATTCCCTAGACTGGAAGTGCCCTTGGCACTGTAACTCTGTTGTTTACTTGTTTTAGGGACACAATGAACTCCTCTAGTGAGGCAGTTGGCAATTTACATCCCGCCCATCAGCATAACAAGGCTCCCTGTTCTCCAGGGCCTGTCTTGCCTTTCTGGTTTTTACACATTTTGTGTATGTCCCGTTTGACCGGTGGGAAGTGATACTACTTTTTAGTGCAGATTTGCATTGCCCGCTTGCTTGCTTGGCCAAAAAGGGCGTATGCGTGTTCTCCTGAATATATTCTGGAGAAAACGCATACGCCCTTTTTGGCCAAGTGTGTCATTGTCAAAGTTGTGCCCCTCTTCCAGTGATTTAAAGGCGATTCCAACGTACCTCTTGAAATCTGTTTCCTGCTATTCTGCCTTGCTTTCAAGTCCACCTCTTTGCCTTCCCTCAACAGATTTTTGGACGATAGTTGTCCTTTATTACTCTGCCAGTTTGTGAAATGCTGTACCCCTGAGCTCCATTTTTCAACTCGTTTTTTGTGAGCTGAACGCAAGTCCAATATTTTGTTTCAGGACCTATACTGGTTCCTTGTTGGTGGCTGAGACTTCGGTTAATTCTCCTTCCTGCCGGGAAATTAGAGTGACGTGTGCCCGTCCAAATGCCTAACAGCTAGTCTCTCATTGGTTCTCCCTCTTCCCTTCCATCCTCTACCAAATTGGCAACCTGTGCGAACCAGGAGCTTAAAGGGGTTGTCTCTCCAAGTTGGGAGATTGATAGTAAAGCAGTTGGAAAGTCAAACCGGAGCACCAGGAGAGGGACTATTCGTTGAGTTTTAGAAACCTTTTGTATTCACAGTGTGTCCATTCTCTAGGTTTCCCGTACATGTTATAGCTGTAGTAATATTCCCTTCAACCTGGAGAGTTGGGACCCATGGAATGGGGCCATGCATTATTGCTTTAAAGGGTCTGCATTTGCTCACCCAATCTCACCAATCCTCTCAGTCCCAAGTGTCCAGCCTTATGCCACATCCAGCTGTCATTGTAGATAGGGTCATTCCAGGTTTCATAAGAGACCCTGAAGGAATTGGAAAGAATTTCCCTGTTTTTTGGTTTTGTATTTGCAATTCCTTTTTATTGTGGGTTTGAGCTGATTCTCGCTGCCGTGTTTATGCCAATCTAGACACACTTGATTCCCTTACGGAGACATATCAATACATAGGTTTTAAGATTCTCAGTAGTCAGATCTATTCCTCTGTGGGAAATATGGGGTTTTGATTCACTCCCACTGAGGAATGTGTAGGTCTTGTCTATTCCAAAGTTGGTTTTAGAAACGGTACCCGTGCTTATATCAAACTCTGGTTTTATGCATCACCCCACCTCTCCTTCCCCCTTAAGCAGGCATAAGAGTGTTTTCTAAATGTGACACTCTGTTCTCTTTCTTAACTCATTTCATGTATAGCGATGTTTACAGGATCTTCATAAGTGATATCTTATGATAAGTTTCTTTTTTCTGTGTGACTTATTTCACTTAGAATCATCATACCTGAATCCACTCACTTTGCTGCTCCTGGTCTTATGACATTGATTTCATGGCTGAGGGATATTCCATCCTACATAAATACCACAGTTTTTTGAACCATTTTTATATTTCCTGGGATATTTAAGGTGTACCCAAGTTGAGGTTCTTGTAAGCAGTGCAGTCCTAAATTTGCAGGTGGCTCTGTCTTATTGATTTTCAGTTTTCCTAAGGTATATTCCCTAGACTGGAAGTGCCCTTGGCTCTGTAGCTCTGTTGTTTAATTGTTTTATGGAACACAATGAACTCCTCCAGTGAGGCAGTTGGCAATTTACATCCCGCCCATCAGCATAACAAGGCTCCCTGTTCTCCAGGGCCTGTCTTGCCTTTCTGGTTTTTACACATTTGTGGATGTCCCGTTTGACCGGTGGGAAGTGATACTTCTTTGTAGTGCAGATTTGCATTGCCCGCTTGCTTGCTTGGCCAAAAAGGGCGTATGCGTTTTCTCCTGAATATATTCAGGAGAAAACGCATACGCCCTTTTTGGCCAAGTGCGTCATTGTCGAACTTGTGCCCCTCTTCCTGTGCTTTAAACGCAATTCCAACGTACCTCTTGAAATCTGTTTCCTGCTATTCTGCCTCGCTTTCAAGTCCGCCTCGTTGCCTTCCCTCAACAGATTTTTGGACGATAGTTGTCCTTTAATACTCTGCCAGTTTGTGAATTGCTGTGCCCCTCAGCTCCCTTTTTGAACTCGTTTTTTGTGAGCTGAACGCAAGTCCAAAATTTTGGTTCAGGACCTATACTGGTTCCTGGTGTGTGGCTGAGACTTTGGTTAATTCTTCTTCCTGCTGGGAAATTAGAGTGACATGTTGCCGTCCAAATGCCTAACAGCTAGTCTCTCATTGGTTCTCCTTCTTCCCTTCCATCCTTTGCCAAATTGGCAACCCTCTGCGAACCAGGAGCTTAAAGGGGCTGTCTCTCAAAGTTGGGAGATTGATAGTAAAGCAGTTGGAAAGTCAAACCGGAGCACCAGGAGAGGGACTATTCGTTGAGTTTTACAAACCTTTTGTATTCACAGTGTGTCCATTCTCTAGGTTTCCCGTACATGTTATAGCTGTAGTAATATTCCCTTCCACCTGGAGAGTTGGGACCAATGGAATGGGGGCCATGCATTATTGCTTTAAAGGGTCTGCATTTGCTCACCCAATCTCACCAATCCTCAGTCCCATGTGTCCAGCTTTATGCCACATCCAGCTGTCATTGTAGATAGGGTCATTCCAGGTTTCATCAGAGACCCTGAAGGAATTGTAAAGAATTTCCCGGTTTTTTGGTTTTGTTTTTGAAATTACTTTTTATAGTTGGTTTGAGCTGATTCTCACTGCCATGTTTATGCCCATCTAGACACACTTGATTCCCTTACGGAGACATATCAATACATAGGTTTTAAGATTCTTACTAGTCAGATCTATTCCTCTGCGGGAAATATGGTGTTTTGAGTCCCTTTCACGGAGGAAGGTGTAGATCTTGTCTATTCCAAGGTTGTTTTATAAACGGTACCCGTGTTTATATCAAACTCTGGTTTTATGCATCACCCCACCTCTCCTTGCCCCTGAACCAGGCATAACACTGTTTTCTAAATGTGAGACTCTGTTCTCTTTCTTAACTCAGTTCATGTGTAGCCATGTTTGCAGGATCTTCATAAGTGATATCTTATGATAAGTTTCTTTTTTCTGTGTGACTTATTTCACTTAGAATCATCGTACCTGAATCCACTCACTTTGCTGCTCCTGGTCTTATGACATTGATTTCATGGCTGAGGGATATTCCATCGTACATAAGTACCACAATTTTTTGAAACATTTTTATATTTCCTTGGATATTTAATGTGTTCCCAAGTTGAGGTTCTTGTAAGCAGTGCAGCCCTAAATTTGGGGGTGGCTCTGTCTTATTGATTTTCAGTTTTCCTAAGGTATATTCCCTAGACTGGAAGTGCCCTTGGCTCTGTAGCTCTGTTGTTTAATTGTTTTATGGAACACAATGAACTCCTCCAGTGAGGCAGTTGGCAATTTACATCCCGCCCATCAGCATAACAAGGCTCCCTGTTCTCCAGGGCCTGTCTTGCCTTTCTGGTTTTTACACATTTTGTGGATGTCCCATTTGACCGGTGGGAAGTGATACTTCTTTGTATTGCAGATTTGCATTGCCCGCTTGCTTGCTTGGCCAAAAAGGGCCTATGCGTTTTCTCCTGAATATATTCAGGAGAAAACGCATACGCCCTTTTTGGCCACGTGCGTCATTGTCGAAGTTGTGCCCCTCTTCCTGTGCTTTAAAGGCGATTCCAACTTACCTCTTGAAATCTGTTTCCTACTATTCTGCCTCGCATTTAAGTCCGCCTCGTTGCCTTCCCTCAACAGATTTTTGGACGATGGTTGTCCTTTATTACTCTGCCTGTTTGTGTATTGCTGTGCCCCTGATCTCCATTTTTCAACTCGTTATTGTGAGCTGAACGCAAGTCCAAAATTTTGGTTCAGGACCTATACTGGTTCCTGGTGGGTGGCTGAGACTTTGGTTAATTCTTCTTCCTGCCGGGAAATTAGAGTGACATGTGCCCATCCAAATGCCTAACAGCTAGTCTCTCATTGGTTCTCCCTCTTCCCTTCCATCCTCTGCCAAATTGGCAACCTGTGCGAACCAGGAGCTTAAAGAGGCTGTCTCTCCAAGTTGGGAGACTGATAGTAAAGCAGTTGGAAAGTCAATCCAGAGCACCAGGAGAGGGACTATTCGTTGAGTTTTAGAGACCTTTTGTATTAACAGTGTGTCCATTCTCTAGGTATCCCGTACATGTTAAAGCTGTAGTAATATTCCCTGCAACTTGGAGAGTTGGGAACAATGGAATGGGGACCATGCATTATTGCTTTAAAGGGTCTGCATTTGCTCACCCAATCTCACCAATCCTCTCAGTCCCAAGTGTCCAGCCTTATGCCACATCCAGCTGTCCTTGTAGATAGGGTCATTCCAGGTTTCATCAGAGACCCTGAAGGAATTGTAAAGAATTTCCCGGTTTTTTGGTTTTGTTTTTGAAATTCCTTTTTATAGTTGGTTTGAGCTGATTTTCGCTGCCATGTTTATGCCAATCTAGACACACTTGATTCCCTTACGGAGACATATCAATACATAGGTTTTAAGATTCTTACTAGTCAGATCTATTCCTCTGCGGGAAATATGGGGTTTTGAGTCCCTTTCACAGAAGAAGGTGTAGGTCTTGTCTATTCCAAAGTTGGTTTTAGAAACGGTACCCGTGCTTATATCAAACTCTGGTTTTATGCATCACCCCACCTCTTCCTACCCCTTAAGCAGGCATAACAGTGTTTTCTAAATGTGAGACTCTGTTCTCATTCTTCACACAGTTCATGTGTAGCCATGTTTACAGGATCTTCATAAGTGATATCTTATGATAAGTTTCTTTTTTCTGTGTTACTTATTTCACTTAGAATCATCGTACCTGAATCCACTCACATTGCTGCTCCTGGTCTTATGACATTGATTTCACGGCTGAGGGATATTCCATCGTACATAAGTACCAGAATTTTTTGAACCATTTTTATATTTCCTGGGATATTTAAGGTGTACCCAATTTGAGGTTCCTGTAAGCAGTGCAGCGCTAAATTTGGGGGTGGCTCTGTCTTATTGATTTTCAGTTTTCCCAAAGTATATTCCCTAGACTGGAAGTGCCCTTGGCACTGTAGCTCTGTTGTTTACTTGTTTTAGGGGACACAATGCACTCCTCCAGTGAGGCAGTTGGCAATTTACATCCCGCCCATCAGCATAACAAGGCTCCCTGTTCTCCAGGGCCTGTCTTGCCTTTCTGGTTTTTACACATTTTGTGTATGTCCCGTTTGACCGGTGGGAAGTGATACTAATTTGTAGTGCAGATTTGCATTGCCCGCTTGCTTGCTTGGCCAAAAATGGCTTATGCATGTTCTCCTGAATATATTCTGGAGAAAACGCATACGCCCTTTTTGGCCAAGTGCGTCATTGTCGAAGTTGTGCCCCTCTTCCTGTGCTTTAAAGGCGATTCCAACGTACCTCTTGAAATCTTGCTATTCTGCCTCGCTTTCAAGTCCGCCTCGTTGCCTTCCCTCAACAGATTTTTGGACGATAGTTGTCCTTTAATACTCTGCCAGTTTGTGAATTGCTGTGCCCCTGAGTTCCTTTTTTCAACTCGTTTTTTGTGAGCTGAACGCAAGTCCAAAATTTTGGTACAGGACATATACTGGTTCCTGGTGGGTGGCTGAGACTTTGGTTAATTCTTCTTCCTGCAGGGAAATTAGAGTGACATGTTCCCGTCCAAAGGCCTAACAGCTAGTCTCTCATTGGTTCTCCTTCTTCCCTTCCATCCTCTGCCAAATTGGCAACCCTCTGCGAACCAGGAGCTTAAAGGGGCTGTCTCTCCAAGTTGGGAGATTGATAGTAAAGCAGTTGGAAAGTCAAACCGGAGCACCAGGAGAGGGACTATTCGTTGAGTTTTAGAAACCTTTTGTATTCACAGTGTGTCCATTCTCTAGGTTTCCCGTACATGTTATACCTGTAGTAATATTCCCTTCAACCTGGAGAGTTGGGACCAATGGAATGGGGGCCATGCATTATTGCTTTAAAGGGTCTGCATTTGCTCACCGAATCTCACCAATCCTCTCAGTCCCAAGTGTCCAGCTTTATGCCACATCCTGCTGTCATTGTAGATAGGGTCATTCCAGGTTTCATCAGAGACCCTGAAGGAATTGTAAAGAATTTCCTGGTTTTTTGGTTTTGTTTTTGAAATTCCTTTTTATAGTGGGTTTGAGCTGATTCTCGCTGCCATGTTTATGCCCATCTAGACACACTTGATTCCCTTACGGAGACATATCAATACATAGGCTTTAAGATTCTTACTAGTCAGATCTATTCCTCTGCGGGAAATATGGGGTTTTGAGTCCCTTTCACTGAGGAAGGTGTAGATCTTGTCTATTCCAAAGTTGGTTTATAAACGGTACCCGTGCTTATATCAAACTCTGGTTTTATGCATCACCCACCTCTCCTTCCCCCTGAACCAGGCATAACAGTGTTTTCTAAATGTGAGACTCTGTTCTCTTTCTGAACTCAGTTCATGTGTAGCCATGTTTACAGGATCTTCATAAGTGATATCTTATGATAAGTTTCTTTTTTCTGTGTGACTTATTTCACTTAGAATCATCGTACCTGAATCCACTCACTTTGCTGCTCCTGGTCTTATGACATTGATTTCATGGCTGAGGGATATTCCATCGTACATAAGTACCACAATTTTTTGAAACATTTTTATATTTCCTTGGATATTTAATGTGTACCGAAGTTGAGGTTCTTGTAAGCAGTGCATCCCTAAATTTGGGGGTGGCTCTGTCTTATTGATTTTCAGTTTTCCTAAGGTATATTCCCTAGACTGGAAGTGCCCTTGGCTCTGTAGCTCTGTTGTTTAATTGTTTTATGGAACACAATGAACTCCTCCAGTGAGGCAGTTGGCAATTTACATCCCGCCCATCAGCATAACAAGGCTCCCTGTTCTCCAGGGCCTGTCTTGCCTTTCTGATTTTTACACATTTTGTGGATGTCCCATTTGACCAGTGGGAAGTGATAATTCTTTGTAGTGCAGATTTGCATTGCCCGCTTGCTTGCTTGGCCAAAAAGGGCGTATGCGTTTTCTCCTGAATATATTCAGGAGAAAACGCATACGCCCTTTTTGGCCAAGTGCGTCATTGTCGAAGTTGTGTTCCTCTTCCTGTGTCTTAAAGGCGATTCCAGCGTACCTCTGGAAATCTGTTTCCTGCTATTCTGCCTTGCTTTCAAGTCCGCCTCATTGCCTTCCCTCAACAGATTTTTGGACGATAGTTGTGCTTTATTACTCTGCCAGCTTGTGAATTGCTGTACACCTGAGCTACATTTTTCAACTGTTTTTTTGTGAGCTGTACGCAAGTCCAATATTTTGGTTCAGGACCTATACTGGTTCCTGGTGGGTTGCTGAGACTTTGGTTAATTGTTCTTCCTGCCGGGAAATTAGAGTGACATGTGCCCGTCCAAATGCCTAACAGCTAGTCTCTCATTGGTTCTCCCTCTTCCCTTCCAACCTCTGCCAAATTGGCAACCTGTGCGAACCAGGAGCTTAAAGGGGCTGTCTCTCCAAGTTGGGAGATTGATACTAAAGCAGTTGGAAAGTCAAACCAGAGCACCAGGAGAGGGACTATTCGTTGAGTTTTAGAAACCTTTTGTATTCACAGTGTGTCCATTCTCTAGGTTTCCCGTACATGTTATAGCAGTAGTAATATTCCCTGCAACCTGGAGAGTAGGGAACCATGGAATGGGGGCCATGCATTATTGCTTTAAAGGGTCTGCATTTGCTCACCCAATCTCACCAATCCTCTCAGTCCCAAGTGTGCAGCCTTATGCCACATCCAGCTGTCATTGTAGATAGGGTCATTCCAGGTTTCATCAGAGACCCTGAAGGAATTCTAAAGAATTTCCCTGTTTTTTGGGTTTGTTTTTGAAATTCGTTTTTATAGTGGGTTTGAGCTGATTCTCGCTGCCATGTTTATGCCAGTCTAGACACACTTGATTCCCTTACAGAGACATATCAATACATAGGTTTTAAGATTCTTACTAGACAGATCTATTCCTCTGCGGGAAATATGGGGTTTTGAGTCCCTTTCACTGAGGAAGGTGTAGATCTTGTCTATTCCAAAGTTGTTTTATAAACGTTACCCGTGTTTTTATCAAACTCTGGTTTTATGCATCACCCCACCTCTCCTTGCCCCTGAACCAGGCATAACAGTGTTTTCTAAATGTGAGACTCTGTTCTCTTTCTTAACTCAGTTCATGTGTAGCCATGTTTGCAGGATCTTCATAAGTGATATCTTATGATAAGTTTCTTTTTTCTGTGTGACTTATTTCACTTAGAATCATCGTACCTGAATCCACTCACTTTGCTGCTCCTGGTCTTATGACATTGATTTCATGGCTGAGGGATATTCCATCGTACATAAGTACCACAATTTTTTGAAACATTTTTATATTTCCTTGGATATTTAATGTGTTCCCAAGTTGAGGTTCTTGTAAGCAGTGCAGCCCTAAATTTGGGGGTGGCTCTGTCTTATTGATTTTCAGTTTTCCTAAGGTATATTCCCTAGACTGGAAGTGCCCTTGGCTCTGTAGCTCTGTTGTTTAATTGTTTTATGGAACACAATGAACTCCTCCAGTGAGGCAGTTGGCAATTTACATCCCGCCCATCAGCATAACAAGGCTCCCTGTTCTCCAGGGCCTGTCTTGCCTTTCTGGTTTTTACACATTTTGTGGATGTCCCATTTGACCAGTGGGAAGTGATACTTCTTTGTAGTGCAGATTTGCATTGCCCGCTTGCTTGCTTGGCCAAAAAGGGCCTATGCGTTTTCTCCTGAATATATTCAGGAGAAAACGCATACGCCCTTTTTGGCCAAGTGCGTCATTGTCGAAGTTGGGCCCCTCTTCCTGTGCTTTAAAGGCGATTCCAACGTACCTCTTGAAATCTTGCTATTCTGCCTCGCTTTCAAGTCCGCCTCGTTGCCTTCCCTGAACAGATTTTTGGACGATAGTTGTCCTTTAATACTCGGCCAGTTTGTGAATTGCTGTGCCCCTGAGTTCCTTTTTTCAACTCGTTTTTTGTGAGCTGAACGCAAGTCCAAAATTTTGGTACAGGACCTATACTGGTTCCTGGTGGGTGGCTGAGACTTTGGTTAATTCTTCTTCCTGCAGGGAAATTAGAGTGACATGTTCCCGTCCAAAGGCCTAACAGCTAGTCTCTCATTGGTTCTCCTTCTTCCCTTCAATCCTCTGCCAAATTGGCAACCCTCTGCGAACCAGGAGCTTAAAGGGGCTGTCTCTCCAAGTTGGGAGATTGATAGTAAAGCAGTTGGAAAGTCAAACCGGAGCACCAGGAGAGGGACTATTCGTTGAGTTTTAGAAACCTTTTGTATTCACAGTGTGTCCATTCTCTAGGTTTCCCGTACATGTTATACCTGTAGTAATATTCCCTTCAACCTGGAGAGTTGGGACCAATGGAATGGGGGCCATGCATTATTGCTTTAAAGGGTCTGAATTTGCTCACCCAATCTCACCAATCCTCTCAGTCCCAAGTGTCCAGCTTTATGCCACATCCTGCTGTCATTGTAGATAGGGTCATTCCAGGTTTCATCAGAGACCCTGAAGGAAATGTAAAGAATTTCCTGGTTTTTTGGTTTTGTTTTTGAAATTCCTTTTTATAGTGGGTTTGAGCTGATTCTCGCTGCCATGTTTATGCCCATCTAGACACACTTGATTCCCTTACGGAGACATATCAATACATAGGCTTTAAGATTCTTACTAGTCAGATCTATTCCTCTGCGGGAAATATGGGGTTTTGAGTCCCTTTCACTGAGGAAGGTGTAGATCTTGTCTATTCCAAAGTTGGTTTATAAACGGTACCCGTGCTTATATCAAACTCTGGTTTTATGCATCACCCACCTCTCCTTCCCCCTGAACCAGGCATAACAGTGTTTTCTAAATGTGAGACTCTGTTCTCTTTCTGAACTCAGTTCATGTGTAGCCATGTTTACAGGATCTTCATAAGTGATATCTTATGATAAGTTTCTTTTTTCTGTGTGACTTATTTCACTTAGAATCATCGTACCTGAATCCACTCACTTTGCTGCTCCTGGTCTTATGACATTGATTTCATGGCTGAGGGATATTCCATCGTACATAAGTACCACAATTTTTTGAAACATTTTTATATTTCCTTGGATATTTAATGTGTACCCAAGTTGAGGTTCTTGTAAGCAGTGCAGCCCTAAATTTGGGGGTGGCTCTGTCTTATTGATTTTCAGTTTTCCTAAGGTATATTCCCTAGACTGGAAGTGCCCTTGGCTCTGTAGCTCTGTTGTTTAATTGTTTTATGGAACACAATGAACTCCTCCAGTGAGGCAGTTGGCAATTTACATCCCGCCCATCAGCATAACAAGGCTCCCTGTTCTCCAGGGCCTGTCTTGCCTTTCTGATTTTTACACATTTTGTGGATGTCCCATTTGACCGGTGGGAAGTGATAATTCTTTGTAGTGCAGATTTGCATTGCCCGCTTGCTTGCTTGGCCAAAAAGGGCGTATGCGTTTTCTCCTGAATATATTCAGGAGAAAACGCATACGCCCTTTTTGGCCAAGTGCGTCATTGTCGAAGTTGTGTTCCTCTTCCTGTGTCTTAAAGGCGATTCCAGCGTACCTCTGGAAATCTGTTTCCTGCTATTCTGCCTTGCTTTCAAGTCCGCCTCATTGCCTTCCCTCAACAGATTTTTGGACGATAGTTGTGCTTTATTACTCTGCCAGCTTGTGAATTGCTGTACACCTGAGCTACATTTTTCAACTGTTTTTTTGTGAGCTGTACGCAAGTCCAATATTTTGGTTCAGGACCTATACTGGTTCCTGGTGGGTTGCTGAGACTTTGGTTAATTGTTCTTCCTGCCGGGAAATTAGAGTGACATGTGCCCGTCCAAATGCCTAACAGCTAGTCTCTCATTGGTTCTCCCTCTTCCCTTCCATCCTCTGCCAAATTGGCAACCTGTGCGAACCAGGAGCTTAAAGGGGCTGTCTCTCCAAGTTGGGAGATTGATAGTAAAGCAGTTGGAAAGTCAAACCAGAGCACCAGGAGAGGGACTATACGTTGAGTTTTAGAAACCTTTTGTATTCACAGTGTGTCCATTCTCTAGGTTTCCCGTACATGTTATAGCAGTAGTAATATTCCCTGGAACCTGGAGAGTAGGGAACCATGGAATGGGGGCCATGCATTATTGCTTTAAAGGGTCTGCATTTGCTCACCCAATCTCACCAATCCTCTCAGTCCCAAGTGTGCAGCCTTATGCCACATCCAGCTGTCATTGTAGATAGGGTCATTCCAGGTTTCATCAGAGACCCTGAAGGAATTCTAAAGAATTTCCCTGTTTTTTGGGTTTGTTTTTGAAATTCGTTTTTATAGTGGGTTTGAGCTGATTCTCGCTGCCATGTTTATGCCAGTCTAGACACACTTGATTCCCTTACAGAGACATATCAATACATAGGTTTTAAGATTCTTACTAGACAGATCTATTCCTCTGCAGGAAATATGGGGTTTTGAGTCCCTTTCACTGAGGAAGGTGTAGATCTTGTCTATTCCAAAGTTGTTTTATAAACGGTACCCGTGTTTATATCAAACTCTGGTTTTATGCATCACCCCACCTCTCCTTGCCCCTGAACCAGGCATAACAGTGTTTTCTAAATGTGGGACTCTGTTCTCTTTCTTAACTCAGTTCATGTGTAGCCATGTTTGCAGGATCTTCATAAGTGATATCTTATGATAAGTTTCTTTTTTCTGTGTGACTTATTTCACTTAGAATCATCGTACCTGAATCCACTCACTTTGCTGCTCCTGGTCTTATGACATTGATTTCATGGCTGAGGGATATTCCATCGTACATAAGTACCACAATTTTTTGAAACATTTTTATATTTCCTTGGATATTTAATGTGTTCCCAAGTTGAGGTTCTTGTAAGCAGTGCAGCCCTAAATTTGGGGGTGGCTCTGTCTTATTGATTTTCAGTTTTCCTAAGGTATATTCCCTAGACTGGAAGTGCCCTTGGCTCTGTAGCTCTGTTGTTTAATTGTTTTATGGAACACAATGAACTCCTCCAGTGAGGCAGTTGGCAATTTACATCCCGCCCATCAGCATAACAAGGCTCCCTGTTCTCCAGGGCCTGTCTTGCCTTTCTGGTTTTTACACATTTTGTGGATGTCCCATTTGACCGGTGGGAAGTGATACTTCTTTGTAGTGCAGATTTGCATTGCCCGCTTGCTTGCTTGGCCAAAAAGGGCCTATGCGTTTTCTCCTGAATATATTCAGGAGAAAACGCATACGCCCTTTTTGGCCAAGTGCGTCAGTGTCGAAGTTGTGCCCCTCTTCCTGTGCTTTAAAGGCGATTCCAACGTACCTCTTGAAATCTGTTTCCAGCTATTCTGCCTCGCATTTAAGTCCGCCTCGTTGCCTTCCCTCAACAGATTTTTGGACGATGGTTGTCCTTTATTACTCTGCCTGTTTGTGTATTGCTGTGCCACTGATCTCCATTTTTCAACTCGTTATTGTGAGCTGAACGCAAGTCCAAAATTTTGGTTCAGGACCTATACTGGTTCCTGGTGGGTGGCTGAGACTTTGGTTAATTCTTCTTCCTGCCGGGAAATTAGAGTGACATGTGCCCGTCCAAATGCCTAACAGCTAGTCTCTCATTGGTTCTCCCTCTTCCCTTCCATCCTCTGCCAAATTGGCAACCTGTGCGAACCAGGAGCTTAAAGAGGCTGTCTCTCCAAGTTGGGAGACTGATAGTAAAGCAGTTGGAAAGTCAATCCAGAGCACCAGGAGAGGGACTATTCGTTGAGTTTTAGAAACCTTTTGTATTAACAGTGTGTCCATTCTCTAGGTATCCCGTACATGTTAAAGCTGTAGTAATATTCCCTGCAACTTGGAGAGTTGGGAACAATGGAATGGGGACCATGCATTATTGCTTTAAAGGGTCTGCATTTGCTCACCCAATCTCACCAATCCTCTCAGTCCCAAGTGTCCAGCCTTATGCCACATCCAGCTGTCCTTGTAGATAGGGTCATTCCAGGTTTCATCAGAGACCCTGAAGGAATTGTAAAGAATTTCCCGGTTTTATGGTTTTGTTTTTGAAATTCCTTTTTATAGTTGGTTTGAGCTGATTTTCGCTGCCATGTTTATGCCAATCTAGACACACTTGATTCCCTTACGGAGACATATCAATACATAGGTTTTAAGATTCTTACTAGTCAGATCTATTCCTCTGCGGGAAATATGGGGTTTTGAGTCCCTTTCACTGAAGAAGGTGTAGGTCTTGTCTATTCCAAAGTTGGTTTTAGAAACGGTACCCGTGCTTATATCAAACTCTGGTTTTATGCATCACCCCACCTCTTCCTACCCCTTAAGCAGGCATAACAGTGTTTTCTAAATGTGAGACTCTGTTCTCATTCTTCACACAGTTCATGTGTAGCCATGTTTACAGGATCTTCATAAGTGATATCTTATGATAAGTTTCTTTTTTCTGTGTTACTTATTTCACTTAGAATCATCGTACCTGAATCCACTCACATTGCTGCTCCTGGTCTTATGACATTGATTTCACGGCTGAGGGATATTCCATCGTACATAAGTACCAGAATTTTTTGAACCATTTTTATATTTCCTGGGATATTTAAGGTGTTCCCAATTTGAGGTTCCTGTAAGCAGTGCAGCGCTAAATTTGGGGGTGGCTCTGTCTTATTGATTTTCAGTTTTCCCAAAGTATATTCCCTAGACTGGAAGTGCCCTTGGCACTGTAGCTCTGTTGTTTACTTGTTTTAGGGGACACAATGCACTCCTCCAGTGAGGCAGTTGGCAATTTACATCCCGCCCATCAGCATAACAAGGCTCCCTGTTCTCCAGGGCCTGTCTTGCCTTTCTGGTTTTTACACATTTTGTGTATATCCCGTTTGACCGGTGGGAAGTGATACTAATTTGTAGTGCAGATTTGCATTGCCCGCTTGCTTGCTTGGCCAAAAATGGCGTATGCGTGTTCTCCTGTATATATTCTGGAGAAAACGCATACGCCCTTTTTGGCCAAGTGCGTCATTGTCGAAGTTGTGCCCCTCTTCCTGTGCTTTAAAGGCGATTCCAACGTACCTCTTGAAATCTTGCTATTCTGCCTCGCTTTCAAGTCCGCCTCGTTGCCTTCCCTCAACAGATTTTTGGACGATAGTTGTCCTTTAATACTCTGCCAGTTTGTGAATTGCTGTGCCCCTGAGTTCCATTTTTCAACTCGTTTTTTGTGAGCTGAACGCAAGTCCAAAATTTTGGTACAGGACCTATACTGGTTCCTGGTGGGTGGCTGAGACTTTGGTTAATTCTTCTTCCTGCCGGGAAATTAGAGTGACATGTTCCCGTCCAAAGGCCTAACAGCTAGTCTCTCATTGGTTCTCCTTCTTCCCTTCCATCCTCTGCCAAATTGGCAACCCTCTGCGAACCAGGAGCTTAAAGGGGCTGTCTCTCCAAGTTGGGAGATTGATAGTAAAGCAGTTGGAAAGTCAACCCGGAGCACCAGGAGAGGGACTATTCGTTGAGTTTTAGAAACCTTTTGTATTCACAGTGTGTCCATTCTCTAGGTTTCCCGTACATGTTATACCTGTAGTAATATTCCCTTCAACCTGGAGAGTTGGGACCAATGGAATGGGGGCCATGCATTATTGCTTTAAAGGGTCTGCATTTGCTCACCGAATCTCACCAATCCTCTCAGTCCCAAGTGTCCAGCTTTATGCCACATCCTGCTGTCATTGTAGATAGGGTCATTCCAGGTTTCATCAGAGACCCTGAAGGAATTGTAAAGAATTTCCTGGTTTTTTGGTTTTGTTTTTGAAATTCCTTTTTATAGTGGGTTTGAGCTGATTCTCGCTGCCATGTTTATGCCCATCTAGACACACTTGATTCCCTTACGGAGACATATCAATACATAGGCTTTAAGATTCTTACTAGTCAGATCTATTCCTCTGCGGGAAATATGGGGTTTTGAGTCCCTTTCACTGAGGAAGGTGTAGATCTTGTCTATTCCAAAGTTGGTTTATAAACGGTACCCGTGCTTATATCAAACTCTGGTTTTATGCATCACCCACCTCTCCTTCCCCCTGAACCAGGCATAACAGTGTTTTCTAAATGTGAGACTCTGTTCTCTTTCTGAACTCAGTTCATGTGTAGCCATGTTTACAGGATCTTCATAAGTGATATCTTATGATAAGTTTCTTTTTTCTGTGTGACTTATTTCACTTAGAATCATCGTACCTGAATCCACTCACTTTGCTGCTCCTGGTCTTATGACATTGATTTCATGGCTGAGGGATATTCCATCGTACATAAGTACCACAATTTTTTGAAACATTTTTATATTTCCTTGGATATTTAATGTGTACCCAAGTTGAGGTTCTTGTAAGCAGTGCAGCCCTAAATTTGGGGGTGGCTCTGTCTTATTGATTTTCAGTTTTCCTAAGGTATATTCCCTAGACTGGAAGTGCCCTTGGCTCTGTAGCTCTGTTGTTTAATTGTTTTATGGAACACAATGAACTCCTCCAGTGAGGCAGTTGGCAATTTACATCCCGCCCATCAGCATAACAAGGCTCCCTGTTCTCCAGGGCCTGTCTTGCCTTTCTGATTTTTACACATTTTGTGGATGTCCCATTTGACCGGTGGGAAGTGATAATTCTTTGTAGTGCAGATTTGCATTGCCCGCTTGCTTGCTTGGCCAAAAAGGGCGTATGCGTTTTCTCCTGAATATATTCAGGAGAAAACGCATACGCCCTTTTTGGCCAAGTGCGTCATTGTCGAAGTTGTGTTCCTCTTCCTGTGTCTTAAAGGCGATTCCAGCGTACCTCTGGAAATCTGTTTCCTGCTATTCTGCCTTGCTTTCAAGTCCGCCTCATTGCCTTCCCTCAACAGATTTTTGGACGATAGTTGTGCTTTATTACTCTGCCAGCTTGTGAATTGCTGTACACCTGAGCTACATTTTTCAACTGTTTTTTTGTGAGCTGTACGCAAGTCCAATATTTTGGTTCAGGACCTATACTGGTTCCTGGTGGGTTGCTGAGACTTTGGTTAATTGTTCTTCCTGCCGGGAAATTAGAGTGACATGTGCCCGTCCAAATGCCTAACAGCTAGTCTCTCATTGGTTCTCCCTCTTCCCTTCCATCCTCTGCCAAATTGGCAACCTGTGCGAACCAGGAGCTTAAAGGTGCTGTCTCTCCAAGTTGGGAGATTGATAGTAAAGCAGTTGGAAAGTCAAACCAGAGCACCAGGAGAGGGACTATTCGTTGAGTTTTAGAAACCTTTTGTATTCACAGTGTGTCCATTCTCTAGGTTTCCCGTACATGTTATAGCAGTAGTAATATTCCCTGCAACCTGGAGAGTAGGGAACCATGGAATGGGGGCCATGCATTATTGCTTTAAAGGGTCTGCATTTGCTCACCCAATCTCACCAATCCTCTCAGTCCCAAGTGTGCAGCCTTATGCCACATCCAGCTGTCATTGTAGATAGGGTCATTCCAGGTTTCATCAGAGACCCTGAAGGAATTCTAAAGAATTTCCCTGTTTTTTGGGTTTGTTTTTGAAATTCGTTTTTATAGTGGGTTTGAGCTGATTCTCGCTGCCATGTTTATGCCAGTCTAGACACACTTGATTCCCTTACAGAGACATATCAATACATAGGTTTTAAGATTCTTACTAGACAGATCTATTCCTCTGCGGGAAATATGGGGTTTTGAGTCCCTTTCACTGAGGAAGGTGTAGGTCTTTTCTATTCCAAAGTTTGTTTTAGAAACTGTACCAGTGCTTATATCAAACTCAGGTTTTATGCATCACCCCTCCTCTCCTTCCCCCTTAAGAAGGCATAAGATTGTTTTCTAAATATGGGACTCTGTTCTCTTTCCTAACTCAGTTCATGTGTAGCCAGGTTTACAGGATCTTCCTAAGTGATATCTTATGATAAGTTTCTTTTTCTGTGTGACTTATTTCACTTAGAATCATCTTTCCTGAATCTACTCACTTTGCTGCTCCTGGTCTTATGACTTTGATTTCATGGCTGAGGGATATTCCATCGTACATAACTACCACAATTTTTTGAATCATTTTTATATTTCCTGGGATATTTAAGGTGTACCCAAGTTGAGGTTCTTGTATGCAGTGCAGCCCTAAATTTGGGGGTGGCTCTGTCTTATTGATTTTCAGTTTTCCCAAGGTATATTCCCTAGACTGGAAGTGCCCTTGGCTCTGTAGCTCTGTTGTTTACTTGTTTTAGGGAACACAATGCACTCCTCCAGTGAGGCAGTTGGCAATTTACATCCCGCCCATCAGCATAACAAGGCTCCCTGTTCTTGAGGGCCTGTGTTGCCTTCCTGGTTTTTTGCAAATTTTCTGGATGTCCCTTTTAACCGGTGGGAAGAGATACTTCCTTGTCGTGCAGATTTGCATTGCCCGCTTGCTTGCTTGGCCAAAAAGGGCCTATGCGTTTTCTCCTGAATATATTCCGGAGAAAACGCATACGCCCATTTTGGCCAAGTGCGTCATTGTCGAAGTTGTGCCCCTCTTCCTGTGCTTTAAAGGCGATTCCAGCGTACCTCTTGAAATCTGTTTCCTGCTATACTGCCTCGCTTTCAAGTCCGCCTCGTTGCCTTCCCTCAACAGATTTTTGGACGATAGATGTCCTTTAATATTCTGCCAGTTTGTGAATTGCTGTGCCCCTGAGCTCCATTTTTCAACTCGTGTTTTGTGAGCTGTACGCAAGTCCAAAATTTTGGGTCAGGACCTATACTGGTTCCCGGTGGGTGGCTGAGACTTTGGATAATTCTTCTTCCTGCCTGGAAATTAGAGTGACATGTTCCCGTCCAAATGCCTAACAGCTAGTCTCTCATTGGTTCTCCCTCTTCCCTTCCATCTTCTGCCAAATTGGCAACCTGTGAGAACAAGGAGCTTAAAGGGGCTGTCTCTCCAAGTTGGGAGATTGATAGTAAAGCAGTTGGAAAGTCAAACCGGAGCACCAGGAGAGGGACTATTCGTTGAGTTTTAGAAACCTTTTGAATTCACAGTGTGTCCATTCTCTAGGATTCACGTACATGTTATAGCTGTAGTAATATTCCCTTCAACCTGGAGAGTTGGGACCCATGGAATGGGGGGCATGCATTATTGCATTAAAGGATCTGCATTTGCTCACCCAATCTCACCAATCCTCTCAGTCCCAAATGTCCAGCCTTATGCCACATCCAGCTGTCATTGTAGATAGGGTCATTCCAGGTTTCATCAGAGACCCTGAAGGAATTGTAAAGAATTTCCCCGTTTATTGGTTTTGTTTTTGAAATTCCTTTTTATAGTGGGTTTGAGCTGATTCTCGCTGCCATGTTTATGCCAGTCTAGACACACTTGATTCCCTTACGGAGACATATCAATACATAGGTTTTAAGATTCTTACTAGTCATATCTATTTCTCTGCGGGAAATATGGTGTTTTGAGTCCCTTTCACTGAGGAAGGTGTAGGTCTTGTCTTTTCCAAAGTTGGTTTTAGAAACGGTACCCGTGCTTATAACAAACTCTGGTTTTATGCATCACCCCACCTCTCCTTCCCCCTTAAGCAGGCATAACAGTGTTTTCTAAATGTGAGACTCTGTTCTCTTTCTTAACTCAGTTCATGTGTAGCCATGTTTACAGGATCTTCATAAGTGATATCTTATGATAAGTTTCTTTTTTCTGTGTGACTTATTTCACTTAGAATCATCGTACCTGAATCCACTCACTTTGCTGCTCCTGGTCTTATGACATTGATTTCATGGCTGAGGGATATTCCATCGTACATAAGTACCACAATTTTTTGAAACATTTTTATATTTCCTTGGATATTTAATGTGTACCCAAGTTGAGGTTCTTGTAAGCAGTGCATCCCTAAATTTGGGGGTGGCTCTGTCTTATTGATTTTCAGTTTTCCTAAGGTATATTCCCTAGACTGGAAGTGCCCTTGGCTCTGTAGCTCTGTTGTTTAATTGTTTTATGGAACACAATGAACTCCTCCAGTGAGGCAGTTGGCAATTTACATCCCGCCCATCAGCATAACAAGGCTCCCTGTTCTCCAGGGCCTGTCTTGCCTTTCTGATTTTTACACATTTTGTGGATGTCCCATTTGACTGGTGGGAAGTGATAATTCTTTGTAGTGCAGATTTGCATTGCCCGCTTGCTTGCTTGGCCAAAAAGGGCGTATGCGTTTTCTCCTGAATATATTCAGGAGAAAACGCATACGCCCTTTTTGGCCAAGTGCGTCATTGTCGAAGTTGTATTCCTCTTCCTGTGTCTTAAAGGCGATTCCAGCGTACCTCTGGAAATCTCTTTCCTGCTATTCTGCCTTGCTTTCAAGTCCGCCTCATTGCCTTCCCTCAACAGATTTTTGGACGATAGTTGTGCTTTATTACTCTGCCAGCTTGTGAATTGCTGTACACCTGAGCTACATTTTTCAACTGTTTTTTTGTGAGCTGTACGCAAGTCCAATATTTTGGTTCAGGACCTATACTGGTTCCTGGTGGGTTGCTGAGACTTTGGTTAATTGTTCTTCCTGCCGGGAAATTAGTGTGACATGTGCCCGTCCAAATGCCTAACAGCTAGTCTCTCATTGGTTCTCCCTCTTCCCTTCCATCCTCTGCCAAATTGGCAACCTGTGCGAACCAGGAGCTTAAAGGTGCTGTCTCTCCAAGTTGGGAGATTGATAGTAAAGCAGTTGGAAAGTCAAACCAGAGCACCAGGAGAGGGACTATTCGTTGAGTTTTAGAAACCTTTTGTATTCACAGTGTGTCCATTCTCTAGGTTTCCCGTACATGTTATAGCAGTAGTAATATTCCCTGCAACCTGGAGAGTAGGGAACCATGGAATGGGGGCCATGCATTATTGCTTTAAATGGTCTGCATTTGCTCACCCAATCTCACCAATCCTCTCAGTCCGAAGTGTGCAGCCTTATGCCACATCCAGCTGTCATTGTAGATAGGGTCATTCCAGGTTTCATCAGAGACCCTGAAGGAATTCTAAAGAATTTCCCTGTTTTTTGGGTTTGTTTTTGAAATTCGTTTTTATAGTGGGTTTGAGCTGATTCTCGCTGCCATGTTTATGCCAGTCTAGACACACTTGATTCCCTTACAGAGACATATCAATACATAGGTTTTAAGATTCTTACTAGACAGATCTATTCCTCTGCGGGAAATATGGGGTTTTGAGTCCCTTTCACTGAGGAAGGTGTAGGTCTTTTCTATTCCAAAGTTGGTTTTAGAAACTGTACCAGTGCTTATATCAAACTCAGGTTTTATGCATCACCCCTCCTCTCCTTCCCCCTTAAGAAGGCATAAGATTGTTTTCTAAATATGGGACTCTGTTCTCTTTCCTAACTCAGTTCATGTGTAGCCAGGTTTACAGGATCTTCCTAAGTGATATCTTATGATAAGTTTCTTTTTCTGTGTGACTTATTTCACTTAGAATCATCTTTCCTGAATCTACTCACTTTGCTGCTCCTGGTCTTATGACTTTGATTTCATGGCTGAGGGATATTCCATCGTACATAACTACCACAATTTTTTGAACCATTTTTATATTTCCTGGGATATTTAAGGTGTACCCAAGTTGAGGTTCTTGTATGCAGTGCAGCCCTAAATTTGGGGGTGGCTCTGTCTTATTGATTTTCAGTTTTCCCAAGGTATATTCCCTAGACTGGAAGTGCCCTTGGCTCTGTAGCTCTGTTGTTTACTTGTTTTAGGGAACACAATGCACTCCTCCAGTGAGGCAGTTGGCAATTTACATCCCGCCCATCAGCATAACAAGGCTCCCTGTTCTTGAGGGCCTGTGTTGCCTTCCTGGTTTTTTGCAAATTTTCTGGATGTCCCTTTTAACCGGTGGGAAGAGATACTTCCTTGTCGTGCAGATTTGCATTGCCCGCTTGCTTGCTTGGCCAAAAAGGGCCTATGCGTTTTCTCCTGAATATATTCCGGAGAAAACGCATACGCCCTTTTTGGCCAAGTGCGTCATTGTCGAAGTTGTGCCCCTCTTCCTGTGCTTTAAAGGCGATTCCAGCGTACCTCTTGAAATCTGTTTCCTGCTATACTGCCTCGCTTTCAAGTCCACCTCGTTGCCTTCCCTCAACAGATTTTTGGACGATAGATGTCCTTTAATATTCTGCCAGTTTGTGAATTGCTGTGCCCCTGAGCTCCATTTTTCAACTCGTGTTTTGTGAGCTGTACGCAAGTCCAAAATTTTGGGTCAGGACCTATACTGGTTCCCGGTGGGTGGCTGAGACTTTGGATAATTCTTCTTCCTGCCTGGAAATTAGAGTGACATGTTCCCGTCCAAATGCCTAACAGCTAGTCTCTCATTGGTTCTCCCTCTTCCCTTCCATCTTCTGCCAAATTGGCAACCTGTGAGAACAAGGAGCTTAAAGGGGCTGTCTCTCCAAGTTGGGAGATTGATAGTAAAGCAGTTGGAAAGTCAAACCGGAGCACCAGGAGAGGGACTATTCGTTGAGTTTTAGAAACCTTTTGAATTCACAGTGTGTCCATTCTCTAGGATTCACGTACATGTTATAGCTGTAGTAATATTCCCTTCAACCTGGAGAGTTGGGACCCATGGAATGGGGGGCATGCATTATTGCATTAAAGGATCTGCATTTGCTCACCCAATCTCACCAATCCTCTCAGTCCCAAATGTCCAGCCTTATGCCACATCCAGCTGTCATTGTAGATAGGGTCATTCCAGGTTTCATCAGAGACCCTGAAGGAAATGTAAAGAATTTCCCCGTTTATTGGTTTTGTTTTTGAAATTCCTTTTTATAGTGGGTTTGAGCTGATTCTCGCTGCCATGTTTATGCCAGTCTAGACACACTTGATTCCCTTACGGAGACATATCAATACATAGGTTTTAAGATTCTTACTAGTCATATCTATTTCTCTGCGGGAAATATGGTGTTTTGAGTCCCTTTCACTGAGGAAGGTGTAGGTCTTGTCTTTTCCAAAGTTGGTTTTAGAAACGGTACCCGTGCTTATAACAAACTCTGGTTTTATGCATCACCCCACCTCTCCTTCCCCGTTAAGCAGGCATAACAGTGTTTTCTAAATGTGAGACTCTGTTCTCTTTCTTAACTCAGTTCATGTGTAGCCATGTTTACAGGATCTTCATAAGTGATATCTTATGATAAGATTCTTTTTTCTGTGTGACTTATTTCACTTAGAATCATCGTACCTGAATCCACTCACATTGCTGCTCCTGGTCTTATGACATTGATATCATGGCTGAGGGATATTCCATCGTACATAAGTACCACAATTTTTTGAACCATTTTTATATTTCCTGGGATATTTAAGGTGTACCCAAGTTGAGGTTCTTGTAAGCAGTGCAGCCCTAAATTTGGGGGTGGCTCTGTCTTATTGATTTTCAGTTTTCCCAACGTATATTCCCTAGACTGGAAGTGGCCTTGGCTCTGTAGCTCTGTTGTTTACTTGTTTTAGGGGACACAATGCACTCCTCTAGTGAGGCAGGTGGCAATTTACATCCCGCCCATCAGCATAACAGGGCTCCCTGTTCTCCAGGGCCTGTCTTGCCTTTCTGGTTTTTACACATTTTGTGGATGTCCCGTTTGACCGGTGGGAAGTGATACTTCTTTGTAGTGCAGATTTGCATTGCCCGCTTGCTTGCTTGGCCAAAAAGGGCGTATGTGTATTCTCCTGAATATATTCAGGAGAAAACGCATATGCCCTTTTTGGCAAAGTGCGTCATTGTCGAAGTTGTGCCCATCTTCCTGTGCTTTAAAGGCGATTCCAACGTACCTCTTGAAATCTTGCTATTCTGCCTCGCTTTCACGTCCGCCTCGTTGCCTTCCCTCAACAGATTTTTGGACGATAGTTGTCCTTTAAAACTCTGCCAGTTTGTGAATTGCTGTGCCCCTGAGCTCCCTTTTTCAACTCGTTTTTTGTGAGCTGAACGCAAGTCCAAAATTTTGGTTCAGGACCTATACTGGTTCCTGGTGGGTGGCTGAGACTTTGGTTAATTCTTCTTCCTGCCGGGAAATTAGAGTGACATGTGCCCTTCCTAATGCCTAACAGCTACTCTCTCATTGGTTCTCCCTCTTCCCTTCCATCCTCTGCCAAATTGGCAACCTGGGCGAACCAGGAGCTTAAAGGGGCTGTCTCTCCAATTTGGGAGATTGATAGTAAAGCAGTTGGAAAGTCAAACTGGAGCACCAGGAGAGGGACTACTCGTTGAGTTTTAGAAACCTTTTGTATTCACCATGTGTCCAATCTCTAGGTTTCCCGTACATGTTATAGCTGTAGTAATATTCCCTTCAACCTGGAGAGTTGGGACCCATGGAATGGGGGCCATGCATTTTTGCTTTAAAGGTTCTGCATTGCTCACCCAATCTCACCAATCCTCTCAGTCCCAAGTGTCCAGCCTTATGCCACATCCAGCTGTCATTGTAGATAGGGTCATTCCAGGTTTCATCAGAGACCCTGAAGGAAATATAAAGAATTTCCCTGTTTTTTGGTTTTGTTTTTAAAATTCCTTTTTAGTGGGTTTGAGCTGATTCTCGCTGTCATGTTTATGCCAGTCTAGACACACTTGATTCCCTTACAGAGACATATCAATACATAGGTTTTAAGATTCTTACTACTTAGATCTACTCCTCTGCGGGAAATGTGGGGTTTTGAGTCCCTTTCACTGAGGAAGGTGTAGGTCTTGTCTATTCCACAGTTGGTTTTAGAAATGGTACCTGTGCCTATATCAAACTCTGGTTTTATGCATCACCCCACCTCTCCTTTCCCCTTAAGCAGGCATAAGAGTGTTTTCTAAATGTGAGACTCTGTTCTCTTTCCTAACTCAGTTAATGTGTAGCCATGTTTACAGGATCTTCATAAGTGATATCTTATGATAAATTTCTTTTTCTGTGTGACTTATTTCACTTAGAATCATCGTACCTGAATCCACTCACTTTGTTGCTCCTGGTCTTATGACATTGATTTCATGGCTGAGGGATATTCCATCGTACATAAATACCACAGTTTTTGGAACCATTTTTGTATTTCCTGGGATATTTAAGGTGTACCCAAGTTGAGGTTCTTGTAAGCAGTGCAGGCCTAAATTTGGGTGTGGCTCTGTCTTATTGATTTTCAGTTTTCCCAAGGTATATTCCCTAGACTGGAAGTGCCCTTGGCTCTGTAGCTCTGTTGTTTACTTGTTTTAGGGAACACAGTGCTCTCCTCCAGTGAGGCAATTGGCAATTTACATCCTGCCCATCAGCATAACAAGGCTCCCTCTTCTCCAGGGCCTGTCTTGCCTTTCTGGTTTTTACACATTTTGTGGATGTCCCTTTTGACCGGTGGGAAGTGATACTTCTTTGTAGTGCAGATTTGCATTGCCCGCTTGCTTGCTTGGCCAAAAAGGGCGTATGCGTTTTCTCCTGAATATATTCAGGAGAAAACGCATACGCCCTTTTTGGCCCAGTGCGTCATTGTCGAAGTTGTGCCCCTCTTCCTGTGCTTTAAAGGCGATTCCAACGTACCTCTTGAAATCTGTTTCCTGCTATTCTGCCTCGCTTTCAAGTCCACCTCGTTGCCTTCCCTCAACAGATTTTTGGACAATAGTTGTCCTTTATTACTCTGCCAGTTTGTGAATTGCTGTGCCCCTGAGCTCCATTTTTCAACTCGTTTTTTGTGAGCTGTACGCATGTCCAAAATTTTCGTTCAGTACCTATACTGGTTCCCGGTGGGTGGCTGAGACTCTGGTTAATTCTTCTTCCTGCCGGGAAATTAGACTGACATGTGCCCGTCCAAATGCCTAACAGCTACTCTCTCATTGGTTCTCCCTCTTCCCTTCCATCCTGTGCAAATTTGGCAACCTGTGCGAACCAGGAGGTTAAAGGGTTTGTCTCTCCAATTTGGGAGATTGATAGTAAAGCAGTTGGAATGTCAAACCGGAGCACCAGGAGAGAGACTACTCGTTGAGTTTTAGAAACCTTTTGTATTCACAGTGTGTCCATTCTCTAGGTTTCCCGTACATGTTATAGCTGTAGTAATATTCCCTTCAACATGGAGAGTTCCAACCCATGAAATGGGGGCCATGCATTTTTGCTTCAAAATGTCTGCATTTGCTCACCCAATCTCACCAATCCTCTCAGTCCCAAGTGTCCAGCATTATGCCACATCCAGCAGTCATTGTAGATAGGGTCATTCCAGGTTTCATCAGAGACCCTGAAGGAATTGTAAAGAATTTACCTGTTTTTCGGTTTTGTTTTTGAAATTCCTTTTTATAGTGGGTTTGAGCTGATTCTCGCTGCCATGTTTATGCCAGTCTAGACACATAGATTCCCTTACAGAGACATATCAATACATAGGTTTTAAGATTCTTACTACTTAGATCTATTCCTCTGCGGGAAATATGGGGTTTTGAGTCCCTTTCACTGAGGAAGGTGTAGGTCTTGTCTATTCCACAGTTGGTTTAAGAAATGGTACTTGTGCTTATATCAAACTCTGGTTTTATGCATCACTCCACCTCTCCTTTCCCCTTAAGCAGGCATAAGAGTGTTTTCTAAATGTGAGACTCTGTTCTCTTTCCTAACTCAGTTCATGTGTAGCCATGTTTACAGGATCTTCATAAGTGATATCTTATGATAAGTTTCTTTTTCTGTGTGACTTATTTCACTGAGAATCATCGTACCTGAATCCACTCACTTTGCTGCTCCTGGTCTTATGACATTGATTTCATGGCTGAGGGATATTCCATCGTACATAAATACCACAGTTTTTGGAACCATTTTTATATTTCCTGGGATATTTAAGGTGTACCCAAGTTGAGGTTCTTGTAAGCAGTGCAGCCCTAAATTTGGGGGTGGTTCTGTCTTATTGATTTTCAGTTTTCCCAAGGTATATTCCCTAGACTGGAATGCCCTTGGCTCTGTAGCTCTGTTGTTTACTTGTTTTAGGGAACAGAGTGCACTCCTCCTGTGAGGCAGTTGGCAATTTACATCCCGCGCATCAGCATAACAAGGCTCCCTGTTCTCCAGGGCCTGTCTTGCCTTTCTGGTTCTTACACATTTTGTGGATTTCCCCTTTGTCCGGTGGGAAGTGATACTTCTTTGTAGTGCAGATTTGCATTGCCCGCATGCTTGCTTGGCCAAAAAGGGCGTATGCGTTTTCTCCTGAATATATTCAGGAGAAAACGCATACGCCCTTTTTGGCCAAGTGCGTCATTGTCGAATTTGTGCCCCTCTTCCTGTACTTTAAAGGTGATTCCAACGTACCTCTTGAAATCTGTTTCCTGCTATTCTGCCTCGCATTCAAGTCCGCCTCGTTGCCTTCATTCAACAGATTTTTGGAAGATAGATGTCTTTTATTACTCTGCCAGTTTGTGAATTGCTGTGCCCCTGAGCTCCATTTTTCAACTCGTTTTTTGTGAGCTGAACGCAAGTCCAAAATTTTGGTTCAGGACCTATACCGGTTCCCGGTGGGTGGCTGAGAGTTTGGTTACTTCTTCTTCCTGCCGGGAAATTAGAGTGACATGTGCCCGTCCAAATGCCTAACAGCAACTCTCTCATTGTTTCTCCCTCTTCCCTTCCATCCTCTGCCAAATTGGCAACCTGTGCGATCCAGGAGGTTAACGGGCTTTCTCTCCAGCTTGGGAGATTGATAGTAAGGCAGTTGGAAAGTCAAACCGGAGCACCAGGTGAGGGACTATTCGTTGAGTTTTAGAAACCTTTTGTATTCACAGTGTGTCCTTTCTCTAAGTTTCCCGTACATGTTATAGCTGTAGTAATATTCCCTGCAACCTAGAGAGTTGGGACCCATGGAATGGGGGCCATGTATTTTTGCTTTACAGGGTCTGCATTTGCTCACCGAATCTCACCAATCCTCTCAGTCCCAAGTGTCCAGCCTTATGCCACATCCAGCTGTCATTGTAGATAGGGTCATTCCAGGTTTCATCAGAGACCCTGAAGGAATTGGAAAGAATTTCCCTGTTTTTTAGATTTGTTTTTGAAATTCTTTTTTATAGTGGGTTTGAGCTGATTCTCGCTGCATGTTTATGCCAGTCTAGACACCCTTGATTCCCTTATGGATACATATCAATACATAGGTTTTAAGATTCTTACTAGTCAGATTTATTCCTCTGCGGGATATATGGGGTTTTGAGTCCCGTTTACTGCGGAAGGTGTAGGTCTTGTCTATTCCACAGTTGGTTTTAGACACAGTACCCGTGCTTATATCAAAATCTGGGTTTATGCATCACCCCACCTCTCCTTCCCCCTTAAGCAGGCATAACAGTGTTTTCTAAATGTGAGACTCTGTTCTCTTTCTTAACTCAGTTCATTTGTAGCCATGTTTACAGGATCTTCATAAGTGATATCTTATGATAAGTTTCTTTTTCTGTGTGACTTATTTCACTTAGAATAATCATACCTGAATCCACTCACTTTGCTGCTCCTGTTCTTATGACATTGTTTTCATGGCTGAGGGATATTCCATCTTACATAAATAACACAGTTTTTTGAACCATTTTTATATTTCCTGGGATATTTAAGGTGTACCCAAGTTGAGGTTCTTGTAAGCAGTGCAGCCCTAAATTTGGGGGTGGCTCTCTCTTATTGATTTTCAGTTTTCCCAAGGTATATTCCCTAGACTGGAATTGCCCTTGGCTCTGTAGCTCTGTTGTTTACTTGTTTTAGGGAACACAGTGCACTCTTCCAGTGAGGCAGGGGCAATTTACATCCCGCCCATCAGCATAAAAAGGCTCCCTGTTCTCCAGGGCCTGTCTTGCCTTTCTGGTTTTTACACATTTTGTGGATGTCCCTTTTGACCGGTGGGAAGTGATACTTCTTTGTAGTGCAGATTTGCATTGCCCGCTTGCTTGCTTGGCCAAAAAGGGCGTATGCGTTTTCTCCTGAATATATTCAGGAGAAAACGCTTACGCCCTTGTTGGCCAAGTGCGTCATTGTCGATGTTGTGCCCCTGTTCCTGTGCTTTAAAGGCGATTCCAACGTAACTCTTGAAATCTGTTTCCTGCTATTCTGCCTCGCTTTCAAGTCCGCCTCGTTGCCTTCCCTCAACAGATTTTTGGACAATAGTTGTCCTTTATTACTCTGCCAGTTTGTGAATGGCTCTGCCCCAGAGCTCCTTTATTCAACTCGTTTTTTGTGAGCTGTACGCAAGTCCAAAATTTTGGTTCAGGACCTTTACTGGTTCCCGGTGGGTGGCTGAAACTCTGGTTATTTCTTCTTCCTGCCGGGAAATTAGAGTGACATGTGCCCGTCCTAATGCCTAACAGCTACTCTCTCATTGGTTCTCCCTCTTCCCTTCCATCCTCTGCCAAATTGGCAACCTGGGCGAACCAGGATCTTAAAGGGGCTGTCTCTCCAATTTGGGAGATTGATAGTAAAGCAGTTGGAAAGTCAAACTGGAGCACCAGGAGAGGGACTACTCGTTGAGTTTTAGAAACCTTTTGTATTCACCGTGTGTCCAATCTCTAGGTTTCCCGTACATGTTATAGCTGTAGTAATATTCCCTTAAACCTGGAGAGTTGGGACCCATGGAATGGGGGCCATGCATTTTTGCTTTAAAGGGTCTGCATTTGCTCACCCAATCTCACCAATCCTCTCAGTCCCAAGTGTCCAGCCTTATGCCACATCCAGCTGTCATTGTAGATAGGGTCATTCCAGGTTTCTCAGAGACCCTGAAGGAAATGTAAAGAATTTCCCTGTTTTTTGGTTTTGTTTTTAAAATTCCTTTTTAGTGGGTTTGAGCTGATTCTCGCTGCCATGTTTATGCCAGTCTAGACACACTTGATTCCCTTACAGAGACATATCAATACATAGGTTTTAAGATTCTTACTAGTCAGATCTATTCCTCTGCGGGAAATATGGTGTTTTGAGTCCCTTTCACTGAGGAAGGTGTAGGTCTTGTCTATTCCACAGTTGGTTATAGAAATGGTACCTGGGCTTATATCAAACTCTGGTTTTATGCATCACCCCACCTCTCGTTTCCCCTTAAGCAGGCATAAGAGTGTTTTCTAAATATGAGACTCTGTTCTCTTTCCTAAATCAGTTCATGTGTAGCCATGTTTACAGGATCTTCATAAGTGATATCTTATGCTTAGTTTCTTTTTCTGTGTGACTTATTTCACTTAGAATCATCGTACCTGATTCCACTCACTTTGCTGCTCCTGGTCTTATGACATTGATTTCATGGCTGTGGGTTATTCCATCGTACATAAGTACCACAATTTTTTGAACCATTTTTATATTTCCTTGGATATTTAAGTTGTACCCAAGATGAGGTTCTTGTAAGCAGTGCAGCCCTAAATTTGGGTGTGGCTCTGTCTTATTGATTTCCAGTTTTCCCAAGGTATATTCCCTAGACGGGAAGTGCCCTTGGCTCTGTAGCTCTGTTGTTTACCTGTTTTAGGGTACACAATGCACTCTTCCAGTGAGGCAGGGGCAATTTACATCCCTCCCATCAGCATAAAAAGGCTCCCTGTTCTCCAGGGCCTGTCTTGCCTTTCTGGTTTTTACACATTTTGTGGATGTCCCTTTTGACCGGTGGGAAGTGATACTTCTTTGTAGTGCAGATTTGCATTGCCCGCTTGCTTGCTTGGCCAAAAAGGGCGTATGCGTTTTCTCCTGAATATATTCAGGAGAAAACGCTTATGCCCTTGTTGGCCAAGTGCGTCATTGTCGAAGTTGTGCCCCTCTTCCTGTGCTTTAAAGGCGATTCCTACGTACCTCTTGAAATCTGTTTCCTGCTATTCTGCCTCGCATTCAAGTCCGCCTCGTTGCCTTCCCTCAACAGATTTTTGGACGATAGTTGTCCTTTATTACTCTGCCAGTTTGTGAATTGCTGTGCCCCAGAGCTCCATTTTTCAAATCGTTTTTTATGAGCTGTACGCAAGTCCAAAATTTTGGTTCAGGACCTATACTGGTTTCCGGTGGGTGGCTGAGACTCTGGTTAATTCTTCTTCCTGCCGGGAAATTAGAGTGACATGTGCCCGTCCATATGCCTAACAGCTACTCTCTCATTGGTTCTCACTCTTCCCTTCCATCCTCTGCCAAATTGGCAACCTGTGCGAACCAGGAGGTTAAAGGGGTTGTCTCTCCAAGTTGGGAGATTGATAGTAAAGCAGTTGGAAAGTCAAACCGGAGCACCAGGAGAGGGACTACTCGTTGAGTTTTAGAAACCTTTTATATTCACAGTGTGTCCATTCTCTAGGTTTCCCGTACATGTTATAGCTGTAGTAATATTCCCTTCAACATGGACAGTTGGGACCCATGGAATGGGGGCCATGCATTTTTGCTTTAAAGGGTCTGCATTTGCTCACCCAATCTCACCAATCCACTCAATCCCAAGTGTCCAGCCTTATGCCACATCCAGCTGTCATTGTAGATAGGGTCATTCCAGGTTTCATCAGAGACCCTGAAGGAAATGTAAAGAATTTCCCTGTTTTTTGGTTTTGTTTTTGAAATTCCCTTTCATAGTGGGTTTGAGCTGATTCTCGCTGCCAGGTTTATGCCAGTCTAGACACATGTGATTCCCTTAGAGAGACATATCAATACATAGGTTTTAAGATCCTTACTAGTCAGATCTATTCCTCTGCGGGAAATATGGGGTTTTGAGTCCCTTTCACTGAGGAAGGTGTAGGTCTTGTCTATTCCACAGTTGGTTTTAGAAATGGTACCTGTGCTTATATCAAACACTGGTTTTATGCATCACCCCACCTCTCCTTTCTCCTTAAGCAGGCATAAGAGTGTTTTCTAAATGTGAGACTCCTTTCTCTTTCCTAACTCAGTTCATGTGTAGCCAGGTTTACAGGATTTCATAAGTGATATCTTATGATAAGTTTCTTTTTCTGTGTGACTTATTTCACTTAGAATCATCGTACCTGAATCCACTCACTTTGCTGCTCCTGGTCTTATGACATTGATTTCATAGCTGAGGGATATTCCATCGTACATAAATACCACAGTTTTTGAACCATTTTTATATTTCCTGGGATATTTAAGGTGTACCCAAGTTCAGGTTCTTGTAAGCACTGCAACCCTAAATTTGGGGGTGGCTCTGTCTTATTGATTTTCAGTTTTCCCAAGGTATATTCCCTAGACTGGAAGTGCCCTTGGCTCTGTAGCTCTGTTGTTTACTTGTTTTAGGGAACACAATGCACTCCTCCAGTGAGGCTGTTGGCAATTTACATTCCGCCCATCAGCATAACAAGGCTCCCTGTTCTCCTGGGCCTGTCTTGCCTTTCTGGTTTTTACACATTTTGTGGATGTCCCTTTTGACCGGTGGGAAGTGATACTTCTTTGTAGTGCAGATTTGCATTGCCCGCTTGCTTGCTTGGCCAAAAAGGGCGTCATTGTCGAAGTTGTGCCCCTCTTCCTGTGCTTTAAAGGTGATTCCAACGTACCTCTTGAAATCTGTTTCCTGCTATTCGGTCTCGCTTTCATGTCCGCATCGTTGCCTTCCCTCAACAGATTTTTGGACGATAGTTGTCCTTTATTACTCTGCACGTTTGTGAATTGCTGTGCCCCTGAGCTCCATTTTTCAACTCGTTTTTTGTGAGCTGTACGCAAGTCCAAAATTTTGGCTCAGGACCTATACTGGTTCCCGGTGGTTGGCTGAGACTTTGGTTAATTCTTCTTCCTGCCGGGAAATTAGAGTGACATGTGCCCGTCCAAATGCCTAACAGCTACTCTCTCATTGGTTCTCCCTCTTCCCTTCCATCCTCTGCCAAATTGGCAACCTGTGCGATCCAGGAGGTTAACGGGCTTTCTCTCCAGCTTGGGAGATTGATAGTAAGGCAGTTGGAAAGTCAAACCGGAGCACCAGGAGAGGGACTATTCGTTGAGTTTTAGAAACCTTTTGTATTCACAGTGTGTCCTTTCTCTAAGTTTCCCGTACATGTTATAGCTGTAGTAATATTCCCTGCAACCTAGAGAGTTGGGACCCATGGAATGGGGGCCATGCATTTTTGCTTTATAGGGTCTGCATTTGCTCACCGAATCTCACCAATCCTCTCAGTCCCAAGTGTCCAGCCTTATGCCACATCCAGCTGTCATTGTAGATAGGGTCATTCCAGGTTTCATCAGAGACCCTGAAGGAATTGTAAAGAATTTCCCTGTTTTTTAGATTTGTTTTTGAAATTCCTTTTTATAGTGGGTTTGAGCTGATTCTCGCTGCATGTTTATGCCAGTCTAGACACCCTTGATTCCCTTATGGATACATATCAATACATAGGTTTTAAGATTCTTACTAGTCAGTTCTATTCCTCTGCGGGATATATAGGGTTTTGAGTCCCTTTTACTGCGGAAGGTGTAGGTCTTGTCTATTCCACAGTTGGTTTTAGATACAGTACCCGTGCTTATATCAAACTCAGGGTTTATGCATCACCCCACCTCTCCTTCCCCCTTAAGCAGGCATAACAGTGTTTTCTAAATGTGAGACTCTGTTCTCTTTCTTAACTCAGTTCATGTGTAGCCATGTTTACAGGATCTTCATAAGTGATATCTTATGATAAGTTTCTTTTTCTGTGTGACTTATTTCACTTAGAATAATCATACCTGAATCCACTCACTTTGCTGCTCCTGGTCTTATGACATTGTTTTCATGGCTGAGGGATATTCCATCTTACATAAATAACACAGTTTTTTGAACCATTTTTATATTTCCTGGGATATTTAAGGTGTACCCAAGTTCAGGTTCTTGTAAGCACTGAAACCCTAAATTTGGGGGTGGCTCTGTCTTATTGATTTTCAGTTTTCCCAAGGTATATTCCCTAGACTGGAAGTGCCCTTGGCTCTGTAGCTCTGTTGTTTACTTGTTTTAGGGAACACAATGCACTCCTCCAGTGAGGCTGTTGGCAATTTACATTCCGCCCATCAGCATAACAAGGCTCCCTGTTCTCCTGGGCCTGTCTTGCCTTTCTGGTTTTTACACATTTTGTGGATGTCCCTTTTGACCGGTGGGAAGTGATACTTCTTTGTAGTGCAGATTTGCATTGCCCGCTTTCTTGCTTGGCCAAAAAGGGCGTCATTGTCGAAGTTGTGCCCCTCTTCCTGTGCTTTAAAGGCGATTCCAACGTACCTCTTGAAATCTGTTTCCTGCTATTCGGTCTCGCTTTCATGTCCGCATCGTTGCCTTCCCTCAACAGATTTTTGGACGATAGTTGTCCTTTATTACTCTGCACGTTTGTGAATTGCTGTGCCCCTGAGCTCCATTTTTCAACTCGTTTTTTGTGAGCTGTACGCAAGTCCAAAATTTTGGCTCAGGACCTATACTGGTTCCCGGTGGTTGGCTGAGACTTTGGTTAATTCTTCTTCCTGCCGGGAAATTAGAGTGACATGTGCCCGTCCAAATGCCTAACAGCTACTCTCTCATTGGTTCTCCCTCTTCCCTTCCATCCTCTGCCAAATTGGCAACCTGTGCGATCCAGGAGGTTAACGGGCTTTCTCTCCAGCTTGGGAGATTGATAGTAAGGCAGTTGGAAAGTCAAACCGGAGCACCAGGAGAGGGACTATTCGTTGAGTTTTAGAAACCTTTTGTATTCACAGTGTGTCCTTTCTCTAAGTTTCCCGTACATGTTATAGCTGTAGTAATATTCCCTGCAACCTAGAGAGTTGGGACCCATGGAATGGGGGCCATGCATTTTTGCTTTATAGGGTCTGCATTTGCTCACCGAATCTCACCAATCCTCTCAGTCCCAAGTGTCCAGCCTTATGCCACATCCAGCTGTCATTGTAGATAGGGTCATTCCAGGTTTCATCAGAGACCCTGAAGGAATTGTAAAGAATTTCCCTGTTTTTTAGATTTGTTTTTGAAATTCCTTTTTATAGTGGGTTTGAGCTGATTCTCGCTGCATGTTTATGCCAGTCTAGACACCCTTGATTCCCTTATGGATACATATCAATACATAGGTTTTAAGATTCTTACTAGTCAGATCTATTCCTCTGCGGGATATATAGGGTTTTGAGTCCCTTTTACTGCGGAAGGTGTAGGTCTTGTCTATTCCACAGTTGGTTTTAGATACAGTACCCGTGCTTATATCAAACTCAGGGTTTATGCATCACCCCACCTCTCCTTCCCCCTTAAGCAGGCATAACAGTGTTTTCTAAATGTGAGACTCTGTTCTCTTTCTTAACTCAGTTCATGTGTAGCCATGTTTACAGGATCTTCATAAGTGATATCTTATGATAAGTTTCTTTTTCTGTGTGACTTATTTCACTTAGAATAATCATACCTGAATCCACTCACTTTGCTGCTCCTGGTCTTATGACATTGTTTTCATGGCTGAGGGATATTCCATCTTACATAAATAACACAGTTTTTTGAACCATTTTTATATTTCCTGGGATATTTAAGGTGTACCCAAGTTGAGGTTCTTGTAAGCAGTGCAGCCCTAAATTTGGGGGTGGCTCTCTCTTATTGATTTTCAGTTTTCCCAAGGTATATTCCCTAGACTGGAATTGCCCTTGGCTCTGTAGCTCTGTTGTTTACTAGTTTTAGGGAACACAATGCACTCTTCCAGTGAGGCAGGGGCAATTTACATCCCGCCCATCAGCATAAAATGGCTCCCTGTTCTCCAGGGCCTGTGTTGCCTTTCTGGATTTTACACATTTTGTGGATGTCCCTTTTCACCGGTGGGAAGTGATACTTCTTTGTAGTGCAGATTTGCATTGCCCGCTTGCTTGCTTGGCCAAAAAGGGCGTATGCGTTTTCTCCTGAATATATTCAGGAGAAAACGCTTACGCCCTTGTTGGCCAAGTGCGTCATTGTCGATGTTGTGCCCCTCTTCCTGTGCTTTAAAGGCGATTCCAACGTACCTCTTGAAATCTGTTTCCTGCTATTCTGCCTCGCTTTCAAGTCCGCCTCGTTGCCTTCCCTCAACAGATTTTTGGACAATAGTTGTCCTTTATTACTCTGCCAGTTTGTGAATGGCTCTGCCCCTGAGCTCCTTTATTCAACTCGTTTTTTGTGAGCTGTACGCAAGTCCAAAATTTTGGTTCAGGACCTTTACTGGTTCCCGGTGGGTGGCTGAAACTCTGGTTAATTCTTCTTCCTCCCGGGAAATTAGAGTGACATGTGCCCGTCCTAATGCCTAACAGCTACTCTCTCATTGGTTCTCCCTCTTCCCTTCCATCCTCTGCCAAATTGGCAACCTGGGCGAACCAGGAGCTTAAAGGGGCTGTCTCTCCAATTTGGAAGATTGATAGTAAAGCAGTTGGAAAGTCAAACTGGAGCACCAGGAGAGGGACTACTCGTTGAGTTTTAGAAACCTTTTGTATTCACCGTGTGTCCAATCTCTAGGTTTCCCGTACCTGTTATAGCTGTAGTAATATTCCCTTCAACCTGGAGAGTTGGGACCCATGGAATGGGGGCCATGCATTTTTGCTTTAAAGGGTCTGCATTTGCTCACCCAATCTCACCAATCCTCTCAGTCCCAAGTGTCCAGCCTTATGCCACATCCAGCTGTCATTGTAGATAGGGTCATTCCAGGTTTCATCAGAGACCCTGAAGGAAATGTAAAGAATTTCCCTGTTTTTTGGTTTTCTTTTTGAAATTCCTTTTTAGTGGGTTTGAGCTGATTCTCGATGTCATGTTTATGCCAGTCTAGACACACTTGATTCCCTTACAAAGACATATCAATACATAGGTTTTAAGATTCTTACTAGTCAGATCTATTCCTCTGCGGGAAATATGGTGTTTTGAGTCCCTTTCACTGAGGAAGGTGTAGGTCTTGTCTATTCCACAGTTGGTTATAGAAATGGTACCTGGGCTTATATCAAACTCTGGTTTTATGCATCACCCCACCTCTCCTTTCCCCTTAAGCAGGCATAAGAGTGTTTTCTAAATGTGAGACTCTGTTCTCTTTCCTAACTCAGTTCATGTGTAGCCATGTTTACAGGATCTTCATAAGTGATATCTTATGCTAAGTTTCTTTTTCTGTGTGACTTATTTCACTTAGAATCATCGTACCTGATTCCACTCACTTTGCTGCTCCTGGTCTTATGACATTGATTTCATGGCTGTGGGTTATTACATCGTACATAAGTACCACAATTTTTTGAACCATTTTTATATTTCCTTGGATATTTAAGTTGTACCCAAGTTGAGGTTCTTGTAAGCAGTGCAGCCCTAAATTTGGGGGTGGCTCTGCCTTATTGATTTCCAGTTTTCCCAAGGTATATTCCCTAGACGGGAAGTGCCCTTGGCTCTGTAGCTCTGTTGTTTACCTGTTTTAGGGAACACAATGCACTCATCCAGTGAGGCAGGGGCAATTTACATCCCTCCCATCAGCATAAAAAGGCTCCCTGTTCTCCAGGGCCTGTCTTGCCTTTCTGGTTTTTACACATTTTGTGGATGTCCCTTTTGACCGGTGGGAAGTGATACTTCTTTGTAGTGCAGATTTGCATTGCCCGCTTGCTTGCTTGGCCAAAAAGGGCGTATGCGTTTTCTCCTGAATATATTCAGGAGAAAACTCTTATGCCCTTGTTGGCCAAGTGCGTCATTGTCGAAGTTGTGCCCCTCTTCCTGTGCTTTAAAGGCGATTCCTACGTACCTCTTGAAATCTGTTTCCTGCTATTCTGCCTCGCATTCAAGTCCGCCTCGTTGCCTTCCCTCAACAGATTTTTGGACGATAGTTGTCCTTTATTACTCTGCCAGTTTGTGAATTGCTGTGCCCCAGAGCTCCATTTTTCAAATCGTTTTTTATGAGCTGTACGCAAGTCCAAAATTTTGGTTCAGGACCTATACTGGTTTCCGGTGGGTGGCTGAGACTCTGGTTAATTCTTCTTCCTGCCGGGAAATTAGAGTGACATGTGCCCGTCCATATGCCTAACAGCTACTCTCTCATTGGTTCTCACTCTTCCCTTCCATCCTCTGCCAAATTGGCAACCTGTGCGAACCAGGAGGTTAAAGGGGTTGTCTCTCCAAGTTGGGAGATTGATAGTAAAGCAGTTGGAAAGTCAAACCGGAGCACCAGGAGAGGGACTACTCGTTGAGTTTTAGAAACCTTTTATATTCACAGTGTGTCCATTCTCTAGGTTTCCCGTACATGTTATAGCTGTAGTAATATTCCCTTCAACATGGACAGTTGGGACCCATGGAATGGGGGCCATGCATTTTTGCTTTAAAGGGTCTGCATTTGCTCACCCAATCTCACCAATCCACTCAATCCCAAGTGTCCAGCCTTATGCCACATCCAGCTGTCATTGTAGATAGGGTCATTCCAGGTTTCATCAGAGACCCTGAAGGAAATGTAAAGAATTTGCCTGTTTTTTGGTTTTGTTTTTGAAATTCCCTTTCATAGTGGGTTTGAGCTGATTCTCGCTGCCAGGTTTATGCCAGTCTAGACACATGTGATTCCCTTACAGAGACATATCAATACATAGGTTTTAAGATCCTTACTAGTCAGATCTATTCCTCTGCGGGAAATATGGGGTTTTGAGTCCCTTTCACTGAGGAAGGTGTAGGTCTTGTCTATTCCACAGTTGGTTTTAGAAATGGTACCTGTGCTTATATCAAACACTGGTTTTATGCATCACCCCACCTCTCCTTTCTCTTTAAGCAGGCATAAGAGTGTTTTCTAAATGAGAGACTCTTTTCTCTTTCCTAACTCAGTTCATGTGTAGCCAGGTTTACAGGATTTCATAAGTGATATCTTATGATAAGTTTCTTTTTCTGTGTGACTTATTTCACTTAGAATCATCGTACCTGAACACACTCACTTTGCTGCTCCTGGTCTTATGACATTGATTTCATGGCTGAGGGATATTCCATCGTACATAAATACCACAGTTTTTGAACCATTTTTATATTTCCTGGGATATTTAAGGTGTACCCAAGTTCAGGTTCTTGTAAGCACTGCAACCCTAAATTTGGGGGTGGCTCTGTCTTATTGATTTTCAGTTTTCCCAAGGTATATTCCCTAGACTGGAAGTGCCCTTGGCTCTGTAGTTCTGTTGTTTACTTGTTTTAGGGAACACAATGCACTCCTCCAGTGAGGCTGTTGGCAATTTACATTCCGCCCATCAGCATAACAAGGCTCCCTGTTCTCCTGGGCCTGTCTTGCCTTTCTGGTTTTTACACATTTTGTGGATTTCCCTTTTGACCGGTGGGAAGTGATACTTCTTTGTAGTGCAGATTTGCATTGCCCGCTTGCTTGCTTGGCCAAAAAGGGCGTATGCGTTTTCTCCTGAATATATTTGACAGAAAACGCATATCCCCTTTTTGGCCAAGTGTGTCATTGTCGAAGTTTTGCCCCTCTTCCTGTGCTTTAATGGCGATTCCAACGTACCTCTTGAAATCTGTTTCGTGCTATTCTGCCTCGCTTTCAAGTCCGCCTTGTTGCCTTCCCTCAACAGATTTTTGGAAGATAGTTGTCCTTTATTGCTCTGCCAGTTTGTGAATTGCTGTGCCCCTGAGCTCCATTTTACAACTCGTTTTTTGTGAGCTGAACGCAAGCCCATAATTTAGGTTCAGGACCTATACCGGTTCCTGGTGGGTGGCTGTGATTTTGGTTAATTCTTCTTTCTGCTGGGAAATTAGAGTGACATGTGACTGTCCAAATGCCTTACAGCTAGTGTCTCATTGGTTCTCCCTCTTCCCTTCCATCCTCTGCCAATTTGGCAACCTGTGCGAACCAGGAGATTAAAGGGGCTGTCTCTCCAAGTTCGGAGATTGATAGTAAAGCTGTTGGAATGTCAAACCAGAGCACCAGGAGAGGGACTATACGTTGAGTTTTAGAAACCTTTTGTATTCACAGTGTGTCCATTCTCTAGCTCTCCTGTACATGTTATAGCTGTAGTAATATTGCCTTCAACCTGGAGAGTTGGGACCCATGGAATGGGGGCCATGCATTATTGCTTTAAAGGGTCTGCATTTGCTCACCCAATCTCACCAATCCTCTCAGTCCCAAGTGTCCAGGCTTATTCTACACCCAGCTGTCATTGTAGATAGGGTCATTCCAGGTTTCATCAGAGACACTGAAGGAATTGTAAAGAATTTCCCAGTTTTTTGGTTTTGTTTTTGAAATTCCTTTATATACTGGGTTGGAGCTGATTCTCACTGCCATGTTTATGCCAGTCTAGAAACACTTGTCTCCCTTACAGAGACATATCAATACTTAGGTTTTACGATTCTTAGTAGTCAGATCTATTCCTCTGCGGGAAATATGGGGTTTTGAGTCCCTTTCACTGAGGAAGGTGTTGGTCTTGTCTATTCCAAAGTTGGTTTTAGAAACGGTACCTGTGCTTATATCAAACTCTTGTTTTATGCATTACCCCACCTCTTCTTCCACCTTAAGCAGGCATAAGAGTGTTTTCTAAATGTGAGACTCTGTTCTCTTTACTAACTCAGTTTATGTGTAGCCATGTTTAGAGGATCATCATAAGTGATATCTTATGATAAGTTTCTTTTTCTGTGTGACTTATTTCACTTAGAATCATCGTTGCTGAATCCACTCACTTTGCTGCTCCTGGTTTTATGACATTGATTTCATAGATGAGGGATATTCCATCGTACATAAGTACCTCAATTTTTTGAACCATTTTTATATTTCCTGGGATATTTAAGGTGTACCCAAGTTGAGGTTCTTGTAAGCAGTGCAGCCCTAAATTTGAGGGTGGCTCTGTCTTATTGATTTTCTGTTTACCCAAGGTATATTCCCTAGACTTGAAGTGCCCTTGGCTCTGTATCTCTGTTGGTTACTTGTTTTGGGGAACTCAATGCACTCCTCCAGTGAGGCAGTTGGCAATTTACATCCCGCCCATCAGCATAACAAGGCTCCCTGTTCTCCAGGGCCTGTTTTGCCTTCTGGTTTTTACACATTTGTGGATGTCCCTTTTGACCGGTGGGAAGTGATACTTCTTTGTAGAGCAGATTTGCATTGCCCCCTTGCTTGCTTGGCCAAAACGGGAGTATGTGTTTTCTCCTGAATATATTCGGCAGAGAACGCATATGCCCTTTTTGGCCAAGTGTGTCATTGTCGAAGTTGTGCCCCTCTTCCTGTGCTTTAAAGGCGATTCCAACGTACCTCTTGAAATCTGTTTCCTGCTATTCTGCCTCGCTTTCAAGTCCGCCTCGTTGACTTCCCTCAACGGAGTTTTGGACGATAGTTGTCTTTTATTAGTCTGCCAGTTTGTGAATTGCTGTGCCCCTGAGCTCCATTTTTCAACACGTTTTTTTGTGAGCTGTACCCAAGTCCAAAATTTTGGTTCAGGACATCTATTGGTTCCTGGTGGGTGGCTGAGACTTTGGTTAATTCTTCTTCCCGCCGGGAAATTAGAGTGACATGTGCCCGTCCAAATGCCTAACAGCTACTCTCTCATTGGTTCTCCCTCTTCCCTTCAATCCTCTGCCAATTTGGCAACCTGTGCGAACCAGGAGGTTAAAGGGGCTGTCTCTCCAAGTTGGAAGATTGATACTAAACAGTTGGAATGTCAAACCGGAGAACCAGGAGAGGAAATATTCGTTGAGTTTTAGAAACCATTTGTATTCACAGTGTGTCCATTCTCTAGGTTTCCTGTACATGTTATAGCTGTAGTAATATTGCCTTCAACCTGGATAGTTGGGACCCATGGAATGGGGTCCTTGCATTTTTGCTTTATAAGGTCTGCATTTGCTCAACCAATCTCACCAATCCTCTCAGTCCCAAGTGTCCAGCCTTATGCCACATCCAGCTGTCATTGTAGATAGGGTCATTCCAGGTTTCATCAGAGACCCTGAAGGAATTGTAAAGAATTTACCTGTTTTTTCGGTTTTGTTTTTGAAATTCCTTTTTATAGTGGGTTTGAGCTGATTCTCGCTGCCATGTTTATGCCAGTCTAGACACACTTGATTCCCTTACAGAGAAATATCAGTATATAGGTTTTAAGATTCTTACTAGTCAGATCTATTCCTCTGCGGGAAATATGGGGTTTTGAGTCCCTTTCACTGAGGAAGGTGTAGGTCTTGTCTATTCCAAAGTTGGTTTTAGAAATGGTACCTGTGCTTATGTCAAACTCTGGTTTTATGCATCACCCCACCTCTCCTTCCCCCTTAAGGAGGCATAAGATTGTGTTCTAAATGTGAGACACTGTTCTCTTTCCTAACTCACTTCATGTGTAGCCATGTTTACAGGATCTTCATAAGTGATGTTTTATGATAAGTTTCTTTTTCTGTGTGACTTATTTCACTTAGAATCATCGTACCTGAATCCACTCACTTTGCTGCTCCTGGTCTTATGACATTGATTTCATGGCTGAGGGATATTCCATCGTACATAAGTACCACAAATTTTTGAACCATTTTTATATTTCCTGGGATATTTAAGCTGTACCCAAGTTGAGGTTCTTGTAAGCAGTGCAGCCCTAAATTTGGGGGTGGCTCTGTCTTATTGATTTTCAGTTTTCCCAAGGTATATTCCGTACACTGGAAGTACCCTTGGCTCTGTAGCTCTGTTGTTTACTTCTTTTAGGGAAAGCAATGCACTCCTCCAGTGAGGCAGTTGGCTATTTACATCCCGTCCATCAGCATAACAAGGCTCCCTGTTCTCCAGGTCCTGTCTTGCCTTTCTGGTTTTTACACATTTGTGGATGTCCCTTTTGACCGCTGGGAAGTGATACTTCTTTGTAGTGCAGATTTGCATTGCCCGCTTGCTTGTTTGGCCAAAACGGTGTATGCGTTTCCTCCTGAATATATTCAGCATAAAACGCATACCCCCTTTGTGGCCAAGTGCGTCATTGTCGAAGTTGTGCCCCTCTTCCTGTGCTTTAAAGGCGATTCCAACATACCTCTTGAAATCTGTTTGCTGCTATTCTGCCTCGCTTTAAAGTCCGCCTCATTGCCTTCCCTCAGCAGATTTTTGGATGATAGTTTTCCTTTATTACTCTGCCAGTTTGTGAATGGCTGTGCCCCTGAGCTCCATTTTGCAACTCATTTTTTGTGAGCTGTACGCAAGTCCAAAATTTTGGTTCATTATCTATACTGGTTCCCGGTGGGTGGCTGAGACATTGGTTAATTCTTCTTCCTGCCGGGAAATTAGAGGGCCATGTGCCCTTCCAAATGCCTAACAGCTACTCTCTCATTGGTTCTCCCTCTTCCCTTCCATCCTCTGCAAAATTGGCAACCTGTGCGAACCAGGAGCTTAAATGGTCTTTCTCCTCACGTTGGGAGATTGATAGTAAAGCAGTTGGAAAGTCAAACCGGAGCACCAGGAGAGGGACTATTCGTTGAGTTTTAGAAACCTTTTGTATTCACAGTGTGTCCATTGTCTAGGTTTCCCATACATGTTATAGGTGTAGTAATATTCCCTTCAACCTGGAGAGTTGGGACCCATGGAATGGGGGCCATGCATTATTGCTTTAAAGGGTCTGCTTTTTTTCACCCAATCTCACCAATCCTCTCAGTCCCAAGTGTCCAGCATTATACCACATCCAGCTTTCATTGTACATAGGGTCATTCCGGGTTTCGTCAGAGACCCTGAAGGATATGTAAAGAATTTCCCTGTTTTTTTTTTTATAAATCCTTTTTATAATGGGTTTGAGCTGATTCTCGCTGCCATGTTTATGCAGGTCTAGACACACTTGATTCCCTAATGGAGACATATCAATACATAGGCTTTAAGATTCTTACTAGTCAGATCTATTACTCTGCGGGAAATATGGGGTTTTCATTCGCTTTCACTGAGGAAGGTGTAGGTCTTGTCTATTCCAAAGTTGTTTTTTGGAACGGTACCTCTGCTTATATCAAACTCTGGTTTTATGCATCACGCCACCTCTCCTTCCCCGTTATGCAGGCATAAGAATGTTTTCTAAATGTGACACTCAGTTCTCTTTCCTAACTCAGTTCTTGTGTAGCCATGTTTACAAGAACTTCATAAGTGATATCTTATGATAAGTTTCTTTTTCTGTGGACTTATTTCACTTAGAATCATCGTACCTGAATCCACTCACTTTGCTGCTACTGGTCTTATGACATTGATTTCACGGCTGAGGAATATTCCATCATACGTAAGTACCACAATTTTGTAAACCATTTTTATATTTCCTGGGATATTTAAGGTGTACCCAAGTTGAGGTTCTTGTAAGCAGTGCAGCACTTAATTTGGGGGTGGCTCTGTCTTATTGATTTTCAGTTTTTCCAAGGTATATTCCCTAGACTGGAAATGCCCTTGGCTCTGTAGCTCTGTTGTTTACTTGTTTTAGGGAACACAATGCACTCCTCCAGTGAGGCAGTTGGCAATTTACATCCAGCCCATCAGCAGAACAAGGCGCCCTGTTCTCCAGGGACTGTCTTGCCTTCCTGGTGTTTACACATTTTGTGGATGTCCCTTATGACCGGTGGGAAGAGATACTTCTTTGTAGTGCAGATTTGCATTACCTGCTTGCTTGCCTGGCCAAAAAGGGTGTATGTGTTATCTCTTGAATATATTCAGGAGAAAATGCATATGCCCTATTTAGCCAAGTGCCTCATTGTCGAAGTTGAGCCCCTCTTTCTGTGCATTACACTCGATTCCTACGTACCTCTTGAAATGTGTTTCCTACTATTCTGCCTCACTTACAGATCGGCCTCGTTGCCGTCCCTCAACAGAGTTTTGGACGATAGTTGTCCTTTATTACTCTGCCAGTTTGTGAATTGCTGTGCCCCTGAGATCCATTTTTCACTCGTTTTTTGTTAGCTGAAGGCAAGTCCAAAATTTTGGTTCAGGACCTATACTGGTTCCCGGTGGGTCGCTGAGACTTTTGTTAATTGTTCTTCCTGCCGGGAATTTAGAATGACATGTTCCCGTCCAAATGCCTAAAAGCTACTCTCTCTTTGGTTCTCCGTCATCCCTTCCATCCTCTGCCAAATTGGCAACCTGTGCGAACCAGTAGGTTAAATGGGCGTTCTCTCCAAGTTGGGAGATTGATAGTAAAGCAGTTGGAAAGTCAAACCGGAGCATCAGGAGAGGGACTATTCGTTAAGTTTTAGAAAACATAAGTATTCACATTGTGTCCATTCTCTAGGGTTGCCTTACATGTTATAGCTGTAGTAATATTCCCTCCAACCTACAGATTTGGGACCCATGGAATGGGGGCCATGCATTTTAGCTTTAAAGGGTCTGCATTTGCTTACACAATCTCACCAATCCTCTCAGTCCCAAGTGTCCAGCCTTATGCCACATCCAGCTGTCATTGTAGACAGGGTCATTCCTGGTTTCATCGGAGTCCCTGAAGGAATTGTAAAGAATTTCCCGGATTTTTTGTTTTGTTTTTGAAATTCCTTTCTATAGTGGGTTTGAGCTGATTCTCGCTGCCATGTTTATGCCTGTCTAGACACACTTGATTCCCTTACAGAGACATATCAATACAGAGGTTTTATGTTTCTGAGTAGTCAGATATATTCCTCTGCGGGAAATATGGGGTTTTGAGTCCCTTTCACTGAGGAAGGTGTAGGTCTTGTCTATTCCAAAGTTGGTTTTAGAAATGGTACCTGTGCTTATATCAAACTCTCGTTTTATGCATCACCCCACCTCTCCTTCCCACTTAAGCAGGCATAAGAGTGTTTTCTAAATGTGAGACTCTGTTCTCTTTCCTAACTCAGTTCATGTGCAGCCATGTTTACAGGATCTTCATATGTGATATCTTATGATAAGTTTCTTTTTCTGTGTGACTTATTTCACTTAGAATCATCGTACCTGAATCCACTCACTTTGCTGCTCCTGGTCTTATGACATTGATTTCATGGCTGAGGGATATTCTTTCGTACGTAAGTACCACAATCTTTTAAACCATTTTTATATGTCCTGGGATATTTAAGGTGTACCCAAGTTGATGTTCTTGTAAGCAGTGCAGCCCTAAATTAGGGGGTGGCCCTGTCGTATTGATTTTCAGTTTTCCCAAGGTATATTCCCTAGACTGGAAGTGCCATTGGCTCTGTAGCTCTGTTGTTTACTTGTTTTAGGGAACGCAATGCACTCCTCCAGTGAGGCAGTTGTCAATTTACATCCCGCACATTAGCATAAAAAGGCTCCCTCTTCTCCAGTGCCTGTCTTGCCTTTCTTGTTTTTACACATTTTGTGGATGTCCATTTTGACAGGTGGGAAGTGACACTTCTTTGTAGTGCAGATTTGTGTTGCACGCTTTCTTGCTTGGCCAAAAAGGGCGTATGCATTTTCTCCAGAATATATTCAGGAGAAATCGCATATGCCCATTTTGGCCAAGTGCATCATTGTCGAAGTTGTGTCCCTCTTCCTGTGCTTTGCAGGCGATTCCAACGTACCCCTTGAAATCTGTTTCCTGCTATTCTTCCTCGCATTCAAGTCCGCCTCGTTTCCTTCACTCAACAGATTTTTGGACGATTGTTTTCCTTTATTACTCTGCCAGTTTGTGAATTGCTTTGCCCCTTTTCTCCATTTTTCAACTCGTTTTTGTGAGCTGAACGCTAGTCCAAAATTTTGCTTCACGACCTATACTGGTTCCTGGTGGGTGGCTGAGTGTTTGGTTAATTCTTCTTCCTGCCCGCAAATTAGAGTGTCATATGCCCGTCCAAATGCCTAACAGCTACTCTCTCTTTGGTTCTCCCTTTTCCCTTTCATCCTTAGCCAATTTGGGAACCAGTGGGAACCAGGAGGTTAAAGGGGCTGTCTCTTCACGTTGGGAGATTTATAGTAAAGCAGTTGGAAAGTCAAAACGGAGCACCAGGAGAGGGACTGTTCGTTGAGTTTTAGAAACCTTTTGTATTCACAGGGTGTCCACTCTTTTGGTTTCCCGTCCATGTTATAGCTGTAGTAATATTACCTTCAACCAGGAGAGTTGGGACCCATCGAATTGGTTGCATGCATTATGGCTTTAAAGGGCCTGCATTTTCTCCGCCAATCTCACCAATCCCCTCAGTCCCATGTGTCCAGCCTTATGCCTCTTCCAGCTGTCGTTGTAGATTGTGTCATTCCAGGTTGCATCAGAGACCTTGAAGGAATTGTGTAAGAATATCGCTGTTTTTTTTATTTATTTATTTTTTGAAATTCTGCTTTATAATGGGGTTGAGCTGATTTTCCCTTACTTGTTTTTGCCGGTCTAGACAAACTTGATTCCCTTACAGAGACATATAAATATATTGGTTTTAAGATTCTTACTAGTCAGATATATTCCTCTCCTGGAAATAGGGATTTTGAGTCCCGTTCACTATGGAAGAAGTAGTTCTTGTCTATTCTATATTTGGATTATGGAACGGTACCTGTGCTAATATCAAACTCTGGTTTCGTGCATCACCCCACCTCTCCTTTCCCCTTAAGCATGCATAAGTGTGTTTTCTAAATCTGAGACACTGTTCTATTTCCTAATACAGTTCATATGTAGCCATGTTTACATTCCCTTCGTAAGTGATATCTTATGTCAGAATGCACCATGGCCCTTGTCATAATAATGCTCCATGACCCTTGTCATCACATTGCTCCATGCCTAGTTATCACAATGCTCCATTTCCCTTGTCATCACAATTCTCCTCGTCCTTGTCATCACGATGCTACCTGACACTTCTCATCACAACATTACATGCTCTTGTCATTACAATGCTCCATGACCCCTGTCATCACAATGCTCCCTGACACCTGTCATCACAATGCTTCATGCCCCTTGTCATTACAGTGCTCCATGATGCTCGTCATCACAATAACCCAAGGTCTTCTCATCACAATGCTCCACGGTTTTGCCATCACAATGCTCCATGCCCTGGTCTTCTCACAGCTCAATATCCCTTGTCCTCACAATTCTCCTCGTCCTTGTCATCACAATGCTCCATGGCACTTCTCATCACTATGTTATATGCCCTTGGCATCACAATACTCCCTGCACTTGTCATCGCAATGATCCATGACCCCTGTCATAGGAAGCTCCATGTGCTTGTCATCACAATGTTTCACGACCTGGAAATAAGAATTATCAGTGGCCCTTGTCATCACAATGCTCCATGCCCTTGTCATCACAATGCTCCTTTACCTTTGTCACAACAATCCTCCATGACACTTGGCATCACAATGCTCCGTGCTATTGTCATCACAATGGAACATGAAATATGTCATCACAATGCTCCCTGACACCTGTCTTCACAATACTCCATGAACTTGTCATCACAATGCTCCATGCCCTTGTCATCACAATGTGCCATGCCCAATGTCATCACAATAATCCATGAAACATCTCAGACCAATGCTCCATGCCCCTTTTCATCACAATGCTCCATGAACCCTGTCATCACAATCCACCATGCCCATCATCATAATGCTTCATGCTATTGTCATCACAATGAAATCAAAATGCTCCATGACCTCTGTCATCACAATGCTCCAAACCCTTGTGATCACAATGTTCCATAACACTTGTGATCACAATATCCATGATGCTCGTCATCACAATTATCCATGGCCTTCTCATCACAATGCTCAATGACATTTGTCATCACAATGCTCAATACCCTTGTCATCACAATGCTCCCTGACACTTGTCGTCAGAATGCTCCTTGAACCCTTTCATGACAAGGCTCCATGCCTTTTTCATCACAATGATCCATGCCCTTATCATCACGATGCTCCAAGGCCCCTGCAATAACAATGCTCCTTGCCCTTGTCATCACAAAGCTCCATGACAAATGTCATGAGAATTCTCCATGGCCTTCTCATCACAATGCTCCATGCCATTGTCATCACAATGCTCCAAGACACCTGTAATCACAATGCTCCATTCCTCTTTTCATCAGAATGCTCCATGAGACATGTCATCACAAGGATCCATGGTCTTCTCACCAAAATACTCCAGGACATTGTCATCAAAATGCTCCATTCCCTTATCATCACAATGCTCCATGACCCCTGTCATCACAATACTCCATGTACATTTTCAGCCCAATACTCCATGACCTTCTCACCATAATGCTCCATGCCACATATCATCACAATGCTCCATGACCACTGTCATCACAACGTCCATGACACCTGACAACACAATGATCCGGGACTCTTGTCCTCACAATGCTCCATTCCCTAGTCATCACAATTCTCCATGCCTGTGTCAGCAAAATGCTACATCACCTTGTCATCACAATGCTCCATGCACTTGTCATCACAATACTCCATTACCATTGTCATCACAATCCTCCCTGAAACTTGGGATCATACTGCTTCATGCCCTTGTCATCACAATGTTCCAAAACCTTGTGATCACAATGTTCTATAAAACTTGTCATCACAATGCTCCATGATGCCTGTCATGACAATACTCCAAGTCCTTATTGTCACAATGCTCCATGACCTTTGTCATCACAATGCTCAATACACTTGTCTTCACAATGCTCCCTGACACTTGTCGTCCGAATGCTCCTTGAACACTGTCACGAAAAGGCTCCATGCCTTTTTCATCAGAATGCTCCATGCCCTTTTCATCACAACGCTCCATGTCATTGTCATCACAATACTCCACAAGCTTGTCATCAGAATGCTCCATGGCCCCTGTCATCACAAAGCTCCATACCCTTAGACATTACAGTGCTCCATGATGCTCGTCATCACAATTATCCATGGTCTTCCCATCAAAATGCTCCACGGTCTTGCCATCACAATGCTCCTTGCCTTGGTCATCCCAAAGCTCCATGTCCCCAGTCATCACAATGCTCCATGACCCCTGTCATCACAATGCTCCATACCCCTTGTCATTAAAGTGCTCCATGACACTCGTCATCACAATTTCCCATGGTCTTCTCATCACAATCCTCCACGCACTTTTCATCAAAATGCTCCATGACCACTGACATCACAATGTTCCCTAACCCCTGTCATCAAAATGTTCCATGACCCTTTTCATCCAATTGCTCCATGACCCGGTCATCACAATGCTCCATTACCCCTGTCATAAAAATGATACATGTCCTGTGCCATCACCATGTTCCACGGCCTTGTCATCACAAGGCTCCATGACCCTTGACATCATAATGCTCCAAGACCCCTGTAATCACAATGCTCCATGCCCCTTTTCATCTCAATGCTCCATGAACCCTGTCATCACAATGCACCATGCCGATCAACATAATGCTTCATGCTATTGCCATCACAATGAAATCAAACATCTCCATGACCTCTGTCATCACAATGCTCCATACCATTGTGATCACAATGTTCCATAACACTTGTCATCACAAGGCCCCATGACACTGGTCATCACAATTATCCATGGACTTCTCATCACAAAGCTCCATGACCTTTGTCATCACAATTCTCAATACACTTGTCCTCACAATGCTCCCGGACACTTGTCGTCAGTATGCTCATTGAACCCTGTCATGACAAGTCTCCATGCCTTTTTCATCACAATGATCCATGCCCTTTTCATCACAATGCTCCATGCCATTGTCATCACAATACTCCACAAGATTGTCATCAGAAATCTGCGTGACACTTGTCATCACAATGATCCATGAACCCTGTCATCAAAATGTTCCATGACACCTGTCATCACAATGCTCCATGCCCCTTGTCATTACAGTGCTCCATGATGCTCGTCATCACAATTATCCATGGTCTTCTCATCACAGTGCTCCACGGTCTTGCCATCACAATGCTCCATGCCTTGGTCATCACAATGCTCCATGTCCCCAGTCATCACAATGCTCCATGACCACTGTCATCACAATGCTCCATACCCCTTGTCATTAAATGGCTCCATGACACTCGTCATCACAATTTTCCATGGTCTTCTCATCACAATGCTCCACGTCTTTGTCATCAAAATGCTCCATGACCCTTGTCATCACTATGCTCCATGACACCTGTCATCACAATGCTCCATACCCCTTGTCATTACAGTGCTCCGTGATGCTCGTCATCACAATTATCCATTGTCTTCTCATAAAAATGCTCCACGTTCTTGCCATCACAATGCTCCATGCCCTGGTCATCACAATGCTCCATGTCCCCTGTCATCACAATTCTCCACGTTCTCGGCATCACTATGCTCCATGATACTTCTCTTCACAGTGTTACATGCTTTGTCATCACAATTCTCAATGCACTTGTCATCGCAATTCTCCATGACCCCTGTCATAGCAAGCTCCATGTGATTGTCCTCATAATGCTTCATGAACTTGTCATCAAAATTCTCAATGGCCATTGTCATCACAATGCTCCATGACTCTTGGCATCACAATGCTCCAAGCCCTTTTCATCAAAATGCTCCGTTACCTTTGTCATCACAATCCTCCATGACACTTGGCATCACAGTGCTCCTATCCATTGTCATCACAATGGACCATGACATATGTCATCACAATGCTCCAACACCTGTCTTCACAGTACTCCATGACCTTCTCATCACAATGCTCGATGCCCTTGTCATCACAATTCACCATGCCCACTGTCATCTCAATAATCCATGAAAATTGTCAGACAAATGCTCCATGCCCCTTTCATCACAATGCTCCATGCTCTTTTATCACAATGCTCTATGACTCAGGTCATCACAATGCTCCGTGACTCCAGTCATCACAGTGCTTCATGACCTTTGTCATCACAATGATCCATGCCCTCGTCATCACAAGGCTCTGTGACAATTGTCACCCCAATGCTCCATGAATATTTAATCACAATTCTCGGTGACCCTTGTCATCACAATGCTCCATGACCCATGGCATCACAATGTGCCATGCCCTTGTCATCACAATGCTCCACATCGTTGTCATCACAATGCTCCATAAACCTTGTCATCACAGTGCTCCATGCATTTGTCAGCACAATGCTCCTGACCCATGTCATCACAAAGTGCCATGCGTTTGTCATCACAACGCTCCACAAGTTTGTCATCACAATGCTCCATGCTCATCTCATCAAAATGCTCTCTCACCACTGATATCACAATGTTCCATCGCTAATCATCACAATACTCCCACACTCCTGTCATTACAATGTTCCATGACCCTTGTCACAACAGTGCTACATGCCCTTATCATCACAATGCTCCATGACACTTGACATCACAATGTTCCATAACCCCTGTCATCACAATGCTCCTTGACCCTTTTCATCACAGTGCTCCATGATCCCTAACATCACAATGTTCCATAAACACTGTCATCAAAATGTTTCATGACCGTTTCATCCAATTGCTCCATGACCCTGTCATCACAATGCTCCCTGCCCTTCTCAACACAATGCACCACACACTTGTCATCAAAATGCTCCATGGCCAATGTAATCACAAAGCTCCATGACCTTTGGCATCACAATGCTCCATGTCGTTGTCATCACAAAGTTCCATGAAACCTCTCATCACATTGGTCCATGGTGTTGTCATCACAAAGCTCCATGACGCTTGTCATCACAATGCTTGATACCCTTCTCATCACAATGCACCATGCCTTTGTCATTGCAATCCTCCAAGACACATGTATCACTGAGTTCCGTGCACTTGTCATCACAATGCTCCATGCCCACTCTCATCACAATAATCCATGAAACTTTTCAGACCAATGCTCCATGCCCTTGTCATCACAATGCTCCATTACACCTGTCATAACAATGCTCCATGACCCCTGCCTTTGTCATCACAAGACTCCATGACCCTTGTCATCACAATGCTCCAAGACCCCTGTAATCACAATGCTCCATGCCCATGTCATCACAAAGCTCCCTGACGCATGTCATCAGAATGCTCCATGGCCTTCTCATCACAATGCTCCATGTCCATTTCATCACAATGCTCCAAGACCCCTGTAATAACAATACCCCATGCCACTTTTCATCTCAATGCTCCATGAACCCTGTCATAACAATGCACCATGCCCATCATCATAAGGCTTCATGCTATTGTCATCACAGTGAAATCAAATTCTCCATGACCTCTGTCATCACAATGCTCCAAACCCCTCTGATCACAATGTTCCATAAAACTGTTCATCACAATGCCAATGATGCTGGTTATAACAGTTATCCATGGACTTCTCATCACAATGCTCCATGACCGCTGACATCACAATGTTCCATAAACACTGTCATCAAAATATTTCATGACAATTTCATCCAATTGCTCCATGATCCTGTCATCACAATGCTCCCTGCCCTTCTCATCACAATGCACCACACCCTTGTCATCAAAATGCTCCATGGCCTATGTCATCACAAAGCTCCATGACCCTTGGCATCACAATGCTGCATGCCATTGTCATCACAAAGCTCCATGAAACCTCTCATCACATTGCTCCATGACGTTGTCATCACCAAGCTCCATGACGCTTGTCATCACAAAGCTTGATGCCCTTCTCATCACAATGCACCATGCCTTTGTTATTGCAATCCTCCAATACACATGTATCACTGTGTTCCGTGCCCTTGTCATCACAATGCTCCATGCCCACTCTAATCGCAATAATCCATGAAATTTTTCAGACCAATGCTCCATGCCCTTGTCATCACAATGCTCCATTTCCACTGTCATCACAATGCTCCATAACCTGTGCAATCACAATGTTCCATGGCTTTGTCATCGCAAGACTCCATGACCCTTGTCATCACAATGCTCCAAGACCCCAGCAATCACAATGCTCCATGCCCATGTCATCACAAAGCTCCCTGATGCATGTCATCAGAATGCTCCATGGCCTTCTCATCACAATGCTCCATGCCCTTCTCATCAGAATGCTCCAAGACCCCTGTAATAACAATACTCCATGCCACTTTTCATCTCAGTGCTCCATGAACCCTGTCATCACAATGCACCGTGCCCATCATCATAAGGCTTCATGCTATTGTCATCACAGTGAAATCAAATTCTCCATGACCTCTGTCATCACAATGCTCCAAATCCCTGTGATCACAATGTTCCATAAAACTTGTCATCACAACGCCCCATGATGCTGGTTACCACAATTATCCATGGACTTCTCATCACAAAGCTCCATGACCTTTGTCATCACAATTCTCAATACACTTGTCATCACAATGCTCCCTGGAACTTGTCATCAGTATGCTTATTGAAAACTGTCATGACAAGTCTCTAGGCCTTTTCATTACAATGAACCATGCCCTTTTCATCACAATGCTCCATGCCATTGTCATCACAATACTCCACAAGATTGTCATCAGAAATCTGCGTGACACTTGTCATCACAATGATCCATGAACCCTGTCATCAAAATGTCCCATGACACCTGTCATCACAATGCTCCATGCCCCTTGTCATTACAGTGCTCCATGATGCTCGTCATCACAATTATCCATGGTCTTCTCATCACAGTGCTCCACGGTCTTGCCATCACAATGTTCCATGCCTTGGTCATCACAATGCTCCATGTCCCCAGTCATCACAATGCTCCATGACAACTGTCATCACAATGCTCCATACCCCTTGTCATTAAATGTCTCCATGACACTCGTCATCACAATTTCCCATGGTCTTCTCATCACAATGCTCCACGTCTTTGTCATCAAAATGCTCCATGACCCTTGTCATCACTATGCTCCATGACCACTGTCATCACAATGCTCCATGACACCTGTCATCACAATGCTCCATACCCCTTGTCATTACAGTGCTCCGTGATGCTCGTCATCACAATTATCCATTGTCTTCTCATAAAAATACTCCACGTTCTTGCCATCAAAGTGCTCCATGCCATGGTCATCACAATGCTCCATGTCCCCTGTCATCACAATTCTCCACGTTCTCGGCATCACTATGCTCCATGATACTTCTCTTCACAGTGTTACATGCTTTGTCATCACAATTCTCAATGCACTTGTCATCGCAGTTCTCCATGACCCCTGTCATAGCAAGCTCCATGTGATTGTCCTCATAATGCTTCATGAACTTGTCATCAAAATTCTCAATGGCCATTGTCATCACAATGCTCCATGACTCTTGGCATCACAATGCTCCAAGCCCTTTTCATCAAAATGCTCCGTTACCTTTGTCATCACAATCCTCCATGACACTTGGCATCACAATGCTCCTATCCATTGTCATCACAATGGACCATGACATATGTCATCACAATGCTCCAACACCTGTCTTCACAGTACTCCATGACCTTCTCATCACAATGCTCGATGCCCTTGTCATCACAATTCACCATGCCCACTGTCATCTCAATAATCCATGAAAATTGTCAGACAAATGCTCCATGCCCCTTTCATCACAATGCTCCATGCTCTTTTATCACAATGCTCTATGACTCAGGTCATCACAATGCTCCGTGACTCCAGTCATCACAGTGCTTCATGACCTTTGTCATCACAATGATCCATGCCCTCGTCATCACAAGGCTCTGTGACAATTGTCACCACAATGCTCCATGAACATTTAATCACAATTCTCGGTGACCCTTGTCATCACAATGCTCCATGCCTTTGTCAGCACAGTACTCCATGACCCATGGCATCACAATGTGCCATGCCCTTGTCATCACAATGCTCCACATCGTTGTCATCACAGTGCTCCATAAACCTTGTCATCACAGTGATCCATGCATTTGTCACCACAATGCTCCTGACCCATGTCATCACAAAGTGCCATGCGTTTGTCATCACAATGCTCCACATGTTTGTCATCACAATGCTCCATGCTCATCTCATCAAAATGCTCTCTCACCACTGATATCACAATGTTCCATCGCTAATCATCACAATACTCCCAAACCCCTGTCGTTACAGTGTTCCATGACCCTTGTCACAACAGTGCTACATGCCCTTATCATCACAATGCTCCATGACACTTGACATCACAATGTTCCATAACCCCTGTAATCACAAAGCTCCTTGACCCTTTTCATCACAGTGCTCCATGATCCCTAACATCACAATGTTCCATAAACACTGTCATAAAAATGTTTCATGACCATTTCATCCAATTGCTCCATGACCCTGTCATCACAATGCTCCCTGCCCTTCTCAACACAATGCACCACACACTTGTCATCAAAATGCTCCATGGCCAATGTAATCACAAAGCTCCATGACCTTTGGCATCACAATGCTCCATGCCGTTGTCATCACAAAGTTCCATGAAACCTCTCATCACATTGCTCCATGGTGTTGTCATCACAAAGCTCCATGACGCTTGTCATCACAATGCTTGATACCCTTCTCATCACAATGCACCATGCCTTTGTCATTGCAATCCTCCAAGACACATGTATCACTGAGTTCCGTGCACTTGTCATCACAATGCTCCATGCCCACTCTCATCACAATAATCCATGAAACTTTTCAGACCAATGCTCCATGCCCTTGTCATCACAATGCTCCATTACACCTGTCATAACAATGCTCCATGACCCCTGCCTTTGTCATCACAAGACTCCATGTCCCTTGTCATCACAATGCTCCAAGACCCCTGTAATCACAATGCTCCATGCCCATGTCATCACAAAGCTCCCTGACGCATGTCATATGAATGCTCCATGGCCTTCTCATCACAATGCTCCATGTCCATTTCATCACAATGCTCCAAGACCCCTGTAATAACAATACCCCATGCCACTTTTCATCTCAATGCTCCATGAACCCTGTCATCACAATGCACCATGCCCATCATCATAATGCTACATGCTATTGTCATCACAATGAAATCAAAATTCTCCACGACCTCTGTCATCACAATGCTCCAAACCCCTCTGATCACAATGTTCCATAAAACTGTTCATCACAATGCCCCATGATGCTGGTTATAACAGTTATCCATGGACTTCTCATCACAATGCTCCATGACCGCTGACATCACAATGTTCCATAAACACTGTCATCAAAATATTTCATGACAATTTCATCCAATTGCTCCATGACCCTGTCATCACAATGCTCCCTGCCCTTCTCATCACAATGCACCACACACTTGTCATCAAAATGCTCCATGGCCTATGTCATCACAAAGCTCCATGACCCTTGGCATCACAATGCTGCATGCCATTGTCATCACAAAGCTCCATGAAACCTCTCATCACATTGCTCCATGACGTTGTCATCACCAAGCTCCATGACGCTTGTCATCACAATGCTTGATGCCCTTCTCATCACAATGCACCATGCCTTTGTTATTTCAATCCTCCAATACACATGTATCACTGTGTTCCGTGCACTTGTCATCACAATGCTCCATGCCCACTCTCATCACAATAATCCATGAAATTTTTCAGACCAATGCTCCATGCCCTTGTCATCACAATGCTCCATTTCCACTGTCATAACAATGCTCCATAACCTCTGCAATCACAATGTTCCATGGCTTTGTCATCGCAAGACTCCATGACCCTTGTCATCACAATGCTCCAAGACCCCAGCAATCACAATGCTCCATGCCCATGTCATCACAAAGCTCCCTGATGCATGTCATCAGAATGCTCCATGGCCTTCTCATCACAATGCTCCATGCCCTTTTCATCACAATGCTCCAAGACCCCTGTAATAACAATACTCCATGCCACTTTTCATCTCAGTGCTCCATGAACCCTGTCATCACAATGCACCATGCCCATCATCATAATGCTTCATGCTATTGTCATCACAGTGAAATCAAATTCTCCATGACCTCTGTCATCACAATGCTCCAAATCCCTGTGATCACAATGTTCCATAAAACTTGTCATCACAACGCCCCATGATGCTGGTTACCACAATTATCCATGGACTTCTCATCACAAAGCTCCATGACCGTTGTCATCACAATTCTCAATACACTTGTCATCACAATGCTCCCTGGAACTTGTCATCAGTATGCTCATTGAAAACTCTCATGACAAGCCTCCATGCCCTTTTCATCACAATGATCCATGCCCTTTTCATCACAATGCTCCATGACATTGTCATCACAATACTCCACAAGCTTTTCATCAGAATGCTCCGTGACACTTGTCATCACAATGATCCATGAACCCTGTCATCAAAATGTTCCATGAAACCTGTTATCACAATGCTCCATGCCCCTTGTCATTACAGTGCTCCATGATGCTCGTCATCACAATTATCCATGGTCTTCTAATCACAGTGCTCCACTGTCTTGCCATCACAATGCTCCATGACCTGGTTATCACAATGCTCCATGTCCCCAGTCATCACAATGCTCCATGAACCCTGTCATCACAATACTCCATACCCCTTTTCATTACAGTGCTCCATGACGCTCATAATCACAATTATCCATGCTCTTCTCATCACAATGCTCCACGCCCTTGTCATCAAAATGCTCCATGACACTTGTCATCACAGTGCTCCGTGACCACTGTCATCACATTGCTCCATGACCCCTGTCATCACAATGCTCCAAACCCCTTGTCATTACAGTGCTCCATGACGCTTGTTATCACAATTATCCATGGTCTTCTCATCACAATGCTCCACGGTATTGCCATCACAATGCTCCATGTCCTGGTCATCACACTGCTCCATGTCCCTGTCATCACAATTCTCTACGTTCTTGGCATCAGAATGCTCCATGACACTTCTCATCAAAGTGTTACATGCTTTGTCATCACAATTCTCAATGCACTTGTCATCGCAATGCTCCATGACCCCTGTCATAGCAAGCTCCATGTGCTTGTCATCACAATACTCCAAGTGCTTGTCATCACAATGCTCCATGACCTTTGTCATCACAAGGCTCCCTGACACTTGTTCTCAGAATGCTCCTTGAAACCTGTCATGAAAAGGCTCCATGCCTTTTTCATCACAATGCCCCATGCCGTTTTCTTCACAATGCTCCATGCCTTTGTCATCAAAATACTCCACAAGCTTGTCATCAGAATGCTCCCTGACCCTTGTCATCACAATGCTCCATGACCCCTGTTATCACAATGCTCCATACCCCTTGTCATTGCAGTGCTCCATGACGCTCGTCATCACAGTTACCCGTGGCCTTCTCATCACAGTGCTCCACGGTCTTGCCATCACAATGCTCCATGCCTTGGTCATTCCAATGCTCCATGTCCCGTGTCATCACAATTCTCCACGTTCTTGGCATCACTATGCTCCATGACACTTCTCATCACAGTGTTACATGCTTTGTCATCACAATTCTCTATGCACTTGTCATCGCAATGATCCATGATCCCTGTCATAGCAAGCTCCATGTGCTTGTCATCACAATGCTTCATGAACTGGTCATCAAAATTCTCAATGGCCCTTGTCATCACAATGCTCCATGCCCTTGTCATCACAAAGCTCCATGACCGTTCTCATCACAATGCTCCATGCCCTTGTCATCAAAATGCTCCATTACCTTTGTCATCACCATCCTCAATGACACTTGGCCTCACAATGCTCCATCCCATTGTCATCGCAATGACCATGACATATCTCATCACAATGCTCCCTGACACCTGTCTTCACAATACTCCATGACCTTATCATCACAATGCTCCATGCCCTTGTCATCACAATGCGCCATGCCCACTCTCATCACAATAGTCCATGAAATTTGTCAGACCAATGCAACATGCCCCTGTCATCACAATGCTCCATGCACTTTCATCACAATGCTCTATGACCCCTGTCATCACAATGCTCCATGATTCCAGTCATCACAATGCTTCATGACCATTGTCACCACAATGCTCCATGAACATTTCATCACAATGCTCCGTGACCCTAGTCATCACAATGCTCCATGCCTTTGTCAGCACAATACTCCATGACCCATGGCATCACAATGCGCCATGCGCTTGTCATCACAATGCTCCCCATCGTTGTCATCACAATGCTCCATAAACCTTGTCATCACAATGCTCCATGCGTTTGTCCGCACAATGCTCCATGACCCATATCATCACAATGTGCCATGCGATTGTCATCACAGTGCTCCACAACCTTGTGATCACAATGCTCCATGCACTTCTCATCAAAATGCTCTCTCACCAATGATATCACAATGTTCCATCACTAATCATCTCAATACTCACTCACGCCTGTCATCACAATGTTCCATAACCCTTGTCACAACAAAGCTACATGCACTTATCATCACAATGCTCCATGCCCCTGACATCACAATGTTCCATAACCCCTGTCATCCCAATGCTCCATGACCCTTTTCATCACAATGCTCCATGACCCCTGACATCACAATGTTCCATAAACACTGTCATCAAAATGTTTCATGACCGTTTCATCCAATTGCTCCATGACCCTGTCATCACAATGCTCCCTGCCCTACTCATCACAATGCACCACACCCTTGTCATCAAAATGCTCCATGACCTATGTAATCACAAAGCTCCATGACCCTTGGCATCACAATGCTGCATGCCATTGTCATCACAAAGCTCCATGAAACCTCTCATCACATTGCTCCATGACGTTGTCATCACAAAGCTCCATGACGCTTGTCATCACAATGCTCGATGCCCTTCTCATCACAATGCACCATGCCTATGTCATTGCAATCCTCCAAGACACATGTATCACTGTGTTCCGTGCACTTGTCATCACAATGCTCCATGCCCACTCTCATCACAATAATCCATGAAACTGTTCAGACCAATGCTCCATGCCCTTGTCATCACAATGCTCCATTATAACTGTCATAACAATGCTCCATGACCCCTGCCATCACAATGTTCCACGGCTTTGTCATCGCAGGACTCCATGACCCTTGTCATCACAATGCTCCAAGACCCCTGTAATCACAATGCTCCATGCCCATGTCATTACAAAGCTCCCTGACGCATGTCATCAGTATGCTCCATGGCCTTCTCATCACAATGCTCCTTGCCCTTCTCATCAGAATGCACCATGCCTTTGTCATTGCAATCCTCCAAGACACATGTATCACTGTGTTCCGTGCCCTTGTCATCACAATGCTCCATGCCCACTCTCATCACAATAATCCATGAAACTTTTCAGACCAATGCTCCATGCCCTTGTCATCACAATGCTCCTTTAACCCTGTCATAACAATGCTCCATGACCCCTGCGATCACAATGTTCTACGGATTTGTCATCGCAAGACTCCATGACCCTTGTCATCACAATGCTCCAAGACCCCTGTAATCACAATGCTCCATGCCCATGTCATCAGTATGCTCCATGGCCTTCTCATCACAATGCTCCATGTCCTTTTCATAACAATGCTCCAAGACCCCTGTAATAACAATACTCCATGCCACTTTTCATCTCAGTGCTCCATGAACCCTGTCATCACAATGCAACATGCCCATCATCGTAATGCTTCATGCTATTGTCATCACAATGAAATCAATATTCTCCATGACCTCTGTCATCACAATGCTCCAAACCCCTGTGATCACAATGTTCCATAAAACTTGTCATCACAACGCCCCATGATGCTGGTTACCACAATTATCCATGGACTTCTCATGACAATGCTCCATGACCTTTGTCATCACAATTCTCAATACACTTGTCATCACAATGCTCCCAGGAACTTGTCATTAGTATGCTCATTGAAAACTGTCATGACAAGTCTCCATGCACTTTTCATCACAATGCTCCATGCCATTGTCATCACAACACTCCACAAGCTTATCATCAGAATGCTCCGTGACACTTGTCATCACAATGATCCATGAACCCTGTCATCAAAATGTTCCATGACACCTGTCATCACAATGCTCCATGCCCCTTGTCATTACAGTGCTCCATGATGCTCGTCATCACAATTATCCATGGTCTTCTCATCACAGTGCTCCACTGTCTTGCCATCACAATGCTCCATGACGCTTGTCATCACAATGCTCCATGCCCTTGTCATTGCAATCCTCCATGACACATGTATCACTGTGTTCCGTGCCCTTGTCATCACAATGCTCAATGCCCACTCTCATCACAATAATCCATGAAACTTTTCAGACCAATGTTCCATGCCCTTGTCATCACAATGCTCCATTACTCCTGTCATAAAAATGATCCATGACCCGTGCCATCACCATGTTCCACGGCCTTGTCATCACAAGGCTCCATGACCCTTGTCATCACAGTGTTCCAAGACACCTGTAATCACAAAGCTCCATGCCCCTCTTCATCTCAATGCTCCATGAACCCTGTCATCACAATGCACCATGCCGATAATCATAATGCTTCATGCTATTGCCATCACAATGAAATCAAAATTCTCCATGACTTCGTCATCACAATGCTCCAAACCCTGTGATCACAATGTTCAATAACACTTATCATCACAACACCCCATGACGCTCATCATCACAATTATCCATGGTCTTCTCATCACAGTGCTCCATGACCTTTGTCATCACAATGCTCAATACACTTGTTATCACAATGCTCCCTGACACTTGTCATCAGTATGCTCCTTGAACCCTTTCATGAAAAGGCTCCATGTCTTTTTCATAACAATGATCCATGCCCTTTTCATCACAATGCTCCAAGACCACTGTAATCACAATGTTCCATGCCTCTTTTCATCAGAATGCTCCATGAGACTTTTCATTACAAGGCTCCATGGTCTTCTCATCACAATGCTCCAGGAACTTGTTATCACAGTGCTCAATTTCGTTGTCAACACAATGCTCCATGACCCCTGTCATCACAATACTACATGAATATTTTCAGCCCAATGCTCCATGGCCTTGTCATCACAATGCTCCATTACCCCTGTCATAACAATGCTCCATGACCCCATCCATCACCGTGTTCCACGGCCTTGTCATCACAAGGCTCCATGACTCTTGTCATCACAATGCTCCAATACCCTTGTAATCACCATGCTCCATGCCCCTTTTCATCTCATTGCTCCATGAACCCTCTCATCACAATGCACCATGCCCATTATGATAATGCTTCATGCTATTGTCATCACAATGAAATCAAAATTCTCCATGACCTCTGTCATCACAATGCTCCAAACCCTTGTGATCACAATGTTCCATAACACTTGCCATCACAACGCCCCATGACGCTGGTCATCACAATTATCCATGGACTTCTCATCACAATGCTCCATGACCTTTGTCATCACAATTCTCAGTACACTTGTCATCACAATGCTCCCTGACACTGGTCGTCAGTATGCTCCTTGTACCCTGTCATGACAAGTCTCCATGCCTTTTTCATCACAATGATCCATGCCATTGTCATCACTATGCTCCATGCCATTGTCATCACAATACTCCACAAGCTTGTCATCAGAATGCTCCATGACCCTTGTCATCACAATGCTCCATGACACCTGTCAACACAATGCTCCATGCCCCTTGTCATTACAGTTCTCCATGATGCTCGTCATCACAATTATCCATGGTCTTCTCATCACAGTGCTCCACGGTCTTGCCATCACAATGCTCCATGCCCTGATCATCACAATACTCCATGTACCTTGTTATCACAATTCTCCATGTCCTTGTCATCACAATGCTCCATGACAGTTCTCATCACAATGATACATGCTATTGTCATCACAACTCTCCATGCACTTGTCATCGCAATGCCCCATGACCCCTGTCATAGCAAGTTCCATGCCTTTGTCATCACAATGCTTCACGAACTTTACATCAAAATTCTCAATGCCGGTTGTCATCACAATGCTCCATGCCCTTGTCATCACAATGCTCCACGCCCTTGTCATCACAATGCTCCATTACCTTTGTCATCACAATCCGCCATAACACTTGTGCATCACAATGCTCCATGCCATTGTCATCACAATGGGCCATGAAATATGTCATCACAATGCTCCCAGACACCTTTCTTCACAATATTCCATGACCTTGTCTTCCCAATGATCCATGCCCTTGTCATCCCAATGTTCCATGCCCACTCTCAACACATTTATCCATTAAACTTATCAGACCAATGCTCCATGCACCTGTCATCAAAATGCTCCATGTCATTTTCATCACAATGCTCCATGAACCCTCTCATCACATTGTTCCATGCCCTTGTCATCACAAAGCCCCATGATGCTTGTCATCACAGTACCCGATGCTCTTCTCACCACAATGCTCCATGCCCTTGTCATTACAATCCATCATGGCCCATGTATCAGAGTGTTCAGTGCCCTTGTCATCACAATGCTCCATGCCCACTCTCATCACAATAATCCACGAAACTTTTCAGACCAATGCTCCATGCCCTTCTCATCACAATGCTCCATTACCCCTGTCATAACAATGCTCCATGACACCTGCCATCACAATGTTCCACAGCCTTGTCATCAAAATTCTCAATGACCCTTGTCATCACAATGCTCCAAGAACCCTGTAATCACAATGCTCCATGCCCTTGTCATCACAAAGCTCCCAGACTAATGTCATCAGAATGCTCCATGGCCTTCTCATCACAATGCTCCATGCCCTTGTCATCACAATGCTCCAAGACCCCTGTAATAACAATACTCCATGCCACTTTTCATCTCAGTGCTCCATGAACACTGTCATCACAATGCAACATGCCCATCATCGTAATGCTTCATGCTATTGTCATCACAATGAAATCAATATTCTCCATGACCTCTGTCATCACAATGCTCCAAACCCCTGTGATCACAATGTTCCATAAAACTTGTCATCACAACGCCCCATGATGCTGGTTACCACAATTATCCATGGACTTCTCATCACAATGCTCCATGACCTTTGTCATCACAATTCTCAATACACTTGTCATCACAATGCTCCCTGGAACTTGTCATCAGTATGCTCATTGAAAACTGTCATGACAAGTCTCCATGCACTTTTCATCACAATGCTCCATGCCATTGTCATCACAACACTCCACAAGCTTATCATCAGAATGCTCCGTGACACTTGTCATCACAATGATCCATGAACCCTGTCATCAAAATGTTCCATGACACCTGTCATCACAATGCTCCATGCCCCTTGTCATTACAGTGCTCCATGATGCTCGTCATCACAATTATCCATGGTCTTCTCATCACAGTGCTCCTACTGTCTTGCCATCACAATGCTCCATGACATGGTTATCACAATGCTCCATGTCCCCAGTCATCACAATGGTCCATGACCCCTGTCATCACAATACTCCATACCCCTTTTCATTACAGTGCTCCGTGACGCTCGTAATCACAATTATCCATGCTCTTCTCATCACAATGCTCCACGCCCTTGTCATCAACATGCTCCATGACACTTGTCATCACAATGCTCCATGCCCACTGTCATCACAATGCTCCATGACCCCTGTCATCACAATTCTCCACGTTCTTGGCATCACAATGCTCCATGCCCTGGTCATCACACTGCTCCATGTCCCTGTCATCACAATTCTCCACGTTCTTGGCATCACTATGCTCCATGACACTTCTCATCAAAGTGTTACATGCTTTGTCATCACAATTCTCTATGCACTTGTCATCGCAATGCTCCATGACCCCTGTCATAGCAAGCTCCATGTGCTTGTCATCACAATACTCCATGTGCTTGTCGTCACAATGCTCCATGACCTTTGTCATCACAAGGCTCCCTGACACTTGTTGTCAGAATGCTCCTTGAAACCTGTCATGAAAAGGCTCCATACCTTTTTCATCACAATGCCCCATGCCGTTTTCTTCACAATGCTCCATGCCATTGTCATCAAAATACTCCACAAGCTTGTCATCAGAGTGCTCCCTGACCCTTGTCATCACAATGCTTCTTAACACCTGTTATCACAATGCTCCATACCCCTTGTCATTACAGTGCTCCATGATGCTCGTCATCACAGTTACCCGTGGCCTTCTCATCACAATGCTCCACGGTCTTGCCATCACAATGCTCCATGCCCTGGTCATCACATTGCTCCATGCCCCGTGTCGTCACAATTCTCCACGTTCTTGGCATCACTATGCTCCATGACACTTCTCATCACAGTGTTACATGCTTTGTCATCACAATTCTCTTTGCACTTGTCATCGCAATGCTGCATGATCCCTGTCATAGCAAGCTCCATGTGCTTGTCATCACAATGGTTCATGAACTGGTCATCAAAATTCTCAATGGCCCTTGTCATCACAATGCTCCATGCCCTTGTCATCAAAATGCTCCATGACCTTTGTCATCACCATCCTCCATGACACTTGGCATCACAATGCTCCATTCCATTGTCATCGCAATGACCATGACATATCTCATCACAATGCTCCCTGACACATGTCTTCACAATACTCCATGACCTTCTCATCACAATGCTCCATGCCCTTGTCATCACAATGCGCCATGCCTACTTTCATCACAATAGTCCATGAAATTTGTCAGACCAATGCAACATGCCCATGTCATCACAATGCTCCATGCACTTTCATCACAATTCTCTATGACCCCTGTCATCACAATGCTCCGTGACTCCAGTCATCACAATGCTTCATGACCATTGTCACCACAATGCTCCATGAACATTTCATCACAATGCTCCGTGACCCTAGTCATCACAATCCTCCATGCCTTTGTCAGCACAATACTCCATGACCCATGGCGTCACAATGCGCCATGCGCTTGTCATCACAATGCTCCACATCGTTGTCATCACAATGCTCCATAAACCTTGTCATCACAATGCTCCATGCGTTTGTCAGCACAATGCTCCATGACCCATATCATCACAATGTGCCATGCGTTTGTCATCACAGTGCTCCACAACCTTGTTATCACAATGCTCCATGCACTGCTCATCAAAATGCTCTCTCACCAATGATATCACAATGTTCCATCACTAATCATCTCAATACTCCCTCACGCCTGTCATCACAATGTTCCATAACCCTTGTCACTACAATGCTACATGCACTTATCATCACAATGCTCCATGCCCCTGACATCACAATGTTCCATAACCCCTGTCATCACAATGCTATATGAACCTTTTCATCACAATGCTGCATGACCACTGATAACACAATGTTCCATAACCCCTGTCATCAAAATGTTCCATGACCCTTTTCATCCAATTGCTCCATGACCCTGTCATCACAATGATCCCTGCCCTTCTCAACAAAATGCACCACGCCCTTGTCATCAAAATGCTCCATGGCCTATGTCATCACAAAGTCCATGACCCTTGGCATCACAATGCTGCATGCCATTGTCATCACAAAGCTCAATGAAACTTCTCATCACATTGATCCATGACATTGTCATTCACAAAGCTCCATGACGCTTGTCATCACAATGCTCCATGCCCTTGTCATTGCAATCCTCCATGACACATGTATCACTGTGTTCCGTGCCCTTGTCATCACAATGCTCAATGCCCACTCTCATCACAATAATCCATGAAACTTTTCAGACCAATGTTCCATGCCCTTGTCATCACAATGCTCCATTACTCCTGTCATAAAAATGATCCATGACCCGTGCCATCACCATGTTCCACGGCCTTGTCATCACAAGGCTCCATGACCCTTGTCATCACAGTGTTCCAAGACACCTGTAATCACAAAGCTCCATGCCCCTCTTCATCTCAATGCTCCATGAACCCTGTCATCACAATGCACCATGCCGATAATCATAATGCTTCATGCTATTGCCATCACAATGAAATCAAAATTCTCCATGACTTCGTCATCACAATGCTCCAAACCCTTGTGATCACAATGTTCAATAACACTTATCATCACAACACCCCATGACGCTCATCATCACAATTATCCATGGTCTTCTCATCACAGTGCTCCATGACCTTTGTCATCACAGTGCTCAATACACTTGTTATCACAATGCTCCCTGACACTTGTCATCAGTATGCTCCTTGAACCCTTTCATGAAAAGGCTCCATGTCTTTTTCATAACAATGATCCATGCCCTTTTCATCACAATCCTCCAAGACCACTGTAATCACAATGTTCCATGCCTCTTTTCATCAGAATGCTCCATGAGACTTTTCATTACAAGGCTCCATGGTCTTCTCATCACAATTCTCCAGGAACTTGTCATCACAGTGCTCAATTTCGTTGTCAACACAATGCTCCATGACCACTGTCATCACAATACTACATGAATATTTTCAGCCCAATGCTCCATGGCCTTGTCATCACAATGCTCCATTACCCCTGTCATAACAATGCTCCATGACCCCATCCATCACCGTGTTCCACGGCCTTGTCATCACAAGGCTCCATGACTCTTGTCATCACAATGCTCCAATACCCTTGTAATCACCATGCTCCATGCCCCTTTTCATCTCATTGCTCCATGAACCCTCTCATCACAATGCACCATGCCCATTATGATAATGCTTCATGCTATTGTCATCACAATGAAATCAAAATTCTCCATGACCTCTGTCATCACAATGCTCCAAACCCTTGTGATCACAATGTTCCATAACACTTGCCATCACAACGCCCCATGACGCTGGTCATCACAATTATCCATGGACTTCTCATCACAATGCTCCATGACCTTTGTCATCACAATTCTCAGTACACTTGTCATCACAATGCTCCCTGACACTGGTCGTCAGTATGCTCCTTGTACCCTGTCATGACAAGTCTCCATGCCTTTTTCATCACAATGATCCATGCCATTGTCATCACTATGCTCCATGCCATTGTCATCACAATACTCCACAAGCTTGTCATCAGAATGCTCCGTGACCCTTGTCATCACAATGCTCCATGACACCTGTCAACACAATGCTCCATGCCCCTTGTCATTACAGTTCTCCATGATGCTCGTCATCACAATTATCCATGGTCTTCTCATCACAGTGCTCCACGGTCTTGCCATCACAATGCTCCATGCCCTGATCATCACAATACTCCATGTACCTTGTTATCACAATTCTCCATGTCCTTGTCATCACAATGCTCCATGACAGTTCTCATCACAATGATACATGCTATTGTCATCACAACTCTCCATGCACTTGTCATCGCAATGCCCCATGACCCCTGTCATAGCAAGTTCCATGCCTTTGTCATCACAATGCTTCACGAACTTTACATCAAAATTCTCAATGCCGGTTGTCATCACAATGCTCCATGCCCTTGTCATCACAATGCTCCACGCCCTTGTCATCACAATGCTCCATTACCTTTGTCATCACAATCCGCCATAACACTTGTGCATCACAATGCTCCATGCCATTGTCATCACAATGGGCCATGAACTATGTCAACACAATGCTCCCAGACACCTTTCTTCACAATATTCCATGACCTTGTCTTCCCAATGATCCATGCCCTTGTCATCCCAATGTTCCATGCCCACTCTCAACACATTTATCCATTAAACTTATCAGACCAATGCTCCATGCACCTGTCATCAAAATGCTCCATGTCATTTTCATCACAATGCTCCATGAACCCTCTCATCACATTGTTCCATGCCCTTGTCATCACAAAGCCCCATGATGCTTGTCATCACAGTACCCGATGCTCTTCTCACCACAATGCTCCATGCCCTTGTCATTACAATCCATCATGGCCCATGTATCAGAGTGTTCAGTGCCCTTGTCATCACAATGCTCCATGCCCACTCTCATCACAATAATCCACGAAACTTTTCAGACCAATGCTCCATGCCCTTCTCATCACAATGCTCCATTACCCCTGTCATAACAATGCTCCATGACACCTGCCATCACAATGTTCCACAGCCTTGTCATCAAAATTCTCAATGACCCTTGTCATCACAATGCTCCAAGAACCCTGTAATCACAATGCTCCATGCCCTTGTCATCACAAAGCTCCAAGACGCATGTCATCAGAATGTTCCATGGCCTTCTCATTCATGATGCTCTATGCCCATGTCATCACAATGCTCCAAGACTCCTGTAATCACAATGCTCCATGCCCCTTTTCATCTCAATGCACCATGAACACTGTCATCACAATGCACCATGCCCCTTTTCATCTCAATGCTCCATGAACCCTGTTATCACAATGCACCATGCCCATCATCATAATGGTTCAGGCTATTGTCATCACAATGAAATAAAAATGCTCCATGACCTCTGTCATCACAATGCTCCAAATCCTTGTGATCACAATGTTCCATAACACTTATCCTCACAACGCCCCATGACACTTGTCATAACAATTATCCATGGTCTTCTCATCACAATGCTCCATGACCTTTGTCATCACAATTCTCAATACCCTTGTCATCACAATGCTCCCTGACACTTGTTTTCATTATGCTCCTTGAACACTGTCATGACAAGGCTCCATGCCTTTTCATGACAATGATCCATGCCCTTTTCATCACAGTGTTCCAAGACCTCTGTAATCACAATGCTCCATGCCCTTGTCATCACAAAGCTCCATGATGCATGTCATCAGAACGCTCCATGGCCTTCTCATCCCAATGCTTCATGCCCTTGTCATCACAATGCTCCAAGACCCCTGTAATCACAATGCTCACTGCCCCTTTTCATCAGAATGTTCCATGAGACTTCTAATCACAAGGCTCCATGGTCTTCTTATCACAGTGCTCCAGTACCTTGTCATCACAGTGCTCTATGAACCCTGTCATCACAATGCTCCATGACCACTGTCATCACAACGCTCCATGAACCCTGACAACACAATGATCTGGGACACTTGTCATCAAAATGCTCCATGACACTTGTCATCACAGTGATCCATGCCCTTGTCATCCCAATGCTCCATGATCCCTATAATCACTATGCTCCGTGACGCTTGTCATCACAGTGTTCCATGCACCTTGTCATCACAATGCTCCTTGCCTTTGTCAGCAAAATGCTACATAATCTTGTCATCACAATGCTCCATGCGCTTGTCATCACATTCCTCCATGTCTTTGGCATCATATTGCTTCATGCCCTTGTCATCTCTCTCTTGCCTCTCTGGTTTTTACAGATATTCGGATGTCCCTTTTGACCGGTGGGAAGTGACAATTCTTTGTAGTGTGGGTTTGCATTGTGCGCTTGCTTGATTGGCCAGAAAGGGCATCACTGTCCAAGTTGTGATGCTTCTCCTGTGCTTTAAAGGTGATTCCAATTTACCCTTGAAATATGTTTTGTGCAATTCTGCCTCATTTTCCAGTCCCCTTCTTGGCCTTCCCTCAACAGTTTTTTGGAAGAGAGTAGTCCTTTATAACTCTGCAGGTTTTTGAATTGCTGTGCCACTGAGCCGCAATTTTCAAATCCCATTTTTGTGAGCTGGCCACAAATCCACAATTTTGCTTCAGGACCTATACTGGTTCCAGGGGTGGCTATATTGGTTCCCTGTGGGTGGCTGAGGCTTTGGTTAATTCTTCTTCCTGCCGGGAAATTAGAGTGACATGTGCCCGTCCAAATGTCTACATCTAATCTCTGATAGGTTCTCCCTCTTCCCTTTCATCCTCTGCACAATTAGCAAACTGTGTGTACCAGGAGGTTATAGGGGCTGACTCTCCTAAGTTGGTAGATTGATAGTAAAGCAGTTGGAATACCAAACTGGAGCAGAAGGAGAAGAAAAATTAGGAGAGTTTTAGAAACCTTTCACCATCACATGTTGTCCATTCTCTAGGTTTCCCATACATGTTATAACTGTAGTGATATTCCCTTCTACCTGGAGATTTGGGACCCATGGAATGGTTGCATGCATTACTACCTTAAGGGTCTGCATTCTCTATCCCAATCTCACCAGTCCTCTCAGCCCCAAGTGTCGAGCTTTATGTCTCATCCAGCTGTCTTTGCTGATAGGGTCATTCCAGGTTTCATCAGAACCTTTGAAGGAATTGTGTAAGAATTTCGCTGTTTTTTGGTTTTGTTTTTGAAATTCATGTTTATTATGGGGTTGAGCTGATTATCACTGACTTGTTTATGCTGGTCTAGACACAATTGATTCCCTTACGGAGACATATCAATACATAGGTTTAAAGATTCTTACTAGTCAGATATATACCTATGTGGGAAATCAGGGTGTGGAGTCCCGTTCACTGAGGAAGGTGTATGTCTTGTCTATTCTGTATTTGGTTTATGGAATGGTACCTGTGTTAATATCAAACTCTGGATTTATGCATCACCCAACCTCTCCTTTCTCCTGAAGCAGGCCTAAGATTTTTTTTTCTAAATGTGAGACTCTGTTCTCTTTTCTAATTCAGTTCATGTGTTGTGATATAGACATTCCCTCTATAAGTGATATCTTATGATAAGATTCTTTTTCTGTGTGACTAATTTCCCTTAGAATCATCATACTTAAATCCACTCATTATGCTGCTACTGGCCTTATATACATTGATTTCACGTCTGAGTGATATTCCGTTGTACAAAATTACCACAAGTTCTTTATGCATTTCTGTTTTTCCTGGGATATTTTAGGTGTACCAAAGTTGAGGTTCTTGTATGCAGAGCAGCCCTAAACTTTGGAGTGCCTGTGTCTTATGGATATTTAGTCTTCCGAAGTTATATGCCCATGAATTGAAGTCCCCTTTGCTCGGGGGCTTTGTATTTTAGATGTTTTAGTTAACAGCATACACTTCTTCAGAGTGGCTCTTGGATATTTATACCCCACCCATCAGCGTGACTTGGCTCCCTGTTTTCCATGGCCTCTCCTGCATTTCTGGTTTGTACACATTTTTTGGATGGCCTTACTGAGCAGTGGAAATTGAGACTTCTTTGTTGTGCAGATATGCATTTCCCTCTTGCTTGGTTGGCCAAAAATTCTGTCTGTGTTTTTTTTTCTGAAGATATTCACGAAAGAAACGCATACACCCTTTTGCCCAACTGCATCACTTTATAAATTCTGCTGCTTTTCATATGCTTTAAATGTGAGTAGAATCTACCTTTTGAAATCTGTTTCCTGCAATTCTGCCTCTCATTCAGATCCTCTTCGTTGCCTTACCTGAATATATTTTTGGACGTTGGTTATCGTTTATATCTTTGCAGGTCTTTGAATTGTCTGCTCCTGAGCTGCATTTTGCAACTCGCTTTTTTTGTGTGTTGTATGCCAAACCATTGGATTGCTTCCGGCCCAATTCTGGTTCTGGGGAGGCAGGCTGAGCCTTTGGTTAATTCTTCTTCTAATAGGAAATTAGAGTGACATGTTCCTGTCAAAACTCCTACAGCTAATCTCTCATTGGTTCCCCCTCTTCCCATTTATCCTCTGCACAAATTGAAAACTGTGTAAAACAGGAGGTTAAAGGTGCTGATTCTCCAAGTGGGGAGATTGTTAGTAATGTGGCTGGAATGGCGAAACCCAGCACCAGGAGATCAAAAATGAGGTGCATTTTAGACACCTTTCCTGAGCACACGGTGTACATTCATCTCGGTTTCCCAGGCATGTTTTCGCTGTCAGAAGATTCCCTTGAACCTGCAGATTTGGGACCCATGGAATGGGTACCAGGCAGTATTACTTTAAAAGGTCTGCATTTTCTCACCAAGCCTCTCTAACATCTCTTAGCGTGCATAGATTCCAGCCTTATATATAATCCTGCTGTGGGTCTACATGTGTTCAATCCATGTTACATCGTAGCCCTTCAACAAAAGTTGTAAGAATTTTTGTCTGTCTCACTGTTTTTATAAATATTTTTAAATTTATTTTTATATTGGTTACAGCTGATTTTCAAAGCTCTGTTTTTTGCTGCTGTACATCCACTTGATTCACGTACTGTGAGACAACAATAAATTCTTTTTCAGATGCTTACCAGGCATATGTATTATTTTCCAGTGACTTGAGTGGGCTGAGTGCAGTTCTTTGAGGTACCGTGTAGGCCTTGTCAGTTATTCAATTTGGTACTTGGAATGGTATCTTTGCTAATTTCAACCTCCTGGATAATACCTCACCATTCCCCACCTTTCCCATTTAGCAGCCTTATGTCTATTTTCTACATATTTGACTATGTTTCTGTATTGTAATTTATTTCATGTGTAGCCATTTTTGATTCCACCTTTAAGTGACATCTTATGATATGTGTCTTTTTCTTTCTGACATATGTCACTTAGAATGATCGTATGTAACTCCTCCAGAGTTGTTCCAACTGGCCTTATTTCATTGATTTCTGGATGAGTCATATTCCACTCTACATAAGTACCCCATCTCTTTTATCCATTTTATCCTTCCAGGGACATTTAGGTTATATCCAAGTGGAGACCCTTTTTAACAGAGAGGTGGTAAACGTTGGGGTGCCTGTTTTCTGTCGATTTTTGTTTTTCCCAAGGTATACGCCCATGAGTGCAAGTGCCCTATGCTCTGTAGCTCATTTTTTAGATGTTTTAGCAAACACAATACACTTCTCCAGTGTGGCCGTTGGCAAATTACATTTCCACAATCAGCCTCACAGGGCTCCCTTTTCTCCTCGCCCTGTCTTGCATTTCTGGTGTTTACACTTTATGAGGATGGCCCTTCTGACTGATGTGAAGTGATACATTTTGTAGTATTGATTTCCAGTGTCCACCTGTTTGGTTGGATAAAAAGTGTGTATGGCCTTTACTTGAATATATTCAGAAAAAATGCATACGCCCTGTTTGGCCAACTGTGTCATTGATGATGTTCAGACCCTTTTCTTGTGCTTTAACGGGTAGTCCTTTCTACCTGTTCAAATATGTTTCCTGCCACTCTCCCTTGCTTACAAGTCCTTTTCTGTGACTTACCTCAAGACATTTTTCGACGATAGATATTTTCAACTCTGCAGTTTCATGAATTTTAGTGCCCCTGAGTTCCATTATTCAACTTGTGTTTTTGGAAACTGGACACAAAACAGCGGGATTTCCTCTAGCCCTATTCTGTTTGCGTGGGCAATTCTAGCCTTTGATGAATTTGTCTTCCGGATTCGAAATTAGAGTGGCATGTGCCTGTCCGAACACCTAAGACATGTCACTAAATTTTTCTCATCCTTCCGCTTCATCCTCTGGACAAATTCCAAACTGTGTGCAACAGGATGTTGACGGTGTTGATATCCCCAAGTGTGGAGGTTGTTAGGAAAGATGTTGGAGGGGTGAACCCAAGCACCAGGCGATGAGGAGATGAGGTGCCTTTTCCAAACTCTTTCTGATCAAATGGTGTACCATCCTCTAGGTGTGACAGGCATGTTTTAGCTGTAGGAAGGGTCCCGTGCATGTAAGGAGGACACCAGGGATTTTTTCCACATCAGTGTCTCCCCAAACCCCAAACTGGGGAATTTTTAAGCTACGGCTACACGCATGTCCATTAAGGGCCTTGGGAAATAGGCAGAGCCCAAACTTTAGATGATTGAAATCTTCAGGGTCAGAAGTGCTCACCATCGGCTTTGCTTAGGTTACATTTTATCTGTCATTGATAGATGATGTCAATAAAAGTATCTATTCTTTTTCAGATTATTTCCCCTTATAGGTTATTGCAAAATATTCAGTGTAGTTCCCTGTGCTATACAGTAGTTCCTTGTTGATGATCTATTTTAAATACAGCAGTGTGTATGTGTTAAACCCAAACTGTTAATTTATCCCTTCTCCTACCTTTCCCCTTTGGTAATAATAAATTATAAGATTTTATACTTCTCAGAAATGGGGGAGCTGAAGAGAGGTATCATTTTCAATGGAAAATCATTGAAAACACGATTGAAGCTTCAGCCAAGAGTATTCGATGTACATCCATGGAAATAAATCACTTCATTTCTCTAATGTTGACCTGACAAATAAGACAAACGTCTTCACTGAACTAGCTTATAGGAAAGTGATGGAAATATCAAATGTAAGTCTTTGAAACATCTTATTTTACCCGAGCGTTATACACTGCTCTATGTTAACTACAGTTTGGCTCACACATCTGTTCATTGAAGTTACAATGTTCTCAATTTCTGTTACTGATCCTCCAGAGTGGACCCCAACAGGAGTCCCCGTGCCCAGTGTCATTGGCGCCAACAGATCAAGACTGAGTTTGGTTCAGAAGAAAAGGAAACATTATTTTGAAAACAGAAAGGAGAGGTGAGAGCGTGCACTCCCCCACGGGCTGTGGGCTGGGCTGCTGTGTAGGGATCCCGGCAGCGTCAGTGGGAGGGAGGGGATGGAGATCTCGAGGGCTGGGTTGGCTGCAGCTCAGGCTCTATGCCGCAGAGTCTGCATGGGACGCCGCTAGCTGAGGTGTCGACCCAGCCATTCTGCACTAGGAAATCGGGTCTGAAGTGCCAGGTGTGGGACCTCTGCATGCTGAACCCTAGGAGCACGTGAAATTAGACAAAGCACAAAGGAAAAACAGGTTAGACTTTATTTTATTGCCCAGATTCTCTTTTTATCTCCCAGGAGTTTTTAATGAACGTTGCCGGAGATGAACATCTCCTCTGCTTTTTGTTCTGTTCCTCATTCTTGGGGTGTTGAGGGTGCAGACCCCTCTTTTGTAACTGCTTCATGCTGTGGTGGGAGCCCTGATACATGGGGTGAGGGGAAAACTTCTCCCCACCAGCCTCAAGGTGTGGTCGATTGTCCCAAGGCCTCCTGCCTCACTTCTCGTCTGCCTGAGCACCAGCATTGGAAGTGTTATAGATTCTAATGACCTTTAAGGGTCCAGGAAACAGATGTGCAGAGATGCTGCGGTGGCAGGTTTCACCCCACCCAACATTTGTTCGGCGACCTTAGGCTGACGGCTTTTGCCAGCCTAGATGCTCTGACCAGTAGTCTGTGCTTTCTTTAATTAGGTCCCTGAATTAATGTACAAACAGCACCATGTGTCAGAGCCCTGCCCGCACAACTCCCAGACAGTCAAGTGTCAGTGGTGATCCAGGACCATGACGTCCACTGAGTCAATGGCCTTTAGAAGTAGCCAGCAGTCCTGCCGGTCATATTGACCATCATCACCACGGTGTCTGTAGGGCTTTCTATGGTGAAAGCATGATATACGTTTCCCCCGACAAGCTTATTAGCTCCCCTCTGGGTGCAGTAAGTCCTGCAAGCAGTAGTCTGCTCTTTCGGGGCACAGTCTTGTTGTTTTCTGAGAGAAACTCCAGGTCAAGTGATGGTCACACGAGTCATTTTGGGGGCCTGTTGCCCCCGTTTGTCTCTCTGGAGGTTGGAGTTGGAGGGCCTCCTCACTCAAGGTCAGTGTGTCCACAGAGCGACCCCTGCAACTTCAGGGCATGATGGGTGGTTAGGATCACCACGTGGGGTCCTTTTCCCTTAGGAGGGACCTGGCCTTGGGGGCTGCTGATTTCCAGCTTTTTAGATACCCCAGTATCCTGGCCTGATGAGTCGGTGGGCAAAGCCCTTGGTGACCATAGTTTATCATACCTGAAGGGCATTCTTGTGTTGCTCCATTTCAAGTGGTCCCAGTTTTTGCACTAAGGCTCCCAGGGCGATTAACCTATGACCGGGTATGTAAAGGTCAAAGGGTTTAGCTAAATTAGGGAGTTCCTGGGCAAGGGTCTGAATTGACTGCTCTTTCCATTCTTGAAAGGCTGCTTCTGGATTCTATTCAAAAGGATCATCATCTTTTCGTGTCAGTGTTTCATGTAGAGGCCCAGCTATTAGACTGTAGTTAGGGATCCAGATGCAGAAAACCTTGGCCTCCCCAGGAACCCCTAAGCTGTCTTCTAGTTTTAGAAGAGGTAAGGCTGCAAATGGCTTCTTCCCTATCCTGGGATGCGTTTCTCCGAATATCTGTGAGAATGAAGCCCAGGCATGTCACCTTAGCCTGGGATATTTGAGCCTTTTTCTTGGACACCTTCTATCCTTTCTTGGCTAGGTAGTTCAGAGGCGTCTTTAGTAGGCCTGGCGATCAGAATGTCCTCTGCATATTGAAGGAGGGTTCCCTTTTACAGAGGTAGAACTTTTAGGCCTTTAAAGGACATTTCCCCAATGATGGTGTGGGGATTTTTGAACCATTGGGGAAGGATGGCCCAGCATTATTGCTTTGGTTGCATGTTGTGTCCTGCCACTCACAAGCCAAAAATTCTTGTGACTCTGAGATGAATGGAACACAGAAGAAGGCATCATTGAAGTCTAATACAGAATGCCATGGCCTGGTGGATGGTAGAATGACCTGCAGGGTGTAGGAAATAGGAGCTACTGGATGTATATCTTCGGTGGCTTCACTGACTGTCCTTATATCCTTTATCAGGTCCCCAGCAGCCAATGGGACTCTCGTGGTCAGGCCAATCCCAGGATATGGAGCTCACCTGGGCAGCACGCCCCACCGAACAGCCCACGGGGCTCTTGTGGTCAAGTCCCTCCCAGGGTATGGAGCTCACATGTGCAGTTACCCAGCAACCCATGGGGCTCTCATAGTCAGGCCCTTCCCAGGATACGGAGCTCCCCTGGGCAGGTACCCGAGCACGGCTGGACACACAGGAACTGTGCACATAGCCCACATTGCAGAGAAACCCCAGCTCACCTTTCGCTCACAGCTGACACAAAACGCCTCAGAGCAGGACTTGAACTAATAAAGAGCAGCCCTGACAGGTCTGTGACCCTGGCTATCACTCTGTGCTGCCTCTCTCGGCCTGGTCTTCCAGACACTTCCACTGCAGCCAGGGCACCAGGCCTCTGTCTCCACCCACCATCACTCCTCTCCCTGACTCCTGGGTTCCTCTCATTAGTATAGGGTCTTCTTGAAGTTGTTTTCCACTCATGGACCAGATAAAATGATGAGAAAAAAGCCGCAGCTGCAGCCCCTTGTCTATCCTGACTCTCAAGAGCCCACACCTGTTCCTTGGCCGTGGCCCGTTTAGCAAGGTTCATTTTCTGCAACTGTGATCCCCTGAGGGGTGAGGATTGGCTGATATGGGCAGCCTGACACTGCCTGCCAGCCCTCCCCAGGTGTGCCTTGGTTGAGGTCAATATAAACACCTCTCCAGTCAGCAAGAGCCCCTGTAGCTGTGCCTGACGCCATATTCTCTGCCCCGTGAGCAGTGTCGGGGCTGGGGTGGTGGGATGGAGTGAGGGGCCATGGCTTTGTGGGTGGCCCAGTGTGAGTGGGGCTCTGCTGGACTTTCTGCAGGAGTTGCCAGGCTGCCACCTGCTAAAGAAGAGGATGTGTCACCCATACCTGCCGCTGGAATTTCTCCCCAGGCAGAGGTGAGGAAGTAAAAATCAGTGGGGGCCGTGGCAGGAGGGGTATCTCAGGTAGGGAAATGGAAAGCTTCCAGAAGAGCATCTGGGGCCAGGACAATCCTGTCTGGCCAGCAGGCATCAAGTCGGCCTGCGTGCTGTCGCTGGTGTGGCACCACAGCCCTTCCTCTAGGCTTGCAAGTTCTTGTACATATTCAGCTGTTTTACCTGGAAAGGGTGGGAAGAGTTCAGCTGCAGCAGGACTGGGGCTCAGCTCACATTTACTCACAGACGCCTCGGCAGAGTCCCCCAGCTTTGCAATGAGGATGTTCCTTGTGGGGGGGAGCGCTGCTCACTGCATGGGAGACGATTTCCCATCTCTGACCAACTTAAGAATTTTTTACAACTGGAGGAAGTGCCCTGATACGATTTTCCTCTGTATAACTGGTGGGTTCTGTTTTTTTTTTTTTTTTTTCTTTTTGGTTCAAGGTAGATTTTATTTATTCCTCTTTTTTTTAATTTGGATATATAAACATGGAAATAATGCATTAATATAAAGACATCTGTGTGAAGGGAAAAACGTTTTTTTCGTTTATTTTATTAAATGTTATTTATTTATTTTTATTTTTTTTTAAATTTATTTATTTCTTTTATACAGCAGGTTCTTACTGGATATCTATTTTATACATATGTGTGCACATGTGAATCCCAGTCTCCCAATTCATCCCACCACCACCCTCACATGGCATTCCCCCCTTGGTGTCCATATGTTTGTTCTCTACATCTGTGTCTCTATCTCTGCCCTGCAAACCGGTTCATCTGTACCATTTTTCTAGGTTCCACATATATGCATTAACATACAATATTTGTTTTTCTCTTTCTGACTTACTTCACTCTGTATGACAGTCTCTAGATCCATCAAGGTCTCTACAAATGACCCAATTTCATTCCTATGTATGGCTGAGTAATATTCCATTGTATATATGTACCACATCTTTATCCATTCATCTGTCTGTGGGCACTTAGGTTGCTTTCATTACCTGGCTATTGTAAATAGTACTGCAATGAACATTGTGGTGAATGTGTCTTTTTGATTTATGGTTTTCTCTGGGTATATGCCCAGTAGTGGGATTGCTGGATTATATGGTAATTCTATTTTTAGTTTTTTAAGGAACCTCCATACTGTTCTCTATAGTGACTATATCGATTTACATTCCCAGCAATAGTGGAAGAAGGTTCCTTTTCTCCACACCCTCTCCAGCATTTGTTGTTTGTAGATTTTCTGATGATCCCCATTCTAACAGGTGTGACGTGATACCTCATTGTAGTTTCGATTTCCATTTCTCTAATAATTAGTGATGTTGAGCAGATTTTCATGTGCGTACTGGCCATCTCTATGTCTTCTTGGAAGAAATGTCTATTTAGATCTTCTTCCATTTTTGTATTGGGTTGTTTGTTTTATTAATATTGAGCTGCATGAGCTGTTTATATATATTGGAGATTAATTATTTGTCCATTGATTCATTGGCAAATATGTTCTGCCATTCTGAGGGTTGTCTTTTCGTCTTGTTTGTAGTTTCCTTTGCTTTGCAAAAGCTTTTACATTTCATTAGGTCCCATCTGTTTAGTTTACTTTTTTATTTCATTACTATAGGAGGTGGATCAGAAAAGATCTTGCTGTGATTTACGTCAGAGTATCCTTCGTAAGTTTTCCTCTCAGAGTTTTATACTGTCCGGTCTTACATTAAGGTCTCTAATCCATTTTGAATATATTTTTATGTATGGTGTTGGGGAGTGTTCTAATTTCATTCTTTTACATGTAGCTGTCCATATTTCCCAGCACCAATGATTGAAGAGACTGTCTTATCTCCATTGTATAGTCTTGCCTCCTTTGTCATAGATTAGTTGACCATAGGTGTGTAGGTTTATCCCTGGGCTTTCTTTTGCTTTTTTTTTTTTCCTTTTACACGTTTATTGGAGTATAATTGTTTTACAATGGAGTGTTAGTTTCTGCTGTATAACAAAGTGAATCAGCTATACATATACAAATATCACCAGATCCCCTCCCTCTTGCATCTCCCTCCCACATTCCATATCACACCCCTTCATGAGGTCACAAAGCACCGAGCTGATCTCCCTTGTCTATGTGGCTGATTCTCAGTAGCTATCGGTGTTACATTTGGTAATGTATTTATGTCCATGCCACTCTGTCACTTCGTCTCAGCTTACCCATCCCCCTTCCGGTGTCCTCAAGTCCTTTCTCTTCGTCTGTGTCCTTAATCTTGTCCTGCCACTAGGTTCTTCAAAATCTTTTTTTTTTCTTCATTAGATTCCGTATATCTCTGTTAACATACAGTATTTGTTTTTCCCTTTCTGACTTACTTCACTGTGTAGGACACATTCTAAGTCCATCTACCTCAGTACAAATAACTCAGTTTTGCTTCTTTTTATGGCTGAGTAATATTCCATTGTATATATGTGCCAGATCTTCTTTATCCATTCATCTGTCGATGGACACTTAGGTTGCTTCCATGTCCTGGCTATTGTAAATAGAGCTGCAATGAACTTTTTTGTACATAACTCTTTTTGAATTATGGTTTTCGCAAGGCAAATGTCCAGTAGTTGGATTGTTGTGTCGTATGGTATCTCTATTGTTAGTTATTTAGAGGACCCTCCGTACTGTTCTCCCTAGTGCCCATATCAATTTACATTCCCACCCACAGTGCACGTGTGTTCCCTTTTCTCCAATACAGGCCTCTCCAGCATTTATTGTTTTGTAGATTTTTTTGATGATTGCCACTCTGACTGCTGTGTGGTGATACCTCACGATAGTTATGATTTGCATTTCTCTAATGATTAGTGATGTTCAGCATCCTTTCATGTGTTTCTTGGTAATCTGTATATCTTCTTTGGAGAAATGTCTATTTAGGTCTTCTGGCCGTTTTTGGATTGGGTTGTTTGTTTTTGTGATAGTGAGCTACATGAGGTGCTTGTAAAGTTTGGAGATTAATCCTTTGTCAATTGCTTCATTTGAAAATATTTTCTCCCATTCTGAGGGTTGTTTTTGCATCTTGTTTATGTTTTCCTGTACCGTGTAAAATCTTTTAAGTTTCATTAGGTCCCATTTGTTGATTTCTGTTTTTATATCCATTTCTCTAGAAGGTGAGTCAAAAAGGATCTTGCTGTGATTTATGTCATAGAGTGTTCTGCCTATGGTTTCCTCTAAGTGTTTTATAGTGTCTGGTCTTATATTTAGATCTCTAATCCATTTAGAGTTTATTTTTGTGTATGGTGTTATGGAGTGTTCTAATTTCATTCTTTTATGTGTAGGGGTCCAGTTTTCCCAGCACCAATTACTGAAGAGACTGTCTTTTCTCCATTGTATATCCTTAGCTCCTTTGTCATAGATGAGATAGCCATAGGTATGTAGGTTTCTCTCTGGGCTTTCTGTCCTGTTCCATTGATCTGTGTTTATGCCAATCTACATACACTTGATTCCATTATGGAGACATATAAATACATAGGTTTCAAGATTGTTACCAGTCAGATAAATTCCTCTTCAGTGAATAGGGTGTTTTGTGTCCAGTTCATTGAGAAAGGAGTAGGTCTTGTCTATTACATATTTGGTATATGGAATGGTATCTCTGCTAATTTCAAACTCTGCTTTTACACATCACCCCACGTCACCTTTCCCCTTAAGGAGGCATAAGTGTGTTTTCTAAATGTGTAACTCTGTTCTCTTTTGAAATTCAGTTCATGTGTATCCATGTTTACATTCCCTCTATAAGTGATATATTACAATAAGTTTCTGTTTCTTTGTGGCTCATGTCACTTAGCATTATCGTACCAAAAGCCACTCATTATGCTGCTATTGGCCTTATGACATTGATTTTATGTTTGAGTGACATTCCATTGTATATAAGTACCATGACATCTATATCCATTTTTTTTTCCTTTCCTGGGATATTTAAAGTGTACCGAAGTCGAGGTTCTTGTAAACAGAGCAGCCCTAAACTTTGCACTGGCTGTGTGTTGCGGATTTTTAGTTTTCCCAAAATACACGCCCATGAGTGGAAGTGTGCTATGCTCTATAGCTCTGTTTTAGAAAACAACATACAGTTCTCCAGAGAGGCTGTTGGCAATTTACATCCTGTCCATCGGTGTAACCAGGCTCCCTTTTCTCCATGGCCTGCCCTGCATTTGTGGTTTTTACACTATTTGTGGATGGCCCTTTTGACTGGAGGTAAGGGACACTTCTATGTAGTGTGGATTTTCAATGCCTGCTGGCTTGCTTGGCCAAAAAGGGCGTATGCATTTTTTCCCGAATATATTCAAGAAAATACACATACTCCCTTTTCTGCCAAGGGCAACATTGTTGGAGTTCTGTCGCTTTTCATGTGCTTTAAAGATGACTCCAATGTACCTCTTGAAATCTGTTTCCTTCAATTCTGCCTTGCATTCAAATCCTCTTCACGGCCTTACCTCAATATATTTCTGGATGATAGTTGTCCTTTATAACTCTGCAAGTTTGTGAATTGCTGTGCCCCTGATATCCATTTTTCAAACCGCCTATTTGTGAGCTGGCTGCAATACCGCAGGATGGCTTTAGGCCCTAGTCTGGTTCCAGGGCTTCAGGCTGAGCCTTTGGTTAATGCTTCTTCCTGATGGGAAAGTAGAGTGATATGTGCCCATCCAAACACCTACAGCTAATCTCTCATTTGTTTCCCCTCTTCCTGTTCATCCTCTGCACAATTTGCAAACTGTGCATAACAGGAGGGTAAAGGCGCTGACACTCCAAGTGGGGAGATTTTTAGTAATGCAGATGGAATGGTGAAGCCGAGCACGACGAAAGGAAAAATGAGGTACCTTTTAGAAAACTTTCCCAATTACACAGTGTACCATCCACTGGGTTTCCCAGGCATGTTTTAACTGTAGGAAGATTCCCTTAAACCGGGAGAGTTGGGACCACTAGAATGGGTAGCACACAGTATTGCTCTAAGTGGCGTTCTTTTGCTCACACAACCTCAGCAATCTTGTCAGCCCCAAGTGTCCAGTCTTATGTCTCATCCAGCTCTGGGTGTAAATGTGGTCAATCCAGGTTTGATCACAGGCCCTGAACGTAATTTTTAAGATTTCTCTCTGTTTCGCTGTTTTTGCATTTTGCTTTTGAAACTTATTTTTATAAGGGGGTTTAGCTGAATTTCAGTGCTGTGTTCATGCCATTATACACACATATGGTTTCTTTATGGAGACATGAGAATACATATGTTTTAAAATTCTTAGAGTCAGATATATTCCTCTGCAATGAATAGGGGGTGTTGAGTCCAGTTCATTGTGCAGGGAGTAGCTGTTGTCTATTACATACTTGGTTTAGGTAACGGTATCTGTGTTAATTTAAAACTTTTGTTTTATGCATCACCCCACCTCGGCTTTCCCCTTAAGCAGGCAGAAGATTGTTTTCTAAATGTGTGACTCTGTTGTGTTTGTAATCCAGTTCATGGGTAGCCATGTGTACATTCACCCTATGAGTGATAACTTATGATAAGATTTGTTACTCTGTTATCTTTCCTAACTCAGTTCATGTGTAGCCATGGTTACAGGACCTTTGTAAGTGATATCTTATGATAAGTTTCTTTTTCAATGTGACTTATTTCACTTAGAATCATTGTACCTGAATCCACTCATTTTGCTGCTACTGGCCTTATGACATTGATTTCATGGCTAAGGGATATTCATTCGTACGTAAGTACCACAATTTCTTGACCATTTTTTTCTTTCCTGAGACATTTAAGGTCTACCCAAGTTGAGGTTCGTGTAAGCAGTGCAGCCCTACATTTTCGGGTGGCTCTGTCTTACTGATTTTCATTTTTCCAAATGTATATTCCCTCGACTGGAACTGCCATTGGCTCTGTAGCTCTGTTTTTCATTTCTTTTAGGGAACACAATGCACTCCACCAGATAGGCATTTAGAAATTTACATCCTGCCGATTAGCCTAACAAGACTCCCTGTTCTCCAGGGCCTGTATTGCCTTTCTGGTTTTTACACATTTTTCGGATGTTCCTTTTGACCAGTGGGAAGTGATCGTTCTTGTAGTGCAGATTGGCATTACCTGCTTGCTTGCTTGGCCAAAAAGGGCGTATGCATTTTTTCTTGAATATATTCAGAAGAAAACGCATATGCCTTTTTGGAAAAGTGCATCACTGATGAAGTAGTTCCCCTCTGCCTGTACTTTAAAGGCAATTCCAATGTACTTCTTGAAATCTGTTTCCTGCTATTCTGCCTCGCATTCATGTCCGCCTCGTTGGCTTCCCTCAAAGATTTTTGGAAGATAGTTGTCCTTTTTTAATCTGCCAGTTTGTGAATTGCTGTGCCCCTGAGCTCCATTTTTCAACTCGTTTTTTGTGAACTGAACTCAAGTCCAAAATTTTGTTTCAGGACCTCTACTGGTTCCTGGTGGGTGGCTGAGAATTTGGTAAATTCTTCTTCCTGCCGGGAAATTAGAGTGACATGTGCCCCTCCAAATGTCTAACAGCTGCTCTCTCATTGGTTCTCCCTCTTCCCTTCCATCCTCTGCCAAATTGGCAACCTGTGCGCACCAGGAGGTTAAAGGGGCTGTCTCTGCAAGTTGGGAGCTTGATAGTAAAGCAGTTGGAAAGTCAAACCAGAGCACCAGGAGAGGGACTATTCAATGAGTTTTAGAAAACTTTTGTGTTCACAATGTGTCCATTCTCTAGGTTTCCCGTACATGTTATAGCTGTAGTAATATTCCCTTCAATCTGGAGAGTTGGGTCCCATGGAATGGGGGCCATGCGTTATTGCTATCAAGGGTCTGCATTTGCTCACCCAATCTCACCAATCCTCTCAGTCACAAGTGTCCAGCCTTATGCCACATCCAGCTGTCATTGTAGATAGGGTCATTCCAGGTTTCATCAGAGACCCTGAAGGAATTGTAAAGAAATTTCCTGTTTTTTTTGTTTTGTTTCGAAATTCATTTTTATAGTGGGTTTGAGCTGATTCACGCTGCCATGTTTATGCCAGTCTAGACACACTTGAGTCCCTTACGGACAAATATCAATACATAAGTTTTAAGATTCTTCTTAGTCACATATATTTGTCTGCAGTAAATATGGCCTTTTGAGTCCCTTTCACTGAGGAAGGTGAAGGTCTTTTCTATTCCACAGTTCGTTTTTGGAATGGTACTTGTGCTTATATCAAACACTGGTTTTATGCATCCCCCCACCTCTCCTTCCCCCTTAAGCTGGCAGAAGAGTTGTTTCTAAATGTGAGACTCTGTTCTCTTTCCTAACTCAGTTCATGTGTAGCCATGTTTACAGGATCTTCATAAGTGATATCGTATGATGTTTCTTTTTCTGTGTGACTTATTTCACTTAGAATCATCGTACCTGAATCCACTCACTTTGCTGCTACTGGTCTTATGACATTGATTTCACGGCTGAGGGATATTCCATCGTACATATGTACCACAATTTTTTGAACCATATTTATATTTCCTGGGATATTTAAGGTGTACCCAAGTTGAGGTTTTTGTAAGCAGTGCAGCCCTATATTTGGGGGAGGCTCTGCCTTATTGATTTTCAGTTTTCCCAAGGTATAAGCCCTAGGCTGGAAGTGCCCTTGGCTGTGTAGCTCTGTTGTTTACTTGTTTTAGGGAACAGCATGCACTCCTCCCGTGAGACAGTTGGCAATTTACATCCCGCCCATCAGCACAACATGGCTCCCTGTTCTCCAGGGCCTGTCTTGCCTTTCTAGGTTTTACACATTTTCTGGATGTCCCTTTTTACCAGTGGGAAGTGATACTTCTTTATAGTGCAGATTTGCTTTGCCCGCTTGCTTGCTTGCTTGGCCAAAAAGTGTGTATGCATTTTCTCCTGAATATATTCCCTGCAGTTATATTCCCTTCAACCTGGAGAGTTGCGAACCATTGAATGGGGGCCATGCATTATTGCTTTAAAGGGTCTGCGTTTGCTCAAACTATCTCAACAATCCTCTCTGTCCCAAGTGTCCAGCCTTATGCCACATCCAGCTATCATTGTAGACAGGGTCATTCCAGGTTTCATCATAGACCCTGAAGGAATTGTAAAGAATTTCCCTGTTTTTTTGTTTTGTTTTTGAAATTCCTTTCTATAGTGGACTTGAGCTGATTCTCGCTGCCATGTTTATGTCAGTCTAGACACACTTGATTCCCTGATGGAGACATAGCAATACATAGGTTTTAAGATTCTTACTAGTCAGATCTATTCCTTTGTGGGAAATATGGGGTTTTGAGTCCCTTTAACTGAGGAAGCCGTAGGTCTAGTCTATTCCATAGTTCGTTTTTGGAACGGTACTTGTGCTTATACCAAACTCTGGTTTTATGCATCAGCCCACCTCTCATTGCCCCTTAAACAGGCATAAGAGTGTTTTCTAAATGTGAGATTCTGTTCTCTTTCCTAAATCAGTTCATGTGTAGCCATGTTTACAGAATCTTCATAAGTGATATCTTATGATGTTTCTTTTTCTGTGTGACTTATTTCACTTAGAATCTTCGTACCTGAATCCACTCACTTTGCTGCTACTTGTCTTATGACATTGATTGCATGGCTGAGGGATATTCCATCCTACGTAAGTAGCACAATTTTTTGAACCATTTTTATATTTCCTGGGATATTTAAAGTGTACCCAAGTTGAGGTTCTTGTAAGCAGTGCAGCCCTAAATTTGGGGGTGGCTCTGTCTTATTGATTTTCAGTTTTCCCAAGGTATATTCCCTAGACTGGAAGTGCCCTTGGCTCTCTTGCTCTGTTGTTTTCTTGTTTTAGGGAACGCAATGCACTCCTCCAGTGAGGCAGTTGGCAATTTACATCCCGCCCATCAGCATAACAAGGCTCCATGTTCTCCAGGGCCTGTCTTGCCTTTCTGGTTTTTACGCATTTGTGGATGTCCCTTTTGACCGGTGGGAAGTGATACTTCTTTGTAGTGCAGATTTGCATTGCCCGCTTGCTTGCTTGGCCAAAAAGGGCGTATGCGTTTTCTCCTGAATATATTCAGGAGAAAACGCATACGCCCTTTTTGGCCAAGTGCGTCATTGTCGAAGTTGTGATCCTCTTCCTGTGCTTTAAAGGTGAATCCAACGTACCTCTTGAAATCTGTTTCCTACTATTCTGCCTCGCTTTCAAGTCCACCTGGTTGCCTTCCCTCAACAGATATTTGGACGATAGTTGTCCTTTATTACTCTGCCAGTTTGTGAATTGCTGTTCCCCTGAGCTCAATTATTCAACTCGTATTTTGAGAGCTGTAGCAAGTCCAAAATTTTGGTTCAGGACCTATACTGGTTCCTGGTGGGTGGCTGAGACTCTGGTTAATTCTTCTTCCTGCCGGGAAATTAGAGGGACATGTGCCCGTCCAAATGCCTAACAGCTACTCTCTAATTGGATCTCCCTCTTCCCTTCCATCCTCTTGCAAATTGGCAACCTGTGCGAAACAGGAGGTTAAAGGGGTTGTCCCCTCAAGTTGGGAGATTGATAGTAAAGCAGTTGGAAAGTCAAAGCAGAGCACCAGGAGAGGGACTACTCGTTGAGTTTTAGAAACATTTTTTATTAACAATGTGTCCATTCTGTAGGTTTCCCGTACATGTTATAGCTGTAGTAATATTCCCTTCAACATGGAGAGTTGGGACCCATGGAATGGGGGCCATGCATTTTTGCTTTAAAGGGTCTGCATTTGCTCACCCAATCTCACCAATCCTCTCAGTCCCAAGTGTCCAGTCTTATACCACATCCAGTTGTCATTGTAGATAGGGTCATTCCAGGTTTTATCAGAGACCCTGAAGGAATTGGAAAGAATTTCCCTGTTTTTTGGTTTTGTTTTTGAAATTCCTTTTGGTAGTGGTTTTGAGCTGATTCTTGCTGCCATGTTTATGCCAGTCTAGACACACTTGATTCCCTTACGGAGACATATCAATACATAGGATTTAAGTTTCTTACTAGTCAGATCTATTCCTCTGCGGGAAATATGGGGTTTTGAGTCCCTTTCACTGAGGAAGGTGTAGGTCTTGTCTATTCCAAAGTTGGTTTTAGAAATGGTACCTGTGCTTATATCAATCTCTGGTTATATGCATCACCCCACTTCTCCTTCCCCCTTAAGGAGGCATAAGAGTGTTTTCTATCTGTGAGACTCTATTCTCTTTCCTAACTCAGTTCATTTGTAGCCATGTTTACAGGATCCTCATAAGTGATATCTTATGATAAGTTTCTTTTTCTGTGTGACTTATTTCACTTAGAATCATCGTACCTGAATCCACTCACTTTGCTGCTCCTGGTCTTATGTCATTGATTTCATGGCTGAGGGATATTACATCCTACATAATTACCACAATTTTTTGAACCATTTTTATATTTCCTGGGATATTTAAGGTGTACCCAAGATGAGGTTCTTGTAAGCAGTGCAGCCTTAATTTGTGGGTGCCTCTGTCATTGATTTTCAGTTTTCCAAATGTATATTCCCTAGACTGGAAGTGCCCTTGTCTCTGTAGCTCTGTTGTTTACTTGTTTTAGGGAACGCAATGCACTCCTCCAGTGAGGCAGTTGGCAATTTACACCCCGCCCTTCAGCATAACAAGGCTCCCGGTTCTCCAGGGCCTGCCTTGCCTTTCTGGTTTTTACACATTTTGTGGATGTCCCTTTTGACCGGTGGGAAGTGATACTTCTTTCTAGTGCAGATTTGCATTGCCCGCTTGCTTGCTTGGCCAAAAGGGGCCTATGCGTTTTCTCCTGAATATATTCAGGAGAAAACGCATAGGCCCTTTTTGGCCAAGTGCGTCATTGTCGAAGTTGTGCCCCTCTTCCTGTGCTTTAAAGGCAATTACAACGTACCTCTTGAAATCTATTTCCTCCTATTCTGCCTCGCTTTCAAGTCCGCCTCATTGCCTTCCCTCAACAGATTGTTGGACGATAGTTGTCCTTTATTACTCTGCCATTTTGTGAATTGCTGTGCCCCTGAGCTCCATTTTTCAACTCGTTTTCTTGTGAGCTGTACGCAAGTCCAAAATTTTGGTTCAGGAACTTTACTGGTTCACGGTGGGTGGCTGAGACTTTGGTTAATTCTACTTCCTGCTGGGAAATTAGAGTGACATGTGCCCGTCCAAATGCCAAACAGCTTATCTCTCACTGGTTCTCCCTCTTCCCTTCCATCCTCTGCCAAATTGGCAACCTGTGCGAACCAGGAGCTTAAAGGGGCTGTCTCTCCAAGTTGGGAGATTGATAGTAAAGCAGTTGGAAAGTCAAACCGGAGCACCAGGAGAGGGACTATTCGTTGAGTTTTAGAAACCTTTTGTATTCACAGTGTGTCCATTCTCTAGGTTTCCCGTACATATTATAGCTGTAGTAATATTCCCTTCAACCTGTAGAGTTGGGACCCATGGTATGGGGGCCTTCCATTTTTGCTTTAAAGGGTCTGCATTTGCTCAACCAATCTCACCAATCCTCTCAGTCCCAAGTGTCCAGCCTTATGCCACATCCAGCTGTCATTGTAGATAGGGTCATTCCAGGTTTCATCAGAGACCCTGAAGGAATTGTAAAGAATTTCCCGGTTTTTTGCTTTTGTTTTTGAAATTCCTTTTTATAGTTGGTTTGAGCTGATTCTCGCTGCCATATTTATGCCAGTCTAGACACACTTGATTCCCTTATGGAGACATATCAGTACATAGGTTTTAAGATTCTTACTTGTCAGATCTATTCCTCTGTGGGAAATATGGGGTTTTGAGTCCCTTTCACTGAGGAAGGTGTAGGTCTTGTCTATTCCAAAGTTGGCTTTAGAAACGGTACCCGTGCTTATATCAAACTCTGGTTTTATGCATCACCCCACCTCTCCTTCCCCCTTAAGCAGGCATAACAGTGTTTTCTAAATGTGAGACTCTGTTCTCTTTCTTAACTCAGTTCATGTGTAGCCATGTTTACAGCATCTTCATAAGTGATATCTTATGATAAGTTTCTTTTTTCTGTATGACTTATTTCACTTAAAATCATCGCACCTGAATCCACTCACTTTGCTGCTCCTGGTCTTATGACATTGATTTCATGGCTGAGGGATATTCCATCGTACATAAGTACCACACTTTTTTGAACCATTTTTATATTTCCTGGGATATTTAAGGTGTACCCAAGGTGAGGTTCTTGTAAGCAGTGCAGCCCTAAATTTGGTGGTGGCTCTTTCTTATTGATTTCCACTTTCCCAAGGTATATTCTCTAGACTGGAAGTGCCCTTGGCTCTGTAGCTCTGTTGTTTACTTGTTTTAGGGAACACAATGCACGCCTCCAGTGAGGCAGTTGGCAATTTACATCCCGCCCATCAGCATAACAAGGCTCCCTGTTCTCCAGGGCCTGTCTTGCCTTTCAGGTTTTTACACATTTGTGGATGTCCCTTTTTACCGGTGGGAAGTGATACTTCTTTCTAGTGCAGATTTGCATTGCCCGCTTTCTTGCTTGGCGAAAAAGGGTGTATGCGTTTTCTCCTGAATACATTCAGGAGAAAACGCATACGCACTTTTTGGCCAAGTGCGTCATTGTCGAACTTGTGCCCCTCTTCCTGTGCTTTAAAGGCGATTCCAACGTACCTCTTGAAATCTGTTTCCCTCTATTCTGCCTCGCTTTCAAGTCTGCCTCGTTGCCTTCCCTCAACAGATTGTTGGACGATAGTTGTCATTTATTACTCTGCCAGTTTGTGAATTGCTGTGCCCCTGAGCTCCATTTTTCAACTCGTTTTTTTGTGAGCTGTACGCAACTGCAAAATTTTGGTTCAGGACCTTTACTGGTTCCCGGTGGGTGGCTGAGACTCTGGTTAATTCTTCTTCCTGCCGGGAAATTAGAGTGACATGTGCCCATCGAAATGCCTAACAGCTACTCTCTCATTGGTTCTCCCTCTTCCCTTCCATCCTCTGCCAAATTGGCAACCTGTGCAAACCAGGATGTTAAAGGGGTTGTCTCTCCAAGTTGGGAGATTGATAGTAAAGCAGTTGGAAAGTCAAGGCGGAGCACCAGGAGAGGGACTATTTGTTGAGTTTTAGAAACCTTTTGTATTCACAGTGTGTCCATTCTCTAGGTTTCCCGTACATGTTATAGCTGTAGTAATATTCCCTTCAACGTGGAGAGTTGGGACCCATGGAATGGGGGCCATGCATTTTTGCTTTAAAGGGTCTGCATTTGCTCACCCAATCTCACCAATCCTCTCAGTCCTAGGTGTCCAGCTTTATGCCACATCCAGCTGTCATTGTAGATAGGGTCATTCCAGGTTTCATCAGAGAACCTGAAGGAAATGTAAAGAATTTCCCTGTTTTTTGGTTTTGTTTTTGAAATTCCTTTTTATAGTGGGTTTGAGCTGATTCTCGCTGCCATGTTTATGCCAGTCTGGACACACTTGATTCCCTTACAGAGACATATCAATACATAGGTTTTAAGATACTTTCTAGTCAGATCTATTCCTCTGCTGGAAATATGGGGTTTTGACTCCCTTTCACTGAGGAAGGTGTAGGTCTTCTCTATTCCACAGTTTGTTTTAGAAATGGTACCTGTGCTTATATCAAACTCTGGTTTTATGCATCACCCCACCTCTCCTTTCCCCTTAAGCAGGCATAAGAGTGTTTTCTAAATGTGAGACTCTGTTCTCTTTACTAAATCAGTTCATGTGTAGCCATGTTTACAGGATCTTCATAAGTGATATCGTAGGATAAGTTTCTTTTTCTGTGTGACTTATTTCACTTAGAATCATCGTACCTGAATCCACTCACTTTGCTGCTCCTGGTTTTATGACATTGATTTCATGGCTGAGGGATATTCCATCGTACATAAATACCACAGTTTTTTCAACCATTTTTATATTTCCTGGGATATTTAAGGTGTACCCAAGTTGAGGTTCTTGTAAGCAGTGCAGCCCTAAATTTGGTGGTGGCTCTGTCTTATTGATTTTCAGTTTTCCCAAGGTATATTCCCTAGACTGGAAGTGCCCTTGGCTCTGTAGCTCTGTTGTTTACTTGTTTTAGGGAACGCAATGCACTCCTCCAGTGAGGCAGTTGGCAATTTACATCCCGCCCATCAGCATAACAAGGCTCCCTCTTCTCCAGGGCCTGTCTTGCCTTTCTGGTTTTTACACATTTTGTGGATGTCCCTTTTGACCGGTGGGAAGTGATACTTCTTTGTAGTGCAGATTTCATTGCCCGCTTGCTGGCTTGGCCAAAAAGGACGTATGCGTTTTCTCATGAATATATTAAGGAGAAAACGCATACGCCCTTCTTGGCCAAGTGCATCATTGTCGAAGTTGTGCCCCACTTCCTGTGCTTTAAAGGCGATTCCAACGTACCTCTTGAAATCTGTTTCCTGCTATTCTGCCTCGGTTTCAAGTCTGCCTCGTTGCCTTCCCTCAACAGATTTTTGGACGATAGTTGTCCTTTATTACTGTGCCAGTTTGTGAATTGCTGTGCCCCTGAGCTCCATTTTTCAACTCGTTTTTTGTGAGCTGTACGCAAGTCCAAAATTTTGGTTCAGGACCTATACTGGTTCCCGGTGGGTGGCTGAGACTCTGGTTAATTCTTCTTCCAGCCGGGAAATTAGAGTGACATGTGCCCGTCCAAATGCCTAACAGCTACTGTCTCATTGGTTCTCCCTATTCCCTTCCATCCTCTGCGAAATCGGCAACCTGTGCGAACCAGCAGGTTAAAGGGGTGGTCTCTCCAAGTTGGGAGATTGATAGTAAAGCAGTTGGAAAGTCAAAGCGGAGCACCAGGAGAGGGACTACTCGTTGAGTTTTAGAAAGCTTTTGTATTCACAGTGTGTCCATTCTCTAGGTTTCCCGTACATGTTATAGCTGCAGTAATATTCCCTTCCACATGGAGAGTTGGGACCCATGGAATGGGGGCCATACATTTTTGCTTTAAAGGGTCTGCATTTGCTCACCCAATCTCACCAATCCTCTCAGTCCCAGGTGTCCAGCCATATGCCACATCCAGCTGTCATTGTAGATAGGGTCATTCCAGGTTTCATCAGAGACCCTGAAGGAAATGCAAAGAATTTCCCGGTTTTTTGGTTTTGTTTTTGAAATTCCTTTTTATAGTGGGTTTGATCTGATTCTCGCTGCCATGTTTATGCCAGTCTAGACACACTTGATTCCCTTACAGAGACATATCAATACATAGGTTTTAAGATTCTTACTAGTCAGATCTATTCCTCTGCGGGAAATATGGGGTTTTGAGTCCCTTTCACTGAGGAAGGTGTAGGTCTTGTCTATTCCACAGTTGGTTTTAGAAATGGTACCTGTGCTTATATCAAACTCTGGTTTTATGCATCACCCCACCTCTCCTTTCCCCTTAAGCAGGCATAAGAGTGTTTTCTAAATGTAACACTCTGTTCTCTTTCCTAACTCAGTTCATGTGTAGCCATGTTTACAGGATCTTCATAAGTGATATCTTATGATAAGTTTATTTTTCTGTGTGACTTATTTCACTTAGAATCATCGAACCTGAATCCACTCACTTTGCTGCTCCTGGTCTTATGACATTGATTTCATGGCTGAGGGATATTCCATCGTATATAAATACCGCAGTTTTTTGAACCATTTTTATATTTCCTGGGATATTTAAGGTGTACTCAAGTTGAGGTTCTTGTAAGCAGTGCAGCCCAAATTTGGGGGTGGCTCTGTCTTATTGATTTTCAGTTTTCCCAATGTATATTCCCTAGACTGGAAGTGACCTTGGCTCTGTAGCTCTGTTGTTTACTTGTTTTAGGGAATGCAATGCAGTCCTCCAGTGAGGCAGTTGGCAATTTACATCCCGCCCATCAGCATAACAAGGCTCCCTGTTCTCCAGGGCCTGTCTTGCCTTTCTGGTTTTTACACATTTGTGGATGTCCCTTTTGACCGGTGGGAAGTGATACTTCTTTGTAGTGCAGATTTGCATTGCCCGCTTGCTTGCTTGGCCAAAAAGGTCGTATGCGTTTTCTCCTGAATATATTCAGGAGAAAACGCATACGCCCTTTTTGGCCAAGTGCGTCATTGTCGAAGTTGTGCCCCTCTTCCTGTGCTTTAAAGGCGATTCCAACGTACCTCTTGAAATCTGTTTCCTGCTATTCTGCCTCGCTTTCAAGTCTGCCTCGTTGCCTTCCCTCAACAGATTTTTGGACGATAGTTGTCCTTTATTACTCTGCCAGTTTGTGAATTGCTGTGCCCCTGAGCTCCATTTTTCAACTCGTTTTTTGTGAGCTGTACGCAAGTCCAAAATTTTGGTTCAGGACCTATACTGGTTCCCGGTGGGTGGCTGAGACTCTGGTTAATTCTTCTTCCTGCCGGGAAATTAGAGTGGCATGTGCCCGTCCAAATGCCTAACAGCTACTGTCTCATTGGTTCTCCCTCTTCCCTTCCATCCTCTGCGAAATCGGCAACCTGTGCGAAACAGGAGGTTAAAGGGGTTGTCTCTCCAAGTTGGGAGATTGATAGTAAAGCAGTTGGAAAGTCAAACCAGAGCACCAGGAGAGGGACTACTCGTTGAGTTTTAGAAACCTTCTGTATTCACAGTGTGTCCATTCTCTAGGTTTCCCGTACATGTTATAGCTCTAGTAATATTCCCTTCAACATGGAGAGTTGGGACCCATGGAATGGGGGCCATGCATTTTTGCTTTAAATGGTCTGCATTTGCTCACCAAATCTCACCATTCCTCTCTGTCCCAGGTGTCCAGCCTTATGCCACATTCAGCTGTCATTGTAGATAGGGTCATTCCAGGTTTTATCAGAGACCCTGAAGGAAATGTAAAGAATTTCCCTGTTTTTTGGTTTTGTTTTTGAAATTCCTTTTTATAGTGGGTTTGAGCTGATTCTCGCTGCCATGTTTATGCCAGTCTAGACACACTTGATTCCCTTACAGAGACTTATCAATACATAGGTTTTAAGTTCTTACTAGTCAGATCTGTTCCTCTGGGGGAAATATGGGGTTTTGAGTCCCTTTCACTGAGGAAGGTGTAGGTCTTGTCGATTCCACAGTTGGTTTTAGAAATGTTACCTGTGCTTATATCAAACTCTGGTTTTATGCATCACCCCACCTCTCCTTTCCCCTTAAGCAGGCATAAGAGTGTTTTCTAAATGTGAGACTCTGTTCTCTTTACTAAATCAGTTCATGTGTAGCCATGTTTACAGGATCTTCATAAGTGATATCGTAGGATAAGTTTCTTTTTCTGTGTGACTTATTTCACTTAGAATCATCGTACCTGAATCCACTCACTTTGCTGCTCCTGGTTTTATGACATTGATTTCATGGCTGAGGGATATTCCATCGTACATAAATACCACAGTTTTTTCAACCATTTTTATATTTCCTGGGATATTTAAGGTGTACCCAAGTTGAGGTTCTTGTAAGCAGTGCAGCCCTAAATTTGGTGGTGGCTCTGTCTTATTGATTTTCAGTTTTCCCAAGGTATATTCCCTAGACTGGAAGTGCCCTTGGCTCTGTAGCTCTGTTGTTTACTTGTTTTAGGGAACGCAATGCACTCCTCCAGTGAGGCAGTTGGCAATTTACATCCCGCCCATCAGCATAACAAGGCTCCCTCTTCTCCAGGGCCTGTCTTGCCTTTCTGGTTTTTACACATTTTGTGGATGTCCCTTTTGACCGGTGGGAAGTGATACTTCTTTGTAGTGCAGATTTCATTGCCCGCTTGCTGGCTTGGCCAAAAAGGACGTATGCGTTTTCTCATGAATATATTCAGGAGAAAACGCATACGCCCTTCTTGGCCAAGTGCATCATTGTCGAAGTTGTGCCCCACTTCCTGTGCTTTAAAGGCGATTCCAACGTACCTCTTGAAATCTGTTTCCTGCTATTCTGCCTCGCTTTCAAGTCTGCCTCGTTGCCTTCCCTCAACAGATTTTTGGACGATAGTTGTCCTTTATTACTGTGCCAGTTTGTGAATTGCTGTGCCCCTGAGCTCCATTTTTCAACTCGTTTTTTGTGAGCTGTACGCAAGTCCAAAATTTTGGTTCAGGACCTATACTGGTTCCCGGTGGGTGGCTGAGACTCTGGTTAATTCTTCTTCCTGCCGGGAAATTAGAGTGACATGTGCCCGTCCAAATGCCTAACAGCTACTCTCTCATTGGTTCTCCCTCTTCCCTTCCATCCTCTGCCAAATTGGCAACCTGTGCAAACCAGGAGGTTAAAGGGGTTGTCTCTCCAAGTTGGGAGATTGATAGTAAAGCAGTTGGAAAGTCAAGGCGGAGCACCAGGAGAGGGACTATTTGTTGAGTTTTAGAAACCTTTTGTATTCACACTGTGTCCATTCTCTAGGTTTCCCGTACATGTTATAGCTGTAGTAATATTCCCTTCAACGTGGAGAGTTGGGACCCATGGAATGGGGGCCATGCATTTTTGCTTTAAAGGGTCTGCATTTGCTCACCCAATCTCACCAATGCTCTCAGTCCCAGGTGTCCAGCTTTATGCCACATCCAGCTGTCATTGTAGATAGGGTCATTCCAGGTTTCATCAGAGAACCTGAAGGAAATGTAAAGAATTTCCCTGTTTTTTGGTTTTGTTTTTGAAATTCCTTTTTATAGTGGGTTTGAGCTGATTCTCGCTGCCATGTTTATGCCAGTCTGGACACACTTGATTCCCTTACAGAGACATATCAATACATAGGTTTTAAGATTCTTACTAGTCAGATCTATTCCTCTGCTGGAAATATGGGGTTTTGAGTCCCTTTCACTGAGGAAGGTGTAGGTCTTCTCTATTCCACAGTTTGTTTTAGAAATGGTACCTGTGCTTATATCAAACTCTGGTTTTATGCATCACCCCACCTCTCCTTTCCCCTTAAGCAGGCATAAGAGTGTTTTCTAAATGTGAGACTCTGTTCTCTTTACTAAATCAGTTCATGTGTAGCCATGTTTACAGGATCTTCATAAGTGATATCGTAGGATAAGTTTCTTTTTCTGTGTGACTTATTTCACTTAGAATCATCGTACCTGAATCCACTCACTTTGCTGCTCCTGGTTTTATGACATTGATTTCATGGCTGAGGGATATTCCATCGTACATAAATACCACAGTTTTTTCAACCATTTTTATATTTCCTGGGATATTTAAGGTGTACCCAAGTTGAGGTTCTTGTAAGCAGTGCAGCCCTAAATTTGGTGGTGGCTCTGTCTTATTGATTTTCAGTTTTCCCAAGGTATATTCCCTAGACTGGAAGTGCCCTTGGCTCTGTAGCTCTGTTGTTTACTTGTTTTAGGGAACGCAATGCACTCCTCCAGTGAGGCAGTTGGCAATTTACATCCTGCCCATCAGCATAACAAGGCTCCCTCTTCTCCAGGGCCTGTCTTGCCTTTCTGGTTTTTACACATTTTGTGGATGTCCCTTTTGACCGGTGGGAAGTGATACTTCTTTGTAGTGCAGATTTCATTGCCCGCTTGCTGGCTTGGCCAAAAAGGACGTATGCGTTTTCTCATGAATATATTCAGGAGAAAACGCATACGCCCTTCTTGGCCAAGTGCATCATTGTCGAAGTTGTGCCCCACTTCCTGTGCTTTAAAGGCGATTCCAACGTACTTCTTGAAATCTGTTTCCTGCTATTCTGCCTCGCTTTCAAGTCTGCCTCGTTGCCTTCCCTCAACAGATTTTTGGACGATAGTTGTCCTTTATTACTGTGCCAGTTTGTGAATTGCTGTGCCCCTGAGCTCCATTTTTCAACTCGTTTTTTGTGAGCTGTACGCAAGTCCAAAATTTTGGTTCAGGACCTATACTGGTTCCCGGTGGGTGGCTGAGACTCTGGTTAATTCTTCTTCCTGCCGGGAAATTAGAGTGACATGTGCCCGTCCAAATGCCTAACAGCTACTCTCTCATTGGTTCTCCCTCTTCCCTTCCATCCTCTGCCAAATTGGCAACCTGTGCAAACCAGGAGGTTAAAGGGGTTGTCTCTCCAAGTTGGGAGATTGATAGTAAAGCAGTTGGAAAGTCAAGGCGGAGCACCAGGAGAGGGACTATTTGTTGAGTTTTAGAAACCTTTTGTATTCACACTGTGTCCATTCTCTAGGTTTCCCGTACATGTTATAGCTGTAGTAATATTCCCTTCAACGTGGAGAGTTGGGACCCATGGAATGGGGGCCATGCATTTTTGCTTTAAAGGGTCTGCATTTGCTCACCCAATCTCACCAATGCTCTCAGTCCCAGGTGTCCAGCTTTATGCCACATCCAGCTGTCATTGTAGATAGGGTCATTCCAGGTTTCATCAGAGAACCTGAAGGAAATGTAAAGAATTTCCCTGTTTTTTGGTTTTGTTTTTGAAATTCCTTTTTATAGTGGGTTTGAGCTGATTCTCGCTGCCATGTTTATGCCAGTCTGGACACACTTGATTCCCTTACAGAGACATATCAATACATAGGTTTTAAGATTCTTACTAGTCAGATCTATTCCTCTGCTGGAAATATGGGGTTTTGAGTCCCTTTCACTGAGGAAGGTGTAGGTCTTCTCTATTCCACAGTTTGTTTTAGAAATGGTACCTGTGCTTATATCAAACTCTGGTTTTATGCATCACCCCACCTCTCCTTTCCCCTTAAGCAGGCATAAGAGTGTTTTCTAAATGTGAGACTCTGTTCTCTTTACTAAATCAGTTCATGTGTAGCCATGTTTACAGGATCTTCATAAGTGATATCGTAGGATGAGTTTCTTTTTCTGTGTGACTTATTTCACTTAGAATCATCGTACCTGAATCCACTCACTTTGCTGCTCCTGGTTTTATGACATTGATTTCATGGCTGAGGTATATTCCATCGTACATAAATACCACAGTTTTTTCAACCATTTTTATATTTCCTGGGATATTTAAGGTGTACCCAAGTTGAGGTTCTTGTAAGCAGTGCAGCCCTAAATTTGGTGGTGGCTCTGTCTTATTGATTTTCAGTTTTCCCAAGGTATATTCCCTAGACTGGAAGTGCCCTTGGCTCTGTAGCTCTGTTGTTTACTTGTTTTAGGGAACGCAATGCACTCCTCCAGTGAGGCAGTTGGCAATTTACATCCTGCCCATCAGCATAACAAGGCTCCCTCTTCTCCAGGGCCTGTCTTGCCTTTCTGGTTTTTACACATTTTGTGGATGTCCCTTTTGACCGGTGGGAAGTGATACTTCTTTGTAGTGCAGATTTCATTGCCCGCTTGCTGGCTTGGCCAAAAAGGACGTATGCGTTTTCTCATGAATATATTCAGGAGAAAACGCATACGCCCTTCTTGGCCAAGTGCATCATTGTCGAAGTTGTGCCCCACTTCCTGTGCTTTAAAGGCGATTCCAACGTACCTCTTGAAATCTGTTTCCTGCTATTCTGCCTCGCTTTCAAGTCTGCCTCGTTGCCTTCCCTCAACAGATTTTTGGACGATAGTTGTCCTTTATTACTCTGCCAGTTTGTGAATTGCTGTGCCCCTGAGCTCCATTTTTCAACTCGTTTTTTGTGAGCTGTACGCAAGTCCAAAATTTTGGTTCAGGACCTATACTGGTTCCCGGTGGGTGGCTGAGACTCTGGTTAATTCTTCTTCCTGCCGGGAAATTAGAGTGGCATGTGCCCGTCCAAATGCCTAACAGCTACTGTCTCATTGGTTCTCCCTCTTCCCTTCCATCCTCTGCGAAATCGGCAACCTGTGCGAAACAGGAGGTTAAAGGGGTTGTCTCTCCAAGTTGGGAGATTGATAGTAAAGCAGTTGGAAAGTCAAACCAGAGCACCAGGAGAGGGACTACTCGTTGAGTTTTAGAAACCTTCTGTATTCACAGTGTGTCCATTCTCTAGGTTTCCCGTACATGTTATAGCTCTAGTAATATTCCCTTCAACATGGAGAGTTGGGACCCATGGAATGGGGGCCATGCATTTTTGCTTTAAAGGGTCTGCATTTGCTCACCGAATCTCACCATTCCTCTCTGTCCCAGGTGTCCAGCCTTATGCCACATACAGCTGTCATTGTAGATAGGGTCATTCCAGGTTTTATCAGAGACCCTGAAGGAAATGTAAAGAATTTCCCGGTTTTTTGGTTTTGTTTTTGAAATTCCTTTTTATAGTGGGTTTGAGCTGATTCTCGCTGCCATGTTTATGCCAGTCTAGACACACTTGATTCCCTTACAGAGACTTATCAATACATAGGTTTTAAGTTCTTACTAGTCAGATCTGTTCCTCTGGGGGAAATATGGGGTTTTGAGTCCCTTTCACTGAGGAAGGTGTAGGTCTTGTCGATTCCACAGTTGGTTTTAGAAATGTTACCTGTGCTTATATCAAACTCTGGTTTTATGCATCACCCCACCTCTCCTTTCCCCTTTAGCAGGCATAAGAGTGTTTTCTAAATGTGAGACTCTGTTCTCTTTCCGAACTCAGTTCATGTGTAGCCATGTTTACAGGATCTTCATAAGTGATATCTTATGATAAGTTTCTTTTTCTCTGTGACTTATTTCACTTAGAATAATCGTACCTGAATCCACTCACTTTGCTGCTCCTGTTCTTATGACATTGATTTTATGGCTGAGGAATATTCCATCGTACATAAATACCACAGTTTTTTGAACCATTTTTATATTTCCTGGGATATTTAAGGTGTACCCAAGTTGAGGTTCTTGTAAGCAGTGCAGCCCTAAATTTGGGTTGGCTCTGTCTTATTGATTTTCAGTTTTCCCAAGGTATATTCCCTAGACTGGAATTGCCCTTGGCTCTGTAGCTCTGTTGTTTACTTGTTTTAGGGAACGCAATGCACTCCTCCAGTGATGCGCTTGGCAATTTACATCCCGCCCATCAGCATAACAAGGCTCCCTCTTCTCCATGGCCTGTCTTGCCTTTCTGGTTTTTACACATTTGTGGATGTCCCTTTTGACTGGTGGGAAGTGATACTTCTTTATAGTGCAGATTTGCATTGCACGCTAGCTTGCTTGGCCAAAAAGGGGCGTATGCGTTTTCTCCTGAATATATTCAGGAGAAAACGCATACGCCCTTTTTGGCCAAGTGCGTCATTGTCGAAGTTGTGCCCCTCTTCCTGTGCTTTAAAGGCGATTCCAACGTACCTCTTGAAATCTGTTTCCTGCTATTCTGCCTCGCAGTCTAGTCCACCTCGTTGCCTTCCCTCAACAGATTTTTGGATGTTAGTTGTCCTTTATTACTCTGCCAGTTTGTGAATTGCTGTGCCCCTGAGCTCCATTTTTCAACTCGTTTTTTTGTGAGCTGTACGCAACTGCAAAATTTTGGTTCAGGACCTATACTGGTTCCCGGTGGGTGGCTGAGACTGTGGTTAATTCTTCTTCCTGCCGGGAAATTAGAGTGACATGTGCCCGTCCAAATGCCTAACAGCTACTCTCTCATTGGTTCTCCCTCTTCCCTTCCATCCTCTGCCAAATTGGCAACCTGTGCAAACCAGGAGGTTAAAGGTGTTTTCTCTCCAAGTTGGGAGATTGATAGTAAAGCAGTTGGAAAGTCAAGGCGGAGCACCAGGAGAGGGACTATTTGTTCAGTTTTAGAAACCTTTTGTATTCACAGTGTGTCCATTCTCTAGGTTTCCCGTACATGTTATAGCTGTAGTAATATTCCCTTCAACGTGGAGAGTTGGGACCCATGGAATGGGGGCCATGCATTTTTGCTTTAAAGGGTCTGCATTTGCTCACCCAATCTCACCAATCCTCTCAGTCCCAGGTGTCCAGCTTTATGCCACATCCAGCTGTCATTGTAGATAGGGTCATTCCAGGTTTCATCAGAGAACCTGAAGGAAATGTAAAGAATTTCCCTGTTTTTTGGTTTTGTTTTTGAAATTCCTTTTTATAGTGGGTTTGAGCTGATTCTCGCTGCCATGTTTATGCCAGTCTGGACACACTTGATTCCCTTACAGAGACATATCAATACATAGGTTTTAAGATTCTTACTAGTCAGATCTATTCCTCTGCTGGAAATATGGGGTTTTGACTCCCTTTCACTGAGGAAGGTGTAGGTCTTCTCTATTCCACAGTTTGTTTTAGAAATGGTACCTGTGCTTATATCAAACTCTGGTTTTATGCATCACCCCACCTCTCCTTTCCCCTTAAGCAGGCATAAGAGTGTTTTCTAAATGTGAGACTCTGTTCTCTTTACTAAATCAGTTCATGTGTAGCCATGTTTACAGGATCTTCATAAGTGATATCGTAGGATAAGTTTCTTTTTCTGTGTGACTTATTTCACTTAGAATCATCGTACCTGAATCCACTCACTTTGCTGCTCCTGGTTTTATGACATTGATTTCATGGCTGAGGGATATTCCATCGTACATAAATACCACAGTTTTTTCAACAATTTTTATATTTCCTGGGATATTTAAGGTGTACCCAAGTTGAGGTTCTTGTAAGCAGTGCAGCCCTAAATTTGGTGGTGGCTCTGTCTTATTGATTTTCAGTTTTCCCAAGGTATATTCCCTAGACTGGAAGTGCCCTTGGCTCTGTAGCTCTGTTGTTTACTTGTTTTAGGGAACGCAATGCACTCCTCCAGTGAGGCAGTTGGCAATTTACATCCCGCCCATCAGCATAACAAGGCTCCCTCTTCTCCAGGGCCTGTCTTGCCTTTCTGGTTTTTACACATTTTGTGGATGTCCCTTTTGACCGGTGGGAAGTGATACTTCTTTGTAGTGCAGATTTCATTGCCCGCTTGCTGGCTTGGCCAAAAAGGACGTATGCGTTTTCTCATGAATATATTCAGGAGAAAACGCATACGCCCTTCTTGGCCAAGTGCATCATTGTCGAAGTTGTGCCCCACTTCCTGTGCTTTAAAGGCGATTCCAACGTACCTCTTGAAATCTGTTTCCTGCTATTCTGCCTCGCTTTCAAGTCTGCCTCGTTGCCTTCCCTCAACAGATTTTTGGACGATAGTTGTCCTTTATTACTCTGCCAGTTTGTGAATTGCTGTGCCCCTGAGCTCCATTTTTCAACTCGTTTTTTGTGAGCTGTACGCAAGTCCAAAATTTTGGTTCAGGACCTATACTGGTTCCCGGTGGGTGGCTGAGACACTGGTTAATTCTTCTTCCTGCCGGGAAATTAGAGTGGCATGTGCCCGTCCAAATGCCTAACAGCTACTGTCTCATTGGTTCTCCCTCTTCGCTTCCATCCTCTGCGAAATCGGCAACCTGTGCGAAACAGGAGGTTAAAGGGGTTGTCTCTCCAAGTTGGGAGATTGATAGTAAAGCAGTTGGAAAGTCAAACCAGAGCACCAGGAGAGGGACTACTCGTTGAGTTTTAGAAACCTTCTGTATTCACAGTGTGTCCATTCTCTAGGTTTCCCGTACATGTTATAGCTCTAGTAATATTCCCTTCAACATGGAGAGTTGGGACCCATGGAATGGGGGCCATGCATTTTTGCTTTAAAGGGTCTGCATTTGCTCACCGAATCTCACCATTCCTCTCTGTCCCAGGTGTCCAGCCTTATGCCACATACAGCTGTCATTGTAGATAGGGTCATTCCAGGTTTTATCAGAGACCCTGAAGGAAATGTAAAGAATTTCCCGGTTTTTTGGTTTTGTTTTTGAAATTCCTTTTTATAGTGGGTTTGAGCTGATTCTCGCTGCCATGTTTATGCCAGTCTAGACACACTTGATTCCCTTACAGAGACTTATCAATACATAGGTTTTAAGTTCTTACTAGTCAGATCTGTTCCTCTGGGGGAAATATGGGGTTTTGAGTCCCTTTCACTGAGGAAGGTGTAGGTCTTGTCGATTCCACAGTTGGTTTTAGAAATGTTACCTGTGCTTACATCAAACTCTGGTTTTATGCATCACCCCACCTCTCCTTTCCCCTTTAGCAGGCATAAGAGTGTTTTCTAAATGTGAGACTCTGTTCTCTTTCCGAACTCAGTTCATGTGTAGCCATGTTTACAGGATCTTCATAAGTGATATCTTATGATAAGTTTCTTTTTCTCTGTGACTTATTTCACTTAGAATAATCGTACCTGAATCCACTCACTTTGCTGCTCCTGTTCTTATGACATTGATTTTATGGCTGAGGGATATTCCATCGTACATAAATACCACAGTTTTTTGAACCATTTTTATATTTCCTGGGATATTTAAGGTGTACCCAAGTTGAGGTTCTTGTAAGCAGTGCAGCCCTAAATTTGGGTTGGCTCTGTCTTATTGATTTTCTGTTTTCCCAAGGTATATTCCCTAGACTGGAATTGCCCTTGGCTCTGTAGCTCTGTTGTTTACTTGTTTTAGGGAACGCAATGCACTCCTCCAGTGATGCACTTGGCAATTTACATCCCGCCCATCAGCATAACAAGGCTCCCTCTTCTCCATGGCCTGCCTTGCCTTTCTGGTTTTTACACATTTGTGGATGTCCCTTTTGACTGGTGGGAAGTGATACTTCTTTATAGTGCAGATTTGCATTGCCCGCTAGCTTGCTTGGACAAAAAGGGGCGTATGCGTTTTCTCCTGAATATATTCAGGAGAAAACGCATACGCCCTTTTTGGCCAAGTGCGTCATTGTCGAAGTTGTGCCCCTCTTCCTGTGCTTTAAAGGCGATTCCAACGTACCTCTTGAAATCTGTTTCCTGCTATTCTGCCTCGCAGTCTAGTCCACCTCGTTGCCTTCCCTCAACAGATTTTTGGATGTTAGTTGTCCTTTATTACTCTGCCAGTTTGTGAATTGCTGTGCCCCTGAGCTCCATTTTTCAACTCGTTTTTTTGTGAGCTGTACGCAACTGCAAAATTTTGGTTCAGGACCTATACTGGTTCCCGGTGGGTGGCTGAGACTGTGGTTAATTCTTCTTCCTGCCGGGAAATTAGAGTGACATGTGCCCGTCCAAATGCCTAACAGCTACTCTCTCATTGGTTCTCCCTCTTCCCTTCCATCCTCTGCCAAATTGGCAACCTGTGCAAACCAGGAGGTTAAAGGTGTTTTCTCTCCAAGTTGGGAGATTGATAGTAAAGCAGTTGGAAAGTCAAGGCGGAGCACCAGGAGAGGGACTATTTGTTGAGTTTTAGAAACCTTTTGTATTCACAGTGTGTCCATTCTCTAGGTTTCCCGTACATGTTATAGCTGTAGTAATATTCCCTTCAACGTGGAGAGTTGGGACCCATGGAATGGGGGCCATGCATTTTTGCTTTAAAGGGTCTGCATTTGCTCACCCAATCTCACCAATCCTCTCAGTCCCAGGTGTCCAGCTTTATGCCACATCCAGCTGTCATTGTAGATAGGGTCATTCCAGGTTTCATCAGAGAACCTGAAGGAAATGTAAAGAATTTCCCTGTTTTTTGGTTTTGTTTTTGAAATTCCTTTTTATAGTGGGTTTGAGCTGATTCTCGCTGCCATGTTTATGCCAGTCTGGACACACTTGATTCCCTTACAGAGACATATCAATACATAGGTTTTAAGATTCTTACTAGTCAGATCTATTCCTCTGCTGGAAATATGGGGTTTTGACTCCCTTTCACTGAGGAAGGTGTAGGTCTTCTCTATTCCACAGTTTGTTTTAGAAATGGTACCTGTGCTTATATCAAACTCTGGTTTTATGCATCACCCCACCTCTCCTTTCCCCTTAAGCAGGCATAAGAGTGTTTTCTAAATGTGAGACTCTGTTCTCTTTACTAAATCAGTTCATGTGTAGCCATGTTTACAGGATCTTCATAAGTGATATCGTAGGATAAGTTTCTTTTTCTGTGTGACTTATTTCACTTAGAATCATCGTACCTGAATCCACTCACTTTGCTGCTCCTGGTTTTATGACATTGATTTCATGGCTGAGGGATATTCCATCGTACATAAATACCACAGTTTTTTCAACCATTTTTATATTTCCTGGGATATTTAAGGTGTACCCAAGTTGAGGTTCTTGTAAGCAGTGCAGCCCTAAATTTGGTGGTGGCTCTGTCTTATTGATTTTCAGTTTTCCCAAGGTATATTCCCTAGACTGGAAGTGCCCTTGGCTCTGTAGCTCTGTTGTTTACTTGTTTTAGGGAACGCAATGCACTCCTCCAGTGAGGCAGTTGGCAATTTACATCCCGCCCATCAGCATAACAAGGCTCCCTCTTCTCCAGGGCCTGTCTTGCCTTTCTGGTTTTTACACATTTTGTGGATGTCCCTTTTGACCGGTGGGAAGTTATACTTCTTTGTAGTGCAGATTTCATTGCCCGCTTGCTGGCTTGGCCAAAAAGGACGTATGCGTTTTCTCATGAATATATTCAGGAGAAAACGCATACGCCCTTCTTGGCCAAGTGCATCATTGTCGAAGTTGTGCCCCACTTCCTGTGCTTTAAAGGCGATTCCAACGTACCTCTTGAAATCTGTTTCCTGCTATTCTGCCTCGGTTTCAAGTCTGCCTCGTTGCCTTCCCTCAACAGATTTTTGGACGATAGTTGTCCTTTATTACTGTGCCAGTTTGTGAATTGCTGTGCCCCTGAGCTCCATTTTTCAACTCGTTTTTTGTGAGCTGTACGCAAGTCCAAAGTTTTGGTTCAGGACCTATACTGGTTCCCGGTGGGTGGCTGAGACTCTGGTTAATTCTTCTTCCTGCCGGGAAATTAGAGTGACATGTGCCCGTCCAAATGCCTAACAGCTACTGTCTCATTGGTTCTCCCTCTTCCCTTCCATCCTCTGCGAAATCGGCAACCTGTGCGAACCAGCAGGTTAAAGGGGTGGTCTCTCCAAGTTGGGAGATTGATAGTAAAGCAGTTGGAAAGTCAAAGCGGAGCACCAGGAGAGGGACTACTCGTTGAGTTTTAGAAAGCTTTTGTATTCACAGTGTGTCCATTCTCTAGGTTTCCCGTACATGTTATAGCTGTAGTAATATTCCCTTCCACATGGAGAGTTGGGACCCATGGAATGGGGGCCATGCATTTTTGCTTTAAAGGGTCTGCATTTGCTCACCCAATCTCACCAATCCTCTCAGTCCCAGGTATCCAGCCATATGCCACATCCAGCTGTCATTGTAGATAGGGTCATTCCAGGTTTCATCAGAGACCCTGAAGGAAATGTAAAGAATTTCCCTGTTTTTTGGTTTTGTTTTTGAAATTCCTTTTTATAGTGGGTTTGAGCTGATTCTCGCTGCCATGTTTATGCCAGTCTAGACACACTTGATTCCCTTACAGAGACATATCAATACATAGGTTTTAAGTTCTTACTAGTCAGATCTGTTCCTCTGCGGGAAATATGGGGTTTTGAGTCCCTTTCACTGAGGAAGGTGTAGGTCTTGTGTATTCCACAGTTGGTTTTAGAAATGTTACCTGTGCTTATATCAAAGTCTGGTTTTATGCATCACCCCACCTCTCCTTTCCCCTTAAGCAGGCATAAGAGTGTTTTCTAAATGTGAGACTCTGTTCTCTTTCGTAACTCAGTTCATGTGTAGCCATGTTTACAGGATCTTCATAAGTGATATCTTATGATAAGTTTCTTTTTCTGTGTGACTTATTTCACTTAGAATCATCGTACCTGAATCCACTCACATTGCTGCTCCTGGCCTTATGACATTGATTTCATGGCTGAGGGATATTCCATCGTACATAAATACCACAGTTTTTTGAACCATTTTTATATTGCCTGGGATATTTAAGGTGTACCCAAGTTGAGGTTCTTGTAAGCAGTGCAGCCCTAAATTTGGTGGTGGCTCTGTCTTATTGATTTTCAGTTTTCCCAAGGTATATTCCCTAGACTGGAAGTGGCCTTGTCTCGGTAGCTCTGTTGTTTACTTGTTTTAGGGAAGGCAATGCACTCCTCCAGTGAGGCAGTTGGCAATTTACATCCCGCCCATCAGCATAACAAGGCTCCCTCTTCTCCAGGGCCTGTCTTGCCTTTCTGGTTTTTACACATTTTGTGGATGTCCCTTTTGACCGGTGGGAAGTGATACATCTTTGTAGTGCAGATTTGCATTGCCCTCTTGCTTGCTTGGCCAAAAAGGGCGTATGCGTTTTCTCCTGAATATATTCAGGAGAAAACGCATACGCCCTTTTTGTCCAAGTGCGTCATTGTCGAAGTTGTGCCCCTCTTCCTGTGCTTTAAAGGCGATTCCAACGTACCTCTTGAAATCTGTTTCCTGCTATTCTGTCTCTCTTTCAAGTCCGCCTCGCTGCCTTCCCTCAACAGATTTTTTGGACGATAGTTGTCCTTTATTACTCTGCCAGTTTGTGAATTGCTGTGCCCCTGAACTCCATTTTTCAACTCGTTTTTTGTGAACTGTACGCAAGTCCAAAATTTTGGTTCAGGACCTATACTGGTTCCCGGTCGGTGGCTGAGACTCTGGTTAATTCTTTTTCCTGCCGGGATATTAGAGTGACATGTGCCCGTCCAAATGCCTAACAGCTACTCTCTCATTGGTTCTCACTCTTCCCTTCCATCCTCTGCGAAACTGGCAACGTGTGCGAACCAGGAAGTTAAAGGGCTTGTCTCTCTGAGTTGGGAGATTGATAGTAAAGCAGTTGGAAAGTGAAACCGGAACACCAGGAGAGGGACTACTCGTTGAATTTTAGAAACCTTTTGTATCCACAGTGTGTCCATTCTCTAGGTTTCCCGTACATGTTATAGCTGTAGTAATATTCCCTTCAACGTGGAGAGTTGGGACCCATGGAATGGGGGCCATGCATTTTTGCTTTAAAGGGTCTGCATTTGCTCACCCAATCTCACCAATCCTCTCAGTCCCAAGTGTCCAGCCTTATGCCACATCCAGCTGTCATTGTAGATAGGGTCATTCCAGGTTTCATCACAGACCCTGAAGGAAATGAAAAGAATTACCCGTTTTTTTGGTTTTGTTTTTGAAATTCCTTTTTATAGTAGGTTTGAGCTGGTTCTCGCTGCCATGTTTATGCCAGTCTAGACACACTTGATTCCCTTACAGAGACATATCAATACATAGGTTTTAAGATTCTTACTAGTCAGATCTATTCCTCTGCGGGAAATATGGGGTTTTGAGTCCCTTTCACTGAGGAAGGTGTAGGTCTTGTCTATTCCACAGTTGGTTATAGAAATGGTAACTGTGCTTATATCAAACTCTGGTTTTATGCATCAACCCACCTCTCCTTTCCCCTTAAGCAGGCAAAAGAGTGTTTTCTAAATGTGAGACTCTGTTCTCTTTCCTATCTCAGTTCATGTTTATCCATGTTTACAGGATCATCATAAGTGATATCTTATGATAAGTTTCTTTTTCTGTATGACTTAATTCACTTAGAATCATCGTACCTGAATCCACTCACTTTGCTGCTCCTGGTCTTATGACATTGATTTCATGGCTGAGGACTATTCCATACTACATAAATACCACAGTATTTTGAACCATTTTTATATTTCCTGGGATATTTTAGGTGTACCCAAGTTGAGGTTCTTGTAAGCAGTGCAGCCCTAAATATGGGGGTGGCTCTGTCTTATTGATTTTCAGTTTTCCCTATGTATATTCCCTAGACTGGAAGTGCACTTGGCTCAGTAGCTCTGTTGTTTACTTCTTTTAGGGAACACAATGCACTCCTCCAGTGAGGCAGTTGGCAATTTACATCCCGCCCATCAGCATAACAAGGCTCCCTGTTCTCCAGGGCCTGTCTTGCCTTTCTGGTTTTTACACATTTGTGGATGTCCCTTTTGACCGGTGGGAAGGGATACTTCTTTGTAGTGCAGCTTTGCATTGCCCGCTTGCTTGATTGGCCAAAAAGGGTGTATGCGTTTTCTCCTGAATATCTTCAGGAGAAAACGCATACGCCCTTTTTGGCCAAGTGCGTCATTGTCAATGTTCTACCCCTCTTCCTGTGCTTTAAAGGCGATTCCAACGTACCTCTTGGAATCTGGCTCCTGCTATTCTGCCTCGCTTTCAAGTCCGCCTCGTTGCCTTCCCACAACAGATTTTTGGACGATAGTTGTCCTTTATTACTCTGTCAGTTTGTGAATAGCTGTGCCCCTGAGCTCCATTTTTCAACTCGTTTTTTGTGAGCTGTACGCAAGTCCAAAATTTTGGTTCAGGACCTATACTGGTTCCCGGTGGGTGGCTGACACTCTGGTTAATTCTTCTTCCTGCCCGGAAATTAGAGTGACATGTGCCCGTCCAAATGGCTAACAGCTACTCTCTCATTGGTTCTCCCTCTTCCCTTCTATCCTCTGCCAAATTGGCAACCTGTGCGAACCAGGAGATTAAAGGGGTTGTCTCTCCAAGTTGGGAGATTGATAGTAAAGCAGTTGGAAAGTCAAAGCGGAGCACCAGGAGAGGGACTACTCGTTGAGTTTTAGAAAGCTTTTGTATTCACATTGTGTCCATTTTCTAGGTTTCCCGTACATGTTATAGCTGTAGTAATATTCCCTTCAACATGGAGAGTTGGGACCCATGGAATGGGGGCCATGCATTTTTGCTTTAAAGGGGCTGCATTTGCTCACCCAATCTCACCAATCCTCTGAGTCCGAAGTGTCCAGCCTTATGCCACATCCAGCTGTCATTGTAGATAAGATCATTCCAGGTTTCATCAGAGACCCTGAAGGAAATGTAAAGAATCTCCCTATTTTTTGGTTTTGTTTTTGAAATTCCTTTTTATAGTGGGTTTGAGCTGATTCTCGCTGCCATGTTTATGCCAGTCTAGACACACTTGATTCCCTTACAGAGACATATCAATACATAGGTTTTAAGATTCTTACTTGTCAGATCTATTCCTCTGCGGGAAATATGGGGTTTTGAGTCCCTCTCACTGAGGAAGGTGTAGGTCTTGTCTATTCCACAGTTGGTTATAGAAATGGTACCTGTGCTTATATCAAACTGGTTTTATGCATCACCCCACCTCTCCTTTCCCCTTAAGCAGGCATAAGAATGTTTTCTAAATGTGAGACTCTGTTCTCTTTCCTAACTCAGTTCATGTGTAGCCATGTTTACAGGATCTTCATAAGTGATATCTTAGGATAAGTATCTTTTTCTGTGTGACTTATTTCACTTAGAATCATCGTAGCTGAATCCACTCACTTTGCTGCTCCTGGTCTTATGACATTGATTTCATGGCTGAGGGATATTCCATCGTACATATATACCACAGTTTTTTGAACCATTTTTATATTTCCTGGGATATTTAAGGTGTACCCAAGTTGAGGTTCTTGTAAGCAGTGAAGCCCTAAATTTGGGGGTGGCTCTGTCTTATTGATTTTCAGTTTTCCCAAGGTATATTCCCTAGACTGGAAGTGCCCTTGGCTCTGTAGCTCTGTTGTTTACTTGTTTTAGGGAACGCAGTGCACTCCTCCAGTGAGGCAGTTGGCAATTTACATCCCGCCCATCAGCATAACAAGGCTCCCTGTTCTCCAGGGCCTGTCTTGCCTTTCTGGTTTTTACACAATTGTGGATGTCCCTTTTGACCGGTGGGAAGTGATACTTCTTTGTAGTGCAGATTTGCATTGCCCGCTTGCTTGCTTGGCCAAAAAGGGCGTATGCGTTTTCTCCTGAATATATTCTGGAGAAAACGCATAAGCCCTTTTTGGCCAAGTGCGTCATTGTCGAAGTTGTGCCCCTCTTCCTGTGCTTTAAAGGCGATTCCAACGTACCTCTTGAAATTTATTTCCTGCTATTCTGCCTCGCTTTCAAGTCCGCCTCGTTGCCTTCCCTCAACAGATTTTTGGAAGATAGTTGTCCTTTATTACTCTGCCAGTTTGTGAATTGCTGTGCCCCTGAGCTCCATTTTTCAACTCGTTTTTTGTGAGCTGTACGCAAGTCCAAAATTTTGGTTCAGGACCTATACTGGTTCCCGGTGGGTGGCTGAGACTCTGGATAATTCTTCTTCCTGCCGGGAAATTAGAGTGACATGTGCACGTCCAAATGCCTAACAGCTACTCTCTCATTGGTTCTCCCTCTTCCCTTCCATCCTCTGCGAAATTGGCAACCTGTGCGAACCAGGAGTTTAAAGGGGTTGTCTCTCCCAGTTGGGAGATTGATAGTAAAGCAGTTGGAAAGTCAAAACGGAGCACCAGGAAAGGGACTACTCGTTGAGTTTTAGAAACCTTTTGTATTCACAGTGTGTCCATTCTCTAGGTTTCCCGTACATGTTATATCTGTTGTAATATTCCCTTCAACATGGAGAGTTGGGACCCATTGAAAGGGGGCCATGCATTTTTGCTTTAAAGGGTCTGAATTTGCACACCCAATGTCACCAATCCTCTCAGTCCCAGGTGTCCAGCCTTATGCCACTTACAGCTGTCATTGTAGATAGGGTCATTCCAGGTTTCATCAGAGACCATGAAGGAAATGTAAAGAATTTCCCTGTTTTTTGGTTTTGTTTTTGAAATTCCTTTTTATAGTGGGTTTGAGCTGATTCTCACTCTCATGTTTATGCCAGTCTAGACACACTTGATTTCCTTACAGAGACATATCAATACATAGGTTTTAAGATTCTTACTAGTCAGATCTATTCCTCTGCGGGAAATATTGGGTTTTGAGTCCCTTTCACTGAGGAAGGTTTAGTTCTCGTCTATTCCACAGTTGGTTTTAGAAATGGTACCTGTACTTATATCAAACTCTGGTTTCATGCATCACCCCACCTCTCCTTTCCCCTTAAGCAGGCATAAGAGTGTTTTCTAAATGTGAGACTCTGTTCTCTTTCCTAACTCAGTTCATGCGTAGCCATGTTTACAGGATCTTCATAAGTGATATCTTATGATATGTTTCTTTTTCTGTGTGACTTCTTTCACTTAGAATCATCGTACGTGAATCCACTCACTTAGATGCTCCTGGTATTATGACATTGATTTCATGGCTGAGGGATATTCTATCGTACATAAATACCACAGTTTTTGAACCATTTTTATATTTCCTGGGATATTTAAGGTGTACCCAAGTTGAGGTTCTTGTAAGCAGTGCAGCCCTAAATTTGGGGGTGGCTCTGTCTTACTGATTTTCAGTTTTCCCAAGGTATATTCCCTAGACTGGAAGTGCCCTTGGCTCTGTCTCTCTGTTGTTTACTTGTTTTAGGGAACACAATGCACTCCTCCAGTGAGGCAGTTGACAATTTACATCCTGCCCATCAGCATAACAAGGCTCCCTGTTCTCCAGGGCCTGTCGTGCCTTTCTGGTTTTTACACATTTTGTGGATGTCCCTTTTGACCGGTGGGAAGGGATACTTCTTTGTAGTGCAGATTTGCATTGCCCGCTTGCTTGCTTGGCCAAAAAGGGCGTATGCCTTTTCTCCTGAAAATATTCAGAAATATCTTCAGGAGAAAACGCATACGCCCTTTTTGGCCAAGTGCGTCATTGTCGAAGTTGTGCCCCTCTTCCTGTGCTTTAAATGCGATTCCAACGTACCTCTTGGAATCTGTTTCCTGCTATTCTGCCTCGCTTTCAAGTCCGCCTCGCTGCCTTCACTCAACAGATTTTTGAACGATAGTTGTCCTTTATTACTCTGCCCGTTTGTGAATTGCTGTGCCCCGGAGCTCCATTTTTCAACTCGTTTTTTGTGAGCAGTACACATGTCCATAATTTTGGTTCAGGACGTATACTGGTTCCCGGTGGGTGCCTGAGACTCTGGTTAATTCTTCTACCTGCCGGGAAATTAGAGTGACATATGCCCGTCCAAATGCCTAACAGCTACTCTCTCATTGGTTCTCCCTCTTCCCTTCCATCCTCTCCAAAATTGGCAACCTGTGCGAACCAGGAGCTTAAAGGGGCTGTCTCTCCAATTTGGGAGATTGATAGTAAAGCAGTTGGAAAGTCAAACCGGAGCACCAGGAGAGCGACTACTCGTTGAGTTTTAGAAACCTTTTGTATTCACAGTGTGTCCATTCTCTAGGTTTCCCGTACATGTTATAGCTGAAGTAATATTCCCTTCAACCTGGAGAGTTGGGACCCATGGAATGGGGGCCATGCATTTTTGCTTTAAAGGGTCTGCATTTGCTCACCCAATCTCACCAATCCTCTCAGTCCCAAGTGTCCAGCCTTATGCCACATCCAGCGGTCATTGTAGATAGGGTCATTCCAGGTTTCATTAGAGAGCCTGAAGGAAATGTAAAGAATTTCCCTGTTTTTTGGTTTTGTATTTGAAATTCCTTTTTATAGTGGGTTTGAGCTGATTCTCGCTGCCATGTTTATGCCAGTCTAGACACACTTGATTCCCTTACAGAGACATATCAATACATAGCTTTTAAGATTCTTACTAGTCAGATCTATTCCTCTGTGGGAAATATGGGGTTTTGAGTCCCTTTCACTGAGGAAGGTGTAGGTCTTGTCTATTCCAAAGTTGGTTTTAGAAATGGTACCTGTGCTTATGTCAGACTCTGGTTTTATGCATCACCCCACCTCTCCTTCCCCCTTAAGCAGGCATAAGAGTGTTTTCTAAATGTGAGAATCTGTTCTTTTTTCTAACTCAGTTCATGTGTAGCCATGTTTACAGGATCTTCATAAGTGATATCTTATGATAAGTTTCTTTTTCTGTGTGACTTATTTCACTTAGAATCACCGTACCTGAATCCAATCACTTTGCTGCTCCTTGGCTTATGACATTGATTTCATGGCTGAGGGATATTCCATCGTACATAAATACCACAGTTTTTTGAACCATTTTTATATTTCCTGCGATATTTAAGGTGTACCCAAGTTGAGGTTCTTGTAAGCAGTGTAGCCCTAAATTTGGGGGTGGCTGTGTCTTATTGATTTTCAGGTTTCCCAACATATATTCCCTAGACTGGAAGTGCCCTTGGCTCTGTAGCTCTGTTGTTTACTTGTTTTAGGGAACACAATGCACTCCTCCAGTGAGGCTGTTGGCAATTTATATCCCGTCCTTCAGCATAACAAGGCTCCCTGTTCTCCAGGGCCTGTCTTGCCTTTCTGGTTTTACACATTTTTGGATGTCCCTTTTGACCGGTGGGAAGTGATACTTCTTTCTAGTGCAGATTTGCATTGCCCGCTTGCTTGCTTGGCCAAAAAGGGCGTATGCGTTTTCTCCTGAATATATTCAGGAGAAAATGCATACGCCCTTTTTGGCCAAGTGCGTCATTGTCGAAGTTGTGCCCCTCTTCCTGTGCTTTAAAGGCGATTCCAACGTACCTCTTGAAATCTCTTTCCTGCTATTCTGCCTCGCATACAAGTCCGCCTCGTTGCATTCCCTCAACCGATTTTTGGACGATAGTTGTCCTTTATTACTCTGCCAGTTTGTGAATTGCTGTGCCCCTGAGCTCCATTTTTCAACTCGTTTTTTGTGAGCTGTACGCAAGTCCAAAATTTTGGTTCAGGACCTTTACTGGTTCACGGTGGGTGGCTGAGACTCTGGTTAATTCTTCTTCCTGCCGGGAAATTAGAGTGACATGTGCCCTACAAATGCCTAACAGCTACTCTCTCATTGGTTATCCCTCTTCCCTTCCATCCTCTGCCAAATTGGCAACCTGTGCGAACCAGGAGGTTAAAGGGGCTGTCTCTCCAATTTGGGAGATTGAGAGTAAAGCAGTTGGAAAGTCAAACCGGAGCACCAGGAGAGGGACTATTCGTTGAGTTTTAGAAACCTTTTGTATTCACAGTGTGTCCATTCTCTAGGTTTACCATACATGTTATAGCTGTAGTAATATTCCCTTCAACCTGGAGAGTTGGGACATATTGAATAGGGGCCATCCATTTTTGCTTTAAAGGGTCTGCATTTGCTCACCCAATCTCACCAATCCACTCAGTCCCAAGTGTCCCGCCTTATACCACATCCAGCTGTCATTGTAGATAGGGTCATTCCAGGTTTCATCAGAGACCCTGAAGGAATTGTAAAGAATTTCCCTGTTTTTTGGTTTTGTTTTTGAAATTCCTTGTTATAGTGGGTTTGAGCTGATTCTCGCTGCCATGTTTATGCCAGTCTAGACACACTTGATTCCCTTACAGGGACATATCAATACAGAGGTTTTAAGTTTCTTACGATTTAGATCTATTCCTCTGCGGGAAATATTGGGTTTTGAGTCCCTTTCACTGAGGAATGTGTAGGTCTTGTCTATTCAAAAGTTGGTTTTAGAAGTAGTACATGTGCTTATGTCAAACTGTGGTTTTATGCATCACACCACCTCTCCTTCCCTCTTAAGCAGGCATAAGAGTGTTTTCTAAATGTGAGACTCTGTTCTCTTTCCTAACTCAGTTCTTGTGCAGCCATGTTTACAGGATCTTCATAAGTGATATCTTATGATAAGTTTCTTTTTCTGTGTGACTTGTTTCACTTAGTATCATCGTACCTGAATCCCCTCACTTTGCTGCTCCTGGTCTTATGACATTGATTTCATGACTGAGGGATACTCCATCGTACATAAGTACTACAATTTTTTGAACCATTTTATATTTCCTGGGATATTTAAGGTGTACACAAGTTGAGGTTCTTATAAGCAGTGCAGCCCTCAATTTGGGGGTGGCTCTGTCTTATTGATTTTCAGTTTTCCCAAGGTATATTCCGTAGACTGGAAGTGCCCTTGGCTCTGTAGCTCTGTTGTTTACTTCTTTTATGGAACGCAATGCACTCCTCCAGTGAGGCAGTTGGCAATATACATCGCGCCCATAAGCATAACAAGGATCCCTGTTATCCAGGGCCTGTCTTGCCATTCTGGTTTTTACATATTAGTGGATGTCCCTTTTGAACGGTGGTCAGTGATACTTCTTTGTAGTGCAGATTTGCATTGCCCGCTTGCTTGCTGGGCCAAAAAGGGCGTATGCGTTTTCTCCTCAATATATTCAGGAGAAAATGCATACGGCCTTTTGTTCAAGTGCGTCATTGTCGAAGTTGTGCCCCTCTTCCTGTGCTTTAAAGGCGATTCCAACGTACCTCTTGAAATCTGTTTCCTGCTACTCTGCCTCACTTTCAAGTCCACATCGTTGCCTTCCCTCAACAGATTTTTGGACGATAGTTGTCCTTTATTACTCTGCCAGTTTGTGAATTGCTGTGCCCCTGAGCTCCATTTTTCAACTCGTATTTTGTGAGCGGTACACAAGTCCAAAATTTTAGTTGAGGAACTACACTGGTTCCTGGTGGGTGGCTGAGACTTTGTTTAATTCTTCTTCCCGCCAGGAAATTAGAGTGACATGTGCCCGTCGAAATGCCTAACAGCTACTCTCTCATTGGTTCTCCCTCTTCCCTTCCATCCTCTGCCAAATTGCCAACCTGTGCGAACCAGGAGGTTAAATGTGTTGTCTCTCAAAGTTGGGAGATTGATAGTAAAGCAGTTGGAAAGTCAAACCGGAGCACCAGGAGAGGGACTACTCGTTGAGTTTCAGAAACCGTTTGTATTCACAGTGTGTCCATTCTCTAGGTTTCCCGTACATGTTATAGCTGTAGTAATATTCCCTTCAACATGGAGAGTTGGGACCCATGGAATGGGGGCCATGCATTTTTGCTTTAAAGGGTCTGCATTTGCTCACCCAATCTCACCAATCCTCTATGTCCCAAGTGTCCAGCCTTATACCGCATCCAGCTGTCATTGTAGATAGGGTCATTCCTGGTTTCATCAGAGACCCTGAAGGAATTGTAAAGAATTTCCCTGTTTTTTGGTTTTGTTTTTTAAATTCCATTTTATAGTGGGTTTGAGCTGATTCTCGCTGCCATGTTTATGCCAGTCTAGACACACTTGATTCTCTTACAGATACATATCAATACAGAGGTTTTAAGTTTCTTAGTAGTCAGATCTATTCCTCTGCGGGAAATATGGGGTTTTGAGTCCCTTTCACTGAGGAAGGTGTAGGTCTAGTCTATTCCACAGTTGGTTTTAGAAATGGTAACTGAGCTTATGTCAAACTCTGGTTTTATGCATCACCCCACCTCTCCTTCCCCATTAAGCAGGCATAAGAGTGTTTTATAAAAGTGAGACTCTGTTCTCTTTCCTAACTCAGTTCATGTGTAGCCATGTTTACAGGATCTTCATAAGTGATATCTTATGATAAGTTTCTTTTTCTGTGTGACTTATTTCACTTAGAATCATTGTACCTGAATCCACTCACTTTGCTGCTCCTGGTCTTATGACATTGATTTCATGGCTGAGGGATATTCCATCGTACATAAATACCACAGTTATTTGAACCATTTTTATATTTCCTGGGATATTTAAGGTGTACCCAAGTTGAGGTTCTTGTAAGCATTGCAGCCCTAAATTTGGGGGTGGCTCTGTCTTATTGATTTTCAGTTTTCCCAAGGTATATTCCCTAGACTGGAAGTGCCCTTGGCTCTGTAGCTCTGTTGTTTACTTGTTTTAGGGAACGCAGTGCACTCCTCCAGTGAGGCAGGTGGCAATTTACATCCCGCTCATCATCATAACAAGGCTCCATGATCTCCAGGGCCTGTCTTGCCTTTCTGGTTTTTACACATTTGTGAATGTCCCTTTTGACCGGTGGGAAGTGATACTTCTTTGTAGTGCAGATTTGGATTGCCCGCTTGCTTGCTTGGCCAAAAAGGGCGTATGCGTTTTCTCCTGAATATATTCAGGAGAAAACGCATATGCCCATTTTGGCCAAGTGCGTCATTGTCGAAGTTGTGCCCCTCTTCCTGTGCTTTAAAGGCGATTCCAACGTACCTCTTGAAATCTGTTTCCTGCTATTCTGCCTCACTTTCAAGTCCGCCTCGTTGCCTTCTCTCAACAGATTTTCGGACGATAGTTGTCCTTTATTACTCTGCCAGTTTGTGAATTGCTGTGCCCATGAGCTCCGTTTTTCAACTCGTTTTTTGTGAGGTGTACGCAAGACCAAAATTTTGGTTAAGGACCTTTACTGGTTCCCGGTGGGTGGCTGAAACTTTGGTTATTTCTTCTTCATCCCGGGAAATTAGAGTGACATGTGCCCGTCCAAATGCCTAACAGCTACTCTCTCATTGGTTCTCCCTCTTCCCTTCCATCCTCTGCAAAATTGGCAACATGTGCGAACCAGGAGCTTAAAGGGGCTGTCTCTCCAATTTGCGAGATTGATAGTAAAGTAGTTGGAAAGTCAAACCGGAGCACCAGGAGAGGGACTATTCGTTGAGTTTTAGAAACCTTTTGTATTCACAATGTGTCCATTCTCTAGGTTTACCATACTTGTTAAAGCTGTAGTAATATTCCCTTCAACCTGGAGAGTTGGGACCCATGGAATGGGGGCCATGCATTTTTGCTTTAAAGGGTCTGCATTTGCTCACCCAATCTCACCAATCCTCTCATTCCCAACTGTCCAGCCTTATACCACATCCAGCTGTCATTGTAGATAGGGTGATTCCAGGTTTCATCAGAGACCCTGAAGGAACTGTAAAGAATTTCCCTGTTTTTTGGTTTTGTTTTTGAAATTCCTTTTTATAGTGGGTTTGAGCTGATTCTCGCTGCCATGTTTATGCCAGTCTAGACACACTTGATTCCCTTACAGAGACATATCAATACATAGGTTTTAAGTTTCTTACTAGTCAGATTTTTTCCTCTGCGGGAAATATGGGGTTTTGATTCCCTTTCAGTGAGGAAGGTGTAGGTCGTGTCTATTCCAAAGTTGGTTTTAGAAATGGTACCTGTGCTTATGTCTAACTTTGGTTTTATGCATCACCCTGCCTCTCCTTCCCCCTTAAGTAGGCATAAGAGTGTTTTCTGAATGTGAGACTCTGTTCTCTTTCCTAAATCAGTTCATTTGTAGCCATGTTTACAGGATCTTCATAAGCGATGTCTTATGATAAGTTTGTTTTTCTGTGTGACTTATTTCACTTAGAATCTTCGTACCTGAATCCACTCACTTTGGTGCTCCTGGTCTTATGACATTTTTTTCATGGCTGAGGGATATTCCATCGTACATAAGAACCACAGTTTTTTGAACCATTTTTATATTTCCTGGGATATTTAATGTGTACCCAAGTTGAGGTTCTTGTAAGCAGTGCAGCCCTAAATTTGGGGGTGGCTCTGTCTTATTTATTTTCAGTTTTCCCAAGGTATATTCGCTAGACTGGAAGTGCCCTTGGCTCTATAGCTCTGTTGTTTACCTGTTTTAGGTAACACAATGCACTCCTCAAGGGAGGCAGTTGGCAATTTACATCCCGCCCATCAGCATAACAAGGCTCCCTGTTCTCCACGGCCTGTCTTACCTTTCTGGTTTTTACACATTTTGTGGATGTCCCTTTTGACCAGTGGGAAGTGATACTTCTTTGTAGGGCAGATTTGCATTGCCCGCTTGCTTGCTTGGCCAAAAAGGGCGTATGCGTTTTCTCCTGTATATATTCAGGAGAAAACGCATACGCCTTTTTTGGCCAAGTGCGTCATTGTCGAAGTTGTGCAACTCTTCCTGTGCTTTAAAGGTGATTCCAACCTACCTCTTGAAATCTGTTTCCTGCTATTCTGCCTCGCTTTCAAGTCCGCCTCGTTGCTTACCCTCAACAGATTTTTGGACGATAGTTGTCCTTTATTACTCTGGCAGTTTGTCAATTGCTGTTCCCCTGAGCTCCATTTATCAACTCGTTATTTGTGAGCTGTACGCAAGTCCAAAATTTTGGTTCAGGACCTATACTGGTTCCCGGTGGGTGGCTGAGACTTTGGTTAATACTTCTTCCGGCCGGGAAATTAGAGTGACATGTGCCCGTCCAAATGTCTAACAGCTACTCTCTCACTGGTTCTCCCACTTCGTTCAATCCTCTGCCAAATTGGCAACGAGTGTGAACCAGGAGCTTAAAGTGGCTGTCTCTCCATTTTGGGAGATTGATAGTAAAGCAGATGGAAAGTCAAACCGGAGCACGAGGAGAGGGACTATTCGTTGAGTTTTAGAAACCTTTTGTATTCACAGTGTGTCCATTCTCTACGTTTCCCATAAATGTTATAGCTGTAGAAATATTCCCTTCAACCTGAAGAGTTGGGACCCATGGAATGGGGGCCATGCATTTTTGCTTTAAAGGGTCTGCATTTGCTCACCCAATCTCACCAATCCTCTAGGTACCAAGTGTCCAGCCTTATACCACATCCAGCTGTCATTGTAGATAGGGTCATTCCAGGATTCATCAGAGACCCTGAAGGAAATGTAAAGAATTTCCCTGTTTTTTGGTTTTGTTTTTGAAATTCCCTTTTATAGTGGGTTTGAGCTGATTCTCGCTGTCATGTTTATGCCAGGCTAGACACACTTGATTCCCTGACAGAGACATATCAATACAGAGGTTTTAAGATTCTTACTTGTCAGATCTATTCCTCTGCGGGAAATATGGGGTTTTGAGTCCCTTTCACTGAGGAAGGTGTAGGTCTTGTCTATTCCCCAGTTGGTCTTAGAAATGGTACCTGTACTTATATCAAACTCTGGTTTTATGCATCACCCCACCTCTCCTTTCCCCTTAAGCAGGCATAAGAGTGTTTTCTAAATGTGAGACACTGTTCTCTTTCCTAACTCAGTTCATGTGTAGCCATGTTTACAGGATCTTCATAAGGGATATCTTACGATAAGTTTCTTTTTCTGTGTGACTTATTTCACTTAGAATCATCGTACCTGATTCCACTCACTTTGCTGCTCCTGGTCTTATGACATTGATTTCATGGCTGAGGGATATTCCATCGTACATAAATACCACAGTTTTTTGAACCATTTTTATATTTCCTGGGATATTTAATGTGTACCCAATTTGAGGTTCTTGTAAGCAGTGCAGCCCTAAATTTGGGGGTGGCTCTGTCTTATTGATTTTTAGTTTTCCCTAGGTATATTCCCTAGACTGGAAGTGCCCTTGGCTCTGTAGCTCTGTTGTTTCCTTGTTTTAGGGAACGCAATGCACTCCGCCAGTGAGGCAGTTGGCAATTTACATCCCGCCCATCAGCATAACAAGGCTCCCTCTTCTCCAGGGCCTGTCTTGCCTTTCTGGTTTTTACACATTTGTGGATGTCCCTTTTGACCTTTGGGAAGTGATACTTCTTTGTAGTGCAGATTTGCATTGCCCGCTTGCTTGCTTGGCCAAAAAGGGCGTATGCGTTTTCTCCTGAATATATTCAGGAGAAAACGCATATGCCCTTTTTGGCCAAGTGCGCCATTGTCGAAGTTGTGCCCCTCTTCCTGTGCTTTAAAGGCGATTCCAACGTACCTCTTGACATTTGTTTCCTGCTATTATGCCTCGATTTCAACTCCGCCTCGTTGCCTTCTCTCAACAGATTTTTGGACGATAGTTGTCCTTTATTACTATGCCAGTTTGTGAATTGCTGTGCCCCTGAGCTCCATTTTTCAACTCGTATTTTGTGTGCCGTACACAAGTCCAAAATTTTGGTTCAGGAACTTTACTGGTTCACGGTGGGGGGCTGAGACTCTGGTTAATTCTTCTTCCTGCCGGGAAATCAGAGTGACATGTGCCCGTCCAAATGCCTATCAGCTACTCTCTCATTGGTTCTCCCTCTTCCCTTCCATCCTCTGCAGAATTGGCAACCTGTGCAAACCAGGAGCTTAAAGGGGCTGTCTCTTAAATTTGGGAGACTGATAGTAAAGCAGTAGGAAAGTCAAATGGGAGCACCAGGAGAGGGACTATTCGTTGAGTTTTAGAATCCTTTTGTATTCACACTGTGTCCATTCCCTAGGTTTCCCGTACATGTTATAGCTGTAATAATATTCCCTTCAACATGGAGAGTTGGGACCCATGGAATGGGGGCCATGCATTTTTGCTTTAAAGGGTCTGCATTTGCTCACCCAATCTCACCAATCCTCTCAGTCCCAAGTGTCCAGCCTTATACCACATCCAGCTGTCATTGTAGATAGGGTCATTCCATGTTTCATCAGAGACCCTGAAGGAAATTTAAGAATTTCCCTGTTTTTTGGTTTTGTTTTTGAAATACCTTTTTATAGTGGGTATGAGCTGATTCCCGCTGCCATGTTTATGCCATTCTAGACACACTTGATTCCCTTACGGAGACATATCAATACATAAGTTTTAAGTTTCTTACTTGTCAGATCTATTCCTCTGCGGGAAATATGGGGTTTTGAGTCCCTTTCACTGAGGAAGGTGTAGGTCTTTCCTATTCCAAAGTTGGTTTTAGAAATGGTACCTGTGCTTATGTCAAACTGTGGTTTTATGCATCACCCCACCTCTCCTTCCCCCTTAAGCAGGCATAACAGTGTTTTCTAACTGTGAGTCTCTGTTCTCTTTCCTAACCCAGTTCATGTGTAGCCATGATTACAGGATCTTCATAAGTGATATCTTATGATAAGTTTCTTTTTCTGTGTGACTTATTTCACTTAGAATCATCGTACCTGAATCAACTCACTTTGCTGCTCCTGGTCTTATGACATTGATTTCATGGCTGAGGGATATTCCATCGTACGTAAGTACCACAGTTTTTTGAACCATTTTTATATTTCCTGGGATATTTAAGGTGTACCCAAGTTGAGGTTCTTGTAGGCAGTGCAGCCCTAAATTTGGGGGTGGATCTGTCTTTTTGATTTTCAGTTTTCCCAAGGTATATTCGCTAGACTGGAAGTGCCCTTGGCTCTGTAGCTCTGTTGTTTACTTGTTTTAGGGAACACTTTGCACTCCTCAATTGAGGCAGTTGGCAATTTACATCCCGCCCATCAGCATAACAAGGCTCCCTGTTCTCCACGGCCTGTCTTACCTTTCTGGTTTTTACACATTTTTTGGATATCCCTTTTGACCAGTGGGAAGTGATACTTCTTTGTAGGGCAGATTTGCATTGCCCACTTGCTTGCTTGGCCAATAAGGGCGTATGCGTTTTCTCCTGAATATATTCAGGAGAAAACGCATACGCCCTTTTTGGCCAAGCGCGTCATTGTCGAAATAGTGCCCCTCTTCCTGTGCTTTAAAGGCGATTCCAACGTACCTCTTGAAATCTGTTTCCTGCTATTCTGCCTCGCTTTCAAGACCGCCTCGTTGCCTACCCTCAACAGATTTTTGGACGATAGTTGTCCTTTATTACTCTGCCAGTTTGTGAATTGCTGTGCCCCTGAGCTCCATTTTTCAACTCGTTTTTTGTGAGCTGTACGCAAGTCCAACATTTTGGTTCAGGACCTATACTGGTTCCCGGTGGGTGGGTGAAACTTTGGTTAATACTTCTTCCGTCCGGGAAATTAGAGTGACATGTGCCCGTCCAAATATCTAACAGCTCCTCTCTCACTGGTTCTCCCACTTCGTTCAATCCTCTGCCAAATTGGCAACGTGTGTGTACCAGGAGCTTAAAGTGGCTGTCTCTCCAATTTGGGAGATTGATAGTAAAGCAGTTGGAAAGTCAAATCAGAGCACGAAGAGAGGGACTATTCGTTGAGTTTTAGAAAGCTTTTGTATTCACAGTGTGTCCATTCTCTAGGTTTCCCATAAATGTTATAGCTGTAGTTATATTCCCTTCAACCTGGAGAGTTGGGACCAATGGAATGGGGGCCATGCATTTTTGCTTTAAAGGGCGTGCATTTGCTCACCCAATCTCACCAATCCTCTCAGTCCCAAGTGTCCAGCCTTATACCACATCCAGCTGTCATTGTAGATAGGGTCATTCCAGGTTTCATCAGAGACCATGAAGGAATTGTAAAGAATTTCCCTGTTTTTTTGGTTTTGTTTTTGAAATTCCTTTTTATAGTGGTTTTGAGCTGATTCTCGCTGCCATGTTTATGCCAGTCTAGACACACTTGATTCCCTTACGGAGACATATCAATACATAAGTGTTAAGTTTCTTACAAGTCAGATCTATTCCTCTGCGGCAAATATGGGGTTTTGAGTCCCTTTCACTGAGGAAGGTGTAGGTCTTGTCTATTCCAAAGTTGGTTTTAGGAATGGTACCTGTGCTTATATGAAACTCTGGTTTTATGCATCACCCCACCTCTCCTTCCCCCTTACGCAGGCATAAGAGTGTTTTCTAAATGTGAGACTCTGTTCTCTTTCCTAACTCAGTTCATATGTAGCCATGTTTACAGGATATTCATAAGTCATATCTTATGATAAGTTGCTTTTTCTGTGTGACTTATTTCACTTAGAATCATCGTACATGAATCCACTCACTTTGCTGCTCCTGGTCTTATGACATTGATTTCATGGCTGAGGGATATTCCATCGTACAAAATTACCACAGTTTTTTGAACCATTTTTATATTTCCTGGGATATTTAAGGTGTACCCAAGTTGAGGTTCTTGTAAGCAGTGCAGCCCTAAATTTGGGGGTGGCTCTGTCTTATTGATTTTCAGTTTTCCCAAGGTATATTCCCTAGACTGGAAGTGCCCTTGGCTCTGTAGCTCTGTTGTTTACTTGTTTTAGGGAACGCAATGCACTCCTCCAGTGAGGCAGTTGGCAATTTACATCCCGCCCATCAGCATAACAATGCTGCCTGTTCTCCATGGCCTGTCTTGCCTTTCTGGTTTTTACACATTTGTGGATGTCCCTTTTGACCGGTGGGAAGTGATACTTCTTTGTAGTGCAGATTTGCATTGCCCGCTTGCTTGCTTGGCCAAAAAGGGCGTATGTGTTTTCTCCTGAATATATTCAGGGGAAAACACATACGCCCTTTTGGCCAAGTGCGTCATTGTCGAAGTTGTACCCCTCTTCCTGTGCTTTAAAGGCACTTCCAACGTACTTCTTGAAATCTGTTTCCTGCTATTCTGCCTCACTTTCAAGTCCACCTCATTGCCTTCCCTCAACAAATTTTTAGACGATAGTTGTCCTTTATTACTCTGCCAGTTTGTGAAATGCTGTGCCCCTGAGCTTCATTTATCAACTCGTTTTTTGTGAGCTGTGCGCAAGTCCAAAATTTTGGTTCAGGACCTATACTGGTTCCTGGTGGGTGGCTGAGACTTTGGTTAATTCTTCTTCCTGCCGGGAAATTAGAGTGACATGTTCCTGTCCAAATGCCTAACAGCTACTCTCTCAATGGTTCTCAATATTCCCTTCCATCCTCTGCAAAATTGGCAACCTGTGCGAACCAGGAGCTTAAAGGGGCTGTCTCTCCATTTTGGGAGATTGATAGTAAAGCAGTTGGAAAGTCAAACCGGAGCACCAGGAGAGGGACTATTCGTTGAGTTTTAGAAACCTTTTGTATTCACAGTGTGTCCATTCTCTAGGTTTCCCATACATGTTACAGCTGTAGAAATATTCCCTTCAACATGGAGAGTTGGGACCCATGGAATGGGGGCCATGCATTTTTGCTTTAAAGGGTCTGCATTTGCTCACCGAATCTCACCAATCCTCTAGGTCCCAAGTGTCCAGCCTTATACCACATCCAGCTGTCATTGTAGATAGGGTCATTCCAGGATTCATCAGAGACCCTGAAGGAAATGTAAAGAATTTCCCTGTTTTTTGGTTTTGTTTTTGAAATTCCCTTTTATAGTGGGTTTGAGCTGATTCTCGCTGTCATGTTTATGCCAGTGTACACACACTTGATTCCCTGACAGAGACATATCAATACAGAGGTTTTAAGATTCTTACTAGTCAGATCTATTCCTCTGCGGGAAATATAGGGTTTTGAGTCCCTTTCACTGAGTAAGGTTTAGGTCTTGTCTATTCCCCAGGTGGTTTTAGAAATGGTACCTGTTCTTATATCAAACTCTGGTTTTATTCATCACCCCACCTCTCCTTCCCCCTTACGCAGGCATAAGAGTGTTTTCTAAATGTGAGACTCTGTTCTCTTTCCTAACTCAGTTCATGTGTAGCCATGTTTACAGGATCTTCATAAGTGATATCTTATGATAAGTTTCTTTTTCTGTGTGACTTATTTCACTTAGAATCATCGTACATGAATCCTCTCACTTTGCTGCTCCTGGTCTTATGACATTGATTTCATGGCTGAGGGATATTCCATCGTACATAAATACCACAGTTTTATGATCCATTTTTACATTTCCTGGGATATTTAAGGTGTACCCAAGTTGAGCTTCTTGTAAGCAGTGCAGCCCTAAATTTGGGGGTGGCTCTGTCTTATTGATTTTCAGTTTTCCCAAGGTATATTTCCTAGACTGGAAGTGCCCTTGTCTCTGTAGCTCAGTTGTTTCCTTGTTTTAGGGAACGCAATGCACTCCGCCAGTGAGGCAGTTGGCAATTTACATCCCGCCCATCAGCATAACAAGGCTCCCTGTTCTCCAGGGCCTGTCTTGCCTTTCTGGTTTTTACACATTTTGTGGATGTCCCTTTTGACCGGTGGGAAGTGATACTTCTTTGTAGAGCAGATTTGCATTGCCCGCTTGCTTGCTTGGCCAAAAAGGGCGTATGCGTTTTCTCCTGAATATATTCAGGAGAAAACGCATACGCCCTTTTTGGCCAAGTGCGCCATTGTCGAAGTTGTGCCTCTCTTCCTGTGCTTTAAAGGCGATTCCTACGTACCTCTTGACATCTGTTTCCTTCTATTCTGCCTCGCTTTCAAGTCCGCCTCGTTGCCTTTCCTCAACAGATTTTTGGACGATAGTTGTCCTTTATTACTCTGCCAGTTTGTGAATTGCTGTGCCCCTGAGCTCCATTTTACAACTCGTTTTTTGTGAGCTGTACGCAAGTCCAAAATTTTGGTTCAGGACCATTACTGTTTCCCGGTGGGTGGCTGAGACTCTGGTTAATTCTTCTTCCTGCCGGGAAATCAGAGTGACATGTGCCCGTCCAAATGCCTAACAGCTACTCTCTCATTGGTTCTCCCTCTTCCCTTCCATCCTCTGCAAAATTGGCAACCTGTGCGAATCAGGAGCTTAAAGGGGCTGTCTCTCCAATTTGGGAGACTGATAGTAAAGCAGTTGGAAAGTCAAATGGGAGCACCAGGAGAGGGACTATTCGTTGAGTTTTAGAATCCTTTTGTATTCACACTGTGTCCATTCCCTAGGTTTCCCGTACATGTGATATCTGTAGTAATATTCCCTTCAACATGGAGAGTTGGGACCCATGGAATGGGGGCCATGCATTTTTGCTTTAAAGGGTCTGCATTTGCTCACCCAATCTCACCAATCCTCTCAGTCCCAAGTGTCCAGCCTTATACCACATCCAGCTGTCATTGTAGATAGGGTCATTCCATGTTTCATCAGAGACCCTGAAGGAATTGTAAAGAATTTCCCTGTTTTTTGGTTTTGTTTTTGAAATTCCTTTTTATAGTGGGTTTGAGCTGAATCTCGCTGCCATGTTTATTCCAGTGTAGACACACTTGATTCCCTTACAGAGACATATCAATACATAGGTTTTAAGATTCTTACTAGTCAGATATATTCCTCTGCGGGAAATATGGGGTTTTGAGTCCCTTTCACTGAGGAAGGTGTAGGTCTTGTCTATTCCAAAGTTGGTTTTAGAAATGGTACCAGTGCTTATGTCAAACTCTGGTTTTATGCATCACCCCAACTCTCCGTTCCCCTTAAGCAAGCATAATAGTGTTTTCTAAATGTGAGTCTCTGTTCTCTTTCCTAACTCAGTTCATGTGTAGCCATGTTTACAGGATCTTCAAAGTGGTATCTTATGATATGATTCTTTTTTCTGTGTGACTTATTTCACATACAATCATCGAACCTGAATCCACTCACTTTGCTGCTCCTGGTCTTATGACATTGATTTCATGGCTGAGGGATATGCCATCGTACGTAAGTACCACAGTTTTTTAAACCATTTTTATATTTCCTGGGATATTTAAGGTGTACCCAAGTTGAGGTTCTTGTAGGCAGTGCAGCCCTAAATTTGGGGGTGGCTCTGTCTTTTTGATTTTCTGTTTTCCCAAGATATATTCGCTAGACTGGAAGTGCCCTTGGCTCTGTAGCTCTGTTGTTTACTTGTTTTAGGGAACACAATGCACTCCTCAAGTGAGGCAGTTGGCAATTTACATCCCGCCCATTAGCATAACAAGGCTCCCTGTTCACCACGGCCTGTCTTACCTTTCTGGTTTTTACACATTTTTTGGATGTCCCTTTTGACCAGTGGGAAGTGGTACTACTTTGTAGGGAAGATTTGCATTGCCCGCTTGCTTGCTTGGCCAAAAAGGGCGTATGCGTTTTCTCCTGAATATATTCAGGAGAAAACGCATACGCCCTTTTTGGCAAAGCGCGTCATTGTCGAAATAGTGCCCCTCTTCCTGTGCTTTAAAGGCGATTCCAACGTACCTCTTGAAATCTGTTTCCTGCTATTCTGCCTCGCTTTCAACTCCGCCTCGTTGCCTACCCTCAACAGATTTTTGGACGATATTTGTCCTTTATTACTCTGCCAGTTTGTGAATTGCTGTGCCCCTGAGCGCCATTTTCAACTCGTTTTTGGTGAGCTGTACGCAAGTCCAAAATTTTGGTTCAGGACCTATACTGGTTCCCGGTGGGTGGCTGAGACTTTGGTTAATACTTCTTCCGGCCGCGAAATTAGAGTGACATGTGCCCGTCCAAATGTCTAACAGCTAATCTCTCACTGGTTCTCCCACTTCGTTCAATCCTCTGCCAAATTGGCAACGTGTGTGAACCAGGAGCTTAAAGTGGCTGTCTCTCCAATTTGGGAGATTGATAGTAAAGCAGGTGGAAAGTCAAACCAGAGCACGAGGAGAGGGACTATTCGTTGAGTTTTAGAAACCTTTTGTATTCACAGTGTGTCCATTCTCTTCGTTTCCCATATTGTTATAGCTGTAGTTATATTCCATTCAACCTGGAGAGTTGGGACCCATGGAATGGGGGCCATGCATTTTTGCTTTAAAGGGCCTGCATTTGCTCACCCTATCTCACCAATCCTCTCAGTCCCAAGTGTCCAGCCTTATACCACATCCAGCTGTCATTGTAGATAGGGTCATTCCAGGATTCATCAGAGACCCTGAAGGAATTGTAAAGAATTTCCCTGTTTTTTTGGTTTTGTTTTTGAAATTCCTTTTTATAGTGGGTTTGAGCTGATTCTCGCTGCCATGTTTATGCCAGTCTAGACACACTTGATTCCCTTATGGAGACATATCAATACATAAGTGTTAAGTTTCTTACAAGTCAGATCTATTCCTCTGCGGCAAATATGGGGTTTTGAGTCCCTTTCACTGAGGAAGGTGTAGGTCTTGTCTATTCCAAAGTTGGTTTTAGGAATGGTACCTGTGCTTATATGAAACTCTGGTTTTATGCATCACGCCACCTCTCCTTCCCCCTTACGCAGGCATAAGAGTGTTTTCTAAATGTGAGACTCTGTTCTCTTTCCTAACTCAGTTCATGTGTAGCCATGTTTACAGGATCTTCATAAGTTATATCTTATGATAAGTTTCTTTTTCTGTGTGACTTATTTCACTTAGAATCATCGTACCTGAATCCACTCACTTTGCTGCTCCTGGTCTTATGGCATTGATTTCATGGCTGAGGGATATTCCATCGTACAAAATAACACAGTTTTTTGAACCATTTTTATATTTCCTGGGATATTTAAGGTGTACCCAAGTTGTGGTTCTTGTAAGCAGTGCAGCCCTAAATTTGGGGATGGCTCTGTCTTATTGATTTTCAGTTTTCCCCAGGTATATTCCCTAGTCTGGAAGTGCCCTTGTCTCTGTAGCTCTGTTGTTAACTTGTTTTAGGGAACGCAACGCACTCCTCCAGTGAGGCAGTTGGCAATTTACATCCCGCCCATCAGCATAACAAGGCTCCCTGTTCTACAGGGCCTGTCTTGCCTTTCTGGTTTTTACACATTTGTGGATGTCCCTTTTGACCGGTGGGAAGTGATACTTCTTTGTAGTGCAGATTTGCATTGCCCGCTTGCTTGCTTGGCCAAAAAGGGCGTATGTGTTTTCTCCTGAATATATTCAGGGGAAATCACATACGCCCTTTTTGCGAAGTGCGTCATTGTCGAAGTTGTACCCCTCTTCCTGTGCTTTAAAGACAATTCCAACGTACCTCTTGAAATATGTTTCCTGCTATTCTGCCTCACTTTCAAGTCCGCCTCATTGCCTTCCCTCAACAAATATTTGGACGATATTTGTCCTTTATTACTCTGCAAGTTTGTGAATTGCTGTGCCACTGAGCTCCATTTTTCAACTCGTTTTTTGAGAGCTGTACGCAAGACCAAAATTTTGGTTCCGGATTTATACTGGTTACTGGTGGGTGGCTGAGACTTTGGTTAATTCTTCTTCCTGCCGGGAAATTAGAGTGACATGTTCCCGTCCAAAAGCCTAACAGCTACTCTCTCATTGGTTCTCCCTCTTCCCTTCAATCCTCTGCAAATTTGGCAACCTGTGCGAACCAGGAGCTTAAAGGGGCTGTCTCTCCATTTTGGGAGATTGATAGTAAAGCAGTTGGAAAGTCAAACCGGAGCACCAGGAGAGGGACTATTCGTTGAGTTTTAGAAACCTTTTGTATTCACAGTGTGTCCATTCTCTAGGTTTCCCGTACATGTTATAGCTGTAGTAATATTCCCTTCAACATGGAGAGTTGGGACCCATGGAATGGGGGCCATGCATTTTTGCTTTAAAGGGTCTGCATTTGCTCACCCAATCTCACCAAGCCTCTCAGTCCCAAGTGTCCAGCCTTATACCACATCCAGCTGTCATTGTAGATAGGGTCATTCCAGGATTCATCAGAGACCCTGAAGGAAATGTAAAGAATTTCCCTGTTTTTTGGTTTTCTTTTTGAAATTCTCTTTTATAGTGTGTTTCAGCTGATTCTCGCTGTCATGTTTATGCCAGTCTAGACACACTTGATTCCCTGACAGAGACATATCAATACAGAGGTTTTAAGATTCTTACTAGTCAGATCTATTCCTCTGTGGGAAATATGGGGTTTTGAGTCCCTTTCACAGAGGAAGGTGTAGGTCTTGTCTATTCCCCAGTTGGTTTTAGAAATGGTACCTGTACTTATATCAAACTCTGGTTTTATGCATCACCCCACCTCTCCTTTCCCCTTAGGCAGGCATAAGAGTGTTTTCTAAATGTGAGACTCTGTTCTCTTTCCTAACTCAGTTTATGTGTAGCCATGTTTACAGCATCTTCATAAGTGATATCTTATGATAAGTTTCTTTTTCTGTGTGACTTATTTCACTTAGAATCATTGTACCTGAATCCACTCACTTTGCTGCTCCTGGTCTGATGACATTGATTTCATGGCTGAGGGATATTCCATCGTACATAAATACCACAGTTTTTTGAACCATTTTTATATTTCCTGGGATATTTAAGGTGTACCCAAGTTGAGGTTCTTGCAAGCAGTGCAGCCCTAAATTTGGGGGTGGCTCTGTCTTATTGATTTTCAGTTTTCCCAAGGTATAATTCCTAGACTGGAAGTGCCCTTGGCTCTGTAGCTCTGTTGTTTCCTTGTTTTAGGTAACGCAATGCACTCCGCCAGTGAGGCAGTTGGCAATTTACATCCCGCCCATCAGCATAACAAGGCTCCCTGTTCTCCAGGGCCTGTCTTGCCTTTCTGGTTTTTACACATTTGTGGATGTCCCTTTTCACCGGTGGGAAGTGATACTTCTTTGTAGTGCAGATTTGTGTTGCACGCTTGCTTGCTTGGCCAAAAAGGGCGTATGCGTTTTCTCCTGAATATATTCAGGAGAAAACGCATACGCCCTTTTTGGCCAAGTGCGCCATTGTCGAAGCTGTGCCCCTCTTCCTGTGCTTTAAAGGTGATTCCAACATACCTCTTGACATCTGTTTCCTGCTATTCTGCCTCGCTTTCAAGTCCGCCTCGTTGCCTTCCCTCAACAGATTTTTGGACGATAGTTGTCTTTATTACTCTGCCAGTTTGTGAATTGCTGTGCCCCTGAGCTCCATTTTTCAACTCGTTTTTTGTGAGCTGTACGCAAGTCCAAAATTTTGGTTCAGGACCTTTACTGGTTCCCGGTGGTTGGCTGAGACTCTGGTTAATTCTTCTTCCTGCCGGGAAATCAGAGTGACATGTGCCCGTCCAAATGCCTAAGAGCTACTCTCTCATTGGTTCTCCCTCTTCACTTCCATCCTCTGCAAAATTGGCAACCTGTGCGAACCAGGAGCTTAAAGGGGCTGTCTCTCCAATTTGGGGGACTGATAGTAAAGCAGTTGGAAAGTCAAATGGGAGCACCAGGAGAGGGACTATTCGTTGAGTTTTAGAATCCTTTTGTATTCACACTGTGTCCGTTTCCTAGGTTTCCCGTACATGTTATAGGTGTAGTAATATTCCCTTCAATATGGAGAGTTGGGACCCATGGAATGGGGGCCATGCATTTTTGCTTTAAAGGGTCTGCATTTGCTCACCCAATCTCACCAATCCTCTCAGTCCCAAGTGTCCAGCCTTATACCATATCCAGCTGTCATTGTAGATAGGGTCATTCCATGTTTCATCAGAGACCCTGAAGGAATTGTAAAGAATTTCCCTGTTTTTTGGTTTGTTTTTTGCATTCCTTTTTATAGTGGGTTTGAGCTGATTCTCGCTGCCATGTTTATGCCTAGTGTAGACACACTTGATTCCCTTACAGAGACATATCAATACATTGGTTTTAAGATTCTTACTAGTCAGATCTATTCCTCTGCCGGAAATATGGGGTTTTGAGTCCCTTTCACTGAGGAAGGTGTAGGTCTTGTCTATTCCAAAGTTGGTTTTAGAAATGGTACCTGTGCTTATGTCAAACTCTGGTTTCATGCATCACCCCACCTCTCCTTACCCCTTAAGCAGTCATAAGAGTGTTTTCTCAATGCGAGACTCTGTCCTCTTTCCTAACTCAGTTCATGTGCAGCCATGTTTACAGGATCTTCATAAGTGATATCTTTTGATCAGTTACTTTTTCTGTGTGACTTATTTCACTTAGAATCATCGTACCTGAATCCACTCACTTTGATGCTCCTGGTCTTATGACATTGATTTCATGGCTGAGGGATATTCCATCGTACATAAGTACTACAAATTTTTGAACCATTTTTATATTTCCTGGGATATTAAAGGTGTACACAAATTGAGGTTCTTGTAAGCAGTGCAGCCCTAAATTTGGGGGTGGCTCTGTCTTATTGATTTACAGTATTCCCAAGGTATATTCCGTAGACTGGAAGTGCCCTTGGCTCTGTAGCTCTGTTTTTTACTTGTTTTAGGGAACGCAATGCACTTCTCCAGTGAGGCAGTTGGCAAATTACATCCCGCCCATCAGCATAACAAGGCTCCATGTTCTCCAGGGCCTGTCTTGCCTTTCTGGTTTTTACACATTTGTGGATGTCCCTTTTGACCGGTGGGAAGTGATACTTCTTTGTAGTGCAGATTTGCATTGCCCGCTTGCTTGCTTGGCCAAAAAGGGGGTATGCCTTTTTTCCTGAATATATTCAGGGGAAAACACATACGGCCTTTTGGCCAAGTGCGACATTGTCGATGTTGTACCCCTCTTCCTGTGCTTTAAAGGCGATTCCAACGTACCTCTTGAAATCTGTTTCCTGCTATTCTGCCTCGCTTTCAAGTCCGCCTCGTTTCCTTCCCTCTACAGATTTTTGGAAGATAGTTGTTCTTTATTACTCTGCCAGTTTGTGAATTGCTGTGCCCCTGAGCTCCATTTTTCAACTCGTTTTTTGTGAGCTGTACGCAAGTCCAAAATTTTGGTTCAGGACCTTTACTGGTTCCCGGTGGGTGGCTGAGACTCTGGTTAATTCTACTACCTGCCGGGAAATTAGTGTGACATGTGCCCGTCCAAATGCCTAACAGCTACTCACTCATTGGTTCTCCCTATTCCCTTCCATCCTCTGCAAAATTGGCAACCTGTGCGAACCAGGAGCTTAAATGGGCTGTCTCTGCAATTTGGGACACTGACAGTAAAGCAGTTGGAAAGTCAAATGGGAGCACCAGTAGACGGACTATTCTTTGAGTTTTAGAGTCCTTTTGTATTCACACTGTGTCCATTCCCTAGGTTTCCCGTACATGTTATAGCTGTAGTAATATTCCCTTCAACCTAGAGAGTTGGGACCAATGGAATGGGGGCCATTCATTTTTGCTTTATAGGGTCTGCATTTGCTCAACGAATCTCACCAATACTCTCAGTCCCAAGTGTCCAGGTTTATGCCATATCCAGCGGTCATTGTAGATAGGGTCATTCCAGGTTTCATCAGAGACCCTGAAGGAATTGTAAAGAATTTCCCTGTTTTTTCGTTTTGTTTTTGAAATTCCTTTTTATAGTGGGTTTGATCTGACTCTCACTGCCATGTTTATGCCAGTCTAGACACACTTGATTCCCTTACGGAGACATATCAATACATAGGTTTTAAGATTCTTACTAGTCTGATCTATTTCTCTGCGGGAAATATGGGGTTTTGAGTCACTTTTACTGCGGAAGGTGTAGGTCTTGTCTATTCTACATTTGTTTTTAGATACGGTACCCGTGCTTATATCAAACTCTGGTTTTATGCATCACACCACCTCTCCTTCCCCCTTAAGCAGTCATAACAGTGTTTTCTAAATGTGAGACTCTGTTCTCTTTCTTAACACAGTTCATGTGTAGCCATGTTTACAGGATCTTCATAAGTGATATCTTATGTTAAGTTTCATTTTTCTGTGTGACTTATTTCACTTAGAATCATCGTACCTGATTCCACTCACTTTGCTGCTCCTGGTCTTATGACATTGATTTCATGGCTGAGGGATATTCCATCATACATAAGTACCACAATTTTTTGAACTATTTTTATATTTCCTGGGATATTTAAGGTGTACCCAAGTTGAGTTTCTTGTAAGCAGTGCAGCCCTAAATTTCGGGGTGGCTCTGTCTTATTGATTTCCAGTTTTCCCAAGGTATATTCCCTAGATGGGTAGTGACCTTGGCTCTGTAGCTCTGTTGTTTACTTGTTTTAGGGAACACAATGCACTCCTCCAGTGAGGCAGTTGGCAATTTACATCCTGCCCATCAGCATAACAATGCTCCCTGTTCTCCAGGGCCTGTCTTGCCTTTCTGGTTTTTACACATTTTGTGGAAGTCCCTTTTGACCGGTGGGAAGTGATACTTCTTTGTAGTGCAGATTTGCATTGCCCGCTTGCTTGCTTGGCCAAAAATGGCGTATGCGTTTTCTCTTGAATATATTCAGCAGAAAACGCATACGCCCTTTATGGCCAAGTGCGTCATTGTCGAAGTTGTGCCCCTCTTCCTCTGCTTTAAAGGCAATTCCAACGTACCTCTTAAAATTTGTGTCCTACTATTCTGCCTCGCATTCAAGTCCGCCTCGCTGCCTTCCCTGAACAGATTTTTGGACGATAGTTTTTCTTTATTACTCTGCCAGTTTGTGAATTGCTGTGCCCCTGAGCTCATTTATTCAACTCGTTTTTTGTGAGCTGTACGCAAGTCCAAAATTTTGGTTCAGAACCTATACTGGTTCCCGGTGGGTGGCTGAGACTCTGGTTAATTCTTCTTCCTGCCGGGAAATTAGAGTGACATGTGCCCGTCCAAATGTCTAACAGCTACTGTCTCATTGGTTCTCCCTCTTCCCTTCTATCCTCTGCCAATTTGGCAACCTATGCGAACCAGAAGTTTAAAGGGGCTGTCTCTCCAACTTGGGAGATTGATAGTAAAGCAGTTGGAAAGTCAAACCGGAGCACCAGGAGAGGGACTATTCATTGAGTTTTAGAAACCTTTTGTATTCACAGTGTGTCCATTCTCTAGGTCTCCCGTACATGTTATAGCTGTAGTAATATTCCCTTTAACCTGGAGAGTTGGGACCCATGGAATGGGGGCCATGCATTTTTGCTTTAAAGGGTCTGCATTTGCTCACCCAATCTCACCAGTCCTCTCAGTCACAAGTGTCCAGCCTTATGCCACATCTAGCTGTCATTGTAGATAGGGTCATTCCAGGTATCATCAGAGACCCTGAAGAAATTGTAAAGAATTTCCCTGTTTTTTGGTTTGTTTTTGAAATTCCTTTTTATAGTGGGTTTGAGCTGATTCTCGCTGCCATGTTTATGCCAGTCTAGACACACATGATTCCCTTACGGAGAAATATCAATACATAGGTTTTAAGATTCTTACTAGTCAGATATATTCCTCTGCGCGGAATGTGGGGTTTTGAGTCCCTTTCACTGAGGAAGGTGTAGGTCTTGTCTATTCCACAGTTGGTTATAGAAATGGTACCTGTGCTTATATCAAACTCTGGTTTTATGCATCACCCCACCTCTCCTTTCACCTTAAGCAGGCATAAGAGTGTTTTCTAAATGTGAGACTCTCTTCTCTTTCCTAACTCAGTTCATGTGTAGCCATGTTTACAGGATCTTCATAAGTGATATCTTATGATAAGTTTCTTTTTCTGTGTGACTTATTTCACTTAGAATCATCGTACCTGAATCCACTCACTTTGCTGCTTCTGGTCTTATGACATTGATTTCATGGCTGAGGGATATTCCATCGTACATAAATACCACAGTTTTTTGAACCATTTTTATATTTCCTGGGATATTTAAGATGTACCCAAGTTGAGGTTCTTGTAAGCAGTGCAGCCCTAAATTTGGGGGTGGCTCTGTCTTATTGACTTTCAGTTTTCCCAAGGTATATTCCCTAGACTGGAAGTGCCCTTGGCTCTGTAGCTCTGTTGTTTTCTTGTTTTAGGGAACGCAATGCACTACTCCAGTTAGGCAGTTGGCAATTTACATCCCGCCCATCAGCATAATAAGGCTCCCTGTTCTCCTGGGCCTGTCTTGCCTTTCTGGTTTTTACACATTTTGTGGTTGACTCTTTTAACCGGTTTGAAGTGATACTTCTTTGTAGTGCAGATTTGCATTGCCCCCTTGCTTGCTTGGCCAAAAAGGGCGTATGCGTTTCCTCCTGAATATATTCAGGAGAAAACGCATACGCCCCTTTTGGCCAAGTGCGTCATTTTCGAAGTTGTGCCCCTCTTCCTGTGCTTTAAATGCGATTCCAACGTACCTCTTGAAATCTGTTTCCTGCTATTCTGCCTTGCTTTCAAGTCCGCCTCGTTGCCTTCCCTCAACAGATTTTAGGACGATAGTTGTCCTTTATTACTCTGCCAGGTTGTGAATTGCTGTACCCCTCAGCTCAAGTTTTCAACTCGTTTTTGGTGATCTCTACGCAAATCCAAAATTTTGGTTTAGGACCTATACTGGTTCCCGGTGGGTGGCTGAGACTTTGGTTAATTCTTCTTCCTGCTGGGAAATTAGAGTGACATGTGCCCTTCCAAATGCCTTACAGCTAATCTCTCATTGGTTCTCCCTCTTCCCTTCCATCCTCTGCCAAATTGGCAACGTGTGCGAACCAGGAATTTAAAGGGGCTGTCTCTCCAAGTTGGGAGATTGATAGTAAAGCAGTTGGAAAGTCAAACCCGAGCACCAGGAGAGGGACTATTCGTTGAGTTTTAGAAACGTTTTTTATTCACAGAGTGTCTATTCTCTACGTTTCCCGTACATGTTATAGCTGTAGAAATATGCCCTTTAACCTGGAGAGTTGGGACCCATGGAATGGGGGCCATGCATTTTTGCTTTAAAGGGTCTGCATTTGCTCACCCAATCTCACCAATCCTCTCAGTCCCAAGTGTCCAGCCTTATGCCACATCCAGCTGTCATTGTAGATAGGGTCATTCCAGGTTTCATCAGAGACCCTGAAGGAATTGTAAAGAATTTCCCTGTTTTTTGGTTTTGTTTTTGAAATTCCTTTTTATAGTGGGTTTGAGCTGATTCTCGCTGCCATGTTTATGCCAGTCTAGACACACTTGATTCCCTTACGGAGACATATCAATATATAGGTTTTAAGATTCTTACTAGTCAGATCTATTCATCTGCAGGAAATATGGGGTTTTGAGTCCCTTTCACTGTGGAATGTGTAGGTCTTGTCTATTCCACAATTGGTTTTAGAAATGGTACCTGTACTTATATCTAACTCTGGTTTTATGCATCACCCCTCCTCTCCTTTCCCCTTAAGCAGGCATAAGAGTGTTTTCTAAATGTGAGACTCTGTTCTCTTTCCTAACTCAGTTCATGTGTAGCCATGTTTACAGGATCTTCATAAGTGATATCTTATGATAAGTTTCTTTTTCTGAGTGAATTATTTCACTTAGAATCATCGTACCTGAATCCACTCACTTTGCTGCTCCTGGTCTTATGACATTGATTTCATGGCTGAGGGATATTCCATAGTACGTAAGTACCACACATTTTTGAACCATTTTTATATTTCCTGGGATATTTAAGGTGTACCCAAGTTGAGGTTCTTTTAAGCAGTGCAGCCCTAAATTTGGGGGTGGCTCTGTCTTATTGATTTTCAGTTTTCCCAAGGTATATTCACTAGACTGGAAGTGCCATTGGCTCTGTAGCTCTGTTGTTTACTTGTTTAAGGAAAACATTACACTCCTCCAGTGAGGCAGTTGGCAATTTACATCCCGCCCATCAGCATAACAATGCTCCCTGTTCTCCAAGGCCTGTCTTGCCTTTCTGGGTTTCACATTTTGTGGATGTCCCTTTTGACCGGAGGGAAGTGATACTTCTTTGTAGTGCAGATTTGCATTGCCCGCTTGCTTGCTTGGCCAAAAAAGGGCATATGCGTTTTCTCCTGAATATATTCAGGAGAAAACTCATATGCCCTTTTTGGCCAAGTGCATCATTGTCGAAGTTGTGCCCATCTTCCTGTGCTTTAAAGGCGATTCCAACGTACCTCTTGAAATCTGTTTCCTGCTATTCTGCCTCGCTTTCAAGTCCGCCTCGTTGCATTCCCTCAACAGATTTTTGGACGATAGTTGTCCTTTATTACTCTGCCAGTTTGTGAATTGCTGAGCCCCTGAGCTCCATTTTTCAACTCTTTTTTTGTGAGCTGAACGCAAGTCCAAAATTTTTGTTCAGGACCTATAATGGTTCCCGTTGGGTGGCTGAGACTTTGGTTAATTCTTCTTTCAGCCAGGAAATTAGAGTGACATGTGCCCGTCCAAATGCCTAACTGCTAGTCTCTCATTGGTTCTCCCTCTTCCCTTCCATCCTCTGCCAAATTGGCAACCGGTGCGAACCAGGAGGTTAAAGGGGTGGTCTCTCCAAGTTGGGAGATTGAGAGTAAAGCAGTTGGAAAGTCAAACCGGATCACCAGGAGAGGGACTATTTGTTGAGTTTTAGAAACCTTTTGTATTCACAGTGTGTCCATTCTCTAGGTTTCCCGTACATGTTATAGCTGTAGTAATATTCCCTTCAACATGGAGAGTTGGGACCCATGGAATGGGGGCCATGCATTTTTGCTTTAAAGGGTCTGCATTTGCTCCCCCAATCTCACCAATCCTCTCAGTCCCAGGTGTCCAGCCTTATGCCACATCCAGCTGTCATTGTAGATAGGGTCATTCCAGGTTTCATCAGAGACCCTGAAGGAAATATAAAGAAATTCCCTGTTTTTTGGTTTTGTTTTTGAAATTCCTTTTTATAGTGGGTTTGAGCTGATTCTCGCTGCCATGTTTATGCCAGTCTAGACACACTTGATTCCCTTACAGAGACATATCAATACATAGGTTTTAAGATTCTTACTAGTCAGATCTAATTCTCTGCGGGAAATATGGGGTTTTGAGTCCCTTTCACTGAGGAAGGTGTAGGTCTTGCCTATTCCAAAGTTGGTTTTAGAAATGGTACATGTGCTTATATCAAACTCTGGTTTTATGCATCACCCCACCTCTCCTTTCCCCTTTAGCAGGCATAAGAGTGTTTTCTAAATGTGAGACTCTGTTCTCTTTCCTAACTCAGTTCATGTGTAGCCATGTTTACAGGATCTTCATAAGTGATATCTTAGGATAAGTTTCTTTTTCTGTGTGACTTATTTCACTTAGAATCATCGTACCTGAATCCACTCACTTTGCTGCTCCTGGTCTTATGACATTGATTTCATGGCTGAGGGATATTCCATCGTACATAAATACCACAGTTTTTGGAACCATTTATATATTTCCTGGGATATTTAAGGTGTACCCAAGTTGAGGTTCTTGTAAGCAGTGCAGCCCTAAATTTGGGGGTGGCTCTGTCTTATTGATTTTCAGTTTTCCCAAGGTATATTCCCTAGACTGGAAGAGCCCTTGGCTCTGTAGCTCTGTTGTTTACCTGTTTTAGGGAACGCAATGCACTCCTCCAGTGAGGCAGTTGGCAATTTACATCCCACCCATCAGCATAACAAGGCTCCCTCTTCTCCAGGGCCTGTCTTGCCTTTCTGATTTTTACACATTTTGTGGATGTCCCTTTTGACCGGTGGGAAGTGATACTTCTTTGTAGGGCAGATTTGCATTGCCCGCTTGCTTGCTTGGCCAAAAAGGGCGTATGCGTTTTCTCCTGAATATATTCAGGAGAAAACGCATACGCCCTTTGTGGCCAGGTGCATCATTGTCGAAGTTGTGCCCCTCTTCCTGTGCTTTAAAGGCGATTCCAACGTACCTCTTGAAATCTGTTTCCTGCTATTCTGTCTCTCTTTCAAGGCCGCCTCGCTGCCTTCCCTCAACAGATTTTTTGGACGATAGTTGTCCTTTATTACTCTGCCAGTTTGTGAATTGTTGTGCCCCTGAGCTCCATTTTTCAACTCGTTTTTTGTGAGCTGTACGCAAGTCCAAAATTTTGGTTCATTACCTATACTGGTTCCCGGTGGGTGGCTGATACTCTGGTTAATTCTTCTTCCTGCCGGGAAATTAGAGTGACATGTGCCCGTCCAAATGCCTAACAGCTACGCTCTCATTGGTTCTCCCTCTTCCCTTCAATCCTCTGCGAAATTGGCAACCTGTGCGTTCAAGGTGGTTAAAGGGGTTGTCTCTCCAAGTTGGGGGATTGATAGTAAAGCAGTTGGAAAGTCAAAGCGGAGCACCAGGATAGGGACTACTCGTTGAGTTTTAGAAACCTTTTGTATTCACAGTGTGTCCATTCTCTAGGTTTCCCGTACATGTTATAGCTGTAGTAATATTCCCTTTAACATGGAGAGTTGGGACCCATGGAATGGGGGCCATGCATTTTTGCTTTAAAGGGTCTGCATTTGCTCACCCAATCTCACCAATCCTCTCAGTCCCAGGTGTCCAGCCTTATGCCACATCCAGCTGTCATTGTAGATAGGGTCATTCCAGGTTTCATCAGAGACCCTGAAGGAAATGTAAAGAATTTCCCTGTTTTTTGGTTTTGTTTTTGAAATTCCTTTTTACAGTGGGTTTGAGCTGATTCTCGCTGCCATGTTTATGCCAGTCTAGACACACTTGATTCCCTTACAGAGACATATCAATACATAGGTTTTAAGATTCATACTAGTCATATCTATTCCTCTGTGGGAAATATGGGGTTTTGAGTCCCTTTCACTGAGGAAGGTGTAGGTCTTGTCTAATCCACAGTTGGTTTTAGAAATGGTACCTGTGCTTATATCAAACTCTGGGTTTATGCATCACCCCACCTCTCCTTTCCCCTTAAGCAGGCATAAGTGTGTTTTCTAAATGTGAGACTCTGTTCTCTTTCCTAACTCAGTTCATGTGTAGCCATGTTTACAGGATCTTCATAAGTGATATCTTATGATAAGTTTCTTTTTCTGTGTGACTTATTTCACTTAGAATCATCGTACCTGAATCCACTCACTTTGCTGTTCCTGGTCTTATGACATTGATTTCATGGCTGAGGGATATTCCATCGTACATAAATACCACATTTTTTGAAACATTTTTATATTTCCTGGGATATTTAAGGTGTACCCAAGTTGAGGTTCCTGTAAGCAGTGCAGCCCTAAATTTGGGGGTGGCTCTGTCTTATTGATTTTCAGTTTTCCCAAGGTATATTCCCTAGACTGGAAGTGCCCTTGGCTCGGTAGCTCTGTTGTTTACTTGTTTTAGGGAACGCAATGCACTCCTCCAGTGAGGCAGTTGGCAATTTACATCCCGCCCATCAGCATAACAAGGCTCCCTCTTCTCCAGGGCCTGTCTTGCCTTTCTGGTATTTACACATTTTGTGGATGTCCCTTTTGACCGGTGGGAAATGATACTTCTTTGTAGTGCAGATTTGCATTGCCCGCTTGCTTGCTTGGCCAAAAAGGGCGTATGCGTTTTCTCCTGAATATATTCAGGAGAAAACGCATACGCCCTTTTTGACCAAGTGCGTTATTGTCAAATTTGTGCCCCTCTTCCTCTGCTTTAAAGGCGATTCCAAGGTACATCTTGAAATCTGTTTCCTGCTATTCTGCCTCGCTTTCAAGTCCGCCTCGTTGCCTTCCCTCAACAGATTTTTGGACGATAGTTGTCCTTTATTACTCTGCCAGTTTGTGAATTGCTGTGTCCCTGAGCTCCATTTTTCAACTCGTTTTTTGTGAGCTGTACGCAAGTCCAAAATTTCGGTTCAGGACCTATACTGGATCCTGGTGGGTGGCTGAGACTGTGGTTAATACTTTTTCTTGCCGGGAAATTAGAGTGTCATGTGCCCGTCCAAATGCCTAACAGCTACTCTCTCATTGGTTCTCCCTCTTCCCTTCCATCCTCTGCCAAATTGGCAACCTGTGCGAACCTGGAGGTTAAAGGGGTTGTCCCTCCAAGTTGGGACATTGATAGTAAAGCAGTTGGAAAGTCAAAGCGGAGCACCATGAGAGGGACTACTCGTTGAGTTTTAGAAACCTTTTGTATTCACAGTGTGTCCATTCTCTAGGTTTCCCGTATATGTTATAGCTGTAGTAATATTCCCTTCAACATGGAGAGTTGGGACCCATGGAATGGGGGCCATGCATTTTTGCTTTAAAGAGTCTGCACTGGCTCACCCAATCTCACCAATCCCCTCAGTACCAAGTGTCCAGCCTTATGCCACATCCAGCTGTCTTTGTAGATAGGGTCATTCCAGGTTTCATCAGAGACCCTGAAGGAAATGTAAAGAATTTCCCTGTTTTTTGGTTTTGTTTTTGAAATTCCTTTTTATAGTGGGTTTGAGATGATTCTCGCTGCCATGTTTATGCCAGTCTAGACACACTTGATTCCCTTACAGAGACATATCAATACATAGGTTTTAAGATTCTTACTAGTCAGATCTATTCCTCTGCGGGAAATATGGGGTTTTGAGTCCCTTTCACTGAGGAAGGTGTAGGTCTTGTCTATTCCACAGTTGGTTATAGAAATGGTACCTGTGCTTATATCAAACTCTGGTTTTATGCATCACCCCACCTCTCCTTTCACCTTAAGCAGGCATAAGAGTGTTTTCTAAATGTGAGACTCTCTTCTCTTTCCTAACTCAGTTCATGTGTAGCCATGTTTACAGGATCTTCATAAGTGATATCTTATGATAAGTTTCTTTTTCTGTGTGACTTATTTCACTTAGAATCATCGTACCTGAATCCACTCACTTTGCTGCTTCTGGTCTTATGACATTGATTTCATGGCTGAGGGATATTCCATCGTACATAAATACCACAGTTTTTTGAACCATTTTTATATTTCCTGGGATATTTAAGATGTACCCAAGTTGAGGTTCTTGTAAGCAGTGCAGCCCTAAATTTGGGGGTGGCTCTGTCTTATTGATTTTCAGTTTTCCCAAGGTATATTCCGTAGACTGGAAGTGCCCTTGGCTCTGTAGCTCTGTTGTTTTCTTGTTTTAGGGAACGCAATGCACTACTCCAGTTAGGCAGTTGGCAATTTACATCCCGCCCATCAGCATAATAAGGCTCCCTGTTCTCCTGGGCCTGTCTTGCCTTTCTGGTTTTTACACATTTTGTGGCTGACTCTTTTAACCGGTTTGAAGTGATACTTCTTTGTAGTGCAGATTTGCATTGCCCCCTTGCTTGCTTGGCCAAAAAGGGCGTATGCGTTTCCTCCTGAATATACTCAGGAGAAAACGCATACGCCCTTTTTGGCCAAGTGCGTCATTTTCGAAGTTGTGCCCCTCTTCCTGTGCTTTAAAGGCGATTCCAACGTACCTCTTGAAATCTGTTTCCTGCTATTCTGCCTTGCTTTCAAGTCCGCCTCGTTGCCTTCCCTCAACAGATTTTAGGACGATAGTTGTCCTTTATTACTCTGCCAGGTTGTGAATTGCTGTATCCCTCAGCTCAAGTTTTCAACTCGTTTTTGGTGAGCTCTACGCAAATCCAAAATTTTGGTTTAGGACCTATACTGGTTCCCGGTGTGTGGCTGAGACTTTGGTTAATTCTTCTTCCTGCTGGGAAATTAGAGTGACATGTGCCCTTCCAAATGCCTTACAGCTAATCTCTCATTGGTTCTCCCTCTTCCCTTCCATCCTCTGCCAAATTGGCAACGTGTGCGAACCAGGAGGTTAAAGGGGCTGTCTCTCCAAGTTGGGAGATTGATAGTAAAGCAGTTGGAAAGTCAAACCCGAGCACCAGGAGAGGGACTATTCGTTGAGTTTTAGAAACGTTTTTTATTCACAGAGTGTCTATTCTCTAGGTTTCCCGTACATGTTATAGCTGTAGAAATATGCCCTTTAACCTGGAGAGTTGGGACCCATGGAATGGGGGCCATGCATTTTTGCTTTAAAGGGTCTGCATTTGCTCACCCAATCTCACCAATCCTCTCAGTCCTAAGTGTCCAGCCTTATGCCACATCCAGCTGTCATTGTAGATAGGGTCATTCCAGGTTTCATCAGAGACCCTGAAGGAATTGTAAAGAATTTCCCTGTTTTTTGGTTTTGTTTTTGAAATTCCTTTTTATAGTGGGTTTGAGCTGATTCTCGCTGCCATGTTTATGCCACTCTAGACACACTTGATTCCCTTACGGAGACATATCAATATATAGGTTTTAAGATTCTTACTAGTCAGATCTATTCATCTGCAGGAAATATGGGGTTTTGAGTCCCTTTCACTGTGGAATGTGTAGGTCTTGTCTATTCCACAATTGGTTTTAGAAATGGTACCTGTACTTATATCTAACTCTGGTTTTATGCATCACCCCTCCTCTCCTTTCCCCTTAAGCAGGCATAAGAGTGTTTTCTAAATGAGAGACTCTGTTCTCTTTCCTAACTCAGTTCATGTGTAGCCATGTTTACAGGATCTTCATAAGTGATATCTTATGATAAGTTTCTTTTTCTGAGTGAATTATTTCACTTAGAATCATCGTACCTGAATCCACTCACTTTGCTGCTCCTGGTCTTATGACATTGATTTCATGGCTGAGGGATATTCCATAGTACGTAAGTACCACACTTTTTTGAACCATTTTTATATTTCCTGGGATATTTAAGGTGTACCCAAGTTGAGGTTCTTTTAAGCAGTGCAGCCCTAAATTTGGGGGTGGCTCTGTCTTATTGATTTTCAGTTTTCCCAAGGTATATTCACTAGACTGGAAGTGCCATTGGCTCTGTAGCTCTGTTGTTTACTTGTTTAAGGAAAACATTACACTCCTCCAGTGAGGCAGTTGGCAATTTACATCCCGCCCATCAGCATAACAATGCTCCCTGTTCTCCAAGGCCTGTCTTGCCTTTCTGGGTTTCACATTTTGTGGATGTCCCTTTTGACCGGAGGGAAGTGATACTTCTTTGTAGTGCAGATTTGCATTGCCCGCTTGCTTGCTTGGCCAAAAAAGGGCGTATGCGTTTTCTCCTGAATATATTCAGGAGAAAACTCATATGCCCATTTTGGCCAAGTGCATCATTGTCGAAGTTGTGCCCCACTTCCTGTGCTTTAAAGGCGATTCCAACGTACCTCTTGAAATCTGTTTCCTGCTATTCTGCCTCGCTTTCAAGTCCGCCTCGTTGCCTTCCCTCAACAGATTTTTGGACGATAGTTGTCCTTTATTACTCTGCCAGTTTGTGAATTGCTGAGCCCCTGAGCTCCATTTTTCAACTCTTTTTTTGTGAGCTGAACGCAAGTCCAAAATTTTTGTTCAGGACCTATAATGGTTCCCGTTGGGTGGCTGAGACTTTGGTTAATTCTTCTTTCAGCCAGGAAATTAGAGTGACATGTGCCCGTCCAAATGCCTAACTGCTAGTCTCTCATTGGTTCTCCCTCTTCCCTTCCATCCTCTGCCAAATTGGCAACTGGTGCGAACCAGGAGGTTAAAGGGGTGGTCTCTCCAAGTTGGGAGATTGAGAGTAAAGCAGTTGGAAAGTCAAACCGGATCACCAGGAGAGGGACTATTTGTTGAGTTTTAGAAACCTTTTGTATTCACAGTGTGTCCATTCTCTAGGTTTCCCGTACATGTTATAGCTGTAGTAATATTCCCTTCAACATGGAGAGTTGGGACCCATGGAATGGGGGCCATGCATTTTTGCTTTAAAGGGTCTGCATTTGCTCCCCCAATCTCACCAATCCTCTCAGTCCCAGGTGTCCAGCCTTATACCACATCCAGCTGTCATTGTAGATAGGGTCATTCCAGGTTTCATCAGAGACCCTGAAGGAAATATAAAGAAATTCCCTGTTTTTTGGTTTTGTTTTTGAAATTCCTTTTTATAGTGGGTTTGAGCTGATTCTCGCTGCCATGTTTATGCCAGTCTAGACACACTTGATTCCCTTACAGAGACATATCAATACATAGGTTTTAAGATTCTTACTAGTCAGATCTAATTCTCTGCGGGAAATATGGGGTTTTGAGTCCCTTTCACTGAGGAAGGTGTAGGTCTTGCCTATTCCAAAGTTGGTTTTAGAAATGGTACATGTGCTTATATCAAACTCTGGTTTTATGCATCACCCCACCTCTCCTTTCCCCTTTAGCAGGCATAAGAGTGTTTTCTAAATGTGAGACTCTGTTCTCTTTCCTAACTCAGTTCATGTGTAGCCATGTTTACAGGATCTTCATAAGTGATATCTTAGGATAAGTTTCTTTTTCTGTGTGACTTATTTCACTTAGAATCATCGTACCTGAATCCACTCACTTTGCTGCTCCTGGTCTTATGACATTGATTTCATGGCTGAGGGATATTCCATCGTACATAAATACCACAGTTTTTGGAACCATTTATATATTTCCTGGGATATTTAAGGTGTACCCAAGTTGAGGTTCTTGTAAGCAGTGCAGCCCTAAATTTTGGGGTGGCTCTGTCTTATTGATTTTCAGTTTTCCCAAGGTATATTCCCTAGACTGGAAGAGCCCTTGGCTCTGTAGCTCTGTTGTTTACTTGTTTTAGGGAACGCAATGCACTCCTCCAGTGAGGCAGTTGGCAATTTACATCCCACCCATCAGCATAACAAGGCTCCCTCTTCTCCAGGGCCTGTCTTGCCTTTCTGATTTTTACACATTTTGTGGATGTCCCTTTTGACCGGTGGGAAGTGATACTTCTTTGTAGGGCAGATTTGCATTGCCCGCTTGCTTGCTTGGCCAAAAAGGGCGTATGCGTTTTCTCCTGAATATATTCAGGAGAAAACGCATACGCCCTTTGTGGCCATGTGCATCACTGTCGAAGTTGTGCCCCTCTTCCTGTGCTTTAAAGGCGATTCCAACGTACCTCTTGAAATCTGTTTCCTGCTATTCTGTCTCTCTTTCAAGGCCGCCTCGCTGCCTTCCCTCAACAGATTTTTTGGACGATAGTTGTCCTTTATTACTCTGCCAGTTTGTGAATTGTTGTGCCCCTGAGCTCCATTTTTCAACTCGTTTTTTGTGAGCTGTACGCAAGTCCAAAATTTTGGTTCATTACCTATACTGGTTCCCGGTGGGTGGCTGAGACTCTGGTTAATTCTTCTTCCTGCCGGGAAATTAGAGTGACATGTGCCCGTCCAAATGCCTAACAGCTACGCTCTCATTGGTTCTCCCTCTTCCCTTCAATCCTCTGCGAAATTGGCAACCTGTGCGTTCAAGGTGGTTAAAGGGGTTGTCTCTCCAAGTTGGGGGATTGATAGTAAAGCAGTTGGAAAGTCAAAGCGGAGCACCAGGATAGGGACTACTCGTTGAGTTTTAGAAACCTTTTGTATTCACAGTGTGTCCATTCTCTAGGTTTCCCGTACATGTTATAGCTGTAGTAATATTCCCTTTAACATGGAGAGTTGGGACCCATGGAATGGGGGCCATGCATTTTTGCTTTAAAGGGTCTGCATTTGCTCACCCAATCTCACCAATCCTCTCAGTCCCAGGTGTCCAGCCTTATGCCACATCCAGCTGTCATTGTAGATAGGGTCATTCCAGGTTTCATCAGAGACCCTGAAGGAAATGTAAAGAATTTCCCTGTTTTTTGGTTTTGTTTTTGAAATTCCTTTTTACAGTGGGTTTGAGCTGATTCTCGCTGCCATGTTTATGCCAGTCTAGACACACTTGATTCCCTTACAGAGACATATCAATACATAGGTTTTAAGATTCATACTAGTCATATCTATTCCTCTGTGGGAAATATGGGGTTTTGAGTCCCTTTCACTGAGGAAGGTGTAGGTCTTGTCTAATCCACAGTTGGTTTTAGAAATGGTACCTGTGCTTATATCAAACTCTGGGTTTATGCATCACCCCACCTCTCCTTTCCCCTTAAGCAGGCATAAGTGTGTTTTCTAAATGTGAGACTCTGTTCTCTTTCCTAACTCAGTTCATGTGTAGCCATGTTTACAGGATCTTCATAAGTGATATCTTATGATAAGTTTCTTTTTCTGTGTGACTTATTTCACTTAGAATCATCGTACCTGAATCCACTCACTTTGCTGTTCCTGGTCTTATGACATTGATTTCATGGCTGAGGGATATTCCATCGTACATAAATACCACATTTTTTGAAACATTTTTATATTTCCTGGGATATTTAAGGTGTACCCAAGTTGAGGTTCCTGTAAGCAGTGCAGCCCTAAATTTGGGGGTGGCTCTGTCTTATTGATTTTCAGTTTTCCCAAGGTATATTCCCTAGACTGGAAGTGCCCTTGGCTCGGTAGCTCTGTTGTTTACTTGTTTTAGGGAACGCAATGCACTCCTCCAGTGAGGCAGTTGGCAATTTACATCCCGCCCATCAGCATAACAAGGCTCCCTCTTCTCCAGGGCCTGTCTTGCCTTTCTGGTATTTACACATTTTGTGGATGTCCCTTTTGACCGGTGGGAAATGATACTTCTTTGTAGTGCAGATTTGCATTGCCCGCTTGCTTGCTTGGCCAAAAAGGGCGTATGCGTTTTCTCCTGAATATATTCAGGAGAAAACGCATACGCCCTTTTTGACCAAGTGCGTTATTGTCAAATTTGTGCCCCTCTTCCTCTGCTTTAAAGGCGATTCCAAGGTACATCTTGAAATCTGTTTCCTGCTATTCTGCCTCGCTTTCAAGTCCGCCTCGTTGCCTTCCCTCAACAGATTTTTGGACGATAGTTGTCCTTTATTACTCTGCCAGTTTGTGAATTGCTGTGTCCCTGAGCTCCATTTTTCAACTCGTTTTTTGTGAGCTGTACGCAAGTCCAAAATTTCGGTTCAGGACCTATACTGGATCCTGGTGGGTGGCTGAGACTGTGGTTAATACTTTTTCCTGCCGGGAAATTAGAGTGTCATGTGCCCGTCCAAATGCCTAACAGCTACTCTCTCATTGGTTCTCCCTCTTCCCTTCCATCCTCTGCCAAATTGGCAACCTGTGCGAACCTGGAGGTTAAAGGGGTTGTCCCTCCAAGTTGGGACATTGATAGTAAAGCAGTTGGAAAGTCAAAGCAGAGCACCAGGAGAGGGACTACTCGTTGAGTTTTAGAAACCTTTTGTATTCACAGTGTGTCCATTCTCTAGGTTTCCCGTATATGTTATAGCTGTAGTAATATTCCCTTCAACATGGAGAGTTGGGACCCATGGAATGGGGGCCATGCATTTTTGCTTTAAAGAGTCTGCATTGGCTCACCCAATCTCACCAATCCCCTCAGTACCAAGTGTCCAGCCTTATGCCACATCCAGCTGTCTTTGTAGATAGGGTCATTCCAGGTTTCATCAGAGACCCTGAAGGAAATGTAAAGAATTTCCCTGTTTTTTGGTTTTGTTTTTGAAATTCCTTTTTATAGTGGGTTTGAGATGATTCTCGCTGCCATGTTTATGCCAGTCTAGACACACTTGATTCCCTTACAGAGACATATCAATACATAGGTTTTAAGATTCTTACTAGTCAGATCTATTCCTCTGCGGGAAATATGGGGTTTTGAGTCCCTTTCACTGAGGAAGGTGTAGGTCTTGTCTATTCCACAGTTGGTTATAGAAATGGTACCTGTGCTTATATCAAACTCTGGTTTTATGCATCACCCCACCTCTCCTTTCACCTTAAGCAGGCATAAGAGTGTTTTCTAAATGTGAGACTCTCTTCTCTTTCCTAACTCAGTTCATGTGTAGCCATGTTTACAGGATCTTCATAAGTGATATCTTATGATAAGTTTCTTTTTCTGTGTGACTTATTTCACTTAGAATCATCGTACCTGAATCCACTCACTTTGCTGCTTCTGGTCTTATGACATTGATTTCATGGCTGAGGGATATTCCATCGTACATAAATACCACAGTTTTTTGAACCATTTTTATATTTCCTGGGATATTTAAGATGTACCCAAGTTGAGGTTCTTGTAAGCAGTGCAGCCCTAAATTTGGGGGTGGCTCTGTCTTATTGATTTTCAGTTTTCCCAAGGTATATTCCCTAGACTGGAAGTGCCCTTGGCTCTGTAGCTCTGTTGTTTTCTTGTTTTAGGGAACGCAATGCACTACTCCAGTTAGGCAGTTGGCAATTTACATCCCGCCCATCAGCATAATAAGGCTCCCTGTTCTCCTGGGCCTGTCTTGCCTTTCTGGTTTTTACACATTTTGTGGCTGACTCTTTTAACCGGTTTGAAGTGATACTTCTTTGTAGTGCAGATTTGCATTGCCCCCTAGCTTGCTTGGCCAAAAAGGGCGTAAGCGTTTCCTCCTGAATATACTCAGGAGAAAACGCATACGCCCTTTTTGGCCAAGTGCGACATTTTCGAAGTTGTGCCCCTCTTCCTGTGCTTTAAAGGCGATTCCAACGTACCTCTTGAAATCTGTTTCCTGCTATTCTGCCTTGCTTTCAAGTCCGCCTCGTTGCCTTCCCTCAACAGATTTTAGGACGATAGTTGTCCTTTATTACTCTGCCAGGTTGTGAATTGCTGTATCCCTCAGCTCAAGTTTTCAACTCGTTTTTGGTGAGCTCTACGCAAATCCAAAATTTTGGTTTAGGACCTATACTGGTTCCGGGTGGGTGGCTGAGACTTTGGTTAATTATTCTTCCTGCTGGGAAATTAGAGTGACATGTGCCCTTCCAAATGCCTTACAGCTAATCTCTCATTGGTTCTCCCTCTTCCCTTCCATCCTCTGCCAAATTGGCAACGTGTGCGAACCAGGAGGTTAAAGGGGCTGTCTCTCCAAGTTGGGAGATTGATAGTAAAGCAGTTGGAAAGTCAAACCCGAGCACCAGGAGAGGGACTATTCGTTGAGTTTTAGAAACGTTTTTTATTCACAGAGTGTCTATTCTCTAGGTTTCCCGTACATGTTATAGCTGTAGAAATATGCCCTTTAACCTGGAGAGTTGGGACCCATGGAATGGGGGCCATGCATTTTTGCTTTAAAGGGTCTGCATTTGCTCACCCAATCTCACCAATCCTCTCAGTCCCAAGTGTCCAGCCTTATGCCACATCCAGCTGTCATTGTAGATAGGGTCATTCCAGGTTTCATCAGAGACCCTGAAGGAATTGTAAAGAATTTCCCTGTTTTTTGGTTTTGTTTTTGAAATTCCTTTTTATAGTGGGTTTGAGCTGATTCTCGCTGCCATGTTTATGCCAGTCTAGACAAACTTGATTCCCTTACGGAGACATATCAATATATAGGTTTTAAGATTCTTACTAGTCAGATCTATTCATCTGCAGGAAATATGGGGTTTTGAGTCCCTTTCACTGTGGAATGTGTAGGTCTTGTCTATTCCACAATTGGTTTTAGAAATGGTACCTGTACTTATATCTAACTCTGGTTTTATGCATCACCCCTCCTCTCCTTTCCCCTTAAGCAGGCATAAGAGTGTTTTCTAAATGTGAGACTCTGTTCTCTTTCCTAACTCAGTTCATGTGTAGCCATGTTTACAGGATCTTCATAAGTGATATCTTATGATAAGTTTCTTTTTCTGAGTGAATTATTTCACTTAGAATCATCGTACCTGAATCCACTCACTTTGCTGCTCCTGGTCTTATGACATTGATTTCATGGCTGAGGGATATTCCATAGTACGTAAGTACCACACTTTTTTGAACCATTTTTATATTTCCTGGGATATTTAAGGTGTACCCAAGTTGAGGTTCTTGTAAGCAGTGCAGCCCTAAATTTGGGGGTGGCTCTGTCTTATTGAATTTCAGTTTTCCCAAGGTATATTCACTAGACTGGAAGTGCCATTGGCTCTGTAGCTCTGTTGTTTACTTGTTTAAGGAAAACATTACACTCCTCCAGTGAGGCAGTTGGCAATTTACATCCCGCCCATCAGCATAACAATGCTCCCTGTTCTCCAAGGCCTGTCTTGCCTTTCTGGGTTTCACATTTTGTGGATGTCCCTTTTGACCGGAGGGAAGTGATACTTCTTTGTAGTGCAGATTTGCATTGCCCGCTTGCTTGCTTGGCCAAAAAAGGGCGTATGCGTTTTCTCCTGAATATATTCAGGAGAAAACTCATATGCCCTTTTTGGCCAAGTGCATCATTGTCGAATTTGTGCCCCTCTTCCTGTGCTTTAAAGGCGATTCCAACGTACCTCTTGAAATCTGTTTCCTGCTATTCTGCCTCGCTTTCAAGTCCGCCTCGTTGCCTTCCCTCAACAGATTTTTGGACGATAGTTGTCCTTTATTACTCTGCCAGTTTGTGAATTGCTGAGCCCCTGAGCTCCATTTTTCAACCTTTTTTTTGTGAGCTGAACGCAAGTCCAAAATTTTTGTTCAGGACCTATAATGGTTCCCGTTGGGTGGCTGAGAATTTGGTTAATTCTTCTTTCTGCCAGGAAATTAGAGTGACATGTGCCCGTCCAAATGCCTAACTGCTAGTCTCTCATTGGTTCTCCCTCTTCCCTTCCATCCTCTGCCAAATTGGCAACCTGTGCGAACCAGGAGCTTAAACGGTCTGTGTCTCCAAGTTGGGAGATTGATAGTAAAGCAGTTGGAAAGTCAAACCGGAGCACCAGGAGAGGGACTATTCGTTGAATTTTAGAAACCTTTTGTATTCACAGTGTGTCCATTCTCTAGGTTTCCCGTACATGTTATAGCTGTAGTAATATTCCCTTCAACATGGAGAGTTGGGACCCATGGAATGGGGGCCATGCATTTTTGCTTTAAAGGGTCTGCATTTGCTCACCCAATCTCACCAATCCTCTCAGTCCCAGGTGTCCAGCCTTATGCCACATCCAGCTGTCATTGTAGATATGGTCATTCCAGGTTTCATCAGATACCGTGAAGGAATTGTAATGAATTTCCCTGTTTTTTGGTTTTGTTTTTGAAATTCCTTTTTATAGTGTGTTTGAGCTGATTCTCGCTGCCATGTTTATGCCAGTCTAGACACACTTGATTACCTTACGGAGACATATCTATACATAGGTATTAAGATTCTTAGTAGTGAGATCTATTACTCTGCGGGAAATATAGGGTTTGGAGTCCCTTTCACTGAGGAAGGTGTAGGTCTTGTCTATTCCACAGTTGGTTTTAGAAACGGTACCTGTGCTTATATCAATCTCTGGTTTTATGCATCACCCCACCTCTCCTTCCCCCTTAAGCAGGCATAAGATTGTATTCTTAATGTGAGACTCTGTTCTCTTTCCTAACTCAGTTCATGTGTAGCCATGTTTACAGGATCTTCATAAGTGATATCTTATGATAAGTTTCTTTTTCTGTGTGACTTACTTCACTGAGAATGATCGTACCTGAATCCACTCACTTTGATGCTCCTGGTCTTATGACATTGATTTCATGGCTGAGGGATATTCCTTCGTACGTAAGTACTACAATTTTTTGAACCATTTTTATATTTCCTGGGATATTTAAGGTGTACCCAAGTTGAGGTCCTTGTAAGCAGTGCAGCCCTAAATTTGGGGGTGGCTGTGTCTTATTGATTTTCAGTTTTCCCAAGGTATATTCCCTAGACTGGAAGTGCCCTTGGCTCTGTAGCTCTGTTGTTTACTTGTTTTAGGGAACGCAATGCACTCCTCCAGTGAGGCAGTTGGCAATTTACATCCCGCCCATCAGCATAACAAGGCCCCCTGTTCTCCAGGGCCTGTCTTGCCTTTCTGGTTTTTACACATTTGTGGATGTCCCTTTTGACCGGTGGGAAGTGATACTTCTTTGTAGTGCATATTTGCATTGCCGGCTTGCTCACTTGGCCAAAAAGTGCGTATGCGTTTTCCCTTGAATATATTCAGGAGAAAACGCATACGCCCTTTAAGGCCAAGTGTGTCATTGTCGAAGTTGTGCCCCTCTTCCTGTGCTTTAAAGGCTATTCCAACGTACCTCTTGAAATCTGTTTCCTGCTATTCTGCCTCACTTTCAAGTCTGCCACGTTGCCTTCCCTCAACAGATTTTTGGACCATAGTTGTCATTTATTACCCTGCCAGTTTGTGAATAGCTGTGCACCTGAGCTCCATTTTTCAACTCGTTCTTTGTGAGCTCTATGCAAGTCCAAAATTTTGGTTCAGGACCTATACTGGTTCCCGGTGGATGGCGGAGACTTTGGTTAATTATTCTTCCTGCCGGGAAATTAGAGTGACATGTGCCCGTCCAAATGCCTAACAGGTACTCTCTCATTGGTTCTCCCTCTTCCCTCCCATCCTCTGCCAAATTGGCAACCTGTGCGAACCAGGAGGTTAAAGGGGCTGTCTCTCCAAGTTGGGAGATTGATAGTAAAGCAGTTGGAAAGTCAAACTGGAGCACCAGGAGAGGGACTATTCGTTGAGTTTTAGAAACCTTTTGTATTCACAGTGTGTCCATTCTCTAGGTTTCCCATACATGTTATAGCTGTAGTAATATTCCTTTCAACCTGGAGAGTTGGGACCCAGGGAATGGGGGCCATGCATTTTTGCTTTAATGGGTCTGCATTTGCTCACCCAATTTCACCAATCCTCTCAGTCCCAAGTGTCCAGCCTTATACCACCTCCAGCTGTCATTGTAGATAGGTTCATTCCAGGATTCATCAGAGACCCTGAAGGAACTGTAAAGAATTTCCCTATTTTTTGCTTTTGTTTTTGAAATTCCTTTTTATAGTGGGTGTGAGCTGATTCTTGCTGCCATGTTTATGCCAGTCTACACACAGTTGATTCCCTTACAGAGACATATCAATACATAGGTTTTAAGTTTCTTACTAGTCAGATCTATTCCTCTGCGGGAAATATGGGGTTTTGAGTCCCTTTCACTGAGGAAGGTGTAGGTCTTTTCTATTCCAAAGTTGGTTTTAGAAACGGTACCTGTACTTATATCAAACTGTGGTTTTATGCATCACCCCACCTCTCCTTTCCCCTTAAGCAGGCATAAGAGTGTTTTCTAAATGTGAGACTCTGTTCTCTTTCCTAACTCAGTTAATGTGTAGCCAAGTTTACAGGCTCGTCATAAGTGATATCTTATGATAAGTTTCTTTTTCTTTGTGACTTATTTCACTTAGAATCATCGTACCTGAATCCACTGACTTTGCTTCTCCTGGTCTTATGACATTGATTTCATGGCTGAGGGATATTCCATCGTACATAAATACCACAGTTTTTTGAACCATTTTTATATTTCCTGGGATATATAAGGTGTACCCAAGTTGAGGTTCTTGTAAGCAGTGCAGCCCTAAATTTGGGGGTGGCTGTGTCTTATTGATTTTCAGTTTTCCCAAGGTATATTCCGTAGACTGGAAGTGCCCTTGGTTCTGTAGTTCTGTTGTTTACTTGTTTTAGGGAACACAATGCACTCCTCCAGGGAGGCAGTTGGCTATTTACATCCCGCCCATCAGCATAACAAGGCTCCCTTTTCTCCAGGTCCTGTCTTGCCTTTCTGGTTTTTACACATTTTGTGGATGCCCCTTTTGACCGGAGGGAAGTGATACTTCTTTGTAGTGCACATTTTCATTGCCCGTTTGCTTGCTTGGCCAAAATGGGCGTATGCGTTTTCTCCTGAATATATTCAGGAGAAAATGTATACGCCCTTTTTGGCCAAGTGCTTCATTGTCGAAATTGTGCCCCCCTTTCCGTTGCCTTAAAGGCGATTCCAACGTACCTCTTGAAATCTGTTTCCTGCTATTCTGCCTCGCTTTCAAGTCCACCTCGTTCCCTTCCCTCAACAGATTTTTGGACGATAGTTGTCCTTTATTACTCTGCCATTTGGTAAATTGCTGTGCCCCTGAGCTCCATTTTTCAACTCGTTTTTTGTGAGATGTATGCATGTCCAAAATTTTGGTTCACGACCTATACTGGTTCCCGGTGGGTGGCTGAGACTTTGTTTAATTCTTCTTCTTGCCGGGAAATTAGAGTGACATGTGCCCGTCCGAATTCCTAACAGCTACTCTCTCATTGGTTCTCCCTCTTCCCTTCCATCCTCTCCCAAATTGGCAACATGTGCGAACTAGGATCTTATGGGGCTGTCTCTCCAAGTTGGGAGATTGATAGTAAAGCAGTTGGAAAGTCAAACCGGAGAACCAGGAGAGGGACTATTCGTTGAGTTTCAGAAACCTTTTTTATTCACAGTGTGTCCATTCTCTAGGTTTCCCGTACATGTTATAGCTGTAGTAATATTCCCTTCAACATGGAGAGTTAGGACCCATGGAATGGGGGCCATGCATTTTTGCTTTAAAGGGTCTGCATTTGCTCACCCAATCTCACCAATCCTCTCAGTCCCAGGTGTCCAGCCTTATGCCACATCCAGCTGTCATTGTAGATAGGGTCATTCCAGGTTTCATCAGAGACCCTGAAGGAATTGTAAAGAAATTCCCTGTTTATTGGTTTTGTTTTTGAAATTCCTTTTTATAGTGGGTTTGATCTGATTCTCTCTGCCATGTTTATGCCAGGCTAGACACACTTGATTCCCTTATGGAGACATATCTATACAAAGGTTTTAAGATTCTTACGAGTGAGATATATTACTCTGTGGGAAATATGGGGTTTTGAGTCCCTTTCACTGAGGAAGGTGTAGGTCTTGTCTATTCCACAGTTGGTTTTAGAAATGGTACCTGTGCTTATATCAAACTCCGGTTTTATGCATCACCCCACCTCTCCTTCCGCCATAAACAGGCATAAGAGTGTTTTCTAAATGTGAGACTCTGTTCTCTTTCCTAACTCAGTTCATGTGTAGCCATGTTTACAGGATCTTCATAAATGATATCTTATGATAAGTTTCTTTTTCTGTGTGACTTATTTCACTTAGAATCATCGTACCTGAATCCACTCACTTTGCTGCTCCTGGTCTTATGACATTGATTTCATGGCTGAGGGATATTTCATCGTACGTAAATACCACAAATATTTGAACCATTTTTATATTTCCTGGGATATTTAAGCTGTACCCAATATGAGGTTCTTGTAAGCAGTGCAGCCCTAAATTTGGGGGTGGCTCTGTCTTATTGATTTTCAGTTTTCCCAAGCTATATTCCCTAGACTGGAAGTTCCCTTGGCTCTGTAGCTCTGTTGTTTACTTGTTTTAGGGAATCAAATGCACTCCTCCAGTGAGGCAGTTGGCCATTTACATCCCGCCAATCAGCATAACAAGGCTCCCTGTTCTCCAGGGCCTGTCTTGTCTTTCTGGTTTTTCCACATTTTGTGGATGTCCCTTTTGACCGGAGGGAAGTGATACTTCTTTGTAGTGCAGATTTGCATTGCCCGCTTGCTTGCTTGGCCAAAAAGGGCATATGCATTTTCTCCTGAATGTATTCAGGAGAAAATGTATACGCCCTTTATGGCCCTGTGCGTCATTGTCGAAGTTGTGCCCCTCTTCCTGTGCTTTAATGGCGATTCCAACGTACATCTTAAAATCTGTTTCCTGCTATTCTCCCTCGCTTTCAAGTCGCCTCGTTCCCTTCCCTCAACAGATTTTAGGATGATAGTTGTCCTTTATTACTCTGCCATGTTGTGAATTGCTGTGCCCCTCAGCTCAAGTTTTCAACTCGGTTTTTGTGAGCTGTACGCAAGTCCAAAATTTTGGTTCAGGACCTATACTGGTTCCCGGTGTGTGGCTGAGAATTTGGTTAATTCTTCTTCCTGCCGGGAAATTAGACTGACATGTGCCCGTCCAAATGCCTAACAGCTACTCTCTCATTGGTTCTCCCTCTTCCCTTCCATCCTCTGCCAAATTGGCAACCTGTGCGAACCAGGAGGTCAAAGGTGTTGTCTCTCAAAGTTCGGAGATTGATAGTAAAGCAGTTGGAAAGTCAAACCGGAGCACTAGGAGAGGGACTATTCGTTGAGTTTTAGAAACCTTTTGTATTCACAGTGTGTCCATTCTCTAGGTTTCCCGTACATGTTATAGCTGTAGTAATATTCCCTTCAACATGGAGAGTTGGGACCCATGGAATGGGGGCCATGCATTTTTGCTTTAAAGGGTCTGCATTTGCTCACCAAATCTCACCAATCGTCTCAGTCCCAAGTGTCCAGCCTTATGCCACATCCAGCTGTCATTGTAGATAGGGTCATTCCAGGTTTCATCAGAGACCCTGAAGGAATTGTAAAGAATTTCCCTGTTTTTTGGTTTTGTTTTTGAAATTCCTTTTTATAGTGGGTTTGAGCTGTTTCTCGCTGCCATGTTTATGCCTGTCTAGACACACTTGATTCCCTAACGGAGACATATCAATACATAGGTTTTAAGATTCTTATAGTCAGATCTATTCCTCTGTAGGAAATATGGGGTTTTGAGTCCCTTTCACTGAGGAAGGTGTAGGTCTTTTGTATTCCAAAGTTGGTTTTACAAACGGTACCTGTGCTTATAACAAACTCTGGTTTTATGCATCACCCCACCTCTCCTTCCCCCTTAAGCAGGCATAACAGTGTTTTCTAAATGTGAGACTCTGTTCTCTTTCTTAACTCAGTTCATGTGTAGCCATGTTTATAGGATCTTCATAAGTGATTTCTTATGATTTGTTTCTTTTTCTGTGTGACTTATTTCACTTAGAATTATGGTACCAGAATCCACTCACTTTGCTGCTCCAGGTCTTATGACATTGATTTCACGGCTGAGGGATATTCCATCGTACATAAATACCACAGTTTTTTGAACCATTTTTATATTTCCTTGGATATTTAAGGTGTACCCAAGTTGAGGTTCTTGTAAGCATTGCAGCCTTAAATTTGGGGTTGGCTCTGTCTTATTGATTTTCAGTTTTCAAAAGGTATATTCCCTAGACTGAAAGTGCCCTTGGGTCTGTAGCTCTGTTGTTTACTTGTTTTAGGGAATGCAATGCTCTCCTCCAATGAGGCAGTATGCAATTTACATCCCGCCCATCAGCATAACAAGGCTCCCTGTTCTCCAGGGCCTGTCATGCCTTTCTGGTTTTTACAGATATAGTGGATATCCCTTTTGACCGGTGGGAAGTGATACTTCTTTGTAGTGCAGCTTTGCATTGCCCTCTTGCTTGCTTGGCCTAAAAGGGCGTATGCATTTCCTCCTGAATATATTCAGGAGAAAACGCATACGCCCTTTTTGGCCAAGTGCGTCATTGTCGTAGTTGTGACCCTCTTCCTGTGCTTTAAAGGCGATTCCAACGTACCTCTTGAAATCTGTTTCCTGCTATTCTGCCTCGCTTTCAAGTCCGCCTCGTTGCCTTCCCTCAACAGATTTCTGGACGATAGTTGTCCTTTATTACTCTGCCAGTTTGTGAATTGCTGTGCCCATGAGCTCAATTTTTTAACTTGTTTTTTGTGAGCTGTACGCAAGTCCAAAATTTTGGTTCAGGACCTGTACTGGTTCCCGGTGGGTGGATGAGTCTCTGGTTAATTCTTCTTCCTGCCGCGAAATTAGAGTGACATGTGACCGTCCAAATGCCTAACAGCTACTCTCTCATTGGTTCTCCCACTTCCCTTCCTTCCTCTGAAAAATTGGCAACCTGTGCGAACCAGGAGGTTAAAAGTGTTGTCTCTCCAAGTTGGGAGATTGATAGTAAAGCAGTTGGAAAGTCAAACCGGAGCACCAGGAGAGGGACGATTTGTTGAGGTTTAGTAACATTTTGTATTCACTGTGTGTCCATTCTCTAGGTTTCCCGTACATGTTATAGCTGTAGTAATATTCCCTTCAACATGGAGAGTCGCGACCCATGGAATGGGGGCCATGCATTTTTGCTTTAAAGGGTCTGCATTTGCTCACCCAATCTCACCAATCCTCTCAGTCCCAAGTGTCCAGCCTTATACCACATCCATCTGTCATTGTAGATAGGGTCATTCCAGGTTTCATCAGAGACCCTGAAGGAAATGTAAAGGATTTCCCGTTTTTTGGTTTTGTTTTCGAAATTCCTTTTTATAGAGGGTTTGAACTGATTCTCGCTGCCATGTTTATGCCAGTCTAGACACACTTGATTCCCTTACAGAGACATATCAATACATAGGTTTTAAGATTCTTACTAGACAGATTTATTCCTCTGCGGGAAATATGGGGTTTTGAGTCCCTTTCACTGAGGAAGGTGTAGTTCTTTTCTATTCCAAAGTTGGTGTTAGAAACGGTACCTGTACTTATATCAAACTGTGGTTTTATGCATCATCCCACCTCTCCTTTCCCCTTAAGCAGGCATAAGAGTGTTTTTTAAATGTGTGACTCTGTTCTCTTTCCTAACTCAGTTCATGTGTAGCCATGTTTACAATATCTTCATAAGTGATATCTTATGATATGTTTCATTTTCTGTGTGACTTATTTCACTTAGAATCATCGTACCTGAATCCACTCACTTTGCTGCTCCTGGGCTTATGACATTGATTTCATGGCTGAGGGTTATTCCATCGTACATAATTACCACAGTTTTTTGAACCATTTTTATATTTCCTGGGATATTTTAGGTGTACACAGGTTGAGGTTCTTGTAAGCAGTGCAGCCCTAAATTTGGGGGTGGCTCTGTCTTATTGATTTTCAGTTTTCCCAAGTTATATTCCCTAGACTGGAAGTGCCCTTGGCTCTGTAGCTCTGTTGTTTACTTGTTTTAGGGAACACAATGCACTCCTCCAGTGAGGCAGTTGGCTATTTACATCCCGCCCATCAGCATAACAGGGCTCTCTGTTCTCCAGGGCCTGTCTTGCCTTTCTGGTTTTTACACATTTTGTGGATCCCCCTTTTGACCGGAGGGTAGTGATACTTCTTTGTAGTGCAGATTTGCATTGCCCGCTGGCTTGCTTTGCCAAAAAGGGCATAAGCGTTTTCTCCTGAATATATTCCGGAGAAAATGTATACGCCCTTTTTGGCCCAGTGCGTCATTGTCGAAATTGTGCCCCCTTTCCGGTGCTTTAAAGGCGATTCCAACGTACCGCTTGAAATCTGTTTCCTGCTATTCTGCCTCGCTTTCAAGTCCACCTCGTTCCCTTCCCTCAACAGATTTTTGGACGATAGTTGTCCTTTATTACTCTGCCAGTTTGTGAATTGCTGGGCCCCTGAGCTCCATTTTTCAACTCGTTTTTTGTGAGATGTATGCATGTCCAAAATTTTGGTTCAGGACCTATACTAGTCCCCTGTGGGTGGCTGAGTCTTTGTTTAATTCTTCTTCTTGCCGGGAAATTAGAGTGACATGTGCCCGTCCAAATGCCTAACAGATACTCTCTCATTGTTTCTCCCTCTTCCCTTCCATCCTCTCCCAAATTGGCTACCTGTGCGAACTAGGAGCTTATGGGGCTGTCTCTCCAACTTGGGAGATTGATAGTAAAGCAGTTGGAAAGTCAAACTGGAGCACCAGGAGAGGGACTATTCGTCGAGTTTCAGAAACCTTTTGTATTCACACTGTGTCCATTCTCTAGGTTTCCCGTACATGTTATAGCTGTAGTAATATTCCCTTCAACATGGAGAGTTGGGACCCATGGAAATGGGGCCATGCATTTTTGCTTTAAAGGGTCTGCATTTGCTCACCCAATCTCACCAATCCTCTCAGTCCCAAGTGTCCAGCCTTATGCCACATCCAGCTGTCATTGTAGATAGGGTCATTCCAGGTTTCATCAGAGACCCTGAAGGAATTGCAAAGAAATTCCCTGTTTTTTGGTTTTGTTTTTGAAATTCCTTTTTATAGTGGGTTTGATCTGATTCTCGCTGCCATGTTTATGCCAGTCTAGACACACTTGATTCCCTTACGGAGACATATCAATACATAGGTTTTAACATTCTTAGTAGTGAGATCTATTACTCTGTGGGAAATATGGGGTTTTGAGTCCCTTTCACTGAGGAAGGTGTAGGTCTTGTCTTTTCCACAGTTGGTTTTAGAAACGGTATCTGTGCTTATAACAAACTCTGCTTTTATGCATCACCCCAACTCTCCTTCCCCCTTAAACAGGCATAAGAGTGTTTTCTAAATGTGAGACTCTGTTCTCTTTCGTAACTCAGTTCATGTGTAGCCATGTTTACAGGATCTTCATAAGTGATATCTTATGATAAGTTTCTTTTTCTGTGTGACTTATTTCACTTAGAATCATCGTACCTGAATCCACTCACTTTGCTGCTCCTGGTCTTATGACATTGATTTCATGGCTGAGGGATATTCCATCGTACGTAAGTACCACAATTTTGTGAACCATTTTTATATTTCCTGGGATATTTAAGGTGTACCCAAGTTGAGGTTCTTGTAAGTAGTGCAGCCCTAAATTTGGGGGTGGCTCTGTCTTATTGATTTTCAGTTTTCCCAAGGTATATTCCCTAGACTGGAAGTGCCCTTGGCTCTGTAGCTCTGTTGTTTACTTGTTTTAGGGAACGCAATGCACTCCTCCAGTGAGGCAGTTGGCCATTTACATCCCACCCTTCAGCATAACAAGGCTCCCTGTTCTCCAGGGCCTGTCTTGCCTTTCTCGTTTTTACACATTTTGTGAATGTCCCTTTTGACCGGAGGGAAGTGATACTTCTTTGTAGTGCAGATTTGCATTGCCCGCTTGCTTGCTTGTCCAAAAAGGGCGTATGCGTTTTCTCCTGAATATATTAAGGAGAAAACTCATACGTCCTTTTTGGCCATGTGCCTCATTGTCGAAGTTGTGCCCCTCTTCCTGCGCTTTAAAGGCGATTCCAACGTACCTCTTGAAATCTGTTTTCTGCTATTCTGCCTCGCTTTCAAGTCCGCCTCATTGCCTTCCCTCAACAGATTTTAGGACGATAGTTGTCCTTTATTACTCTGCAAGGTTGTGAATTGCTGTGTCCCTCAGCTCAAGTTTTCAACTCGTTTTTTGTGAGCTGTACGCAAGTCCAAAATTTTGGTTCAGGACGTATACTTGTTCCCGGTGTGTGGCTGAGACTTTGGTTAATTCTTCTTCCTGCTGGGAAATTAGAGTGACATGTGCCCGTCCAAATGCCTAACAGCTACTCTCTCATTGGTTCTCCCTCTTCCCTTCCATCCTCTGCCAAATTGGCAACCTGTGCGAACCAGGTGGTCAAAGGGTTTGTCTCTCAAAGTTGTGAGATTGATAGTAAAGCAATTGGAAAGTCAAACCGGAGCACCTGGAGAGGGACTACTCGTTGAGTTTTTTTTTTTTTTTTAAAGTTTATTTATTTATTTTTTCAATTAGTGTCAGCTTTATAACAAAGTGAATCAGTCATACATATACATCTGTTCCCACATCCCTTCCCTCATGCATCTCCCTCCCTCCCACCCTCCCCATCCCACCCCTCCAGGCGGTCACAAAGCACCGAGCTGATCTCCCTGTGCTCTGCGGCTGCTTCCCACTATCTATCTACCTTACGTTTGGTAGTGTATATATGTCCATGCCTCTCTTTCGCTTTGTCACAGCTTACCCTTCCCCCTCCCCATATCCACAAATCCATTCTCAAGTAGGTCTGTGTCTTTATTCCCGTTTTGCCCCTAGGTCCTTCATGACTTTTTTTTTTTTAATTCCGTATATATGTGTTAGCATACGGTATTTGTCTTTCTCTTTCTGACTAACTTCACTCTGTATGACAGACTCTAGGTCTATCCACCTCATTACAAATAGCTCAGTTTCGTTTCTTTTTATGGCTGAGTAATATTCCATTGTATATATGTGCCACATCTTCTTTATCCATTCATCCGATGATTGACACTTAGGTTGTTTCCAGCTCAGGGCTATTGTGAATAGAGCTGCAATGAACATTTTGGTACATGTCTCTTTTTGAATTATGGTTTTCTCAGGGTATATGCCCAGTAGTGGGATTGCTGGGTCATATGGTAGTTCTATTTGTAGTTTTTTAAGGAACCTCCATACCGTTCTCCATAGTGGCTGTACCAATTCACATTCCCACCAGCAGTGCAAGAGTGTTCCCTTTTCTCCACACCCTCTCCAGCATTTATTGCTTCTAGATTTCTTGATGATGGCCATTCTGACTGGTGTGAGATGATATCTCATTGTAGTTTTGATTTGCATTTCTCTAATGATTAATGATGTGGAGCATTCTTTCATGTGTTTGTTGGCAGTCTGTATATCTTCTTTGGAGAAATGCCTATTTAAGTCTTCTGCCCATTTTTGGATTGGGTTTTCTGTTTTTTTGCTATTGAGCTGCATGAGCTGTTTATAAATTTTGGAGATTAATCCTTTGTCAGTTGCTTCATTTGCAAATATTTTCTCCCATTCTGAGGGTTGTCTTTTGGTCTTCTTTATGGTTTCCTTTGCTGTGCAAAAGCTTTGAAGTTTCATTAGGTCCCATTTGTTTATCTTTGTTTTTATTTCCATTTCTCTAGGAGGTGGGTCCAAAAGGATCTTGCTGTGATTTATGTCATAGAGTGTTCTACCTATGTTTTCCTCTAAGAGTTTGATAGTTTCTGGCCTTACATTTAAGTCTTTAATCCATTTTGAGCTTATTTTTGTGTATGGTGCTAGGGAATGATCTAATCTCAAACTTTTACATGTCCCTGTCCAGTTTTCCCAGCACCACTTATTGAAGAGGCTGTCCTTTCTCCACTGTACATTCCTGCCTCCTTTATCAAAGATAAGTTGGCCATATGTGCGTGGGTTTATCTCTGGGCTTTCTATCCTGATCCACTGATCTATCTTTCTGTTTTTATGCCAGTACCACACTGTCTTGATTACTGTAGCTTTGTAGTATAGTCTGAAGTCAGGGAGCCTGATTCCTCCAGCTCCATTTTTCGTTCTCAAGATTGCTTTAGCTATTCGGGGCCTTTTGTTTTTCCAAACAAATTTTGAAATTTTTTGTTCTAGTTTTGTGAAAAATGCCATTGGTAGTTTGATAGGGATTGCATTGAATCTGTAGATTGCTTTGGGTAGTAGAGTCATTTTCACAATATTGATTCTTCCAATCCAGGAGCATGGTATATCTCTCCATCTATTTGTATCATCTTTAATTTCTTTCATCAGTGTCTTATAGTTTTCTGCATACAGGTCTTTTGTCTCCTTAGGTAGGTTTATTCCTAGATATTTTATTCTTTTTGTTGCGATGGTAAATGGGAGTGTTTTCTTGATTTCATTTTCAGATTTTTCATCATTAGTGTACAGGAATGCCAGAGATTTCTGTACATTAATTTTATATCCTGCTACTTTACCAAATTCATTGATTAGCTCTAGTAGTTTTTCGGTAGCATCTTTAGGATTCTCTATGTATAGTATCATGTCATCTGCAAACAGTGACAGCTTTACTTCTTCTTTTCCAATTTGGATTCCTTTTATTTCCTTTTCTTCTCTGATTGCTGTGGCTAAAACTTCCAAAACTATGTTGAATAATAGTGGTGAGAGTGGGCAGCCTTGTCTTGTTCCTGATCTTAGTGGAAATGGTTTCAGTTTTTCACCATTGAGGACAATGTTGGCTGTGGGTTTGTCATATATGGCCTTTATTATGTTGAGGAAAGATCCCTCTATACCTACTTTCTGCAGGGTTTTTATCATAAATGGGTGCTGAATTTTGTTGAAAGCTTTCTCTGCATCTATGGAGATGATCATATGGTTTTTCTCCTTCAACTTGTTAATATGGTGTATTACATTGATTGATTTGCGAATATTGAAGAATCCTTGCATTCCTGGGATAAACCCCACTTGATCATGGTGTATGATCCTTTTAATGTGCTGTTGGATTCTGTTTGCTAGTATTTTGTTGAGGATTTTTGCATCTATGTTCATCAGTGATATTGGCCTGTAGTTTTCTTTCTTTGTGACATCCTTGCCTGGTTTTGGTATCAAGGTGATGTCGGCCTCGTAGAATGAGTTTGGGAGTGTTCCTCCCTCTGATATATTTTGGAAGAGTTTGAGAAGGATAGGTGTTAGCTCTTCTCTAAATGTTTGATAGAATTCACCTGTGAAGCCATCTGGTCCTGGGCTTTTGTTTGATCGAAGATTTTTAATCACAGTTTCAATTTCAGTGCTTGTGATTGGTCTATTCATATTTTCTATTTCTTCCTGAGTCAGTCTTGGCAGGTTGTGCATTTCTAAGAATTTGTCCATTTCTTCCAGGTTGTCCATTTTATTGGAATAGAGTTGCTTATAGTAATCTCTCATAATCTTTTGTATTTCTGCAGTGTCAGTTGTTACTTCTCCTTTTTCATTTCTAATTCTATTGATTTGAGTCTTCTCCCTTTTTTTCTTGATGAGTCTGGCTAATGGTTTGTCAATTTTGTTTATCTTCTCAAAGAACCAGCTTTTAGTTTGGTTGATCTTTGCTATCGTTTCCTTCATTTCTTTTTCATTTATCTCTGATCTGATCTTTATGATTTCTTTCCTTCTGCTAGCTTTGGGGTATTTTTGTTCTTCTTTCTCTAATTGCTTTAGGTGCAGGGTCAGGTTGTTTACTCGAAAAGCTTCCTGTTTCTTAAGGTGGGATTGTATTGCTATAAACTTCCCCCTTAGTACTGCTTTTGCTGCGTCCCATAAGTTTTGGGTCGTCGTGTCTCCATTGTCATTTGTTTCTAGGTATTTTTTAATTTCCTCTTTGATTTCTTCAGTGATCACTTCGTTATTGAGTAGTGTATTGTTTAGCCTCCATGTGTTTGTATTTTTTACACATCTTTTCCTGTAATTGATGTCTAGTCTCATAGCATTGTGGTCGGAGAAGATACTTGATACAATTTCAATTTTCTTAAAATTACCGAGGCTTGATTTGTGACCCAAGATATGATCTATCCTGGAGAATGTTCCATGAGCACTTGAGAAAAATGTGTATTCTGTTGTTTTTGGATGGAATGTCCTATAAATATCAACTAAGTCCATCTCGTTTAATGTATCATTTAAAGCTTGTGTTTCCTTATTTATTTTCATTTTGGATGATCTGTCCATTGGTGAAAGTGGGGTGTTAAAGTCCCCTACTATGATTGTGTTACTGTCGATTTCCCCTTTTATGGCTGTTAGTATTTGCCTTATGTATTGAGGTGCTCCTATGTTGGGTGCATAAATATTTACAATTGTTATATCTTCTTCTTGGATCGATCCCTTTATCGTTATGTAGTGTCCTTCCTTGTCTCTTCTAATAGTCCTTATTTTAAAGTCTATTTTGTCTGATATAAGAATTGCTACTCCAGCTTTCTTTTGATTTCCATTTGCATGGAATATCTTTTTCCATCCCTTTACTTTCAATCTGTATGTGTCTCTAGGTCTGAAGTGTGTCTCTTGTAGACAGCATATATATGGGTCTTGTTTTTGTATCCATTCAGCCACTCTGTGTCTTTTGGTGGGAGCATTTAGTCCATTTACATTTAAGGTAATTATTGATATGTATGTTCCTATTCCCATTTCCTTAATTGCTTTGGGTTCGTTATTGTAGGTATATTCCTTCTGTTGTGTTTCTTGCCTAGAGAAGTTCCTTTAGCATTTGTTGTAAAGCTGGTTTGGTGGTGCTGAACTCTCTCAGCTTTTGCTTGTCTGTAAAGGTTTTAATTTCTCCATCAAATCTGAATGAGATCCTTGCTGGGTAGAGTAATCTAGGTTGCAGGTTTCTCTCCTTCATCACTTTAATTATGTCCTGCCACTCCCTTCTGGCTTGTAGGGTTTCTGCTGAGAGATCAGCTGTTAACCTGATGGGGATTCCCTTGTGTGTTATTTGTTGTTTTTGCCTTGCTGCTTTCAATATGATTTCTTTGTGTTTAATTTTTGACAGTTTGATTAATATGTGTCTTGGTGTATTTCTCCTTGGATTTATTCTGTATGGGACTCTCTGTGCCTCCTGGACTTGATTAACTATTTCCTTTCCCATATTGGGGAAGTTTTCAACTATAATCTCTTCAAATATTTTCTCAGTCCCTTTCTTTTTCTCTTCTTCTTCTGGAACCCCTATAATTCGAATGTTGGTGCGTTTAATGTTGTCCCAGTGGTCTCTGAGACTCTCCTCTGTTCTTTTCATTCTTTTATCTTTATTTTGCTCTGCATCAGTTATTTCCACTATTTTATCTTCCACCTCACTTATCCGTTCTTCTGCCTCAGTTATTCTGCTATTGATCCCATCTAGAGTATTTTTCATTTCATTTATTGTGTTTTTAATCGATGCTTGATTCATCTTTAGTTCTTCTAGGTCCTTGTTAACTGTTTCTTGCATGTTGTCTATTCTATTTCCAAGGTTATGGATCTTGGAAATAGAATCTTGGATCAGCTTTACTATCATTATTCTGAATTATTTTTCAGGTAGACTGCCTATTACCTCTTCATTTGTTAGGTCTGGTAGGTGTTTATCTTGCTCCTTCACCTGCTGTGTGTTTTTCTGCCTTCTCATTTTGCTTATGTTACTGTGTTTGGCGTCTCCTTTTTGCCGGCTGCAGATTCGTAGTTCCCGTTGTTTTTGGTGTCTGACCCCAGTGGCTAAGGTTTTTTCAGTAGGTTGTGTAGGCTTCCTGGTGGGGGGGGACTAAATCCTGTGCTCTGGTGGTTGAGGCTCGATCTTGTCTTTCTGGTGGACAGGTCCACGTCTGGTGGTGTGTTTTGGGGTGCCTATGGCCTTATTATGTTTTTAGGTAGCCTCTCTGCTAATGGGTGGGGTTGTGTTCCTGCCTTGCTAGTTGCTTGGCATAGGGTGACCCGCACTGTAGCTTGCTGGTCGTTGACTGAAGCTGGGTGCTGGTGTTGGGATGGAGATCTCTGGGACATTTTCGCTGCTTGATATTATGTGGAGCTGGGAGGTCTCTTGTGGACCCGTGTCCTGAAGTTGGCTCTCCCACTTCAGAGGCACAGCACTGGCTCCTGGCTGCAGCACCAAGAGCCTTTCATCCACCCGGCTCAGAATAACAGGGAGAAAAAGTAGAAAGAAAGAATTAGTAGAAGAAAGAAAGAGAGAGGGAAAGAAAGGAAGAAGGGAAGAAAGGAAGGAAGGAAGGAAGGAAGGAAGAAAGACCGGAGGGAGGGAGGAAGGAAAGAAAAAGAAAGTGGAAAGAAGAAGGGTGGGAGGGAGGAAAGAAAAAGAAAGAAGGAAAGGAGGAGCGGAGGGAGGGAGGGAGGAAGGGAGAGTAGGAAAAAAAGAGCAGGTAAAGTAAAATAGAATAAAGTATGAAATATAGTAGCGTTATTAAAATTAGAAAGTAATTATTTAAAAAAAAAAAAAAAAAACGGACCGATAGAACCCTGGGACATATGGTGGAAGCAAAGCTATACAGAGAGAATCTTACACAGAAGATTACACATACACATTCACAAAAAGAGAGCAGGGGGAAAAATCAAAAATCTTGCTCTGCAAGTCCACCTCCTCAATTTGGGATAATTCGTTGTAAAAAGAGGAAAAGTGCGAGAAGTCTGAAATCTTGCTCTCTAAGTCCACCTCCTTAATTTGGAATAATTCGTTGTAAAAAGAGTAAAAGTGCGAGAAGTCTGAAATCTTGCTCTCTAAGTCCACCTCCTTAATTTGGAATAATTCGTTGTAAAAAGAGGAAAAGGGGGGAAAGTCTTAAATCTTGTCCTCAAAGTCCACTTCCTCAATTTGGGATGATTCGCTGTCCATTCATGCACTCCACAGATGCAGGGCACATCAAATGGACCGTGGAGCTTTAATCTGCTGCCTCCGAGGCTGCACAGAGAGATTTCCCTGCCTCTGCTCTCCAGCTCCCGGGTCTCAGCCTTGCATCTGGCCCCGCCTCTGGGCATAGGTCACCGGAGGGCGTCCGTTCTTCGCTCAGACAGGACGGGTTTAAAGGAGCCGCTGATTCGGGGGCTCTGGCTCACTCAGGCAGAGGGGAGGGAGGGGCGCGCTGTGTGGGGCAGGCCTGCGGCGGCAGAGGCCGGCGTGACGTTGCAGCAGTCCGTGGCGCTCCGTGCGCTTTCCCGGGAAAGCCCTCCCCGGGTCTCGGGGACCCCGGCAGTGGCGGGGTGCAAAGGCCCCCGGAAGGCAGGGCGGACAGTGACCCGCGCTCGCACACAGGCCCCGCGGCGGTGGCGGCAGCGGCGGCGGCGGCGGGCGGCGGCGGCGGCGGCCCACGCCTGTTTCCGAGGTCCGTGCCTTACCCGTGGCTCGTGCCTGTCTCCGGCGCTTCCCCAAGCAGCCCTCTTAATGCCCTCTCCTCGCGCACCAGGAAACAAAAGGGAAAAAAGTCTCTAGCCTCTTCAGCAGCTCCAGACCCTTTCCCCGGACTCCCTCCGGGCTAGCCGTGGTGCACTAACCCCTTCAGGCTCTCTTCCTGCCGCCAGCCCCAGTCCTCTCCCTGCGCTCCGACCTCGTTGAGTTTTAGAACCCTTTTGTATTCACACTGTGTCCATTCTCTAGGTTTCCCGTACATGTTATAGCTGAAGTAATATTCCCTTCAACATGGAGAGTTGGGACCCATGGAATGGGGGCCATGCATTTTTGCTTTCAATGGTCTGCATTTGCTCACCCAATCTCACCAATCCTCTCAGTCCCAAGTGTCCAGCCTTATGTCACATCCAGCTGTCATTGTAGATAGGTTCATTCCAGGTCTCATCAGAGACCCTGTAGGAAATGTAAAGAATTTCCCTGTTATTTGGTATTGTTTTTGAAATTCCTTTTTATAGTGGGTTTGAGCTGATTCTCGATGCCATGTTTATGCCAGTCTAGACACACATGATTCCCTTACAGAGACGTATCAATACATAGGTTTTAAGATTCTTACTAGTCAGATCTATTCCTCTGCGGGAAATGTGGGGTTTTGAGTCTCTTTCACTGAGAAAGGTGTAGGTCTTGTCTATTCCACAGTTGATTTTAGAAACGGTACCTGTACTTATATCAAACTCTGGTTTTATGAATCACCCCACCTCTCCTTTCCCCTTAAGCAGGCATAAGAGTGTTTTCTAAATGTGAGACTCTGTTCTCTTTCCTAACTCAGTTCATGTGTAGCCATGTTTACAGGATCTTCCTAAGTGATATTTTATGATAAATTTCTTTTTCTGTGTGACTTATTTCACTTAGAATCATCGTACCTGAATCCACTCACTTTGCTGCTCCTGGTCTTATGACATTGATTTCCTGGCTGAGGGTTATTCCATCGTACATAAGTACCACAATTTTTTGAAGCATTTTTGTATTTCCTGGGATATTTAAGGTGTACCCAAGTTGAGGTTCTTGTAAGCAGTGCAGCCCTAAATTTGGGGGTGGCTCTGTCTTATTGATTTTCAGTTTTCCCAAGGTATATTCCCTAGACTGGAAGTGCCCTTGGCTCTGTAGCTCTGTTGTTTACTTGTTTTAGGGAACACAATGCACTCTTCCAGTGAGGCAGTTGGAAATTTACATCCCGCCTTTCAGAATAACAAGGCTCCCTGTTCTCCAGGGCCTGTCTTGCCTTTCTGGTTTTTACACATTTTGTGGCTGACTCTTTTAACCGGTGGGAAGTGATACTTCTTTGTAGTGCAGATTTGCATTGCCCCCTTGCTTGCTTGGCCAAAAAGGGCGTATGCGTTTCCTCCTGAATATATTCAGGAGAAAACACATACGCCCTTTTTTGCCAAGTGCGTCATTTTCGAAGTTGTGCCCCTCTTCCTGTGCTTTAAAGGCGATTCCAACGTACCTCTTGAAATCTGTTTCCTGCTATTCTGCCTTGCTTTCAATCCGCCTCGTTGCCTTCCCTCAACAGATTTTAGGACGATAGTTGTCCTTTATTACTCTGCCAGGTTGTGAATTGCTGTACCCCTCAGCTCAAGTTTTCAACTCGTTTTTGGTGAGCTCTACGCAAATCCAAAATTTTGGTTAAGGAACTATACTGGTTCCCGGTGGGTGGCTGAGACTTTGGTTAATTCTTCTTCCTGCTGGGAAATTAGAGTGACATGTGCCCTTCCAAATGCCTTACAGCTAATCTCTCATTGGTTCTCCCTCTTCCCTTCCATCCTCTGCCAAATTGGCAACGTGTGCGAACCAGGAGCTTAAAGGGGCTGTCTCTCCAAGTTGGGAGATTGATAGTAAAGCAGTTGGAAAGTCAAACCCGAGCACCAGGAGAGGGACTATTCGTTGAGTTTTAGAAACGTTTTTTATTCACAGAGTGTCTATTCTCTAGGTTTCCCGTACATGTTATAGCTGTAGAAATATGCCCTTTAACCTGGAGAATTGGGACCCATGGAATGGGGGCCATGCATTTTTGCTTTAAATGGTCTGCATTTGCTCACCCAATCTCACCAATCCTCTCAGTCCCAAGTGTCCAGCCTTATGCCACATCCAGCTGTCATTGTAGATAGGGTCATTCCAGGTTTCATCAGAGACCCTGAAGGAATTGTAAAGAATTTCCCTGTTTTTTGGTTTTGTTTTTGAAATTCCTTTTTATAGTGGGTTTGAGCTGATTCTCGCTGCCATGTTTATGTCAGTCTAGACACACTTGATTCCCTTACGGAGACATATCAATATATAGGTTTTAAGATTCTTACTAGTCAGATCTATTCATCTGCAGGAAATATGGGGTTTTGAGTCCCTTTCACTGTGGAATGTGTAGGTCTTGTCTATTCCACAATTGGTTTTAGAAATGGTACCTGTACTTATATCAATCTCTGGTTTTATGCATCACCCCTCCTCTCCTTTCCCCTTAAGCAGGCATAAGAGTGTTTTCTAAATGTGAGACTCTGTTCTCTTTCCTAACTCAGTTCATGTGTAGCCATGTTTACAGGATCTTCATAAGTGATATCTTATGATAAGTTTCTTTTTCTGAGTGAATTATTTCACTTAGAATCATCGTACCTGAATCCACTCACTTTGCTGCTCCTGGTCTTATGACATTGATTTCATGGCTGAGGGATATTCCATAGTACGTAAGTACCACACTTTTTTGAACCATTTTTATATTTCCTGGGATATTTAAGGTGTACCCAAGTTGAGGTTCTTGTAAGCAGTGCAGCCCTAAATTTGGGGGTGGCTCTGTCTTATTGATTTTCAGTTTTCCCAAGGTATATTCACTAGACTGGAAGTGCCATTGGCTCTGTAGCTCTGTTGTTTACTTGTTTAAGGAAAACATTACACTCCTCCAGTGAGGCAGTTGGCAATTTACATCCCGCCCATCAGCATAACAATGCTCCCTGTTCTCCAAGGCCTGTCTTGCCTTTCTGGGTTTCACATTTTGTGGATGTCCCTTTTGACCGGAGGGAAGTGATACTTCTTTGTAGTGCAGATTTGCATTGCCCGCTTGCTTGCTTGGCCAAATAGGGCGTATGCGTTTTCTCCTGAATATATTCAGGAGAAAACTCATATGCCCTTTTTGGCCAAGTGCATCATTGTCGAAGTTGTGCCCCTCTTCCTGTGCTTTAAAGGCGATTCCAACGTACCTCTTGAAATCTGTTTCCTGCTATTCTGCCTCGCTTTCAAGTACGCCTCGTTGCCTTCCCTCAACAGATTTTTGGACGATAGTTGTCCTTTATTACTCTGCCAGTTTGTGAATTGCTGAGCCCCTGAGCTCCATTTTTCAACTCTTTTTTTGTGAGCTGAACGCAAGTCCAAAATTTTTGTTCAGGACCTATAATGGTTCCCGTTGGGTGGCTGAGACTTTGGTTAATTCTTCTTTCTGCCAGGAAATTAGAGTGACATGTGCCCGTCCAAATGCCTAACTGCTAGTCTCTCATTGGTTCTCCCTCTTCCCTTCCATCCTCTGCCAAATTGGCAACCTGTGCGAACCAGGAGCTTAAACGGGCTGTGTCTCCAAGTTGGGAGATTGATAGTAAAGCAGTTGGAAAGTCAAACCGGAGCACCAGGAGAGGGACTATTCGTTGAATTTTAGAAACCTTTTGTATTCACAGTGTGTCCATTCTCTAGGTTTCCCGTACATGTTATAGCTGTAGTAATATTCCCTTCAACATGGAGAGTTGGGACCCATGGAATGGGGCCATGCATTTTTGCTTTAAAGAGTCTGCATTTGCTCACCCAATCTCACCAATCCTCTCAGTCCCAGGTGTCCAGCCTTATGCCACATCCAGCTGTCATTGTAGATATGGTCATTCCAGGTTTCATCAGATACCGTGAAGGAATTGTAATGAATTTCCCTGTTTTTTGGTTTTGTTTTTGAAATTCCTTTTTATAGTGTGTTTGAGCTGATTCTCGCTGCCATGTTTATGCCAGTCTAGACACACTTGATTACCATACGGAGACATATCTATACATAGGTATTAAGATTCTTAGTAGTGAGATCTATTACTCTGCGGGAAATATGGGGTTTGGAGTCCCTTTCACTGCGGAAGGTGTAGGTCTTGTCTATTCCACAGTTGGTTTTAGAAACGGTACCTGTGCTTATATCAAACTCTGGTTTTATGCATCACCCCACCTCTCCTTCCCCCTTAAGCAGGCATAAGATTGTATTCTTAATGTGAGAATCTGTTCTCTTTCCTAACTCAGTTCATGTGTAGCCATGTTTACAGGATATTCATAAGTGATATCTTATGATAAGTTTCTGTTTTCTGTGTGACTTACTTCACTGAGAATGATCGTACCTGAATCCACTCACTTTGATGCTCCTGGTCTTATGACATTGATTTCATGGCTGAGGGATATTCCTTCGTACGTAAGTACTACAATTTTTTGAACCATTTTTATATTTCCTGGGATATTTAAGGTGTACCCAAGTTGAGGTCCTTGTAAGCAGTGCAGCCCTAAATTTGGGGGTGGCTGTGTCTTATTGATTTTCAGTTTTCCCAAGGTATATTCCCTAGACTGGAAGTGCCCTTGGCTCTGTAGCTCTGTTGTTTACTTGTTTTAGGGAACGCAATGCACTCCTCCAGTGAGGCAGTTGGCAATTTACATCCCGCCCATCAGCATAACAAGGATCCTTGTTCTCCAGGGCCTGTCTTGCCTTTCTGGTTTTTACACATTTGTGGATGTCCCTTTTGACCGGTGGGAAGTGATACTTCTTTGTAGTGCAGATTTGCATTGCCGGCTTGCTCACTTGGCCAAAAAGTGCCTATGCGTTTTCCCTTGAATATATTCAGGAGAAAACGCATACGCCCTTTATGGCCAAGTGTGTCATTGTCGAAGTTGTGCCCCTCTTCCTGTGCTTTAAAGGCTATTCCAACGTACCTCTTGAAATCTGTTTCCTGCTATTCTGCCTCACTTTCAAGTCTGCCACGTTGCCTTCCCTCAACAGATTTTTGGACCATAGTTGTCATTTATTACCCTGCCAGTTTGTGAATAGCTGTGCACCTGAGCTCCATTTTTCAACTCGTTCTTTGTGAGCTCTATGCAAGTCCAAAATTTTGGTTCAGGACCTATACTGGTTCCCGGTGGATGGCGGAGACTTTGGTTAATTATTCTTCCTGCCGGGAAATTAGAGTGACATGTGCCCGTCCAAATGCCTAACAGGTACTCTCTCATTGGTTCTCCCTCTTCCCTCCCATCCTCTGCCAAATTGGCAACCTGTGCGAACCAGGAGGTTAAAGGGGCTGTCTCTCCAAGTTGGGAGATTGATAGTAAAGCAGTTGGAAAGTCAAACTGGAGCACCAGGAGAGGGACTATTCGTTGCGTTTTAGAAACCTTTTGTATTCACACTGTGTCCATTCTTTAGGTTTCCCATACATGTTATAGCTGTAGTAATATTCCTTTCAACCTGGAGAGTTGGGACCGAGGGAATGGGGGCCATGCATTTTTGCTTTAATGGGTCTGCATTTGCTCACCCAATCTCACCAATCCTCTCAGTCCCAAGGGTCCAGCCTTATACCACCTCCAGCTGTCATTGTAGATAGGTTCATTCCAGGATTCATCAGAGACCCTGAAGGAACTGTAAAGAATTTCCCTATTTTTTGCTTTTGTTTTTGAAATTCCTTTTTATAGTGGGTGTGAGCTGATTCTTGCTGCCATGTTTATGCCAGTCTACACACAGTTGATTCCCTTACAGAGACATATCAATACATAGGTTTTAAGTTTCTTACTAGTCAGATCTATTCCTCTGTGGGAAATATGGGGTTTTGAGTCCCTTTCACTGAGGAAGGTGTAGGTCTTTTCTATTCCAAAGTTGGTTTTAGAAACGGTACCTGTACTTATATCAAACTGTGGTTTTATGCATCACCCCACCTCTCCTTTCCCCTTAAGCAGGCATAAGAGTGTTTTCTAAATGTGAGACTCTGTTCTCTTTCCTAACTCAGGTAATGTGTAGCCAAGTTTACAGGCTCGTCATAAGTGATATCTTATGATAAGTTTCTTTTTCTGTGTGACTTATTTCACTTAGAATCATCGTACCTGAATCCACTGACTTTGCTTCTCCTGGTCTTATGACATTGATTTCATGGCTGAGGGATATTCCATCGTACATAAATACCACCGTTTTTTGAACCATTTTTATATTTCCTGGGATATATAAGGTGTACCCAAGTTGAGGTTCTTGTAAGCAGTGCAGCCCTAAATTTGGGGGTGGCTGTGTCTTATTGATTTTCAGTTTTCCCAAGGTATATTCCGTAGACTGGAAGTGCCCTTGGTTCTGTAGCTCTGTTGTTTACTTGTTTTAGGGAACACAATGCACTCCTCCAGGGAGGCAGTTGGCTATTTACATCCCGCCCATCAGCATAACAAGGCTCCCTTTTCTCCAGGTCCTGTCTTGCCTTTCTGTGTTTTACACATTTTGTGGATGCCCCTTTTGACCGGAGGAAAGTGATACATCTTTGTAGTGCACATTTTCATTGCCCGTTTGCTTGCTTGGCCAAAATGGGCTTATGCGTTTTCTCCTGAATATATTCAGGAGAAAATGCATACGCCCTTTTTGGCCAAGTGCTTCATTGTCGAAATTGTGCCCCCCTTTCCGTTGCTTTAAAGGCGATTCCAACGTACCTCTTGAAATCTGTTTCCTGCTATTCTGCCTCGCTTTCAAGTCCACCTCGTTCCCTTCCCTCAACAGATTTTTTGACGATAGTTGTCCTTTATTACTCTGCCATTTGGTAAATTGCTGTGCCCCTGAGCTCCACTTTTCAACTCGTTTTTTGTGAGATGTATGCATGTCCAAAATTTTGGTTCACGACCTATACTGGTTCCCGGTGGGTGGCTGAGACTTTGTTTAATTCTTCTTCTTGCCGGGAAATTAGAGTGACATGTGCCCGTCCAAATTCCTAACAGCTACTCTCTCATTGGTTCTCCCTCTTCCCTTCCATCCTCTCCCAAATTGGCAACATGTGCGAACTAGGATCTTATGGGGCTGTCTCTCCAAGTTGGGAGATTGATAGTAAAGCAGTTGGAAAGTCAAACCGGAGAACCAGGAGAGGGACTATTCGTTGAGTTTCAGAAACCATTTTTATTCACAGTGTGTCCATTCTCTAGGTTTCCCGTACATGTTATAGCTGTAGTAATATTCCCTTCAACATGGAGAGTTAGGACCCATGGAATGGGGGCCATGCATTTTTGCTTTAAAGGGTCTGCATTTGCTCACCCAATCTCACCAATCCTCTCAGTCCCAGGTGTCCAGCCTTATTCCACATCCAGCTGTCATTGTAGATAGGGTCATTCCAGGTTTCATCAGAGACCCTGAAGGAATTGTAAAGAAATTCCCTGTTTATTGGTTTTGTTTTTGAAATTCCTTTTTATAGTGGGTTTGATCTGATTCTCTCTGCCATGTTTATGCCAGGCTAGACACACTTGATTCCCTTATGGAGACATATCTATACAAAGGTTTTAAGATTCTTACGAGTGAGATATATTACTCTGTGGGAAATATGGGGTTTTGAGTCCCTTTCACTGAGGAAGGTGTAGGTCTTGTCTATTCCACAGTTGGTTTTAGAAAAGGTATCTATGCTATAACAAACTCTGCTTTTATGCATCACCCCACCTCTCCTTCCGCCATAAACAGGCATAAGAGTGTTTTCTAAATGTGAGACTCTGTTCTCTTTCCTAACTCAGTTCATGTGTAGCCATGTTTACAGGATCTTCATAAGTGATATCTTATGATAAGTTTCTTTTTCTGTGTGACTTATTTCACTTAGAATCATCGTACCTGAATCCACTCACTTTGCTGCTCCTGGTCTTATGACATTGATTTCATGGCTGAGGGATATTTCATCGTACGTAAATACCACAAATTTTTGAACCATTTTTATATTTCCTGGGATATTTAAGCTGTACCCAATATGAGGTTCTTGTAAGCAGTGCAGCCCTAAATTTGGGGGTGGCTCTGTCTTATTGATTTTCAGTTTTCTCAAGCTATATTCCCTAGACTGGAAGTTCCCTTGGCTCTGTAGCTCTGTTGTTTACTTGTTTTAGGGAATCAAATGCACTCCTCCAGTGAGGCAGTTGGCGATTTACATCCCGCCAATCAGCATAACAAGGCTCCCTGTTCTCCAGGGCCTGTCTTGTCTTTCTGGTTTTTCCACATTTTGTGGATGTCCCTTTTGACCGGAGGGAAGTGATACTTCTTTGTAGTGCAGATTTGCATTGCCCGCTTGCTTGCTTGGCCAAAAAGGGCATATGCATTTTCTCCTGAATATATTCAGGAGAAAATGTATACGCCCTTTATGGCCCTGTGCGTCATTGTCGAAGTTGTGCCCCTCTTCCTGTGCTTTAATGGCGATTCCAACGTACATCTTGAAATCTGTTTCCTGCTATTCTCCCTCGCTTTCAAGTCGCCTCGTTCCCTTCCCTCAACAGATTTTAGGATGATAGTTGTCCTTTATTACTCTGCCAGGTTGTGAATTGCTGTGCCCCTCAGCTCAAGTTTTCAACTCGGTTTTTGTGAGCTGTACGCAAGTCCAAAATTTTGGTTCAGGACCTATACTGGTTCCCGGTGTGTGGCTGAGAATTTGGTTAATTCTTCTTCCTGCCGGGAAATTAGACTGACATGTGCCCGTCCAAATGCCTAACAGCTACTCTCTCATTGGTTCTCCCTCTTCCCTTCCATCCTCTGCCAAATTGGCAACCTGTGCGAACCAGGAGGTCAAAGGTGTTGTCTCTCAAAGTTGGGAGACTGATAGTAAAGCAGTTGGAAAGTCAAACCGGAGCACCAGGAGAGGGACTATTCGTTGAGTTTTAGAAACCTTTTGTATTCACAGTGTGTCCATTCTCTAGGTTTCCCGTACATGTTATAGCTGTAGTAATATTCCCTTCAACATGGAGAGTTGGGACCCATGGAATGGGGGCCATGCATTTTTGCTTTAAAGGGTCTGCATTTGCTCACCAAATCTCACCAATCGTCTCAGTCCCAAGTGTCCAGCCTTATGCCACATCCAGCTGTCATTGTAGATAGGGTCATTCCAGGTTTCATCAGAGACCCTGAAGGAATTGTAAAGAATTTCCCTGTTTTTTGGTTTTGTTTTTGAAATTCCTTTTTATAGTGGGTTTGAGCTGTTTCTCGCTGCCATGTTTATGCCTGTCTAGACACACTTGATTCCCTAACGGAGACATATCAATACATAGGTTTTAAGATTCTTATAGTCAGATCTATTCCTCTGTAGGAAATATGGGGTTTTGAGTCCCTTTCACTGAGGAAGGTGTAGGTCTTTTGTATTCCAAAGTTGGTTTTACAAACGGTACCTGTGCTTATAACAAACTCTGGTTTTATGCATCACCCCACCTCTCCTTCCCCCTTAAGCAGGCATAACAGTGTTTTCTAAATGTGAGACTCTGTTCTCTTTCTTAACTCAGTTCATGTGTAGCCATGTTTATAGGATCTTCATAAGTGATTTCTTATGATTTGTTTCTTTTTCTGTGTGACTTATTTCACTTAGAATTATGGTACCTGAATCCACTCACTTTGCTGCTCCAGGTCTTATGACATTGATTTCACGGCTGAGGGATATTCCATCGTACATAAATACCACAGTTTTTTGAACCATTTTTATATTTCCTTGGATATTTAAGGTGTACCCAAGTTGAGGTTCTTGTAAGCATTGCAGCCTTAAATTTGGGGTTGGCTCTGTCTTATTGATTTTCAGTTTTCAAAAGGTATATTCCCTAGACTGAAAGTGCCCTTGGGTCTGTAGCTCTGTTGTTTACTTGTTTTAGGGAATGCAATGCTCTCCTCCAATGAGGCAGTATGCAATTTACATCCCGCCCATCAGCATAACAAGGCTCCCTGTTCTCCAGGGCCTGTCATGCCTTTCTGGTTTTTACAGATATAGTGGATATCCCTTTTGACCGGTGGGAAGTGATACTTCTTTGTAGTGCAGCTTTGCATTGCCCTCTTGCTTGCTTGGCCTAAAAGGGCGTATGCATTTCCTCCTGAATATATTCAGGAGAAAACGCATACGCCCTTTTTGGCCAAGTGCGTCATTGTCGTAGTTGTGACCCTCTTCCTGTGCTTTAAAGGCGATTCCAACGTACCTCTTGAAATCTGTTTCCTGCTATTCTGCCTCGCTTTCAAGTCCGCCTCGTTGCCTTCCCTCAACAGATTTTTGGACGATAGTTGTCCTTTATTACTCTGCCAGTTTGTGAATTGCTGTGCCCATGAGCTCAATTTTTTAACTTGTTTTTTGTGAGCTGTACGCAAGTCCAAAATTTTGGTTCAGGACCTGTACTGGTTCCCGGTGGGTGGATGAGTCTCTGGTTAATTCTTCTTCCTGCCGCGAAATTAGAGTGACATGTGACCGTCCAAATGCCTAACAGCTACTCTCTCATTGGTTCTCCCACTTCCCTTCCTTCCTCTGAAAAATTGGCAACCTGTGCGAACCAGGAGGTTAAAAGTGTTGTCTCTCCAAGTTGGGAGATTGATAGTAAAGCAGTTGGAAAGTCAAACCGGAGCACCAGGAGAGGGACGATTTGTTGAGGTTTAGTAACATTTTGTATTCACTGTGTGTCCATTCTCTAGGTTTCCCGTACATGTTATAGCTGTAGTAATATTCCCTTCAACATGGAGAGTCGCGACCCATGGAATGGGGGCCATGCATTTTTGCTTTAAAGGGTCTGCATTTGCTCACCCAATCTCACCAATCCTCTCAGTCCCAAGTGTCCAGCCTTATACCACATCCATCTGTCATTGTAGATAGGGTCATTCCAGGTTTCATCAGAGACCCTGAAGGAAATGTAAAGGATTTCCCGTTTTTTGGTTTTGTTTTCGAAATTCCTTTTTATAGAGGGTTTGAACTGATTCTCGCTGCCATGTTTATGCCAGTCTAGACACACTTGATTCCCTTACAGAGACATATCAATACATAGGTTTTAAGATTCTTACTAGACAGATTTATTCCTCTGCGGGAAATATGGGGTTTTGAGTCCCTTTCACTGAGGAAGGTGTAGTTCTTTTCTATTCCAAAGTTGGTGTTAGAAACGGTACCTGTACTTATATCAAACTGTGGTTTTATGCATCATCCCACCTCTCCTTTCCCCTTAAGCAGGCATAAGAGTGTTTTTTAAATGTGTGACTCTGTTCTCTTTCCTAACTCAGTTCATGTGTAGCCATGTTTACAATATCTTCATAAGTGATATCTTATGATATGTTTCATTTTCTGTGTGACTTATTTCACTTAGAATCATCGTACCTGAATCCACTCACTTTGCTGCTCCTGGGCTTATGACATTGATTTCATGGCTGAGGGATATTCCATCGTACATAATTACCACAGTTTTTTGAACCATTTTTATATTTCCTGGGATATTTTAGGTGTACACAGGTTGAGGTTCTTGTAAGCAGTGCAGCCCTAAATTTGGGGGTGGCTCTGTCTTATTGATTTTCAGTTTTCCCAAGTTATATTCCCTAGACTGGAAGTGCCCTTGGCTCTGTAGCTCTGTTGTTTACTTGTTTTAGGGAACACAATGCACTCCTCCAGTGAGGCAGTTGGCTATTTACATCCCGCCCATCAGCATAACAGGGCTCTCTGTTCTCCAGGGCCTGTCTTGCCTTTCTGGTTTTTACACATTTTGTGGATCCCCCTTTTGACCGGAGGGTAGTGATACTTCTTTGTAGTGCAGATTTGCATTGCCCGCTGGCTTGCTTTGCCAAAAAGGGCATAAGCGTTTTCTCCTGAATATATTCCGGAGAAAATGTATACGCCCTTTTTGGCCCAGTGCGTCATTGTCGAAATTGTGCCCCCTTTCCGGTGCTTTAAAGGCGATTCCAACGTACCGCTTGAAATCTGTTTCCTGCTATTCTGCCTCGCTTTCAAGTCCACCTCGTTCCCTTCCCTCAACAGATTTTTGGACGATAGTTGTCCTTTATTACTCTGCCAGTTTGTGAATTGCTGGGCCCCTGAGCTCCATTTTTCAACTCGTTTTTTGTGAGATGTATGCATGTCCAAAATTTTGGTTCAGGACCTATACTAGTCCCCTGTGGGTGGCTGAGTCTTTGTTTAATTCTTCTTCTTGCCGGGAAATTAGAGTGACATGTGCCCGTCCAAATGCCTAACAGATACTCTCTCATTGTTTCTCGCTCTTCCCTTCCATCCTCTCCCAAATTGGCTACCTGTGCGAACTAGGAGCTTATGGGGCTGTCTCTCCAACTTGGGAGATTGATAGTAAAGCAGTTGGAAAGTCAAACTGGAGCACCAGGAGAGGGACTATTCGTCGAGTTTCAGAAACCTTTTGTATTCACACTGTGTCCATTCTCTAGGTTTCCCGTACATGTTATAGCTGTAGTAATATTCCCTTCAACATGGAGAGTTGGGACCCATGGAAATGGGGCCATGCATTTTTGCTTTAAAGGGTCTGCATTTGCTCACCCAATCTCACCAATCCTCTCAGTCCCAAGTGTCCAGCCTTATGCCACATCCAGCTGTCATTGTAGATAGGGTCATTCCAGGTTTCATCAGAGACCCTGAAGGAATTGCAAAGAAATTCCCTGTTTTTTGGTTTTGTTTTTGAAATTCCTTTTTATAGTGGGTTTGATCTGATTCTCGCTGCCATGTTTATGCCAGTCTAGACACACTTGATTCCCTTACGGAGACATATCAATACATAGGTTTTAACATTCTTAGTAGTGAGATCTATTACTCTGTGGGAAATATGGGGTTTTGAGTCCCTTTCACTGAGGAAGGTGTAGGTCTTGTCTTTTCCACAGTTGGTTTTAGAAACGGTATCTGTGCTTATAACAAACTCTGCTTTTATGCATCACCCCAACTCTCCTTCCCCCTTAAACAGGCATAAGAGTGTTTTCTAAATGTGAGACTCTGTTCTCTTTCGTAACTCAGTTCATGTGTAGCCATGTTTACAGGATCTTCATAAGTGATATCTTATGATAAGTTTCTTTTTCTGTGTGACTTATTTCACTTAGAATCATCGTACCTGAATCCACTCACTTTGCTGCTCCTGGTCTTATGACATTGATTTCATGGCTGAGGGATATTCCATCGTACGTAAGTACCACAATTTTGTGAACCATTTTTATATTTCCTGGGATATTTAAGGTGTACCCAAGTTGAGGTTCTTGTAAGTAGTGCAGCCCTAAATTTGGGGGTGGCTCTGTCTTATTGATTTTCAGTTTTCCCAAGGTATATTCCCTAGACTGGAAGTGCCCTTGGCTCTGTAGCTCTGTTGTTTACTTGTTTTAGGGAACGCAATGCACTCCTCCAGTGAGGCAGTTGGCCATTTACATCCCACCCTTCAGCATAACAAGGCTCCCTGTTCTCCAGGGCCTGTCTTGCCTTTCTCGTTTTTACACATTTTGTGAATGTCCCTTTTGACCGGAGGGAAGTGATACTTCTTTGTAGTGCAGATTTGCATTGCCCGCTTGCTTGCTTGTCCAAAAAGGGCGTATGCGTTTTCTCCTGAATATATTAAGGAGAAAACTCATACGTCCTTTTTGGCCATGTGCCTCATTGTCGAAGTTGTGCCCCTCTTCCTGCGCTTTAAAGGCGATTCCAACGTACCTCTTGAAATCTGTTTTCTGCTATTCTGCCTCGCTTTCAAGTCCGCCTCATTGCCTTCCCTCAACAGATTTTAGGACGATAGTTGTCCTTTATTACTCTGCAAGGTTGTGAATTGCTGTGTCCCTCAGCTCAAGTTTTCAACTCGTTTTTTGTGAGCTGTACGCAAGTCCAAAATTTTGGTTCAGGACGTATACTTGTTCCCGGTGTGTGGCTGAGACTTTGGTTAATTCTTCTTCCTGCTGGGAAATTAGAGTGACATGTGCCCGTCCAAATGCCTAACAGCTACTCTCTCATTGGTTCTCCCTCTTCCCTTCCATCCTCTGCCAAATTGGCAACCTGTGCGAACCAGGTGGTCAAAGGGTTTGTCTCTCAAAGTTGTGAGATTGATAGTAAAGCAATTGGAAAGTCAAACCGGAGCACCTGGAGAGGGACTACTCGTTGAGTTTTTTTTTTTTTTTTAAAGTTTATTTATTTATTTTTTCAATTAGTGTCAGCTTTATAACAAAGTGAATCAGTCATACATATACATCTGTTCCCACATCCCTTCCCTCATGCATCTCCCTCCCTCCCACCCTCCCCATCCCACCCCTCCAGGCGGTCACAAAGCACCGAGCTGATCTCCCTGTGCTCTGCGGCTGCTTCCCACTATCTATCTACCTTACGTTTGGTAGTGTATATATGTCCATGCCTCTCTTTCGCTTTGTCACAGCTTACCCTTCCCCCTCCCCATATCCACAAATCCATTCTCAAGTAGGTCTGTGTCTTTATTCCCGTTTTGCCCCTAGGTCCTTCATGACTTTTTTTTTTTTAATTCCGTATATATGTGTTAGCATACGGTATTTGTCTTTCTCTTTCTGACTAACTTCACTCTGTATGACAGACTCTAGGTCTATCCACCTCATTACAAATAGCTCAGTTTCGTTTCTTTTTATGGCTGAGTAATATTCCATTGTATATATGTGCCACATCTTCTTTATCCATTCATCCGATGATTGACACTTAGGTTGTTTCCAGCTCAGGGCTATTGTGAATAGAGCTGCAATGAACATTTTGGTACATGTCTCTTTTTGAATTATGGTTTTCTCAGGGTATATGCCCAGTAGTGGGATTGCTGGGTCATATGGTAGTTCTATTTGTAGTTTTTTAAGGAACCTCCATACCGTTCTCCATAGTGGCTGTACCAATTCACATTCCCACCAGCAGTGCAAGAGTGTTCCCTTTTCTCCACACCCTCTCCAGCATTTATTGTTTCTAGATTTCTTGATGATGGCCATTCTGACTGGTGTGAGATGATATCTCATTGTAGTTTTGATTTGCATTTCTCTAATGATTAATGATGTGGAGCATTCTTTCATGTGTTTGTTGGCAGTCTGTATATCTTCTTTGGAGAAATGCCTATTTAAGTCTTCTGCCCATTTTTGGATTGGGTTTTCTGTTTTTTTGCTATTGAGCTGCATGAGCTGTTTATAAATTTTGGAGATTAATCCTTTGTCAGTTGCTTCATTTGCAAATATTTTCTCCCATTCTGAGGGTTGTCTTTTGGTCTTCTTTATGGTTTCCTTTGCTGTGCAAAAGCTTTGAAGTTTCATTAGGTCCCATTTGTTTATCTTTGTTTTTATTTCCATTTCTCTAGGAGGTGGGTCCAAAAGGATCTTGCTGTGATTTATGTCATAGAGTGTTCTACCTATGTTTTCCTCTAAGAGTTTGATAGTTTCTGGCCTTACATTTAAGTCTTTAATCCATTTTGAGCTTATTTTTGTGTATGGTGCTAGGGAATGATCTAATCTCAAACTTTTACATGTCCCTGTCCAGTTTTCCCAGCACCACTTATTGAAGAGGCTGTCCTTTCTCCACTGTACATTCCTGCCTCCTTTATCAAAGATAAGTTGGCCATATGTGCGTGGGTTTATCTCTGGGCTTTCTATCCTGATCCACTGATCTATCTTTCTGTTTTTATGCCAGTACCAGACTGTCTTGATTACTGTAGCTTTGTAGTATAGTCTGAAGTCAGGGAGCCTGATTCCTCCAGCTCCGTTTTTCGTTCTCAAGATTGCTTTAGCTATTCGGGGCCTTTTGTTTTTCCAAACAAATTTTGAAATTTTTTGTTCTAGTTTTGTGAAAAATGCCATTGGTAGTTTGATAGGGATTGCATTGAATCTGTAGATTGCTTTGGGTAGTAGAGTCATTTTCACAATATTGATTCTTCCAATCCAGGAGCATGGTATATCTCTCCATCTATTTGTATCATCTTTAATTTCTTTCATCAGTGTCTTATAGTTTTCTGCATACAGGTCTTTTGTCTCCTTAGGTAGGTTTATTCCTAGATATTTTATTCTTTTTGTTGCGATGGTAAATGGGAGTGTTTTCTTGATTTCATTTTCAGATTTTTCATCATTAGTGTACAGGAATGCCAGAGATTTCTGTACATTAATTTTATATCCTGCTACTTTACCAAATTCATTGATTAGCTCTAGTAGTTTTTCGGTAGCATCTTTAGGATTCTCTATGTATAGTATCATGTCATCTGCAAACAGTGACAGCTTTACTTCTTCTTTTCCAATTTGGATTCCTTTTATTTCCTTTTCTTCTCTGATTGCTGTGGCTAAAACTTCCAAAACTATGTTGAATAATAGTGGTGAGAGTGGGCAGCCTTGTCTTGTTCCTGATCTTAGTGGAAATGGTTTCAGTTTTTCACCATTGAGGACAATGTTGGCTGTGGGTTTGTCATATATGGCCTTTATTATGTTGAGGAAAGATCCCTCTATACCTACTTTCTGCAGGGTTTTTATCATAAATGGGTGCTGAATTTTGTTGAAAGCTTTCTCTGCATCTATGGAGATGATCATATGGTTTTTCTCCTTCAACTTGTTAATATGGTGTATTACATTGATTGATTTGCGAATATTGAAGAATCCTTGCATTCCTGGGATAAACCCCACTTGATCATGGTGTATGATCCTTTTAATGTGCTGTTGGATTCTGTTTGCTAGTATTTTGTTGAGGATTTTTGCATCTATGTTCATCAGTGATATTGGCCTGTAGTTTTCTTTCTTTGTGACATCCTTGCCTGGTTTTGGTATCAAGGTGATGTCGGCCTCGTAGAATGAGTTTGGGAGTGTTCCTCCCTCTGATATATTTTGGAAGAGTTTGAGAAGGATAGGTGTTAGCTCTTCTCTAAATGTTTGATAGAATTCACCTGTGAAGCCATCTGGTCCTGGGCTTTTGTTTGATCGAAGATTTTTAATCACAGTTTCAATTTCAGTGCTTGTGATTGGTCTATTCATATTTTCTATTTCTTCCTGAGTCAGTCTTGGCAGGTTGTGCATTTCTAAGAATTTGTCCATTTCTTCCAGGTTGTCCATTTTATTGGAATAGAGTTGCTTATAGTAATCTCTCATAATCTTTTGTATTTCTGCAGTGTCAGTTGTTACTTCTCCTTTTTCATTTCTAATTCTATTGATTTGAGTCTTCTCCCTTTTTTTCTTGATGAGTCTGGCTAATGGTTTGTCAATTTTGTTTATCTTCTCAAAGAACCAGCTTTTAGTTTGGTTGATCTTTGCTATCGTTTCCTTCATTTCTTTTTCATTTATCTCTGATCTGATCTTTATGATTTCTTTCCTTCTGCTAGCTTTGGGGTATTTTTGTTCTTCTTTCTCTAATTGCTTTAGGTGCAGGGTCAGGTTGTTTACTCGAAAAGCTTCCTGTTTCTTAAGGTGGGATTGTATTGCTATAAACTTCCCCCTTAGTACTGCTTTTGCTGCGTCCCATAAGTTTTGGGTCGTCGTGTCTCCATTGTCATTTGTTTCTAGGTATTTTTTAATTTCCTCTTTGATTTCTTCAGTGATCACTTCGTTATTGAGTAGTGTATTGTTTAGCCTCCATGTGTTTGTATTTTTTACACATCTTTTCCTGTAATTGATGTCTAGTCTCATAGCATTGTGGTCGGAGAAGATACTTGATACAATTTCAATTTTCTTAAAATTACCGAGGCTTGATTTGTGACCCAAGATATGATCTATCCTGGAGAATGTTCCATGAGCACTTGAGAAAAATGTGTATTCTGTTGTTTTTGGATGGAATGTCCTATAAATATCAACTAAGTCCATCTCGTTTAATGTATCATTTAAAGCTTGTGTTTCCTTATTTATTTTCATTTTGGATGATCTGTCCATTGGTGAAAGTGGGGTGTTAAAGTCCCCTACTATGATTGTGTTACTGTCGATTTCCCCTTTTATGGCTGTTAGTATTTGCCTTATGTATTGAGGTGCTCCTATGTTGGGTGCATAAATATTTACAATTGTTATATCTTCTTCTTGGATCGATCCCTTTATCGTTATGTAGTGTCCTTCCTTGTCTCTTCTAATAGTCCTTATTTTAAAGTCTATTTTGTCTGATATAAGAATTGCTACTCCAGCTTTCTTTTGATTTCCATTTGCATGGAATATCTTTTTCCATCCCTTTACTTTCAATCTGTATGTGTCTCTAGGTCTGAAGTGTGTCTCTTGTAGACAGCATATATATGGGTCTTGTTTTTGTATCCATTCAGCCACTCTGTGTCTTTTGGTGGGAGCATTTAGTCCATTTACATTTAAGGTAATTATTGATATGTATGTTCCTATTCCCATTTCCTTAATTGCTTTGGGTTCGTTATTGTAGGTATATTCCTTCTGTTGTGTTTCTTGCCTAGAGAAGTTCCTTTAGCATTTGTTGTAAAGCTGGTTTGGTGGTGCTGAACTCTCTCAGCTTTTGCTTGTCTGTAAAGGTTTTAATTTCTCCATCAAATCTGAATGAGATCCTTGCTGGGTAGAGTAATCTAGGTTGCAGGTTTCTCTCCTTCATCACTTTAATTATGTCCTGCCACTCCCTTCTGGCTTGTAGGGTTTCTGCTGAGAGATCAGCTGTTAACCTGATGGGGATTCCCTTGTGTGTTATTTGTTGTTTTTGCCTTGCTGCTTTCAATATGATTTCTTTGTGTTTAATTTTTGACAGTTTGATTAATATGTGTCTTGGTGTATTTCTCCTTGGATTTATTCTGTATGGGACTCTCTGTGCCTCCTGGACTTGATTAACTATTTCCTTTCCCATATTGGGGAAGTTTTCAACTATAATCTCTTCAAATATTTTCTCAGTCCCTTTCTTTTTCTCTTCTTCTTCTGGAACCCCTATAATTCGAATGTTGGTGCGTTTAATGTTGTCCCAGTGGTCTCTGAGACTCTCCTCTGTTCTTTTCATTCTTTTATCTTTATTTTGCTCTGCATCAGTTATTTCCACTATTTTATCTTCCACCTCACTTATCCGTTCTTCTGCCTCAGTTATTCTGCTATTGATCCCATCTAGAGTATTTTTCATTTCATTTATTGTGTTTTTAATCGATGCTTGATTCATCTTTAGTTCTTCTAGGTCCTTGTTAACTGTTTCTTGCATGTTGTCTATTCTATTTCCAAGGTTATGGATCTTGGAAATAGAATCTTGGATCAGCTTTACTATCATTATTCTGAATTATTTTTCAGGTAGACTGCCTATTACCTCTTCATTTGTTAGGTCTGGTAGGTGTTTATCTTGCTCCTTCACCTGCTGTGTGTTTTTCTGCCTTCTCATTTTGCTTATGTTACTGTGTTTGGCGTCTCCTTTTTGCCGGCTGCAGATTCGTAGTTCCCGTTGTTTTTGGTGTCTGACCCCAGTGGCTAAGGTTTTTTCAGTAGGTTGTGTAGGCTTCCTGGTGGGGGGGGACTAAATCCTGTGCTCTGGTGGTTGAGGCTCGATCTTGTCTTTCTGGTGGACAGGTCCACGTCTGGTGGTGTGTTTTGGGGTGCCTATGGCCTTATTATGTTTTTAGGTAGCCTCTCTGCTAATGGGTGGGGTTGTGTTCCTGCCTTGCTAGTTGCTTGGCATAGGGTGACCCGCACTGTAGCTTGCTGGTCGTTGACTGAAGCTGGGTGCTGGTGTTGGGATGGAGATCTCTGGGACATTTTCGCTGCTTGATATTATGTGGAGCTGGGAGGTCTCTTGTGGACCCGTGTCCTGAAGTTGGCTCTCCCACTTCAGAGGCACAGCACTGGCTCCTGGCTGCAGCACCAAGAGCCTTTCATCCACCCGGCTCAGAATAACAGGGAGAAAAAGTAGAAAGAAAGAATTAGTAGAAGAAAGAAAGAGAGAGGGAAAGAAAGGAAGAAGGGAAGAAAGGAAGGAAGGAAGGAAGGAAGGAAGAAAGACCGGAGGGAGGGAGGAAGGAAAGAAAAAGAAAGTGGAAAGAAGAAGGGTGGGAGGGAGGAAAGAAAAAGAAAGAAGGAAAGGAGGAGCGGAGGGAGGGAGGGAGGAAGGGAGAGTAGGAAAAAAAGAGCAGGTAAAGTAAAATAGAATAAAGTATGAAATATAGTAGCGTTATTAAAATTAGAAAGTAATTATTTAAAAAAAAAAAAAAAAAACGGACCGATAGAACCCTGGGACATATGGTGGAAGCAAAGCTATACAGAGAGAATCTTACACAGAAGATTACACATACACATTCACAAAAAGAGAGCAGGGGGAAAAATCAAAAATCTTGCTCTGCAAGTCCACCTCCTCAATTTGGGATAATTCGTTGTAAAAAGAGGAAAAGTGCGAGAAGTCTGAAATCTTGCTCTCTAAGTCCACCTCCTTAATTTGGAATAATTCGTTGTAAAAAGAGTAAAAGTGCGAGAAGTCTGAAATCTTGCTCTCTAAGTCCACCTCCTTAATTTGGAATAATTCGTTGTAAAAAGAGGAAAAGGGGGGAAAGTCTTAAATCTTGTCCTCAAAGTCCACTTCCTCAATTTGGGATGATTCGCTGTCCATTCATGCACTCCACAGATGCAGGGCACATCAAATGGACCGTGGAGCTTTAATCTGCTGCCTCCGAGGCTGCACAGAGAGATTTCCCTGCCTCTGCTCTCCAGCTCCCGGGTCTCAGCCTTGCATCTGGCCCCGCCTCTGGGCATAGGTCACCGGAGGGCGTCCGTTCTTCGCTCAGACAGGACGGGTTTAAAGGAGCCGCTGATTCGGGGGCTCTGGCTCACTCAGGCAGAGGGGAGGGAGGGGCGCGCTGTGTGGGGCAGGCCTGCGGCGGCAGAGGCCGGCGTGACGTTGCAGCAGTCCGTGGCGCTCCGTGCGCTTTCCCGGGAAAGCCCTCCCCGGGTCTCGGGGACCCCGGCAGTGGCGGGGTGCAAAGGCCCCCGGAAGGCAGGGCGGACAGTGACCCGCGCTCGCACACAGGCCCCGCGGCGGTGGCGGCAGCGGCGGCGGCGGCGGGCGGCGGCGGCGGCGGCCCACGCCTGTTTCCGAGGTCCGTGCCTTACCCGTGGCTCGTGCCTGTCTCCGGCGCTTCCCCAAGCAGCCCTCTTAATGCCCTCTCCTCGCGCACCAGGAAACAAAAGGGAAAAAAGTCTCTAGCCTCTTCAGCAGCTCCAGACCCTTTCCCCGGACTCCCTCCGGGCTAGCCGTGGTGCACTAACCCCTTCAGGCTCTCTTCCTGCCGCCAGCCCCAGTCCTCTCCCTGCGCTCCGACCTCGTTGAGTTTTAGAACCCTTTTGTATTCACACTGTGTCCATTCTCTAGGTTTCCCGTACATGTTATAGCTGAAGTAATATTCCCTTCAACATGGAGAGTTGGGACCCATGGAATGGGGGCCATGCATTTTTGCTTTCAATGGTCTGCATTTGCTCACCCAATCTCACCAATCCTCTCAGTCCCAAGTGTCCAGCCTTATGTCACATCCAGCTGTCATTGTAGATAGGTTCATTCCAGGTCTCATCAGAGACCCTGTAGGAAATGTAAAGAATTTCCCTGTTATTTGGTATTGTTTTTGAAATTCCTTTTTATAGTGGGTTTGAGCTGATTCTCGATGCCATGTTTATGCCAGTCTAGACACACATGATTCCCTTACAGAGACGTATCAATACATAGGTTTTAAGATTCTTACTAGTCAGATCTATTCCTCTGCGGGAAATGTGGGGTTTTGAGTCTCTTTCACTGAGAAAGGTGTAGGTCTTGTCTATTCCACAGTTGATTTTAGAAACGGTACCTGTACTTATATCAAACTCTGGTTTTATGAATCACCCCACCTCTCCTTTCCCCTTAAGCAGGCATAAGAGTGTTTTCTAAATGTGAGACTCTGTTCTCTTTCCTAACTCAGTTCATGTGTAGCCATGTTTACAGGATCTTCCTAAGTGATATTTTATGATAAATTTCTTTTTCTGTGTGACTTATTTCACTTAGAATCATCGTACCTGAATCCACTCACTTTGCTGCTCCTGGTCTTATGACATTGATTTCCTGGCTGAGGGTTATTCCATCGTACATAAGTACCACAATTTTTTGAAGCATTTTTGTATTTCCTGGGATATTTAAGGTGTACCCAAGTTGAGGTTCTTGTAAGCAGTGCAGCCCTAAATTTGGGGGTGGCTCTGTCTTATTGATTTTCAGTTTTCCCAAGGTATATTCCCTAGACTGGAAGTGCCCTTGGCTCTGTAGCTCTGTTGTTTACTTGTTTTAGGGAACACAATGCACTCTTCCAGTGAGGCAGTTGGAAATTTACATCCCGCCTTTCAGAATAACAAGGCTCCCTGTTCTCCAGGGCCTGTCTTGCCTTTCTGGTTTTTACACATTTTGTGGCTGACTCTTTTAACCGGTGGGAAGTGATACTTCTTTGTAGTGCAGATTTGCATTGCCCCCTTGCTTGCTTGGCCAAAAAGGGCGTATGCGTTTCCTCCTGAATATATTCAGGAGAAAACACATACGCCCTTTTTTGCCAAGTGCGTCATTTTCGAAGTTGTGCCCCTCTTCCTGTGCTTTAAAGGCGATTCCAACGTACCTCTTGAAATCTGTTTCCTGCTATTCTGCCTTGCTTTCAATCCGCCTCGTTGCCTTCCCTCAACAGATTTTAGGACGATAGTTGTCCTTTATTACTCTGCCAGGTTGTGAATTGCTGTACCCCTCAGCTCAAGTTTTCAACTCGTTTTTGGTGAGCTCTACGCAAATCCAAAATTTTGGTTAAGGAACTATACTGGTTCCCGGTGGGTGGCTGAGACTTTGGTTAATTCTTCTTCCTGCTGGGAAATTAGAGTGACATGTGCCCTTCCAAATGCCTTACAGCTAATCTCTCATTGGTTCTCCCTCTTCCCTTCCATCCTCTGCCAAATTGGCAACGTGTGCGAACCAGGAGCTTAAAGGGGCTGTCTCTCCAAGTTGGGAGATTGATAGTAAAGCAGTTGGAAAGTCAAACCCGAGCACCAGGAGAGGGACTATTCGTTGAGTTTTAGAAACGTTTTTTATTCACAGAGTGTCTATTCTCTAGGTTTCCCGTACATGTTATAGCTGTAGAAATATGCCCTTTAACCTGGAGAATTGGGACCCATGGAATGGGGGCCATGCATTTTTGCTTTAAATGGTCTGCATTTGCTCACCCAATCTCACCAATCCTCTCAGTCCCAAGTGTCCAGCCTTATGCCACATCCAGCTGTCATTGTAGATAGGGTCATTCCAGGTTTCATCAGAGACCCTGAAGGAATTGTAAAGAATTTCCCTGTTTTTTGGTTTTGTTTTTGAAATTCCTTTTTATAGTGGGTTTGAGCTGATTCTCGCTGCCATGTTTATGTCAGTCTAGACACACTTGATTCCCTTACGGAGACATATCAATATATAGGTTTTAAGATTCTTACTAGTCAGATCTATTCATCTGCAGGAAATATGGGGTTTTGAGTCCCTTTCACTGTGGAATGTGTAGGTCTTGTCTATTCCACAATTGGTTTTAGAAATGGTACCTGTACTTATATCAATCTCTGGTTTTATGCATCACCCCTCCTCTCCTTTCCCCTTAAGCAGGCATAAGAGTGTTTTCTAAATGTGAGACTCTGTTCTCTTTCCTAACTCAGTTCATGTGTAGCCATGTTTACAGGATCTTCATAAGTGATATCTTATGATAAGTTTCTTTTTCTGAGTGAATTATTTCACTTAGAATCATCGTACCTGAATCCACTCACTTTGCTGCTCCTGGTCTTATGACATTGATTTCATGGCTGAGGGATATTCCATAGTACGTAAGTACCACACTTTTTTGAACCATTTTTATATTTCCTGGGATATTTAAGGTGTACCCAAGTTGAGGTTCTTGTAAGCAGTGCAGCCCTAAATTTGGGGGTGGCTCTGTCTTATTGATTTTCAGTTTTCCCAAGGTATATTCACTAGACTGGAAGTGCCATTGGCTCTGTAGCTCTGTTGTTGACTTGTTTAAGGAAAACATTACACTCCTCCAGTGAGGCAGTTGGCAATTTACATCCCGCCCATCAGCATAACAATGCTCCCTGTTCTCCAAGGCCTGTCTTGCCTTTCTGGGTTTCACATTTTGTGGATGTCCCTTTTGACCGGAGGGAAGTGATACTTCTTTGTAGTGCAGATTTGCATTGCCCGCTTGCTTGCTTGGCCAAATAGGGCGTATGCGTTTTCTCCTGAATATATTCAGGAGAAAACTCATATGCCCTTTTTGGCCAAGTGCATCATTGTCGAAGTTGTGCCCCTCTTCCTGTGCTTTAAAGGCGATTCCAACGTACCTCTTGAAATCTGTTTCCTGCTATTCTGCCTCGCTTTCAAGTACGCCTCGTTGCCTTCCCTCAACAGATTTTTGGACGATAGTTGTCCTTTATTACTCTGCCAGTTTGTGAATTGCTGAGCCCCTGAGCTCCATTTTTCAACTCTTTTTTTGTGAGCTGAACGCAAGTCCAAAATTTTTGTTCAGGACCTATAATGGTTCCCGTTGGGTGGCTGAGACTTTGGTTAATTCTTCTTTCTGCCAGGAAATTAGAGTGACATGTGCCCGTCCAAATGCCTAACTGCTAGTCTCTCATTGGTTCTCCCTCTTCCCTTCCATCCTCTGCCAAATTGGCAACCTGTGCGAACCAGGAGCTTAAACGGGCTGTGTCTCCAAGTTGGGAGATTGATAGTAAAGCAGTTGGAAAGTCAAACCGGAGCACCAGGAGAGGGACTATTCGTTGAATTTTAGAAACCTTTTGTATTCACAGTGTGTCCATTCTCTAGGTTTCCCGTACATGTTATAGCTGTAGTAATATTCCCTTCAACATGGAGAGTTGGGACCCATGGAATGGGGCCATGCATTTTTGCTTTAAAGAGTCTGCATTTGCTCACCCAATCTCACCAATCCTCTCAGTCCCAGGTGTCCAGCCTTATGCCACATCCAGCTGTCATTGTAGATATGGTCATTCCAGGTTTCATCAGATACCGTGAAGGAATTGTAATGAATTTCCCTGTTTTTTGGTTTTGTTTTTGAAATTCCTTTTTATAGTGTGTTTGAGCTGATTCTCGCTGCCATGTTTATGCCAGTCTAGACACACTTGATTACCATACGGAGACATATCTATACATAGGTATTAAGATTCTTAGTAGTGAGATCTATTACTCTGCGGGAAATATGGGGTTTGGAGTCCCTTTCACTGCGGAAGGTGTAGGTCTTGTCTATTCCACAGTTGGTTTTAGAAACGGTACCTGTGCTTATATCAAACTCTGGTTTTATGCATCACCCCACCTCTCCTTCCCCCTTAAGCAGGCATAAGATTGTATTCTTAATGTGAGAATCTGTTCTCTTTCCTAACTCAGTTCATGTGTAGCCATGTTTACAGGATATTCATAAGTGATATCTTATGATAAGTTTCTGTTTTCTGTGTGACTTACTTCACTGAGAATGATCGTACCTGAATCCACTCACTTTGATGCTCCTGGTCTTATGACATTGATTTCATGGCTGAGGGATATTCCTTCGTACGTAAGTACTACAATTTTTTGAACCATTTTTATATTTCCTGGGATATTTAAGGTGTACCCAAGTTGAGGTCCTTGTAAGCAGTGCAGCCCTAAATTTGGGGGTGGCTGTGTCTTATTGATTTTCAGTTTTCCCAAGGTATATTCCCTAGACTGGAAGTGCCCTTGGCTCTGTAGCTCTGTTGTTTACTTGTTTTAGGGAACGCAATGCACTCCTCCAGTGAGGCAGTTGGCAATTTACATCCCGCCCATCAGCATAACAAGGATCCTTGTTCTCCAGGGCCTGTCTTGCCTTTCTGGTTTTTACACATTTGTGGATGTCCCTTTTGACCGGTGGGAAGTGATACTTCTTTGTAGTGCAGATTTGCATTGCCGGCTTGCTCACTTGGCCAAAAAGTGCCTATGCGTTTTCCCTTGAATATATTCAGGAGAAAACGCATACGCCCTTTATGGCCAAGTGTGTCATTGTCGAAGTTGTGCCCCTCTTCCTGTGCTTTAAAGGCTATTCCAACGTACCTCTTGAAATCTGTTTCCTGCTATTCTGCCTCACTTTCAAGTCTGCCACGTTGCCTTCCCTCAACAGATTTTTGGACCATAGTTGTCATTTATTACCCTGCCAGTTTGTGAATAGCTGTGCACCTGAGCTCCATTTTTCAACTCGTTCTTTGTGAGCTCTATGCAAGTCCAAAATTTTGGTTCAGGACCTATACTGGTTCCCGGTGGATGGCGGAGACTTTGGTTAATTATTCTTCCTGCCGGGAAATTAGAGTGACATGTGCCCGTCCAAATGCCTAACAGGTACTCTCTCATTGGTTCTCCCTCTTCCCTCCCATCCTCTGCCAAATTGGCAACCTGTGCGAACCAGGAGGTTAAAGGGGCTGTCTCTCCAAGTTGGGAGATTGATAGTAAAGCAGTTGGAAAGTCAAACTGGAGCACCAGGAGAGGGACTATTCGTTGCGTTTTAGAAACCTTTTGTATTCACACTGTGTCCATTCTTTAGGTTTCCCATACATGTTATAGCTGTAGTAATATTCCTTTCAACCTGGAGAGTTGGGACCGAGGGAATGGGGGCCATGCATTTTTGCTTTAATGGGTCTGCATTTGCTCACCCAATCTCACCAATCCTCTCAGTCCCAAGGGTCCAGCCTTATACCACCTCCAGCTGTCATTGTAGATAGGTTCATTCCAGGATTCATCAGAGACCCTGAAGGAACTGTAAAGAATTTCCCTATTTTTTGCTTTTGTTTTTGAAATTCCTTTTTATAGTGGGTGTGAGCTGATTCTTGCTGCCATGTTTATGCCAGTCTACACACAGTTGATTCCCTTACAGAGACATATCAATACATAGGTTTTAAGTTTCTTACTAGTCAGATCTATTCCTCTGTGGGAAATATGGGGTTTTGAGTCCCTTTCACTGAGGAAGGTGTAGGTCTTTTCTATTCCAAAGTTGGTTTTAGAAACGGTACCTGTACTTATATCAAACTGTGGTTTTATGCATCACCCCACCTCTCCTTTCCCCTTAAGCAGGCATAAGAGTGTTTTCTAAATGTGAGACTCTGTTCTCTTTCCTAACTCAGGTAATGTGTAGCCAAGTTTACAGGCTCGTCATAAGTGATATCTTATGATAAGTTTCTTTTTCTGTGTGACTTATTTCACTTAGAATCATCGTACCTGAATCCACTGACTTTGCTTCTCCTGGTCTTATGACATTGATTTCATGGCTGAGGGATATTCCATCGTACATAAATACCACCGTTTTTTGAACCATTTTTATATTTCCTGGGATATATAAGGTGTACCCAAGTTGAGGTTCTTGTAAGCAGTGCAGCCCTAAATTTGGGGGTGGCTGTGTCTTATTGATTTTCAGTTTTCCCAAGGTATATTCCGTAGACTGGAAGTGCCCTTGGTTCTGTAGCTCTGTTGTTTACTTGTTTTAGGGAACACAATGCACTCCTCCAGGGAGGCAGTTGGCTATTTACATCCCGCCCATCAGCATAACAAGGCTCCCTTTTCTCCAGGTCCTGTCTTGCCTTTCTGTGTTTTACACATTTTGTGGATGCCCCTTTTGACCGGAGGAAAGTGATACATCTTTGTAGTGCACATTTTCATTGCCCGTTTGCTTGCTTGGCCAAAATGGGCTTATGCGTTTTCTCCTGAATATATTCAGGAGAAAATGCATACGCCCTTTTTGGCCAAGTGCTTCATTGTCGAAATTGTGCCCCCCTTTCCGTTGCTTTAAAGGCGATTCCAACGTACCTCTTGAAATCTGTTTCCTGCTATTCTGCCTCGCTTTCAAGTCCACCTCGTTCCCTTCCCTCAACAGATTTTTTGACGATAGTTGTCCTTTATTACTCTGCCATTTGGTAAATTGCTGTGCCCCTGAGCTCCACTTTTCAACTCGTTTTTTGTGAGATGTATGCATGTCCAAAATTTTGGTTCACGACCTATACTGGTTCCCGGTGGGTGGCTGAGACTTTGTTTAATTCTTCTTCTTGCCGGGAAATTAGAGTGACATGTGCCCGTCCAAATTCCTAACAGCTACTCTCTCATTGGTTCTCCCTCTTCCCTTCCATCCTCTCCCAAATTGGCAACATGTGCGAACTAGGATCTTATGGGGCTGTCTCTCCAAGTTGGGAGATTGATAGTAAAGCAGTTGGAAAGTCAAACCGGAGAACCAGGAGAGGGACTATTCGTTGAGTTTCAGAAACCATTTTTATTCACAGTGTGTCCATTCTCTAGGTTTCCCGTACATGTTATAGCTGTAGTAATATTCCCTTCAACATGGAGAGTTAGGACCCATGGAATGGGGGCCATGCATTTTTGCTTTAAAGGGTCTGCATTTGCTCACCCAATCTCACCAATCCTCTCAGTCCCAGGTGTCCAGCCTTATTCCACATCCAGCTGTCATTGTAGATAGGGTCATTCCAGGTTTCATCAGAGACCCTGAAGGAATTGTAAAGAAATTCCCTGTTTATTGGTTTTGTTTTTGAAATTCCTTTTTATAGTGGGTTTGATCTGATTCTCTCTGCCATGTTTATGCCAGGCTAGACACACTTGATTCCCTTATGGAGACATATCTATACAAAGGTTTTAAGATTCTTACGAGTGAGATATATTACTCTGTGGGAAATATGGGGTTTTGAGTCCCTTTCACTGAGGAAGGTGTAGGTCTTGTCTATTCCACAGTTGGTTTTAGAAAAGGTATCTATGCTATAACAAACTCTGCTTTTATGCATCACCCCACCTCTCCTTCCGCCATAAACAGGCATAAGAGTGTTTTCTAAATGTGAGACTCTGTTCTCTTTCCTAACTCAGTTCATGTGTAGCCATGTTTACAGGATCTTCATAAGTGATATCTTATGATAAGTTTCTTTTTCTGTGTGACTTATTTCACTTAGAATCATCGTACCTGAATCCACTCACTTTGCTGCTCCTGGTCTTATGACATTGATTTCATGGCTGAGGGATATTTCATCGTACGTAAATACCACAAATTTTTGAACCATTTTTATATTTCCTGGGATATTTAAGCTGTACCCAATATGAGGTTCTTGTAAGCAGTGCAGCCCTAAATTTGGGGGTGGCTCTGTCTTATTGATTTTCAGTTTTCTCAAGCTATATTCCCTAGACTGGAAGTTCCCTTGGCTCTGTAGCTCTGTTGTTTACTTGTTTTAGGGAATCAAATGCACTCCTCCAGTGAGGCAGTTGGCCATTTACATCCCGCCAATCAGCATAACAAGGCTCCCTGTTCTCCAGGGCCTGTCTTGTCTTTCTGGTTTTTCCACATTTTGTGGATGTCCCTTTTGACCGGAGGGAAGTGATACTTCTTTGTAGTGCAGATTTGCATTGCCCGCTTGCTTGCTTGGCCAAAAAGGGCATATGCATTTTCTCCTGAATATATTCAGGAGAAAATGTATACGCCCTTTATGGCCCTGTGCGTCATTGTCGAAGTTGTGCCCCTCTTCCTGTGCTTTAATGGCGATTCCAACGTACATCTTGAAATCTGTTTCCTGCTATTCTCCCTCGCTTTCAAGTCGCCTCGTTCCCTTCCCTCAACAGATTTTAGGATGATAGTTGTCCTTTATTACTCTGCCAGGTTGTGAATTGCTGTGCCCCTCAGCTCAAGTTTTCAACTCGGTTTTTGTGAGCTGTACGCAAGTCCAAAATTTTGGTTCAGGACCTATACTGGTTCCCGGTGGGTGGCTGAGACTTTGGTTAATTCTTCTTCCTGCCGGGAAATTAGAGTGACATGTGCCAGTCCAAATGCCTAACAGCTACTCTCTCATTGGTTCTCCCTCTTCCCTTCAATCCTCTGCCAAATTGCCAACCTGTGCGAACCAGGAGGTTAAAGGAGTTGTCTCTCCAAGTTGGGAGATTGATAGTAAAGCAGTTGGAAAGTCAAAGCGGAGCACCAGGAGAGGGACTACTCGTTGAGTTTTAGAAACCGTTTGTATTCACAGTGTTTCCATTCTGTAGGTTTCCCGTACATGTTTTAGCTGTAGAAATATTCACTTCAACATGGAGAGTTGGGACCCATGGAATGGGGTCCATGCATTTTTGCTTTAAAGGGTCTGCATTTGCTCACCCAATCTCACCAATCCTCTAAGTCCCAAGTGTCCAGCCTTATACCGCATCCTGCTGTCATTGTAGATAGGGTCATTCCAGGTTTCATCCGAGACCCTGAAGGAATTGTAAAGAATTTCCCTGTTTTTTGGTTTTGTTTTTGAAATTCATTTTTATAGTGTGTTTGAGCTGATTCTCGCTGCCATGTTTATGCCAGTCTAGACACACTTGATTCCCTTACGGAGACATATCTACACATAGATTTTAAGATTCTTACTAGTGAGATCTATTACTCTGCGGGAAATATGGGGTTTTGAGTCCCTTTCACTGAGGAATGTGTAGGTCTTGTCTATTCCACAGTTGGTTTTAGAAATGGTACCTGTGCTTATATCAAACTCCGGTTTTATGCATCACCCCACCTATACTTCCCCCTTAAACAGGCATAAGAGTGTTTTCTAAATTTGAGACTCTGTTCTCTTTCCTAACTCAGTTCATGTGTAGCCATGTTTACAGGATCTTCATAAGTGATATCTTATGGTAAGTTTCTTTTTCAGTTTGACTTATTTCACTTAGAATCATCGTACCTGAATCCACTCACTTTGATACACCTGGTCTAATGGCATTGATTTCATGGCTGAGGGATATTCCATCGTACGTAAGTACCACAATTTTTGGAACCATTTTTATATTTCCTGGGATATTTAAGGTGTACCCAAGTTGAGGTTCTTGTAAGCAGTGCAGCCCAAAATTTGGGGGTGGCTCTGTCTTATTGATTTTCAGTTTTCCCAGGGTATATTCCCTAGACTGGCAGTTCCCTGGGCTCTGTAGCTCTGTTGTTTACTTATTTTAGGGAACGCAATGCACTCCTCCAGTGAGGCAGTTGGCAATTTACATCCCGCCCCTCAGCATAACAAGGCTCCCTGTTCTCCAGGGCCTGTCTTGCCTTTCAGCTTTTTACACAAATTGTGGATGTCCCTTTTGACCAGTGGGAAGTGATACTTCTTTGTAGTGCAGATTTGCATTGCCCGCTTGCATGCTTGGCCAAAAAGGTCGTATGCGTTTTCTCCTGAATATATTCAGGAGAAAACGCATATGCCCTTTTTGGCCAAGTGCGTCATTGTCGAAGTTGTGCCCCTCTTCCTGTGCTTTAAAAGCGATTCCAACGTACCTCTTGAAATCTGTTTCCTGCTATTCTGTCTCGCTTTCAAGTCCGCCTCGCTGCCTTCCCTCAACAGATTTTTGGACGATAGTTGTCCTTTATTACTCTGCCAGTTTGTGAATAGCTGTGCCCCTGAGCTCCATTTTTCAACTCGTTTTTTGTGAGCTGTACGCAAGTTCAAAACTTTAGTTCAGGACCTATACTGGTTCCCGGTGGGTGGCTGAGACTCTGGTCAATTATTCTTCCTGCCGGGAAATAAGAGTGACATGTTCCCGTCCAAATGCCTAACAGTTACTCTCTCATTGGTTCTCCCTCTTCCCTTCCATCCTCTGCCAAATTGGCAACCTGTGCGAACCAGGAGGTTAAAGGGGATGTCTCTCCAAGTTGGGAGATTGATAGTAAAGCTGTTGGAAAGTCAAAGCGGAGCACCAGGTGAGGGACTACTCGTTAAATTTTAGAAACCTTTTGTATTCACAGTGTGTCCATTCTCTAGGTTTCCCGTACATGTTATAGCTGTAGTAATATTCCCTTCAACATGGAGAGTTGGGACCCATGGAATGGGGTCCCTACATTTTTGCTTTAAAGTGTCTGCATTTGCTCACCCAATCTCACCAATCATCTCAGTCCCAAGTGTCCTGCCTTATGCCACATCCAGCTGTCATTGTAGATAGGGTCATTCCAAGTTTCTTCAGAGACCCTGAAGGAAATGTAAAGAATTTCCCTGTTTTTTGGTTTTGTTTTTGAAATTCCTTTTTATAGTGGGTTTGAGCTGATTCTCGCTGCCATGTTTATGCCAGTCTAGACACACTTGATTCCCTTACAGAGACATATCAATATATAGGTTTTAAGATTCTTACTAGTCAGATCTATTCCTTTGCGGGAAATATGGGGTTTTGAGTCCCTTTCACTGAGGAATGTGTAGGTCTTGTCTATTCCACAGTTGGTTTTAGAAATGGTACCTGTGCTTATATCAAACTCCGGTTTTATGCATCACCCCACCTATACTTCCCCCTTAAACAGGCATAAGAGTGTTTTCTAAATTTGAGACTCTGTTCTCTTTCCTAACTCAGTTCATGTGTAGCCATGTTTACAGGATCTTCATAAGTGATATCTTATGGTAAGTTTCTTTTTCAGTTTGACTTATTTCACTTAGAATCATCGTACCTGAATCCACTCACTTTGCTACACCTGGTCTAATGGCATTGATTTCATGGCTGAGGGATATTCCATCGTACGTAAGTACCACAATTTTTGGAACCATTTTTATATTTCCTGGGATATTTAAGGTGTACCCAAGTTGAGATTCTTGTAAGCAGTGCAGCCCAAAATTTGGGGGTGGCTCTGTCTTATTGATTTTCAGTTTTCCCAGGGTATATTCCCTAGACTGGCAGTTCCCTGGGCTCTGTAGCTCTGTTGTTTACTTATTTTAGGGAACGCAATGCACTCCTCCAGTGAGGCAGTTGGCAATTTACATCCCGCCCATCAGCATAACAAGGCTCCCTGTTCTCCAGGGCCTGTCTTGCCTTTCAGCTTTTTACACAAATTGTGGATGTCCCTTTTGACCGGTGGGAAGTGATACTTCTTTGTAGTGCAGATTTGCATTGCCCGCTTGCATGCTTGGCCAAAAAGGTCGTATGCGTTTTCTCCTGAATATATTCAGGAGAAAACGCATATGCCCTTTTTGGCCAAGTGCGTCATTGTCGAAGTTGTGCCCCTCTTCCTGTGCTTTAAAAGCGATTCCAACGTACCTCTTGAAATCTGTTTCCTGCTATTCTGTCTCGCTTTCAAGTCCGCCTCGCTGCCTTCCCTCAACAGATTTTTGGACGATAGTTGTCCTTTATTACTCTGCCAGTTTGTGAATAGCTGTGCCCCTGAGCTCCATTTTTCAACTCGTTTTTTGTGAGCTGTACGCAAGTTCAAAACTTTAGTTCAGGACCTATACTGGTTCCCGGTGGGTGGCTGAGACTCTGGTCAATTATTCTTCCTGCCGGGAAATAAGAGTGACATGTTCCCGTCCAAATGCCTAACAGTTACTCTCTCATTGGTTCTCCCTCTTCCCTTCCATCCTCTGCCAAATTGGCAACCTGTGCGAACCAGGAGGTTAAAGGGGATGTCTCTCCAAGTTGGGAGATTGATAGTAAAGCTGTTGGAAAGTCAAAGCGGAGCACCAGGTGAGGGACTACTCGTTAAGTTTTAGAAACCTTTTGTATTCACAGTGTGTCCATTCTCTAGGTTTCCCGTACATGTTATAGCTGTAGTAATATTCCCTTCAACATGGAGAGTTGGGACCCATGGAATGGGGGCCCTATATTTTTGCTTTAAAGTGTCTGCATTTGCTCACCCAATCTCACCAATCATCTCAGTCCCAAGTGTCCTGCCTTATGCCACATCCAGCTGTCATTGTAGATAGGGTCATTCCAAGTTTCTTCAGAGACCCTGAAGGAAATGTAAAGAATTTCCCTGTTTTTTGGTTTTGTTTTTGAAATTCCTTTTTATAGTGGGTTTGAGCTGATTCTCGCTGCCATGTTTATGCCAGTCTAGACACACTTGATTCCCTTACAGAGACATATCAATACATAGGTTTTAAGATTCTTACTAGTCAGATCTATTCCTTTGCGGGAAATATGGGGTTTTGAGTCCCTTTCACTGAGGAAGGTGTAAGTCTTGTCTATTCCACAGTTGGTTTTAGAAATGGTACCTGTGCTTATATCAAACTCTGGTTTTATGCATCACCCCACCTCTCCTTACCCCTTAAGAAGGCATAAGAGTGTTTTCTAAATGTGAGACTCTGTTCTCTTTCCTAACTCAGTACATGTGTAGCCATGTTTACAGGATCTTCATAAGTGATATCTTATGATAAGTTTCTTTTTCTGTGTGACTTATTTCACTTAGAATCATCGAACCTGAATGCACTCACTTTGCTGCTCCTGGTCTTATGACATTGATTTCATGGCTGAGGGATATTCCATCGTACATAAATATCACAGTTTTTGATCCATTTTTATATTTCCTGGGATATTTAAGGTGTACACAAATTGAGGTTCTTGTAAGCAGTGCACCCCTAAATTTGGGGGTGGCTCTTTCTTATTGATTTTCAGTTTTCCCAAGGTATATTCCGTAGACTGGAAGTGCCCTTGGCTCTGTAGCTCTATTGTTTACTTGCTTTAGGGAACGCAATGCACTCCTCCAGTGACGCAGTTGGCAATTTACATCCCGCCCATCAGCCTAACAAGGCTCCCTGTTCTCCAGGGCCTGTCTTGCCTTTCTGGTTTTTACATATTTGTGGATGTCCCTTGTGACCGGTGGGAAGTGATACTTCTTTGTAGTGCAGATTTGCATTGCCCGCTTCCTTGCTTGGCCAAAAAAGGCGTATGCGTTTTCTCCTGAATATATTCAGGAGAAAACGCTAATGCCCTTTTTGGCCAAGTGCGTCATTGTCGAAGTTGTGCCCCTCTTCCTATGCTTTAAAGGCGATTCCAACGTACCTCTTGAAATCTGTTTCCTGCTATTCTGCCTCGCTTTCAAGTCCGCCTCGTTGCCTTCCCTCAACGTATTTTTGGACGATAGTTGTCCTTTATTACTCTGCCAGTTGGTGAATTGCTGTGCCCCTGAGCTCCATTTTTCAACTCTTTTTTTGTGAGCTGAACGCAAGTCCAAAATTTCGGTTCAGGAACTTTACTGGTTCCCGGTGGGTTTCTGTTACTTTGGTTAATTCTTCTTCCTGCCGGGAAATTAGAGTGACATGTGCCCGTCCAAATGCCTGACAGCTACTCTCTCATTAGTTCTCCCTCTTCCCTTCCATCCTCTGCCAAATTGGCAACCTGTGCGAACCAGGATGTTAAAGGTGTTGTCTCTCAAAGTTGGGAGATTGATAGTAAAGCAGTTGGAAAGTCAAACCGGAGCGCCAGGAGAGGGACTACTCGTTGAGTTTTAGAAACCTTTTGTATTCACTGTGTTTCCATTCTCTAGGTTTCCCGTCCATGTTATAGCTGTAGTAATATTCCCTTCAACATGGAGACTTGGGACCCATGGAATGGGGGCCATGTATTTTTGCTTTAAAGGGTCTGCATTTGCTCACCGAATCTCACCAATCCTCTCAGTCCCAAGTGTCCCGCCTTATGCCACATCCAGCGGTCATTGTAGATAGGGTCATTCCAGGTTTCATCAGAGACCCTGAAGGAATTGTATAGAATTTCCCTGTTTTTTCGTTTTGTTTTTGAAATTCCTTTTTATAGTGGGTTTGAGCTGACACTCGCTGCCATGTTTATGCCAGTCTAGACACACTTGATTCCCTTATGGAGACATATCAATACATAGGTTTTAAGATTCTTACTAGACAGATGTATTCCTCTGCGGGTAATATGGGGTTTTGAGTCCCTTTTACTGCAGAAGGTGTAGGTCTTTTCTATTCCACAGTTGGTTTTAGATACGGTACCCGTGCTTATATCAAACTCTGGTTTTATGCATCACCCCTCCTCTCCCTCCCCCTTAAACAGGCATAACAGTGTTTTCTAAATGTGAGACTCTGTTCTCTTTCTTAACTCAGTTCATGTGTAGCCATATTTACAGGATCTTCATAAGTGATATCTTATGTTAAGTTTCATTTTTCTGTGTGACTTATTTCACTTAGAATCATCGTACCTGATTCCACTCACTTTGCTGCTCCTGGTCTTATGACATTGATTTCATGGCTGAGGGATATTCCATCGTACATAAGTACCACAATTTTTTGACCCATTTTTATATTTCCTGGGATATTTAAGGTGTACCCAAGTTGAGGTTCTTATAAGCAGTGTAGCCCTAAATTTGGGGGTGGCTCTGTCTTATTGATTTCCAGTTTTCCCAAGGTGTATTCACTAGATGGGAAGTGCCCTTGGCTCTGTAGCTCTGTTGTTTACTTGTTTTACGGAACACAATGCACTCCTCCAGTGAGGCAGTTGGCAATTTACATCCCGCCCATCAGCATAACAAGGCTTCCTGTTCTTCAGGGCCTCTCTTGCCTTTCTGGTTTTTACACATTTTTGGATGTCCCTTTTGACCGGTGGGAAGTGATACTTCTTTGTAGTGCAGATTTGCATTGCCCGCTTGCTTGCTTGGCCGAAAAGTACGTATGCGTTTTCTCCTGAATATATTCAGGAGAAACTGTATACGCCCTGTTTGGCCAAGTGCGTCATTGTCGAAGTTGTGACCCTCTTCCTCTGCTTTAAAGGCGATTCCAACATACCTCTTGAAATCTGTTTCCTGCTATCCTGCCTCACGTTCAAGTCCGCCACGTTGCCTTCCCTCAACAGATTTTTGGACGATAGTTGTCCTTTATTACTCTGCCAATTTGTGAATTGCTGTGCCCCTGAGCTCCATTTTTCAACTCTTTTTTTTGTGAGCTGTACGCAAGTCCAAAATTTTGGTTCAGGACCTATTCTGTTTCCCAGTGGGTGGCTGAGACTTTGTTTAAGTCTTCTTCCTGCCGGGAAATAAGAGTGACATGTGCCCGTCTAAATGGCTAACAGCTACTCTCTCATTGGTTGTCCCCCTTCCCTTCCATCCTCTGCCAAATTGGCAACCTGTGCGAACCAGGAGGATAAAGGGGCTTTCTCTCAAACTTGGGAGATTGATAGTAAAGCAGTTGGAAAGTCAAACCAGAGCACCAGGAGAGGGACTATTCTTTGAGTTTTAGAAACCTTTTGTATTCACAGTGTGTCCATTCTCTAGGTTTCCCGTACATGTTATAGATGTAGGAATATTCCCTTCAACCTGGAGAGTTGGGACCCATGGAATGTGGGCCATGCATTTTTGCTTTAAAGGGTCTGCATTTGCTCACCAAATCTCACCAATCCTCTCAGTCCCAAGTGTCCAGACTTATGCCACATCCAGCTGTCATTGTAGATAGGGTCATTCCAGGTTTCATCAGAGACCCTGAAGGAATTGTAAAGAATTTCCCTGGGACTTCCGGGTAAGATGGCGGAAGAGTAAGACGCGGAGGTCACCTTCCTCCCCACGGATACACCAGAAATACAGCTACACGTGGATAAACTCCTACAGAACACCTACTGAATGCTGGCAGAAGACCCCAGACCTCCCAAAAGGCAAGAAACTTCCCACATACCTGGGAAGGGCAAAGCGGAGAGATTCCCGCACAGAGGATCGGTGCCGAGCGACACTCACCCGCCCGAGAGGCTTGTCTGCTCGCCCGCCAGGGCGGGCGGCGCTGGAAGCTGAGGCTCGGGCTTCGGTCAGAGCGCAGGGAAAGGACATGTGCTGGCGGCGAGAACTCAGCCTGAAGGGGGCTAATGTGTCACAGCTAGCCGGCAGGGAGTCCGGGAAAACTCTGGAGCTGCCGAAGAGGCAAGAGACTTTTTCTTCCCTCTTGGTTTCCTGGTGCGCGAGGAGAGGGGATTAAGAGCGGTGCTTAAATGGCCTCCACAGACGGGCGCGAGTCACGACTGAAAGCGCGGAGCACAGTGACGGGCGTGGGATGCTGGGGCTGCTGCTGCCGCCGCCAAGAAGCCTGTGTGCGAGCGCAGGTCACTGTCCACACCGCCCTTCCGGGAGCCTGTGCAGCCCGCCACTGCCGGGGTCCCGGGATCCAGGGGCGGCTTCCCTGGGAGAACGCACAGCGCGCCTCGGGCTGGTGCAACGTCACGCCGAACTCTGCCACTGCAGGCTCGCCCCGCACTCCGTGCCCCTCCCTCCCGCCCGGCCTGAGTGAGCCAGTGTCCCCGAAGAGGCTGCTCCTTTAACCCTGTCCTGTCTGAGCGAAGAACAGACGCCCTCCGGCGACCTACACGCAGAGGCGGGACCAAATCCAAAGCTGAGACCTAGGAGCTGTGAGAACAAAGAAGAGAAAGGGAAACCTCTCCCAGCAGCCTCAGAAGCAGTGGATTAAAGCTCCACAATCAACTTGATGTACCCTGCATCTGTGGAATACATGAATAGACAACAAATCATCCCAAATTGAGGAGCCAGGAGTCAGTGCTGTGCCTCTGAGGTGGGAGAGCCAACTTCAGGACACTGGTCCACAAGAGACCTCCCAGCTCCACATAATATCAAACGGCAAAAATCTTCCAGGGATCTCCATCTCAACACCAGCACCCAGCTTCACTCAACGACCAGCAAGCTACAGTGCTGGACACCCTATGCCAAACAACTAGCAAGACAGAAACACAATGCCACCCATTAGCAGAGAGGTGGCCTAAAATCATAAAAAGTCCTCAGACACCCCAAAACACACCACCAGACGTGGACCTGCCCACCAGAAAGACAAGATCCAGCCTCATTCACCAGAACACAGGCACTAGTACCTTCCACCAGGAAGCCTACACAACCCACTAAACCAACCTTAGCCACTGGGGACAGACACCAAAAACAACGGGAACTAAGAACCTGCAGCCTGCAAAAAGGAGACCCCAAAGACAGTAACATAAGCAAAATGAGAAGACAGAAAAACACACAGCAGGAGAAGGAACAAGATAAAAACCCACCAGACCTAACAAATGAAGACGTAATAAGCAGTCTACCTGAAAAAGAATTCAGAATAATGATGGTAAAGATGATCCAAGATTCTATTTCCCAGATCCAAAATCTTGGAAATAGAATAGACAAAATGCAAGAAACAGTTAACAAGGACCTAGAAGAACTAAAGATGAATCAAGCATCGATTAAAAACACAATACAAGAAATAAAAAATACTCTAGATGGGATCAATAGCAGAATAACTGAGGCAGAAGAACGGATAAGTGAGGTGGAAGATAAAATAGTGGAAATAACTGCTGCAGAGCAAAATAAAGAAAAAAGAATGAAAAGAACAGAGGACAGTCTCAGAGACCTCTGGGACAACATTAAACGCACCAACATTCGAATTATAGGGGTTCCAGAAGAAGAAGAGAAAAAGAAAGGGACTGAGAAAATATTTGAAGAGATTATAGTTGAAAACTTCCCTAATATGGGAAAGGAAATAGTTAATCAAGTCCAGGAAGCACAGAGAGTCCCATACAGAATAAATCCAAGGAGAAATACGCCAAGACACATATTAATCAAACTGTCAAAAATTAAACACAAAGAAATCATATTAAAAGCAGCAAGGCAAAAACAACAAATAACACACAAGGGAATCCCCATCAGGATAACAGCTGATCTCTCAGCAGAAACTCTACAAGCCAGAAGGGAGTGGCAGGACATAATTAAAGTGATGAAGGAGAAAAACCTGCAACCAAGATTACTCTACCCAGCAAGATCTCATTCAGATTTGATGGAGAAATTAAAACGTTTACAGACAAGCAAAAGCTGAGAGAGTTCAGCACCACCAAACCAGCTTTACAACAAATGCTAAAGGAACTTCTCTAGGCAAGAAACACAACAGAAGGAAAAGACCTACAATAACGAACCCAAAACAATTAAGAAAATGGGAATAGGAAAATACATATCGATAATTACCTTAAATGTAAATGGACTAAATGCTCCCACCAAAAGACACAGATTGGCTGAATGGATACAAAAACAAGACCCATATATATGCTGTCTACAAGAGACCCACTTCAGACCTAGAGACACATACAGACTGAAAGTAAGGGGATGGAAAAAGATATTCCATGCAAATGGAAACCAAAAGAAAGCTGGAGTAGCAATTCTCATATCAGACAAAATAGACTTTAAAATAAAGACTACTAGAAGAGACAAAGAAGGACACTACATAATGATCAAGGGATCGATCCAAGAAGAAGATATAACAATTGTAAATATTTATGCACCCAACATAGGAGCACCTCAATACATAAGGCAAATACTAACAGCCATAAAAGGAGAAATCGACAGTAACACAATCATAGTAGGGGACTTTAACACCCCACTTTCACCAATGGACAGATCTTCCAAAATGAAAATAAATAAGGAAACACAAGCTTTAAATGATACAGTAAACAAGATGGACTTAATTGATATTTATAGGACATTCCATCCAAAAACAACAGAATACACATTTTTCTCAAGTGCTCATGGAACATTCTCCAGGATAGATCATATCTTGGGTCACAAATCAAGCCTTGGTAAATTTAAGAAAATTGAAATTGTATCAAGTGTCTTTTCTGACCACAATGCTATGAGACTAGGTATCAATTACAGGAAAAGAGCTGTAAAAAGTACAAACACATGGAGGCTAAACAATACACTACTTAATAACGAAGTGATCACTGAAGAAATCAAAGAGGAAAGTAAAAAATACCTAGAAACAAATGACAATGGAGACACGACGACCCACAACCTATGGGATGCAGCAAAAGCAGTTCTAAGAGGGAAGTTTATAGCAATACAATCCCACCTTAAGAAACAGGAAACATCTCGAATAAACAACCTAACCTTGCACCTAAAGCAATTAGAGAAAGAAGAACAAAAACACCCCAAAGTTAGCAGAAGGAAAGAAATCATAAAAATCAGATCAGAAATAAATGAAAAAGAAATGAAGGAAACGATAGCAAAGATCAATAAAACTAAAAGCTGGTTCTTTGAGAAGATAAACAAAATTGATAAACCATTAGCCAGACTCATCAAGAAAAGAAGGGAGAAGACTCAAATCAAAAGAATTAGAAATGAAAAAGGAGAAGAAACAACTGACACTGCAGAAATACAAAAGATCATGAGAGATTACTACAAGCAACTCTATGCCCAAAAAATGGACAACCTGGAAGAGATGGACAAATTCTTAGAAATGCACAACCTGCCAAGACTGACTCAGGAAGAAATAGAAAATATGAATAGACCAATCACAAGCACTGAAATTGAAACTGTGATTAAAAATCTTCCATCAAACAAAAGCCCAGGACCAGATGGCTTCACAGGCGAATTCTATCAAACATTTAGAGAAGAGCTAACACCCATCCTTCTCAAACTCTTCCAAACAATATCAGAGGAAGGAACACTCCCAAACTCATTCTACGAGGCCACCATCACCTTGATACCAAAACCAGGCAAGGATGTCACAAAGAAAGAAAACTACAGGCCAATATCACTGATGAACATAGATGCAAAAATCCTCAACAAAATACTAGCAAACAGAATCCAACAGCACATTAAAAGGATCATACACCATGATCAAGTGGGGTTTATTCCAGGAATGCAAGGATTCTTCAATATACGCAAATCAATCAATGTGATACACCATATTAACAAGTTGAAGGAGAAAAACCATATGATCATCTCCATAGATGCAGAGAAAGCTTTCGACAAAATTCAACACCCATTTATGATAAAAACCCTGCAGAAAGTAGGCATAGAGGGAACTTTCCTCAACATCATAAAGGCCATATATGACAAACCCACAGCCAACATTGTCCTCAATGGTGAAAAACTGAAACCATTTCCACTAAGATCAGGAACAAGACAAGGCTGCCCACTCTCACCACTCTTATTCAACATAGTTTTGGAAGTTTTAGCCACGGCAATCAGAGAAGAAAAGGAAATAAAAGGAATCCAAATTGGAAAAGAAGAAGTAAAGCTGTCACTGTTTGCAGATGACATGATACTATACATAGAGAATCCTAAAGATGCTACCGAAAAACTACTAGAACTAATCAATGAATTTGGTAAAGTAGCAGGATACAAATTTAATGTACAGAAATCTCTGGCATTCCTGTACACTAATGATGAAAAATCTGAAAATGAAATCAAGAAAACACTCCCATTTACCATTGCAACAAAAAGAATAAAATATCTAGGAATAAACCTACCTAAGGAGACAAAAGACCTGTATGCAGAAAACTATAAGACACTGATGAAAGAAATTAAAGATGATACAAATAGATGGAGAGATATACCATGCTCCTGGATTGGAAGAATCAATATTGTGAAAATGACTCTACTACCCAAAGCAATCTACAGATTCAATGCAATCCCTATCAAACTACCACTGGCATTTTTCACAGAACTAGAACAAAAAATTTCAAAATTTGTTTGGAAAAACAAAAGACCCCGAATAGCCAAAGCAATCTTGAGAACGAAAAACGGAGCTGGAGGAATCAGGCTCCCTGACTTCAGACTATACTACAAAGCTACAGTAATCAAGACAGTGTGGTACTGGCATAAAAACAGAAAGATAGATCAGTGGATCAGGATAGAAAGCCCAGAGATAAACCCACGCACATATGGCCAACTTATCTTTGATAAAGGAGGCAGGAATGTACAGTGGAGAAAGGACAGCCTCTTCAATAAGTGGTGCTGGGAAAACTGGACAGGGACATGTAAAAGTTTGAGATTAGATCATTCCCTAACACCATACACAAAAATAAGCTCAAAATGGATTAAAGACTTAAATGTAAGGCCAGAAACTATCAAACTCTTAGAGGAAAACATAGGTAGAACACTCTATGACATAAATCACAGCAAGATCATTTTGGACCCACCTCCTAGAGAAATGGAAATAAAAACAAAGATAAACAAATGGGACCTAATGAAACTTCAAAGCTTTTGCACAGCAAAGGAAACCATAAACAAGACCAAAAGACAACCCTCAGAAAAAAAAGCAAACAACCCAATCCAAAAATGGGCAGAAGACTTAAATAGGCATTTCTCCAAAGAAGATATACAGACTGCCAACAAACACATGAAAGAATGCTCCACATCATTAATCATTAGAGAAATGCAAATCAAAACTACAATGAGATATCATCTCACACCAGTCAGAATGGCCATCATCAAGAAATCTAGAAACAATAAATGCTGGAGAGGGTGTGGAAAAAAGGGAACACTCTTGCACTGCTGGTGGGAGTTTGAATTGGTACAGCCACTGTGGAGAACAGTATGGAGGTTCCTTAAAAAACTAAAAATAGAACTACCATATGACCCAGCAATCCCACTGCTAGGCATATACCCTGAGAAAACCATAATTCCAAAAGAGACATGTACCAAAATGTTCATTGCAGCTCTATTCACAATAGCCCGGAGCTGGAAACAACCTAAGTGTCCATCATCGGATGAATGGATAAAGAAGATGTGGTACATATATACAATGGAATATTACTCAGCCATAAAAAGAAACGAAACTGAGCTATTTGTAATGAGGTGGAAAGACCTAGAGTCTGTCATACAGAGTGAAGTAAGTCAGAAAGAGAAAGACAAATACCGTATGCTAACACATATATACGGAATTTAAAAAAAAAAAGAAAGTCATGAAGGACCTAGGGGCAAAACGGGAATAAAGACACAGACCTACTTGAGAATGGACTTGAGGATATGGGGAGGGGGAAGGGTAAGCTGTGACAAAGCGAGAGAGAGGCATGGACATATATACACCACCAAACGTAAGGTAGATAGATAGTGGGAAGCAGCCGCAGAGCACAGGGAGAACAGCTCGGTGCTTTGTGACCGCCTGGAGGGGTGGGATGGGGAGGGTGGGAGGGAGGGAGATGCATGAGGGAAGGGATGTGGGAACAGATGTATATGTATGACTGATTCACTTTGTTATAAAGCAGAAACTAATTAAAAACAAAAAAGAATTTCCCTGTTTTTTGGTTTTGTTTCTGAAATTCCTTTTTATAGTGGGTTTGAGCTGATTCTCGCTGCCATGTTTAAGCCAGTCTAGACACACTTGATTCCCTTACGTAGACATATCAATACATAGGTTTTAAGATTCTTACTAGTCAGATCTATTCCTCTGCGGGAAATATGGGGTTTTGAGTCCCTTTCACTGAGGAAGGTGTAGGTCTTGTCTATTCCAAAGTTGGTTTGAGAAACGGTACCTGTGCTTATATCAAACTCTGGTTTTATGCATCACCCCACCTCTCCTTCCCCCTTAAGCAGGCATAAGAGTGTTTTCTAAATGTGAGACTCTGTTCTCTTTCCTAACTCAGTTCATGTGTAGCCATGTTTACAGGATCTTCATAACTGATATCTTATGATAAGTTTCTTTTTCTGTGTGACTTATTTCACTTAGAATCATCGAACCTGAATCCATTCACTTTGCTGCTCCTGGTCTTATGACATTGATTTCATGGCTGAGGGATATTCCATCGTACATAAGTACAACAAGTTTTTGAACCATTTTTATATTTCCTGGGATATTTAAGGTGTACCCAAGATGAGGTTCTTATAAGCAGTGCAGCCCTAAATTTGGGGGTGGCTCTGTCTTATTGATTTTCAGTTTTCCCAAGGTATATTCCCTAGACTGGAAGTGCACTTGGCTGTGTAGCTCTATGGTTTACTTGTTTTAGGGAACACAATGCACTCCTTCAGTGAGTCAGTGGACAATTTACATCCCGCCCATCAGCATAACAAGGCTCCCTGTTCTCCAGGGCCTGTCTTGCCTTTCTGGTTTTTACACATTTTGTGGATGTCCCTTTTGACCGGTGGGAAGTGATACTTCTTTGTAGTGCAGATTTGCATTGCCCGCTTGCTTGCTTGGCCAAAAAGGGTGTATGCGTTTTCTCCTGAATATATTCAGGAGAAAATGCATATGCCCTATTTGGCCAAGTGCATCATTGTCGAAGTTGAGCCCCACTTCCTGTGCATTACACTCGATTCTTACGTACCTCTTGAAATGTGTTTCCTACTCTTCTGCCTCACTTACAATTCGGCCTCGTTGCCTTCCCTCAACAGAGTTTTGGACGATAGTTGTCCTTTATTACTCTGCCAGTTTGTGAATTGCTGTGTCCATGAGCTCCATTTTTAACTCGTTTTTTGTTAGCTGAAGACAAGTCCAAAATTTTGGTTCAAGACCTATACTGGTTCCCGGTGGGTCGCTGAGACTTTGGTTAATTCTTCTTCCAGCCGGGAATTTAGAGTGACATGTGTCCGTCCAAATGCCTAACAGCTACTCTCTCATTGGTTCTCCCTCTTCCCTTCCATCCTCTGCCAAATTGGCAACCTGTGCGAACCAGTAGGTTAAAGGGGCTTTCTCTCCAAGTTGGGAGACTGATAGTAAAGCAGTTGGAAAGTCAAACCGGAGCATCATGAGAGGTACTATTTGTTGAGTTTTAGAAACCTTTCGTATTCACTTTGTGTCCATTCTCTAGGTTTCCCTTACATGTTATAGCTGTAGTAATATTCCCTCAAACCTGCAGATTTGGGACCCATGGAATGGGGGCCATGCATTTTTGCTTTAAAGGGTCTGCATTTGCTCACCCAATCTCACCAATCCTCTCAGTCCCAAGTGTTCAGCCTTATGCCACATCCAGCTGTCATTGTAGACAGGGTCATTCCTGGTTTCATCGGAGAACCTGAAGGAATTGTAAAGAATTTCCCTGTTTTTTTGTTTTGTTTTTGAAATTCCTTTTTATAGTGGCTTTGAGCTGATTTTCACTGTCATGTTTATGCCAGTCTAGACACACTTGATTCCCTTACAGAGACATATCAATACATAGGTTTTAAGATTCTTACTCGTCAGATCTATTCCTCTGCGGGAAATATGGGGTTTTGAGTCCCTTTCACTGAGGAAGGTGTAGGTCTTGTCTATTCCAAGGTTCGTTTTAGAAATGGTACCTGTGCTTATATCAAACTCTGGTTTTATGCATCACCTCACCTCTCCTTTCCCCTTAAGCAGGAATAAGTGTGTTTTCTAAATGTAAGACTCTGTTCTCTTTCCTAACTCAGTTCATGTGTAGCCATGTATACAGGATCTTCATAAGTGATATCTTATGGTAAGTTTCTTTTTCTGTGTGACTTATTTCACTTAGAATCATCGTACCTGAATCCACTCATTTTGCTGCTCCTGGTTTTATGACATTGATTTCATGGCTGAGGGATATTCCATCGTACATAAATACCACAGTTTTTTGAACCATTTTTATATTTCCTGGGATATTTGAGGTGTACCCAAGTTGAGGTTCTTGTAAGCAGTGCAACCCTATATTTGGGAGTGGCTATGTCTTATTGATTTTCAGTTTTCCCAAGGTATATTCCCTAGACTGGAAGTGCCCTTGGCTCTGTAGCTCTGTTGTTTACTTGTTTTAGGGAACGCAATGCACTCCTCCAGTGAGGCAGTTGGCAATTTACATCCCGCCCATCAGCATAACCAGGCTCCCTCTTTTCCAGGGCCTGTCTTGCCTTTCTGGTTTTTACACATTTTGTGGATGTCCCTTTTGACCGGAGGGAAGTGATACTTCTTTGTAGTGCAGATTTGCATTGCCCGCTTGCTTGCTTGGCCAAAAAGGGCGTATGCGTTTTCTCCTGAATATATTCAGGAGAAAATGCATACACCCTTTTTGGCCAAGTGCGTCATTGTCGAAGTTGTGCCCCTCTTCCTGTGCTTTAAAGGCAATTCCAACGTACCTCTTGAAATCTGTTTCCTGCTATTCTGTATCTCTTTCAAGTCTGCCTCGCTGGCTTCCCTCAACAGATTTTTTGGACGATAGTTGTCCTTTATTACTCTGCCAGTTTGTGAATTGCTGTGCCCCTGAGCTCCATTTTTCAACTCGTTTTTTGTAAACTGTACGCAAGTCCAAAATTTTCGTTCAGGACCTATACTGGTTCCCAGTGGGTGGCTGAGACTCTGGTTAATTCTTCTTCCTGCCGGGAAATGAAGTGACATGTGCCCGTCCAAATGCCTAACAGCTACTCTCTCATTGGTTCTCCCTCTTCCCTTCCATCCTCTGCCAAATTGGCAACCTGTGCGAACCAGCAGGTTAAAGGGGTTGTCTCTCCAAGTTGGGAGATTGATAGTAAAGCAGTTGGAAAGTCAAACCAGAGCACCAGGAGAAGGACTACTCGTTGAGTTTTAGAAACCTTCTGTATTCACAGTGTGTCCATTCTATATGTTTCCCGTACATGTTATAGCTGTAGTAATATTCCCTTCAACCTGGAGAGTTGGGACACGTGGAATGAGGGCCATGCATTATTGCTTTAATGGGTCTGCATTTGCTCACCCAATCTCACCAATTCTCTCAGTCCCAACTGTCCACCCTTATGCCACATCCAGCTGTCATTGTAGATAGGGTCATTTCAGGTTTCATCAGAGACCCTGAAGGAATTGTAAAGAATTTCCCTGTTTTTTGGTTTTGATTTTGAAATTCCTTTTTATAGTGCGTTTGAGCTGATTCTCGCTGCCATGTTTATGCCAGTCTAGACACACTTGATTCCCTTACAGAGACATATCAATACATAGGTTTTAAGATTCTTACTAGTCAGATCTATTCCTCTGCAGGAAACATGGGGTTTGAGTCCGTTTCACTGAGGAAGGTGAAGGTCTTGTCTATTCCAAAGTTGGTTTTAGAAACGTTACCCGTGCTTATATCAAACTCTGGTTTTATGCATCACCCCACCTCTCCTTCCCCCTTAAGCAGGCATAACAGTGTTTTCTAAATGTGAGACTCTGTTCTCTTTCTTAAATCAGTTCCTGTGTAGCCATGTTTAGAGGATCATCATAAGTGATATCTTATGATAAGTTTCTTTTACTGTGTGACTTATTTCACTTAGATTAATCGTTGCTGAATCCACTCACTTTGCTGCTCCTGGTCTTATGACATTGATTTCATGGCTGAGGGATATTTCATCGTACATAGGTACCACAATTTTTTGAACCATTTTTATATTTCCTGGGATATTTAAGGTGTACCCAAGTTGAGGTTCTTGTATGCAGTGCAGCCCTAAGTTGGGGTGGCTCTGTCTTATTGATTTTCAGTTTTCCCAAGGTATATTCCCTAGACTGGAAGTGCCGTTGGCTCTGTAGCTCTGTTGTTTACTTCTTTTAGGGAACGCAATGCACTCCTCCAGGGAGGCAGTTGGCAATTTACATCCCGCCCATCAGCATAATATGGCTCCCTGTTCTCCAGGGCCTGTCTTGCCTTTCTATTTTTTACACATTTTGTGGATATCCCTTTTGACCGGTGGGAAGTGATACTTCTTTGTAGTGCAGATTTGCATTGCCCGCTTGCTTGCTTGGCCAAAAAGGGCGTATGCGTTTTCTCCTGAATATATTCAGGAGAAAACGCATACGCCCCTTTTGGCCAAGTGCGTCATTGTCGAAGTTGTGCCCCTCTTCGTGTGCTTTAAAGGCGATTCCAACCTACCTCTTGAAATCTGTTTCCTGCTATTCTGCCTCGCTTTCAAGTCCGCCTCGTTGCCTTCCGTCAACAGATTTTTGGACGATAGTTGTCCTTTATTACTCTGCCAGTTTGTGAATTGCTGTGCACCTGAGCTCCATTTTTCAACTTGTTTTTTGTGAGCTGTACGCAAGTCCAAAATTTTGGTTCAGGACCTATACTGGTTCCCGGTGGGTGGCTGAAACTCTGGTTAATTCTTCTTCCTGCCGGGAAATTAGAGAGACATGTGCCCTTCCAAATGCCTAACAGCTACTCTCTCATTGGTTCTCCCTCTTCCCTTCCATCCTCTGCCAAATTGGAAACCTGTGCGAACCAGGAGGTTTAAGGGGTTGTCTCTCCAAGTTGGGAGATTGATAGTAAAGCAGATGGAAAGTCAAAGCGGAGCACCAGGAGAGGGACTACTCGTTGAGTTTTACAAACCTTTTGTATTCACAGTGTGTCCATTCTGTAGGTTTCCCGTACATGTTATAGATATAGTAATATTCCCTTCAACATGGAGATTTTGGACGCATGGAATGGGGGCCATGCATTTTTGCTTTAAAGGGTCTGCATTTGCTCACCCAATCTCACCAATCCTCTCAGTCCCAAGTGTCCAGCCTTATGCCACATCCAGCTGTATTGTAGATAGGGTCATTCCAGGTTTCATCAGAGACCCTGAAGGAATTGTAAAGAATTTCCCGGTTTTTTGGTTTTGTTTTTGAAATTCCTTTTTATAGTGGGTTTGAGCTGATTCTCGCTGCCATGATTATGCCAGTCTAGACAAACTTGATTCCCTAACGGAGACATATCAATACATAGGTTTTAAGATTCTTACTAGTCAGATCTATTCCTCTGCGGGAAATATGGGGTTTTGAGTCCCTTTCACTGAGGAAGGTGTAGGTCTTTTCTATTCCACAGGTGGTTTTAGAAACGGTACCTGTGCTTATATCAAACTCTGGTTTTATGCATCACCCCACTTCTCCTTACCCCTTAAGGAGGCATAACAGTGTTTTCTAAATGTGAGACTCTGTTCTCTTTCTTAAATCAGTTCATGTGTAGCCAAGTTTACAGGATCTCCATAAGTGATATCTTATGATAAGTTTCTTTTTTCTGTGTGACTTATTTCACGTAGAATCATCGTACCTGAATCCACTCACTTTGCTGGTCTTATGACATTGATTTCATGGCTGAGGGATATTCCATCGCACAAAAGTACCACAATTTTTTGAACCATTTTTATATTTCCTGGGATATTTAAGGTGTACCCAAGTTGAGGTTCTTGTAAGCAGTGCAGACCTAAGTTGGGGTGGCTCTGTGTTATTGATTTTCAGTTTTCCCAAGGTATATTCCCTAGACTGGAAGTGCCCTTGGCTCTGTAGCTCTGTTGTTTACTTGTTTTTGGGAACACAGTGCACTCCTCCTGTGAGGCAGTTGGAAATTTACATCCCGCCCATAAGCATAACAAGGCTCCCTGTTCTCCAGGGCCTGTCTTGCCTTTCTGGTTCTTACACATATTGTGGATGTCCCTTTTGTCCGGTGGGAAGTGATACTTCTTTATAGTGCAGATTTGCATTGCCCGCATGCTTGCTTGGCCAAAAAGGGCGTATGATTTTTCTCCGGAATATATTCAGGAGAAAACGATACGCCCTTTTTGGCCAAGTGCATCATTGTCGAAGTTGTGCCCCTCTTCCTGTGCTTTAAAGGCGATTCCAACGTACCTCTTGAAATCTGTTTCCTGCTATTCTGCCTCGCTTTCAAGTCCGCCTCGCTGCCTTCCCTCAACAGATTTTTGGACGATAGTTGTCCTTTATTACTCTGCCAATTTGTGAATTGCTGAGCCCCTGAGCTCCATTTTTCAACTCGTTTTTTGTGAGCTGAACGCAAGTCCAAAATTTTGGTTCAGTACCTATAATGGTTCCCGTTGGGTGGCTGAGACTTTGGTTAATTCTTCTTTCTGCCGGGAAATTAGACTGACATGTGCCCGTCCAAATGCCTAACAGCTAGTCTCTCATTGGTTCTCCCTCTTCCCTTCCATCCTCTGCCAAAATGGCAACCTGTGCGAACCAGGAGCTTAAAGGGGCTGTGTCTCCAAGTTGGGAGATTGATAGTAAAGCAGTTGGAAAGTCAAACCGGAGCACCAGGTGAGGGACTATTCGTTGAATTTTAGAAACTTTTTGTATTCACAGTGTGTCCATTCTCTAGGTTTCCCGTACATGTTATAGCTGTAGTAATATGCCCTTCAACCTGGAGAGTTGGTACCCATGGAATGGGGGCCATGCATTATTGCTTTAAAGGGTCTGCATTGGCTCACCCAATCTCACCAATCCTCTCAGTCCCAAGTGTCCAGCCTTATGCCACATCCAGCTGTCATTGTAGATAGGGTCATTCCAGGTTTCATCAGAGACCCTGAAGGAATTGTAAAGAATTTCCCGGTTTTTTGGTTTTGTTTTTGAAATTCCTTTTTATAGTGGGTTTGAGCTGATTCTCGCTGCCATGTTTATGCCAGTCTAGACACACTTGATTCCCTAACGGAGACCTATCAATACATTGGTTTTAAGATTCTTACTAGTCAGATCTATTCCTCTGCGGGAAATATGGGGTTTTGAGTCCCTTTCACTGAGGAAGGTGTAGGTCTTTTCTATTCCACAGGTGGTTTTAGAAACGGTACCTGTGCTTATATCAAACTCTGGTTTTATGCATCACCCCACATCTCCTTCCCCATGAAACAGGCATAACAGTGTTTTCTAAATGTGAGACTCTGTTCTCTTTCCTAACTCAGTTCATGTGTAGCTATGTGTACAGGATCTTCCTAAGGGATATCATATGATAAGTTTCTTTTTCTGTTTAAATTATTTCACTTAGTATCATCGTACCTGAATCCACTCACTTTGCTGCTCCTGGTCTTATGACATTGATTTCACGGCTGAGGGATATTCCATCGTACATAAGTACCACAATTTTTTGAACCATTTTTATATTTCCTGGGATATTTAAGGTGTACCCAAGTTGAGGTTCTTGTAAGCAATGCAGCCCTAAATTTGGGGTTGGCTCTGTCTTATTGATTTTCAGTTTTCCCAAGGTATATTCCCTAGACGGGAAGTGCCCTTGGCTCTGTAGCTCTGCTGTTTACTTGTTTTAGGGAACACAATGCACTCCGCCAGTGAGGCAGATTGCAATTTACATCCCGCCCATCAGCATAACAAGGATCCCTGTTCTCCAGTGCCTGTCTTGCCTTTCTGGTTTTTACACATTTTGTGGATGTCCCTTTTGACCGGTGGGAAGTGATACTTCTTTGTTGTGCAGATTTGCATTGCCCGCTTGCTTGCTTGGCCAAAAAGGGCGTATGAATTGTCTCCTGAATATATTCAGGAAAAAACACATTCGCCCTTTTTGGCCAAGTGCATCATTGTCGAAGTTGTTCCCCTCTTCCTGTGTTTTAAAGGCTATTACAACGTACCTCTTGAAATCAGTTTCCTTCTATTCTGCCTCGCTTTCAAGTCCGCTAGTGGCGTTCCCTCAACAGATTTTTGGACGATAGTTGTCCTTTATTACTCTGCCAGTTTGTGAATTGCTGTGCCCCTGAGCCCCATTTTTCAACTTGGTTTTTGTGAGCTGAACGCAAGTCCAAAATTTTGGTTCAGGAACTCTACTGGTTCCCGGTGGATGGCTGAGACTTTGGTTAATTCTTATTCCTGCCGGGTAATAAGAGTGACATGTGCCCGTCCAAATGCCTAACAACTAGTCTCTCATTGGTTCTCCCTCTTCCCTTCCATCCTCTGCCAAATTGGCAACCTGTGCGAACCAGGAGCTTAAAGGGGCTGTCTCTCCAAGTGGGAAGATTGATAGTAAAGCAGTTGGAAAGTCAAACCAGAGCACTAGGAGAGGGACTACTCGTTGAGTTTTAGAAACCTTTTGTATTCTCAGTGTGTCCATTCTCTAGGTTTCCCGTACATGTTATAGCTGTAGTAATATTCCCTTCAACCTGGAGAGTTGGGACCCATGGAATGGGGGCCATGCATTTTTGCTTTAAAGGGTCTGCATTTGCTCACACAATCTCACCAATCCTCTCAGTCCCAAGTGTCCAGCCTTATGCCATATCCAGCTGTCATTGTAGATAGGGTCATTCCAGGTTTCATCAGAGACCCTGAAGGAATAGTAAAGAATTTTCCTGTTTTTTGTTTTGTTTTTGAAATTCCTTTTTATAGTGGGTTTGAGATGATTCTCGCTGCCATGTTTATGCCAGTCTAGACACACTTGATTCCCTTACGGAGACATATCAATACATAGGTTTTAAGATTTTTACTAGTCAGATCTATTCCTCTGCGGGAAATATGGGGTTTTGAGTCCCTTTCACTGAGGAAGGTGTAGGTCTTGTCTATTCCAAAGTTGGTTTTAGAAACGGTACCTGTGCTTATATCAAACTCTGGTTTTATGCATCAGCCCATATCTACTTCCACCATAAGCAGGCATAAGAGTGTTTTCTAAATGTGAGACTCTGTTCTCTTTCCTAACTCAGTTTATGTGTAGCCAAGTTTAGAGGATCATCATAAGTGATATCTTATGATAAGTTTCTTTTTCTGTGTGACTTATTTCACTTAGATTCATCATTGCTGAATCCACTCACTTTGCTGCTCCTGGTCTTATGACATTGATTTCATGGCTGAGCGATATTTCATCGTACATAGGTACCACAATTTTTTGAACCATTTTTATATTTCCTGGGATATTTAAGGTGTACCAAAGTTGAGGTTCTTGTAAGCAATGCAGCCCTAAATTTGGGGGTGGCTCTGTCTTATTGATTTTCAGTTTTCCAAAGGTATATTCCCTAGACGGGAAGTGCCCTTGGCTCTGTAGCTCTGTTGTTTACTTGTTTTAGGGAACACAATGCACTCCACCAGTGAGGCAGTTGGCAATTTACATCCCGCCCATCAGCATAACAAGGCTCCCTGTTCTCCAGGGCCTGTCTTGCCATTCTGGTTTTTACACATTTTGGGGATGTCCCTTTTGACCGGTGGGAAGCGATACTTCTTTGTAGTGCAGATTTGCATTGCCCGCTTGCTTGCTTGGCCAAAAAGGGCGTATGCGTTTTCTCCTGAATGTATTCAGGAGAAAATGCATACGCCCTTTTTGGCCAAGTGCATCATTGTCGAAGTTGTGCCCCTCTTCCTGTGCTTTAAAGGCGATTCCAATGTACCTCTTTAAATCTGTTTCCTGCTATTCTGCCTCGCTTTCAAGTCCTCCTCGTTGCCTTCCCTCAACAGATTTTTGGACGATAGTTGTCCTTTATTACTCTGCCAGTTTGTGAATTGCTGTGCCCCTGAGCTCCATTTTTCAACTCGTTTTTTGTGAGCTGAACGCAAGTCCAAAATTTTGGTTCAGGAACTATAATGGTTGCCGGTGGGTGGCTGAGACTTTGGTTGATTATTCTTCCTGCCGGGAAATTAGAGTGACATGTGCCTGTCCAAATGCCTAACAGTTACTCTCTCATTGGTTCTCCCTCTTCCCTTCCTTCCTCTGCCAAATTGGCAACGTGTTTGAACCAGGAGCTTAAAGGGGCTGTCTCTCCAAGTTGGAAGATTGATAGTAAAGCAGTTGGAAAGTCAAACCGGAGCACCAGGGCATGGAATGTTCGTTGAGTTTTAGAAACATTTTGTATTCGCAGTGTGTCCATTCTCTAGGTTTCCCGTACATGTTATAGCTGTAGTAATATTCCCTTCAACATGGAGAGTTAGGACCCATGGAATGGGGGCCATGCATTTTTGCTTTAAAAGGTATGCATTTCCTCACCCAATCTCACCAAACCTCTCAGTCCCAAGTGTCCAGCCTTATGCCATATCCAGCTGTCATTGTAGATAGGGTCATTCCAGGTTTCATCAGAGACCCTGAAGGAATTGTAAAGAATTTCCCTGTTTTTTGTTTTGTTTTTGAAATTGCTTTTTATAGTGGGTTTGAGATGATTCTCGCTGCCATGTTTATGCCAGTCTAGACACACTTGATTCCCTTACGGAGACATATCAACACATAGGTTTTAAGATTTTTACTAGTCAGATCTATTCCTCTGCAGGAAACATGGTGTTTGAGTCCCTTTCACTGCGGAAGGTGTAGGTCTTGTCTATTCCAAAGTTGGTTTTAGAAACGTTACCCGTGCTTATATCAAACTCTGGATTTATGCATCACCCCACCTCTCCTTCCCCCTTAAGCAGGCATAACAGAGTTTTCTAAATGTGAGAGTCTGTTCTCTTTCTTAAATCAGTTCATGTGTAGCCATGTTTACAGGATCTTCATAAGTGATATCTTATGATAAGTTTCTTTTTTCTGTGTGACTTATTTCACTTAGAATCATCGTACCTGAATCCACTCACTTTGCTGCTCCTGGTCTTATGACATTGATTTCATGGCTTAGGGATATTCCATCGTACAAAAGTACCACAATTTTTTGAACCATTTTTATATTTCCTGGGATACTTAAGGTGTACCCAAGTTGAGGTTCTTGTAAGCAGTGCAGCCCTAAGTTGGGGTGGCTCTGTCTTATTGATTTTCAGTTTTCCCAAGGTATATTCCCTAGACTGGAAGTGCCCTTGGCTCTGTAGCTCTGTTGTTTATTTGTTTTAGGGAACGCAATGCACTCCTCCAGGGAGGCAGTTGGCAATTTACATCCCGCCCATCAGCATAATATGGCTCCCTGTTCTCCAGGGCCTGTCTTGCCTTTCTATTTTTTACACATTTTGTGGATGTCCATTTTGACCGGTGGGAAGTGATACTTCTTTGTAGTGCAGATTTGCATTGCCCGCTTGCTTGCTTGGCCAAAAAGGGCGTATGCGTTTTCTCCTGAATATATTCAGGAGAAAACGCATACGCCCCTTTTGGCCAAGTGCGTCATTGTCGAAGTTGTGCTCCTCTTCCTGTGCTTTAAAGGCGATTCCAACGTACCTCTTGAAATCTGTTTCCTGCTATTCTGCCTCGCTTTCAAGTCCGCCTCGTTGCCTTCCGTCAACAGATTTTTGGACGATAGTTGTCCTTTATTACTCTGCCAGTTTGTGAATTGCTGTGCCCCTGAGCTCCATTTTTCAACTCGTTTTTTGTGAGCTGTACGCAAGTCCAAAATTTTGGTTCAGGACCTATACTGGTTCCCGGTGGGTGGCTGAGACTCTGGTTAATTCTTCTTCCTGCCGGGAAATTAGAGTGACATGTGCCCGTCCAAATGCCTAACAGCTACTCTCTCATTGGTTCTCCCTCTTCCCTTCCATCCTCTGCCAAATTGGAAACCTGTGCGAACCAGGAGGTTAAAGGTGTTGTCTCTCCAATTTGGGAGATTGATAGTAAAGCAGTTGGAAAGTCAAAGCGGAGCACCAGGAGAGGGACTACTCGTTGAGTTTTAGAAACCTTTTGTATTCACAGTGTGTCCATTCTGTAGGTTTCCCGTACATGTTATAGATATAGTAATATTCCCTTCAACATGGTGATTTGGGACCCATGGAATGGGGGCCATGCATTTTTGCTTTAAAGGGTCTGCATTTGCTCACCCAATCTCACCAATCCTCTCAGTCCCAAGTGTCCAGCCTTATGCCACATCCAGCTGTCATTGTAGATAGGGTCATTCCAGGTTTCATCAGAGACCCTGAAGGAATTGTAAAGAATTTCCCGGTTTTTTGGTTTTGTTTTTGAAATTCCTTTTTATAGTGGGTTTGAGCTGATTCTCGCTGCCATGCTTATGCCAGTCTAGACACACTTGATTCCCTAACGGAGACATATCAATACATAGGTTTTAAGATTCTTACTAGTCAGATCTATTCCTCTGCAGGAAATATGGGATTTTGAGTCCCTTCCACTGAAGAAGGTGTAGGTCTTTTCTATTCCACAGGTGGTTTTAGAAACGGTACCTGTGCTTATATCAAACTCTGGTTTTATGCATCACCCCACATCTCCTTCCCCATTAAACAGGCATAACAGTGTTTTCTAAATGTGACACTCTGTTCTCTTTCCTAACTCATTTCATGTGTAGCCATGTGTACAGGATCTTCCTAAGGGATATCATATGATAAGTTTCTTTTTCTGTTTAAATTATTTCACTTAGTATCATCGTACCTGAATCCACTCACTTTGCTGCTCCTGGTCTTATGACATTGATTTCATGGCTGAGGGATATTCCATCGTACATAAGTACCACAATTTTTTGAACCATTTTTATATTTCCTGGGATATTTAAGGTGTACCCAAGTTGAGGTTCTTGTAAGCAATGCAGCCCTAAATTTGGGGGTGGCTCTGTCTTATTGATTTTCAGTTTTCCCAAGGTATATTCCCTAGACAGGAAGTGCCCTTGGCTCTGTAGCTCTGCTGTTTACTTGTTTTAGGGAACACAATGCACTCCGCCAGTGAGGCAGTTGGCAATTTACATCCCGCCCATCAGCATAACAAGGCTCCCTGTTCTCCAGGGCCTGTCTTGCCTTTCTGGTTTTTACACATTTGTGGATGTCCCTTTTGATCGGTGGGAAGTGATACTTCTTTGTAGTGAAGATTTGCATTGCCCGCTTGCTTGCTTGGCCAAAAAGGGCGTATGAGTTGTCTCCTGAATATATTCAGGAAAAAACGCATTCGCCCTTTTTGGCCAAGTGCATCATTGTCGAAGTTGTTCCCCTCTTCCTGTGTTTTAAAGGCGATTCCAACGTACCTCTTGAAATCAGTTTCCTGCTATTCTGCCTCGCTTTCATGTCTGCTCGTTGCCTTCCCTCAACAGATTTTTGGACGATAGTTGTCCTTTATTACTCTGCCAGTTTGTGAATTGCTGTGCCCCTGAGCCCCATTTTTCAACTTGTTTTTTGTGAGCTGAACGCAAGTCCAAAATTTTGGTTCAGGAACTCTACTGGTTCCCGGTGGATGGCTGAGACTTTGGTTAATTCTTCTTCCTGCCGGGTAATAAGAGTGACATGTGCCAATCCAAATTCCTAACAGCTAGTCTCTCATTGGTTCTCCCTCTTCCCTTCCATCCTCTGCCAAATTGGCAACCTGTGCGAACCAGGAGCTTAAAGGGGCTGTCTCTCCAAGTTGGAAGATAGATAGTAAAGCAGTTGGAAAGTCAAACCAGAGCACCAGGAGAGGGACTACTCGTTGAGTTTTAGAAACCATTTGTATTCGCAGTGTGTCCATTCTCTAGGTTTCCCGTACATGTTATAGCTGTAGTAATATTCCCTTCAACCTGGAGAGTTGGGACCCATGGAATGGGGGCCATGCATTTTTGCTTTAAAGGGTCTGCATTTGCTCATCCAATCTCACCAATCCTCTCAGTCCCAAGTGTCCAGCCTTATGCCACATCCAGCTGTCATTGTAGATAGGGTCATTCCAGGTTTCATCAGAGACCCTGAAGGAATTGTAAAGAATTTCCCTGTTTTTTGTTTTGTTTTTGAAATTCCTTTTTATAGTGGGTTTGAGCTGATTCTCGCTGCCATGTTTATGCCAGTCTAGACACACTTGATTCCCTTACGGAGACATATCAATACATAGGTTTTAAGATTTTTACTAGTCAGATCTCTTCCTCTGCGGGAAATATGGGGTTTTGAGTCCCTTTCACTGAGGAAGGTGTAGGTCTTGTCTATTCCAAAGTTGGTTTTAGAAACGGTACCTGTGCTTATATCAAACTCTGGTTTTATGCATCACCCCACATCTCCTTCCACCATAAGCAGGCATAAGAGTGTTTTCTAAATGTGAGACTCTGTTCTCTTTCCTAACTCAGTTTATGTGTAGCCATGTTTAGAGGATCATCATAAGTGATATCTTATGATAAGTTTCTTTTTCTGTGTGACTTATTTCACTTAGATTCATCGTTGCTGAATCCACTCACTTTGCTGCTCCTGGTCTTATGACATTGATTTCATGGCTGAGGGATATTTCATCGTACATAGGTACCACAATTTTTTGAACCATTTTTATATTTCCTGGGATATTTAAAGTGTACCAAAGTTGAGGTTCTTGTAAGCAATGCAGCCCTAAATTTGGGGGTGGCTCTGTCTTATTGATTTTCAGTTTTCCAAAGGTATATTCCCTAGACGGGATGTGCCCTTGGCTCTGTAGCTCTGTTGTTTACTTGTTTTAGGGAACTCAATGCACTCTTCCAGTGAGGCAGTTGGCAATTTATATCCCGCCCATCAGCATAACAGGGCTCCCTGTACTCCAGGGCCTGTCTTGCCTTTCTGATTTTTACACATTTTGTGGATGTCCCTTTTGACCGGTGGGAAGTGATACATCTTTGTAGTGCAGATTTGCATTGCCCGCTTGCTTGCTTGGCCAAAAAGGACGTATGCGTTTTCTGCTGAATATATTCAGGAGAAAACGCATACGCCCTTTTTGGCCAAGTGCGTCATTGTCGAAGTTGTGCCCCTCTTCCTGTGCTTTAAAGGTGATTCCAACATACCTCTTGAAATCTGTTTCCTGCTATTCTGCCTCGCTTTCAAGTCCGCCTAGTTGCCTTCCCTCAACAGATTTTTGGATGATAGTTGTCCTTTATTACTGTGCCACTTTGTGAATTGCTGTGCCCCTGAGCTCCATTTTTCAACTCGTTTTTTGTGAGCTGTACGCAAGTCCAAAATTTTGGTTCAGGACCTATACTGGTTCCCGATGGTTGGCTGAGACTCTGGTTAATTCTTCTTCCTGCCGGGAAATTAGAGTGACATGTGCCCGTCCAAATGCCTAACAGCTACTCTCTCATTGGTTCTCCCTCTTCCCTTCAATCCTCTGCCAAATTGGCAACCTGTGCGAACCAGGAGGTTAAAAGGGTTGTCTCCCCAAGTTGGGAGATTGATAGTAAAGCAGTTGGAAAGTCAAAGCAGAGCACCAGGAGAGGGACTACTCGTTGAGTTTTAGAAATCTTTTGTATTCACAGTGTGTCCATTCTCTAGGTTTCCTGTACATGTTATAGCTGTTGTAATATTCCCTTCAATATGGAGTGTAGGGACCCATGGATTGGGGGCCATGCATTTTTGCTTTAAAGGGTCTGCATTTGCTCACCCAATCTCACCAATCCTCTCAGTCCCAAGTGTCCAGCCTTATGCCACATCCAGCTGTCATTATACATATGGTCATTCCAGGTTTCTTCAGAGACCGTGAAGGAAATGTAAAGAATTTCCCTGTTTTTTGGATTTGTTTTTCAAATTCCCTTTTATAGTGCGTTTCAACTGATGCTCGCTGCCATGTTTATTCCAGTCTAGACACACTTGATTCCCTTACAGAGACATATCAATACATAGGTTTTAAGATTCTTACTAGTCAGATCTATTCCTCTGCGGGAAATATGGGGTTTTGAGTCCCTTTCACTGAGGAAGGTGTAGGTCTTGTCTATTCCACAGTTGGTTTTAGAAATGGTACCTGTGCTTATATCAAACTCTGGTTTTATGCATCACCCCACCTCTCCTTTCCCCTTAAGCAGGCATAAGAGTGTTTTCTTAATGTGAGACTCTGTTCTCTTTCCTAACTCAGTTCATGTGTAGCCATGTTTACAGGATCTTCATAAGTGATATCTTATGATAAGTTTCTTTTTCTGTGTGACTTATTTCACTTAGAATCATCGTACCTGAATCCACTCACTTTGCTGCTCCTGGTCTTATGACATTGATTTCATGGCTGAGGGATATTCCATCGTACATAAATACCACAGTTTTTTGAACCATTTTTATATTTCCTGGGATATTTAAGGTGTACCCAAGTTGAGGTTCTTGTAAGCAGTGCAGCCCTAAATTTGGGGGTGGCTCTGTCTTATTGATTTTCAGTTTTCCCAAGGTATATTCCGTAGACTGGAAGTGCCCTTGGCTCAGTAGCACTGTTGTTTACTTGTTTTAGGGAACGCAATGCACTCCTCCAGGGAGGCAGTTGGCAATTTACATCCCGCCCATCAGCATAATATGGCTCCCTGTTCTCCAGGGCCTGTCTTGCCTTTCTATTTTTTACACATTGTGTGGATATCACTTTTGACCGTTGGGAAGTGATACTTCTTTGTAGTGCAGATTTGTATTGCCCGCTTGCTTGCTTGGCCAAAAAGGGCATATGCGTTTTCTCCTGAATATATTCAGGAGAAAACGCTTACGCCCTTTTTCGCCAAGTGCGTCATTGTCGAAGTTGTGCCCCTCTTCCTGTGCTTTAAATGTGATTCCAACGTAACTCTTGAAATCTGTTTCCTGCTATTCTGCCTCGCTTTCAAGTCCGCCTCGTTGCCTTCCCTCAACAGATTTTTGGATGATAGTTGTCCTTTATTACTCTGCCAGTTTGTGAATTGCTGTGCCCCTGAGCTCCATTTATCAACTCGTTTTTTGTGAGCTGTACGCAAGTCCAAAATTTTGGTTCAGGACCTATACTGGTTCCCGGTGGGTGGCTGAGACTCTGGTTAATTCTTCTTCCTGCCGGGAAATTAGAGTGACATGTGCCCGTCCAAATGCCTAACAGCTACTCTCTCATTGGTTCTCCCTCTTCCCTTCAATCCTCTGCCAAATTGGAAACCTGTGCGAACCAGGAGGTTAAAGGGGTTGTCTCTGCAAGTTGGGAGATTGATAGTAAAGCTGTTGGAAAGTCAAACCGGAGCACCAGGGGAGGGACTATTCGTTGAGTTTTAGAAACATTTTGTATTCGCAGTGTGTCCTTTCTCTAGGTTTCCCGAACATGTTATAGCTGTAGTAATATTCCCTTCAACCTGGAGAGTTGGGACCCATGGATTGGGGGCCAAGCATTTTTGCTTTAAAGGGTCTGCATTTGCTCACCCAATCTCACCAATCCTCTCAGTCCCAAGTGTCCAGCCTTATGCCACATCCAGCTGTCATTGTAGATAGGGTCATTCCAGGTTTCATCAGAGACCCTGAAGGAATTGTAAAGTATTTCCCTGTTTTTTGTTTTGTTTTTGAAATTCCTTTTTATAGTGGGTTTGAGCTGATTCTCGCTGCCATGTTTATGCCAGTCTAGACACACTTGATTCCCTTACGGAGACATATCAATACATAGGTTTTAAGATTTTTACTAGTCAGATCTATTCCTCTGTGGGAAATATGGGGTTTTGAGTCCCTTTCACTGAGGAAGGTGTAGGTCTTGTCTATTCCACAGTTGGTTTTAGAAATGGTACCTGTGCTTATATCAAACTCTGGTTTTATGCATCACCCCACCTCTCCTTTCCCCTTATGCAGGCATAAGAGTGTTTTCTAAATGTGAGACTCTGTTCTCTTTCCTAACTCAGTTCATGTGTAGCCATGTTTACAGGATCATCATAAGTGATATCTTATGATAAGTTTCTTTTTCTGTGTGACTTATTTCACTTAGAATCATCGTACCTGAATCCACTCACTTTGCTGCTCCTGGTCTTATGACATTGATTTCATGGCTGAGGGATATGCCATCGTACATAAATACCACAGTTTTTTGAACCATTTTAATATTTCCTGGGATATTTAAGGTGTACCCAAGTTGAGGTTCTTGTAAACAGTGCAGCCCTAAATTTGGGGGTGGCTCTGTCTTATTGATTTTCAGTTTTCCCAAGGTATATTCCCTAGACTGCAAGTGCCCTTGGCTCTGTAGCTCTGTTGTTAACTTGTTTTAGGGAACTCAATGTACTCTTCCAGTGAGGCAGTTGGCAATTTACATCCCGCCCATCAGAATAACAGGGCTCCCTGTTCTCCAGGGCCTGTCTAGCCTTTCTTATTTTTACACATTTTGTGGATGTCCCTTTTGACCGGTGGGAAGTGATACATCTTTGTAGTGCAGATTTGCATTGCCCGCTTGCTTGCTTGGACAAAAAGGGCGTATGCGTTTTCTCCTGAATATATTCAGGAGAAAACGCATACGCCCTTTTTGGCCAACTGCGTCATTGTCGAAGTTGTGCCCCTCTTCCTGTGCTTTATAGGCGATTCCAACGTACCTCTTAAAATCTGTTTCCTGCTATTCTGACTCGCTTTCAAGTCCGCCTAGGTGCCTTCCCTCAACAGATTTTTGGATGATAGTTGTCCTTTATTACTGTGCCAGTTAGTGAATTGCTGTGCCCCTGAGCTCCATTTTTCAACTCGTTTTTTGTGAGCTGTACGCAAGTCCAAAATTTTGGTTCAGGACCTATACTGGTTCCCGGTGGGGGGCTGAGACTCTGGTTAATTCTTCTTCCTGCCGGGAAATTAGAGTGACATGTGCTCGTCCAAATGCCTAACAGCTACTCTCTCATTGGTTCTCCCTCTTCCCTTCCATCCTCTGCGAAATTGGCAACCTGTGCGAACCAGGAGGTTAAAGGGGTTGTCTCTCCAAGTTGGGAGATTGATAGTAAAGCAGTTGGAAAGTCAAAGCGGAGCCCCAGGAGAGGGACTACTCGTTGAGTTTTAGAAATCTTTTGTATTCACAGTGTGTCCATTCTCTTGGTTTCCTGTACATGTTATAGCGGTTGTAATATTCCCTTCAATATGGAGTGTTGGGACCCATGGAATGGGGGCCATGCATTTTTGCTTTAAAGTGTCTGCATTTGCTCTCCCAATCTCACCAATCCTCTCAGTCCCAAGTGTCCAGCATTATGCCACATCCAGCTGTCATTATACATAGGGTCGTTCCAGGTTTCTTCAGAGACCCTGAATTAAATGTAAAGAATTTCGCTGTTTTTTGGATTTGTTTTTGAAATTCCCTTTTATAGTGCGTTTCAACTGATTCTCGCTGCCATGTTTATTCCAGTCTAGACACACTTGATTCCCTTACAGAGACATATCAATACATAGGTTTTAAGATTCTTACTAGTCAGATCTATTCCTCTGCGGGAAATATGGGGTTTTGAGTCCCTTTCACTGAGGAAGTTGTAGGTCTTGTCTATTCCAAAGTTGGTTTTAGAAATGGTACCTGTGCTTATATCAAACTCTGGTTTTATGCATCACCCCACCTCTCCTTTCCCCTTAAGCAGGCATAAGAGTGTTTTCTAAATGTGAGACTCTGTTCTCTTTCCTAACTCAGTTTATGTGTAGCCATGTTTAGAGGATCATCATAAGTGATATCTTATGATAAGTTTCTTTTTCTGTGTGACTTATTTCACTTAGATTCATCGGTTTGGAATCCTCTCAATTTGCTGCTCCTGGTCTTATGACATTGATTTTTTGGCTGAGGGATATTCCATCGTACATAAATACCACAGTTTTTTGAACCATTTTTATATTTCCTGGGATATTTAAGGTGTACCCAAGTTGAGGTTCTTGTAAACACTGCAGCCCTAAATTTGAGGGTGGCTCTGTCTTATTGATTTGTAGTTTTCCCAAGGTATATTCCCTAGACTGGAAGTGCCCTTGGCTCTGTAGCTCTGTTGTTTACTTGTTTTAGGGAACGCAATGCACTCCTCAAGGGAAGCAGTTGGCAATTACATCCCGCCCATCAGCATAATATGGCTCCCTGTTCTCCAGGGCCTGTCTTGCATTTCTGTTTTTACACATTTTGTGGATGTCCCTTTTGACCGGTGGGAAGTGATACTTCTTTGTAGTGCAGATTTGTATTGCCCGCTTGCTTGCTTGGCCAAAAAGGGCATATGCGTTTTCTCCTGAATATATTCAGGAGAGAACGCTTACGCCATTTTTGGCCAAGTGCGTCATTGTCCAAGTTGTGCCCCTCTTCCTGTGCTTTAAAGGCGATTCCAACGTACCTCTTGAAATCTGTTTCCTGTTATTCTGGCTCGCTTTCAAGTCCCCCTCGTTGCCTTCCGTCAACAGATTTTTGGACGATAGTTGTCCATTATTACTCTGCCAGTTTGTGAATTGCTGTGCCCCTGAGCTCCATTTTTCAACTCGTTTTTTGTGAGCTGTACGCAAGTCCATAATTTTGGTTCAGTACCTGTACCGGTTCCCGGTGCGTGGCAGAGACTCTGGTTAATTCTTCTTCCTGCCGGGAAATTAGAGTGACATGTGCCCGTCCAAATGCCTAACAGCTACTCTCTCATTGGTTCTCCCTCTTCCCTTCCATCCTCTGCCAATTTGGAAACCTGTGCGAACCAGGAGGTTAAAGGGGTTGTCTCTCCAAGTTGGGAGATTGAGAGTAAAGCAGTTAGAAAGTCAAAGCGGAGCACCAGGAGAGTGACTACACGTTGAGTTTTAGAAACCATTTGTATTCACAGTGTGTCCATTCTGTAGGTTTACCGTACATGTTATAGATATAGTAATATTCCCTTCAACATGGAGATTTGGGACCCATGGAATGGAGGCCATGCATTTTTGCTTTAAAGGGTCTGCATTTGCTCACCCAATCTCACCAATCCTCTCATTCCCAAGTATCCAGCCTTATACCACATCCAGCTGTCATTGTAGATAGGGTCATTCCAGGTTTCATCAGAGACCCTGAAGGAATTGGAAAGAATTTCCCTGTTTTTTGGTTTTGTTTTTGAAATTCCTTTTTATAGTGGGTTTGAGCTGATTCTCGCTGCCATGCTTATGCCAGTCTAGACACACTTGATTCCCTAACGGAGACATATCAATACATAGGTTTTAAGATTCTTACTAGTCAGATCTATTCCACTGCGGGAAATATGGGGTTTTGAGTCCCTTCCACTGAGGAAGGTGTAGGTCTTTTCTATTCCACAGGTGGTTTTAGAAACGGAACCTGTGCTTATATCAAACTCTGGTTTTATGCATCACCCCACATATCCTGCCCCATTAAACAGGCATAACAGTGTTTTCTAAATGTGAGACTCTGTTCTCTTTCCTAACTCAGTTCATGTGTAGCTATGTGTACAGGATCTTCCTAAGGGATATCATATGATAAGTTTCTTTTTCTGTGTAAATTATTTCACTTAGTATCATCGTACCTGAATCCACTCACTTTGCTGCTCCTGGTCTTATGACATTTATTTCATGGCTGAGGGATATTCCATCGTACATAAGTACCGCAATTTTTTGAACCATTTTTATATTTCCTGGGATATTTAAGGTGTACCCAAGTTGAGATTCTTGTAAGCAATGCAGCCCTAAATTTGGGTGTGGTTCTGTCTTATTGATTTTCAGTTTTCCCAAGGTATATTCCCTAGACGGGAAGTGCCCTTGGATCTGTAGCTCTGCTGTTTACTTGTTTTAGGGAACACAATGCACTCCTCCAGTGAGGCAGTTGGCAATTTACATCCCGCCCATCAGCCTAACAAGGCTCCCTGTTCTCCAGGGCCTGTCTTGGTTTCTGGTTTTTACACATTTTGTGGATGTCCCTTTTGACCGGTGGGAAGTGATACTTCTTTGTAGTGCAGATTTGCATTGCCCGCTTGCTTGCTTGGCCAAAAAGGGCGTATGCGTTGTCTCCTGAATATATTCAGGAAAAAACGCATTCGCCCTTTTTCGCCAAGTGCATCATTGTCGAAGTTGTTCCCCTCTTCCTGTGTTTTAAAGGCGATTCCAACGTACCTCTTGAAATCCGTTTCCTGCTATTCTGCCTCGCTTTCAAGTCCGCTCGTTGCCTTCCCTCAACAGATTTTTGGACGATAGCTGTCCTTTATTACTCTGCCAGTTTGTGAATTGCTGTGCCCCTGAGCCCCATTTTTCAACTTGTTTTTTGTGAGCTGAACGCAAGTCCAAAATTTTGGTTCAGGAACTCTACTGGTTCCCGGTGGACGACTGAGATATTGGTTAATTCTTCTTCCTGCCGGGTAATAAGAGTGACATGTGCCCATCCAAATGCCTAACACCTAGTCTCTCATTGGTTCTCCCTCTTCCCTTCCATCCTCTGCCAAATTGGCAACCTGTGCGAACCAGGAGCTTAAAGGGGCTGTCTTTCCAAGTTGGAAGATAGATAGTAAAGCAGTTGGAAAGTCAAACCAGAGCACCAGGAGAGGGACTACTCGTTGAGTTTTAGAAACCTTTCGTATTCGCAGTGTGTCCATTCTCTAGGTTTCCCGTACATGTTATAGCTGTAGTAATATTCCCTTCAACCTGGAGAGTTGGGACCCATGGAATGGGGGCCATGCATTTTTGCTTTAAAGGGTCTGCATTTGCTCATCCAATCTCACCAATCCTCTCAGTCCCAAGTGTCCAGCTTTATGCCACATCCAGCTGTCATTGTAGATAGGGTCATTCCAGGTTTCCTCAGAGACCCTGAAGGAATTGTAAAGAATTTCCCTGTTTTTTGTTTTGTTTTTGAAATTCCTTTTTATAGTGGGTTTGAGCTGATTCTCGCTGCCATGTTTATGCCAGTCTAGACACACTTGTTTCCCTTACAGAGACATATCAATACATAGGTTTTAAGATTTTTACTAGTCAGATCTATTCCTCTGCGGGAAATATGGGGTTTTGAGTCCATTTCACTGAGGAAGGTGTAGGTCTTGTCTATTCCAAAGTTGGTTTTAGAAACGGTACCTGTGCTTATATCAAACTCTGGTTTTATGCATCACCCCACATCTCCTTCCACCATAAGCAGGCATAAGAGTGTTTTCTAAATGTGAGACTCTGTTCTCTTTCCTAACTCAGTTTATGTGTAGCCATGTTTAGAGGATCATCATAAGTGATATCTTATGATAAGTTTCTTTTTCTGTGTGACTTATTTCACTTAGATTCATCGTTTTGGAATCCACTCAATTTGCTGCTCCTGGTCTTATGACATTGATTTCATGGCTCAGGGATATTTCATCGTACATAGGTACCACAATTTTATGAACCATTTTTATATTACCTGGGATATTTAAGGTGTACCAAAGTTGAGGTTCTTGTAAGCAATGCAGCCCTAAATTTGGGGGTGGCTCTGTCTTATTGATTTTCAGTTTTCCAAAGGTATATTCCCTAGACTGGAAGTGCCCTTGGCTCTGTAGCTCTGTTGTTTACTTGTTTTAGGGAACACAATGCACTCCACCAGTGAGGCAGTTGGCAATTTACATCCCGCCCATCAGCATAACAAGGCTCCCTGTTCTCCAGGGCCTGTCTTGCCTTTCTGGTTTTTACACATTTTGGGGATGTCCCTTTTGACCGGTGGGAAGTGATACTTCTTTGTAGTGCAGATTTGCATTGCCCGCTTGCTTGCTTGGCCAAAAAGGGCGTATGCGTTTTCTCCTGAATATATTCAGGAGAAAATGCATACGCCCTTTTTGGCCAAGTGCATCATTGTCGAAGTTGTGACCCTCTTCCTGTGCTTTAAAGGCGATTCCAACCTAGCTCTTGAAATATGTTTCCTGCTATTCTGCCTCGCTTTCAAGTCCGCCTCGTTGCCTTCCCTCAACAGATTTTTGGAGGATAGTTGTCCTTTATTACTCTGCCAGTTTGTGAATTGCTGTGCCCCTGAGGTCCATTTTTCAACTCGTTTTTTGTGAGCTGAACGCAAGTCCAAAATTTTGGTTCAGGACCTATACTGCTTCCCGGTGGGTGGCTGAGACTCTGGTTAATTCTTCTTCCTGCCGGGAAATTAGAGTGACATGTGCCTGTCCAAATGCCTAACAGCTACTCTCTCATTGGTTCTCCCTCTTCCCTTCCTCCTTCTGCAAAATTGGCAACGTGTGTGAACCAGGAGCTTAAAGGGGCTGTCTCTCCAAGTTGGAAGATTGATAGTAAAGCAGTTGGAAAGTCAAACCGGAGCACCAGGGGAGGGACTATTCGTTGAGATTTAGAAACATTTTGTATTCACTGTGTGTCCATTCTCTAGGTTTCCCGTACATGTTATAGCTGTAGTAATATTCCCTTCAACCTGGAGAGTTGGGACCCATGGAATGGGGGCCATGCATTTTTGCTTTAAATGGTCTGCATTTGCTCATACAATCTCACCAATCCTCTCAGTCCCAAGTGTCCAGCCTTATGCCACATCCAGCTGTCATTGTAGATAGGGTCATTCCAGGTTTCATCAGAGACCCTGAAGGAATTGTAAAGAATTTCTCTGTTTTTTGTTTTGTTTTTGAAATTCCTTTTTATAGTGGGTTTGAGATGATTCTCGCTGCCATGTTTATGCCAGTCTAGACACACTTGATTCCCTTAGGATGACATATCAATACATAGGTTTTAAGATTTTTACTAGTCAGATCTATTCCTCTGCAGGAAATATGGGGTTTTGAGTCCCTTTAACTGCGGAAGGTGTAGGTCTTGTCTATTCCAAAGTTGGTTTTAGAAACGATACCCGTGCTTATATCAAACTCTGGTTTTATGCATCACCCGACTACTCCTTACCCCTTAAGCAGGCATAACAGTGTTTTCTAAATGTGAGACTCTGTTCTCTTTCTTAAATCAGATCATGTGTAGCCATGTTTACAGGATCTCCATAAGTGATATCTTATGATAAGTTTCTTATTTCTGTGTGACTTATTTCACTTAGAATCATCGTACCTGAATCCACTCACTTTGCTGCTCCTGGTCTTATGACATTGATTTCATGGCTGAGGGATATTCCATCGTACTAAAGTACCACAATTTTTTGAACCATTTTTATATTTCCTGGGATATTTAAGGTGTACCCAAGTTGAGGTTCTTGTAAGCAGTGCAGCCCTATGTTGGGGTGGCTCTGTCTTATTGATTTTCAGTTTTCCCAAGGTATATTCCCTAGACTGGAAGTGCCCTTGGCTCTGTAGCTATGTTGTTTACTTGTTTTAGGGAACACAGTGCACTCCTCCTGTGAGGCAGTTGGAAATTTACATCTCGCCCATCAGCATAACAAGGCTCCCTGTTCTCCAGGGCCTGTCTTGCGTTTCTGGTTCTTACACATTTTGTGGATGTCCCTTTTGTCCGGTGGGAAGTGATACTTCTTTAGAGTGCAGATTTGCATTGCCCGCATGCTTGCTTGGCCGAAAAGGGCGTATGATTTTTCTCCTGAATATATTCAGGAGAAAACGCATACGCCATTTTTGGCCAAGTGCATCATTGTCGATGTTGTGCCCCTCTTCCTGTGCTTTAAAGGCGATTCCAACGTACCTCTTGAAATCTGTTTCCTGCTATTCTGCCTCGCTTTCAAGTCCGCCTCGTTGCCTTCCCTCAAGAGATTTTTGGACGATAGTTGTCCTTTATTACTCTGCCAATTTGTGAATTGCTGAGCCCCTGAGCTCCATTTTTCAACTCGTTTTTTGTGAGCTGAACGCAAGTCCAAAATTTTGGTTCAGCAATTATAATGTTTCCCGTTGGGTGGCTAAGACTTTGGTTAATTCTTCTTCCTGCCGGGAAATTAGAGAGACATGTGCCCGTCCAAATGCCTAACAGCTAGTCTCTCATTGGTGCTCCCTCTTCCCTTCCATCCTCTGCCAAATTGGCAACCTGTGCGACCAAGGAGCTTAAACGGGCTGTGTCTCCAAGTTGGGAGATTGATAGTAAAGCAGTTGGGAAGTCAAACCGGTGCACCAGGAGAGGGACTATGCGTTGAATTTTAGAAACCTTTTGTATTAACAGTGTGTCCATTCTCTAGGTTTCCCGTACATGTTATAGCTGTAGTAATATTCCCTTCAACCTGGAGAGTTGGGAACCATGGAATGGGGGCCATGCATTTTTGCTTTAAAGGGTCTGCATTTGCTCACCCAATCTCACCAGTCCTCTCATTCCCAAGTGTCCAGCCTTATGCCACATCCAGCTGTCATTGTAGATACGGTCATTCCAGGTTTCATCAGAGACCCTGAAGGAATTGTAAAGAATTTCCCTGTTTTTTGTTTTGTTTTTGAAATTCCTTTTTATAGTGGGTTTGAGCTGATTCTCGCTGCCATGTTTATGCCAGTCTAGACACACTTGATTCTCTTACGGAGACATATCAATACATAGGTTTTAAGATTTTTACTAGTAAAATCTATTCCTCTGTGGGAAATATGGGGTTTTGAGTCCCTTTCACTGAGGAAGGTGTAGGTCTTGTCTATTCCACAGTTGGTTTTAGAAATGGTACCTGTGATTATATCAAACACTGGTTTTATGATCACCCCACCTCTCCTTTCCCCTTAAGCAGGCATAAGAGTGTTTTCTAAATGTGAGACTCTGTTCTCTTTCCTAACTCAGTTCATGTGTAGCCAAGTTTACAGGATCTTCATCAGTGATATATTATGATAAGTTTCTTTTTCTGGGTGACTTCTTTCACTTAGAATCATCGTACCTGAATCCACTCACTTTGCTGCTCCTGGTCTTATGACATTGATTTCATGGCTAAGGGATATGCCATCGTACAAAATTACCACAGTTTTTTGAACCATTTTTATATTTCCTGGGATATTTAAGGTTTACCCAAGTTGAGGTTCTTGTAAACAGTGCAGCCCTAAATTTGGGGGTGGCTCCGCTTATTGATTTTCAGTTTTCCCAAGGTATATTCCCTAGACTGGAAGTGCCCTTGGCTCTGTAGCTCTATGGTTTACTTGTTTTAGGGAACTCAATGCACTCTTCCAGTGAGGCTGTTGGCAATTTACATCCCGCCCATCAGCATAACAGGGCTCCCAGTTCTCCAGGGCCTGTCTTGCCTTTCTGGTTTTTACACATTTTGTGGATGTCCCTTTTGACCGGTGGGAAGTGATACATCTTTGTAGTGCAGATTTGCATTGCCCGCTTGCTTGCTTGGCCAAAAAGGGCGTATGCGTTTTCTCCTGAATATATTCAGGAGAAAACGCATACGCCCTTTTTGGCCAAGTGCGTCATTGTCGAAGTTGTGCCCCTCTTCCTGTGCTTTAAAGGCGATTCCAACGTACCTCTTGAAATCTGTTTCCTGCTATTCTGCCTCGCTTTCAAGTCCGCCTCGTTGCCTTCCGTCAACAGGTTTTTGGACGATAGTTGTCCTTTATTACTCTGCCAGTTTGTGAATTGCTGTGCCCCTGAGTTCCATTTTTCAACTCGTTTTTTGTGAGCTGTACGCAAGTCCAAAATTTTGGTTCAGGACCTATACTGTTTCCCGGTGGTTGGCTGAGACTCTGGTTAATTCTTCTTCCTACTGGGAAATTAGACTGACATGTGCCTGTCCAAATGCCTAACAGCTACTCTCTCATTGGTTCTCCCTCTTCCCTTCCATCCTCTGCCAAATTGGCAACCTGTGCGAACCAGGAGGTTAAAGGGGTTGTCTCCCCAGGTTGGGAGATTGATAGTAAAGCAGTTGGAAAGTCAAAGCAGAGCACCAGGAGAGGGACTACTCGTTGAGTTTTAGAAATCTTTTGTATTCACAGTGTGTCCATTCTCTAGGTTTCCTGTACATGTTATAGCTGTTGTAATATTCCCTTTAATATGTAGTGTTGGGACCCATGGAATGGGGGCCATGCATTTTTGCTTTAAAGGGTCTGCATTTGCTCACCCAATCTCACCAATCCTCTCAGTCCCAAGTGTCCAGCCTTATGCCACATCCACCTGTCATTATACATATGGTCATTCCAGGTTTCTTCAGAGACCGTGAAGGAAATGTAAAGAAATTCCCTGTTTTTTGGATTTGTTTTTGAAATTCGCTTTTATAGTGCGTTTCAACTGATTCTCGCTGCCATGTTTATTCCAGTCTAGACACACTTGAGTCCCTTACAGAGACATATCAATACATAGGTTTTAAGATTCTTACTAGTCAGATCTATTCCTCTGCGTGAAATATGGGGTTTTGAGTCCCTTTCACTGAGGAAGGTGTAGGTCTTGTCTATTCCACAGTTGGTTTTAGAAATGGTACCTGTGCTTATATCAAACTCTGGTTTTATGCATCACCCTACCTCTCCTTTCCCCTTAAGCAGGCATAAGAGTGTTTTCTAAATGTGAGACTCTGTTCTCTTTCCTAACTCAGTTCATGTGTAGCCATGTTTACAGGATCTTCATAAGTGATATCGTATGATAAGTTTCTTGTTCTGGGTGAATTATTTCACTTAGAATCATCGTACCTGAACCCACTCACTTTGCTGCTCATTGTCTTATGACATTGATTTCATGGCTGAGGGATATTCCATCGTACATAATACCACAGTTTTTTGAACCATTTTTATATTTCCTGGGATATTTAAGGTTTACCCAAGTTGAGGTTCTTGTAAGCAGTGCAGCCCTAAATTTGGGGGTGGCTCTGTCTTATTGATTTTCAGTTTTCCCAAGGTATATTCCCTAGACTGGAAGTGCCCTTGGCTCTGTAGCTCTGTTGTTTACTTGTTTTAGGGAACGCAATGCACTCCTCCAGGGAGGCAGTTGGCAATTTACATCCCGCCCATCAGCATAATATGGCTCCCTGTTCTCCAGGGCCTGTCTTGCCTTTCTATTTTTTACACATTTTTTGGATGTCCCTTTTGACCGTTGGGAAGTGATACTTCTTTGTAGTGCAGATTTGTATTGCCCGCTTGCTTGCTTGGCCAAAAAGGGCATATGCGTTTTCTCCTGAATATATTCAGGAGAAAACGCTTACGCTCTTTTTGGCCAAGTGCGTCATTTTCGAAGTTGTGCCCCTCTTCCTGTGCTTTAAAGGCGATTCCAACGTACGTCTTGAAATCTGTTTCCTGCTATTCTGCCTCGCTTTCAAGTCCGCCTCGTTGCCTTCCCTCAACAGATTTTTGGACGATAGTTGTCCTTTATTACTCTGCCTGTTTGTGAATTGCTGTGCCCCTGAGCTCCATTTTTCAACTCGTTTTTTGTGAGCTGTACGCAAGTCCAAAATTTTGGTTCAGGACCTATACTGGTTCCCGGTGGGTGGCTGAGACTCTGGTTTATTCTTCTTCCTGCCGGGAAATTAGAGTGACATGTGCCCGTCCAAATGCCTAACAGCTACTCTCTCATTGGTTCTCCCTCTTCCCTTCCATCCTCTGCCAAATTGGCAACCTGTGCGATCCAGGAGCTTAAAGGGGCTGTCTCTCCAATTTGGGAGATTGATTGTAAAGCAGTTGGAAAGTCAAAGCTGAGCACCAGGAGAGGGACTACTCGTTGAGTTTTAGAAACCTTTTGTATTAACAGTGTGTCCATTCTGTAGCTTTCCCGTACATGTTATAGATATAGTAATATTCCCTTCAACATGGAGATTTGGGACCCATGGAATGGGGGCCATGCATTTTTGCTTTAAAAGGTCTGCATTTGCTCACCCAATCTCACCAATCCTCTCAGTCCCAAGTGTCCTGCCTTATGCAACATCCAGCTGTCATTGTAGATAAGGTAATTCCAGGTTTCATCAGAGACCCTGAAGGAATTGTAAAGAATTTCCCGTTTTTTTGGTTTTGTTTTTGAAATTCCTTTTTATAGTGGGTTTGAGCTGATTCTCGCTGCCATGCTTATGCCAGTCTAGACACACTTGATTCCCTAACGGAGACATATCAATACATAGGTTTTAAGATTCTTACTAGTCAGATCTATTCCTCTGCGGGAAATATGGGGTTTTGAGTCCCTTCCACTGAAGAAGGTGTAGGTCTTTTCTATTCCACAGGTGGTTTTAGAAACGGTACCTGTGCTTATATCAAACTCTGGTTTTATGCATCACCCCACATCTCCTTCCCCATTAAACAGGCATAACAGTGTTTTCTAAATGTGATACCCTGTTCTCTTTCCTAACTCAGTTCATGTGTAACCATGTGTACAGGATCTTCCTAAGGGATATCATATGATAAGTTTCTTTTTCTGTGTAAATTATTTCACTTAGTATCATCGTACCTGAATCCACTCACTTTGCTGCTCCTGGTCTTATGAAATTGATTTCATGGCTGAGGGATATTCCATCGTACATAGGTACCACAATTTTTTGAACCATTTTTATATTTCCTGGGATATTTAAGGTGTACCAAAGTTGAGGTTCTTGTAAGCAATGCAGCCCTAAATTTGGGGGTGGCTCTGTCTTATTGAGTTTCAGGTTTCCCAAGGTATATTCCCTAGACGGGAAGTGCCCTTGGCTCTGTAGCTCTGCTGTTTACTTGTTTTAGGGAACACAATGCACTCCGCCAGTGAGGCAGTTGGCAATTTACATCCCGCCCATCAGCATAACAAGGCTCCCTGTTCTCCAGGGCCTGTCTTGCCTTTCTGGTTTTTACACATTTTGTGGATGTCCCTTTTGACCGGTGGGAAGTGATACTTCTTTGTAGTGCAGATTTGCATTGCCCGCTTGCTTGCATGGCCAAAAAGGGCGTATGCGTTGTCTCCTGAATATATTCAGGAAAAAACACATTCGCCCTTTTTGGCCAAGTGCATCATTGTCGAAGTTGTTCCCCTCTTCCTGTGTTTTAAAGGCGATTCCAACGTACCTCTTGAAATCAGTTTCCTGCTCTTCTGCCTCGCTTTCAAGTCTGCTCGTTGCCTTCCCTCAACAGATTTTTGGACGATAGTTGTCCTTTATTACTCTGCCAATTTGTGAATTGCTGTGCCCCTGAGCCCCATTTATCAACTTGTTTTTTGTGAGCTGAACGCAGGTCCAAAATTTTGGTTCAGGAACTCTACTGGTTCCCGGTGGATGGCTGAGACTTTGGTTAATTCTTCTTCCTGCCGGGTAATAAGAGTGACATGTGCCCATCCAAATGCCTAAGAGCTAGTCTCTCTTTGGTTCTCCCTCTTCCCTTCCATTCTCTGCCAAATTGGCAACCTGTGCGAACCAGGAGCTTAAAGGGGCTGTCTCTCCAAGTTGGAAGATAGATAGTAAAGCAGTTGGAAAGTCAAACCAGAGCACCAGGAGAGGGACTACTCGTTGAGTTTTAGAAACCTTTTGTATTCGCAGTGTGTCCATTCTCTAGGTTTCCCGTACATGTTATAGCTGTAGTAATATTCCCTTCAACCTGGAGAGTTGGGACCCATGGAATGGGGGCCATGCATTTTTGCTTTAAAGGGTCTGCATTTGCTCACCCAATCTCACCAATCCTCTCAGTCCCAAGTGTCCAGTCTTATGCCACATCCAGCTGTCATTGTAGATAGGGTCATTCCAGGTTTCATCAGAGACCCTGAAGGAATTGTAAAGAATTTCCCTGTTTTTTGTTTTGTTTTTGAAATTCCTTTTTATAGTGGGTTTGAGATGATTCTCGCTGCCATGTTTATGGCAGTCTAGACACACTTGATTCCCTTACAGAGACATATCAATACATAGGTTTTAAGTTTTTTACTAGTCAGATCTATTCCTCTGCGGGGAATATGGGGTTTTGAGTCCCTTTCACTGAGGAAGGTGTAGGTCTTGTCTATTCCAAAGTTGGTTTTAGAAACGGTACCTGTGCTTATATCAAACTCTGGTTTTATGCATCACCCCACATCTCCTTCCACCATAAGCAGACATAAGCGTTTTTTCTAAATGTGAGACTCTGTTCTCTTTCCTAACTTAGTTTATGTGTAGCCATGTTTAGAGGATCATCATAAGTGATATCTTATGATAAGTTTATTTTTCTGTGTGACTTATTTCACTTAGATTCATCGTTGCTGAATCCACTCACTCTGCTGCTCCTGGTCTTATGACATTGATTTCATGGCTGAGGGATATTTCATCGTACATAAGTACCACAATTTTTTGAACCATTTTTATATTTCCTGGGATATTTAAGGTGTACCAAACTTGAGGTTCTTGTAAGCAATGCACCCCTAAATTTGGGGGTGGCTCTGTCTTATTGATTTTCAGTTTTCCAAAGGTATATTCCCTAGACGGGATGTGCCCTTGGCTCTGTAGCTCTGTTGTTTACTTGTTTTAGGGAACACAATGCACTCCACCAGTGAGGCAGATGGCAATTTACATCCCGCCCATCAGCATAACAAGGCTCCCTGTTCTCCAGGGCCTGTCTTGCCTTTCTGGTTTTTACACATTTTGGGGATGTCCCTTTTGACCGGTGGGAAGTGATACTTCTTTGTAGTGCAGATTTGCATTGCCCGCTTGCTTGCATGGCCAAAAAGGGCGTATGTGTTGTCTCCTGAATATATTCAGGAAAAAACGCATTCGCCCTTTTTGGCCAAGTGCATCATTGTCGAAGTTGTTCCCCTCTTCCTGTGTTTTAAAGGCGATTCCAACGTACCTCTTCAAATCAGTTTCCTGCTATTCTGCCTCGCTTTCAAGTCCGCTCGTTGCCTTCCCTCAACAGATTTTTGGACGATAGTTGTCCTTTATTACTCTGCCAGTTTGTGAATTGCTGTGCCCCTGAGCCCCATTTTTCAACTTGTTTTTTGTGAGCTGAACGCAAGTCCAAAATTTTGGTTCAGGAACTCTACTGGTTCCCGGTGGATGGCTGAGACTTTGGTTAATTCTTCTTCCTGCCGGGTAATAAGAGTGACATGTGCCCATCCAAATGCCTAAGAGCTAGTCTCTCTTTGGTTCTCCCTCTTCCCTTCCATCCTCTGCCAAATTGGCAACCTGTGTGAACCAGGAGCTTAAAGGGGCTGTCTCTCCAAGTTGGAAGATAGATAGTAAAGCAGTTGGAAAGTCAAACCAGAGCACCAGGAGAGGGACTACTCGTTGAGTTTTAGAAACCTTTTGTATTCGCAGTGTGTCCATTCTCTAGGTTTCCCGTACATGTTATAGCTGTAGTAATATTCCCTTCAACCTGGAGAGTTGGGACCCATGGAATGGGGGCCATGCATTTTTGCTTTAAAGGGTCTGCATTTGCTCACCCAATCTCACCAATCCTCTCAGTCCCAAGTGTCCAGTCTTATGCCACATCCAGCTGTCATTGTAGATAGGGTCATTCCAGGTTTCCTCAGAGACCCTGAAGGAATTGTAAAGAATTTCCCTGTTTTTTGTTTTGTTTTTGAAATTCCTTTTTATAGTGGGTTTGAGCTGATTCTCGCTGCCATGTTTATGGCAGTCTAGACACACTTGATTCCCTTACAGAGACAGATCAATACATAGGTTTTAAGATTTTTACTAGTCAGATCTATTCCTCTGCGGGAAATACGGGGTTTTGAGTCCCTTTCACTGAGGAAGGTGTAGGTCTTGTCTATTCCAAAGTTGGTTTTAGAAACGGTACCTGTGCTTATATCAAACTCTGGTTTTATGCATCACCCCACATCTCCTTCCACCATAAGCAGACATAAGAGTGTTTTCTAAATGTGAGACTCTGTTCTCTTTCCTAACTCAGTTTATGTGTAGCCATGTTTAGAGGATCATCATAAGTGATATCTTATGATAAGTTTCTTTTTCTGTGTGACTTATTTCACTTAGATTCATCGTTGCTGAATCCACTCACTTAGCTGCTCCTGGTCTTATGACATTGATTTCATGGCTGAGGGATATTTCATCGTACATAAGTACCACAATTTTTTGAACCATTTTTATATTTCCTGGGATATTTAAGGTGTACCAAATTTGAGGTTCTTGTAAGCAATGCACCCGTAAATTTGGGGGTGGCTCTGTCTTATTGATTTTCAGTTTTCCAAAGGTATATTCCCTAGACGGGAAGTGCCCTTGGCTCTGTAGCTCTGTTGTTTACTTGTTTTAGGGAACACAATGCACTCCACCAGTGAGGCAGATGGCAATTTACATCCCACCCATCAGCATAACAAGGCTCCCTGTTCTCCAGGGCCTGTCTTGCCTTTCTGGTTTTTACACATTTTGGGGATGTCCCTTTTGACCGGTGGGAAGTGATACTTCTTTGTAGTCCAGATTTGCATTGCCCGCTTCCTTGCTTGGCCAAAAAGGACGTATGCGTTTTCTCCTGAATATAATCAGGAGAAAACGCATACGCCCTTTTTGGCCAAGTGCATCATTGTCGAAGTTGTGCCCCTCTTCCTGTGCTTTAAAGGCGATTCCAACGTACCTCTTGAAATCTGTTTCCTGCTATTCTGCCTCGCTTTCAAGTCCGCCTCGTTGCCTTCCGTCAACAGGTTTTTGGACGATAGTTGTCCTTTATTACTCTGCCAGTTTGTGAATTGCTGTGCCCCTGAGCTCCATTTTTCAACTCGTTTTTTGTGAGCTGTACGCAAGTCCAAAATTTTGGTTCAGGACCTATACTGGTTCCCGGTGGGTGGCTGAGACTGTGGTTAATTCTTCTTCCTGCCGGGAAATTAGAGTGACATGTACCCGTCCAAATGCCTAACAGCTACTCTCTCATTGTTTCTCCCTCTTCCCTTCCTTCCTCTGCCAAATTGGCAACGTGTGTGAACCAGGAGCTTAAAGGGGCTGTCTCTCCAAGTTGGAAGATTGATAGTAAAGCAGTTGGAAAGTCAAACCGGAGCACCAGTGGAGGGACTATTCGTTGAGTTTTAGAAACATTTTGTATTCGCAGTGTGTCCATTCTCTAGGTTTCCCGTACATGTTATAGCTGTAGTAATATTCCCTTCAACCTGGAGAGTTGGGACCCATGGAATGGGGGCCATGCATTTTTGCTTTAAAAGGTCTGCATTTGCTCACCCAATCTCACCAATCCTCTCAGTCCCAAGTGTCCAGCATTATGCCACATCCAGCTGTCATTGTAGATAGGTTCATTCTAGGTTTCATCAGAGACCCTGAAGGAATTGTAAAGAATTTCCCTGTTTTTTGTTTTGTTTTTGAAATTCCTTTTTATAGTGGGTTTGAGATGATTCTCGCTGCCATGTTTATGCCAGTCTAGACACACTTAATTCCCTTACGGAGACATATCAATACATAGGTTTTAAGATTTTTACTAGTCAGATCTATTCCTCTGCAGGAAACATGGGGTTTGAGTCCCTTTCACTGCGGAAGGTGTAGGTCTTGTCTATTCCAAAGTTGGTTTTAGAAACGTTACCCGTGCTTATATCAAACTCTGGTTTTATGCATCACCCCACCTCTCCTTCCCCCTTAAGCAGGCATAACAGTGTTTTCTAAATGTGAGACTCTGTTCTCTTTCTTAAATCAGTTCATGTGTAGCCATGTTTACAGGATCTTCATAAGTGATATCTTATGATAAGTTTCTTTTTTCTGTGTGACTTATTTCACTTAGAATCATCGTACCTGAATCCACTCACATTGCTGCTCCTGGTCTTATGACATTGATTTCATGGCTTAGGGATATTCCATCGTACAAAAGTACCACAATTTTTTGAACCATTTTTATATTTCCTGGGATATTTAAGGTGCACCCAAGTTGAGGTTCTTGTAAGCAGTGCAGCCCTAAGTTGGGGTGGCTCTGTCTTATTGATTTTCAGTTTTCCCAAGGTATATTCCCTAGACTGGAAGTGCCCTTGGCTCTGTAGCTCTGTTGTTTACTTGTTTTAGGGAACGCAATGCACTCCTCCAGGGAGGCAGTTGGCAATTTACATCCCGCCCATCAGCAAAATATGGCTCCCTGTTCTCCAGGGCCTGTCTTGCCTTTCTATTTTTTACATATTTTGTGGATGTCCCTTTTTACCGGTGGGAAGTGATACTTCTTTGTAGTGCAGATTTGCATTGCCCGCTTGCTTGCTTGGCCAAAAAGGGCCTATGCATTTTCTCCTGAATATATTCAGGAGAAAACGCATACGCCCCTTTTGGCCAAGTGCGTCATTGTCGAAGTTGTGCCCCACTTCCTGTGCTTTAAAGGCGATTCCAACGTACCTCTTGAAATCTGTTTCCTGCAATTCTGCCTCGCTTTCAAGTCCACCTCGTTGCCTTCCGTCAACAGATTTTTGGACGATAGTTGTCCTTTATTACTCTGCCAGTTTGTGAATTGCTGTGCCCCTGAGCTACATTTTTCAACTCGCTTTTTGTGAGCTGTACGCAAGTCCAAAATTTTGGTTCAGGACCTATACTGGTTCCCGGTGGGTGGCTGAGACTCTGGTTAATTCTTCTTCCTGCCGGGAAATTAGAGTGACATGTGCCCGTCCAAATGCCTAACAGCTACTCTCTCATTGGTTCTCCCTCTTCCCTTCCATCCTCTGCCAAATTGGAAACCTGTGCGAACCAGGAGGTTAAAGGGGTTGTCTCTCCAAGTTGGGAGACTGATAGTATAGCAGTTGGAAAGTCAAAGCGGAGCACCAGGAGAGGGACTACTCATTGAGTTTTAGAAACCTTTTGTATTCACAGTGTGTCCATTCTGTAGGGTTACCGTACATGTTATAGATATAGTAATATTCCCTTCAACATGGAGATTTGGGACCCAAGGAATGGGGGCCATGCATTTTTGCTTTAAAGGGTCTGCATTTGCTCACCCAATCTCACCAATCCTCTCAGTCCCAAGTGTCCAGCCTTATGCCACATCCAGCTGTCATTGTAGATAGGGTCATTCCAGGTTTCATCAGAGACCCTGAAGGAATTGTAAAGAATTTCCCGGTTTTTTGGTTTTGTTTTTGAAATTCCTTTTTATAGTGGGTTTGAGCTGATTCTCGCTGCCATGCTTATGCCAGTCTAGACACACTTGATTCCCTTTCGGAGACATATCAATACATAGGTTTTAAGATTCTTACTAGTCAGATCTATTCCTCTGCGGGAAATATGGGGTTTTGAGTCCCTTTCACTGAGGAAGGTGTAGGTCTTTTCTATTCCACAGGTGGTTTTAGAAACGGTACCTGTGCTTATATCAAACTCTGGTTTTATGCAACACCCCACATCTCCTTCCCCATTAAACAGGCATAGGAGTGTTTTCTAAATGTGATACTCTGTTCTCTTTCCTAACTCAGTTAATGTGTAGCCAGGTGTACAGGATCTTCCTAAGTGATATCTTATGATAAGTTTCTTTTTCTGTGTGACTTATTTCACTTAGTATCATCGTACCTGAATCCACTCACTTTGCTGCTCCTGGTCTTATGACATTGATTTCATGGCTGAGGGATATTCCATCGTACATAATTACCACAATTTTTGAACCATTTTTATATTTCCTGGGATATTTAAGGTGTACCCAAGTTGAGGTTCTTGTAGGCAATGCAGCCCTAAATTTGGGGGTGGCTCTGTCTTATTGATTTTCAGTTTTCCCAAGGTATATTCCCTCGACGGGAAGTGCCCTTGGCTCTGTAGCTCTGCTGTTTACTTGTTTTAGGGAACACAATGCACTCCTCCAGTGAGGCAGTTGGCAATTTACATCCCGCGCATCAGCATAACAAGGCTCACTGTTCTCCAGGGCCTGTCTTGCCTTTCTGGTTTTTACACATTTTGTGGATGTCCCTATTGACCGGTGGGAAGTGATACTTCTTTGTAGTGAAGATTTGCATTGCCCGCTTCCTTGCTTGGCCAAAAAGGACGTATGCGTTTTCTCCTGAATATAATCAGGAGAAAACGCATACGCCCTTTTTGGCCAAGTGCATCATTGTCGAAGTTGTGCCCCTCTTCCTGTGCTTTAAAGGCGATTCCAACGTACCTCCTGAAATGTGTTTCCTGCTATTCTGCCTCGCTTTCAAGTCCGCCTCGTTGCCTTCCCTCAACAGATTTTTGGACGATAGTTGTCCTTTATTACTCTGCGAGTTTTTGAATTGCTGTGCCCCTGAGCTCCATTTTTCAACTCGTTTTTTGTGAGCTGTACGCAAGTCCAAAATTTTGGTTCAGGACCTATACTGGTTCCCGGTGGGTGGCTGAGACTGTGGTTAATTCTTCTTCCTGCCGGCAAATTAGAGTGTCATTTGCCTGTCCAAATGCCTAACAGCTACTCTCTCTTTGGTTCTCCCTTTTCCCTTTCATCCTTAGCCAAATTGGCAACTAGAGGGAACCATGAGGTTAAAGGGGCTGTCTCTTCACGTTGGGAGATTTATAATAAAGTAGTTGGAAAGTCAAAACGGAGCACCAGGAGAGGGACTGTTCGTTGAGTTTTAGGAACCTTTTTTATTCACAGGTTGTCCACTCTCTTGGTTTCCCGTCCATGTTATAGCTGTAGTAATATTACCTTCAACCAGGAGAGTTGGGACCCATCGAATTGGTGGCATGCATTAGGGCTTTAAATGCCCTGCATTTTCTCAGCCAATCTCACCAATTCCCTCAGTCCCATGTGTCCAGGCTTATGTCTCTTCCTGCTGTCGTTGTAGATTGTGTCATTCCAGGTTGCATCAGAGCCCTTGAAGGAATTGTTTAAGAATATCGCTGTTTTTTTAATTTTTTTTTTTTTTGAAATTCAGTTTTATAATGGGGTTGAGCTGATTTTCCCTTACTTGTTTTTGCCGGTCTAGACAAACTTGATTCCCTTACAGAGACATATAAATACATTGGTTTTAAGATTCTTACTAGTCAGATATATTCCTCTACTGGAAATAGGGATTTTGAGTCCCGTTCACTACGGAAGAAGTAGTTCTTGTCTATTCTATATTTGGATTATGGAACGGTACCTGTGCTAATATCAAACTCTGGTTTTGTGCATCTCCCCACCTCTCCTTTCCCCTTAAGCATGCATAAGAGTGTTTTCTAAATCTGAGACACTGTTCTATTTCCTAATACAGTTCATATGTTGCCATGTTTACATTCCCCTCGTAAGTGATATCTTATGTCAGAATGCACCATGGCCCTTGTCATAATAATGCTCCATGACACCTGTCATCACATTGCACCATGCCTAGTTATCACAATGCTCCATTTCCCTTGTCATCACAATTCTCCTCGTCCTTGTCATCACGATGCTACATGACACTTCTCATCACAACATTACATGCTCTTGTCATTACAATGCTCCATGACCCCTGTCATCACAGTGCTCCCTGACACCTGTCATCACAATGCTTCATGCCCCTTGTCATTACAGTGCTCCATGATGCTCGTCATCACAATTACCCAAGGTCTTCTCATCACAATGCTCCACGGTTTTGCCATCACAATGCTCCATGCCCTGGTCTTCTCACAGCTCAATGTCCCTTGTCGTCACAATTCTACTCGTCCTTGTCATCACAATGCTCCATGGTGCTTCTCATCACAATGTTATATGCCCTTGGCATCACAATACTCCATGCACTTGTCATCGCAATGCTCCATTACCCCTATCATAGGAAGCCCCATGTGCTTGTCATCACAATGTTTCACGACCTGGAAATAAAAATTATCAGTGGCCCTTGTCATCACAATGCTCCATGCCCTTGTCATCACAATGCTCCTTTACCTTTGTCACAACAATCCTCCATGACACTTGGCATCACAATGCTCCGTGCTATTGTCATCACAATGGAACATGAAATATGTCATCACAATGCTCCCTGACACCTGTCTTCACAATACTCCATGAACTTGTCATCACAGTGCTCCATGCCCTTGTCATCACAATGTGCCATGCCCAATGTCATCACAATAATCCATGAAACATCTCAGACCAATGCTCCATGCCCCTTTTCTTCACAATGCTCCATGAACCCTGTCATCACAATGCACCATGCCCATCATCATAATGCTTCATGCTATTGTCATCACAATGAAATCAAAATGCTCCATGACCTCTGTCATCACAATGCTCCAAACCCTTGTGATCACAATGTTCCATAACACTTGTGATCACAATGCCCCATGACGCTCGTCATCACAATTATCCATGGTCTTCTCATCACAATGCTCAATGACATTTGTCATCACAATGCTCAATACCCTTGTCATCACAATGCTCCCTGACACTTGTCGTCAGAATGCTCCTTGAACCCTTTCATGACAAGGCTCCATGCCTTTTTCATCACAATGATCCATGCCCTTTTCATCACGAGGCTCCAAGGCCCCTGCAATAACAATGCTCCTTGCCCTTGTCATCACAAAGCTCCATGACAAATGTCATGAGAATGCTCCATGGCCTTCTCATCACAATGCTCCATGGCATTGTCATCACAATGTTCCAAGACACCTGTAATCACAATGCTCCATTCCTCTTTTCATCAGAATGCTCCATGAGACTTGTCATCACAAGGATCCATGGTCTTCTCATCAAAATACTCCAGGACATTGTCATCAAAATGCTCCATTCCCTTATCATCACAATGCTCCATGACCCCTGTCATCACAATACTCCATGTACATTTTCAGCCCAATACTCCATGACCTTCTCACCATAATGCTCCATGCCACATATCATCACAATGCTCCATGACCACTGTCATCACAACGTCCATGACAACTGACAACACAATGATCCGGGACTCTTGTCCTCACAATGCTCCATTCCCTAGTCATCACAATTCTCCATGCCTGTGTCAGCAAAATGCTACATCACCTTGTCATCACAATGCTCCATGCACTTGTCATCACAATACTCCATTACCATTGTCATCACAATCCTCCCTGAAACTTGGGATCATATTGCTTCATGCCCTTGTCATCACAATGTTCCAAACCCTTGTGATCACAATGTTCTATAAAACTTGTCATCACAATGCTCCATGATGCCTGTCATGACAATACTCCAAGTCCTATTGTCACAATGCTCCATGACCTTTGTCATCACAATGCTCAATACACTTGTCTTCACAATGCTCCCTGACACTTGTCGTCAGAATGCTCCTTGAACACTGTCATGAAAAGGCTCCATGCCTTTTTCATCAGAATGCTCCATGCCCTTTTCATCACAACGCTCCATGTCATTGTCATCACAATACTCCACAAGCTTGTCATCAGAATGCTCCATGGCCCCTGTCATCACAAAGCTCCATACCCTTAGACATTACAGTGCTCCATGATGCTCGTCATCACAATTATCCATGGTCTTCCCATCAAAATGCTCCACGGTCTTGCCATCACAATCCTCCATGCCTTGGTCATCCCAAAGCTCCATGTCCCCAGTCATCACAATGCTCCATGACCCCTGTCATCACAATGCTCCATACCCCTTGTCATTAAAGTGCTCCATGACACTCGTCATCACAATTTCCCATGGTCTTCTCATCACAATCCTCCACGCACTTTTCATCAAAATGCTCCATGACCACTGACATCACAATGTTCCCTAACCCCTGTCATCAAAATGTTCCATGACCCTTTTCATCCAATTGCTCCATGACCCAGTCATCACAATGCTCCATTACCCTGTCATAAAAATGATCCATGACCCGTGCCATCACCATGTTCCACGGCCTTGTCATCACAAGGCTCCATGACCCTTGTCATCACAATGCTCCAAGACGCCTGTAATCACAATGCTCCATGCCCCTTTTCATCTCAATGCTCCATGAACCCTGTCATCACAATGCACCATGCCGATCATCATAATGCTTCATGCTATTGCCATCACAATGAAATCAAACTTCTCCATGAACTCTGTCATCACAATGCTCCAAACCATTGTGATCACAATGTTCCATAACACTTGTCATCACAAGGCCCCATGACACTGGTCATCACAATTATCCATGGACTTCTCATCACAAAGTTCCATGACCTTTGTCATCACAATTCTCAATACACTTGTCCTCACAATGCTCCCGGACACTTGTCGTCAGTATGCTCATTGAACCCTCTCATGACAAGTCTCCATGCCTTTTTCATCACAATGATCCATGCCCTTTTCATCACAATGCTCCATGCAATTGTCATCACAATACTCCACAAGATTGTCATCAGAAATCTGCGTGACACTTGTCATCACAATGATCCATGAACCCTGTCATCAAAATGTTCCGTGACACCTGTCATCACAATGCTCCATGCCCCTTGTCATTACAGTGCTCCATGATGCTCGTCATCACAATTATCCATGGTCTTCTCATCACAGTGCTCCACGGTCTTGCCATCACAATGCTCCATGCCTTTGTCATCACAATGCTCCATGTCCCCAGTCATCACAATGCTCCATGACCACTGTCATCACAATGCTCCATACCCCTTGTCATTAAATGGCTCCATGACACTCGTCATCACAATTTCCCATGGTCTTCTCATCACAATGCTCCACGTCTTTGTCATCAAAATGCTCCATGACCCTTGTCATCACTATGCTCCATGACCACTGTCATCACAATGCTCCATGACACCTGTCATCACAACGCTCCATACCCCTTGTCATTACAGTGCTCCGAGATGCTCGTCATCACAATTATCCATTGTCTTCTCATAAAAATGCTCCACGTTCTTGCCATCACAATGCTCCATGCCATGGTCATCACAATGCTCCATGTCCCCTGTCATCACAATTCTCCACGTTCTCGGCATCACTATGCTCCATGATACTTCTCTTCACAGTGTTACATGCTTTGTCATCACAATTCTCAATGCACTTGTCATCGCAATTCTCCATGACCCCTGTCATAGCAAGCTCCATGTGATTGTCCTCATAATGCTTCATGAACTTGTCATCAAAATTCTCAATGGCCATTGTCATCACAATGCTCCATGACTCTTGTCATCACAATGCTCCAAGCCCTTTTCATCAAAATGCTCCGTTACCTTTGTCATCACAATCCTCCATGACACTTGGCATCACAATGCTCCTATCCATTGTCATCACAATGGACCATGACATATGTCATCACAGTGCTCCAACACCTGTCTTCACAGTACTCCATGACCTTCTCATCACAATGCTCGATGCCCTTGTCATCACAGTTCACCATGCCCACTGTCATCTCAATAATCCATGAAAATTGTCAGACAAATGCTCCATGCCCCTTTCATCACAATGCTCCATGCTCTTTTATCACAATGCTCTATGACTCAGGTCATCGCAATGCTCCGTGACTCCAGTCATCACAGTGCTTCATGACCTTTGTCATCACAATGATCCATGCCCTCGTCATCACAAGGCTCTGTGACAATTGTCACCACAATGCTCCATGAACATTTAATCACAATTCTCGGTGACCCTTGTCATCACAATGCTCCATGCCTTTGTCAGCACAATACTCCATGACCCATGGCATCACAATGTGTCATGCCCTTGTCATCACAATGCTCCACATCATTGTCATCACAATGCTCCATAAACCTTGTCATCACAGTGTTCCATGCATTTGTCAGCACAATGCTCCTGACCCATGTCATCACAAAGTGCCATGCGTTTGTCATCACAATGCTCCACAAGTTTGTCATCACAATGCTCCATGCTCATCTCATCAATATGCTCTCTCACCACTGATATCACAATGTTCCATCGCTAATCATCACAATACTCCCACACCCCTGTCATTACAATGTTCCATGACCCTTGTCACAACAGTGCTACATGCCCTTATCATCACAATGCTCCATGACACTTGACATCACAATGTTCCATAACCCCTGTCATCACAATGCTCCTTGACCCTTTTCATCACAATGCTCCACGACCCCTAACATCACAATGTTCCATAAACACTGTCATCAAAATGTTTCATGACAATTTCATCCAATTGCTCCATGACCCTGTCATCACAATGCTCCCTGCCCTTCTCATCACAATGCACCACACACTTGTCATCAAAATGCTCCATGGCCAATGTAATCACAAAGCTCCATGACCTTTGGCATCACAATGCTCCATGCCATTGTCATCACAAAGTTCCATGAAAACTCTCATCACATTGCTCCATGGTGTTGTCATCACAAAGCTCCATGATGCTTGTCATCAAAATGCTCGATGCACTTCTCATCACAATGCACCATGCCTTTGTCATTGCAATCCTCGAAGACACATGTATCACTGAGTTCCGTGCACTTGTCATCAAAATGCTCCATGCCCACTCTCATCACAATAATCCATGAAAATTTTCAGAACAATGCTCCATGCCCTTGTCATCACAATGCTCCATTACACCTGTCATAACAATGCTCCATGACCCCTGCCTTTGTCATCACAAGACTCCATGACCCTTGTCATCACAATGCTCCAAGACCCCTGTAATCACAATGCTCCATGCCCATGTCATCACAAAGCTCCCTGACGCATGTCATCAGAATGCTCCATGGCCTTCTCATCACAATGCTCCATGCCCATTTCATCACAATGCTCCAAGACCCCTGTAATAACAATACCCCTTGCCACTTTTCATCTCAATGCTCCATGAACCCTGTCATCACAATGCACCATGCCCATCATCATAATGCTACATGCTATTGTCATCACAATGAAATCAAAATTCCCCACGACCTCTGTCATCACAATGCTCCAAACCCCACTGATCACAATGTTCCATAAAACTGTTCATCACAATGCCCCATGATGCTGGTTATAACAGTTATCCATGGACTTCTCATCACAATGCTCCATGACCCCTGACATCACAATGTTCCATAAACACTGTCATCAAAATATTTCATGACAATTTCATCCAATTGCTCCATGACCCTGTCATCACAATGCTCCCTGCCCTTCTCATCACAATGCACCACACACTTGTCATCAAAATGCTCCATGGCCTATGTCATCACAAAGCTCCATGACCCTTGGCATCACAATGCTGCATGCCATTGTCATCACAAAGCTCCATGAAACCTCTCATCACATTGCTCCATGACGTTGTCATCACAAAGCTCCATGACGCTTCTCATCACAATGCTCGATGCCTTTCTCATCACAATGCACCATGCCTTTGTCATTGCAATCCTCCAAGACACATGTATCACTGTGTTCCGTGCACTTGTCATCACAATGCTCCATGCCCACTCTCATCACAATAATCCATGAAACTTTTCAGACCAATGCTCCATGCCCTTGTCATCACAATGCTCCATTATAACTGTCATAACAATGCTCCATGACCCCTGCCATCACAATGTTCCACGGCTTTGTCATCGCAAGACTCCATGACCCTTGTCATCACAATGCAACAAGACTCCTGTAATCACAATGCTCCATGCCCATGTCATCACAAAGCTCCCTGACGCATGTCATCAGAATGCTCCATGGCCTTCTCATCACAATGCTCCATGCCCTTTGCATCACAATGCTCCAGGACCCCTGTAATAGCAATACTCAATGCCACTTTTCATCTCAGTGCTCCATAAACCCTGTCATCACAATGCACCATGCCCATCATCATAATGCTTCATGCTATTGTCATCACAATGATATCAAAATTCTCCATGACCTCTGTCATCACAATACTCCAAATCCCTGTGATCACAATGTTCCATAAAACTTGTCATGACAACGCCCCATGATGCTGGTTACCACAATTATCCATGGACTTCTCATCACAATGCTCCATGACCTTTGTCATCACAATTCTCAATTCACTTGTCATCACAATGCTCCCTGGAACTTGTCATCAGTATGCTCATTGAAAACTGTCATGACAAGTCTCCATGCACTTTTCATCACAATGATCCATGCCCTTTTCATCACAATGCTCCATGCCATTGTCATGACAATACTCCACAAGCTTGTCATCAGAATGCTCCGGGACACTTGTCATCACAATGATCCATGAACCCTGTCATCAAAATGTTCCATGACACTTGTCATCACAATGCTCCATGCCCCTTGTCATTACAGTGCTCCATGATGCTCGTCATCACAATTATCCATGGTCTTCTCATCACAGTGCTCCACTGTCTTGCCATCACAATGCTCCATGACCTGGTTATCACAATGCTCCATGTCCCCAGTCATCACAATGCTCCATGACCCCTGTCATCACAATACTCCATACCCCTTTTCATTACAGTGCTCCATGACGCTCGTAATCACAGTTATCCATGCTCTTCTCATCACAATGCTCCACGCCCTTCTCATCAAAATGCTCCATGACAGTTGTCATCACAACGCTCCATGACCACTGTCATCACAATGCTCCATGACCCCTGTCATCACAATGCTCCAAACCCCTTGTCATTACAGTGCTCCATGACGCTTGTCATCACAATTATCCATGGTCTTCTCATCACAATGCTCCACGGTCTTGCCATCACAATGCTCCATGCCCTGGTCATCACACTGCTCCATGTCCCTGTCATCACAATTCTCCACGTTCTTGGCATCAGAATGCTCCATGACACTTCTCATCAAAGTGTTACATGCTTTGTCATCACAATTCTCAATGCACTTGTCATTGCAATGCTCCATGACCCCTGTCATAGCAAGCTCCATGTGCTTGTCATCACAATACTCCATGTGCTTGTCGTCACAATGCTCCATGACCTTTGTCATCACAAGGCTCCCTGACACTTGTTCTCAGAATGCTCCTTGAAACCTGTCATGAAAAGGCTCCATGCCTTTTTCATCACAATGCCCCATGTCGTTTTCTTCACAATGCTCCATGCCATTGTCATCAAAATACTCCACAAGCTTGTCATCAGAATGCTCCCTGACCATTGTCATCACATTGCTCCATGACCCCTGTTATCACAATGCTCCATACCCCTTGTCCTTACAGTGCTCCATGACGCTCGTCATCACAGATACCCGTGGTCTTCTCATCACAATGCTCCACGGTCTTGCCATCACAATGCTCCATGCCTTGGTCATCACAATGCTCCATGTCCCGTGTCATCACAATTCTCCACGTTCTTGGCATCACTATGCTCCATGACACTTCCATCACAGTGTTACATGCTTTGTCATCACAATTCTCTATGCACTTGTCATCCCAATGCTCCATGATCCCTGTCATAGCAAGCTCCATGTGCTTGTCATCACATTGCTTCATGAACTGTTCATCAAAATTCTCAATGGCCCTTGTCATCACAATGCTCCATGCCCTTGTCATCACAAAGCTCCATGACCCTTGTCATCACAATGCTCCAAGCCCTTGTCATCAAAATGCTCCATTACCATTGTCACCACAATCCTCCATGACACTTGGCATCACAATGCTCCATTCCATTGTCATCGCAATGACCATGACATTTCTCATCACAATGCTCCCTGACACCTGTCTTCACAATACTCCATGACCTTCTCATAACAATGCTCCATGCCCTTGTCATCACAATGCGCCATGTCCACTCTCATCACAATAGTCCATGAAATTTGTCAGACCAATGCAACATGCCCCTGTCATCACAATGCTCCATGCACTTTCATCACAATGCTCTATGACCCCTGTCATCACAATGCTCCGTGACTCCAGTCATCACAATGCTTCATGACCATTGTCACCACAATGCTCCATGAACATATCATCACAATGCTCCGTGACCCTAGTCACCACAATGCTCCATGCCTTTGTCAGCACAATACTCCATGACCCATGGCATCACAATGTGCCATGCGCTTGTCATCCCAATGCTCCACATCGTTTTCATCACAATGCTCCATAAAACTTGTCATCAAAATGATCCATGCGTTTGTCAGCACAATGCTCCATGACCCATATCATAACAATGTGCCATGCGTTTGTCATCACATTGCTCCACAACCTTGTTATCACAATGCTCCATGCACTTCTCATCAACATGATCTCTCACCAATGATATCACAATGTTCCTTAACTAATCATCTCAATACTCCCTCACACCTGTCATCACAATGTTCCATAACCCTTGTCACAACAATGCTACATGCACTTATCATCACAATGCTCCATGCCCCTGACATCACAATGTTCCATAACCCCTGTCATCACAGTGCTCCATGACCCTTTTCATCACAATGCTCCATGACCCCTGACATCACAATGTTCCATAAACACTGTCATCAAAATGTTCCATGACCATTTCATCCAATTGCTCCATGACCCTGTCATCACAATGCTCCCTGCCCTTCTCATCACAATGCACCACACCCTTGTCATTATTATGCTCCATGGCCTATGTCATCACAAAGCTCCATGACCCTTGGCATCACAATGCTGCATGCCATTGTTATCACAAAGCTCCATGAAACCTCTCATCACATTGCTCCATGACGTTGTCATCACAAAGCTCCATGACGCTTGTCATCACAATGCTCGATGCCCTTCTCATCACAATGCACCATGCCTTTGTCATTGCAATCCTCCAAAACACATGTATCACTGTGTTCCGTGCACTTGTCATCACAATGTTCCATGCCCACTCTCATATCAATAATCCATGAAACTTTTCAGACCAATGCTCCATGCCCTTGTCATCACAATGCTCCATTATAACTGTCATAACAATGCTCCATGACCCCTGCCATCACAATGTTCCACGGCTTTGTCATCGCAAGACTCCATGACCCTTGTCATCACAATGCTCCAAGACCCCTGTAATCACAATGCTCCATGCCCATGTCATCACAAAGTTCCCTGACGCATGTCATCAGAATGCTCCATGGCCTTCTCATCACAATGCTCCATGCCTTTCTGTTCAGAATGCACCATGCCTTTGTCATTGCAATCCTCCAAGACACATGTATCACTGTGTTCCTTGCCCTTGTCATCACAATGCTCCATGCCCACTCTCATCACAATAATCCATGAAACATTTCAGACCAATGCTCCATGCCCTTGTCATCACAATGCTCCATTAACCCTGTCATAACAATGCTCCATGACTCCTGCCATCACAATGTTCTACAGCTTTGTCGTCGCAAGACTCCATGACCCTTGTCATCACAATGCTCCATGACCCCTCTAATCACAATGCTCCATGCCCATGTCATCACAAAGCTCCCTGACACATGTCATCAGAATGCTCCATGGCCTTCTCATCACAATGCCCCATGTCCTTTTCATAACAATGCTCCAAGAACCCTGTAATAACAATATTCCATGCCACTTTTCATCTCAGTGCTCCATGAACCCTGTCATCACAATGCAACATGCCCATCATCATAATGCTTCATGCTATTGTCATCACAATGAAATCAAAATGCTCCATGACCTCTGTCATCACAATGCTCCAAACCCCTGTGATCCCAATGTTCCATAAAACTTGTCATCACAACGCCCCATGATGCTGGTTACCACAATTATCCATGGACTTCTCATCACAATGCTCCATGACCTTTGTCATCACAACTCTCAATACACTTGTCATCACAATGCTCCCTGGAACTTGTCATCAGTATGCTCATTGAAAACTGTCATGACAAGTCTCCATGCACTTTTCATCACAATGCTCCATGCCATTGTCATCACAATACTCCACAAGCTTGTCATCAGAATGCTCCGTGACACTTGTCATCACAATGATCCATGAACCCTCTCATCAAAATGTTCCATGACACCTGTCATCACAATGCTCCATGCCCCTTGTCATTACAATGCTCCATGATGCTTGTCATCACAATTATCCATGGTCTTCTCATCACAGTGCTCCACTGTCTTGCCATCACAATGCTCCATGACCTGGTTATCACAATGCTCCATGTCCCCCGTCATCACAATGCTCCATGACCCCTGTCATCACAATACTCCATACCCCTTTTCATTACAGTGATCCATGACGCTCGTAATCACAATTAGCCATGGTCTTCTCATCACAATGCTCCACGCCCTTGTCATCAACACGCTCCATGACACTTATCATCACAATGCTCCATGCCCACTGTCATCACAATGCTCCATGACGCCTGTCATCACAATGCTCCACACCCCTTGTCATTACAGTGCTCCATGACGCTTGTCATCACAATTATCCATGGTCTTCTCATCACAATGCTCCACGGTCTTGCCATGAAAATGCTCCATGCCAAGGTCATCACACTGCTCCATGTCCCTGTCATCACAATTCTCCACGTTCTTGGCATCACTCTGCTCCATGACACTTCTCATCAAAGTGTTACATGCTTTGTCATCACAATTCTCTATGCCCTTGTCATCGCAATGCTCCATGACCACTGTCATAGCAAGCTCCATGTGCTTTTCATCACAATACTCCATGTGCTTGTCGTCACAATGCACCATGACCTTTGTCATCACAATGCACCCTGTCACTTGTTGTCAGAATGCTCCTTGAAACGTGTCATGAAAAGGCTCCATGCCTTTTTCATCACAATGCCCCATGCCGTTTTCTTCACAATGCTCCATGCCTTTGTCATCAAAATACTCCACAAGCTTGTCATCAGAATATTCCCTGACCATTATCATCACAATGCTCCAAGACCCCTGTTATCACAATGCTCCATACCCCCTGTCATTACAGTGCTCCATGATGCTCGTCATCACAGTTACCCGTGGTCTTCTCATCACAATGCTCCACGGTCTTGCCATCACAATGCTCCAAGCCCTGGTCATCACAATGCTCCATGTCCCGTGTCAGCACAATTCTCCACGTTCTTGGCATCACTATGCTCCATGACAGTACTCATCACAGTGTTACATGCTTTGTCATCACAATTCTCTCTGCACTTGTCATCGCAATACTCCATGATCCCTGTCATAGCTAGCTCCATGTGCTTGTCATCACAATGCTTCATGAACTGGTCATCAAAATTCTCAATGGCCCTTGTCATCACAATGCTCCATGCCCTTGTCATCAAAATGCTCCATTACCTTTGTCATCACCATCCTCCATGACACTTGGCCTCACAATGCTCCATTCCATTGTCATCGCAATGACCATGACATATCTCATCACAATGCTCCCTGACACCTGTCTTCAGAATACTCCATGACCTTCTCATCACAATGCTCCATGCCCTTGTCATCACAATGCGCCATGCCCACTCTCATCACAATAGTGCATGAAATTTGTCAGACCAATGCAACATGCCCCTGTCATCACAATGCTCCATGCACTTTCATCACAATGCTCTATGACCCCTGTCATCACAATGCTCCATGACTCCAGTCATCACAATGCTTCATGACATTTGTCACCACAATGCTCCATGAACGTTTCATCACAATGCTCCGTGACCATAGTGATCACAATGCTTCATGACTTTGTCAGCACAATACTCCATGACCCATGGCATCACAATGCGCCATGCGCTGGTCATCACAATGCTCCACATCGTTGTCATCACAATGCTCCATAAACCTTGTCATCACAATGCTCCATGCGTTTGTCAGCACAATGCTCCATGACCCATATCATCACAATGTGCCATGAGTTTGTCATCACAGTGCTCCACAACCTTGTTATCTCAATGCTCCATGCACTTCTCATCAAAATGCTCTCTCACAAATGATATCACAATGTTCCAGCACTAATCATCTCAATACTCCCTCACGCCTGTCATCACAATGTTCCATAACCCTTGTCACAACAATGCTACATGCACTTATCATCACAATGCTCCATGCCTATGACATCACAATGTTCCATAACCCCTGTCATCACAATGCTCCATGACCCTTTTCATCACAATGCTCCATGACCCCTGACATCACAATGTTCCATAATCACTGTCATCAGAATGTTCCATGACCATTTCATCCAATTGCTCCATGACCCTGTCATCACAATGCTCCCTGCCCTACTCATCACAATGCACCACACCCTTGTTATCAAAATGCTCCATGGCCTATATCATCACAAAGCTCCATGAAACCTCTCATCACATTGCTCCATGACGTTGTCATCACAAAGCTCCATGACGCTTGTCATCACAATGGTCGATGCCCTCCTCATCACAATGCACCATGCCTTTGTCATTGCAATCCTCCAAGACACATGTATCACTGTGTTCCGTGCACTTGTCATCACAATTCTCCATACCCACTCTCATCACAATAATCCATGAAACTTTTCAGACCAATGCTCCATGCCCTTGTCATCACAATGCTCCATTACCACTGTCATAACAATGCTCCATGACCCCTGACATCACAATGTTCCACGGCTTTGTCATCGCAACACTCCATGAACCTTGTCATCACAATGCTCCAAGATCCCTGTAATCACAATGCTCCCTGCCCATGTCATCACAAAGCTCCCTGACACATGTCATCAGAATGCTCCATGGCCTTCTCATCACAATGCTCCATGCCCTTCTCATCAGAATGCACCATGCCTTTGTCATTACAATCCTCCAAGACACAGGTATCACTGTGTTCCGTGCCCTTGTCATCACAATGCTCCATGCCCACTCTCATCACAATAATCCATGAAACTTTTCAGACCAATGCTCCATGCCCTTGTCATCACAATGCTCCAAGACCCCTGTAATCACAATGCTCCATGCCCATGTCATCACAAAGCTCCCTGACGCATGTCATCAGAATGCTCCATGGCCTTCTCATCACAATGCTCCATGCCCTTTTCATCACAATGCTCCAAGACCCCTGTAATAACAATACTCAATGCCACTTTTCATCTCAGTGCTCCATGAACCCTGACATCAAAATGCACCATGCCCATCATCATAATGCTTCATGCTATTGTCATCACAATGAAATCAAAATTCTCCATGACCTCTGTCATCACAATGCTCCAAACCCCTGTGATCACAATGTTCCATAAAACTTGTCATCACAACGCCCCATGATGATGGTTACCACAATTATCCATGGACTTCTCATCACAATGCTCCATGACCTTTGTCATCACAACTCTCAATACACTTGTCATCACAATGCTCCCTGGAACTTGTCATCAGTATGCTCATTGAAAACTGTCATGACAAGTCTCCATGCACTTTTCATCACAATGCTCCATGCCATTGTCATCACAATACTCCACAAGCTTGTCATCAGAATGCTCTGTGACACTTGTCATCACAATGATGCATGAACCCTGTCATCAAAATGTTCCATGACACCTGTCATCACAATGCTCCATGCCCCTTGTCATTACAATGCTCCATGATGCTTGTCATCACAATTATCCATGGCCTTCTCATCACAGTGCTCCACTGTCTTGCCATCACAATGCTCCATGACCTGGTTATCACAATGCTCCATGTCCCCAGTCATCACAATGCTCCATGACCCCTGTCATCACAATACTACATACCCCTATTCATTACAGTGATCCATGACGCTCGTAATCACAATTAGCCATGGTCTTCTCATCACAATGGTCCACGCCCTTGTCATCAACACGCTCCATGACACTTGTCATCACAATGCTCCATGCCCACTGTCATCACAATGCTCCATAACGCCTGTCATCACAATGCTCCACACCCCTTGTCATTACAGTGCTCCATGACGCTTGTCATCACAATTATCCATGGTCTTCTCATCACAATGCTCCACGGTCTTGCCATGAAAATGCTCCATGCCAAGGTCATCACACTGCTCCATGTCCCTGTCATCACAATTCTCCACGTTCTTGGCATCACTCTGCTCCATGACACTTCTCATCAAAGTGTTAAATGCTTTGTCATCACAATTCTCTATGACCTTGTCATCGCAATGCTCCATGACCCCTGTCATAGCAAGCTCCATGTGCTTTTCATCACAATACTCCATGTGCTTGTCGTCACAATGCACCATGACCTTTGTCATCACAATGCACCCTGACACTTGTTGTCAGAATGCTCCTTGAAACATGTCATGAAAAGGCTCCATGCCTTTTTCATCACAATGCCCCATGCCGTTTTCTTCACAATGCTCCATGCCTTTGTCATCAAAATACTCCACAAGCTTGTCATCAGAATATTCCCTGACCATTATCATCACAATGCTCCAAGACCCCTGTTATCACAATGCTCCATACCCCCTGTCATTACAGTGCTCCATGATGCTCGTCATCACAGTTACCCGTGGTCTTCTCATCACAATGCTCCACGGTCTTGCCATCACAATGCTCCAAGCCCTGGTCATCACAATGCTCCATGTCCCGTGTCAGCACAATTCTCCACGTTCTTGGCATCACTATGCTCCATGACACTACTCATCACAGTGTTACATGCTTTGTCATCACAATTCTCTCTGCACTTGTCATCGCAATACTCCATGATCCCTGTCATAGCAAGCTCCATGTGCTTGTCATCACAATGCTTCATGAACTGGTCATCAAAATTCTCAATGGCCCTTGTCATCACAATGCTCCATGCCCTTGTCATCAAAATGCTCCATTACCTTTGTCATCACCATCCTCCATTACACTTGGCCTCACAATGCTCCATTCCATTGTCATCGCAATGACCATGACATATCTCATCACAATGCTCCCTGACACCTGTCTTCACAATACTCCATGACCTTCTCATCACAATGCTCCATGCCCTTGTCATCACAATGCGCCATGCCCACTCTCATCACAATAGTCCATGAAATTTGTCAGACTAATGCAACATGCCCCTGTCATCACAATGCTCCATGCACTTTCATCACAATGCTCTATGACCCCTGTCATCACAATGCTCCATGACTCCAGTCATCACAATGCTTCATGACATTTGTCACCACAATGCTCCATGAACGTTTCATCACAATGCTCCGTGACCCTAGTGATCACAATGCTCCTTGCCTTTGTCAGCACAATACTCCATGACCCATGGCATCACAATGCGCCATGCGCTGGTCATCACAATGCTCCACATCGTTGTCATCACAATGCTCCATAAACCTTGTCATCACAATGCTCCATGCGTTTGTCAGCACAATGCTCCATGACCCATATCATCACAATGTGCCATAACCCCTGTCATCACAATGCTCCATGACCCTTTTCATCACAATGCTCCATGACCACTGACATCACAATGTTCCATAAACAGTGTCATCAAAATGTTCCATGACCATTTCATCCAATTGCTCCATGACCCTGTCATCACAATGCTCCCTGCCCTTCTCATCTCAATGCACCACACCCTTGTCATCAAAATGCTCCATGGCCTATGTCATCACAAAGCTCCATGACCCTTGGCATCACAATGCTCCATGCCATTGTCATCACAAAGCTCCATGAAACCACTCATCACATTGCTCCATGACATTTTCATCACAAAGCTTCATGACGCTTGTCATCACAATGCTCAATGCCCTTCTCATCACAATGCACCATGCCTTTGTCATTGCAATCCTCCAAGACACATGTATCACTGTGTTCCGTGCACTTGTCATCACAATGCTCCATGCCCACTCTCATCACAATAATCCATGAAACTTTTCATACCAATGCTCCATGCCCTTGTCATCAAAATGCTCCAAAACCACTGTCATAACAATGCTCCATGACCCCTGCCATCACAATGTTCCATGGCTTTGTTATCGCAAGACTCCATGACCCTTGTCATCACAATGCTCCAAGACCCCTGTAATCACAATGCTCCATGCCCATGTCATCACAAAGCTCCCTGTCGCATGTCATCAGAGTGCTCCATGGCCTTCTCATCACAATGCTCCATGCCCTTCTCATCAGAATGCACCATGCCTTTGTCATTGCAATCCTCCAAGGAACATGTATCACTGTGTTCCGTGCCCTTGTCATCACAATGCTCCATGCCCACTCTCATCACAATAATCCATGAAACTTTTCAGACCAATGCTCCATGCCCTTCTCATCACAATGCTCCATTACCCCTGTCATAACAATGCTCCATGACCCCTGCCATCACAATGTTCTACGGCTTTGTCATCGCAAGACTCCATGACCCTTGTCAACACAATACTCCAAGACCCCTGTAATCACAATGATCCATGCCCATGTCATCACAAAGCTCCCTGACACATGTCATCAGAATGCTCCATGGCCTTCTCATCACAATGCTCCATGCCCTTTTCATCACAATGCTCCCAGACCCCTGTAATAACAATACTCCATGCCACTTTTCATCTCAATGCTCCATGAACCCTGTCATCACAATGCACCATGCCCATCATCCTAATGCTTCATGCTATTGTCATCACAATGAAATCAAAATTCTCCATGACCTCTGTCATCACAATGCTCCAAAGCCCTGTGATCACAATGTTCCATAAAACTAGTCATCACAACGCCCATGATGCTGGTTACCGCAATAATCCATGGACTTGTAATCACAATGCTCCATGAACTTTGTCATCACAATTCTCAATACACTTGTCATCACAATGCTCCCTGGAACTTGTCATCAGTACACTAATTGAAAACTCCTCATGACAAGTCTCCATGCCCTTTTCATCACAATGATCCATTCCCTTTTCATCACAATGCTCCATGCCATTGTCATCACAATACTGCACAAGCTTGTCATCAGAAGGCTCCGTGACACTTGTCATCACATTGATCCATGAACCCTGTCATCAAAATGTTCCATGACACCTGTCATCACAATGCTCCATGCCCCTTGTCATTACAGTGCTCCATGATGCTCGTCATCACAATTATCCATGGTCTTCTCATCACAGTGCTCCACTGTCTTGCCATCACAATGCTCCATGACATGGTTATCACAATGCTCCATGTCCCCAGTCATCACAATGCTCCATGACACCTGTCATCACAATACTCCATACCCCTTTTCATTACAGTGCTCCATGACGCTCGTAATCACAATTATCCCTGCTCTTCTCATCACAATGCTCCACGCCCTTGTCATCAACATGCTCCATGACACTTGTCATCACAATGCTCCATGACCGCTGTCATCACAATGCTCCATGACCCCTGTCATCACAATGCTCCACACCCCTTGTCATTACAGTGCTCCATGACGCTTGTCATCACAATTATCCATGGTCTTCTCATCACAATGCTCCACGGTCTTGCCATCACAATGCTCTATGCTCTGGTCATCACACTGCTCCATGTCGCTGTCATCACAATTCTCCACGTTCTTGGCATCACTATGCTCCATGACACTTCTCATCAAAGTGTTACATGCTTTCTCATCACAATTCTCTATGCACTTGTCATCACAATGCTCCATGACCCCTGTCATAGCAAGCTCCATGTGCTTTTCATCACAATACTCCATGTGCTTGTCGTCACAATGCTCCATGACATTTGTCATCACAAGTCTCCCTGACACTTGTTGTCAGAATGCTCCTTGAAACCTGTCATGAAAAGGCTCCATGCCTTTTTCATCACAATGCCCCATGCCGTTTTCTTCACAATGCTCCATGCCATTGTCATCAAAATACTCCACAAGTTTGTCATCAGAGTGCTCCCTGACCCTTGTCATCACAATGCTTCTTGACCCCTGTTATCACAATGCTCCATACCCCTTGTCATTACAGTGCTCCATGACGCTCGTCATCACAGTTACCCGTGGCCTTCTCATCACAATGCTCCACGGTCTTGCCATCACAATGCTCCATGCCCTGGTCATCACAATGCTCCATGCCCTGGTCATCACAATGCTCCATTCCCCGTGTCATCACATTTCTCCACGTTCTTGGCATCACTATGCTCCATGACACTTCTCATCACAGTGTTACGTGCTTTGTCATCACAATTCTCTTTGCACTTGTCATCGCAATTCTCCATGATCCCTGTCATAGCAAGCTCCATGTGCTTCTCATCACAATGCTTCATGAACTGGTCATCAAAATTCTCAATGGCCCTTGTCATCACAATGCTCCATGCCCTTGTCATCAAAATGCTCCATTACCTTTGTCATCACCATCCTCCATGACACTTGGCATCACAATGCTCCATTCCATTGTCATCGCAATGACCATGACATATCTCATCACAATGCTCCCTGACACCTGTCTTCACAATACTCCATGACCTTCTCATCACAATGCTCTATGCCCTTGTCATCACAATGCGCCATGCCCACTCTCATCACAATAGTCCATGAAATTTGTCAGACCAATGCAACATGCCCCTGTCATCACAATGCTCCATGCAATTTCATCACAATGCTCTATGACCCCTGTCATCACAATGCTCCGTGACTCCAGTCATCACAATGCTTCATGACCATTGTCACCACAATGCTCCATGAACATTTCATCACAATGCTCCGTGACCCTAGTCATCACAATGGTCCATGCCTTTGTCAGCACAATACTCCATGACACATGGCATCACAATGCGCCATGCGCTTGTCATCACAATGCTCCACATCGTTGTCAGCACAATGCTCCATGACCCATATCATCACAATGTGCCATGCGTTTGTCATCACAGTGCTCCACAACCTTGTTATCACAATGCTCCATGCACTTCTCATCAAAATGCTCTCTCACCAATGATATCACAATGTTCCATCACTAATCATCTCAATACTCCCTCACGCCTGTCATCACAGTGTTCCATAACCCTTGTCACTACAATGCTACATGCACTTATCATCACAATGCTCCATGCCCCTGACATCACAATGTTCCATAACCCCTGTCATCAAAATATTCCATGACCCTTTTCATCCAATTGCTCCATGACCCTGTCATCACAATGATCCCTGTCCTTCTCATCACAATGCACCACGCACTAGTCATCAAAATGCTCCATGGCCTATGTCATCACAAAGCTCCATGACCCTTGGCATCACAATGCTGCATGCCATTGTCATCACAAAGCTCAATGAAACTTCTCATCACATTGATCCATGACATTGTCATTCACAAAGCTCCATGACGCTTGTCATCACAATTCTCCATGCCCTTGTCATTGCAATCCTCCATGACACATGTATCACTGTGTTCCGTGCCCTTGTCATCACAATGCTCGATGCCCACTCTCATCACAATAATCCATGAAACTTTTCAGACCAATGTTCCATGCCCTTGTCATCACAATGCTCCATTACTCCTGTCATAAAAATGATCCATGACCCGTGCCATCACCATGTTCCACGGCCTTGTCCTCACAAGGCTCCATGACCCTTGTCATCACAGTGTTCCAAGACACCTGTAATCACAAAGCTCCATGCCCCTCTTCATCTCAATGCTCCATGAACCCTGTCATCACAATGCACCATGCCGATAATTATAATGCTTCATGTTATTGCCATCACAATGAAATCAAAATTCTCCATGACTTCGTCATCACAATGCTCCAAACCCTTGTGATCACAATGTTCAATAACACTTATCATCACAACACCCCATGACGCTCATCATCACAATTATCCATGGTCTTCTCATCACAGTGCTCCATGACCTTTGTCATCACAATGCTCAATACACTTGTTATCACAATGCTCCCTGACACTTGTCATCAGTATGCTCCTTGAACCCTGACATGAAAAGGCTCCATGTCTTTTTCATAACAATGATCCATGCCCTTTTCATCACAATGCTTCAAGACCCCTGTAATCACAATGTTCCATGCCCTTGTCATCACAAATCTCCATGACGCATTTCAGAATGCTCCATTGCCTTCTCATCACAATGCTCCATGCCCTTGTCATCACAATGCTCCAAGACCACTGTAATCACAATGTTCCATGCCCCTTTTCATCAGAATGCTCCATGAGACTTTTCATTACAAGGCTCCATGGTCTTCTCATCACAGTGCTCCTGGAACTTGTCATCACAGTGCTCAATTTCGTTGTCATCACAATGCTCCATGACCCCTGTCATCACATTACTCCATGAATATTTTCAGCCCAATGCTCCATGGCCTTGTCATCACAATGCTCCATTACCCCTGTCATAACAATGCTCCATGACCCCATCCATCACCATGTTCCACGGCCTTGTCATCACAAGGCTCCATGACTCTTGTCATCACAATGCTCCAATACCCTTGTAATCACCATGATCCATGCCCCTTTTAATCTCATTGCTCCATGAACCCTGTCATCACAATGAACCATGCCCATTATGATAATGCTTCATGCTATTGTCATCACAATGAAATCAAAATTCTCCATGACCTCTATCATCACAATGCTCCAAACCCTTGTGATCACAATGTTCCATAACACTTGCCATCACAATGCCCCATGACGCTGGTCATCACAATTATCCATGGACTTCTCATCACAATGCTCCATGACCTTTGTCATCACAATTCTCAGTACACTTGTCATCACAATGCTCCCTGACACTTGTCGTCAGTATGCTCCTTGTACCCTGTCATGACAAGTCTCCATGCCTTTTTCATCACAATGATCCATGCCATTGTCATCACAATGCTCCATGCCATTGTCATCACAATACTCCACAAGCTTGTCATCAGAATGCTCCGTGACCCTTGTCATCACAATGCTCCATGACACCTGTCAACACAATGCTCCATGCCCCTTGTCATTACAGTTCTCCATGATGCTCGTCATCACAATTATCCATGGTCTTCTCATCACAGTGCTCCACAGTATTGCCATCACAATGCTCCATGCCCTGATCATCACAATACTCCATGTACTTTGTTATCACAATTCTCCATGTCCTTGTCATCACAATGCTCCATGACAGTTCTCATCACAATGATACATGCTATTGTCATCACAATTCTCCATGCACTTGTCATCGCAATGCCCCATGACCCCTGTCATAGCAAGTTCCAGGCGTTTGTCATCACAATGCTTCACGAACTTTTCAACAAAATTCTCAATGCCAGTTGTCATCACAATGCTCCATGCCCTTGTCATCACAATGCTCCAAGCCCTTGTCATCACAATGCTCCATTACCTTTGTCATCACAATCCGCCATAACACTTGTGCATCACAATGCTCCATGCCATTGTCATCACAATGGGCCATGAAATATGTCATCACAATGCTCCCAGACACCTTTCTTCACAATATTCCATGCCCTTGTCCTCCCAATGTGCCATGCCCACTCTCAACACATTTATCCATTAAACTTATCAGACCAATGCTCCATGCACCTGTCATCAAAATGCTCCATGTCATTTTCATCACAATGTTCCATGAACCCTCTCATCACATTGTTCCATGCCCTTGTCATCACAAAGCCCCATGATGCTTGTCATCACAGTACCCGATGCTCTTCTCACCACAATGCTCCATGCCCTTGTCATTACAATCCATCATGGCCCATGTATCACAGTGTTCAGTGCCCTTGTCATCACAATGCTCCTTGCCCACTCTCATCACAATAATCCACGAAATTTTCAGACCAATGCTCCATGCCCTTCTCATCACAATGCTCCATTACCCCTGTCATAACAATGCTCCATGACACCTGTCATCACAATGTTCCACAGCCTTGTCATCAAAATTCTCAATGACCCTTGTCATCACAATGCTCCAAGAACCCTGTAATCACAATGCTCCATGCCCTTGTCATCACAAAGCTCCAAGACGCATGTCATCAGAATGTTCCATGGCCTTCTCATTCATGATGCTCTATGCCCATGTCATCACAATTTTCCAAGACTCCTGTAATCACAATGCTCCATGCCCCTTTTCATCTCAATGCACCATGAACACTGTCATCACAATGCACCATGCCCCTTTTCATCTCAATGCTCCATGAACCCTGTTATCACAATGCACCATGCACATCATCATAATGGTTCAGGCTATTGTCATCACAATGAAATTAAAATGCTCCATGCCCACTCTCATCACAATAATCCACGAAACTTTTCAGACCAATGCTCCATGCCCTTCTCATCACAATGCTCCATTACCCCTGTCATAACAATGCTCCATGACACCTGTCATCACAATGTTCCACAGCCTTGTCATCAAAATTCTCAATGACCCTTGTCATCACAATGCTCCAAGAACCCTGTAATCACAATGCTCCATGCCCTTGTCATCACAAAGCTCCAAGACGCATGTCATCAGAATGTTCCATGGCCTTCTCATTCATGATGCTCTATGCCCATGTCATCACAATTTTCCAAGACTCCTGTAATCACAATGCTCCATGCCCCTTTTCATCTCAATGCACCATGAACACTGTCATCACAATGCACCATGCCCCTTTTCATCTCAATGCTCCATGAACCCTGTTATCACAATGCACCATGCACATCATCATAATGGTTCAGGCTATTGTCATCACAATGAAATTAAAATGCTCCATGACCTCTCTCATCACAATGCTCCAAATCCTTGTGATCACAATGTTCCATAACACTTATCCTCACAACGCCCCATGACACTTGTCATAACAATTATCCATGGTCTTCTCATCACAATGCTCCATGACCTTTGTCATCACAATTCTCAATACCCTTGTCATCACAATGCTCCCTGACACTTGTTTTCATTATGCTCCTTGAACACTGTCATGACAAGGCTCCATGCCTTTTTCATGACAATGACCCATGCCCTTTTCATCACAGTGTTCCAAGACCCCTGTAATCACAATGCTCCATGCCCTTGTCATCACAAAGCTCCATGATGCATGTCATCAGAACGCTCCATGGCCTTCTCATCCCAATGCTTCATGCCCTTGTCATCACAATGCTCCAAGACCCCTGTAATCACAATGCTCACTGCCCCTTTTCATCAGAATGTTCCATGAGACTTGTAATCATAAGGCTCCATGGTCTTCTTATCACAGTGCTCCAGTACCTTGTCATCACAGTGCTCCATGAACCCTGTCATCACAATGCTCCATGACCACTGTCATCACAACGCTCCATGAACCCTGACAACACAATGATCTGGGACACTTGTCATCAAAATGCTCCATGACCCTTGTCATCACAGTGATCCATGCCCTTGTCATCCCAATGCTCCATGATCCCTGTAATCACAGTGCTCCGTGACGCTTGTCATCACAGTGTTCCATGAACCTTGTCATCACAATGCTCCTTGCCTTTGTCAGCAAAATGCTACATAATCTTGTCATCACAATGCTCCATGCGCTTGTCATCACATTCCTCCATGTCTTTGGCATCATATTGCTTCATGCCCTTGTCATCTCTCTCTTGCCTCTCTGGTTTTTACAGATATTCGGATGTCCCTTTTGACCGGTGGGAAGTGACAATTCTTTGTAGTGTGGATTTGCATTGTGCGCTTGCTTGATTGGCCAGAAAGGGCGTATGCGTTTTCTCCTGAATATATTCAGGAGAAAAGGCATACGCCCTTTTTGGCCAAGGGCATCACTGTCCAAGTTGTGATGCTTCTCCTGTGCTTTAAAGGTGATTCCAATTTACCTCTTGAAATATGTTTTGTGCAATTCTGCCTCATTTTCCAGTCCCCTTCTTTGCCTTCCCTGAACAGATTTTTGGAAGAGAGTAGTCCTTTATAACTCTGCAGGTTTTTGAATTGCTGTGCCGCTGAGCCCCAATTTTCAAATCCCATTTTTGTGAGCTGGCCACAAAACCACAATTTAGCTTCAGGACCTATACTGGTTCCAGGGGTGGCTATATTGGTTCCCTGTAGGTGGCTGAGGCTTTGGTTAATTCTTCTTCCTGCCGGGAAATTAGAGTGACATGTGCCCGTCCAAATGTCTACATCTAATCTCTGATAGGTTCTCCCTCTTCCCTTTCATCCTCTGCACAATTAGCAAACTGTGTGTACCAGGAGGTTATAGGGGCTGACTCTCCTAAGTTGGGAGATTGATAGTAAAGCAGTTGGAATACCAAACTGGAGCAGAAGGAGAAGAAAAATTAGGAGAGTTTTAGAAACCTTTCGCCATCACATGTTGTCCATTCTCTAGGTTTCCCATACATGTTATAACTGTAGTGATATTCCCTTCTACCTGGAGATTTGGGACCCATGGAATGGTTGCATGCATTCCTACCTTAAGGGTCTGCATTTTCTATCCCAATCTCACCAGTCCTCTCAGCCCCAAGTGTCGAGCTTTATGTCTCATCCAGCTGTCTTTGCTGATAGGGTCATTCCAGGTTTCATCAGAACCTTTGAAGGAATTGTGTAAGAATTTCGCTGTTTTTTGGTTTTGTTTTTGAAATTGATGTTTATAATGGGGTTGAGCTGATTATCACTGATTTGTTTATACTGGTCTAGACACAATTGATTCCCTTACGGAGACATATCCATACATAGGTTTTAAGATTCTTACTAGTCAGATATATACCTATGTGGGAAATCAGGGTGTTGAGTCCCGTTCACTGAGGAAGGTGTAGGTCTTGTCTATTCTGTATTTGGTTTATGGAATGGTACCTGTGTTAATATCAAACTCTGGATTTATGCATCACCCAACCTCTCCTTTCTCCTGAAGCAGGCCTAAGATTTTTTTTTCTAAATGTGAGACTCTGTTCTCTTTTCTAATTCAGTTCATGTGTTGTTATATAGACATTCCCTCTATAAGTGATATCTTATGATAAGATTATTTTTCTGTGTGACTAATTTCCCTTAGAATCATCATACTTAAATCCACTCATTATGCTGCTACTGGCCTTATATACATTGATTTCACGTCTGAGTGATATTCCGTTGTACAAAATTACCACAAGTTCTTTATGCATTTCTGTTTTTCCTGGGATATTTTAGGTGTACCAAAGTTGAGGTTCTTGTATGCAGAGCAGCCCTAAACTTTGGGGTGCCTGCGTCTTATAGATATTTAGTCTTCCGAAGTTATATGCCCATGAATTGAAGTCCCCTTTGCTAGGGGGCTTTGTATTTTAGATGTTTTAGGAAACAGCATACACTTCTTCAGAGTGGCTCTTGGATATTTATACCCCACCCATCAGCGTGACTTGGCTCCCTGTTTGCCATGGCCTCTCCTGCATTTCTGGTTTGTACACATTTTTTGGATGGCCTTACTGAGCAGTGGAAATTGAGACTTCTTTGTTGTGCAGATATGCATTTCCCTCTTGCTTGGTTGGCCAAAAACTCTCTCTGTGTTTTTTTTTCTGAAGATATTCACGAAAAAAATGCATACACCCTTTTGCCCAACTGCATCACTTTATAAATTCTGCTGCTTTTCATATGCTTTAAATGTGAGTAGAATCTACCTTTTGAAATCTGTTTCCTGCAATTCTGCCTCTCATTCAGATCCTCTTCGTTGCCTTACCTGAATGTATTTTTGGACGTTGGTTATCGTTTATATCTTTGCAGGTCTTTGAATTGTCTGCTCCTGAGCTGCATTTTGCAACTCGCTTTTTTTTGTGTGCTGTATGCCAAACCATTGGATTGCTTCCGGCTCAATTCTGGTTCTGGGGAGGCAGGCTGAGCCTTTGGTTAATTCTTCTTCTAATAGGAAATTAGAGTGACATGTTCCTGTCAAAACTCCTACAGCTAATCTCTCATTGGTTCCCCCTCTTCCCATTTATCCTCTGCACAAATTGAAAACTGTGTAAAACAGGAGGTTAAAGGTGCTGATTCTCCAAGTGGGGAGATTGTTAGTAATGTGGCTGGAATGGCGAAACCCAGCACCAGGAGATCAAAAATGAGGTGCATTTTAGACACCTTTCCTGAGCCCACAGTGTACATTCATCTCGGTTTGCCAGGCATGTTTTCGCTGTCAGAAGATTCCCTTGAACCTGCAGATTTGGGACCCATGGAATGGGTATCAGGCAGTATTACTTTAAAAGGTCTGCATTTTCTCACCAAGCCTCTCTAACATCTCTTAGCGTACATAGATTCCAGCCTTATATATAATCCTGCTGTGGGTCTACATGTGTTCAATCCATGTTACATCGTAGCCCTTCAACAAAAGTTGTAAGAATTTTTGTCTGTCTCACTGTTTTTATAAATATTTTTAAATTTATTTTTATATTGGTTACAGCTGATTTTCAAAGCTCTGTTTTTTGCTGCTGTACATCCACTTGATTCACGTACTGTGAGACAACAATAAATTCTTTTTCAGATGCTTACCAGTCATATGTATTATTTTCCAGTGACTTGAGTGGGCTGAGTGCAGTTCTTTGAGGTACCGTGTAGGCCTTGTCAGTTATTCAATTTGGTACTTGGAATGGTATCTTTGCTAATTTCAACCTCCTGGATAATACCTCACCATTCTCCACCTTTCCCATTTAGCAGCCTTATGTCTATTTTCTACATATTTGACTATGTTTCTGTATTGTAATTTATTTCATGTGTAGCCATTTTTGATTCCACCTTTAAGTGACATCTTATGATATGTGTCTTTTTCTTTCTGACATATGTCACTTAGAATGATCGTATGGAACTCCTCCAGAGTTGTTCCAACTGGCCTTATTTCATTGATTTCTGGATGAGTCATATTCCACTCTACATAAGTACCCCATCTCTTTTATCCATTTTATCCTTCCAGGGACATTTAGGTTATATCCAAGTTGAGGCCCTTTTTAACAGAGAGGTGGTAAACATTGGGGTGCCTGTTTTCTGTCGATTTTTGTTTTTCCCAAGGTATACGCCCATGAGTGCAAGTGCCCTATGCTCTGTAGCTCATTTTTTAGATGTTTTAGCAAACACAATAAACTTCTCCAGAGTGGCCATTGGCAAATTACATTTCCACAATCAGCCTCACAGGGCTCACTTTTCTCCTCGCCCTGTCTTGCATTTCTGGTGTTTACACTTTATGTGGATGGCCCTTCTGACTGATGTGAAGTGATACATTTTGTAGTATTGATTTCCATTGTCCACCTGTTTGGTTGGATAAAAAGTGTGTATGGCCTTTACTTGAATATATTCAGAAAAAATGCATACGCCCTGTTTGGCCAACTGTGTCATTGACGATGTTCAGACCCTTTTCTTGTGCTTTAACGGGGAGTCCTTTCTACCTGTTCAAATATGTTTCCTGCCACTCTCCCTTGCTTACAAGTCCTTTTCTGTGACTTACCTCAAGACATTTTTCGACGATAGATATTTTCAACTCTGCAGTTTCATGAATTTTAGTGACCCTGAGTTCCATTATTCAACTTGTGTTTTTGGAAACTGGACACAAAACAGCGGGATTTCCTCTAGCCCTATTCTCTTTGCGTGGGCAATTCTAGCCTTTGATGAATTTGTCTTCCGGATTGGAAATTAGAGTGGCATGTGCCTGTCTGAACACCAAAGACTTGTCTCTAAATTTTTCTCATCCTTCCGCTTCATCCTCTGGACAAATTCCAAACTGTGTGCAACAGGATGTTGACGGTGTTGATATCCCCAAGTGAGGAGGTTGTTAGAAAAGATGTTGGAGGGGTGAACCCAAGCACCAGGCGATGAGGAGATGAGGTGCCTTTTCCAAACTCTTTCCGATCAAATGGAGTACCATCCTCTAAGTGTGACAGGCATGTTTTACCTGTAGGAAGGGTCCCGTGCATGTAAGGAGGACACCAGGGATTTTTCCACATCAGTGCCTCCCCAAACCCCAAACTGGGGAATTTTTAAGCTACGGCTACACGCATGTCCATTAAGGGCCTTGGGAAATAGGCAGAGCCCAAACTTTAGATGATTGAAATCTTCAGGGTCAGAAGTGCTCACCATCGGCTTTGCTTAGGTTACATTTTATCTGTCATTGATAGATGATGTCAATAAAAATATCTATTCTTTTTCAGATTATTTCCCCTTATAGGTTATTGAAAAAAATATTCAGTGTAGTTCCCTGTGCTACACAGTAGTTCCTTGTTGATAATCTATTTTATATACAGCAGTAAGTATGTGTTAAACCCAAACTGTTAATTTATCCCTTCTCCTACCTTTCCCCTTTGGTAATAATAAATTATAAGATTTTATACTTCTCAGAAATGGGGGAGCTGAAGAGAGGTATCATTTTCAATGGAAAAGCATTGAAAACACGATTGAAGCTTCAGCCAAGAGTATTCGATGTACATCCATGGAAATAAATCACTTCATTTCTCTAATGTTGACCTGACAAATAAGACAAACATCTTCACTGAACTTGCTTATAGGAAAGTGATGGAAATATCAAATGTAAGTCTTAGAAACATCTTATTTTACCCGAGCGTTATACACTGCTCTATGTTAACTACAGTTTGGCTCACACATCTGTTCATTGAAGTTACAATGTTCTCAATTTCTGTTACTGATCCTCCAGAGTGGACCCCAACAGGAGTCCCCGTGCCCAGTGTCATTGGCGCCAACAGATCAAGACTGAGTTTGGTTCAGAAGCAAAGGAAACATTATTTTGAAAACAGAAAGGAGAGGTGAGAGCGTGCACTCCCCACGTGCTGTGGGCTGGGCTGCTGTGTATGGATCCCGGCAGCATCAGTGGGAGGGAGGGGATGGAGATCTCGAGGGCTGGGTTGGCTGCAGCTCAGGCTCTATGCCGCATAGTCTGCATGGGACGCCGCTAGCTGAGGTGTCGACCCAGCCATTCTGCACTAGGAAATCGGGTCTGAAGTGCCAGGTGTGGGACCTCTGCATGCTGAACCCTAGGAGCACGTGAAATTAGGCAAAGCACAAAGGAAAAACAGGTTAGACTTTATTTTATTGCCCAGATTCTCTTTTTATCTCCCAGGAGTTTTTAATGAACGTTGCCGGAGATGAACACCTCCTCTGCTTTTTGTTCTGTTCCTCATTCTTGGGGTGTTGAGGGTGCAGACCCCTCTTTTGTAACTGCTTCATGCTGTGGTGGGAGCCCTGATACATGGGGGGAGGGGAAAATTTCTCCCCACCAGCCTCCAGGTGAGGTCGATTGTCCCAAGGCCTCCTGCCTCACTTCTCGTCTGCCTGAGCACCAGCATTGGAAGTGTTATAGATTCTAATGACCTTTAAGGGTCCAGGAAACAGATGTGCAGAGATGCTGTGGTGGCAGGTTTCACCCCACCCCACATTTGTTCGGCGACCTTAGGCTGACGGCTTTTGCCAGCCTAGATGCTCTGACCAGTAGTCTGTGCTTTCTTTAATTAGGTCCCTGAATTAATGTACAAACAGCACCATGTGTCAGAGCCCTGCCCGCACAACTCCCAGACAGTCAAGGGTCAGTGGTGATCCAGGACCATGACGTCCACTGAGTCAACGGCCTTTAGAAGTAGCCAGCAGTCCAGCCGGTCATATTGACCATCATCACCACGGTGTCTGTAGGGCTTTCTATGGTGAAAGCATGATATACGTTTCCCCCGCCAAGCTTATTAGCTCCCCTCTGGGTGCAGTAAGTCCTGCAAGCAGTAGTCTGCTCTTTCGGGGCACAGTCTTGTTGTTTTCTGAGAGAAACTCCAGGACAAGTGATGGTCACACGAGTCATTTTGGGGGCCTGTTGCCCCCGTTTGTCTCTCTGGAGGTTGGAGTTGGAGGGCCTCCTCACTCGAGGTCAGTGTGTCCACAGAGCGACCCCTGCAACTTCAGGGCATGATGGGTGGTTAGGATCACCACGTGGGGTCCTTTTCCCTTAGGAGGGACCTGGCCTTGGGGGCTGCTGATTTCCAGCTTTTTAGATAACCCAGTATCCTGGCCTGATGAGTCGGTGGGCAAAGCCCTTGGTGACCATAGTTTATCATACCTGAAGGGCATTCTTGTGTTGCTCCATTTCAAGTGGTCCCAGTTTTTGCACTAAGGCTCAAAGGGCGATTAACCTATGACCGGGTATGTAAAGGTCAAAGGGTTTAGCTAAATTAGGGAGTTCCTGGGCAAGGGTCTGAATTGACTGCTCTTTCCATTCTTGAAAGGCTGCTTCTGGATTCTATTCAAAAGGATCATCATCTTTTCATGTCAGTGTTTCATGTAGAGGCCCAGCTATTAGACTGTAGTTAGGGATCCAGATGCAGAAAACCTTGGCCTCCCCAGGAACCCCTAAGCTGTCTTCTAGTTTTAGAAGAGGTAAGGCTGCAAATGGCTTCTTCCCTATCCTGGGATGCGTTTCTCTGAATATCTGTGAGAATGAAGCCCAGGCATGTCACCTTAGCCTGGGATATTTGAGCCTTTTTCTTGGACACCTTCTATCCTTTCTTGGCTAGGTAGTTCAGAGGCGTCTTTAGTAGGCCTGGCGATCAGAATGTCCTCTGCATATTGAAGGAGGGTTCCCTTTTACAGAGGTAGAACTTTTAGGCCTTTAAAGGACATTTCCCCAATGATGGTGTGGGGATTTTTGAACCATTGGGGAAGGATGGCCCAGCATTATTGCTTTGGTTGCATGTTGTGTCCTGCCACTCACAAGCCAAAAATTCTTGTGACTCTGAGATGAATGGAACACAGAAGAAGGCATCATTGAAGTCTAATACAGAATGCCATGGCCTGGTGGATGGTAGAATGACCTGCAGGGTGTAGGAAATAGGAGCTACTGGATGTATATCCTCGGTGGCTTCACTGACTGTCCTGATATCATTTACCAGGTCCCCAGCAGCCAATGGGACTCTCGTGGTCAGGCCAATCCCAGGATATGGAGCTCACCTGGGCAGCACGCCCCACCAAACCGCCCACGGGGCTCTTGTGGTCAAGTCCCTCCCAGGGTATGGAGCTCACATGTGCAGTTACCCAGCAACCCATGGGGCTCTCATAGTCACGCCCTTCCCAGGATACGGAGCTCCCCTGGGCAGGTACCCGAGCACGGCTGGACACACAGGAACTGTGCACATAGCCCACATTGCAGAGAACCCCCAGCTCACCTGTCGCTCACAGCTGACACAAAACGCCTCAGAGCAGGGCTTGAACTAACAAAGAGCAGCCCTGACAGGTCTGTGACCCTGGCTATCACTCTGTGCAGCCTCTCTCGGCCTGGTGTTCCAGACACTTCCACTGCAGCCAGGGCACCAGGCCTCTGTCTCAAACCGCCATCACTCCTCTCCCTGACTCCTGGGTTCCTCTCATTAGTATAGGGTGTTCTTGAAGTTGTTTTCCACTCATGGACCAGATAAAATGATGAGAAAAAAGCCGCAGCTGCAGCCCCTTGTCTATCCTGACTCTCAAGAGCCCACACCTGTTCCTTGGCCGCGGCCCGTTTAGCAAGGTTCATTTTCTGCAACTGTGATCCCCTGAGGGGTGAGGATTGGCTGATATGGGCAGCCTGACACTGCCTGCCAGCCCTCCCCAGGTGTGCTTTGGTTGAGGTCAATATAAACACCTCTCCAGTCAGCAAGAGCCCCTGTAGCTGTGCCTGACGCCATATTCTCTGCCCCGTCAGCAGTGTCGGGGCTGGGGTGGTGGGAGGGAGTGAGGGGCCATTGCTTTGTGGGTGGCCCAGTGTGAGTGGGGCTCTGCTGGACTTTCTGCAGGAGTTGCCAGGCTGCCACCTGCTAAAGAAGAGGATGTGTCACCCATACCTGCCGCTGGAATTTCTCCCCAGGCAGAGGTGAGGAAGTAAAAAGCAGTGGGGGCCGTGGCAGGAGGGGTATCTCAGGTAGGGAAATGGAAAGCTTCCAGAAGAGCATCTGGGGCCAGGACCATCCTGTCTGGCCAGCAGGCATCAAGTCGGCCTGCGTGCTGTCGCTGGTGTGGCACCACAGCCCTTCCTCTAGGCTTGCAAGTTCTTGTACATATTCAGCTGTTTTACCTGGAAAGGGTGGGGAGAGTTCAGCTGCAGCAGGACTGGGGCTCAGCTCACATTTACTCACAGACGCCTCGACACAGTCCCCCAGCTTTGCAATGAGGATGTTCCTTGTGGGGGGGGAGCACTGCTCACTGCATGGGAGACGATTTCCCATCTCTGACCAACTTAAGATTTTTTTACAACTGGAGCAAGTGCCCTGATACGATTTTCCTCTGTATAACTGGTGGGTTCTGTTGTTTTTTTTTTTTTTTTTTTTTTCTTTTTTTCTTTTTGGTTCAAGGTAGATTTTATTTATTCCTCTTTTTTTTTTAATTTGGTGATATAAACATGGAAATAATGCATTAATATAAAGACGTCTATGTGAAGGGAAAAACGTTTTTTTCGTTTATTTTATTAAATGTTATTTATTTATTTTTATTTTTTTTTAAATTTATTTATTTCTTTTATACAGCAGGTTCTTACTGGATATCTATTTTATACATATGTGTGCACATGTGAATGCCACTCTCCCAATTCATCCCACCACCACCCACACATAGCATTCCCCCCTTGGTGTCCATATGTTTGTTCTCTACATCTGTGTCTCTATCTCTGCCCTGCAAACCGGTTTATCTGTACCATTTTTCTAGGTTCCACATATATGCATTAACATACAATATTTGTTTTTCTCTTTCTGACTTACTTCACTCTGTATGACAGTCTCTAGATCCATCAAGGTCTCTACAAATGACCCAATTTCATTCCTATGTATGGGTGAGTAATATTCCATTGTATATATGTACCACATCTTTATCCATTCATCTGTCTGTGGGCACTTAGGTTGCTTTCATTACCTGGCTATTGTAAATAGTACTGCAATGAACATTGTGGTGAATGTGTCTTTTTGATTTATGGTTTTCTCTGGGTATATGCCCAGTAGTGGGATTGCTGGATTATATGCTAATTCCATTTTTAGTTTTTTAAGGAACCTCCCTACTGTTCTCCATAGAGACTATATCAATTTACATTCCCAGCAATAGTGGAAGAAGGTTCCTTTTCTCCACACCCTCTCCAGCATTTGTTGTTTGTAGATTTTCTGATGATGCCCATTCTAACAGGTGTGACGTGATACCTCATTGTACTTTCGATTTCCATTTCTCTAATAATTAGTGATGTTGAGCAGATTTTCATGTGCGTACTGGCCATCTCTATGTCTTCTTGGAAGAAATGTCTATTTAGATCTTCTTCCATTTTTGTATTGGGTTGCTTGTTTTATTAATATTGAGCTGCATGAGCTGTTTATATATATTGGAGATTAATCATTTGTCCATTGATTCATTGGCAAATATGTTCTGCCATTCTGAGGGTTGTCTTTTCGTCTTGTTTGTAGTTTCCTTTGCTTTGCAAAAGCTTTTACATATCATTAGGTCCCATCTGTTTAGTTTACTTTTTTATTTCATTACTATAGGAGGTGGATCAAAAAAGATCTTGCTTTGATTTACGTCAGAGTATCCTTCGTAAGTTTTCCTCTCAGAGTTTTATACTGTCCGGTCTTACATTAAGGTCTCTAATCCATTTTGAATATATTTTTATGTATGGTGTTGGGGAGTGTTCTAATTTCATTCTTTTACATGTAGCTGTCCATATTTCCCAGCACCAATGATTGAAGAGACTGTCTTATCTCCATTGTATAGTCTTGCCTCCTTTGTCATAGATTAGTTGACCATAGGTGTGTAGGTTTATCCCTGGGCTTTCTTTTTCTTTTTTTTTTTTTCCTTTTACACGTTTATTGGAGTAGAATTGTTTTACAATGGAGTGTTAGTTTCTGCTGTATAACAAAGTGAATCAGCTATACGTATACAAATATCACCAGATCCCCTCCCTCTTGCAACTCCCTCCCACATTCCATATCACACCCCTTCATGAGGTCACAAAACACCGAACTGATCTCCCTGTTCTATGTGGCTGATTCTCAGTAGCTATCGGTGTTACATTTGGTAATGTATTTATGTCCATGCCACTCTGTCACTTCGTCTCAGCTTACCCATCCCCCTTCCGGTGTCCTCAAGTCCTTTCTCTACGTCTGTGTCCTTAATCTTGTCCTGCCACTAGGTTCTTCAAAATCTTTTTTTTCTTCATTAGATTCTGTATATCTCTGTTAACATACAGTATTTGTTTTTCCCTTTCTGACTTACTTCACTGTGTAGGACAGATTCTAAGTCCATCCACCTCAGTACAAATAACTCAGTTTTGCTTCTTTTTATGGCTGAGTAATATTCCATTGTATATATGTGTCAGATCTTCTTTATCCATTCATCTGTCGATGGACACTTAGGTTGCTTCCATGTCCTGGCTATTGTAAATAGAGCTGCAATGAACTTTTTTGTACATAACTCTTTTTGAATTATGGATTTCGCAAGGCAAATGTCCAGTAGTTGGATTGTTGTGTCGTATGGTACCTCTATTGTTAGTTATTTAGAGGAACCTCCGTACTGTTCTCCCTAGTGCCCATATCAATTTACATTCCCACCCACAGTGCACGTGTGTTCCCTTTTCTCCAATAAAGGCCTCTCCAGCATTTATTGTTTTGTAGATTTTTTTGATGATTGCCACTCTGACTGCTGTGTGGTGATATCTCAAGGTAGTTTGATTTGCATTTCTCTAATGATTAGTGATGTTCAGCATCCTTTCATGTGTTTCTTGGTAATCTGTATATGTTCTTTGGAGAAATGTCTATTTAGGTCTTCTGGCCGTTTTTGGATTGGGTTGTTTGTTTTTGTGATATTGAGCTACATGAGGTGCTTGTAAAGTTTGGAGATTAATCCTTTGTCAATTGCTCCATTTGAAAATATTTTCTCCCATTCTGAGGGTTGTTTTTGCATCTTGTTTATGTTTTCCTGTACCGTGTAAAAGCTTTTAAGTTTCATTAGGTCCCATTTGTTGATTTCTGTTTTTATTTCCATTTCTCTAGGAGGTGAGTCAAAAAGGATATTGCTGTGATTTATGTCATAGAGTGTTCTGCCTATGGTTTCCTCTAAGTGTTTTATAGTGTCTGGTCTTATATTTAGATCTCTAATCCATTTAGAGTTTATTTTTGTGTATGGTGTTATGGAGTGTTCTAATTTCATTCTTTTATGTGTAGGGTTACAGTATTCTCAGCACCAATTACTGAAGAGACTGTCTTTTCTCCATTGTATATCCTTAGCTCCTTTGTCATAGATGAGATAGCCATAGGTATGTAGGTTTATCTCTGGGCTTTCTGTCCTGTTCCATTGATCTGTGTTTATGCCAATCTACATACACTTGATTCCATTATGGAGACATATAAATACATAGGTTTCAAGATTGTTACCAGTCAGATAAATTCCTCTTCAGTGAATAGGGTGTTTTGTGTCCAGTTCATTGAGAAAGGAGTAGGTCTTGTCTATTACATATTTGGTATATGGAATGGTATCTGTGCTAATTTCAAACTCTGCTTTTACACATCACCCCACGTCACCTTTCCCCTTAAGGAGGCATAAGTGTGTTTTCTAAATGTGTAACTCTGTTCTCTTTTGAAATTCAGTTCATGTGTAGCCATGTTTACATTCCCTCTATAAGTGATATATTACAATAAGTTTCTGTTTCTTTGTGGCTCATTTCACTTAGCATCATCGTACCTAAAGCCACTCATTATGCTGCTATTGGCCTTATGACATTGATTTTATGTCTGAGTGACATTCCATTGTATATAAGTACCACAACATCTATATCCATTTTTTTCCTTTCCTGGGATATTTAAAGTGTACCGAAGTCGAGGTTCTTGTAAACAGAGCAGCCCTAAACTTTGTGCTGGCTGTGTGTTGCGGATCTTTAGTTTTCCCAAAATACACGCCCATGAGTGGAAGTGTGCTATGCTCTGTAGCTCTGTTTTAGAAAACAACATACAGTTCTGCAGAGAGGCTGTTGGCAATTTACATCCTGTCCATCAGTGTAACCAGGCTCCATTTTCTCCATGGCCTATCCTGCATTTGTGGTTTTCACACTATTTGTGGATGGCCCTTTTGACTGGAGGTAAGGGACACTTCTATGTAGTGTGGATTTTCAATGCCTGATGGCTTGCTTGGCCAAAAAGGGTGTATGCATTCTTTTCCAAATATATTCAAGAAAATACACATACACCCTTTTCAGCTAAGGGCAACATTGTCGAAGTTCTGTCGCTTTTCATGTGCTTTAAAGATGACTCCAATATACCTCTTGAAACCTGTTTCCTTCAAATCTGCCCTGCATTCAAATCTTCTTCATGGCCTTACCTCAATATATTTCTGGATGATAGTTGTCCTTTATAACTCTGCAAGATTGTGAATTGCTGTGCCCCTGATTTCCATTTTTCAAATCGCGTATTTGTGAGCTGGCTGCAATACCGCAGGATGGATTTAGGCCCTAGTCCGGTTCCGGGGCTTCAGGCTGAGCCTTTGTTTAATGCTTCTTCCTGATGGGAAAGTAGAGTGATATGTGCCCATCCAAACACCTACAGCTAATCTCTCATTTGTTTTCTCTCTTCCTGTTCATCCTCTGCACAATTTGCAAACTGTGCATAACAGGAGGGTAAAGGCGCTGACACTCCAAGTGGGGAGATTTTCAGTAATGCAGATGGAATGGTGAAGCCGAGCACCACAAAAGGAAAAATGAGGTACCTTTTAGAAAACTTTCCCAATTACACAGTGTACCATCCACTGGGTTTCCCATGCATGTTTTAACTGTAGGAAGATTCCCTTAAACCTGGAGAGTTGGGACCACTAGAATGCGTAGCACACAGTATTGCTCTAAGTGGTGTTCATTTGCTCACACAACCTCAGCAATCTTGTCAGCCCCAAGTGTCCAGTCTTATGTCTCATCCAGCTGTGGGTGTAAATGTGGTCAATCCAGGTTGGATCACAGGCCATGAACGTAATTTTTAAGATTTCTTTCTGTTTCGCTGTTTTTGCATTTTGCTTTTGAAACTTATTTTTTTAAGGGGATTTAGCTGAATTTCAGTGCTGTGTTCATGCAATTATACACACATATGATTCCTTTATGGAGACATGAGAATACATATGATTTAAAATTCTCAGAGTCAGATATATTCCTCTGCAATGTATAGGGGGTGTTGAGTCCAGTTCATTGTGTGGGGAGTAGGTGTTGTCTATTACATACTTAGTTTATGTAACGGTATCTGTGTTAATTTAAAACTGTGGTTTTATGCATCAACCCACCTCACCTTTCCCTTTAAGCAGGCAGAAGATTGTTTTCTAAATGACTCTGTTGTGTTTGTAATTCAGTTCATATGTAGCCATGTGTTCATTCAACCTATGAGTGATATGTTATGATAAGATTCGTTACTCTGATATCTTTCATAACTCAGTTCATGTATAGCCATGTTTACAGGATCTTCATAAGTGATATCTTATGATAAGTTTCTTTTTCTGTGTGACTTATTTCACTTAGAATCATCGTACAAGAATCCACTCACTTTGCTGCTACTGGTCTTATGACTTTGATTTCATGGCTGAGGGATATTCCATCGTACGTAAGTACCACAATTTTTGAACCATTTTTATATTTCCTGGGATATTTAAGGTGTACCCAATTTGAGGTTCTTGTAAGCAGTGCAGTCTTAAATTTGGGGGTGTCTCTGTCTTATTGATTTTCAGGTATCACAAGGTATATTCCCTAGAATGGAAGTGCCCTTGGCTCTGTAGCTCTGTTGTTTACTTGTTTTAGGGAACACAATGCACTCTTCCAGTGAGGCAGTTGGCAATTTACATCCTGCCCATCAGCATAACAAGGCTCCTTCTTCTCGAGGGCCTGTCTTGCCTTTCTGGTTTTTACACATTTTTTGGATATCCCTATGGACCGGTGGGAAGTGATACTTCTTTGTAGTGAAGATTTGCATTGTCCTCTTGCTTGCTTGGCCAAAAAGGGCGTATGCATTTCCTCCTGAATATATTCAGGATAAAACGCATACCCCCTTATTGGCCAAGTGCATCATTGTCGAAGTTGTTCCCCTCTTCCTGTGCTTTACAGGAGACTCCAACGTACCTCTTGAAATCAATTTCCTGCTATTCTGCCTCGCTTTCAAGTCCGCCTCCTTGCCTTCCTTCAACAGATTTTTGAACGATAGTTGCGCTTTATTACTCTGCAAGTTTGTGAATTGCTGTGCCCCTGAGCTCCATTTATCAACTCGTTTTTTGTGAGCTGAACACAAGTCCAAAATTTTGGTTCATGACCTATACTGGTTCTGGGTGGCTGGCTGAGACTTTGGTTAATTCATCTTCCTGCTAGGAAATTAGAGTGACATATGCCCGTCCAAATGCCTAATAGCTACTCTCTCATTGGTTCTCACTCTTCCCTTCCATCCTCTGCCAATTTGGCAACCTGTGCGAACCAGGAGATTAAAGGGGCTGTCTCTCCAAGTTGGGAGATTGATAGTAAAGCAGTTGGAAAGTCAATACAGAGCACCAGGAGGGGGACTATTCGTTGAGTTTTAGAAACGTTTCGTATTCACAGTGTGTTCATTCTCTAGGTTTCCCGTACATGATATAGTTGTAGTAATATTCCCTTCAACCTGTAGAGATGTGACCCATGGAATTGGGACCATGCATTATTGCTTTAAAGGGTCTGCATTTCCTCACCCAATCTCACCAATCCTCTCAGTTCCAAGTGTCCAGCCTTATGCCACATCCAGCTGTCTTTGCAGATAGGGTTATTCCAGATTTCGTCAGAGAATTTGAAGGAATTGTAAAGAATTTCCCTGTTTTTTTGTTTTGTTTTTGAAATTCCTTTTTATAGTGGGTTTGAGCTGATTCTCGCTGCCATGTTTACGCCAGTCTAGACATACTTGATTCCCTTATGGAGACATATCAGTATATAGGTTTTAAGATTCTTACTAGTCAGATCTATTCCTCTGCGGGAAATATGGGGCTTTGACTCCCTTTCACTGAGGAAGATGTAGGTCTTGTCTATACCATAGTTGGTTTTTGGAACGGTAACTGTGCTTATATCAAACTGTGAATTAAGCATACCCCCACCTCTCCTTCCACCTTAAGCAGGCATAAGAGTGTTTTCTAAATGTGAGACACAGTTCTCTTTCCCAACTCTGTTCATGTGTAGCCATGTTTACAGGGTTTTCATAAGTGATATATTATGATAAGTTTCTTTTTCTGTTTGACTTATTTCACTTAGAATCATCGTACCTGAATCCACTCACTTTGCTGCTACTGGTCTTATGACATGTATTTCATGGCTGAGGGATATTTCATCGTACATAAGTACCACAATTTTTTGAACCATTTTTATATTTCCTGGGTTATTTAAGGTGTTCCCAAGTTGAGGTTCTTGAAAGCAGTGCAGCCCTAAATGTGCAGTGGCCCTGTCTTATTGATTTTCAGTTTTCGCAAGGAATATTCCCTAGGCAGGAAGTGCCGTTGGCTCTGTAGCTCTGTTGTTTACTTGTTTTAGGGAACACAATGCACTCCTCCACTGAGGCAGTTGGCAATTTACATCCAGCCCATCAGCATAACAAGGCTCCCTGTTCTCCAGGGCTTGTCTTGGCTTTCAGATTTTTACACATTTTGTGGATGTCACTTTTGACCGGTGGGAAGTGATACTTCTTTGTAGTGTAGATTTGCATTGCCACTTGCTTGCTTGGCCACAAAGGGCGTATGCATTTTCTGCTGAATATATTCAGGAGAAAACACATGCGCACTTTTTGGCCATGTGCATCATGGTCGAAGTTGTGCCCATCTTCCTGTGCTTTACAGGTGATTCCAACGTACCTCTTGGAATCTGTTTCCTGCTATTCTGCCTCGCTTTCAAGTCCGCCTCGTTGCCTTCCCTCAACAGATTTTTGGAAGATAGTTGTCCTTTATTACTCTGCAAGTTTGTGAATTGCTGTGTCCCTGAGCTCCATTTTTCAACTCGCATTTTGTGAGCTGTACGCAAGTCCAAAATTTTGGTTCAGGACCTATACTGGTTTCTGGTGGGTGGCTGAGACTTTGGTTATTTCTTCTTCCTGCCGGGAAATTAGAGTGTCATGTGCCCGTCCAAATACCTAACAGCTAGTCTCTCATTGGTTCTCCCTGTTCCCTTCCATTCTCTGACAATTTGGCAACCTGTGCGAACCAGGAGGTTAAAGGGACTGTCTCTCCAAGTTGAGAGATTGATAGGAAAGCAGTTGGAAAGTCAAACCGGAGCACCAGGAGAGGGGCTATTCGTTGAGTTTTAGAAACCTTTTGTATTCACAGTGTGTCCATTCTCTAAGTTGGCCGTATATGTTATAGCTGTAGTAATATTCCCTTCGACCTGGAGAGTTGGGACCCATGGAACGGGGGCCATGCATTATTGCTTTAAGGGGTCTATATTTGCTCACCCAATCTCACCAATCCTCTCAGTCCCAACTGTCCAGCCTTATGCCACATCCAGCTGGCATTGTAGATAGGGTCATTCCAGGTTTCATCAGAGACCCTGAAGGAATTGTAAAGAATTTCCCTGTTTTTTGGTTTTGTTTTTGAATTTCCTTTTTATAGTGGGTTTGAACTGATTCTCGCTGCCATTTTTATGCCAGTCTAGACACACTTGATTCCCTTACGGAGACATATCAATACATAGGTTTTAAGATTCTTACTAGTCAGGTCTATTCCTCTGCGGGAAATATGGGGTTTTGAGTCCCTTTCACTGAGGAAGGTGTAGGTCTTCTCTATTCCAAAGTTGTTTTTACAAACGGTACCTGTGCTTATATCAAACTCTGGTTTTATGCATCACCCCACCTCTCCTTCCCCCTTAAGCAGGCATAAGAGTGTTTTCTAAATGTGAGACTCTGTTCTCTTTCTTAACTCACTTCATGTGTAGCCATGTTTACAGGATCTTCATAAGTGATATCTTATGATAAGTTTCTTTTTCTGTGTGACTTATTTCACTTAGAATCATCGTACCTCAATCCACTCACTTTGCTGCTCCTGGTTTTATGGCATTGATTTCATGGCTTAGGGATATTCCATCGTACATAAGTACCACAATTTTTTGAACCATTTTTATATTCCCTGGAATATTTAAGGTGTACCCAAGTTGAGGTTCTTGTAAGCTGTGCAGCCCTATATTTGGGGGTGGCTCTGTCTTATTGATTTTCAGTTTTCCCAAGGTATATTCCCTAGACTGGAAGTGCCCTTGGCTCTGTAGCTCTGTTGTTTACTTGTTTTAGGGAACACAATGCCCTCGTCCAGTGAGGCAGTTGGCAATTTACATCACGCCCATCAGCATAACAAGGCTCCCAATTCTCCAGGTCCTGTCTTGCCTTTCTGGTTTTTACACATTTTGTGGATGTCCCTTTTGACCGGTGGGAAGTTATACTTCTTTGTAGTGCAGATTTGCATTGCCCGCTTCCTTGCTTGTCCAAAAAGGGGGTGTGCGTTTTCTCCTGAATATATTCAGGAGAAAACACATACGCCCTTTTGGCCAAGGGCGTCATTGTCGAAGTTGTGCCCCTCTTCCTGTGCTTTACAGGTGATTCCAACGAACCTCTTGAAATCTGTTTCCTGCTATTCTGCCTCGCTTTCAAGTCCACCTCGTTGCCTTCCCTCAACAAATTTTTGGACAATAGTTGTCCTTTATTACTCTGCCTATTGGTGAATTGCTGTGCCCCTGAGCTCCACTTTTCAACTCGTTTTTTGTGAGCTGTACGCACGTCCAAACTTTTGGTTCAGGAGCTATACTGTTTCCCGGGGTGTGGCTGAGACTTTGGTTCATTCTTCTTCCTGCCAGGAAATTAGAGTGACATGTGCCCGTCTAAATGCCTAACAGCTAGTCTCTCATTGGTTCTCCCTCTTCCCTTCCATCCTCTGCCAAATTGGCAACGTGTGCCAACCAGGAGCTTAAAGGGTCTGTCTCTCCACGTTGGGAGATTGATAGTAAAGCAGTTGGAAAGTCAAAACGGAGCACCAGGAGAGGGACTATTCGTTGAGTTTTAGAAACCTTTTGTATTCACAGTGTGTCCATTCTCTAGGTTTCCCATACATGTTATAACTGTAGTAATATTCCCTTCAACCTGGAGAGTTGGGACCCATGGAATGGGGGCCATGCATTTTTGCTTTAAAGGGTCTGCATTTGCTCACCCAATCTTACCAATCCTCTCAGTCCCAAGTGTCCAGCCTTCTACCACATCCAGCTGTCATTGTAGATAGGGTCATACCAGGTTTCATCAGAGACCCTGAAGTAATTGTAAAGAATTTCCCTGTTTTTTCGTTTTGTTTTCGAAATTACTTTTTATAGTGGGTTTGAGCTGATTGTCGCTGCCATGTTTATGCCATTCTAGACACACTTGATTCCCTTACAGAGACATATCAATACATAGGTTTTAAGATTCTTACTAGTAAGATCTATTCCTCTGTGGGAAATATGGGGTTTTGAGTCCCTTTCACTGAGGAAGGTGTAGGTCCTGTCTATTCCAAAGTTGGTTTTAGATTTGGTACCTGTGCTTATATCAAACTCTGGTTTTATGCATCACCCCACCTCTCCTTCCCCCTTAAGCAGGCATAAGAATGTTTTCTAAATGTGAGACTCTGTTCTCTTTCTTAACTCAGTTCATGTGTAGCCATGTTTACAGGATCTTCATAAGTGATATCTTATGATAAGTTTCTTTTTCTGTGTGACTTAATTCACTTAGAATCATCGTACCTGAATCCACTCACTTTGCTGCTCCTGGTCTTATGACATTGATTAAATGGCTGAGGGATATTCCATCGTACATAAATACCACAGTTTTTTGAACCATTTGTATATTTCCTGGGATATTTAAGGTGTACCCAAGTTGAGGTTCTTGTAAGCAGTGCAGCCCTAAATTTGGGGGTGGCTCTCACTTATTGATTTTCAGTTATCCCAAGGTATATTCCCTAGACTGGAAGTGCCCTTGGCTCTGTAGCTCTGTTGTTTTCTTGTTTGAGGGAACGCAATGCACTCCTCCAGTTAGGCAGTTGGCCATTTACATCCCGCCCATCAGCATAACAAGGCTCCCTCTTCTCCAGGGCCTGTCTTGCCTTTCTGGTTTTTAGACATTTGTGGATGTCCCGTTTGACCGGTGGGAAGTGACACTTCTTTGTAGTGCAGAATTGCATTGCCCGATTGCTTGCTTGGCCAAAAAGGGCCTATGCATTTTCTCCTGAATATATTCAGGAGAAAACGCATAGGCCCTTTTTGGCCAAGTGCGTCATTGTCGAAGTTGTGCCTCTCTTCCTGTGCTGTAAGTCGATTCCAACGTACCTCTAGAAATCTGTTTCCTGCTATTCCGCCTCGCTTTCAAGTCCACATCGTTGCCTTCCGTCAACAGATTTTTGGACGAGAGTTGTCCTTTATTACTCTGCCAGTTTGTGAATTGCTGTGCCCCTGAGCTCCATTTTTCAACTCGTTTTTTGTGAGCTGTACGCAAGTCCAAAATTTTAGTTCAGGACCTTTACTGGTTCCCTGTGGGTGGCTGAGACTCTGGTTAATTCTTCTTCCTGCCGGGAAATTAGAGTGACATGTACCCTTCCAAATGCCTAACAGCTACTCTCTCATTGGTTCTCCCTCTTCCCTTCCATCCTCTGCCCAATTGGCAACATGTGCGAACCAGGAGCTTAAAGGGGCTGTCTCTCCAATTTGGGAGATTGGTAGTAAACCAGTTGGAAAGTCAAATCGGAGCACCAGGAGAGGGACTATTCGTTAATTTTTAGAAACCTTTTGTATTCACAGTGTGTCCATTCTCTAGGTTTCCCATACATGTTATAGCTGTAGTAATATTCCCTTCAACCTGGAGAGTTGGGACTCATGGAATGGGGGCCTTGCATTTTTGCTTTAAAGGGTCTGCATTTGCTCACCCAATCTCACCAATCCTCTCAGTCCCAAGTGTCCAGCCTTATACCACATCCAGCTGTCATTGTAGATAGTGTCATTCCAGGTTTCATCAGAGACCCTGAAGGAATTGTAAAGAATTTTGCTGTTTTTTGGTTTTGTTTTTGAAATTCATTTTTATAGTGGGTTTGAGCTGATTCTCGCTGCCATGTTTATGCCAGTCTAGACACACTTGATTCCCTTACAGAGACATATCAATACATAGGTTTTAAGATTCTTACTAGTCAGATCTATTCCTCTGCAGGAAATATGGGGTTTTTAGTCCCTTTCACTGAGGAAGGTGTAGGTCTTGTCTATTCCACAGTTGGTTTTAGAAATGGTACCTGTACTTATATCAAACTCTGGTTTTATGCATCACCCCACCTCTCCTTTCCCCTTAAGCAGGCATAAGAGTGTTTTCTAAATGTGAGACTCTGTTCTCTTTCCTAACTCAGTTCATGTGTAGCCATGTTTACAGGATCTTCATAAGTGATATCTTATGATAACTTTCTTTTTCTGTGTGACTTATTTCACTTAGAATCATCGTACCTGAATCCACTCACTTTGCTGCTCCTGGTCTTATGGCATTGATTTCATGGCTGAGGGATATTCAATCGTACATAAATACCACAGTTTTTTGAACCATTTTTATATTTCCTGGGATATTTAAGGTGTACCCACGTTGAGATTCTTGTAAGCCGTGCAGCCCTAAATTTGGGTGTGGTTCTTTCTTATTGATTTTCAGTTATCCCAAGGTATATTCCCTAGACTGGAAGTGCCTTTGGCTCTGTAGCTCTGTTGTTTTCTTGTTTTAGGGAACACAATGCACTCCTCCAGTGAGGCAGTTGGCAATTTACATCCCGCCCATCACCATAACAAGGCTCCATGTACTCCAGGGCCTGTCTTGCCTTTCTGGTTTTTACACATTTGTTGATGTCCCTTTTGACCGGTGGGAAGTGATACTTCTTTGTCGTGCAGATTTGCATTGCCCGCTTGCTTGCTTGGCCAAAAAGGGCGTATGCGTTTTCTCCTGAATATATTCAGGAGAAAACGCATACGCCCTTTTTGGCCAAGTGTGTCATTGTCGCAGTTCTGCCCCTCTTCCTGTGCTTTAAAGGCTCTTTCAACGTACCTCTTGAAATCTGTTTCCTGCTATTCTGCCTCGCTTTCAAATCCGCCCCGTTGCCTTCCCTCAACAGATTTTTGGACGATAGTTGTCCTTTATTACTCTGCCAGTTTGTGAAATGCTGTGCCCCTGAGCTCCATTTTTCAACTCGTTTTTTGTGAGCTGTACGCAAGTCCAAAATTTTGGTTCAGGACCTATACTCTTTCCCGGTGGGTGTCTGAGACTTTGGTTAATTCTTCTTCCTGCTGGGAAATTACAGTGACATGTGCCCGTCCAAATGCCGAACAGCTACTCTCTCATTTGTTCTCCCTCTTCCCTTCCATCCTCTGCCAATGTGGCCACCTGTGCGAACCAGGAGGTTAAATTTACTGTCTCTCCAAGTTGAGAGATTGATAGTAAAGCAGTTGGAAAGTGAAACCGGAGCACCAGGAGAGGGCTATTCGTTGAGTTTTAGAAACCTTTTGTATTCACAGTGTGTCCATTCTCTAGGTTTCCCGTAAATGTTATAGCTGTAGTAATATTCCCTTCAACCTGGAGAGTTGGGACCCATGGAATGGGGGCCATGCATTATTGCTTTATAGGGTCTGCATTTGCTCACCCAATCTCACCAATCCTCACAGTCCCAAGTGTCCAGCCTTATGCCACATCCAGCTGTCATTGTAGATAGGGTCATTCCAGGTTTCATCAGAGACCCTGAAGGAATTGTAAAGAATTTCCCTGTTTTTTGGTTGTGTTTTTGAAATTCCTTTTTATAGTGGGTTTGAGCTGATTCTCGCTGCCATGTTTATGCCAGTCTAAACACACTTGATTCCCTTACGGAGACATATCAATACATAGGTTTTAAGATTCTTACTAGTCAGATCTATTCCTCTGCGGGAAATATGGGTTTTTGAGTCCCTTTCAGTGAGGAAGGTGTAGGTCTTGTCTATTCCAAATTTGGTTTTACAAACGGTACCTGTGCGTATATCATACTCTGGTTTTATTCATCACCCCACCTCTCCTTCCCCCTTAAGCAGGAATAAGAGTGTTTTCTAAATGTGAGACTCTCTTCTCTTTCTTAACTCAGTTCATGTGTAGACATGTTTACAGGATCTCCTTAGTGATATCTTATGATAAGTTTCTTTTTCTGTGTGACTTATTTCACTTAGAATCATCGTACATGAATCCAATCACTTTGCTGCTCCTGGTTTTTTGGCATTGATTTCATGGCTGAGGGATATTCCATCGTACATAAGTACCACAATTTTTTGAACCATTTTTATATTTCCTGGGATATTTAAGGTGTACCCAAGTTGAGGTTCTTGTAAGCAGTGCAGCCCCAAATTTGGGCGTTGCTCTGTCTTATTGAATTTCAGTTTTCCCAAGTTATATTTCCTAGACAGGAAGTGCCCTTGGCTCTGTAGCTCTGTTGTTTACTTGTTCTAGGGAACACAATGCACTCCTCCAGTGAGGCAGTTGGCAATTTACATCCCGCCCATCAGCATAACAAGGCTCCCTGTTCTCCAGGGCCTGTCTTGCCTTTCTGGTTTTTACACATTTTGTGGATGTCCCTTTTGACCGGTGGGAAGTGATACATCTTTGTAGTGCAGATTTGCATTGCCCACTTGCTTGCTTGGCCAAAAAGGGCGTATGCGTTTTCTCCTGAATATATTCAGGAGAAAACGCATACGCCCTTTTTGGCCAAGTGTGTCATTGTCGCAGTTCTGCCCCTCTTCCTGTGCTTTAAAGGCTCTTTCAACGTACCTCTTGAAATCTGTTTCCTGCTATTCTGCCTCGCTTTCAAATCCGCCCCGTTGCCTTCCCTCAACAGATTTTTGGACGATAGTTGTCCTTTATTACTCTGCCAGTTTGTGAAATGCTGTGCCCCTGAGCTCCATTTTTCAACTCGTTTTTTGTGAGCTGTACGCAAGTCCAAAATTTTGGTTCAGGACCTATACTCTTTCCCGGTGGGTGTCTGAGACTTTGGTTAATTCTTCTTCCTGCTGGGAAATTACAGTGACATGTGCCCGTCCAAATGCCGAACAGCTACTCTCTCATTTGTTCTCCCTCTTCCCTTCCATCCTCTGCCAATGTGGCCACCTGTGCGAACCAGGAGGTTAAATTTACTGTCTCTCCAAGTTGAGAGATTGATAGTAAAGCAGTTGGAAAGTGAAACCGGAGCACCAGGAGAGGGCTATTCGTTGAGTTTTAGAAACCTTTTGTATTCACAGTGTGTCCATTCTCTAGGTTTCCCGTAAATGTTATAGCTGTAGTAATATTCCCTTCAACCTGGAGAGTTGGGACCCATGGAATGGGGGCCATGCATTATTGCTTTATAGGGTCTGCATTTGCTCACCCAATCTCACCAATCCTCACAGTCCCAAGTGTCCAGCCTTATGCCACATCCAGCTGTCATTGTAGATAGGGTCATTCCAGGTTTCATCAGAGACCCTGAAGGAATTGTAAAGAATTTCCCTGTTTTTTGGTTGTGTTTTTGAAATTCCTTTTTATAGTGGGTTTGAGCTGATTCTCGCTGCCATGTTTATGCCAGTCTAAACACACTTGATTCCCTTACGGAGACATATCAATACATAGGTTTTAAGATTCTTACTAGTCAGATCTATTCCTCTGCGGGAAATATGGGTTTTTGAGTCCCTTTCAGTGAGGAAGGTGTAGGTCTTGTCTATTCCAAATTTGGTTTTACAAACGGTACCTGTGCGTATATCATACTCTGGTTTTATTCATCACCCCACCTCTCCTTCCCCCTTAAGCAGGAATAAGAGTGTTTTCTAAATGTGAGACTCTCTTCTCTTTCTTAACTCAGTTCATGTGTAGACATGTTTACAGGATCTCCTTAGTGATATCTTATGATAAGTTTCTTTTTCTGTGTGACTTATTTCACTTAGAATCATCGTACATGAATCCAATCACTTTGCTGCTCCTGGTTTTTTGGCATTGATTTCATGGCTGAGGGATATTCCATCGTACATAAGTACCACAATTTTTTGAACCATTTTTATATTTCCTGGGATATTTAAGGTGTACCCAAGTTGAGGTTCTTGTAAGCAGTGCAGCCCCAAATTTGGGCGTTGCTCTGTCTTATTGAATTTCAGTTTTCCCAAGTTATATTTCCTAGACTGGAAGTGCCCTTGGCTCTGTAGCTCTGTTGTTTACTTGTTCTAGGGAACACAATGCACTCCTCCAGTGAGGCAGTTGGCAATTTACATCCCGCCCATCAGCATAACAAGGCTCCCTGTTCTCCAGGGCCTGTCTTGCCTTTCTGGTTTTTACACATTTTGTGGATGTCCCTTTTGACCGGTGGGAAGTGATACATCTTTGTAGTGCAGATTTGCATTGCCCACTTGCTTGCTTGGCCAAAAAGGGCGTATGCGTTTTCTCCTGAATATATTCAGGAAATAACGCATACGCCCGTTTTGGCCAAGTGCATCATTGTCGAAGTTGTGCCCCTCTTCCTGTGCTTTTCAGGCGATTCCAAACTACCTCTTGAAATCTGCTTCCTGCTATTCTGCCTCACTTTCAAGTCCGCCTCGTTGCCTTCCCTCAACAGATTTTTGGACGATAGTTGTCCTTTATTACTCTGCCAGTTTGTGAATTGCTCTGCCCCTGAGCTCCATTTTTCAACTCGTTTTTTGTGAGCTGTACGCAAGTCCAAAATTTTGATTCAGGACCTATACTGGTTCCCGGTGGGTGGCTGAGGCTGTGTTTAATTCTTCTTCCTGCCGGGAAATTAGAATGACATGTGCCCGTTGAAATGCCTAACAGCTATTCTCTCATTGGTTCTCCCTCTTCCCTTCCATCCTCTGCCAAATTGGCAACCTGTGCGAACCAGGAGCTTAAAGGGTCTGTCTCTACACGTTGGGAGATTGATAGTAAAGCAGTTGGAAAGTCAAACCTGAGCACCAGGAGAGGGACTCTTCGTTGAAATTAGAAACATTTTGTATTCACAGTGTGTCCATCCTCTAGGTTTCCCATACATGTTATAGCTATAGTAATATTCCCTTCAACCTGGAGAGTTGGGACCCATGGAATGGGGGCCATTCATTTTTGCTTTAAAGGGTCTGCATTTGCTCACCCAATCTCACAAATCCTCTCAGTCCTAACTGTCCAGCCTTATACCACATCCAGCTGTCATTGTAGATAGGGTCACTCCAGGTTTCATCAGAGAACCTGAAGGAAATGTAAAGAATTTCCCTGTTTTTTGGATTTGTTTTTGAAATTCCTTTTTATAGTGGGTTTGAGCTGATTCACGCTGCCATGTTTATGCCAGTCTAGACACACTTGATTCCCTTATGGAGATATATCAATACACACGTTTTAAGTTTCTTACTAGTCAGGTCTATTCCTCTGCGGGAAATATGGGGTTTTGAGTCCCTTTCACTGAGGAAGGTGTTGGTCTTGTCTATTCCACAGTTGGTTTTAGAAATGGTACCTCTACTTATATCAAACTCTGGTTTTATGCATCACCCCACCTCTCCTTTCCCCTTAAGCAGGCATAAGAGTGTTTTCTAAATGTGAGACTCTGTTCTCTTTCCTAACTCAGTTCATGTGTAGCCATGTTTACTGGATCTTCATAAGTGATATCTTATGATAACTTTCTTTTTCTGTGTGACTTATTTCACTTAGAATCATCGTACCTGAATCCACTCACTTTGCTGCTCCTGGTCTTATGGCATTGATTTCATGGCTGAGGGATATTCAATCGTACATAAATACCACAGTTTTTTGAACCATTTTTATATTTCCTGGGATATTTAAGGTGTACCCACGTTGAGATTCTTGTAAGCCGTGCAGCCCTAAATTTGGGTGTGGTTCTTTCTTATTGATTTTCAGTTATCCCAAGGTATATTCCCTAGACTGGAAGTGCCCTTGGCTCTGTAGCTCTGTTGTTTTCTTGTTTTAGGGAACACAATGCACTCCTCCAGTGAGGCAGTTGGCAATTTACATCCCGCCCATCACCATAACAAGGCTCCATGTACTCCAGGGCCTGTCTTGCCTTTCTGGTTTTTACACATTTGTGGATGTCCCTTTTGACCGGTGGGAAGTGATACTTCTTTGTCGTGCAGATTTGCATTGCCCGCTTGCTTGCTTGGCCAAAAAGGGCGTATGCGTTTTCTCCTGAATATATTCAGGAGAAAACGCATACGCCCTTTTTGGCCAAGTGTGTCATTGTCGCAGTTCTGCCCCTCTTCCTGTGCTTTAAAGGCTCTTCCAACGTACCTCTTGAAATCTGTTTCCTGCTATTCTGCCTCGCTTTCAAATCCGCCTCGTTGCCTTCCCTCAACAGATTTTTGGACGATAGTTGTCCTTTATTACTCTGCCAGTTTGTGAAATGCTGTGCCCCTGAGCTCCATTTTTCAACTCGTTTTTTGTGAGCTGTACGCAAGTCCAAAATTTTGGTTCAGGACCTATACTCTTTCCCGGTGGGTGTCTGAGACTTTGGTTAATTCTTCTTCCTGCTGGGAAATTACAGTGACATGTGCCCGTCCAAATGCCGAACAGCTACTCTCTCATTTGTTCTCCCTCTTCCCTTCCATCCTCTGCCAATGTGGCCACCTGTGCGAACCAGGAGGTTAAATTTACTGTCTCTCCAAGTTGAGAGATTGATAGTAAAGCAGTTGGAAAGTCAAACCGGAGCACCAGGAGAGGGCTATTTGTTGAGTTTTAGAAACCTTTTGTATTCACAGTGTGTCCATTCTCTAGGTTTCCCGTAAATGTTATAGCTGTAGTAATATTCCCTTCAACCTGGAGAGTTGGGACCCATGGAATGGGGGCCATGCATTATTGCTTTATAGGGTCTGCATTTGCTCACCCAATCTCACCAATCCTCACAGTCCCAAGTGTCCAGCCTTATGCCACATCCAGCTGTCATTGTAGATAGGGTCATTCCAGGTTTCATCAGAGACCCTGAAGGAATTGTAAAGAATTTCCCTGTTTTTTGGTTGTGTTTTTGAAATTCCTTTTTATAGTGGGTTTGAGCTGATTCTCGCTGCCATGTTTATGCCAGTCTAAACACACTTGATTCCCTTACGGAGACATATCAATACATAGGTTTTAAGATTCTTACTAGTCAGATCTATTCCTCTGCGGGAAATATGGGTTTTTGAGTCCCTTTCAGTGAGGAAGGTGTAGGTCTTGTCTATTCCAAATTTGGTTTTACAAACGGTACCTGTGCGTATATCATACTCTGGTTTTATTCATCACCCCACCTCTCCTTCCCCCTTAAGCAGGAATAAGAGTGTTTTCTAAATGTGAGACTCTCTTCTCTTTCTTAACTCAGTTCATGTGTAGACATGTTTACAGGATCTCCTTAGTGATATCTTATGATAAGTTTCTTTTTCTGTGTGACTTATTTCACTTAGAATCATCGTACATGAATCCAATCACTTTGCTGCTCCTGGTTTTTTGGCATTGATTTCATGGCTGAGGGATATTCCATCGTACATAAGTACCACAATTTTTTGAACCATTTTTATATTTCCTGGGATATTTAAGGTGTACCCAAGTTGAGGTTCTTGTAAGCAGTGCAGCCCCAAATTTGGGCGTTGCTCTGTCTTATTGAATTTCAGTTTTCCCAAGTTATATTTCCTAGACAGGAAGTGCCCTTGGCTCTGTAGCTCTGTTGTTTACTTGTTCTAGGGAACACAATGCACTCCTCCAGTGAGGCAGTTGGCAATTTACATCCCGCCCATCAGCATAACAAGGCTCCCTGTTCTCCAGGGCCTGTCTTGCCTTTCTGGTTTTTACACATTTTGTGGATGTCCCTTTTGACCGGTGGGAAGTGATACATCTTTGTAGTGCAGATTTGCATTGCCCACTTGCTTGCTTGGCCAAAAAGGGCGTATGCGTTTTCTCCTGAATATATTCAGGAAATAACGCATACGCCCGTTTTGGCCAAGTGCATCATTGTCGAAGTTGTGCCCCTCTTCCTGTGCTTTTCAGGCGATTCCAATCTACCTCTTGAAATCTGCTTCCTGCTATTCTGCCTCACTTTCAAGTCCGCCTCGTTGCCTTCCCTCAACAGATTTTTGGACGATAGTTGTCCTTTATTACTCTGCCAGTTTGTGAATTGCTCTGCCCCTGAGCTCCATTTTTCAACTCGTTTTTTGTGAGCTGTACGCAAGTCCAAAATTTTGATTCAGGACCTATACTGGTTCCCGGTGGGTGGCTGAGGCTGTGTTTAATTCTTCTTCCTGCCGGGAAATTAGAATGACATGTGCCCGTTGAAATGCCTAACAGCTATTCTCTCATTGGTTCTCCCTCTTCCCTTCCATCCTCTGCAAAATTGGCAACCTGTGCGAACCAGGAGCTTAAAGGGTCTGTCTCTACACGTTGGGAGATTGATAGTAAAGCAGTTGGAAAGTCAAACCGGAGCACCAGGAGAGGGACTCTTCGTTGAAATTAGAAACATTTTGTATTCACAGTGTGTCCATCCTCTAGGTTTCCCATACATGTTATAGCTATAGTAATATTACCTTCAACCTGGAGAGTTGGGACCCATGGAATGGGGGCCATTCATTTTTGCTTTAAAGGGTCTGCATTTGCTCACCCAATCTCACAAATCCTCTCAGTCCCAACTGTCCAGCCTTATACCACATCCAGCTGTCATTGTAGATAGGGTCACTCCAGGTTTCATCAGAGAACCTGAAGGAAATGTAAAGAATTTCCCTGTTTTTTGGATTTGTTTTTGAAATTCCTTTTTATAGTGGGTTTGAGCTGATTCACGCTGCCATGTTTATGCCAGTCTAGACACACTTGATTCCCTTATGGAGATATATCAATACACACGTTTTAAGTTTCTTACTAGTCAGGTCTATTCCTCTGCGGGAAATATGGGGTTTTGAGTCCCTTTCACTGAGGAAGGTGTTGGTCTTGTCTATTCCACAGTTGGTTTTAGAAATGGTACCTCTACTTATATCAAACTCTGGTTTTATGCATCACCCCACCTCTCCTTTCCCCTTAAGCAGGCATAAGAGTGTTTTCTAAATGTGAGACTCTGTTCTCTTTCCTAACTCAGTTCATGTGTAGCCATGTTTACAGGATCTTCATAAGTGATATCTTATGATAACTTTCTTTTTCTGTGTGACTTATTTCACTTAGAATCATCGTACCTGAATCCACTCACTTTGCTGCTCCTGGTCTTATGGCATTGATTTCATGGCTGAGGGATATTCAATCGTACATAAATACCACAGTTTTTTGAACCATTTTTATATTTCCTGGGATATTTAAGGTGTACCCACGTTGAGATTCTTGTAAGCCGTGCAGCCCTAAATTTGGGTGTGGTTCTTTCTTATTGATTTTCAGTTATCCCAAGGTATATTCCCTAGACTGGAAGTGCCCTTGGCTCTGTAGCTCTGTTGTTTTCTTGTCTTAGGGAACACAATGCACTCCTCCAGTGAGGCAGTTGGCAATTTACATCCCGCCCATCACCATAACAAGGCTCCATGTACTCCATGGCCTGTCTTGCCTTTCTGGTTTCTCCACATTTGTGGATGTCCCTCTTGACCGGTGGGAAGTGATACTTCTTTGTCGTGCAGATTTGCATTGCCCGCTTGCTTGCTTGGCCAAAAAGGGCGTATGCGTTTTCTCCTGAATATATTCAGGAGAAAACGCATACACCCTTTTTGGCCAAGTGTGTCATTGTCGCAGTTCTGCCCCTCTTCCTGTGCTTTAAAGGCTCTTCCAACGTACCTCTTGAAATCTGTTTCCTGCTATTCTGCCTCGCTTTCAAATCCGCCCCGTTGCCTTCCCTCAACAGATTTTTGGACGATAGTTGTCCTTTATTACTCTGCCAGTTTGTGAAATGCTGTGCCCCTGAGCTCCATTTTTCAACTCGTTTTTTGTGAGCTGTACGCAAGTCCAAAATTTTGGTTCAGGACCTATACTCTTTCCCGGTGGGTGGCTGAGACTTTGGTTAATTCTTCTTCCTGCTGGGAATTTACAGTGACATGTGCCCGTCCAAATGCCGAACAGCTAATCTCTCATTTGTTCTCCCTCTTCCCTTCCATCCTCTGCCAATTTGGCAACCTGTGCGAACCAGGAGGTTAAAGTTACTGTCTCTCCAAGTTGAGAGATTGATAGTAAAGCAGTTGGAAAGTCAAACCGGAGCACCAGGAGAGGGAGTATTCGTTGAGTTTTAGAAACCTTTTGTATTCACAGTGTGTCCATTCTCTAGGTTTCCCATACATGTTATAGCTGTAGTAATATTCCCTTCAACCAGGAGAGTTGGGACCCATGGAATGGGGCCATGCATTTTTGGTTTAAAGGGTCTGCCTTTGCTCACCCAATCTCACCAATCCTCTCTGTCCCAAGTGTCCAGCCTTATACCACATCCAGCTGTCATTGTAGATAGGGTCTTCCAGGTTTCATCAGAGACCCTGAAGGAAATGGAAAGAATTTCCCTGTTTTTTGGTTTTGTTTTTGCAATTCCTTTATATAGTGGGTTTGAGCTGATTCTCGCTGCCATGTTTATGCCAGTCTAGACACACTTGATTCCCTTACAGAGACATATCAATACATAGGTTTTAAGATTCTTACTAGTCAGATGTATACCTTTGCGGTAAATATGGGGTTTTGAGTCCCTTTCACTGAGGAAGGTGTAGGTCTTGTCTATTCCACAGTTGGTTTTAGAAACGGTACCTGTGCTTATATCAAACTCTGGTTTTATGCATCACCCCACCTCTCCTTTCCCCTTAAGCAGGCATAAGAGTGTTTTCTAAATGTGAGACTCTGTTCTATTTCCTAACTCAGTTCATGTGTAGCCATGTTTACAGGATCTTCATAAGTGATATCTTATGATAAGTTTCTTTTTGTGTGTGACTTATTTCACTTAGAATCATCGTACCTGAATACAATCACTTTGCTGCTCCTGGTCTTTTCACATTGATTTCATGGCTGAGGGATATTCCATCGTACATAAGTACTACAATTTTTTGAACCATTTTTATATTTCCTGGGATATTTAAGGTGTACCCAAGTTGAGGTTCTTGTAGGCAGTGCAGCCATAAATTTGGGGGTGGCTCTGTCTTATTGATTTTCAGTTTTCCCAAGGTATATTCCCTAGACTGGAAGTGCCCTTGGCTCTGTAGCTCTGTTGTTTACTTGTTTTAGGGAACGCAATGCACTCTTCCAGTGAGGCATTTGGCAGTTTACATACCGCCCATCAGCATAACAAGGCTCCCTGTTCTCCAGGGCCTTTCTTGCCTTTCCGGTTTTTACACATTTGTGGATGTCCCTTTTGAACGGTGGGAAGTGATACTTCTTTGTAGTGCAGATTTGCATTGCCCGCTTGCTTGCTTGGCCAAAAAGGACGTATGCGTTTTCTCCTGAATATATTCAGGAGAAAACGCATACGCCCCTTTGGGCCTTGTGAGTCATTGACGAAATTGTGACCCTCTTCCTGTTCTTTAAAGGCGATTCCAACGTACCTCTTGAAATCTATTTCCTGCTATTCTGTCTCGCTTTCAAGTCCGCCTCGTTGCCTTCCCTCAACAGATTTTTGGACGATAGTTCTCCTTTATTACTCTGCCAGTTTGTGAATTGCTGTGCCCCTGAGCTCAATTTCTCAACTCGGTTTTTGTGAGCTGTACGCAAGTCCAAAATTTTAGTTCAGGACCTATACTGGTTCCCGGTGGTTGGCTGAGCATTTCGTTAATTCTTCTTCCTGCCGGGAAATTAGAGTGACATGTGCCCGTCCAAATGCCTAACAGCAACTCTCTCAATGGTTCTCCCACTTCCCTTCAATCCTCTGCAAAATTGGCAACCTGTGCAAACCAGGAGGTTAAAGGGGTTGTCTCTCCAAGTTGGGAGATTGATAGTAAAGCAGTTGGAAAGTCAAACCGGATCACCAGGAGAGGGACTACCCGTTGAGTTTTAGAAACCTTTTGTATTCAGTGTGTGTCCATTCTCTAGGTTTCCCGTACATGTTATAGCTGTAGTAATATTCCCTTCAACATGAAGAATTGAGACCCATGGAATGGGGGCCATGCATTTTTGCTTTAAATGGTCTGCATTTGCCCACCCAATCTCACCAATCCTCTCAGTCCCAAGTGTCCAGCCTTATGCCACATCCAGCTGTCATTGTAGATAGGGTCATTCCAGGTTTCATTAGAGAGCCTTAAGGAAATGTAAAGAATTTCCCGGTTTTTTGGTTTTGTATTTGAAATTCCTTGTTATAGTGGGTTTGAGCTGATTCTCGCTGCCATGTTTATGCCAGTCTAGACACACTTGATTCCCTTACAGAGACATATGAATACATAGGTTTTAAGATTCTTACTAGTCAGATCTATTCCTCTGCGCGAAATATCGGGTTTAGAGTCCCTTTCACTGACGAAGCTGTAGGTCTTGTCTATTCCACAGTTCGTTTTAGAAATGGTACCTGTACTTATATCAAACTCTGGTTTTATGCATCACCCCACCTCTCCTTTCCCCTTAAGCAGGCATAAGAGTGTTTTCTAAATGTGAGACTCTGTTCTCTTTCCTAACTCAGTTCATGTGTAGCCATGCTTACAGGATCTTCATAAGTGATATCTTATGATAAGTTTCTTGTTCTGTGTGATTTATTTCACTTAGAATCATCGTACCTGAATCCACTCATTTTGCTGCTCCTGGTCTTATGACATTGATTTCATGGCTGAGGGATATTCCATCGTACATAAATCCCCCAGTGTTTTTAACCATTTTTATATTTCCTGGGATATTTAAGGTGTACCCAAGTTGAGGTTCTTGTAAGCAGTGCAGCCCTAATTTGGGGGTGGCTCTGTCTTATTGATTTTCAGTTTTCCCAAGGTATATTCCCTAGACTGGAAGTGCCCTTGGCTCTGTAGCTCTGTTGTTTTCTTGTTTTAGGGAACACAATGCACTCCTCCAGTTAGGCAGTTGGCAATTTACATCCCGCCCATCAGCATAACACGGCTCCCTTTTCTCCAGGGCATGTCTTGGATTTCTGGTTTTTACACATTTGTGGATGTCCCTTTTGACTTGTGGGAAGTGATACTTCTTTGTAGTGCAGATTTGCATTGCCCGCTTGCTTGCTTGCCCAAAAAGGGCGTATGCGTTTTCTCCTAAATATATTCAGGAGAAAACGTATACGCCCTTTTTGGCCTAGTGCGTCATTTTCGAAGTTGTGCCCCTCTTCCTGTTCTTTAAAGGCGATTCCAACGTACCTCTTGAAATCTGTTTCCTGCTATTCTGCCTCGCTTTCAATTCCGCCTCGTTGCCTTCCGTCAACAGATTTTCAGACAATAGTTGTCCTTTATTACTCTGCCAGTTTGTGAATTGCTGTGTCCCTGAGCTCCATTTTTCAACTCGTTTTTTGTGAGCTGTACGCAAGTCCAAAATTTTGGTTCAGGACCTTTACTGGTTCCCGGTGTGTGGCTGAGACTCTGGTTAATTCTTCTTCCTGCCGGGAAATTAGAGTGACATGTGCCTGTCCAAATGCCTAACAGCTACTCTCTCATTGGTTCTCCCTCTTCCCTTCCATCCTCTGAAAAATTGGCCACCTGTGCGAACCAGGAGCTTAAAGGGGCTGTCTCTCCAATTTGGGAGATTGATAGGAAAGCAGTTGGAAAGTCAAACCGGAGCACCAGGAGAGGGACTATTCATTGTGTTTTAGAAACCTTTTGTATTCACAGTGTGTCCATTCTCTAGGTTTCCCGTACATGTTATAGCTGTAGTAATATTCCCTTCAACCTGGAGAGTTGGGACCCATGGAATGGGGGCCATGCATTTTTGCTTTAAAGGGTCTCCATTTGCTCACCCAATCTCACCAATCCTCTCAGTCCCAAGTGTCCAGCCTTATACCACATCCAGCTGTCATTGTAGATAGGGTCATTCCAGGTTTCATCAGAGACCCTGAAGGAATTGTAAATAATTTCCCTGTTTTTTGGTTTTGTTTTTGAAATTCCTTTTTATAGTGGGTTTAGTCTGATTCTCGCTGCCATGTTTATGCCAGTCTAGACACACTTGATTCCCTTACAGAGACATATCAATACATAGGTTTTAAGATTCTTACTAGTCAGATCTATTCCTCTGCGCGAAATACGGGGTTTAGAATCCCTTTCACTGAGGAAGCTGTAGGTCTTGTCTATTCCACAGTTCGTTTTAGAAATGGTACCTGTACTTATAACAAACTCTGGTTTTATGCATCACCCCACCTCTCCTTTCCCCTTAAGCAGGCATAAGAGTGTTTTCTAAATGTGAGACTCTGTTCTCTTTCCTAACTCAGTTCATGTGTAGCCATGCTGTCAGGATCTTCATAAGTGATATCTTATGATAGGTTTCTTGTTCTGTGTGAATTATTTCACTTAGAATCATCGTACCTGAATCCACTCACTTTGCTGCTCCTGGTCTTATGACATTGATTTTATGGCTGAGGGATATTCCATCGTACATAAATCCCATAGTTTTTTGAACCATTTTTATATTTCCTGGGATATTTAATTGTACCCAAGTTGAGGTTCTTGTAAGCAGTGCAGCCCTAATTTGGGGGTGGCTCTGTCTTATTGATTTTCAGTTTTCGCAAGGTATATTCCCTAGACTGGAAGTGCCCTTGGCTCTGTAGCTCTGTTGTTTTCTTGTTTTAGGGAACACAATGCAATCCTCCAGGTAGGCAGTTGGCAATTTACATCTCGCCCATCAGCATAACACGGCTCCCTTTTCTCCAGGGCCTGTCTTGCATTTCTGGTTTTTACACATTTGTGGATGTCCCTTTTGACTGGTGGGAAGTGATACTTCTTTGTAGTGCAGATTTGCATTGCCCTCTTGCTTGCTTGCCCAAAAAGGGCATATGCGTTTTCTCCTACATATATTCAGGAGAAAACGTATACGCCCTTTTTGGCCTAGTGCGTCATTGTCGAAGTTGTGCCCCTCTTCCTGTGCTTTAAAGGCGATTCCAACGTACCTCTTGAAATCTGTTTCCTGCTATTCTGCCTCGCTTTCAAGTCCGCCTCGTTGCCTTCTGTCAACAGATTTTTGGACTATAGTTGTCCTTTATTACTCTGCCAGTTTGTGAATTGCTGTGTCCCTGAGCTCCATTTTTCAACTCGTTTTTTGTGAGCTGTTCGCAAGTCCAAAATTTTGGTTCAGGAACTTTACTGGTTCCCGGTGGTTGGTGAGACTCTGGTTAATTCTTCTTCCTGCCGGGAAATTAGAGTGACATGTGCCCGTCCAAATGCCTAACAGCTACTCTCTCATTGGTTCTCCCTCTTCCCATCCATCCTCTGCAAAATTGGCAACCTGTGCGAACCAGGAGCTTAAAGGGGCTGTCTCTACAATTTGGGAGATTGATAGTAAAGAAGTTGGAAAGTGAAACAGGAGCACCAGGAGAGGGACTATTCGTTGAGTTTTAGAAACTTTCTGTATTCACAGTGTGTCCATTCTCTAGGTTTCCCATACATGTTATAGCTGTAGTAATATTCCCTTCAACCTGGAGAGATGGGACCCATGGAATATGGGCCATGCATTTTTGCTTTAAAGGGTCTGCACTTGCTCACCCAATCTCACCAATCCTCTCAGTCCCAAGTGCCCAGCCTTATACCATATCCAGCTGTCATTGTAGATAGGGTCATTCCAGGTTTCATCAGAGACCCTGAAGGAAATGTAAAGAATTTCCCTGTTTTTTGGTTTTGTTTGTGAAATTCCTTTTTATGGTGGGTTTGAGCTGATTGTCGCTGCCATGTTTATGCCAGTCTAGACCCACTTGATTCCGTTACAGAGACATATCAATACATAGGTTTTAAGATTCTTACTAGTCAGATCTATTCCTCTGTGGGAAATATGGGGTTTTGAGTCCCTTTCACTGAGGAAGGTGTAGGTCTTGTCTATTCCACAGTTGGTTTTATAAATGGTACCAGTACTTATATCAAACTCTGGTTTTATGCATCACCCCACCTCTCCTTTCCCCTTAAGCAGGCATAAGAGTGTTTTCTAAATGTGAGACTCTGTTCTATTTCCTAACACAGTTCATGTGTAGCCATGTTTACAGCATCTTCATAAGTGATATCTTATGATAAGTTTCTTTTTCTGTGTGACTTATTTCACTTAGAATCATCGTGCCTGAATCCACTCACTTTGCTGCTCCTGGTCTTATGACATTGATTTCATGGCTGAGGGATATTCCATCGTACATAAATACCACAGTTTTTTGAACCATTTTTATATTTCCTGGGATATTTAAGGTGTACCCACTTTGAGGTTCTTGTAAGCAGTGCAGCCCTAAATTTGGGGGTGGCTCTGTCTTATTGATTTTCAGTTTTCCCAAGGTATATTCCCTAGACTGAAAGTGCCCTTGGCTCTGTATCTCTGTTGTTTACTTGTTTTAGGGAACGCAATGCACTCCTCCAGTGAGGCAGTTGGCAATTTACATCCCGCCCATCAGCATAACAAGGCTCCCTGTTCTCCAGGGCATGTCTTGCCTTTCTGGTTTTTACACATATTTGGATGTCCCTTTTGTCCTGTGGGAAGTGATACTTCTTTGTAGTGCAGATTTGCATTGCCCGCTTGCTTGCTTGGCCAAAAAGGGCGTATGCGTTTTCTCCTGAATATATTCAGGAGAAAACGCATACGCCCCTTTTGGCCAAGTGCGTCACTGTCGATGTTGTACCCCTCTTCCTGTGCTTTAAAGGCTATTCCAATGTACGTCTTGGAATCTGTTTCCTGCTATTCTGTCTCGCTTTCAAGTCCGCCTCGTTGCCTTCCCTCAACAGATTTTTGGACGATAGTTGTCCTTTATTACTCTGCCAGTTTGTGAATTGTTGTGCCCCTGAGCTCCATTTTTCAACTCGTTTTTTTGTGAGCTGTACGCATGTCCAAAATTTTGGTTCAGGACCTATACTTGTTCCCGGTTGGTGGCTGAGACTCTGGTTAATTATTCTTCCTGCCGTGAAATTAGAGTGACATGTGCCCGTCCAACTGCCTAACAGCTACTCTCTCATTGGTTCTCCCTCTTCCCTTCTATCCTCTGCCAAATTGGCAACCTGTGCGAACCAGGAGGTTAAAGGGGTTGTCTCTCCAAGTTGGGAGATTGATAGTAAAGCAGTTGGAAAGTCAAACCGGATCACCAGGAGAGGGACTGCTCGTTGAGTTTTAGAAACCTTTTGTATTCACAGTGTGTCCATTCTCTAGGTTTCCCGTACATGTTATAGCTGTAGTAATATTCCCTTTAACATGAAGAGTTGGGACCCATGGAATGGGGGCCATGCATTTTTGCTTTAAAGGGTCTGCATTTGCTCACCCAATCTCACCAATCCTCTCAGTCCCAAGTGTCCAGGCTTATGCCACATCCAGCTGTCATTGTAGATAGGGTCATTCCAGGTTTCATTAGAGAGCCTTAAGGAAATGTAAAGAATTTCCCTGTTTTTTTGTTTTGTATTTGAAATTCCTTCTTATAGTGGGTTTGAGCTGATTCTCGCTGCCATGTTTATGCCAGTCTAGACACACTTTATTCCCTTACAGGGACATATCAATACATAGGTTTTAAGATTCTTAATAGTCAGATCTATTCCTCTGCGCGAAATATGGGGTTTAGAGTCCCTTTCACTGAGGAAACTGTAGGTCTTGTCTATTCCACAGTTCATTTTAGAAATGGTACCTGTACTTATATCAAACTCTGGTTTTATGCATCACCCCACCTCTTCTTTCCCCTTAAGCAGGCATAAGAGTGTTTTCTAAATGTGAGACTCTGTTCTCTTTCCTAACTCAGTTCATGTGTAGCCATGTTTACAGCATCTTCATAAGTGATATCTTATGATAAGTTTCTTGTTCTGTGTGATTTATTTCACTTAGAATCATCGTACCTGAATCCACTCTCTTTGCTGCTCCTGGTCTTATGACATTGATTTCATGGCTGAGAGATATTCCATCGTACATAAATACCACAGAATTTTGAACCATTTTTATATTTCCTGGGATATTTAAGGTGTACCCAAGTTGAGGTTCTTGTAAGCAGTGCAGCCCTAAATTTGGGGGTGGCTCTGTCTTATTGATTTTCAGTTTTCCCAAGGTATATTCCCTAGACTGGAAGGGCCCTTGGCTCTGTTGCTCTGTTATTTAATTGTTTTAGGGAACGCAATGCACTCCTCCAGTGAGACAGATGGCAATTTACATCCCGCCCATTAGCATAACAAGGCTCCCTGTTCTCCAGGGCCTGTCTTGCCTTTCTGGTTTTTACACATTTGTGGATGTCCGATTTGACCGGTGGGAAGTGATACTTCTTTGTAGTGCAGATTTGCATTGCCCGCTTGCCTGCTTGGCCAAAAAGGGCGTATGCTTTTTCTCCTGAATATATTCAGGAGAAAACGCTAATGCCCTTTTTGGCGAACTGCGTCATTGTCAAAGTTGTGCCCCTCTTCCTATGCTTTAAAGGCGATTCCAACGTACGTCTTGAAATCTGTTTCCTGCTATTCTGCCTCGCTTTCAAGTCCACCTCGTTGCCTTCCCTCAACAGATTTTTGGACGATAGTTGTCCTTTATTACTCTGTCAGTTTGAGAATTGCTGGGCCCTTGAGCTCCATTTTTCAACTCGTTTTTTGTGAGCTGTACGCAAGTCCAAAATTTTGGTTCAGGATCTATGCTGGTTCCCGGTGGGTTTCTGAGACTTTGGTTAATTCTTCTTCCTGCGGGAAATTAGAGTGACATATGCCCGTCCAAATGCCTATCAGCTACTCTCTCATTGGTTCTCCCTATTCCCTTCCATCCTCTGCCAAATTGGCAACCTGTGCGTACCAGAAGGTTAAAGGTGTTGTCTCTCAATGTTGGGAGATTGATAGTAAAGCAGTTGGAAAGTCAAACCGGAGCACCAGGTGAGGGACTACTCGTTGAGTTTTAGAAACCTTTTGTATTAACATTGTGTCCATTCTCTAGGTTTCCCGTACATGTTATAGCTGTAGTAATATTCCCTTCAACATGGAGAGTTGGGACCCATGGAATGGGGGCCATTCATTTTTGCTTTAAAGGGTCTGCATTTGCTCACCCAATCTCACCAATCCTATCAGTCCCAAGTGTCCAGCCTTATGCCACATCCAGCTGTCATTGTAGATAGGGTCATTCAAGGTTTCTTCAGAGACCCTGAAGGAATTGTAAAGAATTTCCCTGTTTTTTGGTTTTGTTGTTGAAACTCCTTTTTATAGTGGGTTTGAGCTGATTCTCGCTGCCATGTTTATGCCAGTCTACACACTTAAATCCCTTACGGAGACATAGCAATACATAGGTTTTAGGATTGTTTCTAGTCAGATCTATTCCTCTGCGGGAAATATGTTGTTTTGAGTCTCTTTCACTGAGGAAGGTGTAGGTCTTGTCTATTCCACAGTAGGTTATAGAAATTGTACCTGTGCTTATATCAAATTCTGGTTTTATGCATCACCCCACCTGTCCTCCCCCCTTAAGCAGGCATAACAGAGTTTTCTAAATGTGAGACTCTGTTCTCTTTCCTAACTCAGTTCATGTGTAGCCATGTTTACAGGATCTTCATAAGTGATATCTTATGATAAGTTTCTTTTTCTGTGTGACTTATTTCACATAGAATCATCGTACCTGAATCCACTCACTTTGGTACTCCTGGTCTTATGACATTGATTTCTTGGCTGAGGGATATTCAATCGTATATAAATAACACAGTATTTTGAACCATTTTTGTATTTCCTGGGATATTTAATGTGTACCCAAGTTGAGGTTCTTGTAAGCAGTGCAGCCCTAAATTTGGGGGTGGCTCTGTCTTATTGATTTTCAGGTTTCCCAAGGTATATTCCCTAGACTGGAAGTGCCCTTGGCTCTGTAGCTCTGTTGTTTATTGTTTTGGGGAACGCAATGCACTGCTCCAGTGAGGCAGTTGTCAACTTACATCCCGCCCATCAGCATAACAAGGCTCCCTGTTCTCCAAGGCCTGTCTTGCCTTTCTGGTTTTTACACATTTTGTGGATGTCCCTTTTGACCGGTGGGATGTGATACTTCTTTGTAGAGCAGCTTTGCATTGCCCGCTTGCTTGCTTGGCCAAAAAGGGCGTATGCGTTTTCTCCTGAATATATTCAGGGGAAAATGCATACGCCCTTTTTGGCCAAGTGCGTCATTGTCGAAGTTGTGCCCCTCTTACTGTGCTTTAAAGGCGATTCCAACGTACCTCTTGAAATCTGTTTCCTGCTATTCTGCCTCGCTTTCAAGTCCGCCTCGTTGCATTCCCTCAAGAGATTTTTGGACAATAGTTGTCCTTTATTACTCTGCCAGTTTGAGAATTGCTGTGCCCCTGAGCTCCATTTTACAAGTCGTTTTTTTGTGAGCTGTACACAAGTCCAAAATTTTGGTTCAGGACATTTACTGGTTCCCGGTGGGTGGCTGAGGCTTTGGTTAATTCTTCTTCCTGCCGGGAAATTAGAGTGACATGTGCCCGTCCAAATGCCAAACAGCTACTCTCTCTCTGGTTCTCCCTCTTCCCTTCCATCCTCTGCCAAATTGGCAAACTGTGCGAACCAGGAGGTTAAAGGGGTTGTCTCTCCAAGTTGGGAGATTGATAGTAAAGCAGTTTGAAAGTCAAACTAGAGCACCAGGAGAGGGACTACTCGTTGAGTTTTAGAAACCTTTTGTATTAACATTGTGTCCATTCTCTAGGTTTCCCGTACATGTTATAGCTGTAGTAATATTCCCTTCAACATGGAGAGTTGGGACCTACAGAATGGGGGCCATGCATTTTTGCTTTAAAGGGTCTGCATTTGCTCACCCAATCTCACCAATCCTATCAGTCCCAAGTGTCCAGCCTTATGCCACATCCAGCTGTCCTTGTAGATAGGGTTATTTCAGGTTTCATCAGAGACCCTGAAGGAATTGTAAAGAATTTCCCTGTTTTTTGGTTTTGTTTTTGAATTTCATTTTTATAGTGGGTTTGAGCTGATTCTCGCTGCCATGTTTATGCCAGTCTAGAAACACCTGATTCCCTTACGGAGACATATCAATACATAGGTTTTAAGATTCTTACTAGTGAGCTCTATTACTGTGCGGGAAATATGGGGTTTTGAGTCCCTTTCACTGAGGAAGGTGTAGGTCTTGTCTATTCCACAGTTGGTTTTAGAAACGGTAACTGTGCTTATATCAAACTCTGGTTTTATGCATCACCCCACTCTCCTTCCCCCTTAAACAGGCATAACAGTGTTTTCTAAATGTGAGACTCTGTTCTCTTTCCTAACTCAGTTCATGTGTAGCCATGTTTACAGGATCTTCATAAGTGATATCTTATGATAAGTTTGTTTTTCTGTGTGACTTATTTCACTTAGAATCATCGTACCTGAATCCACTCACTTTGCTGCTCCTGGTATTATGACATTGATTTCATGGCTGAGGGATATTCCATCGTACGTAAGTACCACAATTTTTTGAACCATTTTTATATTTCCTGGGATATTTAAGGTGTACCAAAGTTGAGGTTCTTGTAAGCAGTGCATCCCTAAATTTGGGGGTGGCTCTGTCTTATTGATTTTCAGTTTTCCAAGGTACATTCCCTAGACTGGAAGTGCCCTTGGCTCTGTAGCTCTGTTGTTTACTTGTTTTAGGGAACACAATGCACTCTTCCAGTGAGGCCATTGGCAATTTACATCCCGCCTTTCAGAATAACAAGGCTCCCTGTTCTCCAGGGCCTGTCTTGCCTTTCTGGTTTTTACACATTTAGTGGCTGACTCTTTTAACAGGTGGGAAGTGATACTTCTTTGTAGTGCAGATTTGCATTGCCCCCTTGCTTGCTTGGCCAAAAAGGGCGTATGCGTTTCCTCCTGAATATATTCAGGAGAAAACGCATACGCCCTTTTTGGCCAAGTGCGTCATTTTCGAAGTTGTGCCCCTCTTCCTGTGCTTTAAAGGCGATTCCAACGTACCTCTTGAAATCTGTTTCCTGCTATTCTGCCTTGCTTTCAAGTCCGCCTCGTTGCCTTCCCTCAACAGATTTTAGGACGATAGTTGTCCTTTATTACTCTGCCAGGTTGTGAATTGCTGTACCCCTCAACTCAAGTTTTCAACTCGTTTTTGGTGAGCTCTACGCAAATCCAAAATTATGGTTTAGGACCTATACTGGTTCCGGGTGGGTGTCTGAGACTTTGGTTAATTCTTCTTCCTGCTGGGAAATTAGAGTGACATGTGCCCTTCCAAATGCCTTACAGCTAATCTCTCATTGGTTCTCCCTCTTCCCTTCCATCCTCTGCCAAATTGGCAACGAGTGCGAACCAGGAGGTTAAAGGGGCTGTCTCTCCAAGTTGGGAGATTGATAGTAAAGCAGTTGGAATGTCAAACCCGAGCACCAGGAGAGGGAGTATTCGTTGAGTTTTAGAAACGTTTTTTATTCACAGAGTGTATATTCTCTATGTTTCCCGTACATGTTATAGCTGTAGAAATATTCCCTTTAACCTGGAGAGTTGGGACTCATGGAATGGGGGCCATGCATTTTTGCTTTAAAGGGTCTGCATTTGCTCACCCAATCTCACCAATCCTCTCAGTCCCAAGTGTCCAGCTTTATGCCACATCCAGCTGTCATTGTAGATAGGGTCATTCCAGGTTTCATCAGAGACCCTGAAGGAATTGTAAAGAATTTCCCTGTTTTTTGGTTTTGTTTTTGAAATTCCTTTTTATAGTGGGTTTGAGCTGATTCTCGCTGCCATGTTTATGCCGGTCTAGACACACTTGATTCCCTTACGGAGACATATCAATACATAGGTTTTAAGATTCTTACTTGTCAGATCTATTCATCTGCAGGGAATATGGGGTTTTGAGTCCCTTTCACTGTGGAATGTGTAGGTCTTGTCTATTCCACAATTGGTTTTAGAAATGGTACCTGTACTTATAACAAACTCTGGTTTTATGCATCACCCCTCCTCTCCTTTCCCCTTAAGCAGGCATAAGAGTGTTTTCTAAATGTGAGACTCTGTTCTCTTTCCTAACTCAGTTCATGTGTAGCCATGTTTACAGGATCTTCATAAGTGATATCTTATGATAAGTTTCTTTTTCTGAGTGAATTATTTCACTTAGAATCATCGTACCTGAATCCACTCACTTTGCTGCTCCTGGTCTTATGACATTGATTTCATAGCTGAGGGATATTCCATCGTACGTTAGTACCACACTTTTTTGAACCATTTTTATATTTCCTGGGATATTTAAGGTGTACCCACTTTGAGGTTCTTGTAAGCAGTGCAGCCCTTCATTTGGGGGTGGCTCTGTCTTATTGATTTAAAGATTTCCCAAGGTATATTCCCTAGAATGGAAGTGCCCTTGGCTCTATAGCTCTGTTGTTTACTTGTTTTAGGGAACGCAATGCACTCCTCCAGTGAGGCAGTTGGCAATTTACATCCCGCCCATTAGCATAACAAGGCTCCCGGTTCTCCAGGGCATGTCTTGCCTTTCTGGTTTTTACACATTTGTGGATGTCCCTTTTGACCGGTGGGAAGTGATACTTCTTTGTAGTGCAGATTTGCATTGCCCGCTTGCTTGCTTGGCCAAAATGGGCGTATGCGTTTTCTCCTGAATATATTCAGGAGAAAACGCATACTCCCTTTTTGCCCAAGTGCGTCATTGTCGAAGTTGTGCCCCTCTTCCTGTGCTTTAAAGGCGATTCCAACGTACCTCTTGAAAACTGTTTCCTGCTATTCTGCCTTGCTTTCAAGTCCGCCTCGTTGCCTTCCCTCAGCAGATTTTCGGACGATAGTTGTCCTTTATTGCTCTGCCAGTTTGTGAATTGCTGTGCCCCTGAGCTCCATTTTTCAACTCGTTTTTTGTGAGCTGTTCGCAAGTCCAAAATTTTGGTTCAGGACCCTTACTGGTTCCCGGTGGGTGGCTGAGACTGTGTTTAATTATTCTTCCTGCCGGGAAATTATAGTGACATGTGCCCGTCCAAATGCCTAAGAGCTACTCTCTCATTGGTTCTCCCTATTCCCTTCCATCCTCTGCCAAATTGGCAACCTGTGCGAACCAGGAGCTTCAAGGGTCTGTCTCTCCAATTTGGGAGATTGATAGTAAAACAGTTGGAAAGTCAAATCGGAGCAGCAGGAGAGGGACTATTCGTTGAGTTTTAGAAACCTTTTATATTCACAGTGTGTCCATTCTCTAGGTTTCCCGTACATGTTATAGCTGTAGTAATATTCCCTTCAACCTGGAGAGTTGGGAGCCAAGGAATGGGGGCAATGCATTTTTGCTTTAAAGGTTCTGCATTTGCTCACCCAATCTCACCAATCCTCTCAGTCCCAAGTGTCCAGCCTTATACCACATCCAGCTGTCATTGTAGATAGGGTCATTCCAGGATTCATCAGAGACCCTGAAGGATTTGTAAAGAATTTCGCTGTTATTTGGTTTTGTTTTTGAAATTCCTTTTTATAGTGGGTTTGAGCTGATTCTCGCTGCCATGTTTATGCCAGTCTAGACACACTTGATTCCCTTACAGAGACATATCAATACATAGGTTTTAAGATTCTTACTAGTCAGATCTATTCCTCTGCGCGAAATATGGGGTTTAGAGTCTCTTTCCCTGAGGAAGCTGTGGGTCTTGTCTATTCCACAGTTCGTTTTAGAAATGGTACCTGTACTTATATCAAACTCTGGTTTTATGCATCACCCCACCTCTCCTTCCCCCTTAAGCAGGCATAAGAGTGTTTTATAAATGTGAGACTCTGTTCTCTTTCCTAACTCAGTTCATGTGTAGCCATGTTTACAGGATCTTCAAAAGTGATATTTTATGATAAGTTTCTTTTTCTGTGTGACTTATTTCACTTAGAATCATCGTACCTGAATCCACTCACTTTGCTGCTCCTGGTCTTATGACATTGATTTCATGACTGAGGGATATTCCATCGTACATAAATACATCAGTATTTGGAACCATTTTTATATTTCCTGGTATATTTAAGGTGTACCCAAGTTGAGATTCTTGTAAACATGCAGCCCTAAATATGGGGGTGGCCCTGTCTTATTGATTTTCAGTTTTCCCAAGGTATATTCCCTAGACAGGAAGTGCACATGGCTCAGTAGCTCTGTTGTTTACTTGTTTTAGGGAACGCAATGCTCTCCTCCAGTGAGGCAGAGGGCAATTTACATCCCGCCCATCAGCATAACAAGGCTCCCTTTTCTCCAGGGCCTGTCTTGCCTTTCTGGTTTTTACACATTTGTGGATATCCCTTTTGACCGCTGGGAAGTGATACTTCTTTGTAGTGCAGATTTGCATTGCCCGCTTGCTTGCTTGGCCAAAAAGGGCGTATGCGTTTTCTCCTGAATATATACAGGAGAAAACGCATACGCCCTTTTTGGCCTAGTGCGTCATTGTCGAAGTTGTGCCCCTCTTCCTGTGCTTTAAAGGCGATTCCAACGTACCTCTTGAAATCTGTTTCCTGCTATTCTGCCTCGCTTTCAAGTCCGTCTCGTTGCCTTCCCTCAACAGATTTTTGGACGATAGTTGTCCTTTATTACTCTGCCAGTTTGTGAATTGCTGTGCCCCTGAGGTCAATTTTTCAACTCGTTTTTTGTGAGCCGTACGCAAGTCCAAAATTTTGGTTCAGAACCTATACTGGTTCCCGGTGGGTTCCTGAGCCTTTGGTTAATTCTTCTTCCTGCCGGGAAATTAGAGTGACATGTGCCCGTCCAAATGCCTAACAGCTACTCTCTCATTGGTTCTCCCTCTTCGCTTCCATCCTCTGCAAATTTGGCAACATGTGGGAACCAGGAGCTTAAAGAGGCAGTCTCTACAATTTGGGAGATTGATAGTAAAGCAGTTGGAAAGTCAAACCGGAGCACCAGGAGAGGGACTATTCTTTGAGATTTAGAAACCTTTTGTATCACAGTGTGTCCATTCTCTAGGTTTCCCAAACATGATATAGCTGTAGTAATATTCCCTTCAACCTGGAGAGTTGGGACCCATGGAATTGGGGCCATGCATTTTTGCTTTAAAGGGTCTGCATTTGCTCACCCAATCTCACCAATCCTCTCAGTCCCAAGTGTCCAGCCTTATACCACATCCAGCTGTCATTGTAGTTAGGGTCATTCCAGGTTTCATCAGAGACCCTGAAGGAATTGTAAAGAATTTCCCTGTTTTTTGGTTTTGTTTTTGAAATTCCTTTTTATAGTGGGTTTGAGCTGATTCTCGCTGCCATGTTTATGCCAGTCTAGACACACTTGATTCCCTTACGGAGACATATCAATACATAGGTTTTAAGATTCTTACTTGTCAGATCTATTCATCTGCAGGGAATATGGGGTTTTGAGTCCCTTTCACTGTGGAATGTGTAGGTCTTGTCTATTCCACAATTGGTTTTAGAAATGGTACCTGTACTTATAACAAACTCTGGTTTTATGCATCACCCCTCCTCTCCTTTCCCCTTAAGCAGGCATAAGAGTGTTTTCTAAATGTGAGACTCTGTTCTCTTTCCTAACTCAGTTCATGTGTAGCCATGTTTACAGGATCTTCATAAGTGATATCTTATGATAAGTTTCTTTTTCTGAGTGAATTATTTCACTTAGAATCATCGAACCTGAATCCACTCACTTTGCTGCTCCTGGTCTTATGACATTGATTTCATAGCTGAGGGATATTCCATCGTACGTAAGTACCACACTTTTTTGAACCATTTTTATATTTCCTGGGATATTTAAGGTGTACCCAAGTTGAGGTTCTTGTAAGCAGTGCAGCCCTTAATTTGGGGTTGGCTCTGTCTTATAGATTTTCAGTTTTCCCAAGGTATATTCACTAGACTGGAAGTGCCATTGGCTCTGTAGCTCTGTTGTTTACTTGTTTAAGGAACACATTACACTCCTCCAGTGAGGCAGTTGGCAATTTACATCCCGCCCATCAGCATAACAATGCTCCCTGTTCTCCAAGGCCTGTCTTGCCTTTCTGGGTTTCACATTTTGCGGATGTACCTTTTGACCGGAGGGAAGTGATACTTCTTTGTAGTGCAGATTGGCATTGCCCGCTTGCTTGCGTGGCCAAAAAGGGCATATGCGTTTTCTCCTAAATATATTCAGGAGAAAACGCATACGCCCTTTTTGGCCAAGTGCATCATTGTCGAACTTGTGCCCCTCTTCCTGTGCTTTAAATGCGATTCCAACGTACCTCTTGAAATCTGTTTCCTGCTATTCTGCCTCGCTTTCAAGTCCGCCTCGTTGCCTTCCCTCAAAAGATTTTTGGACGATAGTTGTCCTTTATTACTCTGCCAGTTTGTGAATTGCTGTGCCCCTGAGCTCCATTTTTCAACTTGTTTTTTGTGAGCTGTACGCAAGTCCTAAATTTTGGTTCAGGACCTATACTGGTTCCCGGTGGGTGGCTGAGACTCTGGTTAAATCTTCTTCCTGCCGGGAAATTAGAGTGACATGTGCCCGTCCAAATGCCTAACAGCTTCTCTCTCATTGGTTCTCACACTTCCCTTCCATCGTCTGCCAAATTGGCAACCTGTGCGAACCAGGAGGTTAAAGGGGTTGTTCTCCAAGTTGGGAGATTGATAGTAAAGCAGTTGGAAAGTCAAACTGGAGCACCAGGTGAGGGACTACTCGTTGAGTTTTAGAATCCTTTTGTATTCACAGTGTGTCCATTCTCTAGGTTTCCCGTACATGTTATAGTTGTAGTAATATTCACTTCAACATGGAGAGTTGGGACCCATGGAATGGGGGCCATGCATTTTTGCTTTAAAGGTTCTGCATTTGCTCACCCAATCTCACCAATCCTCTCAGTCCCAAGTGTCCAGCCTTATGTCACATCCAGCTGTCATTGTAGATAGGGTCATTGCAGGTGTCATCAGAGACCCTGAAGGAAATGTATAGAATTTCACGGTTTTTTTGTTTTGTTTTTGAAATTCCTTTTTACAGTGGGTTTGAGCTGATTCTCGCTGCCATGTTTATGCCAGTCTAGACACACTTGATTCCCTTACAGTGACATATCAATACATAGGTTTTAAGATTCTTACTAGTCAGATCTATTCCTCTGCGGGAAATATGGGGTTTTGAGTCCCTTTCACTGAGGAAGGTGTAGGTCTTGTCTATTCCAAAGTTGGTTTTAGAAATGGTACCTGTGCTTATGTCAAACTCAGGTTTTATGCATCACCCCACTTCTCCTTCCCCCTTAAGCAGGCATAAGAGTGTTTTCTAAATGTGAGACTCTGTTCTCTTTCATAACTCAGTTCATGTGCAGCCATGTTAACAGGATCTTCATAAGGGATATCTTATGATAAGTTTCTTTTCCTGTGTGACTTATTTCACTTAGTATCATCGTACCTGAATCCACTCAGTTTGCTGCTCCTGGTCTAATGACATTGATTTTATGGTTGAGGTATATTCCATCGTACATAAGTACTTCAATTTTTTGAACCATTTTTATATTTCCTGGGATATTTAATGTGTACACAAGTTGAGATTCTTATAAGCAGTGCAGCCTTAAATTTGGGGGTGGCACTGTCTTATTGATTTTCAGTATTCCGAAGGTATATTCCCTGGACTGGAAGTGCCCTTGGCTCTGTAGCTCTGTTGTTTACTTGTTTTAGGGAACGCAATGCACTCCTCCAGTGAGGCAGTTGGCAATTTACATCCCGCCCATCAGCATAACAAGGCTCCCTGTTCTCCAGGGCCTGTCTTGCCTTTCTGGTTTTTACACATTTGTGGATGTCCCTTTTGACCAGTGGGAAGTGATACTCCTTTGTAGTGCAGATTTTCATTGCCCGCTTGCTTGCTTGGCCAAAAAGGTCGTATGCATTTTTTCCTGAATATATTCAGGAGAAAATGCGTACGCACCTTTGGCCAAGTGCGTCATTGTCGAAGTTGTGCCCCTCTTCATGTGCTTTAAAGGCGATTCCAACGTACCTCTTGAAATCTGTTTCCTGCTACTCTGCCTCACTTTCAAGTCCACATCGTTGCCTTCCCTCAACAGATTTTTGGACGATAGTTGTCCTTTATTACTCTGCCAGTTTGTGAATTGCTGTGCCCCTGAGCTCAATTTTTCAAATCGTTTTTACTGAGCTGTACACAAGTCCAAAATTGTGGTTCACGACCTATACTGGTTCCCAGTAGGTGGCAGAGACTTTGGTTAATTCTTCTTCCTGCCGTGAAATTAGAGTGACATGTGACCGTCCAAATGCCTAAAAGCTACTCTCTCTTTGGTTCTCCCTCTTCCATTCCATCCTCTGCAAAATTGGCAACCTGTGCGAACCAGGAGTTTAAAGGGTTGTCTCTCCAATTTGGGAGATTGATAGTAAAGCAGTTGGAAAGTCAAACCGGAGCACCAGGAGAGGGACTATTCGTTGAGTTTATAAACATTTCGTATTCACAGTGTGTCCATTCTCTAGGTTTCCCGTACATGTTATAGCTGTAGTAATATTCCCTTCAACCTGGAGAGTTGGGACCCAAGGAATGTGGGCCATGCATTTTTGCTTTAAAGGGTCTGCAATTGCTCACCCAATCTCACCAATACTCTCAGTCCCAAGTGTCCAGCCTTATACCATATCCAGCTGTCATTGTAGATAGGGTCATTCCAGGTTTCATCAGAGAGCCTGAAGGATTTGTAAAGAATTTCCCTGTTTTTTTGGTTTTGTTTTTGAAATTCATTTTTATAGTGGGATTGAGCTGATTCTCGCTGCCATGTTTATGCAAGTCTAGACACACTTGATTCCCTTACAGAGACATATGAATACATAGGTTTTAAGATTCTTACTAGTCAGATCTATTCCTCTGCGGGAAATATGGGGTTTTCAGTCCCTTTCACTGAGGAAGGTGTAGGTCTTGTCTATTCCAAAGTTGGTTTTAGAAATGGTACCTGTGCTTATGTCAAACTCTGGTTTTATGCATCACCCCACCTCTCCTTCCCCCTTAAGCAGGCATAAGAGTGTTTTCTAAATGTGAGACTCTGTTCTCTTTCCTAACTCAGTTCATGTGCAGCCATGTTAACAGGATCCTCATAAGGGATATCTTATGATAAGTTTCTTTTTCTGTGTGACTTATTTCACTTAGAATCATCGTACATGAATCCACTCACTTTGCTGCTCCTTGTCTTATGACATTGATTTCATAGCTGAGGGATATTCCATCGTACATAAATACCACAGTTTTTTGAACCATTTTTATATTTCCTGGGATATTTAAGGTGTACCCACTTTGAGGTTCTTGTAAGCAGTGCAGCCCTTCATTTGGGGGTGGCTCTGTCTTATTGATTTAAAGATTTCCCAAGGTATATTCCCTAGAATGGAAGTGCCCTTGGCTCTATAGCTCTGTTGTTTACTTGTTTTAGGGAACGCAATGCACTCCTCCAGTGAGGCAGTTGGCAATTTACATCCCGCCCATTAGCATAACAAGGCTCCCGGTTCTCCAGGGCATGTCTTGCCTTTCTGGTTTTTACACATTTGTGGATGTCCCTTTTGACCGGTGGGAAGTGATACTTCTTTGTAGTGCAGATTTGCATTGCCCGCTTGCTTGCTTGGCCAAAATGGGCGTATGCGTTTTCTCCTGAATATATTCAGGAGAAAACGCATACTCCCTTTTTGCCCAAGTGCGTCATTGTCGAAGTTGTGCCCCTCTTCCTGTGCTTTAAAGGCGATTCCAACGTACCTCTTGAAAACTGTTTCCTGCTATTCTGCCTTGCTTTCAAGTCCGCCTCGTTGCCTTCCCTCAGCAGATTTTCGGACGATAGTTGTCCTTTATTGCTCTGCCAGTTTGTGAATTGCTGTGCCCCTGAGCTCCATTTTTCAACTCGTTTTTTGTGAGCTGTTCGCAAGTCCAAAATTTTGGTTCAGGACCCTTACTGGTTCCCGGTGGGTGGCTGAGACTGTGTTTAATTATTCTTCCTGCCGGGAAATTATAGTGACATGTGCCCGTCCAAATGCCTAAGAGCTACTCTCTCATTGGTTCTCCCTATTCCCTTCCATCCTCTGCCAAATTGGCAACCTGTGCGAACCAGGAGCTTCAAGGGTCTGTCTCTCCAATTTGGGAGATTGATAGTAAAGCAGTTGGAAAGTCAAATCGGAGCAGCAGGAGAGGGACTATTCGTTGAGTTTTAGAAACCTTTTATATTCACAGTGTGTCCATTCTCTAGGTTTCCCGTACATGTTATAGCTGTAGTAATATTCCCTTCAACCTGGAGAGTTGGGAGCCAAGGAATGGGGGCAATGCATTTTTGCTTTAAAGGGTCTGCATTTGCTCACCCAATCTCACCAATCCTCTCAGTCCCAAGTGTCCAGCCTTATACCACATCCAGCTGTCATTGTAGATAGGGTCATTCCAGGATTCATCAGAGACCCTGAAGGATTTGTAAATAATTTCGCTGTTATTTGGTTTTGTTTTTGAAATTCCTTTTTATAGTGGGTTTGAGCTGATTCTCGCTGCCATGTTTATGCCAGTCTAGACACACTTGATTCCCTTACAGAGACATATCAATACATAGGTTTTAAGATTCTTACTAGTCAGATCTATTCCTCTGCGCGAAATATGGGGTTTAGAGTCTCTTTCCCTGAGGAAGCTGTGGGTCTTGTCTATTCCACAGTTCATTTTAGAAATGGTACCTGTACTTATATCAAACTCTGGTTTTATGCATCACCCCACCTCTCCTTCCCCCTTAAGCAGGCATAAGAGTGTTTTATAAATGTGAGACTCTGTTCTCTTTCCTAACTCAGTTCATGTGTAGCCATGTTTACAGGATCTTCAAAAGTGATATTTTATGATAAGTTTCTTTTTCTGTGTGACTTATTTCACTTAGAATCATCGTACCTGAATCCACTCACTTTGCTGCTCCTGGTCTTATGACATTGATTTCATGACTGAGGGATATTCCATCGTACATAAATACATCAGTATTTGGAACCATTTTTATATTTCCTGGTATATTTAAGGTGTACCCAAGTTGAGATTCTTGTAAACATGCAGCCCTAAATATGGGGGTGGCCCTGTCTTATTGATTTTCAGTTTTCCCAAGGTATATTCCCTAGACAGGAAGTGCACATGGCTCAGTAGCTCTGTTGTTTACTTGTTTTAGGGAACGCAATGCTCTCCTCCAGTGAGGCAGTTGGCAATTTACATCCCGCCCATCAGCATAACAAGGCTCCCTTTTCTCCAGGGCCTGTCTTGCCTTTCTGGTTTTTACACATTTGTGGATATCCCTTTTGACCGCTGGGAAGTGATACTTCTTTGTAGTGCAGATTTGCATTGCCCGCTTGCTTGCTTGGCCAAAAAGGGCGTATGCGTTTTCTCCTGAATATATACAGGAGAAAACGCATACGCCCTTTTTGGCCTAGTGCGTCATTGTCGAAGTTGTGCCCCTCTTCCTGTGCTTTAAAGGCGATTCCAACGTACCTCTTGAAATCTGTTTCCTGCTATTCTGCCTCGCTTTCAAGTCCGTCTCGTTGCCTTCCCTCAACAGATTTTTGGACGATAGTTGTCCTTTATTACTCTGCCAGTTTGTGAATTGCTGTGCCCCTGAGGTCAATTTTTCAACTCGTTTTTTGTGAGCCGTACGCAAGTCCAAAATTTTGGTTCAGAACCTATACTGGTTCCCGGTGGGTTCCTGAGCCTTTGGTTAATTCTTCTTCCTGCCGGGAAATTAGAGTGACATGTGCCCGTCCAAATGCCTAACAGCTACTCTCTCATTGGTTCTCCCTCTTCGCTTCCATCCTCTGCAAATTTGGCAACATGTGGGAACCAGGAGCTTAAAGAGGCAGTCTCTACAATTTGGGAGATTGATAGTAAAGCAGTTGGAAAGTCAAACCGGAGCACCAGGAGAGGGACTATTCTTTGAGATTTAGAAACCTTTTGTATCACAGTGTGTCCATTCTCTAGGTTTCCCAAACATGATATAGCTGTAGTAATATTCCCTTCAACCTGGAGAGTTGGGACCCATGGAATTGGGGCCATGCATTTTTGCTTTAAAGGGTCTGCATTTGCTCACCCAATCTCACCAATCCTCTCAGTCCCAAGTGTCCAGCCTTATACCACATCCAGCTGTCATTGTAGTTAGGGTCATTCCAGGTTTCATCAGAGACCCTGAAGGAAATGTAAAGAATTTCCCTGTTTTTTGGATTTGTTTGTGAAATTCCGTTTTATAGTGGGTTTGAGCTGATTCTCGCTGCCATGTTTATGCCAGTCTAGACACACATGATTCCCTTACAGAGACATATCAATACATAGGATTTAAGATCCTTACTAGTCAGATCTATTCCTCTGCGGGAAATGCGGGGTTTTGAGTCCCTTTCACTGAGGAAGGTGTAGGTCTTGTCTATTCCACAGTTTTTTTAGAAATGGTACCTGTACTTATATAAAACTCTGGTTTTATGCATCACCCCACCTCTCCTTCCCCCTTAAGCAGGCATAGCAGTGTTTTCTAATTGTGAGACTCTGTTCTCTTTCCTAACTCAGTTCATGTGTAGCCATGTTTACAGCATCTTCATAAGTTATATCTTATGATAAGTTTCTTTTTCTGTGTGACTTATTTCACTTAGAATCATCGTACCTGAATCCACTCACTTTGCTGCTACTGGTCTTATGACATTGATTTCTTGTCTGAGGGATATTCCATCGTACATAAGTACCACAATTTTTTGAACCATTTTTATATTTCCTGGGATATTTAAGGTGTACCCAAGTTGAGGTTCTTGTAAGCAGTGCAGCCCTAAATTTGGGGGTGGCTCTGTCTTATTGATTTTCAGCATTCCCAAGGTATATTCCCTAGACTGGAAGTGCCCTTGGCTCTGTAGTTCTGTTGTTTACTTGTTTTAGTGAACACAATGCACTCTCCACTGAGTTAGTTGGCAGTTTACATCACGCTGATAGGAATAACAAGGCTCCCTGTTCTCAAGGGCCTGTGTTGCCTTTCTGGTTTTTACACATTTTGTGGATGTCCCTTTTGACCAGTGGGAAGTGATACTTCTTTGTAGTGCAGATTTGAATTGCCCGCTTGCTTGCTTGGCCAAAAAGGGCCTATGCATTTTCTCCAGAATATATTCAGGAGAAAACACATACACCCTTTTTGGCCAAGTGCATCATTGTCGAAGTTGTGACCCTCTTCCTGTACTTTAGAGGCGATTCCTATGTACCTCTTGAAATCAGTTTCCTGCTATTCTGCCTTGCTTTCAAGTGCGCCTCATTGCCTTCCCGCAACAGATTGTTGGATGATAGTTGTCATTTATTACTCTGCCAGTTTGTGAATTGCTGTGCCCCTAAGCTCCATTTATCAATTCGTTATTTGTGAGCTGAACGCAAGTCCAAAATTTTGGTTCAGGACCTATACTGGTTCCCGGTGGGTGGCTGAGACTTTGGTTAATTCTTCTTCCTGCCAGGAAATTAGAATGACATATGCCTGTCCAAATGCCTAACAGCTACTCTCTCATTGGTTCTCCCTCTTCCCTTCCATCCTCTGCCTAATTGGCAACCTGTGTGAATCAGGATGTAAAAGGGGCTGTCTCTCCAAGTTGGTTGATTGATAGTAAGGCAGTTGGAAAGTCAAACAGGAGCTCCAGGAGAGGGAGTATTCGTTGAGTTTTAGAAACCTTTCGTATTAACAGTGTGTCCATTCTCTAGGTTTCCTGTTCATGTTATATCTGTAGTAATATTCCCTTCAACCTGGAGAGTTGGGACCCATGGAATGGGGGACCTGCATTATTGCTTTAAAGGGTGTGCATTTGCTCACACAGTCTCACCCATCCTCGCAGTCCCAAGTGTCCAGCCTTATGCCACATCCAGCTGTCATTATAGATAGGGTCATTCCAGGTTTTGTCAGAGACCCTGAAGGAATTGCAAAGAATTTCCCTGTTTATTTGTTTTGTTTTTGAAATTCCTTTTTATAGTGAGTTTGAGCTGATTCTCACTGCCATGTTTATGCCAGTCAAGACACACCAGATACCCTTACGGTGACATATCAATACATAGGTTTTAAAATTCTTACTAGGCAGATCTATTCCTCTGCGCGAAATATGGGGTTTTGAGTCCCTTTCACTGAGGAATGTGTATGTCTTATCTATTCTATAGTTGGTTTTTTGAACGGTACCTGTGCTTATATCATACTCTGGTTTTATGCATCACCACACCTCTCCTTCCCCCTTAAGCAGGCATAAGAGTGTTTTCTAAATGTGAGACTCTGTTCTCTTACCTAACTCAGTTCATGTGTAGCCATTTTTACAGGTTCTTCATAAGTGATATCTTATGATAAGTTTCTTTTTCTGTGTGACTTATTTCACTTACAATCATCGTACGTGAATCCACTCACTTTGCTGCTACTGGTCTTATGACATTGATTTCATGGCTGAGGGATATTCCATCGTACGTAAGTAGCACAAATTTTTGAACCATTTTTATATTTCCTGGGATATTTAAGGTGTACACAAGTTGAGGTTCTTGTAAGCAGTGCAGCCCTGAATTCGGGGGTGGCTCTGCCATATTGATTTTCAGTTTTCCCAAGGTATTTTCCCTAGACTGGAAATGCCCTTGGCTCTGTAGCTCTGTTGTTTACTTGTTTTAGGGAACACAACTCACTCCTCCAGTGACGCAATTGGCAATTTACCTCTCGCCCATCTTCATAACAAGGCTCCTGTTCTCCAGGGCCTGTCTTGCCTTTCTGTTTTTTTCACATTTTGTGGATGTCCCTTTTGACGGGTGGGAAGAGATACTTCTTTGTAGTGCAGATTTGCATTGCCCGCTTGCTTGCTTGGCCAAAAAGGGCGTATGTGTTTTCTCCTGAATATATTCAGGAGAAAACGCATACGCCCTTTTTGGGCAAGTGCATCATTGTCGAAGTTGTGCCCCTCTTCCTGTGCTTTACAGGCAATTCCAACGTACCTCTTGAAATCTCTTTCCTGCTTTTCTGCCTCGCTTTCAAGTTGGCCTCTTTGCCTTCCCTCAACAGATTTTTGGGTGATAGTTGTCCTTTATTAATCTGCCAGTTTGTGAATTGCTGTGCCCCTGAGCTCCATTTTTCAACTCGTTTTTTTGTGAGCTGAACGCACGTCCAAAATTTTGGTTCAGGAACTATACTGGTTCCCGGTGGGTGGCTGAGACTTTGGTTAATTCTTCTTCCTACTGGGAAATTAGAGTCACATGTGCCCGTCGAAATACCCAACAGCTACTCTCTCGTTTGTCCTCCCTCTTCCCTTTCATCCTCAGCCAAATTGGCAACCAGTGGGAACCAGGAGGTTAAAGGGGCCGTCTCGCCAAGTTCGGAGATTGATAGTAAAGCAGTTGGAAAGTCAAACCGGAGCACCAGGAGTGGGACTGTTCTTTGAGTTTTAGAAACCTTTCGTATTCACAGTGTGTCCACTCTCTAGGTTTTTCGTACATTTTATACCTGTAGTAATATTACCTTCAACCTGGAGAGTTGGCACCCATTGAATGGGTGGCACGCATTATGGCTTCAAAGGGACTGCATTTTCGCCAGCACTCTCACCAATCCCCTCAGTCCCATGTGTCCAGCCTTAAGTCTCTTCCAGCTGTTGTTGTAGATAGTGTCATTCCAGGTTGCATCAGAGCCCTTGAAGGAATTGTGTAAGAATATCGCTGTTTTTTTTTTTATTTTGTTTTGTTTTTCAAATTCAGTTTTATAATGGGGTTGAGCTGATTTTCCCTGACTTGTTTTTGTCGGTCTAGACAAAATTGATTCCCTTACAGAGACATATAAATACACTGATTTTAAGATTCTTAGTAGTCAGATATATTCCTCTCCTGGAAATAGGGGTTTTGAGTCCCGTTCACTACGGAAGGAGTAGTTCTTGTCTATTCTGTATTTGGATTATGGAACGGTACCTGTGCTAATATCAAACTCTGGTTTTGTGCATCTCCCCACCTCTCCTTTCCCCTTCAGCAAGCATAAGAGTGTTTTCTGAATCTGAGACTCTGTTCTGTTTCCTAATTCAGTTCATATGTAGCCATGTTTACATTCCCTTCATAAGAGATATCTTATGTCAGAATGCACCATGGCCCTTGTCATAATAATGCTCCATGACCACTGTCATCACATTGCACCATGCCCTAGTTATCAAAATGCTCCATGTCCCTTGTCATCACAATTCTCCTCGTCCTTGTCATCACGATGCTACATGACACTTCTCATCACAACATTACATGCTCTTGTTATCACAATGCTCCATGACCCCTGTCATCACAATGCTCCCTGACACCAATCATCACATTGCTTCATGCCCCTTTTCATTACAGTGCTCCATGATGCTCGTCATCACAATTACTCAAGGTCTTCACATCACAGTGCTCCACGGTTTTGCCATCAGAATGCTCCATGCCCTGGTCATCTCACAGCTCAATGTCCCTTGTCCTCACAATGCTCCACGTCCTTGTCATCACAATGCTCCATGGCACTTCTCATCACAATGTTATATGCTCTTGTCATTACAATACTCCATGCACTTGTCATCACAATGCTCCATGACACCTGTCATAGGAAGCTCCATGCGCTTGTCATCACAATGTTTCATGAACTGGAAATTAAAATTATCAGTGGCCCTTGTCATCACAATGCTCCATGCCCTTGTCATCACAATGCTCCAAGCCCTTGTCATCACAATGCTCCATTACCTTTGTCATCACAATCCGCCATAACACTTGTGCATCACAATGCTCCATGCCATTGTCATCACAATGGGCCATGAAATATGTCATCACAATGCTCCCAGACACCTTTCTTCACAATATTCCATGCCCTTGTCCTCCCAATGTGCCATGCCCACTCTCAACACATTTATCCATTAAACTTATCAGACCAATGCTCCATGCACCTGTCATCAAAATGCTCCATGTCATTTTCATCACAATGTTCCATGAACCCTCTCATCACATTGTTCCATGCCCTTGTCATCACAAAGCCCCATGATGCTTGTCATCACAGTACCCGATGCTCTTCTCACCACAATGCTCCATGCCCTTGTCATTACAATCCATCATGGCCCATGTATCACAGTGTTCAGTGCCCTTGTCATCACAATGCTCCTTGCCCACTCTCATCACAATAATCCACGAAATTTTCAGACCAATGCTCCATGCCCTTCTCATCACAATGCTCCATTACCCCTGTCATAACAATGCTCCATGACACCTGTCATCACAATGTTCCACAGCCTTGTCATCAAAATTCTCAATGACCCTTGTCATCACAATGCTCCAAGAACCCTGTAATCACAATGCTCCATGCCCTTGTCATCACAAAGCTCCAAGACGCATGTCATCAGAATGTTCCATGGCCTTCTCATTCATGATGCTCTATGCCCATGTCATCACAATTTTCCAAGACTCCTGTAATCACAATGCTCCATGCCCCTTTTCATCTCAATGCACCATGAACACTGTCATCACAATGCACCATGCCCCTTTTCATCTCAATGCTCCATGAACCCTGTTATCACAATGCACCATGCACATCATCATAATGGTTCAGGCTATTGTCATCACAATGAAATTAAAATGCTCCATGCCCACTCTCATCACAATAATCCACGAAACTTTTCAGACCAATGCTCCATGCCCTTCTCATCACAATGCTCCATTACCCCTGTCATAACAATGCTCCATGACACCTGTCATCACAATGTTCCACAGCCTTGTCATCAAAATTCTCAATGACCCTTGTCATCACAATGCTCCAAGAACCCTGTAATCACAATGCTCCATGCCCTTGTCATCACAAAGCTCCAAGACGCATGTCATCAGAATGTTCCATGGCCTTCTCATTCATGATGCTCTATGCCCATGTCATCACAATTTTCCAAGACTCCTGTAATCACAATGCTCCATGCCCCTTTTCATCTCAATGCACCATGAACAGTGTCATCACAATGCACCATGCCCCTTTTCATCTCAATGCTCCATGAACCCTGTCATCACAATGCACCATGCACATCATCATAATGGTTCAGGCTATTGTCATCACAATGAAATTAAAATGCTCCATGACCTCTGTCATCACAGTGCTCCAAACCATTGTGATCACAATGTTCCATAACACTTGTCATCACAATGCCCCTGGACGCTACTCATCACAATTATCCATGGTCTTCCCATCTCAATGCCCCATGACATTTGTCATCATAATGCTAAATAAACTTGTCATCACAATGCTCCCTGACTCTTGCCATCAGTATGCTCCTTGAACCCTTTCATGACAAGGCTCCATGCCTTTTTCATCACAATGTTCCATGCCATTGTCATCACAATGCTCCAAGACATCTGTAATCACAATGCTCCATTCCCCTTTTCATCAGAATGCTCCATGAGACTTGTCATCCCATGAATCCATGGTCTTCTCATCAAAATGCTCCAGGACATTGTCATCAAAATGCTCCATTCCCTTATCATCACAATGCTCCATGACCCCTGTCATCACAATACTCCATGAACATTTTCAGCCCAATACTCCATGACCTTCTCATCACAATGCTCCATGACCCATATCATCACAATGCTCCATGACCACTGTCATCACAACGCTCCATGACACCTGACAACACAATTATAAGGGACTCTTGTCATCACAATGCTCCATGCTCCTTGAAATCAAAATGATCCATGACCTCTGTCATCACAATGCTCCAAACTCTTGTGATCACAATGTTCCATAACACTTGTCATCACAACTCTCCATGACGCCTGTCATCTCAATACTCCATGCCCTTATTGTCACAATGCTCCATGACCTTTGTCATCACAATGCTCAATACACTTGTCATCACAATGCTCCCTGACACTTGTCGTCAGAATGCTCCTTGAACCCTGTCACAAAAAGGCTCCATGCCTTTTTCATCAGAATATCCCATGCCATTTTCATCACAATGCTCCATGCCATTGTCATCAAAATACTCCACAAGATTGTCATCAGAATGCTCCATGACCCTTGTCATCACAATTCTCCATGTACTTGTTGGCACAATGCTCCCTGACCCTTGTCATCACAATACTCCAAGCCATTGTCATCACAATGCTCCATTATCTTTGTCATCAGAATCCTCCATGACACTTGGCATCACAATGCTCCATGCCACTGTCATCACAATGGGCCATTACATGTGTCATCACAATGCTCCCTGACACCTCTCTTCATAATACTGCATGACCTTGTCATCACAATACTCCATTCCCTTGCCATCACAGTGCGCCATTCCAACTGTCATCGCAATAATCCATGAAACTTATTAGACCAACCCTCCATGCCCTTGTCATCACAATGCTCCATGACCCCTGTCATCACAATGCTCCATGACTCCAGTCATCACAATGCTTCATGACCTTTGTCATCACAATGGTCCATGCCTTCATCTTCAACAGTCTCTATGACTTTTTAAACACAGTGCTCCATGAAGTTTTCATCACAATGCTCTTTGACCCATGTCATCACAATGCTCTATGCCTTTCTCAACACAATGCTCCATGACCCTTGTCATCACAATGCTCCATGGGCTTGTCAGCACAATGCTCCATGACCCTTGTCATCACAATGTGCCATGCGCTTGTCATCACAGTGCTCCACAGTCTTGTCATCACAATGCCCCTTATACCTTGTCATCACAATGCTCCATGCACTTCTCATCAAAATGCTCTCTCACCACTGATATCACAATGTTACATCACTATTCATCACAGTACTCCCTCACCGCTGTCATCACAATGTTCCATGACTCCTGTCATCACAATGCTACATGCACTTATCATCACAATGTTCGATGACCCCTGACATCACAGTGCTCCATAACCCCTGTCATCAAAATGCTCCATGACCCTTTGCATCAAAATGCTCCATGACCCTGTCATCACAATGCTCCCTGCCCTTCTCATCACAAGGCACCACGCCCTTGTCATCAAAATGCTCCATGACCTTTGTCATCACAAAGCTCCATGACCCTTGGCATCACAATGCTCCATGCCATTGTCATCACAATGCTCCATGGACCCTCTCATCACATTGATCCATGCAATTGTCATCAAAAAGCTCCATGACACTTATCACACTACTCGATGCCCTTTTCATCACAATGTTACATGCCCTTGTCATTACAATCCTCCATGACCCAAGTATCACTGTGTTCCGTGCCCTTGTCATCACAATGCTCCATGCCCACTCTCATCACAATAATCCATGAAATATTTCAGACCAATGCTGCTGCCCTTGTCATTACAATGCTCCATGACCCATGCCATCACAACGTTCCACGGCCTTGTCATCACAAGGCTCCATGACCCTTGTCATCACAAAGCTCCAAGAACCCTGTAATCACAATGCTCCATGCCCTTGTCATCACAAAGCTCCATGACGCATGTCATCAGAATGCTACATGGCCTTCTTATCACAATGCTCCATGCCACTGTCATTACAATCCTCCATGACCCATGTATCACTGTGTTCCGTGCCCTTGTCATCACAATGCTCCATGCCCACTCTCATCACAATAATCCATGAAATATTTCAGACCAATGCTCCATGCACTTCTCATCACAATGCTCAATTACCCCTGTCATAACAATGCTCCATGACCCCTGTCATCACAAAGCTCCACACCCCTTGTCATTACAGTGCTCCATGAGGCTTGTAATCACAATTATCCATGGTCTTCTCATCACAATGCTCCACGGTCTTGCCATCACACTGCTCCATGTCCCTGTCATCACAATTCTCCACGTTCCTGGCATCACTATGCTCCATGACACTTCTCATCAAAGTGTTACATGCTTTGTCATCACAATTCTCAATGCACTTGTCATCGCAATGCTCCATGACCCCTGTCATAGCAAGCTCCATGTGCTTGTCATCACAATACTCCACGTCCTTGTCGTCACAATGCTCCATGACTTTTGTCATCACAGTGCTCAATACACTTGTCTTCAAAATGCTCCCTGACTCTTGTTGTCTGTATGCTCCTTGAAACCTGTCATAACAAGGCTCCATGTCTTTTTCATAAGAATGATCCATGCTCTTTTCATCACAATGCTCCAAGACCCCTGTAATCACAATGCTCCATGCCCTTGTCATCACAAAGCTCCATGACGCCTGTCAGAATGCTCCATTGCCTTTTCATCACAGTGCTCCATGCCCTTGTCATCACAATGCTCCAAGACCACTGCAATCACAATGCTCCCTGCCCCTTTTCATCAGAATGCTCCATGAGACTTTTCATTATAAGGCTCCATGGTTTTCTCATCACAATGCTCCAGGAACTTGTCATCACAGTGCTCCATTCCATTGTCATCACAATGTTCCATGACCCCTGTCATCACAATACTCCATGAATATTTCAGCCCAATGCGCCATGCCCTTGTCATCACAATGCTCCATTACCCCTGTCATAACAATGCTCCATGACCCCTTCCATCACCATGTTCCACGGCCTTGTCATCACAAGGCTTCATGACCCTTGTCACCACAATGCTCCAAGACCCCTGTAATCACCATGCTCCATGCCCCTTTTCATCTCATTGCTCCATGAACCCTGTCATCACAATGCACCATGCCCACTATCATAATGCTTCATGCTATTGTCATCACAATGAAATCAAAATTCTCCATGACATCTGTCATCACAATGCTCCAAACCCTTGTGATCACAGTGTTCCATAACACTTGCCATCACAACGCCCCATGCAGCTGGTCATCACAATTATCCATGGACTTCTCATCACAATGCTCCATGACCTTTGTCATCACAATTCTCAATACACTTGTCATCACAATGCTCCCTGACACTTGTCGTCAGTATGCTCCTTGAACCCTGTCATGACAAGTCTCCATGCATTTTTCATCACAGTGATCCATGCCCTTTTCATCACAATGCTCCATGCCATTGTCATCACAATACTCCACAAGCTTGTCATCAGAATGCTCTGTGACACTTGTCATCACAATGATCCATGACCCGTGTCATCACAATGCTCCATGCCCCTTGTCATTACAGTGCTCCATGATGCTCGTCATCACAATTATCCAGGGTCTTCTCATCACAGTGCTCCACGGTCTTGCCATCACAATGCTCCATGCCCTGATCATCACAATACTCCATGTACCTTGTTATCAAAATTCTCCACGTCCTTGTCATCACAATGCTCCATGACAGTTCTCATAACAATGTTACATGCTCTTGTCATCACAATGCTCCAAGCCCTTGTCATCACAATGCTCCATTACCTTTGTCATCACAATCTTCCATAACACTTGGCATCACAATGCTCCATGCCAATGTCATCAAAATGGGCCATGAAATATGTCATCACAATGCTCCCTGACACCTGTCTTCACAATATTCCATGACCTTGTCTTCCCAATGTTCCATGCCCTTATCATCCCAATGTGCCATGCCCACTCTCAACACAATTATCCATGAAACTTATCAGACCAATGCTCCATGCCCCTGTCATCAAAATGCTCCAAGTCATTTTCATCACAATGCTCCATGAACCCTCTCATCATATTGTTCCATGCCCTTGTCATCACAAAGCCCCATGATGCTTGTCATCACCATGCCCGATGCCCTTCTCATAACAATGCTCCATGCCCTTGTCATTACAATCCACCATGACCCATGTATCACAGTGTTCAGTGTCCTTGTCATCACAATGCTCCATGCCCACTCTCATCACAATAATCCATGAAATATTTCAGACCAATGCTCCATGCCCTTCTCATCACAATGCTCCATTACCCCTCTCATAACAATGCTTCATGACCACTGCCATCACAATGTTCCACAGCCTTGTCATCACAAGGCTCAATGACCCTTGTCATCACAATGCTCCAAGAACCCTGTAATCACAATGCTACATGCACTTGTCATCACAAAGCTCCATGACGCATATCATCAGTATGCTCCATGGCCTTCTCATTCATGATGCTCCATGCCCATGTCATCACAATGCTCCAAGACTCCTGTAATAACAATAATCCATGCCCCTTTTCATCTCAATGCTCCATGAACCCTGTCATCACAATGCACCATGTGCAACATCATAATGGTTCAGGCTATTGTCATCACAATGAAATCAAAATGCTCCATGACCTCTGTCATCACAATGCTCCAAATCCTTGTGATCACAATGTTCCATAACACTTATCATCACAACGCCCCATGACACTTGTCATAACAATTATCCATTTCTTCTCATCACAATGCTCCATGACCTTTGTCATCACAATTCTCAATACCCTTGTCATCACAATGCTCCCTGACACTTGTCTTCAGTATGCTCCTTGAACCCTGTCATGACAATGCTCCATGCCTTTTTCATGACAATGATCCATACCCTTTTCATCACAGTGCTCCAAGAACCCTGTAATCCCAATGCTCCATGCCCTTGTCATCACAAAACTCCATGATGCATGACATCAGAACGCTCCATGGCCTTCTCATCCTAATGCTTCATGCCCTTGTCATCACAATGCTCCAAGACTCCTGTAATCACAATGCCCAATGCCCCTTTTCATCAGAATGCTCCATGAGACTTGTCATCACAAGGCTCCATGGCCTTCTCATCACAATGCTCCAGTACCTTGTCATCACAATGCTCCATGACCCCTTTCATCACAATACTCCATGAGCATTTTCAGCCCAATGCTCCATCACCTTCTCATCACAATGCTCCATGACCCCTGTCATCCCAATGCTCCATGACCACTGTCATCACAACGCTCCATTAACCCTGATAACACAATGATCTGGGACTCTTGTCATCAAAATGCTCCATGACCCTTGTCTTCACAGTGATCCATGCCCTTGTCATCCCAATGCTCCATGATCCCTGTAATCACAATGCTCCGTGACACTTGTCATCACAGTGCTCCATGAAGCTTGTCATCACAATGCTCCTTGCCTTTGTCAGCAAAATGCTACATAATCTTGTCATTACAATGCTCCATGCGCTTGTCATTACATTCCTCCATAACTATTGGGATCACATTGCTTCATGCCCTTGTCAACTCTCTCTTGCCTTTCTGTTTTTTACAGATATTCGGATGTCCCTTTTGACCGGTGGGAAGTGACAATTCTTTGTAGTGTGCATTTGCATTGTGTGCTTGCTTAATTGGCCAGAAAGGGCGTATGCGTTTTCTCCTGAATATATTCAGGAGAAAAGGCATACGCCCTTTTGGCCAACGGCATCACTGTCCAAGTTGTGATGCTTTTCCTGTACTTTAAAGGCGATTCCAATTTACCTCTTGAAATATGTTTTGTGCAATTCTGCCTCATTTTCAAGTCCCCTTCTTTACCTTCCCTGAACAGATTTTGGAAGAGAGTAGTCCTTTATAACTCTGCAGGTTTGTGAATTGCTGTGCCCCTGAGCCCCAATTTTCAAATCCCAGTTTTGTGAGCTGGCCACAAATCCACAATTTAGCTTCAGGACCTATACTGGTTCCAGGGGTGGCTATATTGGTTCCCTGTGGGTGGCTGAGGCTTTGGTTAATTCTTCTTGCTGACGGTAAATTAGAGTGACATGTGCCCGTCCAAATGCCTACATCTACTCTCTGATAGGTTCTCCCTCTTCCCTTTCATCCTCTGCACAATTAGCAAACTGTGTGCACCAGGAGGTTATAGGGGCTGACTCTCCTAAGTTGGGAGATTGATAGTAAAGCAGTTGGAATACCAAACTGGAGCAGAAGGAGAAGAAAAATTAGGAGAGTTTTAGCAACTTTTGCCATGACAGGTTGTCCATTCTCTAGGTTTCCCATACATGTTATAACTGTAGTGATATTCCCTTCTACCTGGAGATTTGGGACCCATGGAATGGTTGCATGCATTACTAGTTTAAGGGTCTGCATTTTCTCTCCCAATCTCACCAGTCCTCTCAGTCCCAAGTCTCCAGCCTTATGTCTCATCCAGCTGTCTTTGCCGATAGGGTCATTCCAGGTTTCATCAGAACCTTTGAAGGAATTGTGTAAGAATTTCGCTGTTTTTTGGTTTTGTTTTTGAAATTCATGTTTATAATGGGGTTGAGCTGATTGTCACTGACTTGTTTATGCCGGTCTAGACACAATTGGTTCCCTTACGAAGACATATTAATACATAGGTTTTAAGATTCTTACTAGTCAGATATATACCTATGCGGGAAATAGGGGTGTTGAGTCCCGTTCACTGAGGAAGTTGTAGGTCTTGTCTATTCTGTATTTGGTTTATGGAATGGTACCTGTGTTAATATCAAACTCTGGTTTTATGCATCACCCCACCTCTCCTTTCTCCTGAAGCAGGCATAAGAAATTTTTTTCTAAATGTGAGACTCTGTTCTCTTTCCTAATTCAGTTCATGTGTTGTTATATAGACATTCCCTCTATAAGTGATATCTTATGATAAGATTATTTTTCTGTGTGACTAATTTCCCTTAGAATCATCATACTTAAATCCACTCATTATGCTGCTACTGGCCTTATATACATTGATTTCACGTCTGAGTGATATTCCGTTGTACAAAATTACCACAAGTTCTTTATGCATTTCTGTTTTTCCTGGGATATTTTAGGTGTACCATAGTTGGGGTTCTTGTATGCAGAGCAGCCCTAAACTTTGGGGTGCGTGCGTCTTATTGATATTTAGTCTTCCCAAGTTATATGCCCATGAGTTGAAGTCCCCTTTGCTCGGGGGCTTTGTGTTTTAGATGTTTTAGGAAACAGCATACACTTCTTCAGAGTGGCTCTTGGATATTTATACCCCACCCATCAGCGTGACTTGGCTCCCTGTTTCCCGTGGACTCTCCTGCATTTCTGGTTTGTACACATTTTTTGGATGGCCTTTCTGAGCAGTGGAAATTGAGACTTCTTTGTTGTGCGGATATGCATTTCCCTCTTGCTTGGTTGGCCAAAAACTCTGTCTGTGTTTTTTTCCTGAAGATATTCACGAAAAAAACAGATACACCCTTTTGCCCAACTGCATCATTTTAGAAATTCTGCTGCTTTTCATATGATTTAAATGTGAGTAGAATCTACCTTTTGAAATCTGTTTCCTGCAATTCTGCCTCTCATTCAGATCCTCTTCATTGCCTTACCTGAATATATTTTTGGACGTTGGTTATCATTTATATCTTTGCAGGTCTTTGAATTGTCTGCTCCTGAGCTGCATTTTGCAACTCGCTTTTTTTGTGTGTTGTATGCCACACCATTGGATTGCTTCCGGCCCTATTCCGGTTCTGGGGAGGCAGGCTGAGCCTTTGGTTAATTCTTCTTCCTAATGGGAAAATGGAGTGGCATGTGCCTGTCAAAACTCCTACAGCTAACCTCTCATTGGTTCCCCCTCTTCCCATTTATCCTCTGCACAAATTGAAAACTGTGTAAAACAGGAGGTTAAAGGTGCTGATTCTTCAAGTGGGGAGATTGTTAGTAATGTGGCTGGAATGGCGAACCTCAGCACCAGGAGATCAAAAATGAGGTGCATTTTAGACACCTTTTCCTGAGCACATGGTGTACATTCATCTCAGTTTCCCAGGCATGTTTTCACTGTCAGAAGATTCCCTTGAACCTGCAGATTTGGGACCCATGGAATGGGTACCAGGCAGTATTACTTTAAAAGGTCTGCATTTTCTCACCAAGCCTCTCTAACATCTCTTAGCGTGCATAGCTTCCAGCCTTATATATCATCCTGCTGTGGGTCTACATGTGTTCAATTCATGTTACATCGTAGACCTTCAACAAAAGTTGTAAGAATTTTTGTCTGTCTCACTGTTTCTATAAATATTTTTAAATTTATTTTTATATTGGTTACAGCTGATTTTCAAAGCTGTGTTTTTTGCTCCTGTACATCCACTTGATTCATGTACTGTGAGACAACAATAAATTCCTTTTCAGATGCTTACCAGTCATATGTATTATTTTCCAGTGACTTGAGTGGGCTGAGTGCAGTTCTTTGAGGTACCGTGTAGGCCTTGTCAGTTATTCAATTTGGTACTTGGAATGGTATCTTTGCTAATTTCAACCTCCTGGATAATACCTCACCATTCCCCACCTTTCCCATTTAGCAGCCTTATGTCTATTTTCTACATATTTGACTATGTTTCTGTATTGTAATTTATTTCATGTGTAGCCATTTTTGATTCCACCTTTAACTGACATCTTATGATATGTGTCTTTTTCTTTCTGACATATGTCACTTAGAATGATCGTATGGAACTCCTCCAGAGTTGTTCCAACTGGCCTTATTTCATTGATTTCTGGATGAGTCATATTCGACTCTACATAAGTACCCCATCTCTTTTATCCATTTTATCCTTCCAGGGACATTTTGGTTATATCCAAGTTGAGGCCCTTTTTAACAGAGAGGTGGTAAACGTTGGGGTGCCTGTTTTCTGTCGATTTTTGTTTTTCCCAAGGTATACGCCCATGAGTGCAAGTGCCCTATGCTCTGTAGCTCATTTTTTAGATGTTTTAGCAAACACAATACACTTCGCCAGAGTGGCTGTTGGCAAATTGCATTTCCACTATCAGCCTCACAGGGCTCCCTTTTCTCCTTGCCCTGTCCTGCATTTCTGGTGTTTACACTTTACGTGGATGGCCCTTCTGACTGATGTGAAGTGATACATTTTGTAGTATTGATTTCCAGTGTCCACCTATTTGGTTGGATAAAAAGTGTGTATGGCCTTTACTTGAATATATTCAGAAAAAATGCATACGCCCTTTTTGGCCAACAGCATCATTGGCGAAGTTCAGACCCTTTTCTTGTACTTTAACGGGGAGTCCTTTTTACCTGTTCAAATATGTTTCCTGCCACTCTCCCTTGCTTACAAGTCCTTTTCTGTGACTTACCTCAAGACATTTTTCGACGATAGATATTTTCAACTCTGCAGTTTCATGAATTTTAGTGACCCTGAGTTCCATTATTCAACTTGTGTTTATGGAAACTGGACACAAAACAGCTGGATTTCCTCTAGCCCGATTCTGTTTCCGTGGGCAATTCTAGCCTTTGATGAATTTGTCTTCCGCATTGAAAATTAGAGTGGCATGTGCCTGTCCGAACACCTAAGACTGGTCTCTAAATTTTTCTCATCCTTCCGCTTCATCCTCTGGACAAATTCCAAACTGTGTGCAACAGGATGTTGACGGTGCTGATATGCCCAAGTGAGGAGGTTGTTAGGAAAGATGCTGGAGGGGTGAACCCAAGCACCAGGCGATGAGGAGATGAGGTGCCTTTTCCAAACTCTTTCCGATCAAATGGTGTACTATCCTCTAGGTGTGACAGGCATGTTTTAGCTGTAGGAAGGGTCCCGTGCATGTAAGGAGAACACCAGGGATTTTTCAAATCAGTGCCTCCCCGAACCCCAAACTGGGGAATTTTTAGGCTACGGCTACACGCATGTCCATTAAGGGCCTTGGGAAATAGGCAGAGCCCAAACTTTAGATGATTGAAATCTTCAGGGTCAGAATCGCTCACCATTGGCCTTGCTTAGGTTACATTTTGTCTGTCATTGATAGATGATGTCAATAAAAATATCTATTCTTTTTCAGATTATTTCCCCTTATAGGTTATTGCAAAATATTCAGTGTAGTTCCGTGTGCTATACAGTAGTTCCTTGTTGATGATCTATTTTATACATAGCAGTGTGTATGTGTTAATCCCAAACTGTTAATTTATCCCTTCTCCTACCTTTCCCCTTTGGTAATAATAAATTATAAGATTTTATACTTCTCAGAAATGGGGGAGCTGAAAGAGAGGTATCATTTTCAATGGAAAAGCATTGAAAACACGATTGAAGCTTCAGCCAAGAGTATTCGATGTACATCCATGGAAATAAATCACTTCATTTCTCTAATGTTGACCTGACAAATAAGACCAACGTCTTCACTGAACTTGCTTATAGGAAGGTGATGGAAATATCAAATGTAAGTCTTAGAAACATCTTATTTTACCCGAGCGATATACATTGCTCTATGTTAACTACAGTTTGGCTCACACATCTGATCATTGAAGTTACAATGTTCTCAATTTCTGTTACTGATCCTCCAGAGTGGACCCCAACAGGAGTCCCCGTGCCCAGTGTCATTGGAGCCAACAGATCAAGACTGAGTTTGGTTCAGAAGCAAAGGAAACATTATTTTGAAAACAGAAAGGAGAGGTGAGAGCGTGCACTCCCCCACGGGCTGTGGGCTGGGCTGCTGTGTAGGGATCCCGGCAGCGTCAGTGGGAGGGAGGGGATGGAGATCTCGAGGGCTGGGTTGGCTGCAGCTCAGGCTCTATGCCGCGGAGTCTGCATGGGACCCCGCTAGCTGAGGTGTCGACCCAGCCATTCTGTACTAGGAAATCGGGTCTGAAGTGCCGGGTGTGGGACCTCTGCATGCGGAACCCTAGGAGCACGTGAAATTAGACAAAGCACAAAGGAAAAACAGGTTAGACTTTATTTTATTGCCCAGATTCTCTTTTTATCTCCCAGGAGTTTTTAATGAACGTTGCCGGAGATGAACACCTCCTCGGCTTTTGGATCTGTTCCTCATTCTTGGGGTGTTGAGGGTGCAGACCCCTCTTTTGTAACTGCTTCATGCTGTGGTGGGAGCCCTGATACATGGGGGGAGGGTCAAAACGTCTCCCCACCAGCCTCCAGGTGAGGTTGATTGTCCCAAGGACTCCTGCCTCACTTCTCATCCGCCTGAGCCCCAGCATTGGAAGTGTTATAGATTCTAATGACCTTTAAGGGTCCAGGAAAGAGATGCGCAGAGATGCTGCGGTGGCAGGTTTCACCCCACCCCACATTTGTTCGGCGACCTTAGGCTGACGTTTTTTGCCAGCCTAGATGCTCTGACCACTAGTCTGTGCTTTCTTTAATTAGGTCCCTGAATTAATGTACACACAGCACCATGTGTCAGAGCCCTGCCCGCACAACTCCCAGACAGTCAAGGGTCAGTGGTGATCCAGGACCATGACGTCCACTGAGTCAACGGCCTTTAGAAGTAGCCAGCAGTCCAGCCGGTCATATTGACCATCATCACCGCGGTGTCTGTAGGGCTTTCTATGGTGAAAGCAAGATATATGTTTCCCCCGCCAAGCTTATTAGCTCCCCTCTGGGTGCAGTAAGTCCTGCAAGCAGTAGTCTGCTCTTTCGGGGCACAGTCTTGTTGTTTTCTGAGAGAAACTCCAGGTCAAGTGATGGTCACACGAGTCATTTTGGGGGCCTGTTGCCCCCGTTTGTCTCTCTGGAGGTTGGAGTTGGAGGGCCTCCACACTCGAGGTCAGTGTGTCCACAGAGCGACCCCTTCAACTACAGGGCATGATGGGTGGTTAGGATCACCACGTGGGGTCCTTTTCCCTTAGGAGGGAGCTGGCCTTGCGGCCTTCTTATTCAGCTTTTTAGATACCCCAGAATCCTGGCCTGATGAGTCGGTGGGAAAGCCCTTGGTGACCATAGTTTATCATACCTGAAGGACATTCTTGTGTTGCTCCATTTCACGTGGTCCCAGTTTTTGCACTAAGGCTCCAAGGGCGATTAACCTATGACCGGGTATGTAAAGGTCAAAGGGTTTAGCTAAATTAGGGAGTTCCTGGGCAAGGGTCTGAATTGACTGCTCTTTCCATTCTTGAAAGGCTGCTTCTGGATTCTATTCAAAAGGATCATCATCTTTTCGTGTCAGTGTTTCATGTAGAGGCCCAGCTATTAGACTGTAGTTAGGGATCCAGATGCAGAAAACCTTGGCCTCCCCAGGAACCCCTAAGCTGTCTTCTAGTTTTAGAAGAGGTAAGGCTGCAAATGGCTTCTTCCCTATCCTGGGATGTGTTTCTCCGAATATCTGTGACAATGAAGCCTAGGCATGTCACCTTAGCCTGGGATATTTGAGCCTTTTTCTTGGACACCTTCTATCCTTTCTTGACTAGGTAGTTCAGAGGCGTCTTTAGTAGGCCTGGCGATCAGAATGTCCTCTGCATATTGAAGGAGGGTTCCCTTTTACAGAGGTAGAACTTTTAGGTCTTTAGAGGACATTTCCCCAATGATGGTGTGGGTATTTTTGAACCATTGGGGAAGGACGGCCCAGCATTATTGCTTTGGTTGCATGTTGTGTCCTGCCACTAACAAACCAAAAATCCTTGTGACTCTGAGATGAATGGAATACAGAAGAAGGCATCATTGAAGTCTAATACAGAATGCCATGGCCTGGTGGATGGTAGAATGACCAGCAGGGTGTAGGAAATAGGAGCTACTGGATGTATATCCTCGGTGGCTTCACTGACTGTCCTGATATCCTTTACCAGGTCCCCAGAAGCCAATGGGACTCTCGTGGTCAGGCCAATCCCAGGATATGGAGCTCACCTGGGCTGCACCCCCCACCCCACAGCCCACGGGGCCCTCGTGGTCAAGTCCCTCCCAGGGTATGGAGCTCACCTGTGCAGTTACCCAGCAGCCCATTGGGCTCTCATATCCAGGCCCTTCCCAGGATACGGAGCTCCCCTGGGCAGGTACCCAAGCAGGGCTGGACACACAAGAACTGTGCACATAGCCCACATTGCAGAGAACCCCCAGCTCACCTGTCGCTCATAGCTGACACAGAACGCCTCAGAGCAGGACTTGAACTAACAAACAGCAGCCCTGACAGGTCTGTGACCCTGGCTATCACTCTGTGCAGCCTCTCTCGGCCTGGTCTTCCAGACACTTCCACTGCAGCCAGGGCACCAGGCCTCTGTCTCCACCCACCATCACTCCTCTCTCTGACTCCTGGGTTCCTCTCATTAGTATAGGGTCTTCTTGAAGTTGTTTTCCACTCATGGACCAGATAAAATGATGAGAAAAAAGCCGCAGCTGAAGCCCCTTGTCTATCCTGACTCTCAAGAGCCCACACCTGTTCCTTGGCCGTGGCCCGTTTAGCAAGTTTCATTTTCTGCAACTGTGATCCCCTGAGGGGTGAGGATTGGCTGATTTGGGCAGCCTGACACTGCCTGCCAGCCCTCCCCAGGTGTGCCTTGGTTGAGGTCAATATAAACACCTCTCCAGTCAGCAAGAGCCCCTGTAGCTGTGTCTGACGCCATATTCTCTGCCCCGTCAGCAGTGTCGGGGCTGGGGTTGTGGGAGGGAGTGAGGGGCCATGGCTTTGTGGTTGGCCCAGTGTGAGTGGGGCTCTGCTGGACTTTCTGCAGGAGTTGCCAGGCTGCCACCTGCTAAAGAAGAGGATGTGTCACCCATACCTGCCGCTGGAATTTCTCCCCAGGCAGAGGTGAGGAAGTAAAAAAGCAGTGGGGGCCGTGGCAGGAGGGGTATCTCAGGTAGGGAAATGGAAAGCTTACAGAAGAGCATCTGGGGCCAGGACCATCCTGGCTGGCCAGCAGGCACCAAGTCGGCATGCGTGCTGTCGTTGGTGTGGCTCCACAGCCCTTCCTCTAGGCTTGCAAATTCTTGTACATATTCAGCTGTTTTACCTGGAAAGGGTGGGGAGAGTTCAGCTGCAGCAGGACTGGGGCTCAGCTCACATTTATTCACAGATGCCTCGACAAGGTCCCCCAGCTTTGCAATGAGGATGTTCCTTGTGGGGGGGGAGCGCTGCTCACTGCATGGGAGACGATTTCCCACCTCTGACCAACTTAAGAATTTTTTACAACTGGAGCAAGTGCCCTGATACGATTATCCTCTGTATAACTGAGGGGTTCTGTTTATTTATCTTTTTTCTTTTTTTCTTTTTGGTTCAAGGTAGATTTTATTTATTCCTCTTTTTTTTTTAATTTGGAGATATAAACATGGAAATAATGCATTAATATAAAGACATCTATGTGAAGGGAAAAACGTTTTTTGGTTTATTTTATTAAATGTTATTTATTTATTTTTAATTTTTTAAAAACTTATTTATTTCTTTTATACAGCAGGTTCTTACTGGATATCTATTTTATACATATGTGTGCACATGTGAATCCCAGTCTCCCAATTCATCCCACCACCACCCTCACATGTCGTTCCCACCTTGGTGTCCATATGTTTGTTCTCTACATCTGTGTCTCTATCTCTGCCCTGGAAACCGGTTCCTCTTTACCATTTTTCTAGGTTCCACATATATGCATTAACATACAATATTTGTTTTTCTCTTTCTGACTTACTTCACTCTGTATGACAGTCTCTAGATCCATCAAGGTCTCTACAAATGACCCAATTTCATTCCTATGTATGGCTGAGTAATATTCCATTGTATATATGTACCACATCTTTATCCATTCATCTGTCTGTGGGCACTTAGGTTGCTTTCATTACCTGGCTATTGTAAATAGTACTGCAATGAACATTGTGGTGAATGTGTCTTTTTGATTTATGGTTTTCTCTGGGTATATGCCCAGTAGTGGGATTGCTGGATTATATGGTAATTCTATTTTTAGTTTTTTAAGGAACCTCCATACTGTTCTCCATAGAGACTATATCGATTTACATTCCCAGCAATAGTGGAAGAAGGTTCCTTTTCTCCACACCCTCTCCATCATTTGTTGTTTGTAGATTTTCTGATGATGCCCATTCTAACAGGTGTGACGTGATACCTCATTGTACTTTCGATTTCCATTTCTCTAATAATTAGTGATGTTGAGCAGATTTTCATGTGCGTACTGGCCATCTCTATGTCTTCTTGGAAGAAATGTCTATTTAGATCTTCTTCCATTTTTGTATTGGGTTGTTTGTTTTATTAATATTGAGCTGCATGAGCTGTTTATATATATTGGAGATTAATTATTTGTCCATTGATTCATTGGCAAATATGTTCTGCCATTCTGAGGGTTGTCTTTTCGTCTTGTTTGTAGTTTCCTTTGCTTTGCAAAAGCTTTTACATTTCATTAGGTCCCATCTGTTTAGTTTACTTTTTTATTTCATTACTATAGGAGGTGGATCAAAAAAGATCTTGCTGTGATTTACGTCAGAGTATCCTTCGTAAGTTTTCCTCTCAGAGTTTTATACTGTCCGGTCTTACATTAAAGTCCCTAATCCATTTTGAATATATTTTTATGTATGGTGTTGGGGAGTGTTCTAATTTCATTCTTTTACATGTAGCTGTCCATATTTCCCAGCACCAATGATTGAACAGACTGTCTTATCTCCATTGTATAGTCTTGCCTCCTTTGTCATAGATTAGTTGACCATAGGTGTGTAGGTTTATCCCTGGGCTTTCTTTTGCTTTTTTTTTTCTTTTACACGTTTATTGGAGTATAATTGTTTTACAATGGAGTGTTAGTTTCTGCTGTATAACAAAGTGAATCAGCTATACATATACAAATATCACCAGATCCCCTCCCTCTTGCATCTCCCTCCCACATTCCATATCACACCCCTTTATGTGGTCACAAAGCACCGAGCTGATCTCCCTGTTCTATGTGGCTGATTCTCAGTAGCTATCAGTGTTACATTTGGTAATGTATTTATGTCCATGCCACTCTGTCACTTCGTCTCAGCTTACCCATCCCCCTTCCGGTGTCCTCAAGACGTTTCTCTATGTCTGTGTCCTTAATCCTGTCCTGCCACTAGGTTCTTCAATATCTTTTTTTTTTCTTCTTTAGATTCCGTATATCTCTGTTAATATACAGTATTTGTTTTTCACTTTCTGACTTACTTCACTGTGTAGGACAGATTCTAAGTCCATCCACCTCAGTACAGGTAACTCAGTTTTGCTTCTTTTTATGGCTGAGTAATATTCCATTGTATATATGTGCCAGATCTTCTTTATCCATTCATCTGTCGATGGACACTTAGGTTGCTTCCATGTCCAAGCTATTGTAAATAGAGCTGCAATGAACTTTTTTGTACATAACTCTTTTTGAATTATGGTTTTCGCAAGGCAAATGCCCAGTAGTTGGATTGTTGTGTCGTATGGTACCTCTATTGTTAGTTATTTAGAGGAACTTCCATACTGTTCTCCCTAGTGCCCATATCAATTTACGTTCCCACCCACAGTGCAAGTGTGTTCCCTTTTCTCCAATAAAGGCCTCTCCAGCATTTATTCTTTTGTAGATTTTTTTGATGATTGCCACTCTGACTGCTGTGTGGTGATACCTCACGATAGTTATGATTTGCATTTCTCTAATGATTAGTGATGTTCAGCATCCTTTCATGTGTTTCTTGGTAATCTGTATATCTTCTTTGGAGAAATGTCTATTTAGGTCTTCTGGCCGTTTTTGGATTGGGTTGTTTGTTTTTGTGATATTGAGCTACATGAGGTGCTTGTAAAGTTTGGAGATTAATCCTTTGTCAATTGCTTCATTTGAAAATATTTTCTCCCATTCTGAGGGTTGTTTTTGCATCTTGTTTATGTTTTCCTGTACCGTGTAAAAGCTTTTAAGTTTTATTAGGTCCCATTTGTTGATTTCTGTTTTTATATCCATTTCTCTAGAAGGTGAGTCAAAAAGGATCTTGCTGTGATTTATGTCATAGAGTGTTCTGCCTATGGTTTCCTCTAAGTTTTTTATAGTGTCTGCTCTTATATTTAGATCTCTAATCCATTTAGAGTTTATTTTTGTGTATGGTGTTATGGAGTGTTCTAATTTCATTCTTTTATGTGTAGGGTTACAGTATTCTCAGCACCAATTACTGAAGAGACTGTCTTTTCTCCATTGTATATCCTTAGCTCCTTTGTCATAGATGAGATAGCCATAGGTATGTAGGTTTATCTCTGGGCTTTCTGTCCTGTTCCATTGATCTGTGTTTATGCCAATCTACATACACTTGATTCCATTATGGAGACATATAAATACATAGGTTTCAAGATTGTTACCAGTCAGATAAATTCCTCTTCAGTGAATAGGGTGTTTTGTGTCCAGTTCATTGAGAAAGGAGTAGGTCTTGTCTATTACATATTTGGTATATGGAATGGTATCTGTGCTAATTTCAAACTCTGCTTTTACACATCACCCCACGTCACCTTTCCCCTTAAGGAGGCATAAGTGTGTTTTCTAAATGTGTAACTCTGTTCTCTTGAAATTCAGTTCATGTGTAGCCATGTTTACATTCCCTCTATAAGTGATATATTACAATAAGTTTCTGTTTCTTTGTGGCTCATTTCACTTAGCATCATCGTACCTAAAGCCACTCATTATGCTGCTATTGGCCTTATGACATTGATTTTATGTCTGAGTGACATTCCATTGTATATAAGTACCACAACATCTATATCCATTTTTTTCCTTTCCTGGGATATTTAAAGTGTACCGAAGTCGAGGTTCTTGTAAACAGAGCAGCCCTAAACTTTGCGCTGGCTGTGTGTTGCGGATTTTTAGTTTTCCCAAAATACACGCCCATGAGTGGAAGTGTGCTATGCTCTGTAGCTCTGTTTTAGAAAACAACATACAGTTCTGCAGAGAGGCTGTTGGCAATTTACATCCTGTCCATCGGTGTAACCAGGCTCCCTTTTCTCCATGGCCTGTCCTGCATTTGTGATTTTCACACTATTTGTGGATGGCCCTTTTGACTGGAGGTAAGGGACACTTCTATGTAGTGTGGATTTTCAATGCCTGATGGCTTGCTTGGCCAAAAAGGGCGTATGCATTTTTTCCCGAATATATTCAAGAAAATACACATACTCCCTTTTCTGCCAAGGGCAATGTTGTTGGAGTTCTGTCGCTTTTCATGTGCTTTAAAGATGACTCCAATGTACCTCTTGAAATCTGTTTCCTTCAATTCTGCCTTGCATTCAAATCCTCTTCACGGCCTTACCTCAATATATTTCTGGATGATAGTTGTCCTTTATAACTCTGCAAGTTTGTGAATTGCTGTTCCCCTGATATCCATTTTTCAAACTGCCTATTTGTGAGCTGGCTGCAATACCGCAGGATGGCTTTAGGCCCTAGTCTGGTTCCAGGGCTTCAGGCTGAGCCTTTGGTTAATGCTTCTTCCTGATGGGAAAGTAGAGTGATATGTGCCCATCCAAACACCTACAGCTCATCTCTCATTTGTTTCCCCTCTTCCTGTTCATCCTCTGCACAATTTGCAAACTGTGCATAAAAGGAGGGTAAAGGCGCTGACACTCCAAGTGGGGAGATTTTTAGTAATGCAGATGGAATGGTGAAGCCGAGCATGACGAAAGGAAAAATGAGGTACCTTTTAGGAAACTTTCCTAATTACACAGTGTACCATCCACTGGGTTTCCCTTGCATGTTTTAACTGTAGGAATATTCCCTTAAACCTGGAGAGTTGAGACCACTAGCATGCGTGGCACACAGTATTGCTCTAAGTGGCGTTCTTTTGCTCACACAACCTCAGCAATATTGTCAGCCCCAAGTGTCCAGTCTTATGTCTCATCCAGCTGTGGGTGTAAAGGTGGTCAATCCAGGTTGGATCACAGGCCCTGAACGTAATATTTAAGATTTCTCTCTGTTTCACTGTTTTTGCATTTTGCTTTTGAAACTTATTTTTATAAGGTGGTTTAGCTGAATTTCAGTGCTGTGTTCATGCCATTATACACACATATGCTTTCTTTAGGGAGACATGAGAATATATATGTTTTAAAATTCTTAGAGTCAGATATATTCCTCTGCAATGAATAGGGGGTGTTGAGTCAAGTTCATTGTGCGGGGAGTAGGTGTTGTCTATTACATACTTGGTTTAAATAACAGTATCTGTGTTAATTTAAAACTGTGGTTTTATGCATCACCCCACCTCGGCTTTCCTCTTAAGCAGGCAGAAGATTGTTTTCTAAATGTGTGACTCTGTTGGTTTTTAATCCAGTTCATGTGTAGCCATGTGTACATTCACCCTATGAGTGATAACATATGATAAGATTTGTTACTCTGTTATCTTTCCTAACTCAGTTCATGTGTAGCCATGGTTACAGGACCTTTGTAATTGATATCTTATGATAAGTTTCTTTTTAAATGTGACTTATTTCACTTAGAATCATTGTACCTGAATCCACTCATTTTGCTGCTACTGGCCTTATGACATTGATTTCATGGCTAAGGGATATTCAGTCGTACGTAAGTACCACAATTTCTTGAACCATTTTTTTCTTTCCTGGGACATTTAAGGTGTACCCAAGTTGAGGTTCGTGAAAGCAGTGCAGCCCTAAATTTTGGGGTGCCTCTGTCCTACTGATTTTCATTTTTCCAAATGTATATTCCCTAGACTGGAACTGCCATTGGCTCTGAACCTCAGTTTTTTATTTTTTTAGGGAACACAATGCACTCCCCCAGAAGGCATTTAGAAATTTACATTCTGCCCATTAGCCTAACAAGACTCCCTGTTCTCCAGGGCCTGTCTTGCCTTTCTGGTTTTTACATATTTTCTGGATGTCCCTTTTTACCAGTGGGAAGTGATACTTCTTTGTAGTGCATATTTGCATTGCCCGCTTGCTTGCTTGGCCAAAAAGGCACATGCATTTTCTCCTGAATATATTCAGGAGAAAACACATACGCCCTTTTTGCCCAAGTTCAATATTCAAGAAGTTGTGCCCCTCTTCCTGTGCTTTACAGGCGATTCCAACGTACCTCTTGAAATCTGTTTCCTGCTATTCTGTCTCGCTTTCAACTCCGCCTTGTTGCCTTCCCTCAACAGATTTTTGGACGATAGTTGTCCTTTATTACTCTGCCAGTTTGTGAATTGCTGTGCCCCTGAGCTCAATTTTTCAACTCGTATTTTGTGAGCTGTACGCAAGTCCAAAATTTTGGTTCAGGACATATACTGGTTCCCGGTGGGTGGCTGAGACTTTGGTTAATTCTTCTTCCTGCCGGGAAATTAGAGTGACATGTGCCCGTCCAAATGCCTAACAGCTAGTCTCTCATTCGTTCTCCCTCTTCCCTTCCATCCTCTGCCAAATTGGCAACCTGTGCGAACCAGGAGGTTAAAAGGGCTGTCTCTCCAAGATAGGAGATTGATAGTAAATCCGTTGGAAAGTCAAACCGGAGCACCAGGAGAGGGACAATTCGTTGAGTTTTAGAAACCTTTCGTATTCACAGTGTGTCCATTCTCTAGGTTTCCCGTACATGTTATAGCTGTAGTGATATTCCCTTCAACCTGGAGAGTTGGGTCCCATGGAATGGGGGCAATGCATTTTTGCTTTAAAGGGTCTTCATTTGCTCACCCAATCTCAACAATCCTCTCAGTCCCAAGTGTCCAGCCATAAGCCACATCCAGCTGTCATTGTAGATAGGGTCATTCCAGGTTTCATTAGAAACTCTGAATGAATTGTAAAGAATTTCCCTGTTTTTTTGTATAGTTTTTGAAATTACTTTTTATAGTGGGTTTGAGCTGATTCTCGCTGCCATGATTAAGCCAGTCTAGACACACTTGATTCCCTTACAGAGACATATCAATACATAGGTTTTAAGATTCTTACTAGTCAGAAGTATTCCTCTGTGGGAAATATAGAGTTTTGAGTCCCTTTAACTGAGGAAGCTGTAGGTCTAGTCTATTTCATAGTTGGTTTCTGGAACGGTACCTGTGCTTATACCAAACTCTGGTTTTATGCATCACCCCACCTCTCCTTTCCCCTTAAACAGGCATAAGAGTGTTTTCTAAATGTGAGATTCTGTTCTTTTTCCAAACTCAGTTCATGTGTAGCCATGTTTACAGGATCTTCATAAGTGATATCTTATGATGTTTCTTTTTCTCTGTGACTTATTTCACTTACAGTCTTCGTACCTGAATCCACTCACTTTGCTGCTACTGGTCTTATGACATTGATTTCATGGCTGAGTGATATTCCATCGTTCGAAAGTACCACAATTTTTTGAACCATTTTTATATTTCCTGTGATATTTAAGGTGTACCCAAGTTGAGGTTCTTGTAAGCAGTGCAGCCCTTAATTTTGGGGTGGCTATGTCTTATTGATTTTCAGTTTTCCCAATGTATATTCCCTAGACTTGAAGTGCCCATGGCTCTGTAGCTCTGTTGATTACTCGTTTGAGGGATCACAATGCACTCCTCCAGTGAGACAGTTGGCAATTTACATCCCGCCCATCAGCATAACAAGGCTCCCTGTTCGCCAGGGCCTGTCTTGCCTTTCTGTTTTTTACCCATTTTGTGGATGACCCTTTTGACCGGTGGGAAGTGATACTACTTTGTAGTGCAGATTTGCATTGCCCGCTTGCTTGCTTGGCCAAAAAGGGCGTATGTGTTTTTTTTTCTCAATATATTCAGGAAACAACGCATACAACGTTTTTGGCAAAGTGCATCATTGTCGAAGTTGTGCCCATCTTCCTGTGCTTTACAGGCGATTCCAACGTAGCTCTTGAAATCTGTTTCCTGCTGTTCTGCCTTGCTTTCATGTCCGCGTGGTTGTCTTCCGTCAAGAGATTTTTGGACGATAGCTGTCCTTTATTACTCTGCCAGTTTGTGAATTGCTGTGCCCCTGAGCTCCATTATTCAACTCGTGTTTTGTGAGCTGAACGCAAGTCAAAAATTTTGGTTCAGGACCTATACTCTTTCCTGGTGGGTTGCTGAGACTTTGGTTAATTTTTCTTCCTGCCGGGAAATTAGAGTGACATGTGCCCGTCCAAATGCCTCACACCTACTCTCTCATTGGTTCTCCCTATACCCTTATATCCTCTGCCAAATTGGCCACCTGAGCGAACTAGGAGGTTAAAAGAGCTGTCTCTCCAAGTTGGGAGATTGATAGTAAAGCTGTTGGAAAGTCAAACCGCAGCACCAGTTGAGGGACTATTCGTTGACTTTTAGAGACCATTCGTATTCACAGTGTGTCCATTCCCAGGTTTCCCGTACATGTTATAGCTGTAGTAATATTCCCTTCAACCTGGAGAGTTGGGACCACTGGAATGGCTGCCATTCATTATTGATTTAAAGGGTCTCCATTTTCTCACCCAATCTCACCAATCCTCTCAGTCCCAAGTGTCCAGCCTTATGCCACATCCAGCTGTAATTCTAGATAGGGTCATTCCAGGTTTTGTCAGAGACCCTGAATGAATTGTAAAGAATTTCCCTGTTGTTTTTTTTTGTTTGTTTTCTTTTTGAAATTCTTTTTGTAGTGGATTTGAGCTGATTCTCTCTGCCAAGTTTATGCCAGTCTAGACACACATGATTCCCTTACAGAGACACATCAATACATAAGTTTTAAAATTCTTACTAGTCAGATCTATTCCTCTGCGGGAAATATGGGGTTTTGAGTCCCTTTCACTGAGGAAAGTGTAGGTCTTGTCTATTCCACAGTTGGTTTTAGAAACGGTACCTTTGCTTATATCAAACTCTGGTTTTATGCATCACCCCACCTCTCCTTCTCCCTTAAGCAGGCATAAGAGTGTTTTCTAAATGTGAGACTCTGTTCTCTTTCCTAACTCAGATCATATGTAGCCATGTTTACAGGATCTTCATAAGTGATATCTTATGATAAGTTTCTTTTTCTGTGTGACTTATTTCACTTAGAATCATCGTACCTGAATCCACTCACTTTGCTGCTCCTGGTCTTATGACATTGATTTCATGGCTGATGGATATTCCATCGTACGTAAATACCACAATTTTTTGAACCATTTTTATATTTCCTGGGATATTTAAGGTGTTCCCAAGATGAGGTTCTTGTAAGCAGTGCAGCCCTAAATTTGGGGGTGGCTCTGTCTTATTGATTTTCAGTTTTCCCAAGGTATATTCCCTACTGGAAGTGCCCTTTGTTCTGTAGCTCTGTTGTTTACTTGTTTTAGGGAACACAATGCACTCCTTCAGTGAGGCAGTTGGCAATTTACATCCCGCCCATCAGCATAACAAGGCTCCCTGTTCTCCAGGGCCTGTCTAGCCTTTCTGGTTTATACACATTGTGTGGATGACCCTTTTGAATGGTGGGAAGAGATACTTCTTTGTAGTGCAGAATTGCATTGCCCGCTTGCTTGCTTGGCCAAAAAGGGCCTATGCGTTTTCTCTTGAATATATTCAGGAGAAAATGTCTACGCCCTTTTTGGCCCAGTGCGTCATTGTCGAAGTTGTGCCCCTCTTCCTGAGCTTTAAAGGCGAATCCAACGTACCTCTTGAAATCTGTTTCCTGCTCTTCTGTCTCGCTTTCAAGTCCGCCTCCTTGCCTTCCCTCAACAGATTTTTGGACGATAGTTGTCCTTTATTACTCTGCCAGTTTTTGAATTGCTGTGCCCATGAGCTCCATTTTTCAACTCGTTTGATGTGAGCTGTACGCAAGTCCAAAATTTTGGGGCAGGACCTATACTGGTTCCCGGTGGGTGGCTGAGACTTTGGTTAATTCTTCTTCCTGCCGGGAAATTAGAGTGACATGTGCCCTTCCAAATGCCTAACAGCTAGTCTCTCATTGGTTCTCCCTCTTCCCTTCCATCCTCTGCAAAATTGGCAACCTTTGCGAACCAGGAGTTTAAAGGAGCTGTCTCTCCAATTGGGGAGATTGATAGTAAAGCATTTGGAAAGTCAAACAGAAGCACCAGGAAAGGGATTATTCGTTGAGTTTTGTAAACCTTTTGTATTCACAGGGTGTCCATTCTCTAGGTTTCCCATACATGTTATAGCAGTAGTAATATTCCCTTCAACCTGGAGAGTTGGGACCCTTGGAATGGGGGCCATGCATTTTTGCTTTAAAGGGTCTGCATTTGCTCACCCAATCTCACCAATCCTCTCAGTCCCAAGTGTCCAGCCTTATACCACATCCAGCTGTCATTGTAAATAGGGTCATTCCAGGTTTCATCAGAGACCCTGAAGGAAGTGTTAAGAATATCCCTGTTTTTTGGTTTTGTTTTTGAAATTCCTTTTTATAGTGGGTTGGAGCTGATTCTCGCTGACATGTTTATGCCAGTCTAGACACAATTGATTCCCTTACAGAGACATATCAACACATAGGTTTTAAGATCCTTACTAGTCAGATCTATTCCTCTGCGGGAAATATGGGGTTTTGAGTCCCTTTCACTGAGGAAGGTGTAGGTCTTGTCTATTCCACAGTTGGTTTTAGAAATGGTACCTGTGCTTATATCAAACTCTGGTTTTATGCATCACCCCACCTATCCTTTCCCCTTTAGCAGGCATAAGAGTGTTTTCTTAATGTGAGATTCTGTTCTCTTTCCTAACTCAGTTCATGTGTAGCCATGTTTACAGGATCTTCATAAGTGATATCTTATGATAAGTTTCTTTTTCTGTGTGACTTATTTCACTTAGAATCATCGTACCTGAATCCACTCATTTTGCTGCTCCTGGTCTTATGACATTGATTTCATGGCTGAGGGATATTCCATCCTACATAAATACCACAGATTTTGATCCATTTTTATATTTCCTGGGATATTTAAGGTGTACCCAAGTTGAGGATCTTGTAAGCAGTGCAGCCCTAAATTTGGGGGTGGCTCTGTCTTATTGATTTTCAGTTTTCCTAAGGTATATTCCCTAGACTGGAAGTGCATTTGGCTCTGTAGCTCTGTTGTTTACTTGTTTTATGGAACGCAATGCACTCCTCTAGTGAGACAGTTGGCAATTTACATTCCGCCCATCATCATAAAAAGGCTCCCTGTTCTCCAGGGCCTGTCTTGCCTTTCTGGTTTTTACACATTTGTGGATGTCCCTTTTGACCGGTGGGAAGTGATACTTCTTTGTAGTGCAGATGTGCATTGCCCACTTGCTTGCTTGGCCAAGAAGGGCGTATGCGTTTTCTCCAGAATATATTCAGGAGAAAACACATACGCCATTTTGGCCAAGTGCGTCATTGTCGAAGTTGTGCCCCTCTTCCTGTGCTTTAAAGGCGTTTCCAACGTACCTCTTGAAATCTGTTTCCTGCTATTTTGCCTCGTATTCAAGTCCGCCTCGTTGCCTTCCCTCAACAGATTTTTGGACGATAGTTGTCTTTATTACTCTGCCAGTTTGTGAATTGCTGTGCCCCTGAGCTCCGTTTTTCAAGTCGTTTTTTGTGAGCTGTACGCAAGTCCAAAATTTTGGTTCAGGAACTTTACTGGTTCCCAGTGGGTGGCTGAGACTCTGGTTAATTCTTCTTCCTGCCGGGAAATTAGAGTGACATGTGCCCGTCCAAATGCCTAACAGCTACTCTCTCATTGGTTCTCCCTCTTCCCTTCCATCCTCTGCAAAATTGGCAACCTGTGCGAACCAGGAGCTTAAAGAGGCTGTCTCTCCTATTTGCGAGATTGATAGGAAAGCAGTTGGAAAGTCAAACCGGAGCACCAGGAGAGGGACTATTCGTTGAGTTTTAGAAACCTTTTTTATTCACAGTGTGTCCATTCTCTAGGTTTCCCATACATGTTATAGCTGTAGAAATATTCCCTTCAACCTGGAGAGTTGGGACCCATGGAAGGGGGCCATGCATTTTTGCATTAAAGGGTCTGCATTTGCTCACCAAATCTCACCAATCCTCTCAGTCCCAAGTGTCCAGCCTTATACCACATCCAGCTGTCATTGTAGATAGGGTCATTCCAGGTTTCACCAGAGACCCTGAAGGAAATGTAAAGAATTTCCCTGTTTTTTGGTTTTGTTTTTGAAATTCCTTTTTATAGTGGGTTTGAGCTGATTCTCACTGTCATGTTTATGCCAGTCTAGACACACTTGATTCCCTTACGGAGACATATCTATACATAGGTTTTAAGATTCTTACTAGTGAGATCTATTACTCTGCGGGAAATATGGGGTTTTGAGTCCCTTTCACTGAGGAAGGTGTAGGTCTTGTCTATTCCACAGTTGGTTTTAGAAACGGTAACTGTGCTTATATCAAACTCTGGTTTTATGCATCACCCCACCTCTCCTTCCCCCTTAAACAGGCATAAGAGTGTTTTCTAAATGGGAGACTCTCTTCTCTTTCTTAACTCAGTTCATGTGTAGCCATGTTTACAGGATCTTCATAAGTGATATCTTATGAAAAGTTTCTTTTTCTGTTTGACTTATTTCACTTAGAATCATCGTACCTGAATCCACTCACTTTGCTGCTCCTGGTCTTATGATATTGATTTCATGGCTGAGGGATATTCCATCATACGTAAGTACCTCAATTTTTCGAACCATTTTTATATTTCCTGGGATATTTAAGGTGTACCCAAGTTGAGGTTCTTGTAAGCAGTGCAGCCCTAAATTTGGGGGTGGCTCTGTCTTATTGATTTTCAGTTTTCACAAGGTATATTTCCTAGACTAGAAGTGCCCTTGGCTCTGTAGCTCTGTTGTTTACTTGTTTTAGGGAACACAATGCACTCCTCCAGTGAGGCAGTTGGCAACTTACATCCCGCCCATCAGCATAAGAAGGCTCCCTGTTCTCCAGGGCCTGTCTTGCCTTTCTGGTTTTTACACATTTTGTGGATGTCCCTTTTGACCGGTGGGAAGTGATACTTCTTTGTACTGCAGATTTGCATTGCCCACTAGCTCACTTGGCCAAAAAGGGCGTATGCGTTTTCTCTTGAATATATCAGGAGAAAACGCATACGCCCTTTTTGGACAAGTGTGTCATTGTCGATGTTGTGCCCCTCTTCCTGTGCTTTAACGGCGATTCCACGTACCTCTTGAAATCTGTTTCCTGCTATTCTGCCTCCCATTCAAGTCTGCCTCGTTGCCTTCCCTCAACAGATTTTTGTACCATAGTTGTCCTTTATTACCCTGCCACTTTGTGAATAGCTGTGCACCTGAGCTCCATTTTTCAACTAGTTCTTTTTGAGGTCTATACAAGTCCAAAATTTTGGTTCAGGACTTATACTGGTTCCCGGTGGGTGGCTGAGTCTTTGGTTATTACTTCTTCCTGCCGGAAAATTAGAGTGACATGTGCCCGTCCAAATGCCTAACAGGTACTCTCTCATTGGTTCTCCCTCTTCCCTTATATCCTCTGCCAAATTGGCAACCTGTGCGAACCAGGATGTTAAAGGGGCTGTCTCTCCAAGTTGGGAGATTGATAGTAAAGCAGTTGGAAAGTCAAACAGGAGCACCAGGAGAGGGACTATTCGTTGAGTTTTAGAAACCTTTTGTATTCACAGTGTGTCCATTCTCTAGGTTTTCCGTACATGTTATAGCTGTAGTAATATTCCCTTCAACATGGAGAGTTGGGACCCATGGAATGGGGGCCATGCATTATTGCTTTAAATGGTCTGCATTTGCTCACACAATCTCACCAATCCTCTCAGTCCCAAGTGTCCAGCCTTATGCCACATCCAGTTGTCATTGTACATAGGGTCATTCCAGGTTTCATCAGAGACCATGAAGGAATTGTAAGGAATTTCCCTGTTTTTTGGTTTTGTTTTTGAAATTCCTTTTTACAGTGGGTTTGAGCTGATTCTCTCTGCCATGTTTATGCCAGTCTAGACACACTTGATTCCCTAATGGAGACATATCAATACATAGGTTTTAAGATTCTTATAGTCAGGTCTATTCCTCTGCGGGAAATATGGGGTTTTGTGTCCCTTTCACTGAAGAAGGTGTAGGTCTTGTCTATTCCAAATTTGGTTTTAGAAATGGTACCTGTGCTTATGTCAAACTCTGGTTTTATGCATCACCCCACCTCTCCTTCCCCCTTAAGGAGGCATAACAGTGTTTTCTAAATGTGAGACTCTGTTCACTTTCTTAACTCAGTTCATGTGTAGCCATGTTTACAGGATCTTCATAAGTGATTTCTTATGATTTGTTTCTTCTTCTGTGTGACTTATTTCACTTAGAATCATCATACCTGAATCCACTCACTTTGCTGCTCCTGGTGTTATGACATTGATTTCATGGCTGAGGGATATTCCATCGTACATAAATACCATAGATTTTTGAACCATTTTTATATTTCCTGGGATATTTAAGGTGTACCCAAGTTGAGGTTCTTGTAAGCAGTGCAGCCCTAAATTTGGGGGTGGCTCTGTCTTATTGATTTTCAGTTTTCAAAAGGTATATTCCCTAGACTGAAAGTGTCCTTGGCTCTGTAGCTCTGTTGTTTACTTGTTTTAGAGAATGCAATGCACTCCTCCAATGAGGCAGTATGCAATTTACATACCGCCCATCAGCATAACAAGGCTCCCTGTTCTCCCGGGCCTGTCTTGCCTTTCTGGTTTTTACATAATTTGTGGATATCCCTTTTCACCGGTGGGAAGTGATAATTCTTTCTAGTGCAGATTTGCATTGCCCGCTTGCTTGCTTGGCCAAAAAGGGTGTATGCGTTTTATCCTGAATATATTCAGGAGAAAACTCATACGCCCTTTTTGGCCAAGTGCGTCATTGTCGTAATTGTGCCCCTCTTCCTGTGCTTTAAAGGCAATTCCAACGTACCTCTTGAAATCTGTTTCCTGCTATTCTGCTTCGCTTTCAAGTCCGCCTCGTTGCCTTCCCTCAATAGATTTTTGGACGATAGTTGTCCTTTATTACTCTGCCAGTTTGGGAGTTGCCGTGCCCATGAGCTCCATTTTTCAACTTGTTTTTTGTGAGCTATACGCAAGTCCAAAATTTTGGTTCAGGACCTATACTGGTTCCCGTTGGGTGGCTGAGTCTCTGGTTCATTCTTCTTCCTGCCACGAAATTAGAGTGACATGTGCCCGTCCAAATGACTAACAGCTACTCTCTCATTGGTTCTCCCTATTCCCTTCCATCCTCTGCAAAATTGGCAACCTGTGCGAACCAGGAGGTTAAAGGGTTTGTCTCTCCAAGTTGGGAGATTGATAGTAAAGCAGTTGGAAAGTGAAACCGGAGCACCAGGAGAGGGACTATTTGTTGAGTTTTAGAAACTTTTGTATTCACTGTGTGTCCATTCTCTAGGTTTCCCGTACATGTTATAGCTGTAGTAATATTCCCTTCAACATGGAGAGTTGGGACCCATGGAATGGGGGCCATGCATTTTTGCTTTAAAGGGTCTGCAATTGCTCACCCAATCTCACCAATCCTCTCAGTCCCAAGTGTCCAGCCTTATACCACATCCAGCTGTCATTTTAGATAGGGTCATTCCAGGATTCATCAGAGACCCTGAAGGAAATGTAAAGAATTTCCCTGTTTTTTGGTTTTGTTTTTGCAATTCCTTTATATAGTGGGTTTGAGCTGATTCTCGCTGCCATGTTTATGCCAGTCTAGACACACTTGATTCCCTTACAGAGACATATCAATACATAGGTTTTAAGATTCTTACTAGTCAGATGTATTCCTTTGCGGTAAATATGGGGTTTTGAGTCCCTTTCACTGAGGAAGGTGTAGGTCTTGTCTACTCCACAGTTGGTTTTAGAAACGGTACCTGTGCTTATATCAAACTCTGGTTTTATGCATCACCCCACCTCTCCTTTCCTCTTAAGCAGGCATAAGAGTGTTTTCTAAATGTGAGACTCTGTTCTCTTTCCTAACTCAGTTCATGTGTAGCCATGTATACAAGATCTTCATAAGTGATATCTTATGATAAGTTTCTTTATCTGTGTGACTTATTTCACTTACAATCATCGTACCTGAATCCACTCACTTTGCTCCTCCTGGTCTTATGACATTGATTTCATGACTGAGGGATATTCAAAAGTACCTAAGTACTACAAATTTTTGAAGCATTTTTATATTTCCTGGGAGATTTAAGGTGTACACATGTTGAGGTTTTTATAAGCAGTGCAGCCGTAAATTTGGGGGTGGCTCTGTCTTATTGATTTTCAGTTTTCCCAAGGTATATTTCCTAGACTGGAAGTGCCCTTGGCTCTGTAGCTCTGTTGTTTCCTTGTTTTAGGGAACGCAATGCATTCCTCCAGTGAGGCCGTTGGCAATTTACATCCCGCCCATCAGCATAACAAGGCTCCCTGTTCTCCACGGCCTGTCTTGCCTTTCTGGTTTTTACACATTTGTGATGTCCCTTTTGACCGATGGGAAGTGATACTTCTTTGTAGTGCAGATTTGCATTGCCCGCTTGCTTGCTTGGCCAGAAAGTGGGTATGCGTTTTCTCCTGAATATATTCAGGTGAAAACGCATACGCCCTTTTTGGCCAAGTGTGTCATTCTCGAAGTTGTGCCCCTCTTCCTGTGATTTAAAGGCGATTCCAACGTACCTCTTGAAATCTGTTTCCTGCTATTCTGCCTCGCTTTTAAGTCCGCCTCGTTGCCTTCCCTCAACAGATTTTTGGACGATAGTTGTCCTTTATTACTCTGCCAGTTTGAGAATTGCTGTACCCCTGAGCTCCATTTTTCAACTCATTTTTTGTGAGCTGAACGCAAGTCCAATATTTTGGTTCAGGACCTATACTGGTTCCTGGTGGGTGGCTGAGACTTTGGTTAATTCTTCTTCCTGCCGGGAAATTAGAGTGACATGTGCCCGTCCAAATGCCTAACAGCTAGCTCTCATTGGTTCTCCATCTTCCCTTCCATCCTCTGCCAAATTGGCAACCTGTGTGAACCAGGAGCTTAAAGTGGCTGTCTCTCCAAGTTGGGAGATTGATAGTAAAGCAGTTGGAAAGAGAAACCGGAGCACCAGGAGAGGGACTATTCGTTGAGTTTTAGAAACCTTTTGTATTCACAGTGTTTCCATTCTCTAGGTTTCCCGTACATGTTATAGCTGTAGTAATATTCCCTTCAACATGGACAGTTGGGACCCATGGAATGGGGGCCATGCATTTTTGCTTTTAAGGGTCTGCATTTGCTCACCCAATCTCACCAATCCTCTCAGTCCGAAGTGTCCAGCCTTATACCACATCCAGCTGTCATTGTAGATAGGGTCATTCCAGGTTTCACCAGAGACACTTAAGGAAATGTAAAGAATTTCCCTGTTTTTTGGTTTTGTTTTTGAAATTCCTTTTTATAGTGGGTTTGAGCTGATTCTCGCTGCCATGTTTATGCCAGTCTAGACACACTTGATTCCGTTACAGAGACATATCAATACATAGGTTTTAAGTTTCTTACTAGTCAGATCTATTCCTCTGCGGGAAATATGGGGTTTTGAGTCCCTTTCACTGAGGAAGGTGTAGGTCTTGTCTATTCCAAAGTTGGTTATTGAAATGGTACCTGTCCTTATGTCAAACTCTGGTTTTATGCATCACCCCAGCTCTCCTTCCCCCTTAAGCAGGCAAAAGAGTGTTTTCTAAATGTGAGACTCTGTTCTTTTTCCTAACTCAGTTCATGTGTAGCCATGTTTACAGGAACTTCATAAGTGATATCTTATGATAAGTTTCTTTCTCTGTGTGACTTATTTCACTTAGAATCATCGTACCTGAATCCACTCACTTTGCTGCTCCTGGTCTTATGACATTGATTTCATGGCTGAGGGATATTCCATCGTACATAAATACCACAGTATTTTGAACCATTTTTATATTTCCTTGGATATTTAAGGTGTACCCAAGTTGAGGTTCTTGTAAGCAGTGCAGCCCTAAATATGGGAGTGGCTCTGTCTTATTGATTTTCAGTTTTCCCAAGGTATATTCCCTAGACTGGAAGTGCACTTGGCTCAGTAGCTCTGTTGTTGACTTGTTTTAGGGAACACAATGCACTCCTCCAGTGAGGCAGTTGGCAATTTACATCCTGCCCATCAGCATAACAAGGCTCCCTGTTCTCCAGGGCCTGTCTTGCCTTTCTGGTTTTTACATATTTGTGGATGTCCCTTTTGACCGGTGGGAAGTGATATTTCTTTGTAGTGCAGATTTGCATTGCCCGCTTGCTTGCTTGGCCAAAAAGGGCGTATGCGTTTTCTCCTGAATATATTCAGGAGAAAACGCATACGCCCTTTTTGGGCAAGTGCGTCACTGTCGATGTTGTTCCCCTCTTCCTGTGTTTTAAAGGCGATTCCAACGTACCTCTTGAAATCAGTTTCCTGCTCTTCTGCCTCGCTTTCAAGTCCGCTCGTTGCCTTCCCTCAACAGATTTTTGGACGATAGTTGTCCTTTATTACTCTGCCAGTTTGTGAATTGCTGTGCCCCTGAGCTCCATTTTTCAACTCGTTTTTTGTGAGCTGTACGCAAGTCCAAAATTTTGGTTCAGGACATATACTGGTTCCCGGTGGGTGGCTGAGACATTGCTTAATTCTTCTTCCTGCCGGGAAATTAGAGTGACATGTGCCCGTCCAAATGTCTAAAAGCTACTCTCTCATTGGTTCTCCCTCTTCCCTTCCATCCTCTGCCAAATTGGCAACCTGTGCGAACCAGGAGGTTAAAGGGGTTGTCTCTCCAAGTTGGGAGATTGATAGTAAAGCATTTGGAAAGTCAAACCGGATCACAAGGAGAGGGACTACTCGTTTAGTTTTAGAAACCTTTTGTATTCACAGTGTGTCCATTCTCTAGGTTTCCCGTACATGTTATAGCTGTAGTAATATTCCCTTCAACATGGAGAGTTGGGACCCATGGAATGGGGACCATGCATTTTTGCTTTAAAGGGTCTGCATTTGCTCACCCAATCTCACCAATCCTCTTAGTCCCAAGTGTCCAGCCTTATGCCACATCTAGCTGTCATTGTAGATAGGGTCATTCCAGGTTTCATCAGAGACCCTGAAGGAATTGTAAAGAAATTCCCTGTTTATTGGTTTTGTTTATGAAATTCCTTTTTATAGTGGGTTTGAGCTGATTCTCGCTGCCATGTTTATGCCAGTCTAGACACTCTTGATTCCCTAATGGAGACATATCAATACATAGGTTTTAAGATTCTTACTAGTCAGATCTATTCCTCTGCGGGAAATATGGGGTTTTGAGTCCCTTTCACTGAGGAAGGTGTAGGTCTTGTCTATTCCACAGTTGGTTTTAGAAACGGTACCTGTGCTTATATCAAACTCTGGTTTTATGCATCACCCCACCTCTCCTTCCCCCTTAAACAGGCATAAGAGTGTTTTCTAAATGTGAGACTCTGTTCTCTTTCCTAACTCAGTACATGTGTAGCCATGTTAACAGGATCTTCATAAGTGATATCTTATGATAAGTTTCTTTATCTGTTTGACTTATTTCACTTACAATCATCGTACCTGAATCCACTCACTTTGCTCCTCCTGGTCTTATGACATTGATTTCATGGCTGAGGGATATTCAAAAGTACATAAGAATTACAAATTTTTGAAGCATTTTTATATTTCCTGGGATATTTAAGGTGTACACAAGTTGAGGTTCTTATAAGCAGTGCAGCCCTAAATTTGGGGGTGGCTCTGTCTTATTGATTTTCAGTTTTCCCAAGGTATATTTCCTAGACTGGAAGTGCCCTTGGCTCTGTAGCTCTGTTGTTTCCTTGTTTTAGGGAACGCAATGCACTCCTCCAGTGAGGCAGTTGGCAATTTACATCCCGCCCATCAGCATAACAAGGCTCCCTGTTCTCCAGGGCCTGTCTTGCCTTTCTGGCTTTTACACATTTGTGGATGTCCCTTTTGACCGGTGGGAAGTGATACTTCTTTGTAGTGCAGATTTGCATTGCCCGCTTGCTTGCTTCGCCAAAAAGGGGGTATGCGTTTTCTCCTGAATATATTCAGGTGAAAACGCATACGCCCTTTTTGGCCAAGTGTGTCATTCTCGAAGTTGTGCCCCTCTTCCTGTGATTTAAACGCGATTTCAACGTACCTCTTGAAATCTGTTTCCTGCTATTCTGCCTCGCTTTCAAGTCCGCCTCGTTGCCTTCCCTCAACAGATTTTTGGACGATAGTTGTCCTTTATTACTCTGCCAGTTTGTGAATTGCTGTGCCCCTGAGCTCCATTTTTCAACTCGTTTTTTGTGAGCTGTACGCAAGTCCAAAATTTTGGTTCAGGACCTATACTGGTTCCCGGTGGGTGGCTGAGACATTGCTTAATTCTTCTTCCTGCCGGGAAATTAGAGTGACATGTGCCCGTCCAAATGCCTAAAAGATACTCTCTCATTGGTTCTCCCTCTTCCCTTCCATCCTCTGCCAAAATGCCAACCTGTGCGAACCAGGAGGTTAAAGGGATTGTCTCTCCAAGTTGGGAGATTTATAGTAAAGCATTTGGAAAGTCAAACCGGATCACCAGGAGAGGGACTACTCGTTTAGTTTTAGAAACCTTTTGTATTCAGAGTGTGTCCATTCTCTAGGTTTCCCGTACATGTTATAGCTGTAGTAATATTCCCTTCAACATGGAGAGTTGGGACCCATGGAATGGGGGCCATGCATTTTTGCTTTAAAGGGTCTGCATTTGCTCACCCAATCTCACCAATCCTCTTAGTCCCAAGTGTCCAGCCTTATGCCACATCTAGCTGTCATTGTAGATAGGGTCATTCCAGGTTTCATCAGAGTCCCTGAAGGAATTGTAAAGAAATTCCCTGTTTATTGGTTTTCTTTATGAAATTCCTTTTTATAGTGGGTTTGAGCTGATTCTCGCTGCCATGTTTATGCCAGTCTAGACACTCTTGATTCCCTAATGGAGACATATCAATACATAGGTTTTAAGATTCTTACTAGTCAGATCTATTCCTCTGCGGGAAATATGGGGTTTTGAGTCCCTTTCACTGAGGAAGGTGTATGTCTTGTCTATTCCACAGTTGGTTTTAGAAACGGTACCTGTGCTTATATCAAACTCTGGTTTTATGCATCACCCCACCTCTCCTTCCCCCTTAAACAGGCATAAGAGTGTTTTCTAAATGTGAGACTCTGTTCTCTTTCCTAACTCAGTACATGTGTAGCCATGTTTACAGGATCTTCATAAGTGATATCTTATGATAAGTTTCTTTATCTGTGTGACTTATTTCACTTACAATCATCGTACCTGAATCCACTCACTTTGCTCCTCCTGGTCTTATGACATTGATTTCATGGCTGAGGGATATTCAAAAGTACCTAAGTACTACAAATTTTTGAAGCATTTTTATATTTCCTGGGATATTTAAGGTGTACACAAGTTGAGGTTCTTATAAGCAGTGCAGCCCTAAATTTGGGGGTGGCTCTGTCTTATTGATTTTCAGTTTTTCCAAGGTATATTTCCTAGACTGGAAGTGCCCTTGGCTCTGTAGCTCTGTTGTTTCCTTGTTTTAGGGAACGCAATGCACTCCTCCAGTGAGGCAGTTGGCAATTTACATCCCACCCATCAGCATAACAAGGCTCCCTGTTCTCCAGGGCCTGTCTTGCCTTTCTGGTTTTTACACATTTGTGGATGTCCCTTTTGACCGGTGGGAAGTGATACTTCTTTGTAGTGCAGATTTGCATTGCCCGCTTGCTTGCTTGGCCAAAAAGGGGGTATGCGTTTTCTCCTGAATATATTCAGGTGAAAACGCATACGCCCTTTTTGGCCAAGTGTGTCATTCTCGAAGTTGTGCCCCTCTTCCTGTGATTTAAACGCGATTCCAACGTACCTCTTGAAATCTGTTTCCTGCTATTCTGCCTCGCTTTCAAGTCCGCCTCGTTGCCATCCCTCAACAGATTTTTGGACGATAGTTGTCCTTTATTACTCTGCCAGTTTGTGAATTGCTGTGCCCCTGAACACCATTTTTCAACTCGTTTTTTGTGAGCTGTACGCAAGTCCAAAATTTTGGTTCAGGAACTGTACTGGTACCCAGTGGGTGGCTGAGACTTTGGTTAATTCTTCTTCCTGCCGGGAAATTAGAGTAACATGTGCCTGTCCAAATGCCTAACAGCTACTCTCTCATTGGTTCTCCCTCTTCCCTTCCATCCTCTGCAAAATTGGCAACCTTTGTTAACCAGGAGGTTAAAGGAGCTGTCTCTCCAATTTGGGAGATTGATAGTAAATCAGTTGAAAAGTCTAACCGGAGCACATGGAGAGGGACTATTCGTTGAGTTTTAGAAACTTTTGTATTCACAATGTGTTCATTCCTTAGGTTTCTCGTACATGTTATAGCTGTAGTAATATTCCCTTCAACATGGACAGTTGGGACCCATGGAATGGGGGCCATGCATTTTTGCTTTTAAGGGTCTGCATTTGCTCACCCAATCTCACCAATCCTCTCAGTCCGAAGTGTCCAGCCTTATACCACATCCAGCTGTCATTGTAGATAGGGTCATTCCAGGTTTCACCAGAGACACTTAAGGAAATGTAAAGAATTTCCCTGTTTTTTGGTTTTGTTTTTGAAATTCCTTTTTATAGTGGGTTTGAGCTGATTCTCGCTGTCATGTTTATGCCAGTCTAGACACACTTGATTCCCTTACAGAGACATATCAATACATAGGTTTTAAGTTTCTTACTAGTCAGATCTATTCCTCTGCGGGAAATATGGGTTTTTGAGTCCCTTTCACTGAGGAAGGTGTAGGTCTTGTCTATTCCAAAGTTGGTTATTGAAATGGTACCTGTGCTTATGTCAAACTCTGGTTTTATGCATCACCCCAGCTCTCCTTCCCCCTTAAGCAGGCATAAGAGTGTTTTCTAAATGTGAGACTCTGTTCTTTTTCCTAACTCAGTTCATGTGTAGCCATGTTTACAGGAACTTCATAAGTGATATCTTATGATAAGTTTCTTTCTCTGTGTGACTTATTTCACTTAGAATCATCGTACCTGAATCCACTCACTTTGCTGCTCCTGGTCTTATGACATTGATTTCATGGCTGAGGGATATTCCATCGTACATAAATACCACAGTATTTTGAACCATTTTTATATTTCCTGGGATATTTAAGGTGTACCCAAGTTGAGGTTCTTGTAAGCAGTGCAGCCCTAAATATGGGGGTGGCTCTGTCTTATTGATTTTCAGTTTTCCCAAGGTATATTCCCTAGACTGGAAGTGCACTTGGCTCAGTAGCTCTGTTGTTGACTTGTTTTAGGGAACACAATGCACTCCTCCAGTGAGGCAGTTGGCAATTTACATCCTGCCCATCAGCATAACAAGGCTCCCTGTTCTCAAGGGCCTGTCTTGCCTTTCTGGTTTTTACATATTTGTGGATGTCCCTTTTGACCGGTGGGAAGTGGTATTTCTTTGTAGTGCAGATTTGCATTGCCCGCTTGCTTGCTTGGCCAAAAAGGGCGTATGCGTTTTCTCCTGAATATATTCAGGTGAAAACGCATACGCCCTTTTTGGGAAACTGCGTCACTGTCGATGTTGTACCCCTCTTCCTGTGCTTTAAAGGCGATTCCAACGTACCTCTTGTAATCTATTTCCTGCTATTCTGCCTCGCTTTCAAGTCCGACTCGTTGCCTTCCCTCAACAGATTTTTGGACGATAGTTGTCCTTTATTACTCTGCCAGTTTGTGAATTGCTGTGCCCCTGAGCTCCATTTTTCAACTCGTTTTTTGTGAGCTGTACGCAAGTCCAAAATTTTGGTTCAGGACCTATACTGGTTCCCGGTGGGTGGCTGAGACATTGCTTAATTCTTCTTCCTGCCGGGAAATTAGAGTGACATGTGCCCGTCCAAATGCCTAAAAGCTACTCTCTCATTGGTTCTCCCTCTTCCCTTCCATCCTCTGCCAAATTGGCAACCTGTGCGAACCAGGAGGTTAAAGGGGTTGTCTCTCCAAGTTGGGAGATTGATAGTAAAGCATTTGGAAAGTCAAACCGGATCACCAGGAGAGGGACTACACGTTTAGTTTTAGAAACCTTTTGTATTCAGAGTGTGTCCATTCTCTAGGTTTCCCGTACATGTTATAGCTGTAGTAATATTCCCTTCAACATGGAGAGTTGGGACCCATGGAATGGGGACCATGCATTTTTGCTTTAAAGGGTCTGCATTTGCTCACCCAATCTCACCAATCCTCTTAGTCCCAAGTGTCCAGCCTTATGCCACATCTAGCTGTCATTGTACATAGGGTCATTCCAGGTTTCATCAGAGACCCTGAAGGAATTGTAAAGAAATTCCCTGTTTATTGGGTTTGTTTATGAAATTCCTTTTTATAGTGGGTTTGAGCTGATTCTCGCTGCCATGTTTATGCCAGTCTAGACACTCTTGATTCCCTAATGGAGACATATCAATACATAGGTTTTAAGATTCTTACTAGTCAGATCTATTCCTCTGCGGGAAATATGGGGTTTTGAGTCCCTTTCACTGAGGAAGGTGTAGTTCTTGTCTATTCCACAGTTGGTTTTAGAAACGGTACCTGTGCTTATATCAAACTCTGGTTTTATGCATCACCCCACCTCTCCTTCCCCCTTAAACAGGCATAAGAGTGTTTTCTAAATGTGAGACTCTGTTCTCTTTCCTAACTCAGTTCATGTGTAGCCATGTTTACAGGATCTTCATAAGTGATATCTTATGATAAGTTTCTTTATCTGTGTGACTTATTTCACTTACAATCATCGTACTTGAATCCACTCACTTTGCTCCTCCTTGTCTTATGACATTGATTTCATGGCTGAGGGATATTCAAAAGTACCTAAGTACTACAAATTTTTGAAGCATTTTTATATTTCCTGGGATATTTAAGGTGTACACAAGTTGAGGTTCTTATAAGCAGTGCAGCCATAAATTTGGGGGTGGCTCTGTCTTATTGATTTTCAGTTTTCCCAAAGTATATTCCCTAGACTGGAAGTGCCCTTGGCTCTGTAGCTCTGTTGATTCCTTGTTTTAGGGAACGCAGTGCACTCCTCTAGTGAGGCAGTTGGCAATTTACATCCCGCCCATCAGCATAACAAGGCTCCCTGTTCTCCAGGGCCTGTCTTGCCTTTCTGGTTTTTACACATTTGTGGATGTCCCTTTTGACCGGTGGGAAGTGATACTTCTTTGTAGTGCAGATTTGCATTGCCCGCTTGCTTGCTTGGCCAAAAAGGGCGTATGCGTTTTCTCCTGAATGTATTCAGGAGAAAACACATACGCCCTTTTGGCCAAGTGCGTCATAGTCGAAGTTGTTCCCCTCTTCTTGTGCTTTAAAGGTGATTCCAACGTACCTCTTGAAATCTGTTTCCTGCTATTCTGCCTCGCTTTCAAGTCTGCCTCGTTGCCTTCCCTCAACAGATTTTTGGACGATAGTTGTCCTTTATTACTCTGCCAGTTTGTGAATTGCTGTGTCCCTGAGCTCCATTTTTCAACTCGTTTTTTGTGAGCTGTACGAAAGTCCAAAATTTTGATTCAGGACATATACTGGTTCCCGGTGGGTGGCTGAGACTTTGGTTAATACTTCTTCCTGCCGGGAAATTAGAGTGACATGTTCCTGTCCAAATGCCTAACAGCTACTCTCTCATTGGTTCTCCCCCTTCCCTTCCATCCTCTGCAAAATTGGCAACCTGTGTGAACCAGGAGCTTAAAGGGTCTGTCTCTCCAATTTGGGAGATTGATAGTAAAGCAGTTGGAAAGTCAAACCGGAGCACCAGGAGAGGGACTATTCGTTTGAGTTTTAGAAACCTTTTGTATTCACAGTGTGTCCATTCTCTAGGTTTCCCATACATGTTATAGCTGTAGAAATATTCCCTTCAACCTGGAGAGTTGGGACCCATGGAATGGGTGCCATGCATTTTTGCTTTAAAGGGTCTGCATTTGCTCACCCAATCTCACCAATCCTCTCAGTCCCAAGTGTCCAGCCATATACCACATCCAGCTGTCATTGTCGATAGGGTCATTCCTGGTTCAATCAGAGACCCTGAAGGAATTGTAAAGAATATCCCTGTTTTTTGGTTTTGTTTTTGAAATTCCTTTTTATAGTGGGTTTGAGCTGATTCTCGCTGCCATGTTTATGCCAGTCTAGACACACTTGATTCCCTTACAGAGACATATCAATACATAGGTTTTAAGATTCTTACTAGTCAGATCTATTCCTCTGAGGGAATATGGGGTTTTGAGTCCCTTTCACTGAGAAAGATGTGGGTCTTGCCTATTCCAAAGTTGGTTTTAAAAATGGTACCTGTGCTTATGTCAAACTTTGGTTTTATGCATCACCAAGCCTCTCCTTCACCCTTAAGGACGCATAAGAGTGTTTTCTAAATGTGAGACTCTGTTCTCTTTCCTAACTCAGTTCATGTGCAGCCGTGTTTACAGGATCTTCATAAGTGATATCTTATGATAAGTTTCTTTTTCTGTGTGACTTATTTCACTTAAAATCTTCGTACCTGAATCCACTCACTTTGCTGCTCCTGGTCTTATGACATTGATTTCATGTCTGAGGGATATTCCATCGTACATATGTACTACAATTTTTTGAACCATTTTTATATTTTCTGGGATATTTAAGGTGTACACAAGTTGAGGTTCTTATAAGCAGTGCAGCCCTAAATTTGGGGGTGGCTCTGTCTTATTGATTTTCAGGTTTCCCAAGGTATATTTCCTAGACTGGAAGTGCCCTTGGCTCTGTAGCTCTGTTGTTTACTTGTTTTAGGGAACGCAATGCACTCCTCCAGTGAGGCAGTTGGCAATTTACATCCCGCCCATCAGCATAAGTAGGCTCCCTGTTCTCCAGGGCCTGTCTAGCCTTTCTGGTTTATACACATTGTGTGGATGACCCTTTTGAATGGTGGGAAGAGATACTTCTTTGTAGTGCAGAATTGCATTGCCCGCTTGCTTGCTTGGCCAAAAAGGGCCTATGCGTTTTCTCTTGAATATATTCAGGAGAAAATGTCTACGCCCTTTTTGGCCCAGTGCGTCATTGTCGAAGTTGTGCCCCTCTTCCTGAGCTTTAAAGGCGAATCCAACGTACCTCTTGAAATCTGTTTCCTGCTCTTCTGTCTCGCTTTCAAGTCCGCCTCCTTGCCTTCCCTCAACAGATTTTTGGACGATAGTTGTCCTTTATTACTCTGCCAGTTTTTGAATTGCTGTGCCCATGAGATCCATTTTTCAACTCGTTTGATGTGAGCTGTACGCAAGTCCAAAATTTTGGGGCAGGACCTATACTGGTTCCCGGTGGGTGGCTGAGACTTTGGTTAATTCTTCTTCCTGCCGGGAAATTAGAGTGACATGTGCCCTTCCAAATGCCTAACAGCTAGTCTCTCATTGGTTCTCCCTCTTCCATTCCATCCTCTGCAAAATTGGCAACCTTTGCGAACCAGGAGTTTAAAGGAGCTGTCTCTCCAATTGGGGAGATTGATAGTAAAGCATTTGGAAAGTCAAACAGAAGCACCAGGAAAGGGATTATTCGTTGAGTTTTGTAAACCTTTGGTATTCACAGGGTGTCCATTCTCTAGGTTTCCCATACATGTTATAGCAGTAGTAATATTCCCTTCAACCTGGAGAGTTGGGACCCTTGGAATGGGGGCCATGCATTTTTGCTTTAAAGGGTCTGCATTTGCTCACCCAATCTCACCAATCCTCTCAGTCCCAAGTGTCCAGCCTTATACCACATCCAGCTGTCATTGTAGATAGGGTCATTCCAGGTTTCATCAGTGACCCTGAAGGAAATGTTAAGAATATCCCTGTTTTTTGGTTTTGTTTTTGAAATTCCTTTTTATAGTGGGTTGGAGCTGATTCTCGCTGACATGTTTATGCCAGTCTAGACACACTTGATTCCCTTACAGAGACATATCAACACATAGGTTTTAAGATCCTTACTAGTCAGATCTATTCCTCTGCGGGAAATATGGGGTTTTGAGTCCCTTTCACTGAGGAAGGTGTAGGTCTTGTCTATTCCACAGTTGCTTTTAGAAATGGTACCTGTGCTTATATCAAACTCTGGTTTTATGCATCACCCCACCTATCCTTTCCCCTTTAGCAGGCATAAGAGTGTTTTCTTAATGTGAGATTCTGTTCTCTTTCCTAACTCAGTTCATGTGTAGCCATGTTTACAGGATCTTCATAAGTGATATCTTATGATAAGTTTCTTTTTCTGTGTGACTTATTTCACTTAGAATCATCGTACCTGAATCCACTCAGTTTGCTGCTCCTGGTCTTATGACATTGATTTCATGGCTGAGGGATATTCCATCCTACATAAATACCACAGATTTTGAACCATTTTTATATTTCCTGGGATATTTAAGGTGTACCCAAGTTGAGGATCTTGTAAGCAGTGCAGCCCTAAATTTGGGGGTGGCTCTGTCTTATTGATTTTCAGTTTTCCCAAGGTATATTCCCTAGACTGGAAGTGCATTTGGCTCTGTAGCTCTGTTGTTTACTTGTTTTTTGGAACGCAATGCACTCCTCTAGTGAGGCAGTTGGCAATTTACATTCCGCCCATCATCATAAAAAGGCTCCCTGTTCTCCAGGGCCTGTCTTGCCTTTCTGGTTTTTACACATTTGTGGATGTCCCTTTTGACCGGTGGGAAGTGATACTTCTTTGTAGTGCAGATGTGCATTGCCCACTTGCTTGCTTGGCCAAGAAGGGCGTATGCGTTTTCTCCAGAATATATTCAGGAGAAAACACATACGCCATTTTGGCCAAGTGCGTCATTGTCGAAGTTGTGCCCCTCTTCCTGTGCTTTAAATGCGTTTCCAACGTACCTCTTGAAATCTGTTTCCTGCTATTCTGCCTCGTATTCAAGTCCGCCTCGTTGCCTTCCCTCAACAGATTTTTGGACGATAGTTGTCTTTATTACTCTGCCAGTTTGTGAATTGCTGTGCCCCTGAGCTCCGTTTTTCAAGTCGTTTTTTGTGAGCTGTACGCAAGTCCAAAATTTTGGTTCAGGAACTTTACTGGTTCCCGGTGGGTGGCTGAGACTCTGGTTAATTCTTCTTCCTGCCGGGAAATTAGAGTGACATGTGCCCGTCCAAATGCCTAACAGCAAGTGTCTCATTGGTTCTCCCTCTTCCCTTCCATCCTCTGCCCAATTGGCAACATGTGCGAACCAGGAGCTTAAAGGGGCTGTCTCTCCAATTTGGGAGATTGATAGTAAAGCAGTGGGAACCTCAAACCGGAGCACCAGGAGGAGGACTATTCGTTGAGTTTTAGAAAATTTTTCTATTCACAGTGTGTCCATTCTCTAGGTTTCCCATACATGTTATAGCTGTAGTAATATTCCCTTCAACCTGGAGAGTTGGGAACCATGGAATGGGGGCCAAGCATTTTTGCTTTATAGGGTCTGCATTTGCTCACCCAATCTCACCAATCCTCTCAGTCCCAAGTGTCCAGCTTTATACCACATCGAGCTGTCATTGTAGATAGGGTCATTCCAGGTTTCATCAGAGACCCTGAAGGAAATGTTAAGAATATCCCTGTTTTTTGGTTTTGTTTTTAAAATTCCTTTTTATAGTGGGTTTGAGCTGATTCTCGCTGCCATGTTTATGCCAGTCTAGACACACATGATTCCCTTACAGAGACATATCAACACATAGGTTTTAAGATCCTTACTAGTCAGATCTATTCCTCTGCGGGAAATATGGTGTTTTGAGTCCCTTTCACTGGGGAAGGTGTTGGTCTTGTCTATTCCACAGTTGGTTTTAGAAATGGTACCTGTGTTTATGTCAAACTCTGGTTTTATGCATCACCCCACCTCTCCTTCCCACTTAAGCAGGCATAAGAGAGTTTTCTAAATGTGAGACTCTGTTCTCTTTCCTAACTCAGTTCATGTGCAGCCATGTTTACAGGATCTTCATAGGTGATATCTTATGTTAAGTTTCTTTTTTCTGTGTGACTTATTTCACTTAGAATCATCGTATCTGAATCCACTCACTTTGCTGCTCCTGGTCTTATGACATTGATTTCATGGCTGAGGGATATTCCATCGTACATAAATACCACAGTTTTTTGAACCATTTTTATATTTCCTGGGATATTTAAGGTGTACCCAAGCTTAGGTTCTTGTAAGCAGTGCAGCCCTAAATATGGGGGTGGCTCTGTCTTTTTGATTTTCAGTTTTCCCAAGGTATATTCCCAAGGTTGGAAGTGCACTTGGCTCAGTAGCTCTGTTGTTTACTTGTTTTAGGGAACGCAATGCACTCCTCCAGTGAGGCAGATGGCAATTTACATCCCGCCCATCAGCATAACAAGGCTCCCTCTTCTCCAGGGCCTGTCTTGCCTTTCTGGTTTTTACACATTTGTGGATGTCCCTTTTGACCTGTGGGAAGTGACACTTCTTTGTAGTGCAGATTTGCATTGCCCGCTTGCTTGCTTGGCCAAAAAGGGCGTATGCGTTTTCTCCTGAATATATTCAGGTGAAAAGGCATACGCCCTTTTTGGCCGAGTGCGTCATTGTCGAAGTTGTGCCCCTCTTCCTGAGCTTTAAAGGCGATTCCAATGTACCGCTTGAAATCTGTTTCCTGCTATTCTGCCTCGCATTCAAGTCCGCCTCGTTGCCTTCCCTCAACAGATTTTTGGACGATAGGTGTCCTTTATTACTCTGCCTGTGTGTGAAATGCTGTGCCCCTGAGCTCCATTTTTCAACTCGTTTTTTGTGAGCTGTACGCAAGTCCAAAATTTTGGTTAGGAGCTTTAATGGTTCCCGGAGGGGGGCTGAGACTCTGGTTAATTCTGCTTCCTGCCGGGAAATTAGAGTGACATGTGCCCGTCCAAATGCCTAACAGCTACTCTCTCATTGGTTCTCCCTCTTCCCTTCCATCCTCTGCAAATTTGGCAACCTGTGCGAACCAGGAGCTTAAAGAGGCTGTCTCTCCTATTTGCGAGATTGATAGGAAAGCAGTTGGAAAGTCAAACCGGAGCACCAGGAGAGGGACTATTCGTTGAGTTTTAGAAACCTTTTGTATTCACTGTGTGCCGATTCTCAAGGTTTCCCATACATGTTATAGCTTTAGTAATATTCGCTTCAACATGGAGAGTTGGGATCCATTGAATGGGGGCCATGCATTTTTGCTTTAAAGGGTCTGCATTTGCTCACCCAATCTCACCAATCCTCTCAGTCCCAAGTGTCCTGCCTTATACCACATCCAGCTGTCATTGTAGATAGGGCCATTCCAGGTTTCATCAGAGACCCTGAAGGAATTGTAAAGAATTTCCCTGTTTTTTGGTTTTGTTTGTGAAATTCCTTTTTATAGTGGGTTTGAGCTGATTCTCGCTGCCATGTTTATGCCAGACTAGACACACTTGATTCCCTTACAGAGACATATCAATATATAGGTTTTAAGTTTCTTACTAGTCAGATCTATTCCTCTGCGGGAAATATGGGGTTTTGAGGCCTTTTCACTGAGGAAGGTGTAGGTATTGTCTATTCCAAAGTTGGTTTTAGAAATGGTACCTGTGCTTATGTGAAACTCTGGTTTTATGCATCACCCCACCTCTCCTTCCCCCTTAAGCAGGCATAACAGTGTTTTCTAAATGTGAGATTCTGTTCTATTTCCTAACTCAGTTCATGTGTAGCCATGTTTACAGGATCTTCATAAGTGATATCTTATGATAAGTTTCTTTTTCTGTGTGACTTATTTCACTTAGAATCATCGTACCTGAATCCACTCACTTTGCTGATCCTGGTCTTATGACATTGATTTCATGGCTGAGGGATATTCCATCGTACATAAATACCACAGTATTTTGAACCATTTTTATATTTCCTGGGATATTTAAGGTGTACCCAAGTTGAGGTTCTTGTTAACAGTGCAGCCTTAAATATGGGGGTCGCTCTGTCTTATTGATTTTCAGTTTTCCCAAGGTATATTCCGTAGACTGGAAGTGCCCTGGGCTCTGTAGCGCTATTGTTTACATGTTTTAGGGAATGCAATGCACTCCTACAGTGACGCAGTTGGGAATTTACATCCCGCCAATCAGCATAACAAGGCTCCCTGTTCTCCAGGGCCTGTCTTGCCTTTCTGGTTTTTACACATTTGTGGATGTCCCTTTTGATCTGTGGGAAGTGATACTTCTTTGTAGTGCAGATTTGCATTGCCCGCTTGCTTGCTTGGCCAAAAAGGGGGTATGCGTTTTCTCCTGAATATATTCAGGGGAAAACACATATGCCCTTTTGGCCAAGTGCTTCATTGTCGAAGTTGTACCCCTCTTCCTGTGCTTTAAAAGCGATTCCAACGTACCTCTTGAAATCTGTTTCCTGCTATTCTGCCTCGCATTCAAGTCCGCCTTATTGCCTTCCCTAAACAGATTTTTGGACGATAGTTGTCCTTTATTACTATGCCAGTTTGTGAATTGCTGTGTCCCTGAGCTCAATTTTAAAACTCGTTTTTTGTGAGCTGTACGCAAGTCCAAAATATTGGTTCAGGATGTATACTGGTTCCCGGTGGGTGGCTGAGACTTTGGTTAATTCTTCTTCCTGCCGGGAAATTAGAGTGACATGTGCCCGTCCAAATGCCTAACAGCTACTCTCTCATTGGTTCTCCCTCTTCCCTTCCATCCTCTGCAAATTTGGCAACCTGTGCGAACCAGGAGCTTAAAGGGGCTGTCTCTCCAATTTGGGAGATTGATAGTAAAGCAATTGGAAAGTCAAACCGGAGCACCAGGAGAGGGACTATTCGTTGAATTTTAGAAACCTTTTGTATTCACAGTGTGTCCATTCTCTAGGTTTCCCATACATGTTATAGCTGTAGAAATATTAACTTCAACCTGGAGAGTTGGGACGCATGGAATGGGGGGATGCATTTTTGCTTTAAAGGGTCTGCATTTGCTCACCCAATCTCACGAATCCTCTCAGTCCCAAGTGTCCAGCCTTATACCACATCCAGCTGTCATTGTAGATAGGGTCATTCCAGGTTTGATCAGAGACCCTGAAGGAAATGTAAAGAATTTCCCTGTTTTTTGGTTTGTTTTTGAAATTCCTTTTTATAGTCGGTTTGATCTGATTGCCGCTGTCATGTTTATGCCAGTCTACACACACTTGATTCCCTTACAGAGACATATCAATACATAGGTTTTAATTTTCTTACTAGTCAGAAGTATTACTTTGCGGTAAATATGGGGTTTTGAGTCCCTTTCACTGAGGAAGGTGTAGGTCTTGTCTATTCCACAGTTTGTTTTAGAAATGGTACCTGTACTTATATCAAACTCTGGTTTTATGCATCACCCCACCTCTCCTTTCCCCTTAAGCAGGCATAAGAGTATTTTCTAAATGTGAGACTCTGTTCTCTTTCCTAAGTCTGTTCATGTGTAGCCATGTTTACAGGATCTTCATAAGTGATATCTTATGATAAGTTTCTTTTTCTGTGTGACTTATTTCACTTAGAATCATCGTACCTGAATCCACTCACTTTGCTGCTCCTGGTCTTATGACATTGATTTCATGGCTGAGGTCTATTCCATCGTACATAAGTACTACAATTTTTTGAACCATTTTTATATTTCCTGGGATATTTAAGGTGTACACAATTTGAGGTTCTTATAAGCAGTGCACCACTAAATTTGGGGGTGGCTCTGTCTTATTGATTTTCAGTTTTCCCAAGGTATATTCCGTAGACTGGATGAGCCCTTGGCTCCGTAGCTCTATTGTTTACTTGTTTTAGGGAATGCAATGCACTCCTCCAGTGACGCAGTTGGCAATTTACATCCCGCCCATCAGCATAACAAGGCTCCCTGTTCTCCAGGGCCTGTCTTGCCTTTCTGGTTTTTACACATTTGTGGATGTCCCTTTTGACCTGTGGGAAGTGATACTTCTTTGTAGTGCAGATTTGCTTTGCTCGCTTGCTTGCTTGGCCAAAAAGGGTGTATGTGTTTTCTCCTGAATATATTCAGGAGAAAACACATATGCCCTTTTGGCCAAGTGCGTCATTGTCGAAGTTGTACTCCTCTTCCTGTGCTTTAAAGGCGATTACAATGTACCTCTTAAAATCTGTTTCCTGCTATACTGCCTCGCTTTCAAGTCCGCCTCGTTGCCATCCCACAACAGATTTTTGGACGATAGTTGTCCTTTATTACTGTGCCAGTTTGTGAATTGCTGTGTCCCTGAGCTCAATTTTGAAACTCGTTTTTTGTGAGCTGTACGCAAGTCCAAAATTTTGGTTTAGGACTTATACTGGTTCCCGGTGGGTGGCTGAGACTTTGGTTAATTCTTCTTACACCCGGGAAATTAGAGTGACATGTGCCCGTCCAAATGCCTAACAGCTACTCTCTCATTGGTTCTCCCTCTTCCCTTCCATCCTCTCCCTATTTGGCAACCTGTGCGAACCAGGAGCTTAAAGGGGCTGTCTCTCCAATTTGGGAGATTGATTGTAAAGCAGTTGGAAAGTCAAACCGGAGCACCAGGAGAGGGACTATTCGTTGAGTTTTAGAAACCATTTGTATTCACAGTGTGTCCATTCTCTAGGTTTCCCATACATGTTATAGCTGTAGAAATATTCCCTTCAACCTGGAGAGTTGGGACCCATGGAATGGGGGCCATGCATTTTTGCTTTAAAGGGTCTGCATTTGCTCACCCAATCTCACCAATCCTCTCAGTCCCATGTATCCAGCCTTATACCACATCCAGCTGTCATTGTAGATAGGGTCATTCCAGGTTTGATCAGAGACCCTGAAGGAAATGTAAAGAATTTCCATGTTTTTTGGTTTTGTTTTTGAAATTCCTTTTTATACTGGGTTTGATCTGATTCTCGCTGTCATGTTTATGCCAGTCTACACACACTTGATTCTCTTACAGAGACATATCAATACATAGGTTTTAAAATTCTTACTAGTCAGATCTATTCCTCTGCGGTAAATATGGGGTTTTGAGTCCCTTTCACTGAGGAAGGTGTAGGTCTTGTCTATTCCACAGTTTGTTTTAGAAATGGTACCTGTACTTATATCAAACTCTGGTTTTATGGATCACACCACCTCTCCTTTCCCCTTAAGCATGCATAAGAGCATTTTCTAAATGTGAGACTCTGTTCTCTTTCCTAACTCAGTTCATGTGTAGCCATATTTACATGATCTTCATAAGTGATATCTTATGATAAGTTTCTTTTTCTGTGTGACTTATTTCACTTAGAATCACTGTACCTGAATCCACTCACTTTGCTGCTCCTTGTCTTATGACATTGATTTCATGGCTGACGTCTATTCCATCGTACATAATTACTACAAATTTTTGAAGCATTGTTATATTTCCTGGGATATTTAAGGTGTACACAAGTTGAGGTTCTTATAAGCAGTGCAGCCCTAAATTTGGGGGTGGCTCTGTCTTATTGATTTTCAGTTTTCCCAAGGTATATTTCCTAGACTGAAAGTGCCCTTGGCTCTGTAGCTCTGTTGTTTAATTGTTTTAGGGAACGCAATGCACACCTCCAGTGAGGCAGTTGGCAATTTACATCCAGCCCATCAGCACAACAAGGCTCCCTGTTCTCCAGGGCCTGTCTTGCCTTTCTGGTTTTTACACATTTGTGGATGTCCCTTTTGACCGGTGGGAAGTGATACTTCTTTGTAGTGCAGATTTGCATTGCCCGATTGCTTGCTTGGCCAAAATGGGGGTATGCGTTTTCTCCTGAATATATTCAGGTGAAAACGCATACGCCCTTTTTGGCCAAGTGAGTCATTCTCGAATTTGTGCCCCTCTTCCTTTGCTTTAAAGGCGATTCCCACGTACCTCTTGAAATCTGTTTCCTGCTATTCTGCCTCGCTTTCAAGTCCGCCTCTTTGCCATCCCTCAACAGATTTTTGGACGATAGTTGTCCTTTATTACTCTGAAAGTTTGTGAATTGCTGTGCCCCTGAACACCATTTTTCAACTCGTTTTTTGTGAGCTGTACGCAAGTCCAAAATTTTGGTTCAGGAACTATACTGGTACCCAGTGGGTGGCTGAGACTTTGGTTAATTCTTCTTCCTGCCGGGAAATTAGAGTGACATGTGCCCGTCCAAATGCCTAACAGCTACTCTCTCATTGGTTCTCCCTCTTCCCTTCCATCCTCTGCAAAATTGGCAACCTGTGTGAACCAGGAGGTTAAAGGGGCTGTCTCTCCAATTTGGGAGATTGATAGTAAATCAGTTGAAAAGTCTAACCGGAGCACATGGAGAGGGACTATTCGTTGAGTTTTAGAAACTTTTGTATTCACAATGTGTCCATTGCTTATGTTTCTCGTACATGTTATAGCTGTAGTAATATTCCCTTCAACATGGACAGTTGGGACCCATGGAATGGGGGCCATGCATTTTTGCTTTTAAGGGTCTGCATTTGCTCACCCAATCTCACCAGTCCTCTTAGTACCAAGTGTCCAGCCTTATGCCACATCTAGCTGTCATTGTAGATAGGGTCATTCCAGGTTTCATCAGAGACCCTGAAGGAATTGTAAAGAAATTCCCTGTTTATTGGATTTGTTTATGAAATTCTTTTTTATAGTGGGTTTGAGCTGATTCTCGCTGCCATGTTTATGCCAGTCTAGACACTCTTGATTACCTTACAGAGACATATCAATACATAGGTTTTAAGATTCTTACTAGTCAGATCTATTCCTCTGCGGGAAATATGGGGTTTTGAGTCCCTTTCACTGAGGAAGGTGTAGGTCTTGTCAATTTCACAGTTTGTTTTAGAATCGGTACCAGTGCTTATATCAAACTCTGATTTTATGCATCACCCCACCTCTCCTTCCCCCTTAAACAGGCATAAGAGTGTTTTCTAAATGTGAGACTCAGTTCTCTTTCCTAACTCACTTCATGTGTAGCCATGTTTACAGGATCTTCATAAGTGATATCTTATGATAAGTTTCTTTTTCTGTGTGACTTATTTCACTTACAATCATCGTACTTGAATCCACTCACTTTCCTCCTCCTGGTCTTATGACATTGATTTCATGGCTGAGGGATATTCAAAAGTACCTAAGTACTACAAATTTTTGAAGCATTTTTATATTTCCTGGGATATTTAAGGTGTACACAAGTTGAGGATCTTATAAGCAGTGCAGCCCTAAATTTGGGGGTGCCTCTGTCTTAATCATTTTCAGTTTTCCCAAGGTATATTCCTTGGACTGGAAGTGCCCTTGGCTCTGTAGCTCTGTTGATTCCTTGTTTTAGGGAACGCAATGCACTCCTCCAGTGAGGCAGTAGGCAATTTACATCCCGCCCATCTGCATAACAAGGCTCCCTGTTCTCCAGGACCTGTCTTGCCTTTCTGGTTTTTACATATTTGTGGATGTCCCTTTTGACCGGTGGGAAGTGATACTTCTTTGTAGTGCAGATTTGCATTGCCCACTTGCTTGCTTGGCCAGAAAGGGGATATGCGTTTTCTCCTGAATGTATTCAGGAGAAAACACATACGCACTTTTGGCCAAGTGCGTCATTGTCGAAGTTGTACCCCTCTTCTTGTGCTATAAAGTTGATTCCAACGTACCTCTTGAAATCTGTTTCCTGCTATTCTGCCTTGCTTTCAAGTCCGCCTCGTTGCCTTCCCTCAACAGATTTTTGGACGATAGTTGTCCTTTATTACTCTGCCAGTTTGTGAATTGCTGTGCCCTTGAGCTCCATTTTTCAACTCGTTTTTTGTGAGCTGTACGCAAGTCCAAAATTTTGGTTCAGGACCTATACTGGTTCCCGGTGGGTGGCTGAGACTTTGGTTAATACTTCTTCCTGCCGGGAAATTAGAGTGACATGTGCCCGTCCAAATGCCTAACAGCTACTCTCTCATTGGTTCTCCCTCTTCCCTCCCATCCTCTGCAAATTTGGCAACCTGTGCGAACCAGGAGCTTAAAGGGTCTGTCTCTCCAATTTGGGAGATTGATAGTAAAGCAGTTGGAAAGTCAAACCGGAGCACCGGGAGAGGGACTATTCATTGAGTTTTAGAAACCTTTTGTATTCACAGTGTGTCCATTCTCTAGGTTTCCCATACATGTTATAGCTGTAGAAATATTCCCTTCAACATGGAGAGTTGGGACCCATGGAATGGGGGCCATGCCTTTTTTCTTTAAAGGGTCTGCATTTGCTCACCCAATCTCACCAATCCTCATAGTCCCAAGTGTCCAGCCTTATGCCACATCTAGCTGTCATTGTAGATAGGGTCATTCCAGCTTTCATCAGAGACCCTGAAGGAATTGTAAAAAATTTTCCCTGTTTATTGGTTTTGTTTATGAAATTCCTTTTTATAGTGGGTTTGAGCTGATTCTCGCTGCCATGTTTATGCTAGTCTAGACACTCTTGATTCCCTAATGGAGACATATCAATACATAGGTTTTAAGATTGTTACTAGTCAGATCTATTCCTCTGCGGGAAATATCGGGTTTTGAGTCCCTTTCACCGAGGAAGGTGTAGGTCTTGTCTATTCCACAGTTGGTTTTAGAAACGGTACCTGTGCTTATATCAAACTCTGGTTTTATGCATCACCCCACCTCTCCTTCCCCCTTAAACAGGCATAAGAGTGTTTTCTAAATGTGAGACTCTGTTCTCTTTCCTAACTCAGTTCATGTGTAGCCATGTTTACAGGATCTTCATAAGTGATATCTTATGATAAGTTTCTTTATCTGTGTGACTTATTTCACTTACAATCATCGTACCTGAATCCACTCACTTTGCTCCTCCTGGTCTTATGACATTGATTTCATGGCTGAGGGATATTCAAAAGTACCTAAGTACTACAAATTTTTGAAGCATTTTTATATTTCCTGGGATATTTAAGGTGTACACAAGTTGAGGTTCTTATAAGCAGTGCAGCCCTAAATTTGGGGGTGGCTCTGTCTTATTGATTTTCAGTTTTCCCAAGGTATATTTCCTAGACTGGAAGTGCCCTTGGCTCTGTAGCTCTGTTGTTTCCTTGTTTTAGGGAACGCAATGCACTCCTCCAGTGAGGCAGTTGGCAATTTACATCCCGCCCATCAGCATAACAAGGCTCCCTGTTCTCCAGGGCCTGTCTTGCCTTTCTGGTTTTTACACATTTGTGGATGTCCCTTTTGACCGGTGGGAAGTGATACTTCTTTGTAGTGCAGATTTGCATTGCCCGCTTGCTTGCTTGGCCAAAATGGGGGTATGCGTTTTCTCCTGAATATATTCAGGTGAAAACGCATACGCCCTTTTTGGCCAAGTGTGTCATTCTCGAAGTTGTGCCCCTCTTCCTGTGATTTAAAGGCGATTCCAACGTACCTCTTGAAATCTGTTTCCTGCTATTCTGCCTCGCTTTCAAGTCCGCCTCGTTGCCATCCCTCAACAGATTTTTGGACGATAGTTGTCCTTTATTACTCTGCCAGTTTGTGAATTGCTGTGCCCCTGAACACCATTTTTCAACTCGTTTTTTGTGAGCTGTACGCAAGTCCAAAATTTTGGTTCAGGACCTATACTGGTTGCCGGTGGGTGGCTGAGACTGTGTTTAATTATTCTTCCTGCCGGGAAATTAGAGTGACATGTGCCTGTCCAAATGCCTAAGAGCTACTCTCTCATTGGTTCTCCCTCTTCCCTTCCATCCTCTGCAAATTGGCAACCTTTGTGAACCAGGAGGTTAAAGGGTTTGTCTCTCCAAGTTGGGAGATTGATAGTAAAGCAGTTGGAAAGTGAAACCGGAGCACCAGGATAGGGACTATTTGTTGAGTTTTAGAAACCTTTTGTATTCACTGTGTGTCCATTCTCTAGGTTTCCCGTACATGTTATAGCTGTAGTAATATTCCTTTCATCATGGAGAGTTGGGACCCATGGAATGGGGGCCATGCATTTTTGCTTTAAAGGGTCTGCATTTGCTCACCCAATCTCACCAATCCTCTCAGTCCCAAGTGTCCAGCCTTATACCACATCCAGCTGTCATTTTAGATAGGGTCATTCCAGGTTTCATCAGAGACCCTGAAGGAAATGTAAAGAATTTCCCTTTTTTTTGGTTTTGTTTTTGCAATTCCTTTATATAGTGGGTTTGAGCTGATTCTCGCTGCCATGTTTATGCCAGTCTAGACACACTTGATTCCCTTACAGAGACATATCAATACATAGGTTTTAAGATTCTTACTAGTCAGATGTATTCCTTTGCGGTAAATATGGGGTTTTGAATCCCTTTCACTGAGGAAGGTGTAGGTCTTGTCTATTCCACAGTTGGTTTTAGAAACGGTACCTGTGCTTATATCAAACTCTGGTTTTATGCATCACCCCACCTCTCCTTCCCCCTTAAAAAGGCATAAGAGTGTTTTCTAAATGTGAGACTCTGTTCTCTTTCCTAACTCAGTTCATGTGTAGCCATGTTTACAGGATCTTCATAAGTGATATCTTATGATAAGTTTCTTTCTCTGTGTGACTTATTTCACTTAGAATCATCGTACCTGAATCCACTCACTTTGCTGCTCCTGGTCTTATGACATTGATTTCATGGCTGAGGGATATTCCATCGTACATAAATACCACAGTATTTTGAACCATTTTTATATTTCCTTGGATATTTAAGGTGTACCCAAGTTGAGGTTCTTGTAAGCAGTGCAGCCCTAAATATGGGTTGGCTCTGTCTTATTGATTTTCAGTTTTCCCAAGGTATATTCCCTAGACTGGAAGTGCACTTGGCTCAGTAGCTCTGTTGTTGACTTGTTTTAGGGAACACAATGCACTCCTCCAGTGAGGCAGTTGGCAATTTACATCCTGCCCATCAGCATAACAAGGCTCCCTGTTCTCCAGGGCCTGTCTTGCCTTTCTGGTTTTTACTTATTTGTGGATGTCCCTTTTGACCGGTGGGAAGTGGTATTTCATTGTAGTGCAGATTTGCATTGCCCGCTTGCTTGCTTGGCCAAAAAGGGCGTATGCGTTTTCTCCTGAATATATTCAGGAGAAAACGCATACGCCCTTTTTGGCCAAGTGCGTCACTGTCGATGTTGTACCCCTCTTCCTGTGCTTTAAAGGCGATTCCAACGTACCTCTTGTAATCTGTTTCCTGCTATTCTGCCTCGCTTCCAAGTCCGCCTCGTTGCCTTCCCTCAACAGATTTTTGGACGATAGTTGTCCTTTATTACTCTGCCAGTTTGTGAATTGCTGTGCCCCTGAGCTCCATTTTTCAACTCGTTTTTTGTGAGCTGTACGCAAGTCCAAAATTTTGGTTCAGGACCTATACTGGTTCCCGGTGGGAGGCTGAGACATTGCTTAATTCTTCTTCCTGCTGGGAAATTAGAGTGACATGTGCCCGTCCAAATGCCTAACAGCTACTCTCTCATTGGTTCTCCTTCTTCCCGTCCATCCTCTGCCAAATTGGCAACCTGTGCGAACCAGGAGGTTAAAGGGGTTGTCTCTCCAAGTTGGGAGATTGATAGTAAAGCATTTGGAAAGTCAAACCGGATCACCAGGAGAGGGACTACTCGTTTAGTTTTAGAAACCTTTTGTATTCACAGTGTGTCCATTCTCTAGGTTTCCCGTACATGTTATAGCTGTATTAATATTCCCTTCAACATGGAGAGTTGGGACCCATGGAATGGGGGCCATGCATTTTTGCTTTAAAGGGTCTGCATTTGCTCACCCAATCTCACCAATCCTCTTAGTCCCAAGTGTCCAGCCTTATGCCACATCTAGCTGTCATTGTAGATAGGGTCATTCCAGGTTTCATCAGAGACCCTGAAGGAATTGTAAAGAAATTCCCTGTTTATTGGTTTTGTTTATGAAATTCCTTTTTATAGTGGGTTTGAGCTGATTCTCGCTGCCATGTTTATGCCAGTCTAGACACTCTTGATTACCTTACAGAGACATATCAATACATAGGTTTTAAGATTCTTACTAGTCAGATCTATTCCTCTGCGGGAAATATGGGGTTTTGAGTCCCTTTCACTGACGAAGGTGTAGTTCTTGTCTATTCCACAGTTGGTTTTAGAAAAGGTACCTGTGCTTATATCAAACTCTGGTTTTATGCATCACCCCACCTCTCCTTCCCCCTTAAACAGGCATAAGTGTGTTTTCTAAATGTGAGACTCTGTTCTCTTTCCTAACTCAGTTCATGTGTAGCCATGTTTACAGGATCTTCATAAGTGATATCTTATGATAAGTTTCTTTATCTGTGTGACTTATTTCACTTACAATCATCGTACTTGAATCCACTCACTTTGCTCCTCCTTGTCTTATGACATTGATTTCATGGCTGAGGGATATTCAAAACTACCTAAGTACTACAAATTTTTGAAGCATTTTTATATTTCCTGGGATATTTAAGGTGTACACAAGTTGAGGTTCTTATAAGCAGTGCAGCCCTAAATTTGGGGGTGACTCTATCTTATTGATTTTCAGTTTTCCCAAGGTATATTCCCTAGACTGGAAGTGCCCTTGGCTCTGTAGCTCTGTTGATTCCTTGTTTTAGGGAACACAGTGCACTCCTCCAGTGAGGCACTTGGCAATTTACATCCCGCCCATCAGCATAACAAGGCTCCCTGTTCTCCAGGGCCTGTCTTGCCTTTCTGGTTTTTACACATTTGTGGATGTCCCTTTTGACCGGTGGGAAGTGATACTTCTTTGTAGTGCAGATTTGCATTGCCCGCTTGCTTGCTTGGCCAAAAAGGGGGTATGCGTTTTCTCCTGAATGTATTCAGGAGAAAACACATACGACCTTTTGGCCAAGTGCGTCATTGTCGAAGTTGTACCACTCTTCTTGTGCTTTAAAGGTGATTCCAACGTACCTCTTGAAATCTGTTTCCTGCTATTCTTTGCTTTCAAGTCCGCCTCGTTGCCTTCCCTCAACAGATTTTTGGACGATAGTTGTCCTTTATTACTCTGCCAGTTTGTGAATTGCTGTGTCTCTGAGATCCATTTTTCAACTCCTTTTTCGTGAGCTGTACGCATGTCCAAAATTTTGGTTCAGGACCTATACTGGTTCCTGGTGGGTGGCTGAGACTTTGGTTAATACTTCTTCCTGCCGGGAAATTAGAGTGACATGTTCCCGTCCAAATGCCTAACAGCTACTCTCTCATTGGTTCTCCCTCTTCCCTGCCATCCTCTGCAAAATTGGCAACCTGTGTGAACCAGTAGCTTAAAGGGTCTGTCTCTCCAATTTGGGAGATTGATAGTAAAGCAGTTGGAAAGTCAAACCGGAGCACCAGGAGAGGGACTATTCGTTGAGTTTTAGAAACCTTTTGTATTCACAGTGTGTCCATTCTCTAGGTTTCCCATACATGTTATAGCTGTAGAAATATTCCCTTCAACCTGGAGAGTTGGGACCCATGGAATGGGTGCCATGCCTTTTTGATTTAAAGGGTCTGCATTTGCTCACCCAATCTCACCAATCCTCTCAGTCCCTAGTGTCCAGCCTTATACCACATCCAGCTGTCATTGTCGATAGGGTCATTCCTGGTTTCATCAGAGACCCTGAAGGAATTGTAAAGAATATCCCTGTTTTTTGGTTTTGTTTTTGAGATTCCTTTTTATACTGGGTTTGAGCTGATTCTCGCTGCCATGTTTTTGCCAGTCTAGACACACTTGATTCCCTTACAGAGACATATCAATACATAGGTTTTTAGATTCTTACTAGTCAGATCTATTCCTCTGAGGGAAATATGGGGTTTTGAGTCCCTTTCACTGAGAAAGGTGTGGGTCTTGCCTATTCCAAAGTTGGTTTTAGAAATGGTACCTGTGCTTATGTCAAACTTTGGTTTTATGCATCACCAAGCCTCTCCTTCACCCTTAAGGACGCATAAGAGTGTTTTCTAAATGTGAGACTCTGTTCTCTTTCCTAACTCAGTTCATGTGTAGCCAAGTTTACAGAATCTTCATAAGTGATATCTTATGATAAGTTTGTTTTTCTCTGTGACTTATTTCACTTAGAATCATCGTACCTGAATCCACTCACTCTGCTGCTCCTGGTCTTATGACATTGATTTCATTGCTGAGGAATATTCCATCGTACATAAGTACCACAATTTTTTGAACCATTTTTATATTTCCTGAGATATTTATGGTGTACCCAAGTTGAGGTTCTTGTAAGCAGTGCAGCCCTAAATTTGGGGGTGGCTCTGTCTTATTGATTTTCAGTTTTCCCAAGGTATATTCCCTAGACTGGAAGTGCCCTTGGCTCTGTAGCTCTGTTGTTTACTTGTTTTAGGGAATGCAATGCACTCCTCCAGTGATGCAGTTGGCAATTTACATCCCGCCCATCAGCATAACAATGCTCCCTGTTCTCCATGGCCTGTCTTGCCTTTCTGGTTTTTACACATTTTGTGGATGTCCCTTTTGACCGGTGGGAAGTGATACTTCTTTGTAGTGCAGATTTGCATTGCCCGATTGCTTGCTTGGCCAAAAAGGGCGTATGCGTTTTCTCCTGAATATATTCAGGAGAAAACGCATACACCCTTTTTGGCCAAGTGCGTCATTCTTGAAGTTGTGCCCCTCTTCCTGTGCTTTAAAGGTGATTCCTACGTACCTCTTGAAATCTGTATCCTGCTATTCTGCCTCGCTTTCAAGTCCGCCTCGTTGCATTCCCTCAACAGATTTTCAGAAGATAGTTTTCCATTATTACTCTGCCAGTTTGTGAATTGCTGTGCCCCTGAGCTCCGTTTTTCAACTCGTTTTTTGTGAGCTGTACCCAGGTCCAAAACTTTGGTTCAGGACCTATACTGGTTCCCGGTTCGTGGCTGAGACTTTGGTTAATTCTTCTTCCTGCTGGGAAATCAGCGTGACATGTGCCCCTCCAAAAGCCTAAGAGCTACTCTCTCATTGGTTCTCCTTCTTCCCTTCCATCCTCTGCAAATTTGGCAACCTGTGCAAACCATGAGGTTAAAGGGGCTGTCTCTCCAATTTGGGAGATTGATAGTAAAGCAGTTGGAAAGTCAAACCAGAGCACCAGGAGAGAGACTATTCGTTGAGTTTTAGAAACCTTTTTTATTCACAGTGTGTCCATTCTCTAGGTTTCCCATACATGTTATAGCTGTAGAAATATTCCCTTCAACCTGGAGAGTTGGGACCCATGGAAGGGGGCCATGCATTTTTGCTTTAAAGGGTCTGCATTTGCTCACCCAATCTCACCAATCCTCTCAGTCCCAAGTGTCCAGCCTTATACCACATCCAGCTGTCATTGTAGATAGGGTCATTCCAGGTTTCACCAGAGACCCTGAAGGAAATGTAAAGAATTTCCCTGTTTTTTGGTTTTGTTTTTGAAATTCCTTTTTATAGTGGGTTTGAGCTGATTCTCGCTGTCATGTTTATGCCAGTCTAGACACACTTGATTCCCTTACGGAGACATATCTATACATAGGTTTTAAGATTCTTACTAGTGAGATCTATTACTCTGCGGGAAATATGGGGTTTTGAGTCCCTTTCACTGAGGAAGGTGTAGGTCTTGTCTATTCCACAGTTGGTTTTAGAAACGGTAACTGTGCTTATATCAAACTCTGGTTTTATGCATCACCCCACCTCTCCTTCCCCCTTAAACAGGCATAAGAGTGTTTTCTAAATGGGAGACTCTGTTCTCTTTCTTAACTCAGTTCATGTGTAGCCATGTTTACAGGATCTTCATAAGTGATATCTTATGAAAAGTTTCTTTTTCTGTTTGACTTATTTCACTTAGAATCATCGTACCTGAATCCACTCACTTTGCTGCTCCTGGTCTTATGATATTGATTTCATGGCTGAGGGATATTCCATCATACGTAAGTACCTCAATTTTTCGAACCATTTTTATATTTCCTGGGATATTTAAGGTGTACCCAAGTTGAGGTTCTTGTAAGCAGTGCAGCCCTAAATTTGGGGGTGGCTCTGTCTTATTGATTTTCAGTTTTCACAAGGTATATTCCCTAGACTAGAAGTGCCCTTGGCTCTGTAGCTCTGTTGTTTACTTGTTTTAGGGAACACAATGCACTCCTCCAGTGAGGCAGTTGGCAACTTATATCCCGCCCATCAGCATAAGAAGGCTCCCTGTTCTCCAGGGCCTGTCTTGCCTTTCTGGTTTTTACACATTTTGTCGATGTCCCTTTTGACCGGTGGGAAGTGATACTTCTTTGTACTGCAAATTTGCATTGCCAACTAGCTCACTTGGCCAAAAAGGGCGTATGCGTTTTCTCTTGAATATATCAGGAGAAAACGCATACGCCCTTTTTGGACAAGTGTGTCATTGTCGATGTTGTGCCCCTCTTCCTGTGCTTTAAAGGCGATTCCACGTACCTCTTGAAATCTGTTTCCTGCTATTCTGCCTCCCATTCAAGTCTGCCTCGTTGCCTTCCCTCAACACATTTTTGTACCATAGTTGTCCTTTATTACCCTGCCACTTTGTGAATAGCTGTGCACCTGAGCTCCATTTTTCAACTAGTTCTTTTTGAGGTCAATGCAAGTCCAAAATTTTGGTTCAGGACTTATACTGGTTCCCGGTGGGTGGCTGAGACTTTGGTTATTTCTTCTTCCTGCCGGAAAATTAGAGTGACATGTGCCCGTCCAAATGCCTAACAGGTACTCTCTCATTGGTTCTCCCTCTTCCCTTACATCCTCTGCCAAATTGGCAACCTGTGCGAACCAGGATGTTAAAGGGGCTGTCTCTCCAAGTTGGTAGATTGATAGTAAAGCAGTTGGAAAGTCAAACAGGAGCACCAGGAGAGGGACTATTCGTTGAGTTTTAGAAACCTTTTGTATTCACAGTGTGTCCATTCTCTAGGTTTTCCGTACATGTTATAGCTGTAGTAATATTCCCTTCAACATGGAGAGTTGGGACCCATGGAATGGGGGCCATGCATTATTGCTTTAAATGGTCTGCATTTGCTCACACAATCTCACCAATCCTCTCAGTCCCAAGTGTCCAGCCTTATGCCACATCCAGTTGTCATTGTAGATAGGGTCATTCCAGGTTTCATCAGAGACCCTGAAGGAATTGTAAGGAATTTCCCTGTTTTTTGGTTTTGTTTTTGAAATTCCTTTTTACAGTGGGTTTGAGCTGATTCTCTCTGCCATGATTATGCCAGTCTAGACACACTTGATTCCGTAATGGAGACATATCAATACATAGGTTTTAAGATTCTTATAGTCAGGTCTATTCCTCTGCGGGAAATATGGTGTTTTGTGTCCCTTTCACTGATGAAGGTGTAGGTCTTGTCTATTCCAAATTTGGTTTTAGAAATGGTACCTGTGCTTATGTCAAACTCTGGTTTTATGCATCACCCCACCTCTCCTTCCCCCTTAAGCAGGCATAACAGTGTTTTCTAAATGTGAGACTCTGTTCACTTTCTTAACTCAGTTCATGTGTAGCCATGATTACAGGATCTTCATAAGTGATTTCTTATGATTTGTTTCTTCTTCTGTGTGACTTATTTCACTTAGAATCATCATACCTGAATCCACTCACTTTGCTGCTCCTGGTGTTATGACATTGATTTCATGGCTGAGGGATATTCCATCGTACATAAATACCATAGATTTTTGAACCATTTTAATATTTCCAGGGATATTTAAGGTGTACCAAAGTTGAGGTTCTTGTAAGCAGTGCAGCCCTAAATTTGGGGGTGGCTCTGTCTTATTGATTTTCAGTTTTCAAAAGGTATATTCCCTAGACTGAAAGTGTCCTTGGCTCTGTAGCTCTGTTGTTTACTTGTTTTAGAGAATGCAATGCACTCCTCCAATGAGGCAGTATGCAATTTACATCCCGCCCATCAGCATAACAAGGCTCCCTGTTCTCCCGGGCCTGTCTTGCCTTTCTGGTTTTTACATAATTTGTGGATTTCCCTTTTGACCGGTGGGAAGTGATAATTCTTTGTAGTGCAGATTTGTATTGCCCGCTTGCTTGCTTGGCCAAAAAGGGTGTATGCGTTTTATCCTGAATATATTCAGGAGAAAACTCATACGCCCTTTTTGGCCAAGTGCGTCATTGTCGTAATTGTGCCCCTCTTCCTGTGCTTTAAAGGCGATTCCAACGTACCTCTTGAAATCTGTTTCCTGCTATTCTGCTTCGCTTTCAAGTCCGCCTCGTTGCCTTCCCTCAATAGATTTTTGGACGATAGTTGTCCTTTATTACTCTGCCAGTTTGGGAGTTGCCGTGCCCATGAGCTCCATTTTTCAACTTGTTTTTTGTGAGCTATACGCAAGTCCAAAATTTTGGTTCAGGACCTATACTGGTTCCCGTTCGGTGGCTGAGTCTCTGGTTCATTCTTCTTCCTGCCACGAAATTAGAGTGACATGTGCCCGTCCAAATGACTAACAGCTACTCTCTCATTGGTTCTCCCTATTCCCTTCCATCCTCTGCAAAATTGGCAACCTGTGCGAACCAGGAGGTTAAAGGGTTTGTCTCTCCAAGTTGGGAGATTGATAGTAAAGCAGTTGGAAAGTGAAACCGGAGCACCAGGATAGGGACTATTTGTTGACTTTTAGAAACCTTTTGTATTCACTGTGTGTCCATTCTCTAGGTTTCCCGTACATGTTATAGCTGTAGTAATATTCCCTTCAACATGGAGAGTTGGGACCCATGGAATGGGGGCCATGCATTTTTGCTTTAAAGGGTCTGCAATTGCTCACCCAATCTCACCAATCCTCTCAGTCCCAAGTGTCCAGCCTTATACCACATCCAGCTGTCATTTTAGATAGGGTCATTCCAGGATTCATCAGAGACCCTGAAGGAAATGGAAAGAATTTCCCTGTTTTTTGGTTTTGTTTTTGCAATTCCTTTATATAGTGGGTTTGAGCTGATTCTCGCTGCCATGTTTATGCCAGTCTAGACACACTTGATTCCCTTACAGAGACATATCAATACATAGGTTTTAAGATTCTTACTAGTCAGATGTATTCCTTTGCGGTAAATATGGGGTTTTGAGTCCCTTTCACTGAGGAAGGTGTAGGTCTTGTCTATTCCACAGTTGGTTTTAGAAACGGTACCTGTGCTTATATCAAACTCTGGTTTTATGCATCACCCCACCTCTCCTTTCCCCTTAAGCAGGCATAAGAGTGTTTTCTAAATGTGAGACTCTGTTCTCTTTCCTAACTCAGTTCATGTGTAGCCATGTATACAAGATCTTCATAAGTGATATCTTATGATAAGTTTCTTTATCTGTGTGACTTATTTCACTTACAATCATCGTACCTGAATCCACTCACTTTGCTCCTCCTGGTCTTATGACATTGATTTCATGACTGAGGGATATTCAAAAGTACCTAAGTACTACAAATTTTTGAAGCATTTTTATATTTCCAGGGAGATTTAAGGTGTACACAAGTTGAGGTTTTTATAAGCAGTGCAGCCGTAAATTTGGTGGTGGCTCTGTCTTATTGATTTTCAGTTTTCCCAAGGTATATTTCCTAGACTGGAAGTGCCCTTGGCTCTGTAGCTCTGTTGTTTCCTTGTTTTAGGGAACGCAATGCACTCCTCCAGTGAGGCAGTTGGCAATTTACATCCCGCCCATCAGCATAACAAGGCTCCCTGTTCTCCACGGCCTGTCTTGCCTTTCTGGTTTTTACACATTTGTGATGTCCCTTTTGACGGATGGGAAGTGATACTTCTTTGTAGTGCAGATTTGCATTGCCCGCTTGCTTGCTTGGCCAGGAAGGGGGTATGCGTTTTCTCCTGAATATATTCAGGTGAAAACGCATACGCCCTTTTTGGCCAAGTGTGTCATTCTCGAAGTTGTGCCCCTCTTCCTGTGATTTAAAGGCGATTCCAACGTACCTCTTGAAATCTGTTTCCTGCTATTCTGCCTCGCTTTCATGTCCGCCTCGTTGCCTTCCCTCAACAGATTTTTGGACGATAGTTGTCCTTTATTACTCTGCCAGTTTGAGAATTGCTGTACCCCTGAGCTCCATTTTTCAACTCATTTTTTGTGAGCTGAACGCAAGTCCAATATTTTGGTTCAGGACCTATACTGGTTCCTGGTGGGTGGCTGAGACTTTGGTTAATTCTTCTTCCTGCCGGGAAATTAGAGTGACATGTGCCCGTCCAAATGGCTAACAGCTAGCTCTCATTGGTTCTCCATCTTCCCTTCCATCCTCTGCCAAATTGGCAACCTGTGTGAACCAGGAGCTTAAAGGGGCTGCCTCTCCAAGTTGGGAGATTGATAGTAAAGCAGTTGGAAAGACAAACCGGAGCACCAGGAGAGGGACTATTCGTTGAGTTTTAGAAACCTTTTGTATTCACAGTGTGTCCATTCTCTAGGTTTCCCGTACATGTTATAGCTGTAGTAATATTCCCTTCAACATGGACAGTTGGGACCCATGGAATGGGGGCCATGCATTTTTGCTTTTACGGGTCTGCATTTGCTCACCCAATCTCACCAATCCTCTCAGTCCGAAGTGTCCAGCCTTATACCACATCCAGCTGTCATTGTAGATAGGGTCATTCCAGGTTTCACCAGAGACACTTAAGGAAATGTAAAGAATTTCCCTGTTTTTTGGTTTTGTTTTTGAAATTCCTTTTTATAGTGGGTTTGAGCTGATTCTCGCTGCCATGTTTATGCCAGTCTAGACACACTTGATTCCCTTACAGAGACATATCAATACATAGGTTTTAAGTTTCTTACTAGTCAGATCTATTCCTCGGCGGGAAATATGGTGTTTTGAGTCCCTTTCACTGAGGAAGGTGTAGGTCTTGTCTATTCCAAAGTTGGTTATTGAAATGGTACCTGTCCTTATGTCAAACTCTGGTTTTATGCATCACCCCAGCTCTCCTTCCCCCTTAAGCAGGCAAAAGAGTGTTTTCTAAATGTGAGACTCTGTTCTTTTTCCTAACTCAGTTCATGTGTAGCCATGTTTACAGGAACTTCATAAGTGATATCTTATGATAAGTTTCTTTCTCTGTGTGACTTATTTCACTTAGAATCATCGTACCTGAATCCACTCACTTTGCTGCTCCTGGTCTTATGACATTGATTTCATGGCTGAGGGATATTCCATCGTACATAAATACCACAGTATTTTGAACCATTTTTATATTTCCTGGGATATTTAAGGTGTACCCAAGTTGAGGTTCTTGTATGCAGTGCAGCCCTAAATATGGGGGTGGCTCTGTCTTATTGATTTTCAGTTTTCCCAAGGTATATTCCCTAGACTGGAAGTGCACTTGGCTCAGTAGCTCTGTTGTTGACTTGTTTTAGGGAACACAATGCACTCCTCCAGTGAGGCAGTTGGTAATTTACATCCTGCCCATCAGCATAACAAGGCTCCCTGTTCTCCAGGGCCTGTCTTGCCTTTCTGTTTTTTACATATTTGTGGATGTCCCTTTTGACCGGTGGGAAGTGATATTTCTTTGTAGTGCAGATTTGCATTGCCCGCTTGCTTGCTTGGCCAAAAAGGGCGTATGCGTTTTCTCCTGAATATATTCAGGAGAAAACGCATACGCCCTTTTTGGGCAAGTGCGTCACTGTCGATGTTGTTCCCCTCTTCCTGTGTTTTAAAGGCGATTCCAACGTACCTCTTGAAATCAGTTTCCTGCTCTTCTGCCTCGCTTTCAAGTCCGCTCGTTGCCTTCCCTCAACAGATTTTTGGACGATAGTTGTCCTTTATTACTCTGCCAGTTTGTGAATTGCTGTGCCCCTGAGCTCCATTTTTCAACTCGTTTTTTGTGAGCTGTACGCAAGTCCAAAATTTTGGTTCAGGAACTATACTGGTTCCCGGTGGGTGGCTGAGACATTGCTTAATTCTTCTTCCTGCCGGGAAATTAGAGTGACATGTGCCCGTCCAAATGTCTAAAAGCTACTCTCTCATTGGTTCTCCCTCTTCCCTTCCATCCTCTGCCAAATTGGCAACCTGTGCGAACCAGGAGGTTAAAGGGGTTGTCTCTCCAAGTTGGGAGATTGATAGTAAAGCATTTGGAAAGTCAAACCGGATCACAAGGAGAGGGACTACTCGTTTAGTTTTAGAAAACTTTTGTATTCACAGTGTGTCCATTCTCTAGGTTTCCCGTACATGTTATAGCTGTAGTAATATTCCCTTCAACATGGAGAGTTGGGACCCATGGAATGGGGACCTTGCATTTTTGCTTTAAAGGGTCTGCATTTGCTCACCCAATCTCACCAATCCTCTTAGTCCCAAGTGTCCAGCCTTATGCCACATCTAGCTGTCATTGTAGATAGGGTCATTCCAGGTTTCATCAGAGACCCTGAAGGAATTGTAAAGAAATTCCCTGTTTATTGGTTTTGTTTATGAAATTCCTTTTTATAGTGGGTTTGAGCTGATTCTCGCTGCCATGTTTATGCCAGTCTAGACACTCTTGATTCCCTAATGGAGACATATCAATACATAGGTTTTAAGATTCTTACTAGTCAGATCTATTCCTCTGCGGGAAATATGGGGTTTTGAGTCCCTTTCACTGAGGAAGGTGTAGGTCTTGTCTATTCCACAGTTGGTTTTAGAAACGGTACCTGTGCTTATATCAAACTCTGGTTTTATGCATCACCCCACCTCTCCTTCCCCCTTAAACAGGCATAAGAGTGTTTTCTAAATGTGAGACTCTGTTCTCTTTCCTAACTCAGTACATGTGTAGCCATGTTAACAGGATCTTCATAAGTGATATCTTATGATAAGTTTCTTTATCTGTTTGACTTATTTCACTTACAATCATCGTACCTGAATCCACTCACTTTGCTCCTCCTGGTCTTATGACATTGATTTCATGGCTGAGGGATATTCAAAAGTACCTAAGAACTACAAATTTTTGAAGCATTTTTATATTTCCTGGGATATTTAAGGTGTACACAAGTTGAGGTTCTTATAAGCAGTGCAGCCCTGAATTTGGGGGTGGCTCTGTCTTATTGATTTTCAGTTTTCCCAAGGTATATTTCCTAGACTGGAAGTGCCCTTGGCTCTGTAGCTCTGTTGATTCCTTGTTTTAGGGAACGCAGTGCACTCCTCCAGTGAGGCAGTTGGCAATTTACATCCCGCCCATCAGCATAACAAGGCTCCCTGTTCTCCAGGGCCTGTCTTGCCTTTCTGGCTTTTACACATTTGTGGATGTCCCTTTTAGACCGGTGGGAAGTGATACTTCTTTGTAGTGCAGATTTGCATTGCCCGCTTGCTTGCTTCGCCAAAAAGGGGTTATGCGTTTTCTCCTGAATATATTCAGGTGAAAACGCATACGCCCTTTTTGGCCAAGTGTGTCATTCTCGAAGTTGTGCCCCTCTTCCTGTGATTTAAACGCGATTCCAACGTACCTCTTGAAATCTGTTTCCTGCTATTCTGCCTCGCTTTCAAGTCCGCCTCGTTGCCTTCCCTCAACAGATTTTTGGACGATAGTTTTCCTTTATTACTCTGCCAGTTTGTGAATTGCTGTGCCCCTGAGCTCCATTTTTCAACTCGTTTTTTGTGAGCTGTACGCAAGTCCAAAATTTTGGTTCAGGACCTATACTGGTTCCCGGTGGGTGGCTGAGACATTGCTTAATTCTTCTTCCTGCCGGGAAATTAGAGTGACATGTGCGCGTCCAAATGCCTAAAAGCTACTCTCTCATTGGTTCTCCCTCTTCCCTTCCATCCTCTGCCAAATTGGCAACCTGTGCGAACCAGGAGTTTAAAGGGGTTGTCTCTCCAAGTTGGGAGATTTATAGTAAAGCATTTGGAAAGTCAAACCAGATCACCAAGAGAGGGACTACTCGTTTAGTTTTAGAAACCTTTTGTATTCAGAGTGTGTACATTCTCTAGGTTTCCCGTACATGTTATAGCTGTAGTAATATTCCCTTCAACATGGAGAGTTGGGACCCATGGAATGGGGGCCATGCATTTTTGCTTTAAAGGGTCTGCATTTGCTCACCCAATCTCACCAATCCTCTTAGTCCCAAGTGTCCAGCCTTATGCCACATCTAGCTGTCATTGTAGATAGGGTCATTCCAGGTTTCATCAGAGACCCTGAAGGAATTGTAAAGAAATTCCCTGTTTATTGGTTTTGTTTATGAAATTCCTTTTTATAGTGGGTTTGAGCTGATTCTCGCTGCCATGTTTATGCCAGTCTAGACACTCTTGATTCCCTAATGGAGACATATCAATACATAGGTTTTAAGATTCTTACTAGTCAGATCTATTCCTCTGCGGGAAATATGGGGTTTTGAGTCCCTTTCACTGAGGAAGGTGTATGTCTTGTCTATTCCACAGTTGGTTTTAGAAACGGTACCTGTGCTTATATCAAACTCTGGTTTTATGCATCACCCCACCTCTCCTTCCCCCTTAAACAGGCATAAGAGTGTTTTCTAAATGTGAGACTCTGTTCTCTTTCCTAACTCAGTACATGTGTAGCCATGTTTACAGGATCTTCATAAGTGATATCTTATGATAAGTTTCTTTATCTGTGTGACTTATTTCACTTACAATCATCGTACCTGAATCCACTCACTTTGCTCCTCCTGGTCTTATTACATTGATTTCATGGCTGAGGGATATTCAAAAGTACCTAAGTACTACAAATTTTTGAAGCATTTTTATATTTCCTGGGATATTTAAGGTGTACACAAGTTGAGGTTCTTATAAGCAGTGCAGCCCTAAATTTGGGGGTGGCTCTGTCTTATTGATTTTCAGTTTTTCCAAGGTATATTTCCTAGACTGGAAGTGCCCTTGGCTCTGTAGCTCTGTTGTTTCCTTGTTTTAGGGAACGCAATGCACTCCTCCAGTGAGGCAGTTGGCAATTTACATCCCGCCCATCAGCATAACAAGGCTCCATGTTCTCCAGCTCCTGTCTTGCCTTTCTGGTTTTTACACATTTGTGGATGTCCCTTTTGACCGGTGGGAAGTGATACTTCTTTGTAGTGCAGATTTGCATTGCCCGCTTGCTTGCTTGGCCAAAAACGGGGTATACGTTTTCTCCTGAATATATTCAGGTGAAAACGCATACGCCCTTTTTGGCCAAGTGTGTCATTCTCGAAGTTGTGCCCCTCTTCCTGTGATTTAAACGCGATTCCAACGTACCTCTTGAAATCTGTTTCCTGCTATTCTGCCTCGCTTTCAAGTCCGCCTCGTTGCCTTCCCTCAACAGATTTTTGGACGATAGTTGTCCTTTATTACTCTGCCAGTTTGTGAATTGCTGTGTCCTTGAGCTCCATTTTTCAACTCGTTTTTTGTGAGCTGTACGAAAGTCCAAAATTTTGGTTCAGGACATATACTGGTTCCCGGTGGGTGGCTGAGACTTTGGTTAATACTTCTTCCTGCCGGGAAATTAGAGTGACATGTTCCTTTCCAAATGCCTAACAGCTACTCTCTCATTGGTTCTCCCTCTTCCCTTCCATCCTCTGCAAAATTGGCAACCTGTGTGAACCAGGAGCTTAAAGGGTCTGTCTCTCCAATTTGGGAGATTGATAGTAAAGCAGTTGGAAAGTCAAACCGGAGCACCAGGAGAGGGACTATTCGTTTGAGTTTTAGAAACCTTTTGTATTCACAGTGTGTCCATTCTCTAGGTTTCCCATACATGTTATAGCTGTAGAAATATTCCCTTCAACCTGGAGAGTTGGGACCCATGGAATGGGTGCCATGCATTTTTGCTTTAAAGGGTCTGCATTTGCTCACCCAATCTCACCAATCCTCTCAGTCCCAAGTGTCCAGCCATATACCACATCCAGCTGTCATTGTCGATAGGGTCATTCCTGGTTCAATCAGAGACCCTGAAGGAATTGTAAAGAATATCCCTGTTTTTTGGTTTTGTTTTTGAAATTCCTTTTTATAGTGGGTTTGAGCTGATTCTCGCTGCCATGTTTATGCCAGTCTAGACACACTTGATTCCCTTACAGAGACATATCAATACATAGGTTTTAAGATTCTTACTAGTCAGATCTATTCCTCTGAGGGAATATGGGGTTTTGAGTCCCTTTCACTGAGAAAGGTGTGCGTCTTGCCTATTCCAAAGTTGGTTTTAAAAATGGTACCTGTGCTTATGTCAAACTTTGGTTTTATGCATCACCAAGCCTCTCCTTCACCCTTAAGGACGCATAAGAGTGTTTTCTAAATGTGAGACTCTGTTCTCTTTCCTAACTCAGTTCATGTGCAGCCATGTTTACAGGATCTTCATAAGTGATATCTTATGATAAGTTTCTTTTTCTGTGTGACTTATTTCACTTAAAATCATCGTACCTGAATCCACTCACTTTGCTGCTCCTGGTCTTATGACATTGATTTCATGTCTGAGGGATATTCCATCGTACATATGTACTACAATTTTTTGAACCATTTTTATATTTCCTGGGATATTTAAGGTGTACACAAGTTGAGGTTCTTATAAGCAGTGCAGCCCTAAATTTGGGGGTGGCTCTGTCTTATTGATTTTCAGTTTTCCCAAGGTATATTTCCTAGACTGGAAGTGCCCTTGGCTCTGTAGCTCTGTTGTTTCCTTGTTTTAGGGAACACAATGCACTCCTCCAGTGAGGCAGTTGGCCATTTACATCCTGCCCATCAGCATAACAAGGCTCCCTGTTCTCCAGGGCCTGTCTTGCCTTTCTGGTTTTTACACATTTGTGGATGACCCTTTTGACCGGTGGGAAGTGATACTTCTTTGTAGTGCAGATTTGCATTGCCCGCTTGCTTGCTTGGCCAAAAAGGGGGTCATTCTCGAAGTGAATGTCATTCTCGAAGTTGTGCCCCTCTTCCTGTGATTTAAAGGCGATTCCAACGTACCTCTTGAAATCTGTTTCCTGCTATTCTGCCTCGCTTTCAAGTCCGCCTCGTTGCCTTCCCCCTTAAGCAGGCATAAGAGTGTTTTCTAAATGTGAGACTCTGTTCTTTTTCCTAACTCAGTTCATGTGTAGCCATGTTTACAGGAACTTCATCAGTGATATCATATGATAAGTTTCTTTCTCTGTGTGACTTATTTCACTTAGAATCATCGTACCTGAATCCACTCACTTTGCTGCTCCTGGTCTTATGACATTGATTTCATGGCTGAGTGATATACCATCGTACATAAATACCACAGTATTTTGAACCATTTTTATATTTCCTGGGATATTTAAGGTGTACCCAAGTTGAGGTTCTTGTAAGCAGTGCAGCCCTAAATATGGGGGTGGCTCTGTCTTATTGATTTTCAGTTTTCCCAAGGTATATTCCCTAGACTGGAAGTGCACTTGGCTCAGTAGCTCTGTTGTTGACTTGTTTTAGGGAACACAATGCACTCCTCCAGTGAGGCAGTTGGCAATTTACATCCTGCCCATCAGCATAACAAGGCTCCCTGTTCTCCAGGGCCTGTCTTGCCTTTCTGGTTTTTACTTATTTGTGGATGTACCTTTTGACCGGTGGGAAGTGGTATTTCATTGTAGTGCAGATTTGCATTGCCGCTTGCTTGCTTGGCCAAAAAGGGCGTATGCGTTTTCTCCTGAATATATTCAGGAGAAAACGCATACGCCCTTTTTGGCCAAGTGCGTCACTGTCGATGTTGTACCCCTCTTCCTGTGCTTTAAAGGCGATTCCAACGTACCTCTTGTAATCTGTTTCCTGCTATTCTGCCTCGCTTCCAAGTCCGCCTCGTTGCCTTCCCTCAACAGATTTTTGGACGATAGTTGTCCTTTATTACTCTGCCAGTTTGTGAATTGCTGTGCCCCTGAGCTCCATTTTTCAACTCGTTTTTTGTGAGCTGTACGCAAGTCCAAAATTTTGGTTCAGGACCTATACTGGTTCCCGGTGGGTGGCTGAGACTTTGGTTAATTCTTCTTCCTGCCGGGAAATTAGAGTGACATGTGCCCGTCCAAATGCCTAACTGCTAGCTCTCATTGGTTCTCCATCTTCCCTTCCATCCTCTGCCAAATTGGCAACCTGTGTGAACCAGGAGCTTAAAGGGGCTGTCTCTCCAAGTTGGGAGATTGATAGTAAAGCAGTTGGAAAGACAAACCGGAGCACCAGGAGAGGGACTATTCGTTGAGTTTTAGAAACCTTTTGTATTCACAGTGTGTCCATTCTCTAGGTTTCCCGTACATGTTATAGCTGTAGTAATATTCCCTTTAACATGGACAGTTGGGACCCATGGAATGGGGGCCATGCATTTTTGCTTTTAAGGGTCTGCATTTGCTCACCCAATCTCACCAATCCTCTCAGTCCGAAGTCTCCAGCCTTATACCACATCCAGCTGTCATTGTAGATAGGGTCTTTCAAGGTTTCACCAGAGACACTTAAGGAAATGTAAAGAATTTCCCTGTTTTTTGGTTTTGTTTTTGAAATTCCTTTTTATAGTGGGTTTGAGCTGATTCTCGCTGCCATGTTTATGCCAGTCTAGACACACTTGATTCCGTTACAGAGACATATCAATACATATGTTTTAAGTTTCTTACTAGTCAGATCTATTCCTCTGCGGGAAATATGGGGTTTTGAGTCCCTTTCACTGAGGAAGGTGTAGGTCTTGTCTATTCCAAAGTTGGTTATTGAAATGGTACCTGTCCTTATGTCAAACTCTGGTTTTATGCATCACCCCAGCTCTCCTTCCCCCTTAAGCAGGCATAAGAGTGTTTTCTAAATGTGAGACTCTGTTCTTTTTCCTAACTCAGTTCATGTGTAGCCATGTTTACAGGAACTTCATAAGTGATATGTAATGATAAGTTTCTTTCTCTGTGTGACTTATTTCACTTAGAATCATCGTACCTGAATCCAATCACTTTGCTGCTCCTGGTCTTATGACATTGATTTCATGGCTGAGGGATATTCAAAAGTACCTAAGTACTACAAATTTTTGAAGCATTTTTATATTTCCTGGGATATTTAAGGTGTACACAAGTTGAGGTTCTTATAAGCAGTGCAGCCCTAAATTTGGGGCTGGCTCTGTCTTATTGATTTTCAGTTTTCCCAAGGTATATTTCCTAGACTGGAAGTGCCCTTGGCTCTGTAGCTCTGTTGTTTCCTTGTTTTAGGGAACGCAATGCACTCCTCCAGTGACGCAGTTGGCAATTTACATCCCGCCCATCAGCATAACAAGGCTCCCTGTTCTCCAGGGCCTGTCTTGCCTTTCTGGTTTTTACACATTTGTGGATGTCCCTTTTGACCGGTGGGAAGTGATACTTCTTTGTAGTGCAGATTTGCATTGCCCGCTTGCTTGCTTCGCCAAAAAGGGGGTATGCGTTTTCTCCTGAATATATTCAGGTGAAAACGCATACGCCCTTTTTGGCCAAGTGTGTCATTCTCGAAGTTGTGCCCCTCTTCCTGTGATTTAAACGCGATTCCAACGTACCTCTTGAAATCTGTTTCCTGCTATTCTGCCTCGCTTTCAAGTCCGCCTCGTTGCCTTCCCTCAACAGATTTTTGGACGATAGTTGTCCTTTATTACTCTGCCAGTTTGTGAATTGCTGTGCCCCTGAGCTCCATTTTTCAACTCGTTTTTTGTGAGCTGTACGCAAGTCCAAAATTTTGGTTCAGGACCTATACTGGTTCCCGGTGGGTGGCTGAGACATTGCTTAATTCTTCTTCCTGCCGGGAAATTAGAGTGACATGTGCCCGTCCAAATGCCTAAAAGCTACTCTCTCATTGGTTCTCCCTCTTCCCTTCCATCCTCTGCCAAATTGGCAACCTGTGCGAACCAGGAGGTTAAAGGGTTTGTCTCTCCAAGTTGGGAGATTGATAGTAAAGCATTTGGAAAGTCAAACCGGATCACCAGGAGAGGGACTACTCATTTAGTTTTAGAAACCTTTTGTATTCACAGTGTGTCCATTCTCTAGGTTTCCCATACATGTTATAGCTGTAGTAAAATTCCCTTCAAAATGGAGAGTTCGGACCCATGGAATGGGGGCCATGCATTTTTGCTTTAAAGGGTCTGCATTTGCTCACCCAATCTCACCAATCATCTTAGTCCCAAGTGTCCAGCCTTATGCCACATCTAGCTGTCATTGTAGATAGGGTCATTCCAGGTTTCATCAGAGACCCTGAAGGAATTGTAAAGAAATTCCCTGTTTATTGGTTTTGTTTATGAAATTCCTTTTTATAGTGGGTTTGAGCTGATTCTCGCTGCCATGTTTATGCCAGTCTAGACACACTTGATTCCGTTACAGAGACATATCAATACATAGGTTTTAAGTTTCTTACTAGTCAGATATATTCCTCTGCGGGAAATATGGGGTTTTGAGTCCCTTTCACTGAGGAAGGTGTAGGTCTTGTCTATTCCAAAGTTGGTTATTGAAATGGTACCTGTCCTTATGTCAAACTCTGGTTTTATGCATCACCCCAGCTCTCCTTCCCCCTTAAGCAGGCATAAGAGTGTTTTCTAAATGTGAGACTCTGTTCTTTTTCCTAACTCAGTTCATGTGTAGCCATGTTTACAGGAACTTCATAAGTGATATGTAATGATAAGTTTCTTTCTCTGTGTGACTTATTTCACTTAGAATCATCGTACCTGAATCCACTCACTTTGCTGCTCCTGGTCTTATGACATTGATTTCATGGCTGAGGGATATTCAAAAGTACCTAAGTACTACAAATTTTTGAAGCATTTTTATATTTCCTGGGATATTTAAGGTGTACACAAGTTGAGGTTCTTATAAGCAGTGCAGCCCTAAATTTGGGGGTGGCTCTGTCTTATTGATTTTCAGTTTTCCCAAGGTATATTTCCTAGACTGGAAGTGCCCTTGGCTCTGTAGCTCTGTTGTTTCCTTGTTTTAGGGAACGCAATGCACTCCTCCAGTGACGCAGTTGGCAATTTACATCCCGCCCATCAGCATAACAAGGCTCCCTGTTCTCCAGGGCCTGTCTTGCCTTTCTGGTTTTTACACATTTGTGGATGTCCCTTTTGACCGGTGGGAAGTGATACTTCTTTGTAGTGCAGATTTGCATTGCCCGCTTGCTTGCTTGGCCAAAAAGGGCGTATGCGTTTTCTCCTGAATATATTCAGGTGAAAACGCATACGCCCTTTTTGGCCAAGTGTGTCATTCTCGAAGTTGTGCCCCTCTTCCTGTGATTTAAACGCGATTCCAACGTACCTCTTGAAATCTGTTTCCTGCTATTCTGCCTCGCTTTCAAGTCCGCCTCGTTGCCTTCCCTCAACAGATTTTTGGACGATAGTTGTCCTTTATTACTCTGCCAGTTTGTGAATTGCTGTGCCCCTGAGCTCCATTTTTCAACTCGTTTTTTGTGAGCTGTACGCAAGTCCAAAATTTTGGTTCAGGACCTATACTGGTTCCCGGTGGGTGGCTGAGACATTGCTTAATTCTTCTTCCTGCCGGGAAATTAGAGTAACATGTGCCCGTCCAAATGCCTAAAAGCTACTCTCTCATTGGTTCTCCATCTTCCCTTCCATCCTCTGCCAAATTGGCAACCTGTGCGAACCAGGAGGTTAAAGGGTTTGTCTCTCCAAGTTGGGAGATTGATAGTAAAGCATTTGGAAAGTCAAACCGGATCACCAGGAGAGGGACTACTCGTTTAGTTTTAGAAACCTTTTGTATTCACAGTGTGTCCATTCTCTAGGTTTCCCATACATGTTATAGCTGTAGTAAAATTCCCTTCAAAATGGAGAGTTCGGACCCATGGAATGGGGGCCATGCATTTTTGCTTAAAAGGGTCTGCATTTGCTCACCCAATCTCACCAATCATCTTAGTCCCAAGTGTCCAGCCTTATGCCACATCTAGCTGTCATTGTAGATAGGGTCATTCCAGGTTTCATCAGAGACCCTGAAGGAATTGTAAAGAAATTCCCTGTTTATTGGTTTTGTTTATGAAATTCCTTTTTATAGTGGGTTTGAGCTGATTCTCGCTGCCATGTTTATGCCAGTCTAGACACTCTTGATTCCCTAATGGAGACATATCAATACATATGTTTTAAGATTCTTACTAGTCAGATCTATTCCTCTGCGGGAAATATGGGGTTTTGAGTCCCTTTCACTGAGGAAGGTGTATGTCTTGTCTATTCCACAGTTGGTTTTAGAAACGGTACCTGTGCTTATATCAAACTCTGGATTTATGCATCACCCCACCTCTCCTTCCCCCTTAAACAGGCATAAGAGTGTTTTCTAAATGTGAGACTCTGTTCTCTTTCCTAACTCAGTACATGTGTAGCCATGTTTACAGGATCTTCATAAGTGATATCTTATGATAAGTTTCTTTATCTGTGTGACTTATTTCACTTACAATCATCGTACCTGAATCCACTCACTTTGCTCCTCCTGGTCTTATGACATTGATTTCATGGCTGAGGGATATTCAAAAGTACCTAAGTACTACAAATTTTTGAAGCATTTTTATATTTCCTGGGATATTTAAGGTGTACACAAGTTGAGGTTCTTATAAGCAGTGCAGCCCTAAATTTGGGGGTGGCTCTGTCTTATTGATTTTCAGTTTTTCCATGGTATATTTCCTAGACTGGAAGTGCCCTTGGCTCTGTAGCTCTGTTGTTTCCTTGTTTTAGGGAACGCAATGCACTCCTCCAGTGAGGCAGTTGGCAATTTACATCCCGCCCATCAGCATAACAAGGCTCCCTGTTCTCCAGGGCCTGTCTTGCCTTTCTGGTTTTTACACATTTGTGGATGTCCCTTTTGACCGGTGGGAAGTGATACTTCTTTGTAGTGCAGATTTGCATTGCCCGCTTGCTTGCTTGGCCAAAAAGGGCGTATGCATTTTCTCCTGAATATATTCAGGTGAAAACGCATACGCCCTTTTTGGCCAAGTGTGTCATTCTCGAAGTTGTGCCCCTCTTCCTGTGATTTAAACGCGATTCCAACGTACCTCTTGAAATCTGTTTCCTGATATTCTGCCTCGCTTTCAAGTCCGCCTCGTTGCCATCCCTCAACAGATTTTTGGACGATAGTTGTCCTTTATTACTCTGCCAGTTTGTGAATTGCTGTGCCCCTGAACACCATTTTTCAACTCGTTTTTTGTGAGCTGTACGCAAGTCCAAAATTTTGGTTCAGGAACTATACTGGTACCCAGTGGGTGGCTGAGACTTTTGTTAATACTTCTTCCTGCCGGGAAATTAGAGTGACATGTGCCTGTCCAAATGCCTAACAGCTACTCTCTCATTGGTTCTCTCTCTTCCCTTCCATCCTCTGCAAAATTGGCAACCTTTGTTAACCAGGAGGTTAAAGGGGCTGTCTCTCCGATTTGGGAGATTGATAGTAAATCAGTTGAAAAGTCTAACCGGAGCACATGGAGAGGGACTATTCGTTGAGTTTTAGAAACTTTTGTATTCACAATGTGTCCATTCCTTAGGTTTCTCGTACATGTTATAGCTGTAGTAATATTCCCTTCAACATGGACAGTTGGGACCCATGGAATGGGGGCCATGCATTTTTGCTTTTAAGGGTCTGCATTTGCTCACCCAATCTCACCAATCCTCTCAGTCCGAAGTGTCCAGCCTTATACCACATCCAGCTGTCATTGTAGATAGGGTCATTCCAGGTTTCACCAGAGACACTTAAGGAAATGTAAAGAATTTCCCTGTTTTTTGGTTTTGTTTTTGAAATTCCTTTTTATAGTGGGTTTGAGCTGATTCGCGCTCTCATGTTTATGCCAGTCTAGACACACTTGATTCCCTTACAGAGACATATCAATACATAGGTTTTAAGTTTCTTACTAGTCAGATCTATTCCTCTGCGGGAAATATGGGGTTTTCAGTCCCTTTCACTGAGGAAGTTGTAGGTCTTGTCTATTCCAAAGTTGGTTATTGAAATGGTACCTGTGCTTATGTCAAACTCTGGTTTTATGCATCACCCCAGCTCTCCTTCCCCCTTAAGCAGGCATAAGAGTGTTTTCTAAATGTGAGACTCTGTTCTTTTTCCTAACTCAGTTCATGTGTAGCCATGTTTACAGGAACTTCATAAGTGACATGTAATGATAAGTTTCTTTCTCTGTGTGACTTATTTCACTTAGAATCATCGTACCTGAATCCACTCACTTTGCTGCTCCTGGTCTTATGACATTGATTTCATGGCTGAGGGATATTCCATCGTACATAAATACCACAGTATTTTGAACCATTTTTATATTTCCTTGGATATTTAAGGTGTACCCAAGTTGAGGTTCTTGTAAGCAGTGCAGCCCTAAATATGGGTTGGCTCTGTCTTATTGATTTTCAGTTTTCCCAAGGTATATTCCCTAGACTGGAAGTGCACTTGGCTCAGTAGCTCTGTTGTTGACTTGTTTTAGGGAACACAATGCACTCCTCCAGTGAGGCAGTTGGCAATTTACATCCTGCCCATCAGCATAACAAGGCTCCCTGTTCTCCAGGGCCTGTCTTGCCTTTCTGGTTTTTACTTATTTGTGGATGTCCCTTTTGACCGGTGGGAAGTGGTATTTCATTGTAGTGCAGATTTGCATTGCCCGCTTGCTTGCTTGGCCAAAAAGGGCGTATGCGTTTTCTCCTGAATATATTCAGGAGAAAACGCATACGCCCTTTTTGGCCAAGTGCGTCACTGTCGATGTTGTACCCCTCTTCCTGTGCTTTAAAGGCGATTCCAACGTACCTCTTGTAATCTGTTTCCTGCTATTCTGCCTCGCTTCCAAGTCCGCCTCGTTGCCTTCCCTCAACAGATTTTTGGACGATAGTTGTCCTTTATTACTCTGCCAGTTTGTGAATTGCTGTGCCCCTGAGCTCCATTTTTCAACTCGTTTTTTGTGAGCTGTACGCAAGTCCAAAATTTTGGTTCAGGACCTATACTGGTTCCCGGTGGGAGGCTGAGACATTGCTTAATTCTTCTTCCTGCCGGGAAATTAGAGTGACATGTGCCCGTCCAAATGCCTAACAGCTACTCTCTCATTGGTTCTCCTTCTTCCCGTCCATCCTCTGCCAAATTGGCAACCTGTGCGAACCAGGAGGTTAAAGGGGTTGTCTCTCCAAGTTGGGAGATTGATAGTAAAGCATTTGGAAAGTCAAACCGGATCACCAGGAGAGGGACTACTCGTTTAGTTTTAGAAACCTTTTGTATTCACAGTGTGTCCATTCTCTAGGTTTCCCGTACATGTTATAGCTGTATTAATATTCCCTTCAACATGGAGAGTTGGGACCCATGGAATGGGGGCCATGCATTTTTGCTTTAAAGGGTCTGCATTTGCTCACCCAATCTCACCAATCCTCTTAGTCCCAAGTGTCCAGCCTTATGCCACATCTAGCTGTCATTGTAGATAGGGTCATTCCAGGTTTCATCAGAGACCCTGAAGGAAATGTAAAGAATTTCCCTGTTTTTTGGATTTGTTTATGAAATTCCTTTTTATAGTGGGTTTGAGCTGATTCTCGCTGCCATGTTTATGCCAGTCTAGACACTCTTGATTCCCTAATGGAGACATATCAATACATAGGTTTTAAGATTCTTACTAGTCAGATCTATTCCTCTGCGGGAAATATGGGGTTTTGAGTCCCTTTCACTGAGGAAGGTGTAGTTCTTGTCTATTTCACAGTTGGTTTTAGAAACGGTACCTGTGCTTATATCAAACTCTGGTTTTATGCATCACCCCACCTCTCCTTCCCCCTTAAACAGGCATAAGAGTTTTTTCTAAATGTGAGACTCTGTTCTCTTTCCTAACTCAGTTCATGTGTAGCCTTGTTTACAGGATCTTCATAAGTGATATCTTATGATAAGTTTCTTTATCTGTGTGACTTATTTCACTTACAATCATCGTACTTGAATCCACTCACTTTGCTCCTCCTTGTCTTATGACATTGATTTCATGGCTGAGGGATATTCAAAAGTACCTAAGTACTACAAATTTTTGAAGCATTTTTATATTTCCTGGGATATTTAAGGTGTACACAAGTTGAGGTTCTTATAAGCAGTGCAGCCCTAAATTTGGGGGTGGCTCTGTCTTATTGATTTTCAGTTTTCCCAAAGTATATTCCCTAGACTGGAAGTGCCCTTGGCTCTGTAGCTCTGTTGATTCCTTGTTTTAGGGAACGCAGTGCACTCCTCCAGTGAGGCAGTTGGCAATTTACATCCCGCCCATCAGCATAACAAGGCTCCCTGTTCTCCAGGGCCTGTCTTGCCTTTCTGGATTTTACACATTTTTGGATGTCCCTTTAGACCGGTGGGAAGTGATACTTCTTTGTAGTGCAGATTTGCATTGCCCGCATGCTTGCTTGGCCAAAAAGGGCGTATGCGTTTTCTGCTGAATGTATTCAGGAGAAAACACATACGCCCTTTTGGCCAAGTGCGTCATTGTCGAAGTTGTTCCCCTCTTCTTGTGCTTTAAAGGTGATTCCAACGTACCTCTTGAAATCTGTTTCCTGCTATTCTGCTTGCTTTCAAGTCCGCCTCGTTGCCTTCCCTCAACAGATTTTTGGACGATAGTTGTCCTTTATTACTCTGCCAGTTTGTGAATTGCTGTGTCCCTGAGCTCCATTTTTCAACTCGTTTTTTGTGAGCTGTACGAAAGTCCAAAATTTTGGTTCAGGACATATACTGGTTCCCGGTGGGTGGCTGAGACTTTGGTTAATACTTCTTCCTGCCGGGAAATTAGAGTGACATGTTCCCGTCCAAATGCCTAACAGCTACTCTCTCATTGGTTCTCCCTCTTCCCTTCCATCCTCTGCAAAATTGGCAACCTGTGTGAACCAGGAGCTTAAAGGGTCTGTCTCTCCAATTTGGGAGATTGATAGTAAAGCAGTTGGAAAGTCAAACCGGAGCACCAGGAGAGGGACTATTCGTTTGAGTTTTAGAAACCTTTTGTATTCACAGTGTGTCCATTCTCTAGGTTTCCCATACATGTTATAGCTGTAGAAATATTCCCTTCAACCTGGAGAGTTGGGACCCTTGGAATGGGTGCCATGCATTTTTGCTTTAAAGGGTCTGCATTTGCTCACCCAATCTCACCAATCCTCTCAGTCCCAAGTGTCCAGCCATATACCACATCCAGCTGTCATCGTCGATAGGGTCATTCCTGGTTTCATCAGAGACCCTGAAGGAATTGTAAAGAATATCCCTGTTTTTTGGTTTTGTTTTTGAAATTCCTTTTTATAGTGGGTTTGAGCTGATTCTCGCTGCCATGTTTATGCCAGTCTAGACACACTTGATTCCCTTACAGAGACATATCAATACATAGGTTTTAAGATTCTTATAGTCAGATCTATTCCTCTGTGGGAAATATGGGGTTTTGTGTCCCTTTCACTGAGGAAGGTGTAGGTCTTTTCTATACCAAAGTTGGTTTTAGAAAAGGTCCCTGTGCTTATATCAAACTCTGGTTTTATGCATCACCCCACCTCTCCTTCCCCCTTAAGCAGGCATAACAGTGTTTTCTAAATGTGTGACTCTGTTCTCTTTCTTAACTCAGTTCATGTGTAGCCATGTTTACAGGATCTTCATAAGTGATTTCTTATGATTTGTTTCTTTTTCTGTGTGACTTATTTCACTTAGAATCATCGTACCTGAATCCACTCACTTTGCTGCTCCTGGTCTTATGACATTGATTTCATGGCTGAGGGATATTGCATCGTACATAAATACCACAGTTTTTTGAAACATTTTTATATTTCCTGGGATATTTAATGTGTACCCAAGTTGAGGTTCTTGTAAGCAGTGCAGCCCTAAATTTGGGGGTGGCTCTGTCTTATTGATTTTCAGTTTTCCCAAGGTATATTCCCTAGACTGGAAGTGCCCTTGGCTCTGTAGCTCTGTTGTTTACTTGTTTTAGAGAATGCAATGCACTCCTCCAATGAGGCAGTATGCAATTTACATCCCGCCCAACAGCATAACAAGGCTCCCTGTTCTCCAGGGCCTGTCTTGCCTTTCTGCTTTTTACATAATTTGTGGATATCCCTTTTGACCGGTGGGAAGTGATAATTCTTTGTAGTGCAGATTTGCATTGCCCGCTTGCTTGCTTGGCCAAAAAGGGCGTATGCGTTTTATCCTGAATATATTCAGGAGAAAACTCATACGCCCTTTTTGGCCAAGTGCGTCATTGTCGTAGTTGTGCCCCTCTTCCTGTGCTTTAAAGGCAATTCCAACGTACCTCTTGAAATCTGTTTCCTGCTATTCTGCTTCGCTTTCAAGTCCGCCTCGTAGCCTTCCCTCAACAGATTTTTGGACGATAGTTGTCCTTTAGTACTCTGCCAGTTTGGGAGTTGCTGTGCCCATGAGCTCCATTTTTCAACTTGTTTTTTGTGAGCTATACGCAAGTCCAAAATTTTGGTTCAGGACCTATACTGGTTCCCGTTGGGTGGCTGAGTCTCTGGTTCATTCTTCTTCCTGCCACGAAATTAGAGTGACATGTGCCCGTCCAAATGACTAACAGCTACTCTCTCAATGGTTCTCCCTCTTCCCTTCCATCCTCTGCCAAATTGGCAACCTGTGCGAACCAGGAGGTTAAACGGATTGTCTCACAAATTGGGAGATTGATAGTAAAGCAGTTGGAAAGTGAAACCGGAGCAACAGGAGAGGGTCTACTCGTTGAGTTTTAGAAACCTTTTTTATTCACAGTGTGTCCATTCTCTAGGTTTCCAGTACATTTTATAGCTGCAGTAATATTCCCTTCAACATGGAGAGTTGGGAACCATGGAATGGGGGCCACGCATTTTTGCATTAAACGGTCTGCATCTGCTCACCCAATCTCACCAATCCTCTCAGTCCCAAGTGTCCAGGCTTATGTCACATCCAGCTGTCATTGTACATAGGGTCATTCCAGGTTTCATCAGAGACCCTGAAGGAAATGTAAATAATTTCCCTGTTTTTTGGTTTTGTTTTTGAAATTCCTTTTTATAGTGGGTTTGAGCTGATTCTCGCTGCCATGTTTATGCCAGTCTAGACACACAAGATTCCCTTACAGGGACGTATGAATACATAGGTTTTAAGATTCTTACTAGTCAGATCTATTCCTCTGCGGGAAATATGGGGTTTTGATTCCCTTTCACTGAGAAAGGTGTAGGTCTTCTCTATTCCACAGTTGGTTTTAGATATGGTACCTGTGCTTATATCAAACTCTGGTTTTATGCATCACCCCAGCTCTCCTTTCCCCTTAAGCAGGCATAAGAGTGTTTTCTAAATGTGAGACTCTGTTTTCTTTCCTAACTCAGTTCATGTCTAGCCATGTTAACAGGATCTTCCTAAGTGATATCTTATGATAAGTTTCTTTTTCTGTGTGACTTATTTCACTTAGAATCATCGTACCTGAATCCACTCACTTTGCTGCTCCTGGTCTTATGACATTGATTTCATGGCTGAGGGATATTCCATCTTACATAAATAACACAGTTTTTGAACCATTTTTATATTTCCTGGGATATTTAAGGTGTACTCAAGTTGAGGTTCTTGTAAACAGTGCAGCCCTAAATTTGGGGGTGGCTCTATCTTATTGAGATTCAGTTTTCCCAAGGTATATTCCCTAGACTTGAAGTGCCCTTGGCTCTGTAGCTCTGTTGTTTACTTGTATAGGGAACACAATGCACTCCTCCAGTGAGGCAGTTGGCAATTTACATCCCGCCAATCAGCATAACAAGGCTCCCTGTTCTCTAGGGCCTGTCTTGCCTTTCTGGTATTTACACATTTTGTGGATGTCCCTTTTGACCAGTGGGAAGTGATACTTCTTTGTAGTGCAGATTTGCATTGCCCGCTTGCTTGCTTGGCCAAAAAGGGCGTATGCGTTTTTTCCTGAATATATTCAGGAGAAAACGCATACGCCCTTTTTGGCCAAGTGCGTCATTGTCGAAGTTCTGCCCCTCTTCCTGTGCTTTAAAGGCGATTCCAAAGTACCTCTTGAAATCTGTTTCCTGCTATTCTGCCTCGCTTTCAAGTCCGCCTCGTTGCCTTCCGTCAACAGATTTTTGAACGATAGTTGTCCTTTATTACTCTGCCAGTTTGTGAATTGCTGTGCTCCTGAGCTCCATTTTTCAACTCGTTTTTTGTGAGCTGTACGCAAGTCCAAAATTTTGGTTCAGGACCTATACTGGTTCCCGGTGGGTGGCTGAGACATTGCTTAATTCTTCTTCCTGCCGGGAAATTAGAGTGACATGTGCCCGTCTAAATGCCTAACAGCTACTCTCTCTTTGGTTCTCCCTCATCCCTTCCATCCTCTGCCGAATTGGCAACCTGTGCGAACCGGGAGGTTAAAGGGGTTGTCTCTCCAAGTTGGGAGATTGATAGTAAAGCAGTTGGAAAGTCAAACCAGAGCACCAGGAGAGGGACTCCTCGTTGAGTTTTAGAAACCTTTTGTATTCACAGTGTGTCCATTCTCTAGGTTTCCCGTACATGTTATAACTGTAGTAATATTCCCTTCAACATGGAGAGTTGGGACCCATGGAATGGGGGCCATGCATTTTTGCTTTAAAGGGTCTGCATTTGCTCACCCAATCTCACCAAAACTCTCAGTCCCAAATGTCCAGCCTTATGCCACATCCAGCTGTCATTGTAGATAGGGTCATTCCAGGTTTCATCAGAGACCCTGAAGGAAATGTAAAGAATTTCCCTGTTTTTTGGTTTTGTTTTTGAAATTCCTTTTTATAGTGGGTTTGAGCTGATTCTCGCTACCATGTTTATGCCAGTCTAGACACACTTGATTCCCTTACAGAGACATATCAATACATAGGTTTTAAGATTCTTACTAGTCAGTTCTATTCCTCTGAGGGAAATATGGGGTTTTGAGTCCCTTTCACTGAGGAAGGTGTAGGTCTTGTCTATTCCAAAGTTGGTTTTAGAAATGGTTCCTGTGCTTATGTCAAACTCTGGTTTTATGCATCACCCCACCTCTCCTTCCCCCTTATGCAGGCATAAGAGTGTTTTCTAAATGTGAGACTCTGTTCTCTTTCCTAACTCAGTTCATGTGTAGCCATGTTTACAGGATCTTCATAAGTGATATCTTATGAAAAGTTTCTTTTTCTGTTTGACTTATTTCACTTAGAATCATCGTACCTGAATCCACTCACTTTGCTGCTCCTGGTCTTATGACATTGATTTCATGGCTGAGGGATATTCCATCATACGTAAGTACCTCAATTTTTCGAACCATTTTTATATTTCCTGGGATATTTAAGGTGTACCCAAGTTGAGGTTCTTGTAAGCAGTGCAGCCCTTAATTTGGGGGTTGCCCTGTCTTATTGATTTTCAGTTTTCCCAAGGTATATTCCCTAGACTGGAAGTGCCCTTGGCTCTGTAGCTCTGTTGTTTACTTGTTTTAGGGAACACAATGCAGTCTTCCAGTGAGGCCGTTTGCAATTTGCATCCAGCCCATCAGCATAACAAGGCTCCCTGTTCTCCAGGACCTGTCTTGCCTTTCTGTTTTTTTTTTTTTTTTTTTTTTTTTTTTTTTACTTAGTTTCTGCTTTATAACAAAGTGAATCAGTCATACATATTCATCTGTTCCCACATCCCTTCCCTCATGCATCTCCCTCCCTCCCACCTTCCCCATCCCACCCCTCCAGGCGGTCACAAAGCACCGAGCTGATCTCCCTGTGCTCTGTGGCTGCTTCCCACTATCTATCTACCTTACGTTTGGTAGTGTATATATGTCCATGCCTCTCTTTCGCTTTGTCACAGCTTACCCTTCCCCCTCCCCATAGCCTCAAGTCCATTCTCAAGTAGGTCTGTGTCTTTATTCCTGTTTTGCCCCTAGGTCCTTCATGACTTTTTTTTCTAAATTCCGTATATATGTGTTAGCATACGGTATTTGTCTTTCTCTTTCTGACTTACTTCACTCTGTATGACAGCCTCTAGGTCTATCCACCTCATTACAAATAGCTTAGTTTCGTTTCTTTTTATGGCTGAGTAATATTCCATTGTATATTTGTGCCACATCTTCTTTATCCATTCATCCGATGATGGACACTTAGGTTGTTCCCAGCTGCGGGCTATTGTGAATAGTGCTGCAATTAACATTTTGGTACATGTCTCTTTTGGAATTACGGTTTTCTCAGGGTATATGCCTAGTAGTGGGATTGCTGGGTCATATGGTAGTTCTATTTTTAGTTTTTTAAGGAACCTCCATACCGTTCTCCATAGTGGCTGTACCAATTCACATTCCCACCAGCAGTGCAAGAGTGTTCCCTTTTTTTCACACCCTCTCCAGCATTTATTGTTTCTAGATTTCTTGATGATGGCCATTCTGACTGGTGTGAGATGATATCTCATTGTAGTTTTGATTTGCATTTCTCTGATGAGTAAAGATGTTGAGCATCCTTTCATGTGTTTGTTGGCAGTCTGTATATCTTCTGTGGAGAAATGTCTATTTAGGTCTTCTGCCCATTTTTGGATTGGGTTGTTTCTTTTTTTGTTATTGAGCTGCCTGAGCTGCTTATAAATTTTGGAGATTACTCCTTTGTCAGTTGCTTAATTTGCAAATATGTTCTCCCATTCTGAGGTTTGTCTTTTCGTCTTGATTATGTTTTCCTTTGCTGTGCAAAAGCTTTTAAGTTTCATTAGGTCCCATGTGTTTATTTTTGTCTTTATTTCCATTTCTCTAGGAGGTGGGTCAAAAAGAATCTTGCTGTGATTTATGTCATAGAGTGTTCTGCCTATGTTTTCCTCTAAGAGTTTGATAGTTTCTGGCCTTACATTTAGGTCTTTAATCCATTTTGAGCTTATTTTTGTGTATGGTGTTAGGGAGTGATCTAATCTCATATTTTTACATGTCCCTATCCAGTTTTCCCAGCACCACTTATTGAAGAGACTGTCTTTTCTCCACTGTACATTCCTGCCTCCTTTATCAAAGATAAGGTGAACATATGTCCACGGGTTTATCTCTGGGCTTTCTATCCTGTTCCATTGAACTATCTTTCTGTTTTTGTGCCAGTACCATACTGTCTTGATTACTGTAGCTTTGTAGTATAGTCTGAAGTCAGGGAGCCTGATTCCTCCAGCTCCGTTTTTCGTTCTCAAGATTGCTTTGGCTATTCGGGGTCTTTTGTTTTTCCAAACAAATTTTGAAATTTTTTGTTCTAGTTCTGTGAAAATGCCAGTGGTAGTTTGATAGGGATTGCATTGAATCTGTAGATTGCTTTGGGTAGTAGAGTCATTTTCACAATATTGATTCTTCCAATCCAGGGGCATGGTATATCTCTCCATCTATTTGTATCATCTTTAATTTCTTTCATCAGTGTCTTATAATTTTCTGCATACAGGTCTTTTGTCTCCTTAGGTAGGTTTATTCCTAGATATTTTATTCTTTTTGTTGCAATGGTAAATGGGAGTGTTTTCTTGATTTCATTTTCAGATTTTTCATCATTAGTGTACAGGAATGCCAGAGATTTCTGTACATTAATTTTGTATCCTGCTACTTTACCAAATTCATTGATTAGTTCTAGTAGTTTTTCGGTAGCATCTTTAGGATTCTCTATGTATAGTATCATGTCATCTGCAAACAGTGACAGCTTTACTTCTTCTTTTCCAATTTGGATTCCTTTTATTTCCTTTTCTTCTCTGATTGCCGTGGCTAAAACTTCCAAAACTATGTTGAATAAGAGTGGTGAGAGTGGGCAGCCTTGTCTTGTTCCTGATCTTAGTGGAAATGGTTTCAGTTTTTCACCATTGAGGACAATGTTGGCTGTGGGTTTGTCATATATGGCCTTTATGATGTTGAGGAAAGTTCCCTCTATGCCTACTTTCTGCAGGGTTTTTATCATAAATGGGTGTTGAATTTTGTCGAAAGCTTTCTCTGCATCTATGGAGATGATCATATGGTTTTTCTCCTTCAACTTGTTAATATGGTGTATCACATTGATTGATTTGGGTATATTGAAGAATCCTTGCATTCCTGGAATAAACCCCACTTGATCATGGTGTATGATCCTTTTAATGTGCTGTTGGATTCTGTTTGCTAGTATTTTGTTGAGGATTTTTGCATCTATGTTCATCAGTGATATTGGCCTGTAGTTTTCTTTCTTTGTGACATCCTTGCCTGGTTTTGGTATCAAGGTGATGGTGGCCTCGTAGAATGAGTTTGGGAGTGTTCCTTCCTCTGATATTGTTTGGAAGAGTTTGAGAAGGATGGGTGTTAGCTCTTCTCTAAATGTTTGATAGAATTCGCCTGTGAAGCCATCTGGTCCTGGGCTTTTGTTTGATGGAAGATTTTTAATCACAGTTTCAATTTCAGTGCTTGTGATTGGTCTATTCATATTTTCTATTTCTTCCTGTGTCAGTCTTGGCAGGTTGTGCATTTGTAAGAATTTGTCCATCTCTTCCAGGTTGTCCATTTTATGGGCATAGAGTTGCTTGTAGTAATCTCTCATGATCTTTTGTATTTCTGCAGTGTCAGTTGTTACTTCTCCTTTTTCATTTCTAATTCTATTGATTTGAGTCTTCTCCCTTCTTTTCTTGATGAGTCTGGCTAATGGTTCATCAATTTTGTTTATCTTCTCAAAGAACCAGCTTTTAGTTTTATTGATCTTTGCTATCGTTTCCTTCATTTCTTTTTCATTTATTTCTGATCTGATTTTTATGATTTCTTTCCTTCTGCTAACTTTGGGGTGTTTTTGTCCTTCTTTCTCTAATTGCTTTAGGTGCAAGGTTAGGTTGTTTATTCGAGATGTTTCCTGTTTCTTAAGGTGGGATTGTATTGCTATAAAGTTCCCTCTTAGAACTGCTTTTGCTGCATCCCATAGGTTTTGGGTCGTCGTGTCTCCATTGTCATTTGTTTCTAGGTATTTTTTAATTTCCTCTTTGATTTCTTCAGTGATCACTTCGTTATTAAGTAGTGTATTGTTTAGCCTCCATGTGTTTGTATTTATTACAGCTCTTTTCCTGTAATTGATATCTAGTCTCATAGCATTGTGTTCAGAAAAGACACTTGATACAATTTCAATTTTCTTAAATTTACCAAGGCTTGATTTGTGACCCAAGATATGATCTATCCTGGAGAATGTTCCATGAGCACTTGAGAAAAATGTGTATTCTGTTGTTTTTGGATGGAATGTCCTATAAATATCAATTAAGTCCATCTTGTTTAATGTATCATTTAAAGCTTGTGTTTCCTTATTTATTTTCATTTTGGAAGATCTGTCCATTGGTGAAAGTGGGGTGTTAAAGTCCCCTACTATGATTGTGTTACTGTCGATTTCTCCTTTTATGGCTGTTAGTATTTGCCTTATGTATTGAGGTGCTCCTATGTTGGGTGCATAAATATTTACAATTGTTATATCTTCTTCTTGGATCGATCCCTTGATCATTATGTAGTGTCCTTCTTTGTCTCTTCTAGTAGTCTTTATTTTAAAGTCTATTTTGTCTGATATGAGAATTGCTACTCCAGCTTTCTTTTGGTTTCCATTTGCATGGAATATCTTTTTCCATCCCCTTACTTTCAGTCTGTATGTGTCTCTAGGTCTGAAGTGGGTCTCTTGTAGACAGCATATATATGGGTCTTGTTTTTGTATCCATTCAGCCAATCTGTGTCTTTTGGTGGGAGCATTTAGTCCATTTACATTTAAGGTAATTATTGATATGTATGTTCCTATTCCCATTTTCTTAATTGTTTTGGGTTCGTTATTGTAGGTCTTTTCCTTCTGTTGTGTTTCTTGCCTAGAGAAGTTCCTTTAGCATTTGTTGTAAAGCTGGTTTGGTGGTGCTGAACTCTCTCAGCTTTTGCTTGTCTGTAAACGTTTTAATTTCTCCATCAAATCTGAATGAGATCCTTGCTGGGTAGAGTAATCTTGGTTGCAGGTTTTTGTCCTTCATCACTTTAATTATGTCCTGCCACTCCCTTCTGGCTTGTAGAGTTTCTGCTGAGAGATCAGCTGTTATCCTGATGGGGATTCCCTTGTGTGTTATTTGTTGTTTTTGCCTTGCTGCTTTTAATATGATTTATTTGTGTTTAATTTTTGACAGTTTGATTAATATGTGTCTTGGCGTATTTCTCCTTGGATTTATTCTGTATGGGACTCTCTGTTCTTCCTGGACTTGATTAACTACTTCCTTTCCCATATTAGGGAAGTTTTCAATTATAATCCCTTCAAATATTTTCTCAGTCCCTTTCTTTTTCTCTTCTTCTTCTGGAACCCCTATAATTCGAATGTTGGTGCGTTTAATTTTGTCCCAGAGGTCTCTGAGACTGTCCTCTGTTCTTTTCATTCTTTTTTCTTTATTTTGCTCTGCAGCAGTTATTTCCACTATTTTATCTTCCACCTCACTTATCCGTTCTTCTGCCTCAGTTATTCTGCTATTGATCCCATCTAGACTATTTTTTATTTCATGTATTGTGTTTTTAATCGATGCTTGATTCATCTTTAGTTCTTCTAGGTCCTTGTTAACTGTTTCTTGCATTTTGTCTATTCTATTTCCAAGATTTTGGATCTGGGAAATAGAATCTTGGATCATCTTTACCATCATTATTCTGAATACTTTTTCAGGTAGACTGCCTATTACCTCTTCATTTGTTAGGTCTGGTGGGTTTTTATCTTGCTCCTTCTCCTCCTGTGTGTTTTTCTGTCTTCTCATTTTGCTTATGTTACTGTGTTTGGGGTCTCCTTTTTGCAGGCTGCAGGTTCGTAGTTCCCGTTGTTTTTGGTGTGTGTCCCCAGTGGCTAAGTTTGGTTTAGTGTGTTGTGTAGGCTTCCTGGTGGAGGGGACTAGTGCCTGTGTTCTGGTGGATGAGGCTGGATCTTGTCTTTCTGGTGGGCAGGTCCACGTCTGGTGGTGTGTTTTGGGGTGTCTGAGGACTTTATGATTTTAGGCCACCTCTCTGCTAATGGGTGGCATTGTGTTCCTGTCTTGCTAGTTGTTTGGCATAGGGTGTCCAGCACTGTAGCTTGCCGGTCGTTGAGTGAAGCTGGGTGCTGGTGTTGAGACGGAGATCTCTGGAAGATTTTCGCCGTTTGATATTATGTGGAGCTGGGAGGTCTCTTGTGGACCAGTGTCCTGAAGTTGGCTCTCCCACCTCAGAGGCACAGCACTGACTCCTGGCTCCTCAATTTGGGATGATTTGTTGTCTATTCATGTATTCCACAGATGCAGGGTACATCAAGTTGATTGTGGAGCTTTAATCCGCTGCTTCTGAGGCTGCTGGGAGAGGTTTCCCTTTCTCTTCTTTGTTCTCACAGCTCCTGGGTCTCAGCTTTGGATTTGGCCCCACCTCTGCGTGTAGGTCGCCGGAGGACATCTGTTCTTCGCTCAGACAGGACAGGGTTAAATGAGCAGCCTCTTCGGGGACTCTGGCTCACTCAGGCCGGGCAGGAGGGAGGTGCACGGAGTGCGGGGCGAGCCTGCAGCGGCAGAGGTCGGCGTGACGTTGCACCAGCCCGAGGCGCGCCGTGCGTTCTCCCAGGGAAGCCGCCCCTGGATCCCGGGACCCCAGCATTGGTGGGCTGCACAGGCTCCCGGAAGGGCGGTGTGGACAGTGACCTGCGCTCGCACACAGGCTTCTTGGCAGCGGCAGCAGCAGCCCAAGCGTCCCACGCCCGTCACAGGGCTCCACGCTTTCAGTCGTGACTCGCGCCCGTCCGTGGAGCCACTTTAAGCAGCGCTCTTAATCTGCTCTCCTCGCGCACCAGGAAACCAAGAGGGAAGGAAAAGTCTCTTGCCTCTTTGGCAGCTCCAGAGTTTTCCCGGATTCCCTGCCGGCTAGCTGTGGCACATTAGACCCCTTCAGGCTGAGTTCTCGCCGCCAGCCCCAGTCCTTTCCCTGCGCTCTGACCGAAGCCCGAACCTCAGCTTCCAGCGCCGCCCGCCCTGGAGGGCGAGCAGATAAGGCTCTCGGGCGGGTGAGTGCCGCTCGGCACCGATCCTCTGTGCGGGAATCTCTCCGCTTTGCCCTACCCAGGTATGTGGGGAGTTTCTTGCCTTTTGGGAGGTCTGGGGTCTTCTGCCAGCATTCAGTAGGTGTTCTTTATGAGTTGTTCCACGTGTAGCTGTATTTCTGGTGTATCCGTGGGGAGGAAGGTGATCTCCGCGTCTTACTCTTCCGCCATCTTACCCGGAAGTCCTGCCTTTCTGGTTTTTACACATTTGTAGATGTCCCTTTTGACCTGTGGGAAGTGATACTTCTTTGTAGTGCAGATTTCCATTGCCCCCTTGCTTGCTTGGCCAAAAAGGGCGTATGCGTTTTCTCCTGAATATATTCAGGAGAAAACGCATACGAACTTTTTGGCCCAGTGCATCATTGTCGAAGTTGTGCCCCTCTTCCTGTGATTTAAAGGCGATTCCAACGTACCTCTTGAAACCTGTTTCCTGCTATTCTGCCTCGCTTTCAAGTCCGCCTCGTTGCCTTCCCTCAACAGATTTTTGGACGATAGTTGTCCTTTATTATTCTGCCAGTTTGTGAATTGCTGTGCCCCTGAGCTCCATTTTTCAACTCGTTTTTTGTGAGCTGTACGCAAGTCCAAAATTTTGGTTCAGGACCTATACTGGTTCCCGGTGGGTGGCTGAGACTCTGGTTAATTCTTCTTCCTGCCGGGAAATTAGAGTGACATGTGCCCGTCCAAATGCCTAGCAGCTACTGTCTCATTGGTTCTCCCTCTTCCCTTCCATCCTCTGCCAAATTGGCAACCTGTGCGAACTAGGAGGTTAAACGGGTTGTCTCACAAGTTGGAAGATTGATAGTAAAGCAGTTGGAAAGTCAAACCTGAGCACCAGGAGAGGGACTACTCATTGAGTTTTAGAAACCTTTTGTATTCACAGTGTGTCCATTCTCTAGGTTTCCCGTACATGTTATAGCTGTAGTAATATTCCCTTCAACATGGAGAGTTGGGACCCATGGAATGGGGGCCATGCATTTTTGCTTTAAATGATCTGCATTTGCTCACCCAATCTCACCAAACCTCTCAGTCCTAAGTGTCCAGCCTTATGCCACATCCAGCTGTCATTGTAGATAGGGTCATTCCAGGTTTCATCAGAGATCCTGAAGGAAATGTAAAGAATTTCCCTGTTTTTTGGTTTTGTTTTTGAAATTCCTTTTTATAGTGGGTTTGAGCTGATTCTTGCTACCATGTTTATGCCAGTCTAGACACACTTGATTCCCTTACAGACATATCAATACATAGGTTTTAAGATTCTTACTAGTCAGATCTATTCCTCTGTGGGAAATATGGGGTTTTGAGTCCCTTTCACTGAGGAAGGTGTACGTCTTGTCTATTCCACAGTTGGTTATAGAAATGGTACCTGTGCTTATATCAAACTCTGGTTTTATGCATCACCCCACCTCTCATTTCCCCTTAAGCAGGCATAACAGTGTTTTCTAAATGTGAGACTCTGTTCTCTTTCCTAACTCAGTTCATGTGTAGCCATGTTTACAGGATCTTCATAAGAGATATCTTATGATAAGTTTCTTTTTCTGTGTGACTTATTTCACTTAGAATCATCGTACCTGAATCCACTCACTTTGCTGCTCCTGGTCTTATGACATTGATTTCATGACTGAGGGATAATCCATCGTACATAAATACCACAGTTTTTGTAATCATTTTTATATTTCCTGGGATATTTAAGATGTACCCAAGTTCAGGTTCTTGTAAGCAGTGCAGCCCTAAATTTGAGGGTGGCTCTGTCTTATTGATTTTCAGTTTTCCCAAGGTATATTCCCTAGACTGGAAGTGCCCTTGGCTCTGTAGCTCTGTTGTTTACTTGTTTTAGGGAACGCAATGCACTCCTCCAGTGAGGCAGTTGGCAATTTACATCCCGCCCATCAGCATAACAAGTCTCCCTGTTCTCCACGGCCGGTCTTGCCTTTCTGGTTTTTACACATTTTGTGGATGTCCCTTTTGACCGGTGGGAAGTGATACTTCTTTGTAGTGCAGATTTGCATTGCCCGCTTGCATGCTTGGCCAAAAAGGGCGTATGCGTTTTCTCATGAATATATTCAGGAGAAAACGCATACGCCCTTTTTGGACAAGTGCATCATTGTCGAAGTTGTGCCCCTCTTCCTGTGGTTAAAGGCGATTCCAACGTACCTCTTGAAATCTGTTTCCTGCTATTCCGCCTCGCTTTCAAGTCTGCCTCGTTGCCTTCCCTCAACAGATTTTTGGACGATAGTTGTCCTTTATTACTCTGCCAGTTTGTGAATTGCTGTGCCCCTGAGCTCCATTTTTCAACTCGTTTTTTGTGAGCTGTACGCAAGTCCAAAATTTTGGTTCAGGACCTATACTGGTCACCGGTGGTTGGCTGAGACTCTGGTTAATTCTTCTTCCTTCCGGGAAATTAGAGTGACATGTGCCCGTCCAAATGCCTAACAGCTACTCTCTCATTGGTTCTCCCTCTTCCCTTCCATTCTCTGCCAAATTGGCAACCTGTGCGAACCATGAGGTTAAACGGGTTGTCTCACAAGTTGGGAGATTGATAGTAAAGCAGTTGGAAAGTCAAAGCGGAGCACCAGGAGAGGGACTATTCGTTGAGTTTTAGAAACCTTTTGTTTTCACAGAGTGTCCATTCTCTAGGTTTCCCGTACATGTTATAGCTGTAGTAATATTACCTTCAACATGGAGAGTTGGGACGCATGGATTGGGGGCCATGCATTTTTGCTTAAAAGGGTCTGCATTTGCTCACCCAATCTCACCAATCCTCTCAGTCCAAAGTGTCCAGCCTTATGCCACATCCAGCTGTCATTGTATATAGTGTAATTCCAGGTTTCATCAGAGACCCTGAAGGAAATATAAAGAATTTCCCTGTTTTTTGGTTTTGTTTTTGAAATTCCCTTTTATAGTGGGTTTGAGCTGATTCTCGCTGCCATGTTTATGCCAGTCTAGACACACTTGATTCCCTTACAGAGAAATATCAATACATAGGTTTTAAGATTCTTACTAGTCAGATCCATTCCTCGGCGGGAAATATGATGTTTTGAGTCCCTTTCACTGAAGAAGGTGTAGGTCTTGCCTATTCCACATTTGGTTTTAGAAACGGTACCTGTGCTTATATCAAACTCTGGTTTTATGCATCACGCCACCTCTCCTTCCCCCTTAAACAGGCATAAGACTGTTTTCTAAATGTGAGACTCTGTTCTCTTTCCTAACTCATTTCATGTGTAGCCATGTTTACAGGATCTTCATAAGTGATATCTTATGATAAGTTTCTTTTTCTGTTTGACTTATTTCACTTAGAATCATCGTACCTGAATCCACTCACTTTGCTGCTCCAGGTTTTATGACATTGATTTCATGGCTGAGGGATATTCAATCGTATGTAAGTACCACAATTTTTTGAACCATTTTTATATTTTCTGGGATATTTAAGTTGTACCCAAGTTGAGGTTCTTGTAAGCAGTGCTGCCCTAAATATGGGGGTGGCTCTGTCTTACTGATTTTCAGTTTTCCCAAGGTATATTCCCTAGACTGGAAGTGCCCTTGGCTCTGTAGCTCTATTGATTACTTCTTTTAGGGAACGCAATTCACCCCTCCAGTGAGGGAGTTGGCAATTTACATCCCGCCCATCAGCATAACAAGGCTCCCTGTTCTCCAGGGCCTGTCTTGCCTTTCTGGTTTTTACACATTTTGTGGATGTCCCTTTTGACCGGTGGGAAGTGATACTTCTTTGTAGTGCAGATTTGCATTGCCCGCTTGCTTGCTTGGCCAAAAAGGGCGTATGCGTATTCAGGAGAATACGCATACACCCTTTTTGGCCAAGTGCCTCATTGTCGAAGGTGTGCCCCACTTCCTATGCTTTAAAGGCGATTCCAACGTACCTCTTGAAATCTGTTTCCTGCTATTCTGCCTCACTTTCAAGTCCGCCTCGTTGCCTTCCCTCAACAGATTTTTGGACGATAGTTGTCCTTTATACACTGCCAGTTTGTGAATTGCTGTGCCCCTGAGCTCCATTTTTCAACTCCTTTTTTGTGAGCTGTACGCAAGTCCAAAATTTTGGTTCAGGACCTATACTGGTTCCTGGTGGGTGGCTGAGACTTTGGTTAATTCTTCTTCCTGCCGGGAAATTAGGGTGACATGTGCCCGTCCAAATGCCTAACAACTACTCTCTCATTGGTTCTCCCTCTTCCCTTCCATCCTCTGCCAAATTGGCAACCTGTGCGAACCAGGAGTTTAAAGGGGCTGTCTCTCCAAGTTGGGAGATTGATAGTAAAGCAGTAGGAAAGTCAAACCAGAGCACCAGGAGAGGGACTACTCGTTGAGTTTTAGAAACCTTTTGTATTCAGTGTGTGCATTCTCTAGGTTTCCCGTACATGTTATAGCTGTAGCAATATTCCCTTCAACATGGAGAGTTGGGACCCATGGAATGGGGTCCATGCATTTTTGCTTTAAAGGGTCTGAATTTGCTCACCCAATCTCACCAATCCTCTCAGTCCCAAGTGTCCAGCCTTATGCCACATCCAGCTCTCATTGTAGATAGGGTCATTCCAGGTTTCATCAGAGACCCTGAAGAAATTGTAAAGAATTTCCCTGTTTTTTGGTTTTGTTTTTGAAATTCCCTTTTATAGTGGGTTTGAGCTGATTCTCGCTGCCATGTTTATGCCAGTCTAGACACACTTGATTCCCTTACAGAGACATATCAATACATAGGTTTTAAGATTCTTACTAGTCAGATCTATTCCTCTTCGGGAAATATGGGGTTTTGAGTCCCTTTCACTGAGGAAGTTGTAGGTCTTGTCTATTCCACAGTTGGTTTTAGAAATGGTACCTGTACTTATATCAAACTCGGGTTTTATGCATCACCCCACCTCACCTTTCTCCTTAAGCAGGCATAAGAGTGTTTTCTAAATGTGAGACTCTGTTCTCTTTCTTAACTCAGTTCATGTGTAGCCATGTTTACAGTAACTTCATAAGTGATATCTTATGATAAGTTTCTTTTTCTGTGTGACTTCACTTAGAATCATCGTACCTGAGTCCACTCACTTTGCTGCTCCTGGTCTTATGGCATTGATTTCATGGCTGAGGCATATTCCATCGTACATAACTACCACAATATTTTGAACCATTTTTATATTTCCTGGGATATTTAAGGTGTACCCAAGTTGAGGTTCTTGTAAGCAGTGCAGCCCTAAATTTGGGGTGGCTCTGTCTTATTGATTTTCAGGTTTCCCAAGGTATATTCCCAAGACTGGAAGTGCCCTTGGCTCTGTAGCTCTGTTGTTTACATGTTTTAGGGAACGCAATGCACTCCTCCAGTGAGGCAGTTGGCAATTTACATCCCGCGCAACAGCATAAAATGGCTCCCTGTTCTCCAGGGCCTTTCTTGCCTTTCTGGTATTAACACATTTTTTGGATGTCCCTTCTGACGTGTAGAAAGTGATACTTCTTTATCGTGCAGATTTGCATTGCCCGCTTTCTTGCTTGGCCAAAAAGGGCGTATGCGTTTTCTCCTGAATATATTCAGGAGAAAACGCATACGCCCTTTTTAGCCAAGTGCGTCATTGTCGAAGTTGTGCCCCTCTTCCTATGCTTTAAAGGCGATTCCAACGTACATCTTGAAATCTGTTTCCTGCTATTCTGCCTCGCTTTCAAGTCCCCTCATTGCCTTCCCTCAACCGATTTTCGGACCATAGTGGTCATTTATTACTGTGCCAGTTTGTGAATTGCTGTGCCCCTGAGCTCCATTTTTCATCTCGTATTTGTGAGCTGTACGCAAGTCCAAAATTTTGGTTCTGGACCTATACTGGTTCCCGGTGGGTGGCTGAGACTTTGGTTAATTCTTCTTCCTGCCGGGAAATTAGAGTGACATGTGCCCGTCCAAATGCCTAACAGCTACTCTCTCATTGGTTCTCCCTCTTCCCTTCCATCCTCTTGCAAATTGGCAACCTGTGCGAACCAGGAGGTTAAAGGGTTTGTCTCTCCAAGTTGGGAGATTGATAGTAAAGCAGTTGGAAAGAAAAATCACAGCACCAGGAGAGGGACTACTCGTTGAGTTTTAGAAAACATTTTTATTCACAGTGTGTCCATTCTCTAGGTTTCCCGTACATATTATAGCTGTAGTAATATTCCCTTCAACATGGAGAGTTGGGACCCATGGAATGGGGGCCATGCATTTTTGCCTTAAATGGTCTGCATTTGCTCACCCAATCTCACCAATCCTCTCAGTCCCAAGTGTCCAGCCTTATGCCACATCCAGCTGTCATTGTAGATTGGGTCATTCCAGGTTTCATCAGAGACCCTGAAGGAAATGTAAAGAATTTCCCTGTTTTTTGGTTTTGTTTGTGAAATTCCTTTTTATACTGGGTTTCAGCTGATTCTCGCTGCCATGTTTATGCCAGCCTACACACTTGATTCCCTTACGGAGACATATCAATACATAAGTTTTAGGATTGTTACTAGTCAGATCTATTCCTCTGCGGGAAATATGGTGTTTTGAGTCCCTTTCACTGAGGAAGGTGTAGGTCTTGTCTATTCCACAGTTGGTTTTAAAAACGGTACATGTACTTATATCAAACTCTGGTTTTAGGCATCACCCCACCTCTCCTCCCATCTTAAGCAGGCATAACAGTGTTTTGTAAATGTGAGACACTGATCTCTTTCTAAACTCATTTTATGTGTAGCCATGTATACAGGATCTTCATAAGTGATATCTTATGATAAGTTTCTTTTTCTGTGTGACTTCTCTTAGAATCATCGTACCTGAATCAAGTCACTTTGCTGCTCCTGGTCTTATGACATTGATTTCATGGCTGAGGTATATTCCATCGTACATAAGTACCACAATTTTTTCAACCATATTTATATTACCTGGGATATTTAAGTTGTAACCAAGTTGAGGTTCTTGTAAGCAGTGCAGCCCTAAATTTGGGTGTGGCTCTGTCTTATTGATTTTCAGTTTTCCCAAGGTATATTCCCTAGACTGGAAGTGCCCTTGGCTCTGTAGCTCTGTTGTTTACTTGTTTTAGGGAACACAATACACTCCTCCAGTGAGGCAGTTGGCAATTTACATCCTGCCCATCAGAATAACTAGGCTCCCCGTTCTCCAGGGCCTGTCTTGCCTTTCTGGTTTTTACGTAATTTGTGTATGTCCCTTGTGACCGGTGGGAAGTGATATTTCTTTGTAGTGCAGATTTGCATTGCCCGATTGCTTGCTTGGCCAAAAAGGGCGTATGCGTATTCAGGAGAGAACGCATACGCCCTTTTTGGCCAAGTGCCTCATTGTCGAAGTTGTGCCCCTCTTCCTATGCTTTAAAGGTGATTCCAACGTACCTCTTGAAATCTGTTTCCTTCTATTCTGCCTCACATTCAATTCCGCCTCGTTGACTTCCCTCAACAGTTTTTTGGATGATAGTTGTCCTTTATTACTCTGCCAGTTTGTGAATTGCTGTGCCCCTGAGCTCCATTTTTCAAATCATTTTTTGTGAGCTGTACGCAAGTACAAAATTTTGGTTCAGGATCTATACTGGTTCCCGGTGGGTTTCTGAGACTTTGGTTAATTCTTCTTCCTGCCGGGAAATTAGAGTGACATGTGCCCGTCCAACTGCCTAACAGCTACTCTCTCATTGGTTCTCCCTCTTCCCTTCCATCCTCTGCCAAATTGGCAACCTGTGCGAACCAGGAGTTTCAAGGGGCTGTCTCTCCAAGTAGGGAGATTGATAGTAAAGCAGGTGGAAAGTCAAACCGGAGCACCCGGAGAGGGACTACTCGTTGAGTTTTAGAAACCTTTTGTATTCACAGTGTGTCCATTCTCTAGGTTTCCCGTACATGTTATAGCTGTAGTAATATTCCCTTCAACATGGAGAGTTGGGACCCATGGAATGGGGGCCATGCATTTTTGCTTTAAAGGGTCTGCATTTGCTCACGCAATCTCACCAATCCTCTCAGTCCCAAGTGTCCAGCCTTATGCCACATCCAGCTGTCATTGTAGATTGGGTCATTCCAGGTTTCATCACAGACCCTGAAGGAAATGTAAAGAATTTCCCTGTTTTTTGGTTTTGTTTGTGAAATTCCTTTTTATGGTGGGTTTGAGCTGATTCTCGCTGCCATGGTTATGCCAGTCTAGACACACTAGATTCCCTTACAGAAACATATCAATACATAGGTTTTACGATTCTTACTAGTCAGATCTATTCCTCTGCGGGAAATATGGGGTTTTGAGTCCCTTTCACTGAGGAAGGTGTAGGTCTTGTCTATTCCACAGTTGGTTTTAGAAATGGTACATGTACTTTTATCAAACTCGGGTTTTATGCATCACCCCACATCTCCTTTCTCCTTAAGCAGGCATAAGAGTGTTTTCTAAATGTGAGACTCTGTTCTCTTTCTTAACTCAGTTCATGTGTAGCCATGTTTACAGTAACTTCATAAGTGATATCTTATGATAAGTTTCTTTTTCTGTGTGACTTCACTTAGAATCATCGTACCTGAATCCACTCACTTTGCTGCTCCTGGTCTTATGACATTGATTTCATGGCTGAGGGATATTCCATCATACATAACTACCACAATTTTTTGAACCATTTTTATATTTCCTTGGATATTTAAGGTGTACCCATGTTTGGGTTCTTGTACGCATGGCAGCCCTAAATTTGGGGGTGGCTCTGTCTTATTGATTTTCAGTTTTCCCAAGGTATATTCCCTAGACCGGAACTGCCCTTGGCTATGTAGCTGTGTTGTTTACTTGTTTTAGGGAACGCAATGCACTCCTCCAGTGAGGCAGTTGGCAATTTACATCCCGCCCAACAGCATAAAAATGCTCCCTGTTCTCCAGGGCCTGTCTTGCCTTTCTGTTTTTAAAACATTTTGCGGATGTCCCTTTTGACCGGTAGAAAGTGATACTTATTTTTAGTGCAGATTTGCATTGCCCGCTTGCTTGCTTGGCCAAAAAGGGCGTATGCGTTTTCTCCTGAATATATTCAGGAGAAAATGCATACGCCCTTTTTCGCCCAGTGCGTCTTTGTTAAAGTTGTGCCCCTCTTCCTGTCCTTTAAAGGCGATTCCAACGTACCTCTTGAAATCTGTTTCCTGCTGTTCTGCCTCTCTTTCAAGTCCGCCTCGATGCCTTCCCTCAACAGATTTTTGGACGATAGTTGTCCTTTATTATTCTGCCAGTTTGTGAATTGCTGTGCCCCTGAGCACCATTTTTCAACTCGTTTTTTGTGAGCTGTACGCAAGTCCAAAATTTTGGTTCAGGATCTATACTGGTTCCCGGTGGGTTTCTGAGACTTTGGTTAATTCTTCTTGCTGCCAGGAAATTAGAGTGACATGTGCCCGTCCAAATGCCTAACAGCTACTCTCTCATTGGTTCTCCCTCTTCCCTTCCATCCTCTGCCAAATTGGCAACCTGTGCGAACCAGGAGGTTAAAGGTGTTGTCTCTCAAAGTTGGGAGATTGATAGAAAAGCAGTTGGAAAGTCAAACCGGAGCACCAGGAGAGGGACTACTCGTTGAGTTTTAGAAAGCTTTTGTATTCACAGTGTGTCCATTCTCTAGGTTTCCCGTGCATGTTATAGCTGTAGTAATATTCCCTTCAACATGGAGAGTTGGGACCCATGGTATGGGGGCCATGCATTTTGCTTTAAATGGTCTGCATTTGCTCACCCAATCTCACCAATCCTCTCAGTCCCAAGTGTCCAGCCTTATGTCACATCCAGCTGTCATTGTAGATAGGGCCATTCCAGGTTTCATCAGAGACCCTGAAGGAATTGTAAAGAATTTCCCTGTTTTTTTGTTTTGTTTTTGAAATTCCTTTTTATAGTGGGTTTGAGCTGATTCTCGCTGACATGTTTATGCCAGTCTACACACTTAATTCCCTTACGGAGACATAGCAATACACAGGTTTTAGGATTGTTTCTAGTCAGATCTATTCCTCTGCGGGAAATATGTGGTTTTGAGTCCCTTTCACTGAGGAAGGTGTAGGTCTTGTCTATTCCACAGTTGGTTATAGAATTTGTACCTGTGCTTATATTAAACTCTGGTGTTATGCATCACCCCACCTCTCCTCCCCCCTTAAGCAGGCATAACAGTGTTTTCTAAATGTGAGACTCTGTTCTCTTTCTTAACTCAGTTCATGTGTAGCCATGTTTACAGGATCTTCATAAGTGATATCTTATGATAAGTTTCTTTTTCTGTGTGACTTATTTCACTTAGAATCATCGTACCTGAATCCACTCACTTTGCTGCTCCTGTTCTTATGACATTGATTTCATGGCTGAGGGATATTCCACCGTACATAAATACCACAGTTTTTTGAACCATTTTTATATTTCCTGGGATACTTAAGGTGTACCCAAGTTGAGGTTCTTGTAAGCAGTGCCGCCCTAAATTTGGTGGTGGCTCTGTCTTATTGATTTTCAGTTTTCCCAAGGTATATTCCCTAGACTGGAAGTGCGCTTGTCTCTGTAGCTCTGTTGTTTATTGTTTTAGGGAACGCAATGCACTAATCCAGTGAGGCAGTTGGCAATTAACATCCCACCCATCAGCATAACAAGGCTCCCTGTTCTCCAGGGCCTGTCTTGCCTTTCTGGTTTTTACACATTTCGTGGATGTCCCTTTTGACCGGTGGGAAGTGATACTTCTTTGTAGTGCAGATTTGCATTGCCCGCTTGCTTGCTTGGCCAAAAAGGGCGTATGCGTTTTCTCTTGAACATATTCAGGAATATATATAGGAGAAAACGCATACGCCCTTTTTGACCAAGTGCGTCATTGTCGAAGTTGTGCCCAACTTCCTGTGCTTTAAAGGCGATTGCAACGTACCTCTTGAAATCTATTTCCTGCTATTCTGCCTCGCATTCAAGTCCGCCTCGATGCCTTCCCTCAACAGATTTTTGGACGATAGTTGTCCTTTATTACTCTGCCAGTTTGTGAATTTCTGTGTCCCTGAGCTCCATTTTTCAACTCGTATTTGTGAGCTGTACGCAAGTCCAAAATTTTGGTTCAGGACCTATACTGGTTCCCGGTGGGTGGCTGAGACCCTGGTTAATTCTTCTTCCCGCCGGGAAATTAGAGTGACATGTGCCCGTCCAAATGCCTAACATCTACTCTCTCATTGGTTCTCCCTCTTCCCTTCCATCCTCTGCCAAATTGGCAACCTGTGTGAACCAGGGTGTTAAAGGGGTTGTCTCTCCAAGTTGGGAGATTGATAGTAAAGCAGTTGGAAAGTCAAACCGGAGCACAAGGAGAGGGACTATTCGTTGAGTTTTAGAAACCTATTGTATTCACAGTGTTTCCATTCACTAGGTTTCTCATACATGATATATCTGTAGTAATATTCCCTTCAACATGGTGAGTTGGGACCCATGGAATGGGGGCCATGCATTTTTGCTTTAAAGGGTCTGCATTTGCTCACCCAATCTCACCAATCCTCTCAGTCCCAAGTGTCCAGCATTATACCACATCCAGCTGTCATTGTAGATAGGGTCATTCCAGGTTTCATCAGAGACCCTGAAGGAATTGTAAAGAATTTCCCTGTTTTTGGGTTTTGTTTTTGAAATTCCTTTTTATAGTGGGTTTGAGCTGATTCTTGCTGCCATGTTTATGCCAGTCTAGGAACACTTGATTCCCTTACGGAGACATATCAATACATAGGTTTTAAGATTCTTACTAGTCAGATCTATTCGTCTGCGGGAAATATGGGATTTTGAGTCCCTTTCACTGAGGAAGGTGTAGGTCTTGTCTATTCCAAAGTTGGTTTTATAAATGGTACCTGTGCTTATATCAATCTCTGGTTTTATGCATCACCCCACTTCTCCTTCCCCCTTAAGCAGGCATAAGAGTGTTTTCTAACTGTGAGACTCTATTCTCTTTCCTAACTCAGTTCATTTGTAGCCATGTTTACAGGATCTTCATAAGTGATATCTTATGATAAGTTTCTTTTTCTGTGTGACTTCACTTAGAATCATTGTACTTGAATACACTCACTTTGCTTCTCCTGGTCTTATGACATTGATTTCATGGCTGAGGGATATTCCATCTTACATAAGTATCACAATTTTTTGAACCATATTTATATTTCCTGGGATATTTAAGGTGTACCCAAGTTGAGGTTCTTGTAAGCAGTGCAGCCCTAAATTTGGGGGTGTCTCTGTCATTGATTTTCAGGTTTCCCAAGGAATATTCCCTAGACTGGAAGTGCCCTTGGCTCTGTAGCTCTGTTGTTTACTTGTTTTAGGGAACGCAATGCACTCCTCCAGTGAGGCAGTTGGCAATTTACATCCCGCCCATCAGCATAAAAAGGCTACCTGTTCTCCAGGGCCTGTCTTGCCTTTCTAGTTTTTACACATTTGTGGATGTCCCTTTTGACCGGTGGGAAGTGATACTTCTTTGTAGTGCAGATTTGCATTGCCCGCTTGCTTGCTTGGCCAAAAATGGCATATGCGTTTTCTCCTGAATATATTCAGGAGAAAAAGCATACAAACTTTTTGGCCAAGTGCGTCATTGTCGAACTTGTGCCCCTCTTCCTGTGCTTTAAATGTGAATCCAACGTACTTCTTGAAATCTGTTTCCTGCTATTCTGCCTCGCATTGAAGTCCGCCTCGTTGCCTTCCCTCAATAGATTTTTGGACGATAGTTGCGCTTTATTACTCTGCCAGTTTGTGAATTGCTGTGCCCCTGAGCTCAATTATTCAACTCGTTTTATGTGAGCTGTACGCAAGTCCAAATTTTTGGTTCAGGACCTATAATGGTTCCCGGTGGGTGGCTGAGACTCTGGTTAATTCTTCTTCCTGCCGTGAAATTAGAGTGACATGTGCCCGTCCAAAAGTCTAACAGCTACTGTCTCATTGGTTCTCCCTCTTCCCTTCCATCCTCTGCCAAATTGGCAACCTGTGTGAACCAGAAGTTTAAAGGGGCTGTCTCTCCAATTTGGGAGATTGATAGTAAAGCAGTTGGAAAGTCAAACCGGAGCACCAGGAGAGGGACTATTCATTGATTTTTAGAAACCTTTTGTATTCACAGTGTGTCCATTATCTAGGCTTACCGTACATGTTATAGCTGTAGTAATATTCCCTTCAACATGGAGAGTTGGGACCCATGGAATGGGGGCCATGCATTTTTGCTTTAAAGGGTCTGCATTTGCTCACCCAATCTCACCAATCCTCTCAGTCCCAAGTGTCCAGCCTTATGCCACATCCAGCTGTCATTGTAGATAGGGTCATTCCAGGTTTCATCAGAGACCCTGAAGGAATTGTAAAGAATTTCCCTGTTTTTTCGTTTTGTTTTTGAAATTCCTTTTTATAGTGGGTTTGAGCTGACTCTCGCTGCTATGTTTATGCCAGTCTAGACACACTTGATTCCCTTACAGAGACATATCAATACACAGGTTTTAAGATTTTTACTAGTCAGATCTATTCCTCTGCGGGAAATATGGGGTTTTGAGTCCCTTTCACTGAGGAAGGTGTAGGTCTTGTCTATTCCAAAGTTGGTTTTAGAAATGGTACCTGTGCTTATGTCAAACTCTAGTTTTATTCATCACCCCACCTCTCCTTCCCCCTTAAGCAGGCATAAGAGTGTTTTCTAAATGTGAGTCTCTATTCTCTTTCCTAACTCACTTCATGTGTAGCCATGTTTACAGGATCTTCATAAGTGATATCTTATGATAAGTTTCTTTTTCTGTGTGACTTATTTCACTTAGAATCATCGTACCTGAATCCACTCACTTTGCTGCTCCTGGTCTTATGACATTGATTGCATGTCTGTGGGATATTCCATCGTACATAAGTACCACAATTTTTGGAACCATTTTTATATTTCATTGGATATTTAAGGTGTACCCAAGTTGAGGTTCTTGTAAGCAGTGCAGCCCTAAATTTGGGGGTGGCTCTGTCTTATTGATTTTCAGTTTTCCCAAGGTATATTGCCTAGACTGGAAGTGCCCTTCGCTCTGTAGCTCTGTTGTTTACTTGTTTTAGGGAACGCAATGCACTCCTCCAGTGAGGCAGTTGGAAATTTACATCCCGCCCATCAGCATGACAAGGCTCCCTGTTCTCCAGGGCCTGTCTTGCCTTTCTGGTTTTTACACATTTTGTGTATGTCCATTTTGAACGGTGGGAAGTGATACTTCTTTGTAGTGCAGATTTGCATTGGCCGGTAGCTTGCTTGGCCAAAAAGGGCGTATGCGTTTTCTCCTGAATATATGCAGAAGAAAACGCATACGCCCTTTTTGGCCCAGTGCGTCATTGTCGATGTTGTGCCATTCTTCCTGTGCTTTAAAGGCGATTCCAACATACCTCTTGAAATCTGTTTCCTGCTATTCTGCCTCGCTTTCAAGTCCACCTCGTTGCCTTCCCTCAACAGATTTTTGGACGATAGTTGTCCTTTATTACTCTTCCAGTTTGTGAATTGCTGTGCCCCTGAGCTCCGTTTTTCAACTCGTTAATTGTGAGCTGTACGCAAGTCCAAAATTTTGGTTCAGGACCTATACTGGATCCCGGTGGGTGGCTGAGACTCTGGTTAATTCTTCTTCCTGCCGGGAAATTAGTGTGACATGTGCCCGTCCAAATGCCTCACAGCTACTCTCTCATTGGTTCTCCCTCTTCCCTTACATCCTCTGCCAAATTGGCAACCTGTGCGAACCAGGAGGTTAAACGGGTTGTCTCTCCAAGTTAGGAGATTAATAGTAAAGCAGTTGGAAAGTCAAACCGCAGCACCAGGAGAGGGACTACTCGTTGAGTTTTAGAAACCTTTTGTATTCACAGTGTTTCCATTCTCTAGGTTTCCCGTACATGTTATAGCTGTAGTAATATTCCCTTCAAAATTGAGAGTTGGGACCCATGGAATGGGGGCCATGCATTTTTGCTTTAAAGGGTCTGCATATGCACACGCAATCTCACCAATCTTCTCAGTCCCAAGTGTCCAGCCTTATGCCACATCCAGCTGTCATTGTAGATAGTGTCATTCCAGGTTTCATCAGAGACCCTGAAGGAAATGTAAAGAATTTCCCTGTTTTTTGGTTTTGTTTTTGAAATTCCCTTTTATAGTCGGTTTGAGCTGATTCTCACTGCCATGTTTATTTCAGTCTAGACACACTTGATTCCCTTACAGAGACATATCAATACATAGGTTTTAAGATTCTTACTAGTCAGATCTATTCCTCTGCGGGAAATATGTGGTTTTGAGTCCCTTTCACTGAGGAAGGTGTAGGTCTTGTCTATTCCACAGTTGGTTTTAGAAATGGTACCTGTACTTATATCAAACTCTGGTTTTATGCATCACCCCACCTCTCCTTTCTCCTTAAGCAGGCATAAGAGTGTTTTCTAAATGTGAGACTCTGTTCTCTTTCCTAACTCAGTTCATGTGTAGCCAAGTTTACAGGATCTTCATAAGTGATATCTTATGATAAGTTTCTTTATCTGTGTGACTTCTTTCACTTAGAAACATCGTACCTGAATCCACTCACTTTGCTTCTCCTGGACTTATGACATTGATTTCATGGCTGTGGGATATTCCATTGTACATAAATACCACAGTTTTTTGAACCATTTTTATATTTCCTGGGATATTTAAGGTGTACCCAAGTTGAGGTTCTTGTAAGCAGTGCAGCCCTATATTTGGGGGTGGCTCTGTCTTATTAATTTTCAGTTTTCCCAAGGTATATTCCCTAGACTGGAAGTGCCCTTGGCTCTGTAGCTCTGTTGTTTACTTGTTTTAGGGAACGCAATGCACTCCTCCAGTGAGGCAGTTGGCAATTTACATCCCGCCCATCAGCATAACAAGGCTCCCTGTTCTCCAGGGCCTGTCTTGCCTTTCTGGTTTTACATATTTTGTGGATGTCCTTTTTGACCGGTGGGAAGTGATACTTCTTTGTAGTGCAGATTTGCATTGCCCGCTTGCTTGCTTGGCCAAAAAGGGCGTATGCGTTTTCTCCTGAATATATTCAGGAGAAAACGCATACGCCCTTTTTGGCCAAGTGCGTTATTGTCGAAGTTGTGCCCCTCTTCCTGTGCTTTAAGGGCGATTCCAACGTACCTCTTGAAATCTGTTTCCTGCTATTCTGCCTTGCTTTCAAGTCCTCCTCATTGACTTCCCTCAACAGATTTTAGGATGATAGTTGTCCTTTATTACTCTGCCAGGTTGTGAATTGCTGTGCCCCTCAGCTCAAGTTTTCAACTCGTTTTTTGTGAGCTGTACGCAAGTCCAAAATTTTGGTTCAGGACCTATACTGGTTCCCGGTGGGTGGCTGAGACTTTGGTTAATTCTTCTTCCTGTCTGGAAATTAGAGTGACATGTGCCCTTCCAAATGCCTAACAGCTATTATCTCTTTGGTTCTCCCTCTTCCCTTCCATCCTCTGCAAAATTGGCAACCTGTGCGAACCAGGAGCTTAAAGGGACTGTCCCTCCAATTTGGGAGATTGATAGTAGAGCAGTTGGAAAGTCAAACCGGAGCACCAGGAGAGGGACTATTCGTTGAGTTTATAAACCTTTTGTATTAACAGTGTGTCCATTCTCTAGGTTTCCCATACATGTTATAGCTGTAGTAATATTCCATTCAACCTGGAGAGTTGGGACCCATGGAATGGGGGCCATGCATTTTTGCTTTAAGGTTCTGCATTTGCTCACCCAATCTCACCATTCTTCTCAGTCCCAAGTGTCCAGCCTTATACCACATCCAGCTGTCATTGTAGATAGGGTCATTCCAGGTTTCATCAGAGACCCTGAAAGAAATGTAAAGAATTTCCCTGTTTTTTGGTTTTGTTTTTGAAATTCCTTTTTATAGTGGGTTTGAGCTGATTATCGCTGTCATGTTTATGCCAGTCTAGACACACTTGATTCTCTTACAGAGACATATCAATACATAGGTTTTAAGATTCTTACTAGTCAGATCTATTCCTCTGCGGGAAATATGTGATTTTGAGTCCCTTTCACTGAGGAAAGTGTAGGTCTTGTCTATTCCACAGTTGGTTTTAGAACTGGTATCTGTACTTATAACAAACTGTGCTTTTATGCATCACCCCACCTCTCCTTTCCCCTTAAGCAGGCATAAGAGTGTTTTCTAAATGTGAGACTCTGTTCTCTTTCCTAACTCAGTTCATGTGTAGCCATGTGTACAGGATCCTCATAAGTCATATCTTATGATAAGTTTCTTTTTCTGTGTGACTTATTTCACATAGAATCATCATACCTGAATCCACTCACTTTGCTGCTCCTGGTCTTATGACATTTATTTCATGGCTGAGGGATATTCAAAAGTACCTAAGTACTACAAATTTTTGAAGCATTATTATATTTCCTGGGATATTTAAGGTGTACACAAGTTGAGGTTCTTATAAGCAGTGCAGCCCTAAATTTGGGGGTGGCTCTGTCTTATTGACTTTCAGTTTTCCCAAGGTATATTCCGTAGACTGGAAGTGCCCTTGGCTCTGTACCTCTGTTGTTTACTTGTTTTATGGAACGCAATGCACTCCTCCAGTGAGGCTGTTGGCAATATACATCGTGCCCATAAGCATAACAAGGATCCCTGTTATCCAGGGCCTGTCTTGCCTTTCTGGTTTTTACATATTTGTGGATGTCCCTTTTGAACGGTGGGCAGTGATACTTCTTTGTACTGCAGATTTGCATTGCCCGCTTGCTTGCTTGGCCAAAAAGGGGGTATGCGTTTTCTCCTGAATATATTCAGGAGAAAACCCATACGCCCTGTTGGCCAAGTGCGTCATTGTCAAAGTTGTGCCCCTCTTCCTGTGCTTTAAAGGCGATTCCAACGTACCTCTTGAAATCTGTTTCCTGCTATTCTGCCTCGCTTTCAAGTCTGCCTCGTTGCCTTCCCTCAACAGATTTTCGGACGATAGTTGTCCTTTATTACTCTGCCAGTTTGTGAATTGCTGTGCCCCTGAGCACCGTTTTTCAACTCGTTTTTTGTGTGCTGTACGCAAGTCAAAAATTTGGTTCAGGACCTATACTGGTTCCCGGTGGGTGGCTGAGACTTTGGATAATTCTTCTTCCTGCCGGGAAATTAGAGTGACGTGTGCCCGTCCAAATGCCTAACAGCTACTCTCTCATTGGTTCTCCCTCTTCCCTTCCAGCCTCTGCAAAATTGGCCACCTGTGCGAACCAGGGGCTTAAAGGGGCTGTCTCTCCAATTTGGGAGATTGATAGTAAAGCAGTTGGAAAGTCAAACCAGAGCACTAGGAGAGGGGCTATTCATTGATTTTTAGAAACCATTTGTATTCACAATGTGTCCATTCTCTAGGTTTCCCATACATGTTATAGCTGTAGTAATATTCCCTTCAACCTGGAGAGTTGGGACCCATGGAATGGGGGCCATGCATTATTGCTTTAAAGGGTCTACATTTGCTCACCCAATCTCACCAATCTTCTCAGTCCCAAGTGTCCAGCCTTATACCACATCCAGCTGTCATTTTAGATAGGGTCATTCCAGGTTTCCTCAGAGACTCTGAAGGAAATGTAAACTATTTCCCTGTTTTTTGGTTTTGTTTTTGAAATTCCTTTTTAGAGTGGGTTTGAGCTGATTCTTGCTCTCATGTTTATGCCAGTCTAGACACACTTGATTCCCTTACAGAGACATATCAATACATAGGTTTTAAGATTCTTACTAGTCAGATCTATTCATCTGCATGAATTATGGGGTTTTGAGTCCCTTTCACTGAGGATGGTGTAGGTCTTGTCTATTCCACAGTTGGTTTTAGAAATGGTACCTCTGCTTATATCAAACTCTGGTTTTATGCATCACCACACGTCTCCTTGCCCCTTCAGCGGGCATTACAGTGTTTTCTAAATGTGAGACTCTGTTCTCTTTCCTAATTCAGTTCATGTGTTGCCATGTTTACAGGATCTTCATAAGTGATATCTTATGATAAGTTTCTTTTTCTGTATGACTTATTTCACTTAGAATCATCGTACCTGAATCCACTCACTTTGCTGCTCCTGGTCTTATGACATTGATTTCATGGCTGAGGGATATTCCATCGTACATAAATACCACAGTTTTTTGAACCATTTTTATATTTCCTGGGATATTTAAGGTGTACCCAAGTTGAGGTTCTTGTAAGCAGTGCAGCCCTAAATTTGGGGGTGGCTCTGTCTTATTGATTTTCAGTTTTCCCAAGGTATATTCCCTAGACTGGAAGTACCCTTGGCTCTGTAGCACTGTTGTTTACTTGTTTTAGCGAACGCAGTGCACTCCTCTAGTGAGGCTGTTGGCAATTTACATCCCGCCCATCAGCATAACAAGGCACCCTGTTCTCCAGGGCCTGTCTTGCCTTTCTGGTTTTTACACATTTGTGGATGTCCCTTTTGACCGGTGGGAAGTGATACTACTTTGTAGTGCAGATTTGCATTGCCCGCTTGCTTGCTTGGCCAAAAAGGGCGTATGCGTTTTCTCCTGAATATATTCAGGAGAAAACGCTAATGCACTTTTTGGTCAAGTGCGTCATTGTCGAAGTTGTGCCCCTCTTCCTGTGCTTTAAAGGCGATTCCAACGTACCTCTTGAAATCTGTTTCCTTCTATTCTGCCTCCCTTTCAAGTCCGCTTCTTGCCTTCCCTCAACAGATTTTTAGACGATAGTTATCCTTTATTATTCTGCCAGTTTGTGAATGCTGTGCCCCTGAGCTCCATTTTTCAACTCGTTTTTTGTGGGCTGTACGCAAGTCCAAAATTTTGGTTCAGGACCTTTACTGGTTCCCAGTGCGTGGCTGAGTCTCTGGTTAATTCTTCTTCCCCCAGGAAATTAGAGTGACATGTGCCCGTCCAAATGCCTAACAGCTACTCTGTCATTGGTTCTCCCTCTTCCCTTCCATCCTCTGCAAAATTGGCAACCTGTTCGAACCAGGAGGTTAAAGGTGTTGTCTCTCAAAGTTGGGAGATTGATAGTAAAGCAGTTGGAAAGTCAAACCGGAGCACCAGGAGAGGGACTACTCGTTGAGTTTTAGAAACCTTTTGTATTCAACGTGTTTCCATTCACTAGGTTTCCCATACATGTTATAGCTCTAGTAATATACCCTTCAAGCTGGAGAGTTGGGACACATGGAATGGGGGCCATGCATTTTTGCTTTAAAGGGTCTGCATTTGCTCACCCAATCTCACCAATCCTCTCATTCCCAAGTGTGCAGCCTTATACCACATCCAGCTGTCATTGTAGATAGGGTCATTCCAGGTTTCATCAGAGAACCTGAAGGAATTTTAAAGAATTTCCCTGTTTTTTGGTTTTGTTTTTGAAATTCCTTTTTATAGTGCGTTTGAGCTGATTCTCGCTGCCATGTTTATGCCAGTCTAGACACACTTGATTCCCTTACAGAGACATATCAATACAGAGGTTTTAAGTTTCTTACTAGTCAGATCTATTCCTCTGCGGGAAATATGGGGTTTTGAGTCCCTTTCACTGAGGAAGGTGAAGGTCTTGTCTATTCCACAGTTGGTTTTAGAAATGGTACCTGTGCTTATGTCACACTCTGGTTTTATGCATCACCCCACCTCTCCTTCCCCCTTAAGCAGGCATAAGAGTGTTTTCTAAATGTGAGACTCTGTTCGCTTTCCTAACTCAGTCCATGTGTAGCCATGTTTACAGAATCTTCATAAGTGATATCTTATGATAAGTTTCTTTTTCTGTGTGACTTATTTCACTTAGAATCATCGTACCTGAATCCACTCAATTTGCTTCTCCTGGTCTTATGACATTGATTCCATGGCTGAGGGATATTCCACCGTACATAAATACCACAGTTTTTTGAACCGTTTTTATATTTCCTGGGATACTTAAGGTGTACCCAAGTTGAGGTTCTTCTAAGCAGTGCAGCCCTAAATTTGGGGGTGGCTCTGTCTTATTGATTTTCAGTTTTCCCAAGGTATATTCCCTAGACTGGAAGTGCCCTTGGCTCTGTAGCTCTGTTGTTTACTTGTTTTAGGGAACACAGTGCACTCCTCCAGTGAGGCTGTTGGCAATTTACATCCCGCCCATCAGCATAACAAGGCTCCATGTTCTCCAGGGCCTGTCTTGCCTTTCTGGTTTTTACACATTTGTGAATGTCCCTTTTGTCCGGTGGGAAGTGATACTTCTTTGTAGTGCAGATTTGCATTGCCCGCTTGCTTGCTTGGCCAAAAAGGGCATATGCGTTTTCTCCTGAATATATTCAGGAGAAAACGCATATGCCCATTTTGGCTAAGTGCGTCATTGTCGAAGTTGTGCCCCTCTTCCTGTGCTTTAAAGGCGATTCCAACGTACCTCTTGAAATCTGTTTCCTGCTATTCTGCCTCGCTTTCAAGTCCGCCTCGTTGCCTTCCCTCAACAGATTTTCGGACGATAGTTGTCCTTTATTACTCTGCCAGTTTGTGAATTGCTGTGCCCATGAGCACCGTTTTTCAACTCGTTTTTTGTGAGCTGTACGCAAGTCCAAAATTTTGGTTAAGGACATATACTGGTTCCCGGTGGGTGGCGGAGACTTTGGTTAAATCTTCTTCCTGCCGGGAAATTAGAGTGACATGTGCCCGTCCAAATGCCTAACAGCTACTCTCTCATTGGTTCTCCGTCTTCCCTTCCATCCTCTGCAAAATTGGCAACCTGTGGGAACCAGGAGCTTAAAGGGGCTGTCTCTCCAATTTGGGCGATTGATAGTAAAGCAGTTGGAAAGTCAAACCGGAGCACCAGGAGAGGGACTATTCATTGAGTTTTAGAAACCTTTTGTATTCACAATGTGTCCATTCTCTAGGTTTTCCATACTTGTTATAGCTGTAGTAATATTCCCTTCAACCTGGAGAGTTGGGACACATGGAATAGGGGCCATGCATTTTTGCTTTAAAGGCTCTGCATTTGCTCACCCAATCTCACCAATCCTCTCATTCCCAAGTGTCCAGCCTTATACCACATCCAGCTGTCATTGTAGATAGGGTCATTCCAGGTTTCATCAGAGACCCTGAAGGAATTGTAAAGAATTTCCCTGTTTTTTTGGTTTTGTTTTTGAAATTCCTTTTTATAGTGGGTTTGAGCTGATTCTCACTGCCATGTTTATGCCAGTCTAGACACACTTGATTCCCTTACAGAGACATATCAATACATAGGTTTTAAGTTTCTTAGTAATCAGATATATTCCTCTGTGGGAAATATGGGGTTTTGAGTCCCTTTCACTGAGGAAGGTGTAGGACTTGTCTATTCCAAAGTTGGTTTTAGAAATGGTACCTGTGCTTATGTCAAACTTTGGTTTTATGCATCACCCGGCCTCTCCTTCCCCCTTAAGGAGGCATAACAGTGTTTTCTAAATGTGAGTCTCTGTACTCTTTCCTAACTCAGTTCATGTGTAGCCATGTTTACAGGATCTTCATAAGCGATATCTTATGATAAGTTTGTTTTTCTGAGTGACTTATTTCACTTAGAATCTTCGTACCTGAATCCACTCACTTTGGTGCTCCTGGTCTTATGACATTGATTTAATGGCTGAGGGATATTCCATCGTACATAAGTACCACAGTTTTTTGAACCATTTTTATATTTCCTGGGATATTTAAGGTGTACACAAGTTGAGGTTCTTGTAAGCAGTGCAGCCCTAAATTTGGGGGTGGCTCTGTCTTATTGAATTTCAGTTTTCCCAAGGTATATTCCCTAGACTGGAAGTTCCCTTGGCTCTGTAGCTCTGTTGTTTACATGTTTTAGGGAATGAAGTGCACTCCTGCAGAGAGGCAGTTGGCAATTTACATCCCGCCCATCAACATAAAAAGGTTCCCTGTTCTCCAGGGCCTGTCTTGCCTTTCAGGTTTTTACACATTTTGTGGATGTCTCTTTTGACCGTTGGGAAGTTATACTTCTTTGTAGTGCAGATTTGCATTGCCCGCTTGCTTGCTTGGCCAAAAAGGGCGTATGCGTTTTCTCCTGATTATATTCAGGAGAAACCGCATACGCCCTTTTTGGCCAAGTGCGTCATTTTCGATGTTGTGCCCCTCTTCCTGTGCTTTAAAGGCGATTCCAACGTACCTCTTGAAAACTGTTTCCTGCTATTCTGCCTCGCTTTCAAGTCCGCCTCGTTGCCTTCCCTCAACAGATTTTTGGACGGTAGTTGTCCTTTATTACTCTGCCAGTTTGTGAATTGCTGTGCCCCTGAGCTCCATTTTTCAACTCGTATATTGTGAGCTGTACGCAAGTCCAAAATTTTAGATCAGGAACTACACTGGTTCCCGGTGGGTGTTTGAGACATTGGTTAATTCTTCTTCCCCCAGGAAATTAGAGTGACATGTGCCCGTCCAAATGCCTAACAGCTACTCTCTCATTGGTTCTCCCTCTTCCCTTCCATCATCTGCCAAATGGCCAACCTGTGCGAACCAGGAGGTTAAAGGTGTTGTCTCTCAAAGTTGGGAGATTGATAGTAAAGAAGTTGGAAAGTCAAACCGGAGCACCAGGAGAGGGACTACTCGTTGAGTTTTAGAAACCGTTTGTATTCACAGTGTGTCCATTCTCTAGGTTTCCCGTACATGTTATATCTGTAGAAATATTCCCTTCAACATGGAGAGTTGGGACCCATGGAATGGGGGCCATGCATTTTTGCTTTAAAGGGTCTGCATTTGCTCACCCAATCTCACCAATCCTCTCAGTCCCAGGTGTCCAGCCTTATGCCGCATCCAGCTCTCATTGTAGATAGGGTCATTCCAGATTTCATCAGAGACCCTGAAGGGATGGTAAAGAATTTCCTTTTTTTTTGGTTTTGTATTTGAAATTCCTTTTTATACTGGGTTTGAGATGATTCTCGCTGCCATGTTTATGCCAGTCTAGACACACTTGATTCCCTTACAGAGACATATCAATACATAGGTTTTAAGATTCTTACTAGTCAGATCTATTCCTCTGCGGGAAATATGGGGTTTTGAGTCCCTTTCACTGAGGAAGGTGAAGGTCTTGTCTATTCCACATTTGGTTTTAGAAATGGTAACTGAGCTTATGTCAAACTCTGGTTTTATGCATCACCCCACCTCTCCTTGCCCCTTAAGCAGGCATAAGAGTGTTTTCTAAATGTGAGACTCTTTTCTCTTTCCTAACTCAGTTCATGTGTAGCCCTGTTTACAGGATCTTCATAAGTGATATCTTATGATAAGTTTCTTTTTCTGTGTGACTTATTTCACTTAGAATCATCGTACCTGTATCCATTCACTTTGCTGCTCCTGGTCTTATGACATTGATTTCATGGCTGAGGGATATTCCATCGTACAAAATTACCACAGTTTTTTGAACCATTTTTATATTTCCTGGGATATTTAAGGTGTACCCAAGTTGAGGTTCTTGTAAGCAGTGCAGCCCTAAATTTGGGGGTGGCTCTGTCTTATTGATTTTCAGTTTTCCCAAGGTATATTACCTAGACTGGAAGTGCCCTTGGCTCAGTAGCTCTGTTGTTTACTTGTTTTAGGGAACGCAATGCACTCCTCCAGTTAGGCAGGTGGCAATTTTCATCCCGCCCATCAGCATAACAAGGCTCCCTGTTCTCCAGGGCCTGTCTTGCCTTTCTGGTTTTTACACATTTGTCGATGTCCCTTATGGCCGGTGGGAAGTGATACTTCTTTGTAGTGCAGATTTGCATTGCCCGCTTGCTTGCTTGGCCAAAAAGGGCATATGCGTTTTCTCCTGAATATATTCAGGAGAAAACGCATACCCCCTTTTTGGCCAAGTGTGCTATTGTCGAAGTTGTGCCCTTCTTCCTATGCTTTAAAGGCAATTCCAACGTACCTCTTGAAATCTGTTTCCTGCTATTCTGCCTCGCTTTCAAGTCCGCCTCGTTGCCTTCCCTCAACAGATTTTTGGACGATAGTTGTCCTTTATTACTCTGCCAGTTTGTGAATTGCTATGCCCCTGAGCTCCATTTTTCCACTCGTTTTTTGTGAGCTGTACTCAAGTCCAAAATATTGGTTCAGGACCTATACTGGTTCCCGGTGGGTGGCTGAGACTCTGGTTAATTCTTCTTCCTGCTGGGAAACTAGAGTGACATGTGCCCGTCCAAATGCCTCACAGCTACTCTCTCATTGGTTCTCCCTCTTCCCTTTATCCTCTTGCAAATTGGCAACCTGTGCGAACCAGGAGGTTAAAGGGGTTGTCTCTCCAAGTTGGGAGATTGATAGTAAAGCAGTTGGAAAGTCAAACCAGAGCACCAGGAGGGGGACTACTCGTTGAGTTTTAGAAACCTTTTGAATTAACACTGTGTCCATTCTCTAGGTTTCCCGTACATGTTATAGCTGTAGTAATATTCCCTTCAACATGGAGAGTTGGGACCCATGGAATGGGGGCCATGCATTTTTGCTTTAAAGGGTCTGAATTTGCTCACCCAATCTCACCAATCCTGTCAGTCCCAAGTGTCCAGCCTTATGCCACATCCAGCTGTCATTGTAGATAGGGTCATTCGAGGTTTCATCAGAGACCCTGAAGGAATTGTAAAGAATTTCCCTGTTTTTTGGTTTTGTTTTTGAAATTCCTTTTTATAGTGGGTTTGAGCTGATTCTCGCTGCCATGTTTATGCCAGGCTACACACTTGGTCCCCTTACGGAGACATATCAATACATGTTTTAGGATTTTTACTAGTCTGATCTATTCCTCTGCGGGAAATATGGGGTTTTGAGTCCCTTTCACTGAGGAAGGTGTAGGTCTTGTCTATTCCACAGTTGGTTTTACAAACGGTACCTGTACTAATATCAAACTCTGGTTTTATGCATCACCCCACATCTCCTCCCCCCTTAAGCTGGCATAACAGTGTTTTCTAAATGTGAGACTCTGTTCTCTTTCTTAACTCATTTCATGTGTAGCCATGTTGACAGGATCTTCATAAGTGATATCTTATGATAAGTTTCTTTTCCTGTGTGACTTCACTTTGAATCATCGTACCTGAATCCACTAACTTTGCTGCTCCTGTTCTTATGACATTGATTTCATGGCTGAGGGATATTCCATCGTACATAAGTACCACAATTGTTTGAACCATTTTTATATTTCCTGGGATATTTAAGGTGTACCCAAGTTGAGGTTCTTGTAAGCAGTGCAGCCCTAAATTTGGGGGTGGCTCTGTCTTTTTGATTTTCAGTTTTTCCAAGGTATATTCCCCAGACTGGAAGTGCCCTTGGCTCTGTAGCTCTGTTGTTTACTTGTTTTAGGGAACACAATACACTCCTCCAGTGAGGCAGTTGGCAATTTACATCCCGCCCATCAGCATAAGAAGGCTTCCTTTTCTCCAGGGCCTGTCTTGCCTTTCTGGTTTTTACATATTTTTGGATGTCCCTTTTGACCGGTGGGAAGTGATATTTCTTTGTAGTGCAGATTTGCATTGCCCGCTTGCTTGCTTGGCCAAAAAGGGCGTATGCGTTTCCTCCTGAATATATTCAGGAATATATTCAGGAGAAAACGCATACGCCCTTATTGTCCCAGTGCGTCATTGTCGAAGTTGTGCCCCTCTTCCTGTGCTTTAAAGGCTCTTCCAACGTACCTCTTGAAATCTGTTTCCTGCTATTCTGCCTCGCTTTCAAGTCCGCCTCGTTGCCTTCCCTCAACAGATTTTTGGACGATAGTTGTCCTTTATTACTCTGCCAGTTTGTGAATTGCTGTGCCGGTGAGCTCCATTTTTCAACTCGTCTTTTGTGAGCTGTACGCAAGTCCAAAATTTTGGTTCAGGATCTATACTGGTTCCCGGTGGGTTTCTGAGACTTTGGTTAATTCTTCTTCCTGCCGGGAAATTAGAGTGACATGTGCCCGTCCAAATGCCTAACAGCTACTCTCTCATTGGTTCTCCCTCTTCCCTTCCATCCTCTGCCAAATTGGCAACCTGTGCGAACCAGGAGGTTAAAGGTGTTGTCTCTCAAAGTTGGGAGATTGATAGTAAAGCAGTTGGAAAGTCAAACCGGAGCAGCAGGAGAGGGACTACTCTTTGAGATTTAGAAACCTTTTGTATTCACTGTGTGTCCATTCTCTAGGTTTCCCGTACATGTTATAGCTGTAGTAATATTCCCTTCAACATGGAGAGTTGGGACTCATGGAATGGGGGCCATGCATTTCTGCTTTAAAGGGTCTGCATTTGCTCACCCAATCTCACCATTCCTCTCAGTCCCAGGTGTCCAGCCTTATGCCACATCCAGCTGTCATTGTAGATAGGGTCATTCCAGGTTTCATCAGAGACACTGAAGGAATTGTAAAGAATTTCCCTGTTTTTTGGTTTTGTTTTTGAAATTCCTTTTTATAGTGGGTTTGAGATGATTCTCGCTGCCATGTTTATGCCAGTCTACACACTTAATTCCCTTATGGAGACCTAGTAATACATAGATTTTAGGATTGTTTCTAGTCAGATATATTCCTCTGCGGGAAATATGTGGTATTGAGTCCCTTTCTCTGAGGAAGGTGTAGGTCTTGTCTATTCCACAGTTGGTTATAGAAATTGTACATGTGCTTATATCAAACTCTGGTTTTATGCATCACCCCACCTCTCCTCCCCCCATAAGCAGGCATAACAGTGTTTTCTAAATGTGAGACTCTGTACTCTTTCTTAACTCATTTCATGTGTAGCCATGTATACAGGATCTTAATAAGTGATATCTTATGATAACTTTCTTTTGCTCTGTGACATCACTTAGAATCATCATACCTGAATCCACTCACTTTGCTGCTCCTGTCCTTATGACATTGATTTCATGGCTGAGGGATATTCCATCGTACATAAGTACCACAATTTTTTGAACCATATTTATATTTCCTGGGATATTTAAGGTGTACCCAAGTTGAGGTTCTTGTAAGCAGTGCAGCCCTAAATTTGGGGGTGGCTCTGTCTTTTTGATTTTCAGATTTTCCAAGGTATATTCTCTAGACTGGAACTGCCCCTGGCTCTGTAGCTCTGTTGTTTACTTGTTTTAGGGAACACAATACACTCCTCCAGTGAGGCAGTTGGCAATTTACATCCCGCCCATCAGCATAAGAAGGCTTCCTTTTCTCCAGGGCCTGTCTTGCCTTTCTGGTTTTTACATATTTTTGGATGTCCCTTTTGACCGGTGGGAAGTGATATTTCTTTGTAGTGCAGATTTGCATTGCCCGCTTGCTTGCTTGGCCAAAAAGGGCATATGCGTTTCCGCCTGAATATATTCAGGAATATATTCAGGAGAAAACGCATACGCCCTTATTGGCCCAGTGCGTCATTGTCGAAGTTGTGCCCCTCTTCCTGTGCTTTAAAGGTTCTTCCAACGTACCTCTTGAAATCTGTTTCCTGCTATTCTGCCTCGCTTTCAAGTCCGCCTCGTTGCCTTCCCTCAACAGATTTTTGGACGATAGTTGTCCTTTATTACTCTGCCAGTTTTTGAATTGCTGTGCCGGTGAGCTCCATTTTTCAACTCGTCTTTTGTGAGCTGTACGCAAGTCCAAAATTTTGGTTCAGGACCTATACTGGTTCCCGGTGGGTGGCTGAGAGTTTGGTTAATTCTTCTTCCTGCCGGGAAATTAGAGTGACAGGTGCCCGTCCAAATGCCTAACAGCTACTCTCCCATTGGTTGTCCCTCTTCCATTCCATCCTCTGCCAAATTGGCAACCTGTGCGAACCAGGAGCTTAAAGGTGCTGTCTCTCCAAGTTGGGAGATTGATAGTAAAGCAGTTGGAAAGTCAAACCGGAGCACCAGGACAGGGACTATTCGTTGAGTTTTAGAAATCTTTTGTATTCACAGTGTGTCCATTCTCTAGGTTTCCCATACATGTTATATCTGTAGTAATATTCCCTTTAACATGGAGAGTTGGGACCCATGGAATGGGGTCCATGCATTTTTGCTTTAAATGGTCTGCATTTGCTCACCCAATCTCACCAATCCTCTCAGTCCCAAGTGTCCAGCCTTATACCCCATCCAGCTGTCATTGTAGATAGGGTTATTCCAGGTTTCATCAGAGACCCTGAAGGAATTGTAAAGAATTTCCCTGTTTTTTGGTTTTGTTTTTGAATTTCCTTTTTATAGTGTGTTTGAGCTGATTCTCGCTGCCATGTTAATGCCAGTCTACACACACCTGATTCCCTTACGGAGACATATCAATACATAGGTTTTAAGATTCTTACTAGTCAGATCTATTCCTCTGCGGGAAATATGGGGTTTTGAGTCCCTTTCAGTTAGGAAGGTGTAGGTCTTGCTATTCCACAGTTGGTTTTAGAAACGGTTCCTGTGCTTGTATCAAACTCTGGTTTTATGCATCACCCCACCTCTCCTTCCCCCTAGAGCAGGCATAGGAGTGTTTACTAAATGTGAGACTCTGTTCTCTTTCCGAATTCAGTTCATGTGAAGCCATGTTTACAGGATCTTCATAAGTGATATCTTATGATTAGTTTCTTTTTCTGTGTGACTTATTTCACTTAGAATCATCGTACCTGAATCCACTCGCTTTGCTGCTACTGGTCTTATGACATTGATTTCATAGCTGAGGGATATTCCATCGAACATAAATACCACTGTTTTTTGAACCATATTTATATTGACTGGGATATTTATGGTGTACCCAAGTTAAGGTTCTTGTAAGCAGTGCAGCCCTAAATTTGGGGGTAGCTCTGTCTTATTGATTTTCAGTTTTCCCAAGGTATATTCCCTAGACTGGAAGTGCCCTTGGCTCTGTAGCTCATTTGTTTACTTGTTTTAGGGAACGCAATGCACTCCTCCAGTGAGGCAGTTGGCAATTTACATCCAGCCCATCAGCATAACAATGCTCCCTGTTCTCCAGGGCCTGTCATGCCTTTCTGGTTTTTACAAATTTGTGGATGTCCCTTTTGACCGGTGGGAAGGGATACTTCTTTGTAGAGCAGATTTGCATTGCCCGCTTGCTTGGTTGGCCAAAAAGGTCGTATGCGTTTTCTCCTGAATATATTCAGGAGAAAACGCATACAAACTTTTTGGCCAAGTGCGTCATTTTCGAAGTTGTGCCCCTCTTCCTGTGCTTTAAAGGCGATTCCAACGTACCTGTTGAAATCTGTTTCCTGCTATTCTGCCTCGCTTTCAAGTCCACCTCGGTGCCTTCCATTAACAAATTTTTGGACGATAGTTGTCCTTTATTACTCTGCCAGTTTTTAAATTGCTGTGACCCTGAGCTAAATTTTTCAACTCGTTTTTTGTGAGCTGTACAAAAGTCCAAAATTTTGGTTCAGTACCTATACTGGTTCCCGGTGGGTGGCTGAGACTTTGGTTAATTCTTCTTCCTGCCGGGAAATTAGAGTGACATGTGCCCGTCCAAATGCCTAAGAGCTACTCTCTCATTGGTTCTCCCTCTTCCCTTCCATCCTCTGCAAAATTGGCAACCTGTGCGAACCAGGAGGTTAAAGGGGTTGTCTCTCCAAGTTGGGAGATTGATAGTAAAGCAGTTGGAAACTCAAACTGGAGCACCAGGAGAGGGACTATTCGTTGAGTTTTAGAAACCTTTTGTATTCACAGTGTGTCCATTCTCTAGGTTTCCCATACATGTTATAGCAGTAGTAATATTCTCTTCAACCTGGAGAGTTGTGACTCATGGAATGGTGGCCATGCATTTTTGCTTTAAACGGTCTGCATTTTCTCACCCAATCTCACCAATCCTCTCAGACCCAAGTGTCCAGCCTTATACCACATCCAGCTGTCATTGTAGATAGGGTCATTCCAGGTTTCATCAGAGACACTGAAGGTATTGTAAGAATTTCCCTTTTTTTTGGTTTTGTTTTTGAAATTCCTTTTTATAGTGGGTTTGAGATGATTCTTGCTGCCATGTTTTTGCCAGTCTACACACTTAATTCCCTTACGGAGACAAAATAATACATAGATTTTAGGATTGTTTCTAGTCAGATATATTCCTCTGCGGGAAATATCTGGTATTGAGTCCCTTTCTCTGAGGAAGGTGTAGGTCTTGTCTATTCCACAGTTGGTTATAGAAATTGTACCTGTGCTTATATCAAACTCTGGTTTTATGCATCACCCCACCTCTCCTCCCCCCATAAGCAGGCATAACAGTGTTTTCTAAATGTGAGACTCTGTTCTCTTTCTTAACTCATTTCATGTGTAGCCATGTTTACAGGATCTTCATAAGTGATATCTTATGATAACTATCTTTGCTGTGTGACTTCACTTAGAATCATCGTACCTGCATACACTCACTTTGCTGCTCCTGTCCTTAGGACATTGATTTCATGGCTGAGGGATATTCCATCGTACAGAAGTACCACAATTTTTTGAACCATATTTATATTTCCTGGGATATTTAAGGTGTACACAAGTTGAGGTTCTTGTAAGTAGTGCAGCCCTAAATTTGGGAGTGGCTCTGTCTTTTTGATTTTCAGATTTTCCAAGGTATATTCCCTAGACTGGAAGTGCCCTTGGCTCTGTAGCTCTGCTGTTTACTTGTTTTAGGGAACACAATGCACTCCTCCAGTGAGGCAGTTGGCAATTTACATCCCACCCATCAGCATAAGAAGGCTCCCTTTTCTCCAGGTCCTGTCTTGCCTTTCTGTTTTTTACATATTTTGTGGATGTCCCTTTTGACCGGTGGGAAGTGATATTTCTTTGTAGTGCAGATTTGCATTGCCCGCTTGCTTGCTTGGCCAATATGGGCGTATGCGTTTCCTCCTGAATATATTCAGGAATATATTCAGGAGAAAACGCATACGCCCTTATTGGCCCAGTGCGTCATTGTCGAAGTTGTGCCCCTCTTCCTGTGCTTTAAAGGCTCTTCCAACGTACCTGTTGAAATCTGTTTCCTGCTATTCTGCCTCGATTTCAAGTCCGCCTCGTTGCCTTCCCTCAACAGATTTTTGAACGATAGTTGTCCTTTATTACTCTGCCAGTTTGTGAATTGCTGTGCCCCTGAGCTCCATTTTTCAACTCGTTTTTTGTGAGCTGTACGCAAGTCCAAAATTTTGGTTCAGGACCTATACTGGTTCCCGGTGGGTGGCTGAGACTTTGGTTAATTCTTCTTCCTGCCGGGAAATTAGAGTGACATGTGCCCGTCCAAATGCCTAACAGCTACTCTCCCATTGGTTGTCCCTCTTCCATTCCATCCTCTGCCAAATTGGCAACCTGTGCGAACCAGGAGCTTAAAGGTGCTGTCTCTGCAAGTTGGGAGATTGATAGTAAAGCAGTTGGAAAGTGAAACAGGAGCACCAGGAGAGGGACTATTCGTTGAGTTTTAGAAATCTTTTGTATTCACAGTGTGTCCATTCTCTAGGTTTCCCATACATGTTATATCTGTAGTAATATTCCCTTTAACATGGAGAGTTGGGACCCATGGAATGGGGGCCATGCATTTTTGCTTTAAAGGGTCTGCATTTGCTCACCCAATCTCACCAATCCTCTCAGTCCCAAGTGTCCAGCCTTATACCCCATCCAGCTGTCATTGTAGATATGGTTATTCCAGGTTTCATCAGAGACCCTGAAGGAATTGTAAAGAATTTCCCTGTTTTTTGGTTTTGTTTTTGAAATTCCTTTTTATAGTTGGTTTGAGCTGATTCTCGCTGCCATGTTTATGCCAGTCTAGACACACGTAATTCCCTTTCGGTGACATATCAATACATAGGTTTTAAGATTCTTACTCGTCAGATCTATTGCTCTGTGGGAAATATGGGGTTTTGAGTCCCTTTCACTGAGGAAGGTGTAGGTCTTGTCTGTTCCCCAGTTGGTTTTAGAAATGGTACCTGTACTTATATCAAACTCTGGTTTTATGCATCACCCCACCTCTCCTTTCCCCTTAAGCAGGCATAAGAGTGTTTTCTAAATGTGAGACTCTGTTCTCTTTTCTAACTCAGTTAATGTGCAGCCATGTTTACAGGATCTTCAAAAGTGATATCTTATGATAAGTTTCTTTTTCGGTGTGACTTATTTCACTTAGAATCTTCGTACCTGAATCCACTCACTTTGCTGCTCCTGGTCTTATGACATTGATTTCATGGCTGAGGGATATTCCATCGTACATAAGTACTACAAATTTTTGAACCATTTTTATATTTCCTGGGATATTTAAGGTGTACACAAGTTGAGGTTCTTATAAGCAGTGCAGCCCTAAATTTGGGGGTAGCTCTGTCTTATTGATTTTCAGTTTTCCCAAGGTATATTCCCTAGACAGGAAGTGCCCTTGGCTCTGTAGCTCTGTTGTTTACCTGTTTTAGGGAACGCAATGCACTCATCCAGTGAGGCAGTTGGCAATTTACATCCCGCCCATCAGCATAACAAGGCTCCCTGTTCTCCAGGGCCTGTCTTGCCTTTCAGGTTTTTACACATTTGTGGATGTCCCTTTTGACCGGTGGGAAGTGATACTTCTTTGTAGTGCAGATTTGCATTGCCCGCTTGCTTGCTTGGCCAAAAAGGGCGTATGCGTTTTCTCCTGAATATATTCAGGAAAAAATGCATACGCCCTTTTGGCCAAGTGCGTCATTGTCGAAGTTGTGCCCCTCTTCCTGTGCTTTAAAGGCGATTCCAACGTACCTCTTGAAATCTGTTTCCTTCTATTCTGCCTCACTTTCAAGTCCACATCGTTGCCTTCCCTCAACAGATTTTTGGACGATAGTTGTCCTTTATTACTCTGCCAGTTTGTGAATTGCTGTGCCCCTGAGCTCCATTTTTCAACTCGTTTTTTGTGAGCTGTACGCAAGTCCAAAATTTTGGTTCATGACCTATACTGGTTCCCGGTGGGTGGCTGAGATTTTGGTTAATTCTTCTTCCTGCCGGGAAATTACAGTGACATGTGCCCGTCCAAATGCCTAACAACTACTCTCTCTTTGGTTCTCCCTCTTCCCTTCCATCCTCGGCAAAATTGGCAACCTGTGCGAACCATGAGGTTAAAGGGGCTGTCTCTCCAATTTGGGAGATTGATAGTAAGGCAGTTGGAAAGTCAAACTGGAGCACTAGGAGAGGGACTATTCGTTGAGTTTATAAACCTTTTGTATTCGCAGTGTGTCCATTCTCTAGGTTTCCCATACATGATAAAGCGGTAGTAATATTCCCTTCAACCTGGAGAGTTGGGACCCATGGAATGGGGGCCATGCATTTTTGCTTTAAAGGGTCTGCATTTGCTCACCCAATGTCACCAATCCTCTCAGTCCCAAGTGTCCAGCCTTATACCACATCCAGCTGTCATTGTAGATAGGTTCATTCCAGGTTTCATCAGAGACCCTGAAGAAATTGTAAAGAATTTCCCTGTTTTTGGTTTTGTTTTTCAAATTCCTTTTTATAGTGGGTTTGAGCTGATTCTCGCTGCCATGTTTATGCCAGTGTAGACACACTTGATTCCCTTACAGAGACATATCAATACATAGCTTTTAAGATTCTTACTAGTCAGATCTATTCCTCTGCGGGAAATATGGGGTTTTGAGTCCCTTTCATTGAGGAAGGTGTAGGTCTTGTCTATTCCACAGTTGATTTTAGAAATGGTACATGTACTTATATCAAATTCTGTTTTAATGCATCACCCCACCTCTCGTTTCCCCTTAAGCAGGCATAAGAGTGTTTTCTAAATGTGAGACTCTGTTCTCTTTCCTAACTCAGTTCATGTGTAGCCATGTTTACAGGATCTTCATAAGTGATATCTTATGATAAGTTTCTTTTTCTGTGTGACTTATTTCACTTAGAATCATCGTACCTGAATCCACTGACTTTGCTCCTCCGGGGCTTATGACATTGATTTCTTGGCTGAGGGATATTCCATCGTACATAAATACCACTGTTTTTTGAACCATTTTTATATTTCCTGGGATATTTATGGTGTACCCAAGTTGAGGTTCTTGTAAGCAGTGCAGCCCGAAATTTGGGGGTGGCTCTGTCTTATTGATTTTCAGTTTTCCCAATGTATATTGCCTAGACTGAAAGTGCCCTTGGCTCTGTAGCTCTGTTGTTTACTTGTTTTAGGGAACACAATGCACTCTTCCAGTTAGGCAGTTGGCAATTTACATCCCGCCCATCAGCATAACAAGGCTCCCTGTTCTCCAGGGCCTGTCTTGGCTTTCTGGTTTTACACATTTTTGGAAGTCCCTTTTGACCGGTGGGATGTGATACTTCATTGTAGTGAAGATTTGCATTGCCTGCTTGCTTGCTTGGCCAAAAAGGGCATATGCGTTTTCTCCTGAGTATATTCAGGAGAAAACGCATACGCACTTTTTGGCCAAGTGCGTCATTGTCGAAGTTGTGCCCCTCTTCCTGTGCTTTAAAGGCAATTCCTACGTACCTCTTGAAATCTGTTTCCTGCTATTCTGCCTTGCTTTTATGTCCGCCTCGTTGGATTCCCTCAACAGATTTTTGGACGATAGTTGTCCATTATTACTCTGCCCGTTTGTAAATTGCTCTGCCCCTGAGCTCCATTTTTCAACTCGTTTTTTGTGAGCTGTACGCAAGTCCAAAATTTTGGTTCAGGAACTTTACTGGTTTCCGGTGGGTGGCTGACACTCTGGTTAATTCTTCTTCCTGCCGGGAAATTAGAGTGACATGTGCCCGTCCAAATGCCTAACAGCTACTCTCTCATTGGTTCTCCCTCTTCCCTTCCATCCTCTGACAAATTGGCAACCTGTGCGAACCAGGAGGTTAAAGGGGCTGTTCTCCAATTTGGGAGATTGAGAGTAAAGCAGTTGGAAACTCAAACGGGAGCACCAGGAGAGGGTCTATTCGTTGAGTTTTAGAAACCTTTTGTATTCACAGTGTGTCCATTCTCTAGGTTTCCCATACATGTTATAGCTGTAGTAATATTCCCTTCAACCTGGAGAGTTGGGACCCATGGAATGGGGTCCATGCATTTTTGCTTTAAAGGTCTGAATTTGCTCACCCAATCTCACCAATCCTCTCAGTCCCAGGTGTCCAGCCTTATACCACATCCAGCTGTCATTGTAAATAGGGTCATTCCAGGTTTCATCAGAGACCCTGAAGGAAATGTAAAGAATTTCCCTGTTTTTTGGTTTTTTTTTTGAAATTCCTTTTTATAGTGGGTTTGAGCTGATTCTCACTGTCATGTTTATGCCAGTCTAGACACTCTTGATTCCCTTACAGAGACATATGAATGCATAGGTTTTAAGATTCTTACTAGTCAGATCTATTCCTCTGCGGGAAATATGGGGTTTTGAGTCCCTTTCATTAAGGAAGGTGTAGGTCTTGTCTATTCCACAGTTGATTTTAGAAATGGTACCTGTACTTATATCAAACTCTGGTTTAATGCATCACCCCACCTCTCGTTTCCCCTTAAGCAGACATAAGAGTGTTTTCTAAATGTGAGACTCTGTTCTCTTTCCTAACTCAGTTCATGTGTAGCCATGTTTACAGGATCTTCATAAGTGATATCTTTTGATAAGTTTCTTTTTCTGTGTGACTTATTTCACTTAGAATCTTCGTACCTGAATCCACTCACTTTGCTGCTCCTGGGCTTATGACATTGATTTCATGGCTGAGGGATATTCCATCGTACATAAATACCACAGTTTTTTGAACCATTTTTATATTTCCTGGGATATTTAAGGTGTACCCAAGTTGAGGTTCTTGTAAGCAGTGCAGCCCTAAAATTGGGGGTGGCTCTTTTTATTGATTTTCAGTTTTCCCAAGGTATATTCCCTAGACTGGAAGTGCCCTTGGCTCTGTAGCTCTGTTGTTTACTTGTTTAGGGAACACAATGCACTCCTCCAGTGAGGCAGTTGGCAATTTACATCACGCCCATCAGCATAACAAGGCTCCCTGTTCTCCAGGGCCTGTCTTGCCTTTCTGGTTTTTACACATTTTGTGGATGTCCCTTTTGACCGGTGGGTAGTGATACTTCTTTGTAGTGCAGATTTGCATTCCCCGCTTGCTTGCTTGGCCAAAAAGGGCGTATGCGTTTTCTCCTGAATATATTCAGGAGAAAACGCATACGCCCTTTTGGCCAAGTGCGTCATTGTCGAAGTTGTGCCCCTCTTCCTGTGCTTTAAAGGCGATTCCAACGTACCTCTTGAAATCTGTTTCCTGGTATTCTGCCTCGCTTTCAAGTCCGACTCGTTGCCTTCCCTCAACAGATTTTTGGACGATAGTTGTCCTTTATTACTCTGCCAGTTGGTGAATTGCTGTGCCCCTGAGCTCAATTTTTCAACTCGTTTTTTGTGAGCTGTACGCAAGTCCAAAATTTTGGTTCAGGACCTATACTGTTTTCCGGTGCGTGGCTGAGACTTTGGTTAATTCTTCTTCCTGCCGGGAAATTAGAGTGACATGTGCCCGTCCAAATGCCTAACAGCTACTCTCTCTATGGTTCTCCCTCTTCCCTTCCATCCTCTGCAAAATTGGCAACCAGTGCGCACCAGGAGGTTAAAGGGGCTGTCTCTCCAATTTGGGAGATTGATAGTAAAGCAGTTGGAAAGTCAAACCGGAGCACCAGGAGAGGGACTATTCGTTTAGTTTTAGAAACCTTTTCTATTCACAGTGTGTCCATTCTCTAGGTTTCCCATACATGTTATAGCTGTAGTAATATTTCCTTCTACCTGGACAGTTGGGACACATGGAATGGGGGCCATGCATTTTTGCTTTAAAGGGTCTGCATTTGCTCACCCAATCTCACCAATCCTCTCAGTCCCAAGTGTCCAGCCTTATAGACATCCAGCTGTCATTGTAGATAGGGTCATTCCAGGTTTCATCAGAGACCCTGAAGGAATTGTAAAGAATTTCACTGTTTTTTGGTTTTGTTTTTGAAATTCCTTTTTATAGTGGGTTTGAGCTGATTCTCCCTGCCATGTTTATGCCACTCTAGACACACTTGATTCCCTTACGGTGACATATCAATACGTATGTTTTAAGATTCTTACTAGTCAGATCTATTCCTCTGTGGGAAATATGGGGTTTTGAGTCCCTTTCACTGAGGAAGGGGTAGGTCTTGTCTATTCCAAAGTTGGTTTTAGAAATGGTACCTGTGCTTATGTCAAACTCTGGTTTTATGCATCACCCCACCTCTCCTTCCCCCTTAAGCAGGCATAAGAGTGTTTTCTAAATGTGAGACTCTGTTCTCTTTCCTAACTCAATTCATGTGTAGTCTTGTTTACAGGATCTTCATAAGTGATATATTTTGATAAGTTTCTTTTTCTGTGTGACTTATTTCACTTAGAATCTTCGTACCTGAATCCACTCACTTTGCTGCTCCTGGTCTTATGACATTGATTTCATGGCTGAGGGATATTCCATCGTACATAAGTACTACAATTTTTTGAACCATTTTTATATTTCCTGGGATATTTAACGTGTACACAAGTTGAGATTCTTATAAGTAGTGCAGCCCTAAATTTGGGGGTGGCTCTGTCTTATTGATTTTCAGTTTTCCCAAGGTATATTCCCTAGACTGGAAGTGCCCTTGGCTCCGTAGCTCTGTTGTTTAGTTGTTTTAGGGAACGCAATGCACTCCTTCCGTGAGGCAGTTGGCAATTTACATCCCGCCGATCAGCATAACAAGGCTCCCTGTTTTCCAGGGCCTGTCTTGCCTTTCTGGTGTTTACACATTTGTGGATGTCCCTTTTGACCGGTGGGAAGTGATACTTCTTTGTAGTGCAGATTTGCATTGCCCGCTTGCTTGCTTTGCCTAAAAGGGCGTATGCGTTTTCTCCTGAATATATTCAGGAGAAAATGCATACGCCCTTTTGGCCAAGTGCGTCATTGTCGAAGTTGTGCCCCTCTTCCTGTGATTTAAAGGCGATTCCAACGTACCTCTTGAAATCTGTTTCCTGCTATTCTGCCTCACTCTCAAGTCCACATCGTTGCCTTCCCTCAACAGATTTTTGGATGATAGTTGTCCTTTATTACTCTGCCAGTTTGTGAATTGCTGTGACCCTGAGCTCAATTTTTCAACTCGTTTTTTGTGAGCTGTACGCAAGTACAAAATTTTGGTTAACGACCTATACTGGTTCCCGGTGGGTGGCTGAGACTTTGGTTAATTCTTCTTCCTGCCGGGAAATTAGAGTGACATGTGCCCGTCCAAATGCCTAACAGCTACTCTCTCTTTGGTTCTCCCTCTTCCCTTCAATCCTCTGCAAAATTGGCAAACTGTGCGAACCAGGAGCTTAAGGGGGCTGTCTCTCCAATTTGGGAGATTGATAGTAAGGCAGTTAGAAAGTCAAACCGGAGCACCAGAAGAGGGACTATTCGTTGAGTTTTAGAAACCTTTTCTATTCACAGTGTGTCCATTCTCTAGGTTTCCCATACATGTTATAGCTGTAGTAATATTCCCTTCAACCTGGAGAGTTGGGACCCATGGAATGGGGGCCATGCATTTTTGCTTTAAAGGGTCTGCATTTGCTCACCCAATCTCACCAATCCTCTCAGTCCCAAGTGTCCAGCTTTATGACACATCCATCTGTCATTGTAGATAGGGTCATTCCAGGTTTCATTAGAGAGCCTGAAGGAAATGGAAAGAATTTCCCTGTTTCTTGGTTTTGTATTTGAAATTCCCCTTTATAGTGGGTTTGAGCTGATTCTCGCTGCCATGTTTATGCCAATCTAGACACACTTGATTCCCTTACAGAGACATATCAATACATAGCTTTTAAGATTCTTACTAGTCAGATCTATTCCTCTGCGTGAAATATGGGATTTTGAGTCCCTTTCACTGAGGAAGGTGTAGGTCTTGTCTATTCCAAAGTTGGTTTTAGAAATGGTACCTGTGCTTATGTCAAACTCTGGTTTTATGCATCACCCCACCTCTCCTTCCCCCTTAAGCAGGCATCAGAGTGTTTTCTAAATGTGAGACTCTGTTCTCTTTCCTAACTCAGTTCATGTGCAGCCATGTTTACAGGATCTTCATAAGTGATATCTTATGATAAGATTCTTTTTCTGTCTGACTTATTTCACTTAGAATCATCGTACGTGAATCCACTCACTTTGCTGCTCCTGGTCTTATGACATTGATTTCATGGCTGAGGGATATTCCATCGTACATAAGTACTACAATTTTTTGATCCATTTTTATATTTCCTGGGATATTTAAGGTGTACACAAGTTGAGGTTCTTATAAGCAGTGCAGCCCTAAATTTGGGGGTGGCTCTGTCTTATTGATTTTCAGTTTTCCCAAGGTATATTCCCTAGAGTGGAAGTGCCCTTGGCTCTGTAGCTCTGTTGTTTTCTTGTTTTAGGGAACGCAATGCCCTCCTCCAGTGAGGCAGTTGGCAATTTACATCCCGCCCATCAGCATAACAAGGCTCCCTGTTCTCCAGGGCCTGTCTTGCCTTTCTGGTTTTACACATTATTGTATGTCCCTTTTGACCGGTGGGAAGTGATACTTCTTTGTAGTGCAGATTTGCATTGCCCGCTTGCTTCCTTGGCCAAAAAGGGCATATGCGTTTTCTCCTGAATATATTCAGGAGAAAACGCATACGCCCTTTTTGACCAAGTGCGTCATTGTCGATGTTGTACCCCTCTTCCTGTGCTTTAAAGGCGATTCCAGCGTACCTCTTATAATCTGTTTCCTCCTATTCTGCCTCGCTTTCAAGTCCGCCTCGGTGGCTTCCCTCAACAGATTTTTGGACTATAGTTGTCCTTTATTACTCTGCCAGTTTGTGAATTGCTGTGCCCCTGAGCTCCATTTTTCAACTCGTTTTTTGTGAGCTGTACGCAAGTCCAAAATTTTGGTTCAGGACCTATACTGCTTCCCGGTGGGTGGCTGAGACTCTGGTTAATTCTTCTTCCTGCCGGGAAATTAGAGTGACATGTGCCGTTCCAAATTCCTAACAGCTACTCTCTCATTGGTTCTCCCTCTTCGCTTCCATCCTCTGCCAAATTGGCAACCGGTGCGAACCAGGAGGTTAAAGGGTGGTCTCTCCAAGATGGGAGATTGAGAGTAAAGCAGTTGGAAAGTCAAACCGGATCACCAGGAGAGGGACTACTCGTTAAGTTTTAGAAACATTTTGTATTCTTAGTGTGTCCATTATCTAGGTTCCCCATACATGTTATAGCTGTAGTAATATTCCCTTCAACATGGAGAGTTGGGACCCATGGAATGGGGGCCATGCATTTTCGCTATAAAGGTTCTGCATTTGCTCACCCAATCTCACCAATCCTCTGAGTCCCAAGGGTCCAGCCTTATGACACATCCATCTGTCATTGTAGATAGGGTCTTTCCAGGTTTCATTAGAGAGCCTGAAGGAAATGGAAAGAACTTCCCTGTTTTTTCGTTTTGTATTTGAAATTCCTTTTTATAGTGGGTTTGAGCTGATTCTCGCTGCCATGTTTATGCCAATCTAGACACACTTGATTCCCTTACAGAGACATATCAATACATAGCTTTTAAGATTCTTACTAGTCAGATCTATTCCTCTGCGTGAAATATGGGGTTTTGAGTCCCTTTCACTGAGGAAGGTGTAGGTCTTGTCTATTCCAAAGTTGGTTTTAGAAATGGTACCTGTGCTTATGTCAAACTCTGGTTTTATGCATCACCCCACCTCTCCTTTCCCCTTAAGCAGGCATAAGAGTGTTTTCTAAATGTGAGACTCTGTTCTCTTTCCTAACTCAGTTCATGTGCAGCCATGTTTACAGGATCTTCATAAGTGATATCTTATGATAAGATTCTTTTTCTGTCTGACTTATTTCACTTAGAATCATCGTACCTGAATCCACTCACTTTGCTGCTCCTGTTCTTATGACATAGATTTCATGGCTGAGGGATATTCCATCGTACATAAGTACTACAATTTTTTGAACCATTTTTATATTTCCTGGGATATTTAAGGTGTACACAAGTTGAGGTTCTTATAAGCAGTGCAGCCCTAAATTTGGGGGTGGCTCTGGCTTATTGATTTTCAGTTTTCCCAAGGTATATTCCCTAGACTGGAAGTGCCCTTGGCTCTGTAGCTCTGTTGTTTTCTTGTTTTTGGGAACGCAATGCACTCCTCCAGTGAGGCAGTTGGCAATTTACATCCCACCCATCAGGATAACAAGGCTCCCTGTTCTCCAGGGCCTGTCTTGCCTTTCTGGTTTTTACACATTTGTGGATGTCCCTTTTGACCGGTGGGAAGTGATACTTCTCTGTAGTGCAGATTTGCATTGCCCGCTTGCTTGCTTGGCCAAAAAGGGGGTATGCGTTTTCTCCTGAATATATTCAGGAGAAAACGCATACGCCCTTTTGGCCAAGTGCTTCATTGTCGAAGTTGTGCCCCTCTTCCTGTGCTTTAAAGGCGATTCCAACGAACCTCTTGAAATCTGTTTCCTGCTATTCTGCCTCGCTTTCAAGTCCGCCTCGTTGCCTTCCCTCAACAGATTTTTGGACGATAGTTGTCCTTTATTACTCTGCCAGTTTGTGAATTGATGTGCCCCTGAGCTTAATTTTTCAACTCGTTTTTTGTGAGCTGCACACAAGTCCAAAATTTTGGTTCAGTACCTATACTGGTTCCCGGTGGGTGGCTGATACTTTGGTTAATACTTCTTCCTGCCGGGAAATTAGAGTGACATGTGCCCGTCCAAATGCCTAACAGCTACTCTCTCATTGGTTCTCCCTCTTCCCTTCCATCCTCTGCAAAATTGGCAACCTGTGCGAACCAGGAGCTTAAAGGGTCTGTCTCTCCAATTTGGAAGATTGATAATAAAGCAGTTGGAAAGTCAAACCGGAGCACCAGGAGAGGGACTACTCGTTGAGTTTTAGAAACCTTTTCTATTCACAGTGTGTCCATTCTCTAGGTTTCCCATATATGTTATAGCTATTGTAATATTCGCTTCAACCTGGAGAGTTGGGACCCATGGAATGGGGGCCATGCATTTTTGCTTTAAAGGGTCTGCATTTGCTCACCCAGTCTCACCAATCTTCTCAGTCCCAAGTGTCCAGCCTTATACCACATCCAGCTGTTATTGTAGATAGGGTCATTCCAGGTTTCATCAGAGACCCTGAAGGAAATGTAAAGAATTTCCCTGTTTTTTGGTTTTGTTTATGAAATTCCTTTTTATAGTGGATTGGAGCTGATTCTCGCTGTCATGTTTATGCCAGTCTAGACACACTAGATTCACTTACAGAGACATATCAATACATAGGTTTTAAGATTCTTACTAGTCAGATCTATTCCTCTCGGGAAATATGGGGTTTTGAGTCCCTTTCACTGAGGAAGGTGTAGGTCTTGTCTATTCCACAGTTGGTTTTAGAAATGGTACCTGTTGGGCTTCCCTGGTGGCGCAGTGGTTGAGAGTCCGCCTGCTGATGCAGGGGACACGGGTTCGTTCCCTGGTCGGGGAAGATCCCACATGCCGCGGAGCGGCTGGGCCCGTGAGCCATGGCTGCTGAGCCTGAGTGTCCGGAACCTGTGCTCTGCAACAGGAGAGGCCACAACAGTGAGAGGCCCACGTACAAATAAAAAAAAAAAAAAAAAAAAAGAAATGGTACCTGTTCTTATATCAAACTGTGGTTTTATGCATCACCCCACCTCTCCTTTCCCCTTAAGCAGGCATAAGAGTGTGTTCTAAATGTGAGACTCTGTTCTCTTTCCTAACTCAGTTCATGTGTAGCCATGTTTACAGGATCTTCATAAGTGATATCTTATGATAAGTTTCTTTTTCTGTGTGACTTATTTTACTTAGAATCATCGTACCTGAATCCACTCACTTTGCTGCTCCTGGTCTAATGACATTGATTTCATGGCTGAGGGATATTCCATCGTACATAAATACCACAGTTTTTTGAACCAGTTTTACATTTCCTGGGATATTTAAGGTGTACCCAAGTTGAGGTTCTTGTAAGCAGTGCAGCCCTAAATTTGGGGGTGGCTCTGTCTTATTGATTTTCAGTTTTCCCAAGGTATATTCCCTAGACTGGAAGTGCCCTTGGCTCTGTAGCTCTGTTGTTTAATTGTTTTAGGGAACGCAATGCACACCTCCAGTGAGGCAGTTGGCAATTTACATCCCGCCCATCAGCATAACAAGGCTCCCTCTTCTCCAGGGCCTGTCTTGCCTTTCTGGTTTTTACACATTTTGTGGATGTCCCTTTTGACCGGTGGGAAGTGATACTTCTTTGTAGTGCAGATTTGCATTGCCCGCTTGCTTGCTTGGCCAAAAAGGGCGTATGCGTTTTCTCTTGAATATATTCAGGATAAAACGCATACGCCCTTTTTGGCCAAGTTCGTCATTGTCGAAGTTGTGACCCTCTTCCTGTGCTTTAAAGGCGATTCCAACGTACCTCTTGAAATCTGTTTCCTGCTATTCTGTCTCTCTTTCAAGTCTGCCTCGCTGCCTTCCCTCAACAGATTTTTTGGACGATAGTTTTCCTTTATTACTCTGCCAGTTTGTGAATTGCTGTGCCCCTGAGCTCCATTTTTCAACTCGTTTTTTGTGAGCTGTACACAAGTCCAAAATTTTGGTTCAGGACCTATACTGGTTCCCGGTGGGTGGCTGAGACTCTGGTTAATTCTTCTTCCTGCCGGGAAATTAGAGTGACATGTGCCCGTCCAAATGCCTAACAGCTACTCTCTCATTGGTTCTCCCTCTTCCCTTCCATCCTCTGCGAAATTGGCAACCTGTGCGAACCAGGAGGTTAAAGGGGTTGTCTCTCCAAGTTGGGTGATTGATAGTAAAGCAGTTGGAAAGTCAAAGCGGAGCACCAGGAGAGGGACTACTCGTTGAGTTTTAGAAACCTTTTGTATTCACAGTGTGTCCATTCTCTAGGTTTCCCGTACATGTTATAGCTGTAGTAATATTCCCTTCAACATGGAGAGTTGGGACCCATGGAATGGGGGCCATGCATTTTTGTTTAAAGGGTCTGCATTTGCTCACCCAATCTCACCAATCCTCTCAGTCCCAGGTGTCCAGCCTTATGCCACATCCAGCTGTCATTGTAGATAGTGTCATTCCAGGTTTCATCAGAGACCCTGAAGGAAATGTAAAGAATTTCCCTGTTTTTTGGTTTTGTTTTTGAAATTCCTTTTTATAGTGGGTTTGAGCTGATTCTCGCTCCCATGTTTATGCCAGTCTAGACACACTGGATTCCCTTACAGAGACATATCAATACATAGGTTTTAAGATTCTTACTAGTCAGTTGTATTCCTCTGCGGGAAATATGGTGTTTTGAGTCCCTTTCACTGAGGAAGGTGTAGGTCTTGTCTATTCCACAGTTGGTTATAGAAATGGTACCTGTGCTTATATCAAATTCTGGTTTTATGCATCACCCAACCTCTCCTTTCCCCTTAAGCAGGCATAAGAGTGTTTTGTAAATGTGAGACTCTGTTCTCTTTCCTAACTCAGTTCATGTGTAGCCATGTTTACAGGATCTTCATAAGTGATATCTTATGATAAGTTTCTTTTTCTGTGTGACTTATTTCACTTAGAATCATCGTACCTGCATCCACTCACTTTGCTGCTCCTGGTCTTATGACATTGATTTCATGGCTGAGGGATATTCCATCGTACATAAATACCACAGATTTTTGAACCATTTTTACATTTCCTGGGATATTTAAGGTGTACCCAAGTTGAGGTTCTTGTAAGCAGTGCAGCCCTAAATTTGGGGGTGGCTCTGTCTTATTGATTTTCAGTTTTCCCAAGGTATATTCCCTAGACTGGAAGTGCCCTTGGCTCTGTAGCTCTGTTGTTTACTTGTTTTAGGGAACGCAATGCACTCCTCCAATGAGGCAGTTGGCAATTTACATCCCACCCATCAGCATAAGAAGGCTCCCTCTTCTCCAGGGCCTGTCTTGCCTTTCTGGTTTTTACACATTTTGTGGATGTCCCTTTTGACCGGTGGGAAGTGATACTTCTTTGTAGTGCAGATTTGCATTACCCGCTTGCTTGCTTGGCCAAAAAGGGCGTATGCGTTTTCTCCTAAATATATTCAGGAGAAAACGCATACGCCCTTTTTGGCCAAGTGCGTCATTGTCGAAGTTGTGCCCCTCTTCCTGTGCTTTAAAGGCGATTCCAACGTACCTCTTGAAATCTGTTTCCTGCTATTCTGTCTCTCTTTCAAGTCCGCCTCGCTGCCTTCCCTCAACAGATTTTTTGGACGATAGTTGTCCTTTATTACTCTGCCAGTTTGTGAATTGTTGTGCCCCAGAGCTCCATTTTTCAACTCTTTTTTTGTGAGCTGTACGCAAGTCCAAAATTTTGGTTCAGGACCTATACTGGTTCCCAGTGGGTGGCTGAGACTGTGGTTAATTCTTCTTCCTGCCGGGAAATTAGAGTGACATGTGCCCGTCCAAATGCCTAACAGCTACTCTCTCATTGGTTCTCCCTCTTCCCTTCCATCCTCTGCGAAATTGGCAACCTGTGCGAACCAGGAGGTTAAAGGGTTTGTCTCTCCAAGTTGGGTGATTGATAGTAAAGCAGTTGGAAAGTCAAAGCGGAGCACCAGGAGAGGGACTACTCGTTGAGTTTTAGAAACCTTTTGTATTCACAGTGTGTCCATTCTCTAGGTTTCCCGTACATGTTATAGCTGTAGTAATATTCCCTTCAACATGGAGAGTTGGGACCCATGGAATGGGGGCCATGCATTTTTGCTTTAAAGGGTCTGCATTTGCTCACCCAATCTCACCAATCCTCTCAGTCCCAGGTGTCCAGCCTTATGCCACATCCTGCTGTCATTGTAGATAGGGTCATTCCAGGTTTCATCAGAGACCCTGAAGGAAATGTAAAGAATTTCCCTGTTTTTTGGTTTTGTTTTTGAAATTCCTTTTTATAGTGGGTTTGAGCTGATTCTCGCTGCCATGTTTATGCCAGTCTAGACACACTTGATTCCCTTACAGAGACATATCAATACATAGGTTTTAAGATTCTTACTAGTCAGATCTATTCCTCTGCGGGAAATATGGGGTTTTGAGTCCCTTTCACTGAGGAAGGTGTAGGTCTTCTCTATTCCACAGTTGGTTTTAGAAATGGTACCTGTGCTTATATCAAACTGTGGTTTTATGCATCACCCCACCTCTCCTTTCCCCTTAAGCAGGCATAAGAGTGTGTTCTAAATGTGAGACTCTGTTCTCTTTCCTAACTCAGTTCATGTGTAGCCATGTTTACAGGATCTTCATAAGTGATATCTTATGATAAGTTTCTTTTTCTGTGTGACATATTTTACTTAGAATCATCGTACCTGAATCCACTCACTTTGCTGCTCCTGGTCTAATGACATTGATTTCATGGCTGAGGGATATTCCATCGTACATAAATACCACAGTTTTTTGAACCAGTTTTACATTTCCTGGGATATTTAAGGTGTACCCAAGTTGAGGTTCTTGTAAGCAGTGCAGCCCTAAATTTGGGGGTGGCTCTGTCTTATTGATTTTCAGTTTTCCCAAGGTATATTCCCTAGACTGGAAGTGCCCTTGGCTCTGTAGCTCTGTTGTTTACTTGTTTTAGGGAACGCAATGCACTCCTCCAGTGAGGCAGTTGGCAATTTACATCCCGCCCATCAGCATAACAAGGCTCCCTCTACTCCAGGGCCTGTTTTGCCTTTCTGGTTTTTACACATTTGTGGATGTCCCTTTTGACCGGTGGGAAGTGATACTTCTTTGTAGTGCAGATTTGCATTGCCCGCTTGCTTGCTTGGCCAAAAAGGTAGTATGCGTTTTCTCCTGAATATATTCAGGAGAAAACGCATACGCCCTTTTTGGCCAAGTGCGTCATTGTCGAAGTTGTGCCCCTATCCCTTTGCTTTAAATGCGATTCCAACGTACCTCTTGAAATCTGTTTCCTGCTATTCTGCCTCGCTTTCAAGTCCGCCTCGTTGCCTTCCCTCAACAGATTTTTGGACGATAGTTGTCTTTATTACTCTGCCAGTTTGTGAATTGCTGTGCCCCTGAGCTCCATTTTTCAACTCGTTTTTTGTGAGCTGTACGCAAGTCCAAAATTTTGGTTCAGGACCTATACTGGTTCCCGGTGGTTGGCTGAGACTGTGGTTAATTCTTCTTCCTGCCGGGAAATTAGAGTGACATGTGCCCGTCCAAATGCCTAACAGCTACTCTCTCATTGGTTCTCCCTCTTCCCTTCCATCCTCTGCGAAATTGGCAACCTGTGCGAACCAGGAGGTTAAAGGGGTTGTCTCTCCAAGTTGGGAGATTGATAGTAAAGCAGTTGGAAAGTCAAACCGGAGCACCAGGAGAGGGACTACTCGTTGAGTTTTAGAAAACATTTGTATTCACAGTGTGTCCATTCTCTAGGTTTCCCGTACATGTTATAGCTGTAGTAATATTCCCTTCAACATGGAGAGTTGGGACCCAAGGAATGGGGGCCATGCATTTTTGCTTTAAAGGGTCTGCATTTGCTCACCCAATCTCACCAATCCTCTCAGTCCCAAGTGTCCAGCCTTATGCCACATCCAGCTGTCATTGTAGATAGGGTCATTCCAGGTTTCATCAGAGACCCTGAAGGAAATATAAAGAACTTCCCTGTTTTTTGGTTTTGTTTTTGAAATTCCTTTTTATAGTGGGTTTGAGCTGATTCTCGCTGCCATGTTTATGCCAGTCTAGACACACTTGATTCCCTTACAGAGACATATCAGTACATAGGTTTTAAGATTCTTACTAGTCAGATCTATTCCTCTGCGGGAAATATGGGGTTTTGAGTCCCTTTCACTGAGGAAGGTGTAGGTCTTGTCTATTCCACAGTTGGTTTTAGAAATGGTACCTGTGCTTATATCAAACTCTGGTTTTATGCATCACCCCACCTCTCCTTTCCCCTTAAGCAGGCATAAGAGTGTTTTCTAAATGTGAGACTCTGTTCTCTTTCCTAACTCAGTTCATGTGTAGCCATGTTTACAGGATCTTCATAAGTGATATCTTATGATAAGTTTCTTTTTCTGTGTGACTTATCTCACTTAGAATCATCGTACCTGAATCCACTCACTTTGCTGCTCCTGTTCTTATGACATTGATTTCATGGCTGAGGGATATTCCATCGTACATAAATACCACAGATTTTTGAACCATTTTTACATTTCCTGGGATATTTAAGATGTACCCAAGTTGAGGTTCTTGTAAGCAGTGCAGCCATAAATTTGGGGGTGGCTCTGTCTTATTGATTTTCAGTTTTCCCAAGGTATATTCCCTAGACTGGAAGTGCCCTTGGCTCTGTAGCTCTGTTGTTTACTTGTTTTAGGGAACGCAATGCACTCCTCCAATGAGGCAGTTGGCAATTTACATCCCACCCATCAGCATAAGAAGGCTCCCTCTTCTCCAGGGCCTGTCTTGCCTTTCTGGTTTTTACACATTTTGTGGATGTCCCTTTTGACCGGTGGGAAGTGATACTTCTTTGTAGTGCAGATTTGCATTGCCCGCTTGCTTGCTTGGCCAAAATGGGCGTATGCGTTTTCTCCTGAATATATTCAGGAGAAAACGCATACGCCCTTTTTGGCCAAGTGCGTCATTGTCGAAGTTGTGCCCCTATCCCTGTGCTTTAAATGCGATTCCAACGTACCTCTTGAAATCTGTTTCCTGCTATTCTGCCTCGCTTTCAAGTCCGCCTCGTTGCCTTCCCTCAACAGATTTTTGGACGATAGTTGTCTTTATTACTCTGCCAGTTTGTGAATTGCTGTGCCCCTGAGCTCCATTTTTCAACTCGTTTTTTGTGAGCTGTACGCAAGTCCAAAATTTTGGTTCAGGACCTATACTGGTTCCCGGTGGGTGGCTGAGACTGTGGTTAATTCTTCTTCCTGCCGGGAAATTAGAGTGACATGTGCCCGTCCAAATGCCTAACCGCTACTCTCTCATTGGTTCTCCCTCTTCCCTTCCATCCTCTGCGAAATTGGCAACCTGTGCGAACCAGGAGGTTAAAGGGTTTGTCTCTCCAAGTTGGGAGATTGATAGTAAAGCAGTTGGAAAGTCAAAGCGGAGCACCAGGAGAGGGACTACTCGTTGAGTTTTAGAAACCTTTTGTATTCACAGTGTGTCCATTCTCTAGGTTTCCTGTACATGTTATAGCTGTAGTAATATTCCCTTCAACATGGAGAGTTGGGACCCATGGAATGGGGGCCATGCATTTTTGCTTTAAAGGGTCTGCATTTGCTCACCCAATCTCACCAATCCTCTCAGTCCCAGGTGTCCAGCCTTATGCCACATCCAGCTGTCATTTTAGATAGGGTCATTCCAGGTTTCATCAGAGACCCTGAAGGAAATGTAAAGAATTTCCCTGTTTTTTGGTTTTGTTTTTGAAATTCCTTTTTATAGTGGGTTTGAGCTGATTCTCGCTGCCATGTTTATGCCAGTCTAGACACACTTGATTCCCTTACAGAGACATATCAATACATAGGTTTTAAGATTCTTACTAGTCAGATCTATTCCTCTGCGGGAAATATGGGGTTTTGAGTCCCTTTCACTGAGGAAGGTGTAGGTCTTCTCTATTCCACAGTTGGTTTTAGAAATGGTACCTGTGCTTATATCAAACTGTGGTTTTATGCATCACCCCACCTCTCCTTTCCCCTTAAGCAGGCATAAGAGTGTGTTCTAAATGTGAGACTCTGTTCTCTTTCCTAACTCAGTTCATGTGTAGCCATGTTTACAGGATCTTCATAAGTGATATCTTATGATAAGTTTCTTTTTCTGAGTGAATTATTTCACTTAGAATCATCGTACCTGAATCCACTCACTTTGCTGCTCCTGGTCTAATGACATTGATTTCATGGCTGAGGGATATTCCATCGTACATAAATACCACAGTTTTTTGAACCAGTTTTATATTTCCTGGGATATTTAAGGTGTACCCAAGTTGAGGTTCTTGTAAGCAGTGCAGCCCTAAATTTGGGGGTGGCTCTGTCTTATTGATTTTCAGTTTTCCCAAGGTATATTCCCTAGACTGGAAGTGCCCTTGGCTCTGTAGCTCTGTTGTTTACTTGTTTTAGGGAACGCAATGCACTCCTCCAGTGAGGCAGTTGGCAATTTACATCCCGCCCATCAGCATTACAAGGCTCCCACTTCTCCAGGGCCTGTCTTGCCTTTCTGGTTTTTACACATTTTGTGGATGTCCCTTTTGACCGGTGAGAAGTGATACTTCTTTGTAGTGCAGATTTGCATTGCCCGCTTGCTTGCTTGGCCAAAAAGGGCATATGCGTTTTCTCCTGAATATATTCAGGAGAAAATAGATACGCCCTTTTTGGCCAAGTGCGTCATTGTCGAAGTTGTGCCCCTCTTCCTGAGCTTTAAAGGCGATTCCAACGTACCTCTTGAAATCTGTTTCCTGCTATTCTGTCTCTCTTTCAAGTCCGCCTCGCTGCCTTCCCTCAACAGATTTTTTGGACGATAGTTGTCCTTTATTACTCTGCCAGTTTGTGAATTGTTGTGCCCCTGAGCTCCATTTTTCAACTCTTTTTTTGTGAGCTGTACGCAAGTCCAAAATTTTGGTTCAGGACCTATACTGGTTCCCGGTGGGTGGCTGAGACTGTGGATAATTCTTCTTCCTGCCGGGAAATTAGAGTGACATGTGCCCGTCCAAATGCCTAACAGCTACTCTCTCATTGGTTCTCCCTCTTCCCTTCCATCCTCTGCGAAATTGGCAACCTGTGCGAACCAGGAGGTTAAAGGGTTTGTCTCTCCTAGTTGCGAGATTGATAGTAAAGCAGTTGGAAAGTCAAAGCGGAGCACCAGGAGAGGGACTACTCGTTGAGTTTTAGAAACCTTTTGTATTCACAGTGTGTCCATTCTCTAGGTTTCCCGTACATGTTATAGCTGTAGTAATATTCCCTTCAACATGGAGAGTTGGGACCCATGGAATGGGGGCCATGCATTTTTGCTTTAAAGGGTCTGCATGTGCTCACCCAATCTCACCAATCCTCTCAGTCCCAGGTGTCCAGCCTTATGCCACATCCAGCTGTCATTGTAGATAGGGTCATTCCAGGTTTCATCAGAGACCCTGAAGGAAATGTAAAGAATTTCCCTGTTTTTTGGTTTTGTTTTTGAAATTCCTTTTTATAGTGGGTTTGAGCTGATTCTCGCTGCCATGTTTATGCCAGTCTAGACACACTTGATTCCCTTACAGAGACATATCAATACATAGGTTTTAAGATTCTTACTAGTCAGATCTATTCCTCTGCGGGAAATATGGGGTTTTGAGTCCCTTTCACTGAGGAAGGTGTAGGTCTTCTCTATTCCACAGTTGGTTTTAGAAATGGTACCTGTGCTTATATCAAACTGTGGTTTTATGCATCACCCCACCTCTCCTTTCCCCTTAAGCAGGCATAAGAGTGTGTTCTAAATGTGAGACTCTGTTCTCTTTCCTAACTCAGTTCATGTGTAGCCATGTTTACAGGATCTTCATAAGTGATATCTTATGATAAGTTTCTTTTTCTGTGTGACTTATTTGACTTAGAATCATCTTACCTGAATCCACTCACTTTGCTGCTCCTGGTCTAATGACATTGATTTCATGGCTGAGGGATATTCCATCGTACATAAATACCACAGTTTTTTGAACCAGTTTTATATTTCCTGGGATATTTAAGGTGTACCCAAGTTGAGGTTCTTGTAAGCAGTGCAGCCCTAAATTTGGGCGTGGCTCTGTCTTATTGATTTTCAGTTTTCCCAAGGTATATTCCCTAGACTGGAAGTGCCCTTGGCTCTGTAGCTCTGTTGTTTACTTGTTTTAGGGAACGCAATGCACTCCTCCAGTGAGGCAGTTGGCAATTTACATCCCGCCCATCAGCATAACAAGGCTCCCTCTTCTCCAGGGCCTGTCTTGCCTTTCTGGTTTTTACACATTTTGTGGATGTCCCTTTTGACCGGTGAGAAGTGATACTTCTTTGTAGTGCAGATTTGCATTGCCCGCTTGCTTGCTTGGCCAAAAAGGGCGTATGCGTTTTCTCCTGAATATATTCAGGAGAAAACGCATACACCCTTTTTGGCCAAGTGCGTCATTGTTGAAGTTGTGCCCCTCTTCCTGTGCTTTAAAGGCCATTCCAACGTACCTCTTGAAATCTGTTTCCTGCTATTCTGTCTCTCTTTCAAGTCCACCTCGCTGCCTTCCCTCAACAGATTTTTTGGACGATAGTTGTCCGTTATTACTCTGCCAGTGTGTGAATTGTTGGGCCCCTGAGCTCCATTTTTCAACTCGTTTTTTGTGAGCTGTACGCAAGTCCAAAATTTTGGTTCAGGACCTATACTGGTTCCCGGTGGGTGGCTGAGACTGTGGTTAATTCTTCTTCCTGCCGGGAAATTAGAGTGACATGTGCCCGTCCAAATGCCTAACAGCTACTCTCTCATTGGTTCTCCCTCTTCCCTTCCATCCTCTGCGAAATTGGCAACCTGTGCGAACCAGGAGGTTAAAGGGTTTGTCTCTCCAAGTTGGGAGATTGATAGTAAAGCAGTTGGAAAGTCAAACCGGAGCACCAGGAGAAGGACTACTCGTTGAGTTTTAGAAACCTTTTGTATTCACAGTGTGTCCATTCTCTAGGTTTCCCGTACATGTTATAGCTGTAGTAATATTCCCTTCAACATGGAGAGTTGGGACCCATGGAATGGGGGCCATGCATTTTTGCTTTAAAGGGTCTGCATTTGCTCACCCAATCTCACCAATCCTCTCAGTCCCAGGTGTCAAGCCTTATGCCATATCCAGCTGTCATTGTAGATAGGGTCATTCCAGGTTTCATCAGAGACCCTGAAGGAAATGTAAAGAATTTCCCTGTTTTTTGGTTTTGTTTTTGAAATTCCTTTTTATAGTGGGTTTGAGCTGATTCTCGCTGCCATGTTTATGCCAGTCTAGACACACATGATTCCCTTACAGAGACATATCAATACATAGGTTTTAAGATTCTTACTACTCAGATCTATTCCTCTGCGGGAAATATGGGGTTTTGAGTCCCTTTCCCTGAGGAAAGTGTAGGTCTTGTCTATTCCACAGTTGGTTTTAGAAATGGTACCTGTGCTTATATCAAACTCTGGTTTTATGCATCACCCCACCGCTCCTTTCCCCTTAAGCAGGCATAAGAGTGTTTTCTAAATGTGAGACTCTGTTCTCTTTCCTAACTCAGTTCATGTGTAGCCATGTTTACAGGATCTTCATAAGTGATATCTTATGATAAGTTTCTTTTTCTGTGTGACTTATTTCACTTAGAATCATCGTACCTGAATCCACTCACTTTGCTGCTCCTGGTCTTATGTCATTGATTTCATGGCTGAGGGATATTCCATCGTACATAAATACCACAGTTTTTTGAACCATTTTTATATTTCCTGGGATATTTAAGGTGTACCCAAGTTGAGGTTCTTGTAAGCAGTGCAGCCCTAAATTTGGGGGTGGCTCTGTCTTATTGATTTTCAGTTTTCCCAAGGTATATTTCCTAGACTGGAAGTGCCCTTGGCTCTGTAGCTCTGTTGTTTACTTGTTTTAGGGAACGCAATGCACTCCTCCAGTGAGGCAGTTGGCAATTTACATCCCGCCCATCAGCATAACAAGGCTCCCTCTTCTCCAGGGCCTGTTTTGCCTTTCTGGTTTTTACACATTTGTGGATGTCCCTTTTGACCGGTGGGAAGTGATACTTCTTTGTAGTGCAGATTTGCCTTGCCCGCTTGCTTGCTTGGCCTAAAAGGGCGTATGCGTTTTCTCCTGAATATATTCTGGAGAAAATGCATACGCCCTTTTTGGCCAAGTGTGTCATTGTCGAAGTTGTGCCCCTCCTCCTGTGCTTTAAATGCGATTCCAACGTACCTCTTGAAATCTGTTTCCTGCTATTCTGTCTCTATTTCAAGTCCGCCTCGTTGCCTTCCCTCAACAGATTTTTGGATGATAGTTGTCCTTTATTACTCTGCCAGTTTGTGAATTGCTGTGCCCCTGAGCTCCATTTTACAACTCGTTTTTTGTTAGCTGTACGCAAGTCCAAAATTTGAGTTCAGGACCTATACTGGTTCCCGGTGGGTGGCTGAGACTCTGGTTAATTCTTCTTCCTGCCGGAAATTAGAGTGACATGTTCCCGTCCAAATGCCTAACAGCTACTCTCTCATTGGTTCTCCCTTTTCCCTTCCATCCTCTGCCCAATTGGCATCCTGTGCGAACCAGGAGGTTAAAGGGGTTGTCTCTCCAAGTTGGGGGATTGATAGTAAAGCAGTTGGAAAGTCAAAGTGGAGCACCAGGAGAGGGACTACTCGTTGAGTTTTAGAAACCTTTTGTATTCACAGTGTGTCCATTCTCTAGGTTTCCCGTACATGTTATAGCTGTTGTAATATTCCCTTTAACATGGAGAGTTGGGACCCATGGAATGGGGGCCATGCATTTTTGCTTTAAAGGGTCTGCATTTGCTCACCCAATCACACCAATCCTCTCAGTCCCAGGTGTCCAGCCTTATGCCACATCCAGCTGTCATTGTAGATACGGTCATTCCAGGTTTCATCAGAGACCCTGAAGGAAATGTAAAGAATTTCCCTGTTTTTTGGTTTTGTTTTTGAAATTCCTTTTTATAGTGGGTTTGAGCTGATTCTCGCTGCCATGTTTATGCCAGTCTAGACACACTTGATTCCCTTACAGAGACATATCAATACATAGGTTTTAAGATTCATACTAGTCATATCTATTCCTCTGTGGGAAATATGGGGTTTTGAGTCCCTTTCACTGAGGAAGGTGTAGGTCTTGTCTATTCCACAGTTGGTTTTAGAAATGGTTCCTGTGCTTATATCAAACTCTGGTTTTATGCATCACCCCACTTCTCCTTTCCAATTAAGCAGACATAAGAGTGTTCTCTAAATGTGAGACTCTGTTCTCTTTCCTAACTCTGTTCATGTGTAGCCATGTTTACAGGATCTTCATAAGTGATATCTTAGGATAAGTTTCTTTTTCTGTGTGACTTGTTTCACTTAGAATCATCGTACCTGAATCCACTCACTTTGCTGCTCCTGGTCTTATGACATTGATTTCATGGCTGAGGGATATTCCATCGTACATAAATACCACAGTTTTTTGAACCATTTTTATATTTCCAGGGATATTTAAGGTGTACCCAAGTTGAGGTTCTTGTAAGCAGTGCAGCCATAAATTTGGGGGTGGCTCTGTCTTATTGATTTTCAGTTTTCCCAAGGTATATTCCCTAGACTGGAAGTGCCCTTGGCTCTGTAGCTCTGTTGTTTACATGTTTTAGGGAATGCAATGCACTCCTCCAGTGAGGCAGTTGGCAATTTACATCCCGCCCATCAGCATAACAAGGCTCCCTCTTCTCCAGGGTCTGTCTTGCCTTTCTGGTTTTTACACATTTTGTGGATGTCCCTTTTGACCGGTGGGTAGTGATACTTCTTTGTAGTGCAGATTTGCATTCCCTGCTTGCTTGCTTGGCCAAAAAGGGCGTATGCGTTTTCTCCTGAATATATTCAGGAGAAAACGCATACGCCCTTTTTGGCCAAGTGCATCATTGTCGAAGTTGTGCCCCTCTTCCTGTGCTTTAAAGGCGATTCCAACGTACCTCTTGAAATCTGTTTCCTGCTATTCTGCCTCGCTTTCATGTCCGCCTCGCTGCCTTCCCTCAACAGATTTTTTGGACGATAGTTGTCTTTTATTACTCTGCCAGTTTGTGAATTGCTGTGCCCCTGAGCTGCATTTTTCAACTCGTTTTTTGTGAACTGTACGCAAGTCCAAAATTTTGGTTCAGGACCTATACTGGTTCCCGGTGGGTGGCTGAGACTCTGGTTAATTCTTCTTCCTGCCGGGAAATTAGAGTGACATGTGCCCGTCCAAATGCCTAACAGCTACTCTCTCATTGGTTCTCTCTCTTCCCTTCCATCCTCTGCGAAATTGTCCACCTGTGCGAAACAGGAGGTTAAAGGGGTTGTCTCTCCAAGTTGGGAGATTGATAGTAAAGCAGTTGGAAACTCAAACCGGAACACCAGGAGAGGGAGTACTCGATGAGTTTCAGAAAACTTTTGTATTCACAGTGTGTCCATTCTCTAAGTTTCCCGTACATTTTATAGCTGTAGTAATATTCCCTTCAACATGGAGAGTTGCGACCCATGGAATGGGGACCATGCATTTTTGCTTTAAAGGGTCTGCATTTGCTCACCCAATCTCACCAATCCTCTCAGTCCCAAGTGTCCAGCCTTATGCCACATCCAGCTGTCATTGTAGATAAGGTCATTCCAGGTTTCATCAGAGACCCTGAAGGAAATGTAAAGAATTTACCTGTTTTTTGGTTTTGTTTTTGAAATTCCTTTTTATAGTGGGTTTGAGCTGATTCTCACTGCCATGTTTATGCCAGTCTAGACACACTTGATTCCCTTACAGAGACATATCAATACATAGGTTTTAAGATTCTTACTAGTCAGATCTATTCCTCTGCGGGAAATATGGTGTTTTGAGTCCCTTTCACTGAGGAAGGTGTAGGTCTTGTCTATTCCACAGTTGGTTATAGAAATGGTACCTGTGCTTATATCAAACTCTGGTTTTATGCATCACCCCACCTCTCCTTTCCCCTTAAGCAGGCATAAGAGTGTTTTCTAAATATGAGACTCTGTTCTCTTTCCTAACTCAGTTCATGTGTAGCCATGTTTACAGGATCTTCATAAGTGATATCTTATGATAAGTTTCTTTTTCTGTGTGACTTATTTCACTTAGAATCATCGTACCTGAATTCACTCACTTTGCTGCTCCTGGTCTTATGACATTGATTTCATGTCTGAGGGATATTCCATCGTACATAAATACCACAGTTTTTGGAACCATTTTTATATTTCCTGGGATATTTAAGGGGTACCCAAGTTCAGGTTCTTGTAAGCAGTGCAGCCCTAAATTTGGGGGTGGCTCTGTCTTATTGATTTTCAGTTTTCCCAAGGTATATTCCCTAGACTGGAAGTGCCCTTGCCTCTGTAGCTCTGTTGTTTACTTGTTTTAGGGAACGCAATTCACTCCTCCAGTGAGGCAGTTGGCAATTTACATCCCACCCATCAGCTTATCAAGGCTCCATGTTCTCCAGGGCCTGTCTTGCCTTTCTGGTTTTTACACATTTTGTGGATGTCCCTTTTGACCGGTGGGAAGTGATACTTCTTTGTAGTGCAGATTTGCATAGCCCGCTTGCTTGCTTGGCCAAAAAGGGCGTATGCGTTTTCTCCTGAATATATTCAGGAGAAAACGCATACGACCTTTTTGGCCAAGTGCGTCATTGTCGAAGTTGTGCCCCTCTTCCTGTGCTTTAAAGGCCATTCCAACGTACCTCTTAAAATCTGTTTCCTTCTATTCTGTCTCTCTTTCAAGTCCGCCTCGCTGCCTTCCCTCAACAGATATTATGGACGATAGTTGTCCTTTATTACTCTGCCAGTTTGTGAATTGCTGTGCCCCTGAGCTCCATTTTTCAACTCGTGTTTTGTGAACTGTACGCAAGTCCAAAATTTTGGTTCAGGTACTATACTGGTTCCCGGTGGGTGGCTGAGACTGTGGTTAATTCTTCTTCCTGCCGGGAAATTAGTGTGACATGTGCCCGTCCAAATGCCTGACAGCTACTCTCTCATTGGTTCTCCCTCTTCCCTTCCATCCTCTGCGAAATTGGCAACCTGTGCGAACCAGGAGGTTAAAGGGGTTGTCTCTCCAAGTTGGGAGATTGATAGTAAAGCAGTTGGAAAGTCAAACCAGAGCACCAGGAGAGGGACTACTCGTTGAGTTTTAGAAACCTTTTGTATTCACAGTGTGTCCATTCTCTAGGTTTCCCGTACATGTTATAGCTGTAGTAATATTCCCTTCAACATGGAGAGTTGGGACCCATGGAATGGGGGCCATGCATTTTTGCTTTAAAGGGTCTGCATTTGCTCACCCAATCTCACCAATCCTCTCAGTCCCAGGTGTCCAGCCTTATGCCACATCCAGCTGTCATTGTAGATAGGGTCATTCCAGGTTTCATCAGAGACCCTGAAGGAAATGTAAAGAACTTCCCTGTTTTTTGGTTTTGTTTTTGAAATTCCTTTTTATAGTGGGTTTGAGCTGATTCTCGCTGCCATGTTTATACCAGTCTAGACACACTTGTTTCCCTTACAGAGACATATCAATACATAAGTTTTAAGATTCTTACTAGTCAGATCTATTCCTCTGCGGGAAATATGGGGTTTTGAGTCCCTTTCACTGAGGAAGGTGTAGGTCTTGTCTATTCCACAGTTGGTTTTAGAAATGGTACCTGTGCTTATATCAAACTGTGGTTTTATGCATCACCCCACCTCTCCTTTCCCCTTAAGCAGGCATATGAGTGTTTTCTCAATGAAAGACTCTGTTCTCTTTCCTAACTCAGTTCATGTGTAGCCATGTTTACAGGATCTTCATAAGTTATATCTTATGATAAGTTTCTTTTTCTGTGTGACTTATTTCACTTAGAATCATCGTACCTGAATCCACTCACTTTGCTGCTCCTGGTCTTATGACATTGATTTCATGGCTGAGGGATATTCCATCGTACATAAATACCACAGTTTTTTCAACCATTTTTATATTTCCTGGGATATTTAAGGGGTACCCAAGTTGAGGTTCTTGTAAGCAGTGCAGCCCTAAATTTGGGGGTGGCTCTGTATATTGATTTTCAGTTTTCCCAAAGTATATTCCCTAGACTGGAAGTGCCCTTGGCTCTGTAGCTCTGTTGTTTACTTGTTTTAGCGAACGCAATGCACTCCTCCAGGGAGGCAGTTGGCAATTTACATCCCACCCATCAGCATATCAAGGCTCCATGTTCTCCAGGGCCTGTCTTGCCTTTCTGGTTTTTACACATTTTGTGGATGTCCGTTTTGACCGGTGGGAAGTGATACTTCTTTGTAGTGCAGATTTGCATAGCCCGCTTGCTTGCTTGGCCAAAAAGGGCGTGTGCGTTTTCTCCTGAATATATTCAGGAGAAAACGCATACACCCGTTTTGGCCAAGTGCGTCATTGTCGAAGTTGTGCCCCTCTTCCTGTGCTTTAAAGGCCATTCCAACGTACCTCTTGAAATCTGTTTCCTGCTATTCTGTCTCTCTTTCAAGTCCGCCTCGCTGCCTTCCCTCAACAGATTTTAAGGACGATAGTTTTCCTTTATTACTCTGCCAGTTTGTGAATTGCTGTGCCCCTGAGCTCCATTTATCAACTCGTTTTTTGTTAGCTGTACGCAAGTCCAAAATTTGGGTTCAGGACCTATACTGGTTCCCGGTGGGTGGCTGAGACTGTGGTTAATTCTTCTTCCTGCCGGGAAATTAGAGTGACATGTGCCCGTCCAAATGCTTAACAGCTACTCTCTCATTGGTTCTCCCTCTTCCCTTCCATCCTCTGCCAAATTGGCAACCTGTGCGAACCAGGAGGTTAAAGGGGTTGTCTCTCCAAGTTGGGAGATTGATAGTAAAGCAGTTGGAAAGTCAAACTGGAGCACCAGGAGAGGGACTACTCGTTGAGTTTTAGAAACCTTTTGTATTCACAGTGTGTCCATTCTCTTGGTTTCCCGTACATGTTATAGCTGTAGGAATATTCCCTTCAACATGGAGAGTTGGGACCCATGGAATGGGGGCCATGCATTTTTGCTTTAAAGGGTCTGCATTTGCTCACCCAATCTCACCAATCCTCTCAGTCCCAGGTTTCCAGCCTTATGCCACATCCAGCTGTCATTGTAGATAGGGTCATTCCAGGTTTCATCAGAGAACCTGAAGGAAATGTAAAGAATTTCCCTGTTTTTTGGTTTTGTTTTTGAAATTCCTTTTTATAGTGGGTTTGAGCTGATTCTCGCTGCCATGTTTATGCCAGTCTAGACACACTTGATTCCCTTACAGAGACATATCAATACATAGGTTTTAAGATTCTTACTAGTCAGATCTATTCCTCTGCGGGAAATATGGTGTTTTGAGTCCCTTTCACTGAGGAAGGTGTAGGTCTTGTCTATTCCACAGTTGGTTTTAGAAATGGTACCTGTGCTTATATCAAACTCTGGTTTTTTGCATCACCCCACCTCTCCTTTCCCCTTAAGCAGGCATAAGAGTGTTTTCTAAATGTGAGACTCTGTTCTCTTTCCTAACTCAGTTCATTTGTAGCCATGTTTACAGGATCTTCATAAGTGATATTTTATGATAAGTTTCTTTTTCTGTGTGACTTATTTCACTTAGAATCATCGTACCTGAATCCACTCACTTTGCTGCTCCTGGTCTTATGACATTGATTTCATGGCTGAGGGATATTCCATCTTACATAAATACTACAGTTTTTTGAACCATTTTTATATTTCCTGGAATATTTAAGGTGTAACCAAGTTGAGGTTCTTGTAAGCAGTGCAGCCCTAAATTTGGGGGTGGCTCTCTCTTATTGATTTTCAGTTTTCCCAAGGTATATTCCCTAGACTGGAAGTGCCCTTGGCTCTATAGCTCTGTTGTTTACTTGTTTTAGGGAACGCAATGCACTCCTCCAGTGAGGCAGTTGGCAATTTACATCCCGCCCATCATCATAACAAGGCTCCCTCTTCTCCAGGGCCTGTCTTGCCTTTCTGGTTTTTACACATTTGTGGATGTCCCTTTTGACCGGTGGGAAGTGATACTTCTTTGTAGTGCAGATTTGCCTTGCCCGCTTGCTTGCTTGGCCTAAAAGGGCGTATGCGTTTTCTCCTGAATATATTCAGGAGAAAACGCATACGCCCTTTTTGGCCAAGTGTGTCATTGTCGAAGTTGTGCCCCTCCTCCTGTGCTTTAAATGCGATTCCAACGTACCTCTTGAAATCTGTTTCCTGCTATTCTGTCTCTATTTCAAGTCCGCCTCGTTGCCTTCCCTCAACAGATTTTTGGATGATAGTTGTCCTTTATTACTCTGCCAGTTTGTGAATTGCTGTGCCCCTGAGCTCCATTTTACAACTCGTTTTTTGTTAGCTGTACGCAAGTCCAAAATTTGTGTTCAGGACCTATACTGGTTCCCAGTGGGTGGCTGAGACTCTGGTTAATTCTTCTTCCTGCCGGGAAATTAGAGTGGCATGTGCCCGTCCAAATGCCTCACAGCTACTCTCTCATTGGTTCTCCCTTTTCCCTTCCATCCTCTGCCCAATTGGCATCCTGTGCGAACCAGGAGGTTAAAGGGGTTGTCTCTCCAAGTTGGGGGATTGATAGTAAAGCAGTTGGAAAGTCAAAGTGGAGCACCAGGAGAGGGACTACTCGTTGAGTTTTAGAAACCTTTTGTATTCACAGTGTGTCCATTCTCTAGGTTTCCCGTACATGTTATAGCTGTAGTAATATTCCCTTTAACATGGAGAGTTGGGACCCATGGAATGGGGGCCATGCATTTTTGCTTTAAAGGGTCTGCATTTGCTCACCCAATCTCACCAATCCTCTCAGTCCCAGGTGTCCAGCCTTATGCCACATCCAGCTGTAATTGTAGATAGGGTCGTTCCAGGTTTCATCAGAGACCCTGAAGGAAATGTAAAGAATTTCCCTGTTTTTTGGTTTTGTTTTTGAAATTCCTTTTTATAGTGGGTTTGAGCTGATTCTCGCTGCCATGTTTATGCCAGTCTAGACACACTTGATTCCCTTACAGAGACATATCAATACATAGGTTTTAAGATTCATACTAGTCATATCTATTCCTCTGTGGGAAATATGGGGTTTTGAGTCCCTTTCACTGAGGAAGGTGTAGGTCTTGTCTATTCCACAGTTGGTTTTAGAAATGGTACCTGTGATTATATCAAACTCTGGTTTTATGCATCACCCCACTTCTCCTTTCCCCTTAAGCAGGCATAAGAGTGTTCTCTAGATGTGAGACTCTGTTCTCTTTCCTAACTCTGTTCATGTGTAGCCATGTTTACAGGATCTTCATAAGTGATATCTTAGGATAAGTTTCTTTTTCTGTGTGACTTGTTTCACTTGGAATCATCGTACCTGAATCCACTCACTTTGCTGCTCCTGGTCTTATGACATTGATTTCATGGCTGAGGGATATTCCATCGTACATAAATACCACAGTTTTTTGAACCATTTTTATATTTCCAGGGATATTTAATGTGTACCCAAGTTGAGGTTCTTGTAAGCAGTGCAGCCCTAAATTTGGGGGTGGCTCTGTCTTATTGATTTTCAGTTTTCCCAAGGTATATTCCCTAGACTGGAAGTGCCCTTGGCTCTGTAGCTCTGTTGTTTACTTGTTTTAGGGAACGCAATGCACTGCTCCAGTGAGGCAGTTGGCAATTTACGTCCCGCCCATCAGCATAAGAAGGCTCCTTCTTCTCCAGGGCCTGTCTTGCCTTTCTGGTTTTTACATATTTTGTGGATGTCCCTTTTGACCGGTGGGTAGTGATACTTCTTTGTAGTGCAGATTTGCATTCCCCGCTTGCTTGCTTGGCCAAAAAGGGCGTATGCGTTTTCTCCTGAATATATTCAGGAGAAAACGCATACGCCCTTTTTGGCCAAGTGCGTCATTGTCGAAGTTGTGCCCCTCTTCCTGTGTTTTAAATGCGATTCCAACGTACCTCTTGAAATCTGTTTCCTGCTATTCTGCCTCGCTTTCATGTCCGCCTCGCTGCCTTCCCTCAACAGATTTTTTGGACGATAGTTGTCTTTTATTACTCTGCAAGTTTGTGAATTGTTGTGCCCCTGAGCTCCATTTTTCAACTCGTTTTTTGTGAACTGTACGCAAGTCCAAAATCTTGGTTCAGGACCTATACAGGTTCCCGGTGGGTGGCTGAGACTCTTGTTAATTCTTCTTCCTGCCGGGAAATTAGAGTGACATGTGCCCGTCCAAATGCCTAACAGCTACTCTCTCATTGGTTCTCTCTCTTCCCTTCCATCCTCTGCGAAATTGGCCACCTGTGCGAAACAGGAGGTTAAAGGGGTTGTCTCTCCAAGTTGGGCGATTGATAGTAAAGCAGTTGGAAAGTCAAACCGGAACACCAGGAGAGGGAGTACTCGATGAGTTTTAGAAAACTTTTGTATTCACAGTGTGTCCATTCTCTAAGTTTCCCGTACATTTTATAGCTGTAGTAGTATTCCCTTCAACATGGAGAGTTGGGACCCATGGAATGGGGGCCATGCATTTTTGCTTTAAAGGGTCTGCATTTGCTCACCCAATCTCACCAATCCTCTCAGTCCCAAGTGTCCAGCCTTATGCCACATCCAGCTGTCATTGTAGATAGGGTCATTCCAGGTTTCATCAGAGACCCTGAAGGAAATGTAAAGAATTTCCCTGTTTTTTGGTTTTGTTTTTGAAATTCCTTTTTATAGTGGGTTTGAGCTGATTCTCACTGCCATGTTTATGCCAGTCTAGACACACTTGATTCCCTTACAGAGACATATCAATACATAGGTTTTAAGATTCTTACTAGTCAGATCTATTCCTCTGCGGGAAATATGGGGTTTTGAGTCCCTTTCACTGAGGAAGGTGTAGGTCTTGTCTATTCCACAGTTGGTTATAGAAATGGTACCTGTGCTTATATCAAACTCTGGTTTTATGCATCACCCCACCTCTCCTTTCCCCTTAAGCAGGCATAAGAGTGTTTTCTAAATATGAGACTCTGTTCTCTTTCCTAACTCAGTTCATGTGTAGCCATGTTTACAGGATCTTCATAAGTGATATCTTATGATAAGTTTCTTTTTCTGTGTGACTTATTTCACTTAGAATCATCGTACATGAATCCACTCACTTTGCTGCTCCTGGTCTTATGACATTGATTTCATGGCTGAGGGATATTCCATCGTACATAAATACCACAGTTTTTGGAACCATTTTTATATTTCCTGGGATATTTAAGGGGTACCCAAGTTGAGGTTCTTGTAAGCAGTGCAGCCCTAAATTTGGGGGTGGCTCTGTCTTATTGATTTTCAGTTTTCCCAAGGTATATTCCCTAGACTGGAAGTGCCCTTGCCTCTGTAGCTCTGTTGTTTACTTGTTTTAGGGAACGCAATGCACTCCTCCGGTGAGGCAGTTGGCAATTTACATCCCACCCATCAGCATAACAAGGCTCCCTCTTCTCCAGGGCCTGTCTTGCCTTTCTGGGTTTTACACATTTTGTGGATGTCCCTTTTGACCGGTGGGAAGTGATACTTCTTTGTAGTGCAGATTTGCATTGCCCGTTTGCTTGCTTGGCCAAAAAGGGCGTATGCGTTTTCTCCTGAATATATTCAGGAGAAAATGCAAACACCCTTTTTGGCCAAGTGCGTCATTGTCGAAGTTGTGCCCCTCTTCCTGTGATTTAACTGCGATTCCAACGTACCTCTTGAAATCTGTTTCCTGCTATTCTGTCTCTCTTTCAAGTCCGCCTCGCTGCCTTCCCTCAACAGATTTTTTGGACGATAGTTGTCCTTTATTACTCTGCCAGTTTGTGAATTGCTGTGCCCCTGAGCTCCATTTTTCAACTCGTTTTTTGTGAGCTGTACGCAAGTCCAAAATTTTGGTTCAGGACCTATACTGGTTCCCGGTGGGTGGCTGAGACTGTGGTTAATTCTTCTTCCTGCCGGGAAATTAGAGTGACATGTGCCCGTCCAAATGCCTAACAGCTACTCTCTCATTGGTTCTCCCTCTTCCCTTCAATCCTCTGCGAAATTGGCAACCTGTGCGAACCAGGAGGTTAAAGGGGTTGTCTCTCCAAGTTGGGAGATTGATAGTAAAGCAGTTGGAAAGTCAAACCGGAGCACCAAGAGAGGGACTACTCGTTGAGTTTTAGAAACCTTTTGTATTCACAGTGTGTCCATTCTCTAGGTTTCCCGTACATGTTATAGCTGTAGTAATATTCCCTTCAACATGGAGAGTTGGGACCCATGGAATGGGGGTCATGCATTTTTGCTTTAAAGCGTCTGCATTTGCTCCCCCAATCTCAACAATCCTCTCAGTCCCAGGTGTCCAGCCTTATGCCACATCCAGCTGTCGTTGTAGATAGGGTCATTCAAGGTTTCCTCAGAGACCCTGAAGGAAATGTAAAGAATTTCCCTGTTTTTTGGTTTTGTTTTTGAAATTCCTTTTTATAGTGGGTTTGAGCTGATTCTCGCTGCCATGTTTATGCCAGTCTAGACACACTTGATTCCCTTACAGAGACATATCAATACATAGGTTTTAAGATTCTTACTAGTCAGATCTATTCCACTGCGGGAAATATGGGGTTTTGAGTCCCTTTCACTGAGGAAGGTGTAGGTCTTGTCTATTACACAGTTGGTTTTAGAAGTGGTACCTGTGCTTATATCAAACTCTGGTTTTATGCATCACCCCACCTCTCCTTTCCCCTTAAGCAGGCATAAGAGTGTTTTCTAAATATGAGACTCTGTTCTCTTTCCTAACTCAGTTCATGTGTAGCCATGTATACAGGATCTTCATAAGGGATATCTTATGATAAGTTTCTTTTTCTGTGTGACTTATTTGACTTAGAGTCATCGTACCTAAATCTACTCACTTTGCTGCTCCTGGTCTTATGACATAGATTTCATGGCTGAGGGATATTCCATCGTACATAAATACCAGAGTTTTTTGAACAATTTTTATATTTCCAGGGATATTTAATGTGTACCCAAGTTGAGGTTCTTGTAAGCAGTGCAGCCCTAAATTTGGGGGTGGCTCTGTCTTATTGATTTTCAGTTTTCCCAAGGTATATTCCCTAGACTGGAAGTGCCCTTGGCTCTGTAGCTCTGTTGTTTACTTGTTTTAGGGAACGCAATGCACTCCTCCAGTGAGGCAGTTGGCAATTTACATCCCGCCCATCAGCATAAGAAGGCTCCCTCTTCTCCAGGGCCTGTCTTGCCTTTCTGGTTTTTACACATTTTGTGGATGTCCCTTTTGACCGGTGGGTAGTGATACTTCTTTGTAGTGCAGATTTGCATTCCCCGCTTGCTTGCTTGGCCAAAAAGGGCGTATGCGTTTTCTCCTGAATATATTCAGGAGAAAACGCATACGCCCTTTTTGGCCAAGTGCGTCATTGTCGAAGTTGTGCCCCTCTTCCTGTGCTCTAAAGGCGATTCCAACGTACCTCTTGAAATCTGTTTCCTGCTATTCTGCCTCGCTTTCAAGTCCGCCTCGTTGCCTTCCCTCAACAGATTTTTTGGACGATAGTTGTCTTTTATTACTCTGCCCGTTTGTGAATTGCTGTGCCCCTGAGCTCCATTTTTCAACTCGTTTTTTGTGAACTGTACGCAAGTCCAAAATTTTGGTTCAGGACCTGTACTGGTTCCCGGTGGGTGGCTGAGACTCTGGTTAATTCTTCTTCCTGCCGGGAAATTAGTGTGACATGTGCCCGTCCAAATGCCTAACAGCTACTCTCTCATTGGTACTCCCTCTTCCCTTCCATCCTCTGTGAATTTGGCAACCTGTGCGAACCAGGAGGTTAAAGGTGTTGTCTCTCCAAGTTGGGAGATTGATAGTAAGGCATTTGGAAAGTCAAAGCGGAGCACCAGGAGAAGGACGACTCGTTGAGTTTTAGAAACCTTTTGTATTCACAGTGTGTCCATTCTCTAGGTTTCCCGTACATGTTATAGCTGTAGTAATATTCCCTTCAACATGGAGAGTTGGGACCCATGGAATGGGGGCCATGCATTTTTGCTTTAAAGGGTCTGCATTTGCTTACCCAATCTCACCAATCCTCTCAGTCCCATGTGTCCAGCCTTATGCCCCAACCAGCTATCATTGTAGATAGGGTCATTCCAGGTTTCATCAGAGACCCTGAAGGAAATGTAAAGAATTTCCCTGTTTTTTGGTTTTGTTTTTGAAATTCCTTTTTATAGTGCGTTTGAGCTGATTCTCACTGCCATGTTTATGCCAGTCTAGACACACTTGATTCCCTTACAGAGACATATCAATACATAGGTTTTAAGATTCTTACTAGTCATATCTATTCCTCTGCGGGAAATATGGGGTTTTGAGTCCGTTTCACTGAGGAAGGTGTAGGTCTTGTCTATTCCACAGTTGGTTTTAAAAATGGTACCTGTGCTTATATCAAACTCTGGTTTTATGCATCACCCCACCTCTCCTTTCCCCTTAAGTAGGCATAAGAGTGTTTTCTATTATTTTTTTTTTTTTTTTTTTGTGGTACTCGTGCCTCTCACTGTTGTGGCCTCTCCCGTTGCGGAGCACAGGCTCCGGATGCGCAGGCTCAGCGGCCATGGCTCACGGGCGCAGCCGCTCCGCGGCATGTGGGATCTTCCCGGACCGGGGCACGAACCGGTGTCTCCTGCATCGGCAGGCAGGCTCTCAACCACTGCGCCACCAGGGAAGCCCATAAGAGTGTTTTCTAAATGTGAGACTCTGTTCTCTTTCCTGACTCAGTTCATGTGTAACCATGTTTACAGGATCTTCATAAGTGATATCTTATGATATGTTTCTTTTTCTGTGTGACTTATTTCACTTAGAATCATCGTACCTGAATCCACTCACTTTGCTGCTCCTGGTCTTATGACATTGATTTCATGGCTGAGGGATATTCCATCGTACATAAATACCACAGTGTTTTGAACCATTTTTATATTTCCTGGGATATTTAAGGTGTACCCAAGTTGAGGTTCTTGTAAGCAGTGCAGCCCTAAATTTGGGGGTGGCTCTGACTTATTGATTTTCTGTTTTCCCAAGGTATATTCCCTAGACTGGAAGTGCCCTTGGCTCTGTAGCTCTGTTGTTTACTTGTTTTAGGGAACGCAATGCACTCTTCCATTGAGGCAGTTAGCAATTTACATCCCGCCCATCAGCATAACAAGGCTCCCTCTTCTCCAGGGCCTGTCTTGCCTTTCGGTTTTTTACACATTTTGTGGATGTCCCTTTTGACCGGTGGAAAGTGATACATCATTGTAGTGCAGATTTGCATTGCCCGTTTGCTTGCTTGACCAAAAAGGGCGTATGCGTTTTCTCCTGAATATATTCAGGAGAAAACGCATACGCCCTTTTTGGCCAAGTGCGTCATTGCCGAAGTTGTTCCCCTCTTCCTGTGCTTTAAAGGCGATTCCAACGTACCTCTTGAAATCTGTTTCCTGCTATTCTGTCTCTCTTTCAAGTCCGCCTCGCTGCCTTCCCTCAACAGATTTTTTGGACGATAGTTGTCCTTTATTACTCTGCCAGTTTGTGAATTGCTGTGCCCTTGAGCTCCATTTTTCAACTCGTTTTTTGTGAGCTGTACGCAAGTCCAAAATTTTGGTTCAGGACCTATACTGGTTCCCGGTGGGTGGCTGAGACTCTGGTTAATTCTTCTTCCTGCCGGGAAATTAGAGTGACTTGTGCCCGTCCAAATGCCTAACAGCTACTCTCTCATTGGTTCTCCCTCTTCCCTTCCATCCTCTGCCAAATTGGCAACCTGAACGAACCAGGAGGTTAAAGGGGTTGTCTCTCCAAGTTGGGAGATTGATAGTAAAGCAGGTGGAAAGTCAAAGCGGAGCACCAGGAGAGGGACTACTCGTTGAGTTTTAGAAACCTTTTGTATTCACAGTCTGTCCATTCTCTAGGTTTCCCGTACATGTTATAGCTGTAGTAATATTCCCTTCAACATGGAGAGTTGGGACCCATGGAATGGGGGCCATGCATTTTTGCTTTAAAGGGTCTGCATTTGCTCACCCAATCTCACCAATCCTCTCAGTCCCAGGTGTCCAGCCTTATGCCACATCCAGCTGTCATTGTAGATAGGGTCATTCCAGGTTTCATCAGAGACCCTTAAGGAAATGTAAAGAATTTCCCTGTTTTTTGGTTTTGTTTTTGAAATTCCTTTTTATAGTGGGTTTGAGCTGATTCTCGCTGCCATGTTTATGCCAGTCTAGACACACTTGATTCCCTTACAGAGACATATCAATACATAGGTTTTAAGATTCTTACTAGTCAGATCTATTCCTCTGCGGGAAATATGGGGTTTTGAGTCCCTTTCACTGAGGAAGGTGTAGGTCTTGTCTATTCCACAGTTGGTTATAGAAATGGTACCTGTGCTTATATCAAACTCTGGTTTTATGTATCACCCCACCTCTCCTTTCCCCTTAAGCAGGCATAAGAGTGTTTTCTAAATGTGAGACTCTGTTCTCTTTCCTAACTCAGTTCATGTGTAGCCATGTTTACAGGATCTTCATAATTGATATCTTATGATAAGATTCTTTTTCTCTGTGACTTATTTCACTTAGAATCATCGTACCTGAATCCACTCACTTTGCTGCTCCTGGTCTAATGACATTGATTTCATGGCTGAGGGATATTCCATCGTACATAAATACCACAGTTTTTTGAACCAGTTTTTTTATTTCCTGGGATATTTAAGGTGTACCCAAGTTGAGGTTCTTGTAAGCAGTGCAGCCCTAAATTTGGGGGTGTCTCTGTCTTATTGATTTTCATTTTTCCCAAGGTATATTCCCTAGACTGGAAGTGCCCTTGGCTATGTAGCTCTGTTGTTTACTTGTTTTAGCGAACGCAATGCACTCCTCCAGTGAGGCAGTTGGCAATTTACATCCCGCCCATCAGCATAACAAGGCTCCCTCTTCTCCAGGGCCTGTCTTGCCTTTCTGGTTTTTACACATTTTGTGGATGTCCCTTTTGACCGGTGGGAAGTGATACTTCTTTGTAGTGCAGATTTGCATTGCCCACTTGCTTGCTTGGCCAAAAAGGGCGTATGCGTTTTCTCCTGAATATATTCAGGAGAAAACGCATACGCCCTTTTTGGCCAAGTGCGTCATTGTCGAAGTTGTGCCCCTCTTCCTGTGCTTTAAAGGCGATTCCAACGTACCTCTTGAAATCTGTTTCCTGCTATTCTGCCTCGCTTTCAAGTCCGCCTCGTTGCCTTCCCTAAACAGATTTTTGGACGATAGTTGTCCTTTATTACTCTGCCAGTTTGTGAATTGCTGTGCCCCTGAGCTCCATTTTTCAACTCGTTTTTTGTGAGCGGTACGCAAGTCCAAAATTTTGGTTCAGGACCTATACTGGTTCCCGGTGGGTGGCTGAGACTGTGGTTATTTCTACTTCCTGCCGTGAAATTAGAGTGACATGTGCCCGTCTAAATGCCTAACAGCTACTCTCTCCTTGGTTCTCCCTCTTCCCTTCCATCCTCTGCCAAATTGGCAACCTGTGCGAACCAGGAGGTTAAAGGGATTGTCTCTCAAAGTTGGGAGATTGATAGTAAAGCAGTTGGAAAGTCAAAGCGGAGCACCAGGAGAGGGACTACTCGTTGAGTTTTAGAAACATTTTGTATTCACAGTGTGTCCATTCTCTAGGATTCCCGTACATGTTATAGCTGTAGTAATATTCCCTTCAACATGGAGAGTTGAGACCCATAGAATGGGGGCCATGCATTTTTGCTTTAAAGGGTCTGCATTTGCTCACCGAATCTCACCTATCCTCTCAGTCCCAAGTGTCCAGCTTTATACCACATCCAGCTGTCATTGTAGATAGGGTCATTCCAGGTTTCATCAGAGACCCTGAAGGAAATGAAAAGAATTTCCCTGTTTTTTGGTTTTGTTTATGAAATTCCGTTTTATAGTGGGTTTGACCTGATTCTCGCTGCCATGTTTATGCCAGTCTAGACACACTTGATTCCCTTACATAGACATATCAATACATAGGTTTTAAGTTTCTTACTAGTCATATCTATTCCTCTGAGGGAAATATGGGGTTTTGAGTCCCTTTCACTGTGGAATGTGTAGGTCTTGTCTATTCCAAAGTTGGTTTTAGAAATGGTACCTGTGCTTATGTCAAACTCTGGTTTTATGCATCACCCCACCTCTCCTTCCCCCTTAAGCAGGCATAAGAGTGTTTTATAAATGTGAGACTCTGTTCTCTTTACTAACTCACTTCCTGTGTAGCCATGTTTACAGGATCTTCATAAGTGATATCTTATGATAAGTTTCTTTTTCTGTGTGAATTATTCCACTTAGAATCATCGTACCTGAATCCACTCACTTTGCTGCTCCTGGTCTTATGACATTGATTTCATGGCTGTGGGATATTCCATCGTACATATGTACCAAAAATTTTTGAACCATTTTTATATTTACTGGGATATTTAAGGTGTACCCAAGTTGAGGTTCTTGTAAGCAGTGCAGCCCTAAATTGGGGGTGGCTCTCTCATTGATTTTCTGTTTTCCCAAGGTATATTCCCTAGACTGGAAGTACACTTGGCTCTGTAGCTCTGTTGTTTACTTGTTTTTGGGAACACAATGCACTCCTCCCGTGAGGCAGTTGGCAATTTAGATCCCGCAAATCAGCATAAAAAGGCTCCCGGTCCTCCAGGGCCTGTCTTACCTTTCTGGTTTTTACATATTTTGTGGATGTCCCTTTTGACCGGTGGAAAGTGATACTACTTTGTAGTGCAGATTTGCATTGCCCGCTTGCTTACTTGGCCAAAAAGGGCGTATGTGTTTTCTCCTGAATATATTCAGGAGAAAAAGCATACAACCTTTTTGGCCAAGTGCGTCATTGTCGAAGTTGTGCCCCTCTTCCTGTGCTTTAAATGTGAATCCAACGTACCTCTTGAAATCTGTTTCCTACTATTCTGCCTCGCATTCAAGTCCGCCTCGCTGCCTTCCCTCAACTGATTTTTGGACGATAGTTGTTCTTTATTTCTCTGCCAGTTTGTGAATTGCTGTGCCCCTGAGCTCAATTATTCAACTCGTTTTTTGTGAGCTGTACGCAAGTCCAAAATTTTGGTTCAGAACCTACACTGGTTCCCGGTAGGTGGCTGAGACTCTGGATAATTCTTCGTCCTGCCGGGAAATTAGAGTGACATGTGCCCGTCCAAATGTCTAACAGCTACTGTCTCATTGGTTCTCCCTCTTCCCTTCCATCCTCTGCCAAATTGGCAACCTGTGTGAACCAGAAGTTTAAAGGGGCTGTCTCTCCTATTTGGGAGATTGATAGTAAAGCAGTTGGAAAGTCAAACCGGAGCACCCGGTGACGGACTATTCGTTGAGTTTTAGAAACCTTTTGTATTCACAGTGTTTCCATTCTCTAGGATTCCCGTACATGTTATAGCTGTATTAATATTCCCTTCAACATGGAGACTTGGGACCCACTAAATGGGGGCCATGCATTTTTGCTTTAAAGGGTCTGCATTTGCTCACCCAATCTCACCAATCCTCTCAGTCACAAGTGTCCAGCCTTATGCCACATCCAGCTGTCATTTTAGATACGGTAATTCCAGGTTTTATCAGAGACCCTGAAGGAATTGTAAAGAATTTCCTGTTTTTTGGTTTTGTTTTTCAAATTCCTTTTTATAGTGGGTTTGAGCTGATTCTCGCTGCTATGTTTATGCCAGTCTACACACTTGATTCCCTTACGGAGACACATCAATACATAAGTTTTAGGATTGTTACTAGTCAGATCTATTCCTCTGCGGGAAATATGGCGTTTTGAGTCCCTTTCACTGAGAAAGGTGTAAGTCTTGTCTATTCCACAGTTGGTTATACAAACGGTACCTGTGCTTATATCAAACTCTGGTTTTATGCATCACCCCACCTCTCCTCCCCCCTTCAGCAGGCATAACAGTGTTTTCTAAATGTTAGACTCTGTTCTCTTTCTTAACTCAGTTCATGTGTAGCCATGTTTACAGGATCTTCATAAGTGATATCTTATGATAAGTTTCTTTTTCTGTGTGACTTATTTCACTTAGAATCATCGTACCTGAATCCACTCACTTTGCTGCTCCTGGTCTTATGACATTGATTTCATTGATGAGGGATATTCCATCGTACATAAATACCACAGTTTTTTGAACCATTTTTATATTTCCTGGGATATTTAAGGTGTACCCAAGTTGATGTTCTTGTAAGCAGTGCAGCCCTAAATTTGGGGGTGGCTCTGTCTTATTGATTTTCAGTTTTCCCAAGGTATATTCCCTAGACTGGAAGTGCCCTCGGCTCTGTAGCTGTGTTGTTTACTTGTTTTAGGGAACGCAATGCACTCCTCCAGTGAGGCAGTTGGCAATTTAAATCCCGCCCATCAGCATAACAAGGCTCCCTGTACTCCAGGGCCTGTCTTGCCTTTCTGGTTTTTACATATTTGTGGATGTCCCTCTTGACCAGTGGGAAGTGATACTTCTTTGTAGTGCAGATTTGCATTGCCCGCTTGCTTGCTTGGCCAAAAAGGGCGTATGTGTTTTCTCGTGAATATATTCAGGAGAAAAAGCATACAAACTTTTTGGCCAAGTGCGTCATTGTCGAAGTTGTGCCCCTCTTCCTGTGCTTTAAAGGTGAATCCAACGTACCTCTTGAAATCTGTTTCCTACTATTTTGCCTCGCATTCAAGTCCGCCTCGCTGCCTTCCCTCAACAGATTTTTGGACGATAGTTGTTCTTTATTACTCTGCCAGTTTGTGAATTGCTGTGCTCCTGAGCTCAATTATTCAACTCGTTTTTTGTGAGCTGTACGCAAGTCCAAAATTTTGGTTCAGAACCTATACTGGTTCCCGGTGGGTGGCTGAGACTCTGGTTAATTCTTCTTCCTGCCGGGAAATTAGAGTGACATGTGCCCGTCCAAATGTCTAACAGCTACTGTCTCATTGGTTCTCCCTCTTCCCTTCCATCCTCTGCCAAATTGGCAACCTGTGTGAACCAGAAGTTTAAAGGGGCTGTCTCTCCTATTTGGGAGATTGATAGTAAAGCAGTTGGAAAGTCAAACCACAGCACCAGGAGAGGGAATACTCGTTGAGTTTTAGAAACCTTTTGTATTAACAGTGTGTCCATTCTGTAGGTTTCCCGTACATGTTATAGCTGTAGTAATATTCCCTTCAACATGGAGAGTTGGGACCCATGGAATGGGGGCAATGCATTTTGCTTTAAAGGATCAGCATTTGATCAACCAATCTCACCAATCCTCTCAGTCTCAAGTGTCCAGCCTTATGCCACATCCAGCTGTCATTGTAGATAGGGTCATTCCAGGTTTCATCAGAGACCCTGAAGGAATTGTAAAGAATTTCCCTGTTTTTTGGTTTTGTATTTGATATTCCTTTTTATAGTGGGTTTGAGCTGATTCTCGCTGCCATGTTTATGCCAGTCTACACACTTGATTCCCTTACGGAGACATATCAATACATAAGTTTTAGGATGTTACTTGTTAGATCTATTCCTCTGCGGGAAATATGGCGTTTTGAGTCCCTTTCACTGAGGAAGGTGTAAGTCTTGTCTATTCCACAGTTGGTTTTACAAACGGTACCTGTGCTTATATCAAACTCTGGTTTTATGCATCACCACACCTCTCCACCCCCCTTAAGCAGGCATAACAGTGTTTTCTAAATGTGAGACTCTGTTCTCTTTTTTAACTCATTTCATGTGTAGCCATGTTTACAGGATCTTCATAAGTGATATCTTATGATAAGTTTCTTTTTCTGTGTGACTTCACTTAGAATCATCGTACCTGAATCCACTCACTTTGCTGCTCCTGGTCTTATGACATTGATTTCATGGCTGAGTGATATTCCACCGTACATAAGTACCACAATTTTTTGAACCATATTTATATTTCCTGGGATATTTAAGGTGTACCCAAGTTGAGGTTCTTGTAAGCAGTGCAGCCCTAAATTTGGGGGTGGCTCTGTCTTATTGATCTTCAGTTTTCCGAAGGTATATTCCCTAGACTGGAAGAGCCCTTGGCTCTGTAGCTCTGTTGTTTACTTGTTTTAGGGAACGCAATGCACTCCTCCAGTGATGCAGTTGGCAATTTACATCCCGCCCATCAGCATAACAATGCTCCCTCTTCTCCAGGGCCTGTCTTGCCTTTCTGGTTTTTACACATTTTGTGGATGTCCCTTTTGACCGGTGGGAAGTGATACATCTTTGTAGTGCAGATTTGCATTGCCCGCTTGCTTGCTTGGCCAAAAAGGGCGTATGCGTTTTCTCCTGAATATATTCAGGAGAAAACGCATACGCCCTTTTTGGCCAAGTGCGTCATTGTCTAAGTTGTGCCCCTCTTCCTGTGCTTTAAAGGCGATACCAATGTACCTCTTGAAATCTGTTTCCTGCTATTCTGCCTCGCTTTCAAGTCCGCCTCATTGCCTTCCCTCAACCGATTTTCGGACCATTGTGGTCATTTATTACTCTGCCAGTTTGTGCATTGCTGTGCACCTGAGCTCCATTTTTCAACTTGTTTTTTGTGAGCTATACTCAAGTCCAAAATTTTGATTCAGGACGTGTACTGGTTCCCGGTGGGTGGCTGAGACTTTGGTTAATTCTTCTTCCTGCCGGGAAATTAGAGTGACATGTGCCCGTCCAAATGCCTAATAGCTACTCTCTCATTGGTTCTCCCTCTTCCCTTCCATCCTCTGCCAATTTGGCAACCTGTTCGAACCAGGAGTCTAAAGGGGCTGTCTCTCCATGTTGGGAGACTGATAGTAAAGCTGTTGGAAAGTCAAACCCGAGCACCAGGAGAGGGACTATTCGTTTAGTTTTATAAACGTTTTGTATTCACAGAGTGTCTATTCTCTAGGTATCCAGTACCTGTTATAGCTGTAGTAATATTCCCTTTAACCTGTAGAGTTGGGACCCATGGAATGGGGGCAATGCATTATTGCTTTAAAGGGTCTGCATTTGCTCACCCAATCTCACCAATCCTCTCAGCCCCAAGTGTCCAGCTTTATGCCACATCCAGCTGTCATTGTAGATAGGGTCATTCCAGGTTACATCAGAGACCCTGAAGGAATTGTAAAGTAGTTCCCTGTTTTTTGGTTTTGTATTTGAAATTCCTTTTTATAGTGTGTTTGAGCTGTTTCTCGGTGCCATGTTTATGCCAGTCTACACACATGATTCCCTTAAGGAGACATATCAATACATAAGTTTTATGATTGTTTCTAGTCAGATCTATTCCTCTGCAGGAAATATGGCGTTTTGAGTCCCTTTCACTGAGAAAGGTGTAAGTCTTGCCTATTCCACAGTTGGTTATTCAAACGGTACCTGTGCTTATATCAAACTCTGGTTTTATGTATCACCCCACCTCTCCTCCCCCCTTCAGCAGGCATAAGAGTGTTTTCTAAATGTGAGACTCTGTTCTCTTTCTTAACTCAGTTCATGTGTAGCCATGTTTACAGGATCTTCATAAGGGATATCTTAGGATAAGTTTCTTTTTCTGTGTGACTTATTTCACTTAGAATCATCGTACCTGAATCCACTCACTTTGCCGCTCCTGGTCTTATGACATTGATTTCATGGCTGAGGGATATTCCATCGTACATAAATACCACAGTTTTTTGAACCATTTTTATATTTCCTGCGATATTTAAGGTGTAACCAAGTTGAGGTTCTTGTAAGCACTGTAGCCCTAAATTTGGGGGTGGCTCTGTCTTATTGATTTTCAGTTTTCCCAAGGTATATTCCCTAGACTGGAAGTGCCCTTGGCTCTGTAGCTCTGTTGTTTACTTGTTTTAGGGAACGCAATGCACTCCTCCAGTGAGGCTGTTGGCAATTTACATCCTGCCCATCAGCATAACAAGGCTCCCTCTTCTCCAGGGCCTGTCTTGCCTTTCTGGTTTTTACACATTTTGTGGATGTCCCTTTTTACCGGTGGGAAGTGATTCTTCTTTGTAGTGCAGATTTGCATTGCCCGCTTGCTTGCTTGGCCAAAAAGGGCGTATACGTTTTCTCCTGAATATATTCAGGAGAAAAAGCATACGCCCTTTTTGGCCAAGTGCGTCATTGTCGAAGTTGTTCCCCTCTTCCTGTGCTTTAAAGGCGATTCCAACGTACCTCTTGAAATCTGTTTCCTGCTATTCTGTCTCTCTTTCAAGTCCGCCTCGCTGCCTTCCCTCAACAGATTCTTTGGACGATAGTTGTCCTTTATTATTCTGCCAGTTTCTGAATTGCTGTGCCCCTGAGCTCCATTTTTCAACTCGTTTTTTGTGAGCTGTACGCAAGTCCAAAATTTTGGTTCAGGATCTATTCTGGTTCCCGGTGGGTGGCTGAGACTGTGGTTAATTCTTCTTCCTGCCGGGAAATTAGAGTGACATGTGCCCGTCCAAATGCCTAACAGCTACTCTCTCATTGGTTCTCCCTCTTCCCTTCCATTCTCTGCGAAATTGGCAACCTGTGCGAACCAGGATGTTAAAGCGGTTGTCTCTCCAAGTAGGTAGATTGATAGTAAAGCAGTTGGAAAGTCAAAGGGGAGCACCAGGAGAGGGACTACTCGTTGAGTTTTAGAAACCTTTTGTATTCAATGTGTGTCCATTCTCTAGGTTTCCCGTACATGTTATAGCTGTAGTAATATTCCCTTCAACATGGAGAGTTGGGACCCATGGAATGGGGGCCATGCATTTTTGCTTTAAAGGGTCTGCATTTGCTCACCCAATCTCACCAATCCTCTCAGTCCCAGGTGTCCAGCCTTATGCCCCAACCAGCTATCATTGTAGATAGGGTCATTCCAGGTTTCATCAGAGACCCTGAAGGAAATGTAAAGAATTTCCCTGTTTTTTGGTTTTGTTTTTGAAATTCCTTTTTATAGTGCGTTTGAGCTGATTCTCACTGCCATGTTTATGCCAGTCTAGACACACTTGATTCCCTTACAGAGACATATCAATACATAGGTTTTAAGATTCTTACTAGTCATATCTATTCCTCTGCGGGAAATATGGGGTTTTGAGTCCGTTTCACTGAGGAAGGTGTAGGTCTTGTCTATTCCACAGTTGGTTTTAAAAATGGTACCTGTGCTTATATCAAACTCTGGTTTTATGCATCACCCCACCTCTCCTTTCCCCTTAAGTAGGCATAAGAGTGTTTTCTATTATTTTTTTTTTTTTTTTTTTTTGTGGTACTCGTGCCTCTCACTGTTGTGGCCTCTCCCGTTGCGGAGCACAGGCTCCGGATGCGCAGGCTCAGCGGCCATGGCTCACGGGCGCAGCCGCTCCGCGGCATGTGGGATCTTCCCGGACCGGGGCACGAACCGGTGTCTCCTGCATCGGCAGGCAGGCTCTCAACCACTGCGCCACCAGGGAAGCCCATAAGAGTGTTTTCTAAATGTGAGACTCTGTTCTCTTTCCTGACTCAGTTCATGTGTAACCATGTTTACAGGATCTTCATAAGTGATATCTTATGATATGTTTCTTTTTCTGTGTGACTTATTTCACTTAGAATCATCGTACCTGAATCCACTCACTTTGCTGCTCCTGGTCTTATGACATTGATTTCATGGCTGAGGGATATTCCATCGTACATAAATACCACAGTGTTTTGAACCATTTTTATATTTCCTGGGATATTTAAGGTGTACCCAAGTTGAGGTTCTTGTAAGCAGTGCAGCCCTAAATTTGGGGGTGGCTCTGACTTATTGATTTTCTGTTTTCCCAAGGTATATTCCCTAGACTGGAAGTGCCCTTGGCTCTGTAGCTCTGTTGTTTACTTGTTTTAGGGAACGCAATGCACTCTTCCATTGAGGCAGTTAGCAATTTACATCCCGCCCATCAGCATAACAAGGCTCCCTCTTCTCCAGGGCCTGTCTTGCCTTTCGGTTTTTTACACATTTTGTGGATGTCCCTTTTGACCGGTGGAAAGTGATACATCATTGTAGTGCAGATTTGCATTGCCCGTTTGCTTGCTTGACCAAAAAGGGCGTATGCGTTTTCTCCTGAATATATTCAGGAGAAAACGCATACGCCCTTTTTGGCCAAGTGCGTCATTGCCGAAGTTGTTCCCCTCTTCCTGTGCTTTAAAGGCGATTCCAACGTACCTCTTGAAATCTGTTTCCTGCTATTCTGTCTCTCTTTCAAGTCCGCCTCGCTGCCTTCCCTCAACAGATTTTTTGGACGATAGTTGTCCTTTATTACTCTGCCAGTTTGTGAATTGCTGTGCCCTTGAGCTCCATTTTTCAACTCGTTTTTTGTGAGCTGTACGCAAGTCCAAAATTTTGGTTCAGGACCTATACTGGTTCCCGGTGGGTGGCTGAGACTCTGGTTAATTCTTCTTCCTGCCGGGAAATTAGAGTGACTTGTGCCCGTCCAAATGCCTAACAGCTACTCTCTCATTGGTTCTCCCTCTTCCCTTCCATCCTCTGCCAAATTGGCAACCTGAACGAACCAGGAGGTTAAAGGGGTTGTCTCTCCAAGTTGGGAGATTGATAGTAAAGCAGGTGGAAAGTCAAAGCGGAGCACCAGGAGAGGGACTACTCGTTGAGTTTTAGAAACCTTTTGTATTCACAGTCTGTCCATTCTCTAGGTTTCCCGTACATGTTATAGCTGTAGTAATATTCCCTTCAACATGGAGAGTTGGGACCCATGGAATGGGGGCCATGCATTTTTGCTTTAAAGGGTCTGCATTTGCTCACCCAATCTCACCAATCCTCTCAGTCCCAGGTGTCCAGCCTTATGCCACATCCAGCTGTCATTGTAGATAGGGTCATTCCAGGTTTCATCAGAGACCCTTAAGGAAATGTAAAGAATTTCCCTGTTTTTTGGTTTTGTTTTTGAAATTCCTTTTTATAGTGGGTTTGAGCTGATTCTCGCTGCCATGTTTATGCCAGTCTAGACACACTTGATTCCCTTACAGAGACATATCAATACATAGGTTTTAAGATTCTTACTAGTCAGATCTATTCCTCTGCGGGAAATATGGGGTTTTGAGTCCCTTTCACTGAGGAAGGTGTAGGTCTTGTCTATTCCACAGTTGGTTATAGAAATGGTACCTGTGCTTATATCAAACTCTGGTTTTATGTATCACCCCACCTCTCCTTTCCCCTTAAGCAGGCATAAGAGTGTTTTCTAAATGTGAGACTCTGTTCTCTTTCCTAACTCAGTTCATGTGTAGCCATGTTTACAGGATCTTCATAATTGATATCTTATGATAAGATTCTTTTTCTCTGTGACTTATTTCACTTAGAATCATCGTACCTGAATCCACTCACTTTGCTGCTCCTGGTCTAATGACATTGATTTCATGGCTGAGGGATATTCCATCGTACATAAATACCACAGTTTTTTGAACCAGTTTTTTTATTTCCTGGGATATTTAAGGTGTACCCAAGTTGAGGTTCTTGTAAGCAGTGCAGCCCTAAATTTGGGGGTGTCTCTGTCTTATTGATTTTCATTTTTCCCAAGGTATATTCCCTAGACTGGAAGTGCCCTTGGCTATGTAGCTCTGTTGTTTACTTGTTTTAGCGAACGCAATGCACTCCTCCAGTGAGGCAGTTGGCAATTTACATCCCGCCCATCAGCATAACAAGGCTCCCTCTTCTCCAGGGCCTGTCTTGCCTTTCTGGTTTTTACACATTTTGTGGATGTCCCTTTTGACCGGTGGGAAGTGATACTTCTTTGTAGTGCAGATTTGCATTGCCCACTTGCTTGCTTGGCCAAAAAGGGCGTATGCGTTTTCTCCTGAATATATTCAGGAGAAAACGCATACGCCCTTTTTGGCCAAGTGCGTCATTGTCGAAGTTGTGCCCCTCTTCCTGTGCTTTAAAGGCGATTCCAACGTACCTCTTGAAATCTGTTTCCTGCTATTCTGCCTCGCTTTCAAGTCCGCCTCGTTGCCTTCCCTAAACAGATTTTTGGACGATAGTTGTCCTTTATTACTCTGCCAGTTTGTGAATTGCTGTGCCCCTGAGCTCCATTTTTCAACTCGTTTTTTGTGAGCGGTACGCAAGTCCAAAATTTTGGTTCAGGACCTATACTGGTTCCCGGTGGGTGGCTGAGACTGTGGTTATTTCTTCTTCCTGCCGTGAAATTAGAGTGACATGTGCCCGTCTAAATGCCTAACAGCTACTCTCTCCTTGGTTCTCCCTCTTCCCTTCCATCCTCTGCCAAATTGGCAACCTGTGCGAACCAGGAGGTTAAAGGGATTGTCTCTCAAAGTTGGGAGATTGATAGTAAAGCAGTTGGAAAGTCAAAGCGGAGCACCAGGAGAGGGACTACTCGTTGAGTTTTAGAAACATTTTGTATTCACAGTGTGTCCATTCTCTAGGATTCCCGTACATGTTATAGCTGTAGTAATATTCCCTTCAACATGGAGAGTTGAGACCCATAGAATGGGGGCCATGCATTTTTGCTTTAAAGGGTCTGCATTTGCTCACCGAATCTCACCTATCCTCTCAGTCCCAAGTGTCCAGCTTTATACCACATCCAGCTGTCATTGTAGATAGGGTCATTCCAGGTTTCATCAGAGACCCTGAAGGAAATGAAAAGAATTTCCCTGTTTTTTGGTTTTGTTTATGAAATTCCGTTTTATAGTGGGTTTGACCTGATTCTCGCTGCCATGTTTATGCCAGTCTAGACACACTTGATTCCCTTACATAGACATATCAATACATAGGTTTTAAGTTTCTTACTAGTCATATCTATTCCTCTGAGGGAAATATGGGGTTTTGAGTCCCTTTCACTGTGGAATGTGTAGGTCTTGTCTATTCCAAAGTTGGTTTTAGAAATGGTACCTGTGCTTATGTCAAACTCTGGTTTTATGCATCACCCCACCTCTCCTTCCCCCTTAAGCAGGCATAAGAGTGTTTTATAAATGTGAGACTCTGTTCTCTTTACTAACTCACTTCCTGTGTAGCCATGTTTACAGGATCTTCATAAGTGATATCTTATGATAAGTTTCTTTTTCTGTGTGAATTATTCCACTTAGAATCATCGTACCTGAATCCACTCACTTTGCTGCTCCTGGTCTTATGACATTGATTTCATGGCTGTGGGATATTCCATCGTACATATGTACCAAAAATTTTTGAACCATTTTTATATTTACTGGGATATTTAAGGTGTACCCAAGTTGAGGTTCTTGTAAGCAGTGCAGCCCTAAATTGGGGGTGGCTCTCTCATTGATTTTCTGTTTTCCCAAGGTATATTCCCTAGACTGGAAGTACACTTGGCTCTGTAGCTCTGTTGTTTACTTGTTTTTGGGAACACAATGCACTCCTCCCGTGAGGCAGTTGGCAATTTAGATCCCGCAAATCAGCATAAAAAGGCTCCCGGTCCTCCAGGGCCTGTCTTACCTTTCTGGTTTTTACATATTTTGTGGATGTCCCTTTTGACCGGTGGAAAGTGATACTACTTTGTAGTGCAGATTTGCATTGCCCGCTTGCTTACTTGGCCAAAAAGGGCGTATGTGTTTTCTCCTGAATATATTCAGGAGAAAAAGCATACAACCTTTTTGGCCAAGTGCGTCATTGTCGAAGTTGTGCCCCTCTTCCTGTGCTTTAAATGTGAATCCAACGTACCTCTTGAAATCTGTTTCCTACTATTCTGCCTCGCATTCAAGTCCGCCTCGCTGCCTTCCCTCAACTGATTTTTGGACGATAGTTGTTCTTTATTTCTCTGCCAGTTTGTGAATTGCTGTGCCCCTGAGCTCAATTATTCAACTCGTTTTTTGTGAGCTGTACGCAAGTCCAAAATTTTGGTTCAGAACCTACACTGGTTCCCGGTAGGTGGCTGAGACTCTGGATAATTCTTCGTCCTGCCGGGAAATTAGAGTGACATGTGCCCGTCCAAATGTCTAACAGCTACTGTCTCATTGGTTCTCCCTCTTCCCTTCCATCCTCTGCCAAATTGGCAACCTGTGTGAACCAGAAGTTTAAAGGGGCTGTCTCTCCTATTTGGGAGATTGATAGTAAAGCAGTTGGAAAGTCAAACCGGAGCACCCGGTGACGGACTATTCGTTGAGTTTTAGAAACCTTTTGTATTCACAGTGTTTCCATTCTCTAGGATTCCCGTACATGTTATAGCTGTATTAATATTCCCTTCAACATGGAGACTTGGGACCCACTAAATGGGGGCCATGCATTTTTGCTTTAAAGGGTCTGCATTTGCTCACCCAATCTCACCAATCCTCTCAGTCACAAGTGTCCAGCCTTATGCCACATCCAGCTGTCATTTTAGATACGGTAATTCCAGGTTTTATCAGAGACCCTGAAGGAATTGTAAAGAATTTCCTGTTTTTTGGTTTTGTTTTTCAAATTCCTTTTTATAGTGGGTTTGAGCTGATTCTCGCTGCTATGTTTATGCCAGTCTACACACTTGATTCCCTTACGGAGACACATCAATACATAAGTTTTAGGATTGTTACTAGTCAGATCTATTCCTCTGCGGGAAATATGGCGTTTTGAGTCCCTTTCACTGAGAAAGGTGTAAGTCTTGTCTATTCCACAGTTGGTTATACAAACGGTACCTGTGCTTATATCAAACTCTGGTTTTATGCATCACCCCACCTCTCCTCCCCCCTTCAGCAGGCATAACAGTGTTTTCTAAATGTTAGACTCTGTTCTCTTTCTTAACTCAGTTCATGTGTAGCCATGTTTACAGGATCTTCATAAGTGATATCTTATGATAAGTTTCTTTTTCTGTGTGACTTATTTCACTTAGAATCATCGTACCTGAATCCACTCACTTTGCTGCTCCTGGTCTTATGACATTGATTTCATTGATGAGGGATATTCCATCGTACATAAATACCACAGTTTTTTGAACCATTTTTATATTTCCTGGGATATTTAAGGTGTACCCAAGTTGATGTTCTTGTAAGCAGTGCAGCCCTAAATTTGGGGGTGGCTCTGTCTTATTGATTTTCAGTTTTCCCAAGGTATATTCCCTAGACTGGAAGTGCCCTCGGCTCTGTAGCTGTGTTGTTTACTTGTTTTAGGGAACGCAATGCACTCCTCCAGTGAGGCAGTTGGCAATTTAAATCCCGCCCATCAGCATAACAAGGCTCCCTGTACTCCAGGGCCTGTCTTGCCTTTCTGGTTTTTACATATTTGTGGATGTCCCTCTTGACCAGTGGGAAGTGATACTTCTTTGTAGTGCAGATTTGCATTGCCCGCTTGCTTGCTTGGCCAAAAAGGGCGTATGTGTTTTCTCGTGAATATATTCAGGAGAAAAAGCATACAAACTTTTTGGCCAAGTGCGTCATTGTCGAAGTTGTGCCCCTCTTCCTGTGCTTTAAAGGTGAATCCAACGTACCTCTTGAAATCTGTTTCCTACTATTTTGCCTCGCATTCAAGTCCGCCTCGCTGCCTTCCCTCAACAGATTTTTGGACGATAGTTGTTCTTTATTACTCTGCCAGTTTGTGAATTGCTGTGCTCCTGAGCTCAATTATTCAACTCGTTTTTTGTGAGCTGTACGCAAGTCCAAAATTTTGGTTCAGAACCTATACTGGTTCCCGGTGGGTGGCTGAGACTCTGGTTAATTCTTCTTCCTGCCGGGAAATTAGAGTGACATGTGCCCGTCCAAATGTCTAACAGCTACTGTCTCATTGGTTCTCCCTCTTCCCTTCCATCCTCTGCCAAATTGGCAACCTGTGTGAACCAGAAGTTTAAAGGGGCTGTCTCTCCTATTTGGGAGATTGATAGTAAAGCAGTTGGAAAGTCAAACCACAGCACCAGGAGAGGGAATACTCGTTGAGTTTTAGAAACCTTTTGTATTAACAGTGTGTCCATTCTGTAGGTTTCCCGTACATGTTATAGCTGTAGTAATATTCCCTTCAACATGGAGAGTTGGGACCCATGGAATGGGGGCAATGCATTTTGCTTTAAAGGATCAGCATTTGATCAACCAATCTCACCAATCCTCTCAGTCTCAAGTGTCCAGCCTTATGCCACATCCAGCTGTCATTGTAGATAGGGTCATTCCAGGTTTCATCAGAGACCCTGAAGGAATTGTAAAGAATTTCCCTGTTTTTTGGTTTTGTATTTGATATTCCTTTTTATAGTGGGTTTGAGCTGATTCTCGCTGCCATGTTTATGCCAGTCTACACACTTGATTCCCTTACGGAGACATATCAATACATAAGTTTTAGGATGTTACTTGTTAGATCTATTCCTCTGCGGGAAATATGGCGTTTTGAGTCCCTTTCACTGAGGAAGGTGTAAGTCTTGTCTATTCCACAGTTGGTTTTACAAACGGTACCTGTGCTTATATCAAACTCTGGTTTTATGCATCACCACACCTCTCCACCCCCCTTAAGCAGGCATAACAGTGTTTTCTAAATGTGAGACTCTGTTCTCTTTTTTAACTCATTTCATGTGTAGCCATGTTTACAGGATCTTCATAAGTGATATCTTATGATAAGTTTCTTTTTCTGTGTGACTTCACTTAGAATCATCGTACCTGAATCCACTCACTTTGCTGCTCCTGGTCTTATGACATTGATTTCATGGCTGAGTGATATTCCACCGTACATAAGTACCACAATTTTTTGAACCATATTTATATTTCCTGGGATATTTAAGGTGTACCCAAGTTGAGGTTCTTGTAAGCAGTGCAGCCCTAAATTTGGGGGTGGCTCTGTCTTATTGATCTTCAGTTTTCCGAAGGTATATTCCCTAGACTGGAAGAGCCCTTGGCTCTGTAGCTCTGTTGTTTACTTGTTTTAGGGAACGCAATGCACTCCTCCAGTGATGCAGTTGGCAATTTACATCCCGCCCATCAGCATAACAATGCTCCCTCTTCTCCAGGGCCTGTCTTGCCTTTCTGGTTTTTACACATTTTGTGGATGTCCCTTTTGACCGGTGGGAAGTGATACATCTTTGTAGTGCAGATTTGCATTGCCCGCTTGCTTGCTTGGCCAAAAAGGGCGTATGCGTTTTCTCCTGAATATATTCAGGAGAAAACGCATACGCCCTTTTTGGCCAAGTGCGTCATTGTCTAAGTTGTGCCCCTCTTCCTGTGCTTTAAAGGCGATACCAATGTACCTCTTGAAATCTGTTTCCTGCTATTCTGCCTCGCTTTCAAGTCCGCCTCATTGCCTTCCCTCAACCGATTTTCGGACCATTGTGGTCATTTATTACTCTGCCAGTTTGTGCATTGCTGTGCACCTGAGCTCCATTTTTCAACTTGTTTTTTGTGAGCTATACTCAAGTCCAAAATTTTGATTCAGGACGTGTACTGGTTCCCGGTGGGTGGCTGAGACTTTGGTTAATTCTTCTTCCTGCCGGGAAATTAGAGTGACATGTGCCCGTCCAAATGCCTAATAGCTACTCTCTCATTGGTTCTCCCTCTTCCCTTCCATCCTCTGCCAATTTGGCAACCTGTTCGAACCAGGAGTCTAAAGGGGCTGTCTCTCCATGTTGGGAGACTGATAGTAAAGCTGTTGGAAAGTCAAACCCGAGCACCAGGAGAGGGACTATTCGTTTAGTTTTATAAACGTTTTGTATTCACAGAGTGTCTATTCTCTAGGTATCCAGTACCTGTTATAGCTGTAGTAATATTCCCTTTAACCTGTAGAGTTGGGACCCATGGAATGGGGGCAATGCATTATTGCTTTAAAGGGTCTGCATTTGCTCACCCAATCTCACCAATCCTCTCAGCCCCAAGTGTCCAGCTTTATGCCACATCCAGCTGTCATTGTAGATAGGGTCATTCCAGGTTACATCAGAGACCCTGAAGGAATTGTAAAGTAGTTCCCTGTTTTTTGGTTTTGTATTTGAAATTCCTTTTTATAGTGTGTTTGAGCTGTTTCTCGGTGCCATGTTTATGCCAGTCTACACACATGATTCCCTTAAGGAGACATATCAATACATAAGTTTTATGATTGTTTCTAGTCAGATCTATTCCTCTGCAGGAAATATGGCGTTTTGAGTCCCTTTCACTGAGAAAGGTGTAAGTCTTGCCTATTCCACAGTTGGTTATTCAAACGGTACCTGTGCTTATATCAAACTCTGGTTTTATGTATCACCCCACCTCTCCTCCCCCCTTCAGCAGGCATAAGAGTGTTTTCTAAATGTGAGACTCTGTTCTCTTTCTTAACTCAGTTCATGTGTAGCCATGTTTACAGGATCTTCATAAGGGATATCTTAGGATAAGTTTCTTTTTCTGTGTGACTTATTTCACTTAGAATCATCGTACCTGAATCCACTCACTTTGCCGCTCCTGGTCTTATGACATTGATTTCATGGCTGAGGGATATTCCATCGTACATAAATACCACAGTTTTTTGAACCATTTTTATATTTCCTGCGATATTTAAGGTGTAACCAAGTTGAGGTTCTTGTAAGCACTGTAGCCCTAAATTTGGGGGTGTCTCTGTCTTATTGATTTTCAGTTTTCCCAAGGTATATTCCCTAGACTGGAAGTGCCCTTGGCTCTGTAGCTCTGTTGTTTACTTGTTTTAGGGAACGCAATGCACTCCTCCAGTGAGGCTGTTGGCAATTTACATCCTGCCCATCAGCATAACAAGGCTCCCTCTTCTCCAGGGCCTGTCTTGCCTTTCTGGTTTTTACACATTTTGTGGATGTCCCTTTTTACCGGTGGGAAGTGATTCTTCTTTGTAGTGCAGATTTGCATTGCCCGCTTGCTTGCTTGGCCAAAAAGGGCGTATACGTTTTCTCCTGAATATATTCAGGAGAAAAAGCATACGCCCTTTTTGGCCAAGTGCGTCATTGTCGAAGTTGTTCCCCTCTTCCTGTGCTTTAAAGGCGATTCCAACGTACCTCTTGAAATCTGTTTCCTGCTATTCTGTCTCTCTTTCAAGTCCGCCTCGCTGCCTTCCCTCAACAGATTCTTTGGACGATAGTTGTCCTTTATTATTCTGCCAGTTTCTGAATTGCTGTGCCCCTGAGCTCCATTTTTCAACTCGTTTTTTGTGAGCTGTACGCAAGTCCAAAATTTTGGTTCAGGATCTATTCTGGTTCCCGGTGGGTGGCTGAGACTGTGGTTAATTCTTCTTCCTGCCGGGAAATTAGAGTGACATGTGCCCGTCCAAATGCCTAACAGCTACTCTCTCATTGGTTCTCCCTCTTCCCTTCCATTCTCTGCGAAATTGGCAACCTGTGCGAACCAGGATGTTAAAGCGGTTGTCTCTCCAAGTAGGTAGATTGATAGTAAAGCAGTTGGAAAGTCAAAGGGGAGCACCAGGAGAGGGACTACTCGTTGAGTTTTAGAAACCTTTTGTATTCAATGTGTGTCCATTCTCTAGGTTTCCCGTACATGTTATAGCTGTAGTAATATTCCCTTCAACATGGAGAGTTGGGACCCATGGAATGGGGGCCATGCATTTTTGCTTTAAAGGGTCTGCATTTGCTCACCCAATCTCACCAATCCTCTCAGTCCCAGGTGTCCAGCCTTATGCCACATCCAGCTGTCATTGTAGATAGGGTCATTCCAGGTTTCATAGAGGCCCTGAAGGAAATGTAAAGAATTTCCCTGTTTTTTGGTTTTGTTTTTGAAATTCTTTTTTATAGTGGTTTTGAGCTGATTCTCGCTGCCATGTTTATGCCAGTCTAGACACACTTGATTCCCTTACAGAGACATATCAATACATAGGTTTTAAGATTCTTACTAGTCAGATCTATTCCTCTGCGGGAAATATGGGGTTTTGAGTCCCTTTCACTGAGGAAGGTGTAGGTCTTGTCTATTCCAATGTTGGCTATAGAAATGGTACCTGTGCTTATGTCAAACTCTGGTTTTATGCATCACCCCACCTCTCCTTCCCCCTTAAGCAGGCATAAGAGTGTTTTCTAAATGTGAGACTCTGTTCTCTTTCCTAACTCAGTTCATGTGTAGCCATGTTTACAGGAACTTCATAAGTGATATCTTATGATAAGTTTCTTTTTCTGTGTGACTTATTTCACTTAGAATCATCGTACCTGAATCCACTCACTTTGCTGCTCCTGGTCTTATGATATTGATTTCATGGCTGACGGATATTCCGTCGTACATAAATACCACAATTTTTTGAATGATTTTTATATTTCCTGGGATATTTAAGGTGTATCCAAGTTGAGGTTCTTGTAAGCAGTGCAGCCCTAAATTTGGGGGTGGATCTGTCTTATTGATTTTCAGTTTTCCCAAGGTATATTCCCTAGACTGGAAGTGCCCTTGGCTCTGTAGCTCTGTTGTTTACTTGTTTTAGGGAACGCAATGCACTCCTCCAGTGAGGCAGTTGGCAATTTACATCCCGCCCATCAGCATAACAAGGCTCCCTCTTCTCCAGGGCCTGTCTTGCCTTTCTGTTTTTTACACATTTTGTGGATGTCCCTTTTGACCGGTGGGAAGTGATACTACTTTTTAGTGCAGATTTGCATTGCCCGCTTGCTTGCTTGGCCAAAAAGGGCGTATGCGTTTTCTCCTGAATATATTCAGGAGAAAACGCATACGCCCTTTTTGGCCAAGTGCGTCATTGTCGAAGTTGTGCCCCTCTTCCTGTGCTTTAAAGGCGATTCCAACGTACCTCTTGAAATCTGTTTACTGCTATTCTGCCTCGCTTTCAAGTCCGCCTCGCTGCCTTCCCTCAACAGATTATTTGGACGATAGTTGTCCTTTATTACTCTGCCAGTTTGTGAATTGCTGTGCCCCTGAGCTCCATTTATCAACTCGTTTTTTGTGAGCTGTACACAAGTCCAAAATTTTGGTTCAGGACCTATACTGGTTCCCGGTGGGTGGCTGAGACTCTGGTTAATTCTTCTTCCTGCCGGGAAATTAGAGTGACATGTGCCCGTCCAAATGCCTAACAGCTACTCTCTCATTGGTTCTCAATCTTCCCTTCCATCCTCTGCCAAATTGGCAACCTGTGCGAACCAGGAGGTTAAAGGGGTTGTCTCTCCAAGTTGCGAGATAGATAGTAAAGCAGTTGGAAAGGCAAACCGGAGCACCAGGAGAGGGACTACTCGTTGAGTTTTAGAAACCTTTTGTATTCACAGTGTGTCCATTCTCTAGGTTTCCCGTACATGTTATAGCTGTAGTAATATTCCCTTCAACATGGAGAGTTGGGACCCATGGAATGGGGGCCATGCATTTTTGCTTTAAAGGGTCTGCATTTGCTCACCCAATCTCACCAATCCTCTCACTCCCAGGTGTCCAGCCTTATGCCACATCCAGCCGTCATTGTAGATAGGGTCATTCAAGGTTTCATCAGAGACCCTGAAGGAAATGTAAAGAATTTCCCTGTTCTTTGGTTTAGTTTTTGAAATTCCTTTTTATAGTGTGTTTGAGCTGATTCTCGCTGCCATGTTTATGCCAGTCTAGACACACTTGATTCCCTTACAGAGACATATCAATACATAGGTTTTAAGACTCTTACTAGTCATGTCTATTCCTCTGCGGGAAATATGGGGTTTTGAGTCCCTTTCACTGAGGAAGGTGTAGGTCTTGTCTATTCCACAGTTGGTTTTAGAAATGGTACCTGTGCTTATATCAAACTCTGGTTTTATGCATCACCCCACCTCTCCTTTCCCCTTAAGCAGGCATAGGAGTGTTTTCTAAATGTGAGACTCTGTTCTCTTTCCTAACTCCGTTCATGTGTAGCCATGTTTACAGGATCTTCATAAGTGATATCTTATGTTAAGTTTCTTTTTCTGTGTGACTTATTTCAATTAGAATCATCGTACCTGCATCCACTCACTTTGCTGCTCCTGGTCTTATGACATTGATTTCATGGCTGAGGGATATTCCATCGTACATAAATACCACAGTTTTTTGAACCATTTTTATATTTCCTGGGATATTTAAGGTGTACCCAAGTTGAGGTTCTTGTAAGCAGTGCAGCCCTAAATTTGGTGGTGGCTCTGTCTTATTGATTTTCATTTTTCCCAAGGTATATTCCCTAGACTGGAAGTGCCCTTGGCTCTGTAGCTCTGTTGTTTACTTGTTTTAGGGAACGCAATGCACTCCTCCAGTGAGGCAGTTGGCAATTTACATACCGCCCATCAGCATAACAAGTCTCCCTCTTCTCCAGGGCCTGTCTTGTCTTTCTGTTTTTTACACATTTTGTGGATGTCCCTTTTGACCGGTGGGAAGTGATACTTCTTTGTAGTGCAGATTTGCATTGCACGCTTGCTTGCTTGGCCGAAAAGGGCGTATGCGTTTTCTCCTGAATATATTCAGGAGAAAATGCATACGCCCTTTTTGGCCAAGTGCGTCATTGTTGAAGTTGTGCCCCTCTTCTTGTGCTTTAAAGGCGATTCCAACGTACCTCTTGAAATCTGTTTCCTGCTATTCTGTCTCTCTTTCAAGTCCGCCTCGCTGCCTTCCCTCAACAGATTTTTTGGACGATAGTTGTCCTTTATTACTCTGCCAGTTTGTGAATTGCTGTGCCCCTGAGCTCCATTTTTCAACTCGCTTTTTGTGAGCTGTACGCAAGTCCAAAATTTTGGTTCAGGACCTATACTGGATCCTGGTGGGTGGCTGAGACTCTGGTTAATTCTTCTTCCTGCCGGGAAATTAGAGTGACATGTGCCCGTTCCAATGCCTAACAGCTACTCTCTAATTGGTTCTCCCTCTTTCCTTCAATCCTCTGCGAAATTGGCAACCTGTGCGAACCAGGTGGTTAAAGGGGTTGTCTCTCCAAGTTGGGAGATTGATAGTAAAGAAGTTGGAAAGTCAAACCGGAGCACCAGAAGAGGGATTACTCGTTGAGTTTTAGAAACCTTTTGTATTCACAGTGTGTCCATTCTCTAGGATTTCCGTACATGTTATAGCTGTAGTAATATTCCCTTCAACATGGAGAGTTGGGACCCATGGAATGGGGGCCATGAATTTTTGCTTTAAAGGGTCTGCATTTGCTCACGCAATCTCACCAATCCTCTCAGTCCCAGGTGTCCAGCGTTATGCCACATCCAGCTGTCATTGTAGATAGGGTCATTCCAGGTTTCCTCAGAGACCCTGAAGGAAATGTAAAGAATTTCCCTGTTTTTAGGTTTTGTTTTTGAAATTCCTTTTTATAGTGCGTTTGAGCTGATTCTCACTGCCATGTTTATGCCAGTCTAGACACAATTGATTCCCTTACAGAGACATATCAATACATAGGTTTTAATTTTCTTACTAGTCAGATCTATTCCTCTGTGGGAAATATGGGGTTTTGAGTCCCTTTCACTGAGGAAGGTGTTGGTCTTGTCTATTCCACAGTTGTTTTTAGAAATGGTACCTGTGCTTATATCAAACTCTGGTTTTATGCATCACCCCACCTCTCCTTTCCCCTTAAGCAGGCATAAGAGTGTTTTCTAAATGTGAGACTCTGTTCTCTTTCCTAACTCAGTTCATGTGTAGCCATGTTTACAGGATCTTCATAAGTGATATCTTGTGATAAGTTTCTTTATCTGTGTGACATATTTCACTTAGAATCATCGTACCTGAATCCACTCACTTTGCTGCTCCTGGTCTTATGACATTGATTTCATGGTTGAGGGATATTCCATCGTACATAAATACCACAGTTTTTTGAACCATTTTTATATTTCCTGGGATATTTAAGGTGTACCCAAGTTGAGGTTCTTGTAAGCAGTGCAGCCCTAAATTTGGTGGTGGCTCTGTCTTATTGATTTTCATTTTTCCCAAGGTATATTCCCTAGACTGGAAGTGCCCTTGGCTCTGTAGCTCTGTTGTTTACTTGTTTTAGGGAACGCAATGCACTCCTCCAGTGAGGCAGTTGGCAATTTTCATCCCGCCCATCAGCATAACAAGGCTCCCTCTTCTCCAGGGCCTGTCTTGCCTTTCTGTTTTGAACACATTTTGGGGATGTCCCTTTTGACCGGTGGGAAGTGATACTACTTTGTAGTGCAGATTTGCATTGCCCGCTTGCTTGCTTGGCCAAAAAGGGCGTATGCATTTTCTCCTGAATATATTCAGGAGAAAACGCATACGCCCTTTTTGGCCAAGTGCGTCATTGTCGAAGTTGTGCCCCTCTTCCTGTGCTTTAAAGGCGATTCCAACGTACCTCTTGAAATCTGTTTACTGCTATTCTGCCTCGCTTTCAAGTCCGCCTCGCTGCCTTCCCTCAACAGATTTTTTGGAAGATAGTTGTCCTTTATTACTCTGCCAGTTTGTGAATTGCTGTGCCCCTGAGCTCCATTTTTCAACTCGTTTTTTATGAGCTGTACACAAGTCCAAAATTTTGGTTCAGGACCTATACTGGTTCCCGGTGGGTGGCTGAATCTGTGGTTAATTCTTCTTCCTGCCGGGAAATTAGAGTGACATGTGCCCGTCCAAATGCCTAACAGCTACTCTCTCATTGGTTCTCCCTCTTCCCTTCCATCCTCTGCCAAATTGGCAACCTGTGCGAACCAGGAGGTTAAAGGGGTTGTCTCTCCAAGTTGCGAGATAGATAGTAAAGCAGTTGGAAAGGCAAACCGGAGCACCAGGAGAGGGACTACTCGTTGAGTTTTAGAAACCTTTTGTATTCACAGTGTGTCCATTCTCTAGGTTTCCCGTACATGTTATAGCTGTAGTAATATTCCCTTCAACATGGAGAGTTGGGACCCATGGAATGTGGGCCATGCATTTTTGCTTTAAAGGGTCTGCATTTGCTCACGCAATCTCACCAATCCTCTCAGTCCCAGGTGTCCAGCCTTATGCCCAATCCAGCTGTCATTGTAGATAGGGTCATTCCAGGTTTCATCAGAGACCCTGAAGGAAATGTAAAGAATTTCCCTGTTTTTTGGTTTTGTTTTTGAAATTCCTTTTTATAGTGCGTTTGAGTTGATTCTCGCTGCCATGTTTATGCCAGTCTAGACACACTTGATTCCCTTACAGAGACATATCAGTACATAGGTTTTAAGATTCTTACTAGTCAGATCTATTCCTCTGCGAGAAATATGGGGTTTTGAGTCCCTTTCACTGAGGAAGGTGTAGGTCTTGTCTATTCCACAGTTGGTTTTAGAAATGGTACCTGTGCTTATATCAAACTCTGGTTTTTTGCATCACCCCACCTCTCCTTTCCCCTTAATCAGTCATAAGAGTGTTTTCTAAATGTGATACTCTGTTCTCTTTCCTAACTCAGTTCATGTGTAGCCATGTTTACAGGATCTTCATAAGTGATATCTTATGATAAGTTTCTTTTTCTGTGTGACTTATTTCACTTTGAATCATCGTACCTGAATCCACTCACTTTGCTGCTCCTGGTCTTATGACATTGATTTCATGGCTGAGGGATATTCCACCGTACATAAATACCACAGTTTTTTGAACCATTTTTATATTTCCTGGGATATTTAATGTGTACCCAAGTTGATGTTCTTGTAAGCAGTGCAGCCCTAAATTTGGGGGTGGCTCTGTCTTATTGATTTTCAGTTTTCCCAAGGTATATTCCATAGACTGGAAGTGCCCTTGGCTCTGTAGCTCTGTTGTTTACTTGTTTTAGGGAACGCAATGCACTCCTCCAGTTAGGCAGTTGGCAGTTTACATCCCGCCCATCAGCATAACAAGGCTCCCTCTTCTCCTGTGCCTGTCTTGCCTTTCTGGTTTTTACACATTTTGTGGATGTCCCTTTTGACCGGTGGGAAGTGATACTTCTTTGTAGTGCAGATTTGCATTGCCCGCTTGCTTGCTTGGCCAAAAAGGGCGTATGCGTTTTCTCCTGAATATATTCAGGAGAAAACGCATACGCCCTTTTTGGCCAAGTGCGTCATTGTCGAAGTTGTGCCCCTCTTCCTGTGCTTTAAAGGCGATTCCAACGTACCTCTTGAAATCTGTTTACTGCTATTCCGCCTCGCTTTCAAGTCCGCCTCGCTGCCTTCCCTCAACAGATTATTTGGACGATAGTTGTCCTTTATTACTCTGCCAGTTTGTGAATTGCTGTGCCCCTGAGCTCCATTTATCAACTCGTTTTTTGTGAGCTGTACACAAGTCCAAAATTTTGGTTCAGGACCTATACTGGTTCCCGGTGGGTGGCTGAGACTCTGGTTAATTCTTCTTCCTGCCGGGAAATTAGAGTGACATGTGCCCGTCCAAATGCCTAACAGCTACTGTCTCATTGGTTCTCCCTCTTCCCTTCCATCCTCTGCCAAATTGGCAACCTGTGCGAACCAGGAGGTTAAAGGGGTTGTCTCTCCAAGTTGCGAGATTGATAGTAAAGCAGTTGGAAAGGCAAACCGGAGCACCAGGAGAGGGACTACTCGTTGAGTTTTAGAAACCTTTTGTATTCACAGTGTGTCCATTCTCTAGGTTTCCCGTACATGTTATAGCTGTAGTAATATTCCCTTCATCATGGAGAGTTGGGACCCATGGAATGGGGGCCATGCATTTTTGCTTTAAGGGGTCTGCATTTGCTCACCCAATCTCACCAATCCTCTCACTCCCAGGTGTCCAGCCTTATGCCACATCCAGCTGTCATTGTAGATAGGGTCATTCAAGGTTTCATCAGAGACCCTGAAGGAAATGTAAAGAATTTCCCTGTTTTTTGGTTTTGTTTTTGAAATTCCTTTTTATAGTGTGTTTGAGCTGATTCTCGCTGCCATGTTTATGCCAGTCTAGACACACTTGATTCCCTTACAGAGACATATCAATACATAGGTTTTAAGATTCTTACTAGTCAGGTCTATTCCTCTGCGGGAAATATGGGGTGTTGAGTCCCTTTCACTGAGGAAGGTGTAGGTCTTGTCTATTCCACAGTTGGTTTTAGAAATGGTACCTGTGCTTATATCAAACTCTGGTTTTATGCATCACCCCACCTCTCCTTTCCCCTTAAGCAGGCATAGGAGTGTTTTCTAAATGTGAGACTCTGTTCTCTTTCCTAACTCAGTTCATGTGTAGCCATGTTTACAGGATCTTCATAAGTGATATCTTATGATAAGTTTCTTTTTCTGTGTGACTTATTTCACTTAGAATCATCGTACCTGAATCCACTCACTTTGCTGCTCCTGGTCTTATGACATTGATTTCATTGATGAGGGATATTCCATCGTACATAAATACCACAGTTTTTTGAACCATTTTTATATTTCCTGGGATATTTAAGGTGTACCCAAGTTGATGTTCTTGTAAGCAGTGCAGCCCTAAATTTGGGGGTGGCTCTGTCTTATTGATTTTCAGTTTTCCCAAGGTATATTCCCTAGACTGGAAGTGCCCTCGGCTCTGTAGCTGTGTTGTTTACTTGTTTTAGGGAACGCAATGCACTCCTCCAGTGAGGCAGTTGGCAATTTACATCCCGCCCATCAGCATAACAAGGCTCCCTGTACTCCAGGGCCTGTCTTGCCTTTCTGGTTTTTACATATTTGTGGATGTCCCTCTTGACCAGTGGGAAGTGATACTTCTTTGTAGTGCAGATTTGCATTGCCCGCTTGCTTGCTTGGCCAAAAAGGGCGTATGTGTTTTCTCGTGAATATATTCAGGAGAAAAAGCATACAAACTTTTTGGCCAAGTGCGTCATTGTCGAAGTTGTGCCCCTCTTCCTGTGCTTTAAAGGTGAATCCAACGTACCTCTTGAAATCTGTTTCCTACTATTTTGCCTCGCATTCAAGTCCGCCTCGCTGCCTTCCCTCAACAGATTTTTGGACGATAGTTGTTCTTTATTACTCTGCCAGTTTGTGAATTGCTGTGCTCCTGAGCTCAATTATTCAACTCGTTTTTTGTGAGCTGTACGCAAGTCCAAAATTTTGGTTCAGAACCTATACTGGTTCCCGGTGGGTGGCTGAGACTCTGGTTAATTCTTCTTCCTGCCGGGAAATTAGAGTGACATGTGCCCGTCCAAATGTCTAACAGCTACTGTCTCATTGGTTCTCCCTCTTCCCTTCCATCCTCTGCCAAATTGGCAACCTGTGTGAACCAGAAGTTTAAAGGGGCTGTCTCTCCTATTTGGGAGATTGATAGTAAAGCAGTTGGAAAGTCAAACCACAGCACCAGGAGAGGGAATACTCGTTGAGTTTTAGAAACCTTTTGTATTAACAGTGTGTCCATTCTGTAGGTTTCCCGTACATGTTATAGCTGTAGTAATATTCCCTTCAACATGGAGAGTTGGGACCCATGGAATGGGGGCAATGCATTTTGCTTTAAAGGATCAGCATTTGATCAACCAATCTCACCAATCCTCTCAGTCTCAAGTGTCCAGCCTTATGCCACATCCAGCTGTCATTGTAGATAGGGTCATTCCAGGTTTCATCAGAGACCCTGAAGGAATTGTAAAGAATTTCCCTGTTTTTTGGTTTTGTATTTGATATTCCTTTTTATAGTGGGTTTGAGCTGATTCTCGCTGCCATGTTTATGCCAGTCTACACACTTGATTCCCTTACGGAGACATATCAATACATAAGTTTTAGGATGTTACTTGTTAGATCTATTCCTCTGCGGGAAATATGGCGTTTTGAGTCCCTTTCACTGAGGAAGGTGTAAGTCTTGTCTATTCCACAGTTGGTTTTACAAACGGTACCTGTGCTTATATCAAACTCTGGTTTTATGCATCACCACACCTCTCCACCCCCCTTAAGCAGGCATAACAGTGTTTTCTAAATGTGAGACTCTGTTCTCTTTTTTAACTCATTTCATGTGTAGCCATGTTTACAGGATCTTCATAAGTGATATCTTATGATAAGTTTCTTTTTCTGTGTGACTTCACTTAGAATCATCGTACCTGAATCCACTCACTTTGCTGCTCCTGGTCTTATGACATTGATTTCATGGCTGAGTGATATTCCACCGTACATAAGTACCACAATTTTTTGAACCATATTTATATTTCCTGGGATATTTAAGGTGTACCCAAGTTGAGGTTCTTGTAAGAAGTGCAGCCCTAAATTTGGGGGTGGCTCTGTCTTATTGATCTTCAGTTTTCCGAAGGTATATTCCCTAGACTGGAAGAGCCCTTGGCTCTGTAGCTCTGTTGTTTACTTGTTTTAGGGAACGCAATGCACTCCTCCAGTGATGCAGTTGGCAATTTACATCCCGCCCATCAGCATAACAATGCTCCCTCTTCTCCAGGGCCTGTCTTGCCTTTCTGGTTTTTACACATTTTGTGGATGTCCCTTTTGACCGGTGGGAAGTGATACATCTTTGTAGTGCAGATTTGCATTGCCCGCTTGCTTGCTTGGCCAAAAAGGGCGTATGCGTTTTCTCCTGAATATATTCAGGAGAAAACGCATACGCCCTTTTTGGCCAAGTGCGTCATTGTCTAAGTTGTGCCCCTCTTCCTGTGCTTTAAAGGCGATACCAATGTACCTCTTGAAATCTGTTTCCTGCTATTCTGCCTCGCTTTCAAGTCCGCCTCATTGCCTTCCCTCAACCGATTTTCGGACCATTGTGGTCATTTATTACTCTGCCAGTTTGTGCATTGCTGTGCACCTGAGCTCCATTTTTCAACTTGTTTTTTGTGAGCTATACTCAAGTCCAAAATTTTGATTCAGGACGTGTACTGGTTCCCGGTGGGTGGCTGAGACTTTGGTTAATTCTTCTTCCTGCCGGGAAATTAGAGTGACATGTGCCCGTCCAAATGCCTAATAGCTACTCTCTCATTGGTTCTCCCTCTTCCCTTCCATCCTCTGCCAATTTGGCAACCTGTTCGAACCAGGAGTCTAAAGGGGCTGTCTCTCCATGTTGGGAGACTGATAGTAAAGCTGTTGGAAAGTCAAACCCGAGCACCAGGAGAGGGACTATTCGTTTAGTTTTATAAACGTTTTGTATTCACAGAGTGTCTATTCTCTAGGTATCCAGTACCTGTTATAGCTGTAGTAATATTCCCTTTAACCTGTAGAGTTGGGACCCATGGAATGGGGGCAATGCATTATTGCTTTAAAGGGTCTGCATTTGCTCACCCAATCTCACCAATCCTCTCAGCCCCAAGTGTCCAGCTTTATGCCACATCCAGCTGTCATTGTAGATAGGGTCATTCCAGGTTACATCAGAGACCCTGAAGGAATTGTAAAGTAGTTCCCTGTTTTTTGGTTTTGTATTTGAAATTCCTTTTTATAGTGTGTTTGAGCTGTTTCTCGGTGCCATGTTTATGCCAGTCTACACACATGATTTCCTTAAGGAGACATATCAATACATAAGTTTTATGATTGTTTCTAGTCAGATCTATTCCTCTGCAGGAAATATGGCGTTTTGAGTCCCTTTCACTGAGAAAGGTGTAAGTCTTGCCTATTCCACAGTTGGTTATTCAAACGGTACCTGTGCTTATATCAAACTCTGGTTTTATGCATCACCCCACCTCTCCTCCCCCCTTCAGCAGGCATAAGAGTGTTTTCTAAATGTGAGACTCTGTTCTCTTTCTTAACTCAGTTCATGTGTAGCCATGTTTACAGGATCTTCATAAGGGATATCTTAGGATAAGTTTCTTTTTCTGTGTGACTTATTTCACTTAGAATCATCGTACCTGAATCCACTCACTTTGCCGCTCCTGGTCTTATGACATTGATTTCATGGCTGAGGGATATTCCATCGTACATAAATACCACAGTTTTTTGAACCATTTTTATATTTCCTGCGATATTTAAGGTGTAACCAAGTTGAGGTTCTTGTAAGCACTGTAGCCCTAAATTTGGGGGTGGCTCTGTCTTATTGATTTTCAGTTTTCCCAAGGTATATTCCCTAGACTGGAAGTGCCCTTGGCTCTGTAGCTCTGTTGTTTACTTGTTTTAGGGAACGCAATGCACTCCTCCAGTGAGGCTGTTGGCAATTTACATCCTGCCCATCAGCATAACAAGGCTCCCTCTTCTCCAGGGCCTGTCTTGCCTTTCTGGTTTTTACACATTTTGTGGATGTCCCTTTTTACCGGTGGGAAGTGATTCTTCTTTGTAGTGCAGATTTGCATTGCCCGCTTGCTTGCTTGGCCAAAAAGGGCGTATACGTTTTCTCCTGAATATATTCAGGAGAAAAAGCATACGCCCTTTTTGGCCAAGTGCGTCATTGTCGAAGTTGTTCCCCTCTTCCTGTGCTTTAAAGGCGATTCCAACGTACCTCTTGAAATCTGTTTCCTGCTATTCTGTATCTCTTTCAAGTCCGCCTCGCTGCCTTCCCTCAACAGATTCTTTGGACGATAGTTGTCCTTTATTATTCTGCCAGTTTCTGAATTGCTGTGCCCCTGAGCTCCATTTTTCAACTCGTTTTTTGTGAGCTGTACGCAAGTCCAAAATTTTGGTTCAGGATCTATTCTGGTTCCCGGTGGGTGGCTGAGACTGTGGTTAATTCTTCTTCCTGCCGGGAAATTAGAGTGACATGTGCCCGTCCAAATGCCTAACAGCTACTCTCTCATTGGTTCTCCCTCTTCCCTTCCATTCTCTGCGAAATTGGCAACCTGTGCGAACCAGGATGTTAAAGCGGTTGTCTCTCCAAGTAGGTAGATTGATAGTAAAGCAGTTGGAAAGTCAAAGGGGAGCACCAGGAGAGGGACTACTCGTTGAGTTTTAGAAACCTTTTGTATTCAATGTGTGTCCATTCTCTAGGTTTCCCGTACATGTTATAGCTGTAGTAATATTCCCTTCAACATGGAGAGTTGGGACCCATGGAATGGGGGCCATGCATTTTTGCTTTAAAGGGTCTGCATTTGCTCACCCAATCTCACCAATCCTCTCAGTCCCAGGTGTCCAGCCTTATGCCACATCCAGCTGTCATTGTAGATAGGGTCATTCCAGGTTTCATAGAGGCCCTGAAGGAAATGTAAAGAATTTCCCTGTTTTTTGGTTTTGTTTTTGAAATTCTTTTTTATAGTGGTTTTGAGCTGATTCTCGCTGCCATGTTTATGCCAGTCTAGACACACTTGATTCCCTTACAGAGACATATCAATACATAGGTTTTAAGATTCTTACTAGTCAGATCTATTCCTCTGCGGGAAATATGGGGTTTTGAGTCCCTTTCACTGAGGAAGGTGTAGGTCTTGTCTATTCCAATGTTGGCTATAGAAATGGTACCTGTGCTTATGTCAAACTCTGGTTTTATGCATCACCCCACCTCTCCTTCCCCCTTAAGCAGGCATAAGAGTGTTTTCTAAATGTGAGACTCTGTTCTCTTTCCTAACTCAGTTCATGTGTAGCCATGTTTACAGGAACTTCATAAGTGATATCTTATGATAAGTTTCTTTTTCTGTGTGACTTATTTCACTTAGAATCATCGTACCTGAATCCACTCACTTTGCTGCTCCTGGTCTTATGATATTGATTTCATGGCTGACGGATATTCCGTCGTACATAAATACCACAATTTTTTGAATGATTTTTATATTTCCTGGGATATTTAAGGTGTATCCAAGTTGAGGTTCTTGTAAGCAGTGCAGCCCTAAATTTGGGGGTGGATCTGTCTTATTGATTTTCAGTTTTCCCAAGGTATATTCCCTAGACTGGAAGTGCCCTTGGCTCTGTAGCTCTGTTGTTTACTTGTTTTAGGGAACGCAATGCACTCCTCCAGTGAGGCAGTTGGCAATTTACATCCCGCCCATCAGCATAACAAGGCTCCCTCTTCTCCAGGGCCTGTCTTGCCTTTCTGTTTTTTACACATTTTGTGGATGTCCCTTTTGACCGGTGGGAAGTGATACTACTTTTTAGTGCAGATTTGCATTGCCCGCTTGCTTGCTTGGCCAAAAAGGGCGTATGCGTTTTCTCCTGAATATATTCAGGAGAAAACGCATACGCCCTTTTTGGCCAAGTGCGTCATTGTCGAAGTTGTGCCCCTCTTCCTGTGCTTTAAAGGCGATTCCAACGTACCTCTTGAAATCTGTTTACTGCTATTCTGCCTCGCTTTCAAGTCCGCCTCGCTGCCTTCCCTCAACAGATTATTTGGACGATAGTTGTCCTTTATTACTCTGCCAGTTTGTGAATTGCTGTGCCCCTGAGCTCCATTTATCAACTCGTTTTTTGTGAGCTGTACACAAGTCCAAAATTTTGGTTCAGGACCTATACTGGTTCCCGGTGGGTGGCTGAGACTCTGGTTAATTCTTCTTCCTGCCGGGAAATTAGAGTGACATGTGCCCGTCCAAATGCCTAACAGCTACTCTCTCATTGGTTCTCAATCTTCCCTTCCATCCTCTGCCAAATTGGCAACCTGTGCGAACCAGGAGGTTAAAGGGGTTGTCTCTCCAAGTTGCGAGATAGATAGTAAAGCAGTTGGAAAGGCAAACCGGAGCACCAGGAGAGGGACTACTCGTTGAGTTTTAGAAACCTTTTGTATTCACAGTGTGTCCATTCTCTAGGTTTCCCGTACATGTTATAGCTGTAGTAATATTCCCTTCAACATGGAGAGTTGGGACCCATGGAATGGGGGCCATGCATTTTTGCTTTAAAGGGTCTGCATTTGCTCACCCAATCTCACCAATCCTCTCACTCCCAGGTGTCCAGCCTTATGCCACATCCAGCCGTCATTGTAGATAGGGTCATTCAAGGTTTCATCAGAGACCCTGAAGGAAATGTAAAGAATTTCCCTGTTCTTTGGTTTAGTTTTTGAAATTCCTTTTTATAGTGTGTTTGAGCTGATTCTCGCTGCCATGTTTATGCCAGTCTAGACACACTTGATTCCCTTACAGAGACATATCAATACATAGGTTTTAAGATTCTTACTAGTCATGTCTATTCCTCTGCGGGAAATATGGGGTTTTGAGTCCCTTTCACTGAGGAAGGTGTAGGTGTTGTCTATTCCACAGTTGGTTTTAGAAATGGTACCTGTGCTTATATCAAACTCTGGTTTTATGCATCACCCCACCTCTCCTTTCCCCTTAAGCAGGCATAGGAGTGTTTTCTAAATGTGAGACTCTGTTCTCTTTCCTAACTCAGTTCATGTGTAGCCATGTTTACAGGATCTTCATAAGTGATATCTTATGTTAAGTTTCTTTTTCTGTGTGACTTATTTCAATTAGAATCATCGTACCTGCATCCACTCACTTTGCTGCTCCTGGTCTTATGACATTGATTTCATGGCTGAGGGATATTCCATCGTACATAAATACCACAGTTTTTTGAACCATTTTTATATTTCCTGGGATATTTAAGGTGTACCCAAGTTGAGGTTCTTGTAAGCAGTGCAGCCCTAAATTTGGTGGTGGCTCTGTCTTATTGATTTTCATTTTTCCCAAGGTATATTCCCTAGACTGGAAGTGCCCTTGGCTCTGTAGCTCTGTTGTTTACTTGTTTTAGGGAACGCAATGCACTCCTCCAGTGAGGCAGTTGGCAATTTACATACCGCCCATCAGCATAACAAGTCTCCCTCTTCTCCAGGGCCTGTCTTGTCTTTCTGTTTTTTACACATTTTGTGGATGTCCCTTTTGACCGGTGGGAAGTGATACTTCTTTGTAGTGCAGATTTGCATTGCACGCTTGCTTGCTTGGCCGAAAAGGGCGTATGCGTTTTCTCCTGAATATATTCAGGAGAAAATGCATACGCCCTTTTTGGCCAAGTGCGTCATTGTTGAAGTTGTGCCCCTCTTCTTGTGCTTTAAAGGCGATTCCAACGTACCTCTTGAAATCTGTTTCCTGCTATTCTGTCTCTCTTTCAAGTCCGCCTCGCTGCCTTCCCTCAACAGATTTTTTGGACGATAGTTGTCCTTTATTACTCTGCCAGTTTGTGAATTGCTGTGCCCCTGAGCTCCATTTTTCAACTCGCTTTTTGTGAGCTGTACGCAAGTCCAAAATTTTGGTTCAGGACCTATACTGGATCCTGGTGTGTGGCTGAGACTCTGGTTAATTCTTCTTCCTGCCGGGAAATTAGAGTGACATGTGCCCGTCCAAATGCCTAACAGCTACTCTCTAATTGGTTCTCCCTCTTTCCTTCAATCCTCTGCGAAATTGGCAACCTGTGCGAACCAGGTGGTTAAAGGGGTTGTCTCTCCAAGTTGGGAGATTGATAGTAAAGAAGTTGGAAAGTCAAACCGGAGCACCAGAAGAGGGATTACTCGTTGAGTTTTAGAAACCTTTTGTATTCACAGTGTGTCCATTCTCTAGGATTTCCGTACATGTTATAGCTGTAGTAATATTCCCTTCAACATGGAGAGTTGGGACCCATGGAATGGGGGCCATGAATTTTTGCTTTAAAGGGTCTGCATTTGCTCACGCAATCTCACCAATCCTCTCAGTCCCAGGTGTCCAGCGTTATGCCACATCCAGCTGTCATTGTAGATAGGGTCATTCCAGGTTTCCTCAGAGACCCTGAAGGAAATGTAAAGAATTTCCCTGTTTTTAGGTTTTGTTTTTGAAATTCCTTTTTATAGTGCGTTTGAGCTGATTCTCACTGCCATGTTTATGCCAGTCTAGACACAATTGTTTCCCTTACAGAGACATATCAATACATAGGTTTTAATTTTCTTACTAGTCAGATCTATTCCTCTGTGGGAAATATGGGGTTTTGAGTCCCTTTCACTGAGGAAGGTGTTGGTCTTGTCTATTCCACAGTTGTTTTTAGAAATGGTACCTGTGCTTATATCAAACTCTGGTTTTATGCATCACCCCACCTCTCCTTTCCCCTTAAGCAGGCATAAGAGTGTTTTCTAAATGTGAGACTCTGTTCTCTTTCCTAACTCAGTTCATGTGTAGCCATGTTTACAGGATCTTCATAAGTGATATCTTGTGATAAGTTTCTTTATCTGTGTGACATATTTCACTTAGAATCATCGTACCTGAATCCACTCACTTTGCTGCTCCTGGTCTTATGACATTGATTTCATGGTTGAGGGATATTCCATCGTACATAAATACCACAGTTTTTTGAACCATTTTTATATTTCCTGGGATATTTAAGGTGTACCCAAGTTGAGGTTCTTGTAAGCAGTGCAGCCCTAAATTTGGTGGTGGCTCTGTCTTATTGATTTTCATTTTTCCCAAGGTATATTCCCTAGACTGGAAGTGCCCTTGGCTCTGTAGCTCTGTTGTTTACTTGTTTTAGGGAACGCAATGCACTCCTCCAGTGAGGCAGTTGGCAATTTTCATCCCGCCCATCAGCATAACAAGGCTCCCTCTTCTCCAGGGCCTGTCTTGCCTTTCTGTTTTGAACACATTTTGGGGATGTCCCTTTTGACCGGTGGGAAGTGATACTACTTTGTAGTGCAGATTTGCATTGCCCGCTTGCTTGCTTGGCCAAAAAGGGCGTATGCATTTTCTCCTGAATATATTCAGGAGAAAACGCATACGCCCTTTTTGGCCAAGTGCGTCATTGTCGAAGTTGTGCCCCTCTTCCTGTGCTTTAAAGGCGATTCCAACGTACCTCTTGAAATCTGTTTACTGCTATTCTGCCTCGCTTTCAAGTCCGCCTCGCTGCCTTCCCTCAACAGATTTTTTGGAAGATAGTTGTCCTTTATTACTCTGCCAGTTTGTGAATTGCTGTGCCCCTGAGCTCCATTTTTCAACTCGTTTTTTGTGAGCTGTACACAAGTCCAAAATTTTGGTTCAGGACCTATACTGGTTCCCGGTGGGTGGCTGAATCTGTGGTTAATTCTTCTTTCTGCCGGGAAATTAGAGTGACATGTGCCCGTCCAAATGCCTAACAGCTACTCTCTCATTGGTTCTCCCTCTTCCCTTCCATCCTCTGCCAAATTGGCAACCTGTGCGAACCAGGAGGTTAAAGGGGTTGTCTCTCCAAGTTGCGAGATAGATAGTAAAGCAGTTGGAAAGGCAAACCGGAGCACCAGGAGAGGGACTACTCGTTGAGTTTTAGGAACCTTTTGTATTCACAGTGTGTCCATTCTCTAGGTTTCCCGTACATGTTATAGCTGTAGTAATATTCCCTTCAACATGGAGAGTTGGGACCCATGGAATGTGGGCCATGCATTTTTGCTTTAAAGGGTCTGCATTTGCTCACGCAATCTCACCAATCCTCTCAGTCCCAGGTGTCCAGCCTTATGCCCAATCCAGCTGTCATTGTAGATAGGGTCATTCCAGGTTTCATCAGAGACCCTGAAGGAAATGTAAAGAATTTCCCTGTTTTTTGGTTTTGTTTTTGAAATTCCTTTTTATAGTGCGTTTGAGTTGATTCTCGCTGCCATGTTTATGCCAGTCTAGACACACTTGATTCCCTTACAGAGACATATCAGTACATAGGTTTTAAGATTCTTACTAGTCAGATCTATTCCTCTGCGAGAAATATGGGGTTTTGAGTCCCTTTCACTGAGGAAGGTGTAGGTCTTGTCTATTCCACAGTTGGTTTTAGAAATGGTACCTGTGCTTATATCAAACTCTGGTTTTTTGCATCACCCCACCTCTCCTTTCCCCTTAATCAGTCATAAGAGTGTTTTCTAAATGTGATACTCTGTTCTCTTTCCTAACTCAGTTCATGTGTAGCCATGTTTACAGGATCTTCATAAGTGATATCTTATGATAAGTTTCTTTTTCTGTGTGACTTATTTCACTTTGAATCATCGTACCTGAATCCACTCACTTTGCTGCTCCTGGTCTTATGACATTGATTTCATGGCTGAGGGATATTCCACCGTACATAAATACCACAGTTTTTTGAACCATTTTTATATTTCCTGGGATATTTAATGTGTACCCAAGTTGATGTTCTTGTAAGCAGTGCAGCCCTAAATTTGGGGGTGGCTCTGTCTTATTGATTTTCAGTTTTCCCAAGGTATATTCCATAGACTGGAAGTGCCCTTGGCTCTGTAGCTCTGTTGTTTACTTGTTTTAGGGAACGCAATGCACTCCTCCAGTTAGGCAGTTGGCAATTTACATCCCGCACATCAGCATAACAAGGCTCCCTCTTCTCCTGTGCCTGTCTTGCCTTTCTGGTTTTTACACATTTTGTGGATGTCCCTTTTGACCGGTGGGAAGTGATACTTCTTTGTAGTGCAGATTTGCATTGCCCGCTTGCTTGCTTGGCCAAAAAGGGCGTATGCGTTTTCTCCTGAATATATTCAGGAGAAAACGCATACGCCCTTTTTGGCCAAGTGCGTCATTGTCGAAGTTGTGCCCCTCTTCCTGTGCTTTAAAGGCGATTCCAACGTACCTCTTGAAATCTGTTTACTGCTATTCCGCCTCGCTTTCAAGTCCGCCTCGCTGCCTTCCCTCAACAGATTATTTGGACGATAGTTGTCCTTTATTACTCTGCCAGTTTGTGAATTGCTGTGCCCCTGAGCTCCATTTATCAACTCGTTTTTTGTGAGTTGTACACAAGTCCAAAATTTTGGTTCAGGACCTATACTGGTTCCCGGTGGGTGGCTGAGACTCTGGTTAATTCTTCTTCCTGCCGGGAAATTAGAGTGACATGTGCCCGTCCAAATGCCTAACAGCTACTGTCTCATTGGTTCTCCCTCTTCCCTTCCATCCTCTGCCAAATTGGCAACCTGTGCGAACCAGGAGGTTAAAGGGGTTGTCTCTCCAAGTTGCGAGATTGATAGTAAAGCAGTTGGAAAGGCAAACCGGAGCACCAGGAGAGGGACTACTCGTTGAGTTTTAGAAACCTTTTGTATTCACAGTGTGTCCATTCTCTAGGTTTCCCGTACATGTTATAGCTGTAGTAATATTCCCTTCATCATGGAGAGTTGGGACCCATGGAATGGGGGCCATGCATTTTTGCTTTAAGGGGTCTGCATTTGCTCACCCAATCTCACCAATCCTCTCACTCCCAGGTGTCCAGCCTTATGCCACATCCAGCTGTCATTGTAGATAGGGTCATTCAAGGTTTCATCAGAGACCCTGAAGGAAATGTAAAGAATTTCCCTGTTTTTTGGTTTTGTTTTTGAAATTCCTTTTTATAGTGTGTTTGAGCTGATTCTCGCTGCCATGTTTATGCCAGTCTAGACACACTTGATTCCCTTACAGAGACATATCAATACATAGGTTTTAAGATTCTTACTAGTCAGGTCTATTCCTCTGCGGGAAATATGGGGTGTTGAGTCCCTTTCACTGAGGAAGGTGTAGGTCTTGTCTATTCCACAGTTGGTTTTAGAAATGGTACCTGTGCTTATATCAAACTCTGGTTTTATGCATCACCCCACCTCTCCTTTCCCCTTAAGCAGGCATAGGAGTGTTTTCTAAATGTGAGACTCTGTTCTCTTTCCTAACTCAGTTCATGTGTAGCCATGTTTACAGGATCTTCATAAGTGATATCTTATGATAAGTTTCTTTTTCTGTGTGACTTATTTCACTTAGAATCATCGTACCTGAATCCACTCACTTTGCTGCTCCTGGTCTTATGACATTGATTTCATTGATGAGGGATATTCCATCGTACATAAATACCACAGTTTTTTGAACCATTTTTATATTTCCTGGGATATTTAAGGTGTACCCAAGTTGATGTTCTTGTAAGCAGTGCAGCCCTAAATTTGGGGCTGGCTCTGTCTTATTGATTTTCAGTTTTCCCAAGGTATATTCCCTAGACTGGAAGTGCCCTCGGCTCTGTAGCTGTGTTGTTTACTTGTTTTAGGGAACGCAATGCACTCCTCCAGTGAGGCAGTTGGCAATTTACATCCCGCCCATCAGCATAACAAGGCTCCCTCTTCTCCAGGGCCTGTCTTGCCTTTCTGGTTTTTACACATTTTGTGGATGTCCCTTTTTACCGGTGGGAAGTGATTCTTCTTTGTAGTGCAGATTTGCATTGCCCGCTTGCTTGCTTGGCCAAAAAGGGCGTATACGTTTTCTCCTGAATATATTCAGGAGAAAAAGCATACGCCCTTTTTGGCCAAGTGCGTCATTGTCGAAGTTGTTCCCCTCTTCCTGTGCTTTAAAGGCGATTCCAACGTACCTCTTGAAATCTGTTTCCTGCTATTCTGTCTCTCTTTCAAGTCCGCCTCGCTGCCTTCCCTCAACAGATTCTTTGGACGATAGTTGTCCTTTATTATTCTGCCAGTTTCTGAATTGCTGTGCCCCTGAGCTCCATTTTTCAACTCGTTTTTTGTGAGCTGTACGCAAGTCCAAAATTTTGGTTCAGGATCTATTCTGGTTCCCGGTGGGTGGCTGAGACTGTGGTTAATTCTTCTTCCTGCCGGGAAATTAGAGTGACATGTGCCCGTCCAAATGCCTAACAGCTACTCTCTCATTGGTTCTCCCTCTTCCCTTCCATTCTCTGCGAAATTGGCAACCTGTGCGAACCAGGATGTTAAAGCGGTTGTCTCTCCAAGTAGGTAGATTGATAGTAAAGCAGTTGGAAAGTCAAAGGGGAGCACCAGGAGAGGGACTACTCGTTGAGTTTTAGAAACCTTTTGTATTCAATGTGTGTCCATTCTCTAGGTTTCCCGTACATGTTATAGCTGTAGTAATATTCCCTTCAACATGGAGAGTTGGGACCCATGGAATGGGGGCCATGCATTTTTGCTTTAAAGGGTCTGCATTTGCTCACCCAATCTCACCAATCCTCTCAGTCCCAGGTGTCCAGCCTTATGCCACATCCAGCTGTCATTGTAGATAGGGTCATTCCAGGTTTCATAGAGGCCCTGAAGGAAATGTAAAGAATTTCCCTGTTTTTTGGTTTTGTTTTTGAAATTCTTTTTTATAGTGGTTTTGAGCTGATTCTCGCTGCCATGTTTATGCCAGTCTAGACACACTTGATTCCCTTACAGAGACATATCAATACATAGGTTTTAAGATTCTTACTAGTCAGATCTATTCCTCTGCGGGAAATATGGGGTTTTGAGTCCCTTTCACTGAGGAAGGTGTAGGTCTTGTCTATTCCAATGTTGGCTATAGAAATGGTACCTGTGCTTATGTCAAACTCTGGTTTTATGCATCAGCCCACCTCTCCTTCCCCCTTAAGCAGGCATAAGAGTGTTTTCTAAATGTGAGACTCTGTTCTCTTTCCTAACTCAGTTCATGTGTAGCCATGTTTACAGGAACTTCATAAGTGATATCTTATGATAAGTTTCTTTTTCTGTGTGACTTATTTCACTTAGAATCATCGTACCTGAATCCACTCACTTTGCTGCTCCTGGTCTTATGATATTGATTTCATGGCTGACGGATATTCCGTCGTACATAAATACCACAATTTTTTGAATGATTTTTATATTTCCTGGGATATTTAAGGTGTATCCAAGTTGAGGTTCTTGTAAGCAGTGCAGCCCTAAATTTGGGGGTGGATCTGTCTTATTGATTTTCAGTTTTCCCAAGGTATATTCCCTAGACTGGAAGTGCCCTTGGCTCTGTAGCTCTGTTGTTTACTTGTTTTAGGGAACGCAATGCACTCCTCCAGTGAGGCAGTTGGCAATTTACATCCCGCCCATCAGCATAACAAGGCTCCCTCTTCTCCAGGGCCTGTCTTGCCTTTCTGTTTTTTACACATTTTGTGGATGTCCCTTTTGACCGGTGGGAAGTGATACTACTTTTTAGTGCAGATTTGCATTGCCCGCTTGCTTGCTTGGCCAAAAAGGGCGTATGCGTTTTCTCCTGAATATATTCAGGAGAAAACGCATACGCCCTTTTTGGCCAAGTGCGTCATTGTCGAAGTTGTGCCCCTCTTCCTGTGCTTTAAAGGCGATTCCAACGTACCTCTTGAAATCTGTTTACTGCTATTCTGCCTCGCTTTCAAGTCCGCCTCGCTGCCTTCCCTCAACAGATTATTTGGACGATAGTTGTCCTTTATTACTCTGCCAGTTTGTGAATTGCTGTGCCCCTGAGCTCCATTTATCAACTCGTTTTTTGTGAGCTGTACACAAGTCCAAAATTTTGGTTCAGGACCTATACTGGTTCCCGGTGGGTGGCTGAGACTCTGGTTAATTCTTCTTCCTGCCGGGAAATTAGAGTGACATGTGCCCGTCCAAATGCCTAACAGCTACTCTCTCATTGGTTCTCAATCTTCCCTTCCATCCTCTGCCAAATTGGCAACCTGTGCGAACCAGGAGGTTAAAGGGGTTGTCTCTCCAAGTTGCGAGATAGATAGTAAAGCAGTTGGAAAGGCAAACCGGAGCACCAGGAGAGGGACTACTCGTTGAGTTTTAGAAACCTTTTGTATTCAATGTGTGTCCATTCTCTAGGTTTCCCGTACATGTTATAGCTGTAGTAATATTCCCTTCAACATGGAGAGTTGGGACCCATGGAATGGGGGCCATGCATTTTTGCTTTAAAGGGTCTGCATTTGCTCACCCAATCTCACCAATCCTCTCACTCCCAGGTGTCCAGCCTTATGCCACATCCAGCCGTCATTGTAGATAGGGTCATTCAAGGTTTCATCAGAGACCCTGAAGGAAATGTAAAGAATTTCCCTGTTCTTTGGTTTAGTTTTTGAAATTCCTTTTTATAGTGTGTTTGAGCTGATTCTCGCTGCCATGTTTATGCCAGTCTAGACACACTTGATTCCCTTACAGAGACATATCAATACATAGGTTTTAAGATTCTTACTAGTCATGTCTATTCCTCTGCGGGAAATATGGGGTTTTGAGTCCCTTTCACTGAGGAAGGTGTAGGTCTTGTCTATTCCACAGTTGGTTTTAGAAATGGTACCTGTGCTTATATCAAACTCTGGTTTTATGCATCACCCCACCTCTCCTTTCCCCTTAAGCAGGCATAGGAGTGTTTTCTAAATGTGAGACTCTGTTCTCTTTCCTAACTCAGTTCATGTGTAGCCATGTTTACAGGATCTTCATAAGTGATATCTTATGTTAAGTTTCTTTTTCTGTGTGACTTATTTCAATTAGAATCATCGTACCTGCATCCACTCACTTTGCTGCTCCTGGTCTTATGACATTGATTTCATGGCTGAGGGATATTCCATCGTACATAAATACCACAGTTTTTTGAACCATTTTTATATTTCCTGGGATATTTAAGGTGTACCCAAGTTGAGGTTCTTGTAAGCAGTGCAGCCCTAAATTTGGTGGTGGCTCTGTCTTATTGATTTTCATTTTTCCCAAGGTATATTCCCTAGACTGGAAGTGCCCTTGGCTCTGTAGCTCTGTTGTTTACTTGTTTTAGGGAATGCAATGCACTCCTCCAGTGAGGCAGTTGGCAATTTACATACCGCCCATCAGCATAACAAGTCTCCCTCTTCTCCAGGGCCTGTCTTGTCTTTCTGTTTTTTACACATTTTGTGGATGTCCCTTTTGACCGGTGGGAAGTGATACTTCTTTGTAGTGCAGATTTGCATTGCACGCTTGCTTGCTTGGCCGAAAAGGGCGTATGCGTTTTCTCCTGAATATATTCAGGAGAAAATGCATACGCCCTTTTTGGCCAAGTGCGTCATTGTTGAAGTTGTGCCCCTCTTCTTGTGCTTTAAAGGCGATTCCAACGTACCTCTTGAAATCTGTTTCCTGCTATTCTGTCTCTCTTTCAAGTCCGCCTCGCTGCCTTCCCTCAACAGATTTTTTGGACGATAGTTGTCCTTTATTACTCTGCCAGTTTGTGAATTGCTGTGCCCCTGAGCTCCATTTTTCAACTCGCTTTTTGTGAGCTGTACGCAAGTCCAAAATTTTGGTTCAGGACCTATACTGGATCCTGGTGGGTGGCTGAGACTCTGGTTAATTCTTCTTCCTGCCGGGAAATTAGAGTGACATGTGCCCGTCCAAATGCCTAACAGCTACTCTCTAATTGGTTCTCCCTCTTTCCTTCAATCCTCTGCGAAATTGGCAACCTGTGCGAACCAGGTGGTTAAAGGGGTTGTCTCTCCAAGTTGGGAGATTGATAGTAAAGAAGTTGGAAAGTCAAACCGGAGCACCAGAAGAGGGATTACTCGTTGAGTTTTAGAAACCTTTTGTATTCACAGTGTGTCCATTCTCTAGGATTTCCGTACATGTTATAGCTGTAGTAATATTCCCTTCAACATGGAGAGTTGGGACCCATGGAATGGGGGCCATGAATTTTTGCTTTAAAGGGTCTGCATTTGCTCACGCAATCTCACCAATCCTCTCAGTCCCAGGTGTCCAGCGTTATGCCACATCCAGCTGTCATTGTAGATAGGGTCATTCCAGGTTTCCTCAGAGACCCTGAAGGAAATGTAAAGAATTTCCCTGTTTTTAGGTTTTGTTTTTGAAATTCCTTTTTATAGTGCGTTTGAGCTGATTCTCACTGCCATGTTTATGCCAGTCTAGACACAATTGATTCCCTTACAGAGACATATCAATACATAGGTTTTAATTTTCTTACTAGTCAGATCTATTCCTCTGTGGGAAATATGGGGTTTTGAGTCCCTTTCACTGAGGAAGGTGTTGGTCTTGTCTATTCCACAGTTGTTTTTAGAAATGGTACCTGTGCTTATATCAAACTCTGGTTTTATGCATCACCCCACCTCTCCTTTCCCCTTAAGCAGGCATAAGAGTGTTTTCTAAATGTGAGACTCTGTTCTCTTTCCTAACTCAGTTCATGTGTAGCCATGTTTACAGGATCTTCATAAGTGATATCTTGTGATAAGTTTCTTTATCTGTGTGACATATTTCACTTAGAATCATCGTACCTGAATCCACTCACTTTGCTGCTCCTGGTCTTATGACATTGATTTCATGGTTGAGGGATATTCCATCGTACATAAATACCACAGTTTTTTGAACCATTTTTATATTTCCTGGGATATTTAAGGTGTACCCAAGTTGAGGTTCTTGTAAGCAGTGCAGCCCTAAATTTGGTGGTGGCTCTGTCTTATTGATTTTCATTTTTCCCAAGGTATATTCCCTAGACTGGAAGTGCCCTTGGCTCTGTAGCTCTGTTGTTTACTTGTTTTAGGGAACGCAATGCACTCCTCCAGTGAGGCAGTTGGCAATTTTCATCCCGCCCATCAGCATAACAAGGCTCCCTCTTCTCCAGGGCCTGTCTTGCCTTTCTGTTTTGAACACATTTTGGGGATGTCCCTTTTGACCGGTGGGAAGTGATACTACTTTGTAGTGCAGATTTGCATTGCCCGCTTGCTTGCTTGGCCAAAAAGGGCGTATGCATTTTCTCCTGAATATATTCAGGAGAAAACGCATACGCCCTTTTTGGCCAAGTGCGTCATTGTCGAAGTTGTGCCCCTCTTCCTGTGCTTTAAAGGCGATTCCAACGTACCTCTTGAAATCTGTTTACTGCTATTCTGCCTCGCTTTCAAGTCCGCCTCGCTGCCTTCCCTCAACAGATTTTTTGGAAGATAGTTGTCCTTTATTACTCTGCCAGTTTGTGAATTGCTGTGCCCCTGAGCTCCATTTTTCAACTCGTTTTTTGTGAGCTGTACACAAGTCCAAAATTTTGGTTCAGGACCTATACTGGTTCCCGGTGGGTGGCTGAATCTGTGGTTAATTCTTCTTTCTGCCGGGAAATTAGAGTGACATGTGCCCGTCCAAATGCCTAACAGCTACTCTCTCATTGGTTCTCCCTCTTCCCTTCCATCCTCTGCCAAATTGGCAACCTGTGCGAACCAGGAGGTTAAAGGGGTTGTCTCTCCAAGTTGCGAGATAGATAGTAAAGCAGTTGGAAAGGCAAACCGGAGCACCAGGAGAGGGACTACTCGTTGAGTTTTAGGAACCTTTTGTATTCACAGTGTGTCCATTCTCTAGGTTTCCCGTACATGTTATAGCTGTAGTAATATTCCCTTCAACATGGAGAGTTGGGACCCATGGAATGTGGGCCATGCATTTTTGCTTTAAAGGGTCTGCATTTGCTCACGCAATCTCACCAATCCTCTCAGTCCCAGGTGTCCAGCCTTATGCCCAATCCAGCTGTCATTGTAGATAGGGTCATTCCAGGTTTCATCAGAGACCCTGAAGGAAATGTAAAGAATTTCCCTGTTTTTTGGTTTTGTTTTTGAAATTCCTTTTTATAGTGCGTTTGAGTTGATTCTCGCTGCCATGTTTATGCCAGTCTAGACACACTTGATTCCCTTACAGAGACATATCAGTACATAGGTTTTAAGATTCTTACTAGTCAGATCTATTCCTCTGCGAGAAATATGGGGTTTTGAGTCCCTTTCACTGAGGAAGGTGTAGGTCTTGTCTATTCCACAGTTGGTTTTAGAAATGGTACCTGTGCTTATATCAAACTCTGGTTTTTTGCATCACCCCACCTCTCCTTTCCCCTTAATCAGTCATAAGAGTGTTTTCTAAATGTGATACTCTGTTCTCTTTCCTAACTCAGTTCATGTGTAGCCATGTTTACAGGATCTTCATAAGTGATATCTTATGATAAGTTTCTTTTTCTGTGTGACTTATTTCACTTTGAATCATCGTACCTGAATCCACTCACTTTGCTGCTCCTGGTCTTATGACATTGATTTCATGGCTGAGGGATATTCCACCGTACATAAATACCACAGTTTTTTGAACCATTTTTATATTTCCTGGGATATTTAATGTGTACCCAAGTTGATGTTCTTGTAAGCAGTGCAGCCCTAAATTTGGGGGTGGCTCTGTCTTATTGATTTTCAGTTTTCCCAAGGTATATTCCATAGACTGGAAGTGCCCTTGGCTCTGTAGCTCTGTTGTTTACTTGTTTTAGGGAACGCAATGCACTCCTCCAGTTAGGCAGTTGGCAATTTACATCCCGCCCATCAGCATAACAAGGCTCCCTCTTCTCCTGTGCCTGTCTTGCCTTTCTGGTTTTTACACATTTTGTGGATGTCCCTTTTGACCGGTGGGAAGTGATACTTCTTTGTAGTGCAGATTTGCATTGCCCGCTTGCTTGCTTGGCCAAAAAGGGCGTATGCGTTTTCTCCTGAATATATTCAGGAGAAAACGCATACGCCCTTTTTGGCCAAGTGCGTCATTGTCGAAGTTGTGCCCCTCTTCCTGTGCTTTAAAGGCGATTCCAACGTACCTCTTGAAATCTGTTTACTGCTATTCCGCCTCGCTTTCAAGTCCGCCTCGCTGCCTTCCCTCAACAGATTATTTGGACGATAGTTGTCCTTTATTACTCTGCCAGTTTGTGAATTGCTGTGCCCCTGAGCTCCATTTATCAACTCGTTTTTTGTGAGTTGTACACAAGTCCAAAATTTTGGTTCAGGACCTATACTGGTTCCCGGTGGGTGGCTGAGACTCTGGTTAATTCTTCTTCCTGCCGGGAAATTAGAGTGACATGTGCCCGTCCAAATGCCTAACAGCTACTGTCTCATTGGTTCTCCCTCTTCCCTTCCATCCTCTGCCAAATTGGCAACCTGTGCGAACCAGGAGGTTAAAGGGGTTGTCTCTCCAAGTTGCGAGATTGATAGTAAAGCAGTTGGAAAGGCAAACCGGAGCACCAGGAGAGGGACTACTCGTTGAGTTTTAGAAACCTTTTGTATTCACAGTGTGTCCATTCTCTAGGTTTCCCGTACATGTTATAGCTGTAGTAATATTCCCTTCATCATGGAGAGTTGGGACCCATGGAATGGGGGCCATGCATTTTTGCTTTAAGGGGTCTGCATTTGCTCACCCAATCTCACCAATCCTCTCACTCCCAGGTGTCCAGCCTTATGCCACATCCAGCTGTCATTGTAGATAGGGTCATTCAAGGTTTCATCAGAGACCCTGAAGGAAATGTAAAGAATTTCCCTGTTTTTTGGTTTTGTTTTTGAAATTCCTTTTTATAGTGTGTTTGAGCTGATTCTCGCTGCCATGTTTATGCCAGTCTAGACACACTTGATTCCCTTACAGAGACATATCAATACATAGGTTTTAAGATTCTTACTAGTCAGGTCTATTCCTCTGCGGGAAATATGGGGTGTTGAGTCCCTTTCACTGAGGAAGGTGTAGGTCTTGTCTATTCCACAGTTGGTTTTAGAAATGGTACCTGTGCTTATATCAAACTCTGGTTTTATGCATCACCCCACCTCTCCTTTCCCCTTAAGCAGGCATAGGAGTGTTTTCTAAATGTGAGACTCTGTTCTCTTTCCTAACTCAGTTCATGTGTAGCCATGTTTACAGGATCTTCATAAGTGATATCTTATGATAAGTTTCTTTTTCTGTGTGACTTATTTCACTTAGAATCATCGTACCTGAATCCACTCACTTTGCTGCTCCTGGTCTTATGACATTGATTTCATTGATGAGGGATATTCCATCGTACATAAATACCACAGTTTTTTGAACCATTTTTATATTTCCTGGGATATTTAAGGTGTACCCAAGTTGATGTTCTTGTAAGCAGTGCAGCCCTAAATTTGGGGCTGGCTCTGTCTTATTGATTTTCAGTTTTCCCAAGGTATATTCCCTAGACTGGAAGTGCCCTCGGCTCTGTAGCTGTGTTGTTTACTTGTTTTAGGGAACGCAATGCACTCCTCCAGTGAGGCAGTTGGCAATTTACATCCCGCCCATCAGCATAACAAGGCTCCCTCTTCTCCAGGGCCTGTCTTGCCTTTCTGGTTTTTACACATTTTGTGGATGTCCCTTTTTACCGGTGGGAAGTGATTCTTCTTTGTAGTGCAGATTTGCATTGCCCGCTTGCTTGCTTGGCCAAAAAGGGCGTATACGTTTTCTCCTGAATATATTCAGGAGAAAAAGCATACGCCCTTTTTGGCCAAGTGCGTCATTGTCGAAGTTGTTCCCCTCTTCCTGTGCTTTAAAGGCGATTCCAACGTACCTCTTGAAATCTGTTTCCTGCTATTCTGTCTCTCTTTCAAGTCCGCCTCGCTGCCTTCCCTCAACAGATTCTTTGGACGATAGTTGTCCTTTATTATTCTGCCAGTTTCTGAATTGCTGTGCCCCTGAGCTCCATTTTTCAACTCGTTTTTTGTGAGCTGTACGCAAGTCCAAAATTTTGGTTCAGGATCTATTCTGGTTCCCGGTGGGTGGCTGAGACTGTGGTTAATTCTTCTTCCTGCCGGGAAATTAGAGTGACATGTGCCCGTCCAAATGCCTAACAGCTACTCTCTCATTGGTTCTCCCTCTTCCCTTCCATTCTCTGCGAAATTGGCAACCTGTGCGAACCAGGATGTTAAAGCGGTTGTCTCTCCAAGTAGGTAGATTGATAGTAAAGCAGTTGGAAAGTCAAAGGGGAGCACCAGGAGAGGGACTACTCGTTGAGTTTTAGAAACCTTTTGTATTCAATGTGTGTCCATTCTCTAGGTTTCCCGTACATGTTATAGCTGTAGTAATATTCCCTTCAACATGGAGAGTTGGGACCCATGGAATGGGGGCCATGCATTTTTGCTTTAAAGGGTCTGCATTTGCTCACCCAATCTCACCAATCCTCTCAGTCCCAGGTGTCCAGCCTTATGCCACATCCAGCTGTCATTGTAGATAGGGTCATTCCAGGTTTCATAGAGGCCCTGAAGGAAATGTAAAGAATTTCCCTGTTTTTTGGTTTTGTTTTTGAAATTCTTTTTTATAGTGGTTTTGAGCTGATTCTCGCTGCCATGTTTATGCCAGTCTAGACACACTTGATTCCCTTACAGAGACATATCAATACATAGGTTTTAAGATTCTTACTAGTCAGATCTATTCCTCTGCGGGAAATATGGGGTTTTGAGTCCCTTTCACTGAGGAAGGTGTAGGTCTTGTCTATTCCAATGTTGGCTATAGAAATGGTACCTGTGCTTATGTCAAACTCTGGTTTTATGCATCACCCCACCTCTCCTTCCCCCTTAAGCAGGCATAAGAGTGTTTTCTAAATGTGAGACTCTGTTCTCTTTCCTAACTCAGTTCATGTGTAGCCATGTTTACAGGAACTTCATAAGTGATATCTTATGATAAGTTTCTTTTTCTGTGTGACTTATTTCACTTAGAATCATCGTACCTGAATCCACTCACTTTGCTGCTCCTGGTCTTATGATATTGATTTCATGGCTGACGGATATTCCATCGTACATAAATACCACAATTTTTTGAATGATTTTTATATTTCCTGGGATATTTAAGGTGTATCCAAGTTGAGGTTCTTGTAAGCAGTGCAGCCCTAAATTTGGGGGTGGATCTGTCTTATTGATTTTCAGTTTTCCCAAGGTATATTCCCTAGACTGGAAGTGCCCTTGGCTCTGTAGCTCTGTTGTTTACTTGTTTTAGGGAACGCAATGCACTCCTCCAGTGAGGCAGTTGGCAATTTACATCCCGCCCATCAGCATAACAAGGCTCCCTCTTCTCCAGGGCCTGTCTTGCCTTTCTGTTTTTTACACATTTTGTGGATGTCCCTTTTGACCGGTGGGAAGTGATACTACTTTTTAGTGCAGATTTGCATTGCCCGCTTGCTTGCTTGGCCAAAAAGGGCGTATGCGTTTTCTCCTGAATATATTCAGGAGAAAACGCATACGCCCTTTTTGGCCAAGTGCGTCATTGTCGAAGTTGTGCCCCTCTTCCTGTGCTTTAAAGGCGATTCCAACGTACCTCTTGAAATCTGTTTACTGCTATTCTGCCTCGCTTTCAAGTCCGCCTCGCTGCCTTCCCTCAACAGATTATTTGGACGATAGTTGTCCTTTATTACTCTGCCAGTTTGTGAATTGCTGTGCCCCTGAGCTCCATTTATCAACTCGTTTTTTGTGAGCTGTACACAAGTCCAAAATTTTGGTTCAGGACCTATACTGGTTCCCGGTGGGTGGCTGAGACTCTGGTTAATTCTTCTTCCTGCCGGGAAATTAGAGTGACATGTGCCCGTCCAAATGCCTAACAGCTACTCTCTCATTGGTTCTCAATCTTCCCTTCCATCCTCTGCCAAATTGGCAACCTGTGCGAACCAGGAGGTTAAAGGGGTTGTCTCTCCAAGTTGCGAGATAGATAGTAAAGCAGTTGGAAAGGCAAACCGGAGCACCAGGAGAGGGACTACTCGTTGAGTTTTAGAAACCTTTTGTATTCACAGTGTGTCCATTCTCTAGGTTTCCCGTACATGTTATAGCTGTAGTAATATTCCCTTCAACATGGAGAGTTGGGACCCATGGAATGGGGGCCATGCATTTTTGCTTTAAAGGGTCTGCATTTGCTCACCCAATCTCACCAATCCTCTCACTCCCAGGTGTCCAGCCTTATGCCACATCCAGCCGTCATTGTAGATAGGGTCATTCAAGGTTTCATCAGAGACCCTGAAGGAAATGTAAAGAATTTCCCTGTTCTTTGGTTTAGTTTTTGAAATTCCTTTTTATAGTGTGTTTGAGCTGATTCTCGCTGCCATGTTTATGCCAGTCTAGACACACTTGATTCCCTTACAGAGACATATCAATACATAGGTTTTAAGATTCTTACTAGTCATGTCTATTCCTCTGCGGGAAATATGGGGTTTTGAGTCCCTTTCACTGAGGAAGGTGTAGGTGTTGTCTATTCCACAGTTGGTTTTAGAAATGGTACCTGTGCTTATATCAAACTCTGGTTTTATGCATCACCCCACCTCTCCTTTCCCCTTAAGCAGGCATAGGAGTGTTTTCTAAATGTGAGACTCTGTTCTCTTTCCTAACTCAGTTCATGTGTAGCCATGTTTACAGGATCTTCATAAGTGATATCTTATGTTAAGTTTCTTTTTCTGTGTGACTTATTTCAATTAGAATCATCGTACCTGCATCCACTCACTTTGCTGCTCCTGGTCTTATGACATTGATTTCATGGCTGAGGGATATTCCATCGTACATAAATACCACAGTTTTTTGAACCATTTTTATATTTCCTGGGATATTTAAGGTGTACCCAAGTTGAGGTTCTTGTAAGCAGTGCAGCCCTAAATTTGGTGGTGGCTCTGTCTTATTGATTTTCATTTTTCCCAAGGTATATTCCCTAGACTGGAAGTGCCCTTGGCTCTGTAGCTCTGTTGTTTACTTGTTTTAGGGAATGCAATGCACTCCTCCAGTGAGGCAGTTGGCAATTTACATACCGCCCATCAGCATAACAAGTCTCCCTCTTCTCCAGGGCCTGTCTTGTCTTTCTGTTTTTTACACATTTTGTGGATGTCCCTTTTGACCGGTGGGAAGTGATACTTCTTTGTAGTGCAGATTTGCATTGCACGCTTGCTTGCTTGGCCGAAAAGGGCGTATGCGTTTTCTCCTGAATATATTCAGGAGAAAATGCATACGCCCTTTTTGGCCAAGTGCGTCATTGTTGAAGTTGTGCCCCTCTTCTTGTGCTTTAAAGGCGATTCCAACGTACCTCTTGAAATCTGTTTCCTGCTATTCTGTCTCTCTTTCAAGTCCGCCTCGCTGCCTTCCCTCAACAGATTTTTTGGACGATAGTTGTCCTTTATTACTCTGCCAGTTTGTGAATTGCTGTGCCCCTGAGCTCCATTTTTCAACTCGCTTTTTGTGAGCTGTACGCAAGTCCAAAATTTTGGTTCAGGACCTATACTGGATCCTGGTGGGTGGCTGAGACTCTGGTTAATTCTTCTTCCTGCCGGGAAATTAGAGTGACATGTGCCCGTCCAAATGCCTAACAGCTACTCTCTAATTGGTTCTCCCTCTTTCCTTCAATCCTCTGCGAAATTGGCAACCTGTGCGAACCAGGTGGTTAAAGGGGTTGTCTCTCCAAGTTGGGAGATTGATAGTAAAGAAGTTGGAAAGTCAAACCGGAGCACCAGAAGAGGGATTACTCGTTGAGTTTTAGAAACCTTTTGTATTCACAGTGTGTCCATTCTCTAGGATTTCCGTACATGTTATAGCTGTAGTAATATTCCCTTCAACATGGAGAGTTGGGACCCATGGAATGGGGGCCATGAATTTTTGCTTTAAAGGGTCTGCATTTGCTCACGCAATCTCACCAATCCTCTCAGTCCCAGGTGTCCAGCGTTATGCCACATCCAGCTGTCATTGTAGATAGGGTCATTCCAGGTTTCCTCAGAGACCCTGAAGGAAATGTAAAGAATTTCCCTGTTTTTAGGTTTTGTTTTTGAAATTCCTTTTTATAGTGCGTTTGAGCTGATTCTCACTGCCATGTTTATGCCAGTCTAGACACAATTGATTCCCTTACAGAGACATATCAATACATAGGTTTTAATTTTCTTACTAGTCAGATCTATTCCTCTGTGGGAAATATGGGGTTTTGAGTCCCTTTCACTGAGGAAGGTGTTGGTCTTGTCTATTCCACAGTTGTTTTTAGAAATGGTACCTGTGCTTATATCAAACTCTGGTTTTATGCATCACCCCACCTCTCCTTTCCCCTTAAGCAGGCATAAGAGTGTTTTCTAAATGTGAGACTCTGTTCTCTTTCCTAACTCAGTTCATGTGTAGCCATGTTTACAGGATCTTCATAAGTGATATCTTGTGATAAGTTTCTTTATCTGTGTGACATATTTCACTTAGAATCATCGTACCTGAATCCACTCACTTTGCTGCTCCTGGTCTTATGACATTGATTTCATGGTTGAGGGATATTCCATCGTACATAAATACCACAGTTTTTTGAACCATTTTTATATTTCCTGGGATATTTAAGGTGTACCCAAGTTGAGGTTCTTGTAAGCAGTGCAGCCCTAAATTTGGTGGTGGCTCTGTCTTATTGATTTTCATTTTTCCCAAGGTATATTCCCTAGACTGGAAGTGCCCTTGGCTCTGTAGCTCTGTTGTTTACTTGTTTTAGGGAACGCAATGCACTCCTCCAGTGAGGCAGTTGGCAATTTTCATCCCGCCCATCAGCATAACAAGGCTCCCTCTTCTCCAGGGCCTGTCTTGCCTTTCTGTTTTGAACACATTTTGGGGATGTCCCTTTTGACCGGTGGGAAGTGATACTACTTTGTAGTGCAGATTTGCATTGCCCGCTTGCTTGCTTGGCCAAAAAGGGCGTATGCATTTTCTCCTGAATATATTCAGGAGAAAACGCATACGCCCTTTTTGGCCAAGTGCGTCATTGTCGAAGTTGTGCCCCTCTTCCTGTGCTTTAAAGGCGATTCCAACGTACCTCTTGAAATCTGTTTAATGCTATTCTGCCTCGCTTTCAAGTCCGCCTCGCTGCCTTCCCTCAACAGATTTTTTGGAAGATAGTTGTCCTTTATTACTCTGCCAGTTTGTGAATTGCTGTGCCCCTGAGCTCCATTTTTCAACTCGTTTTTTGTGAGCTGTACACAAGTCCAAAATTTTGGTTCAGGACCTATACTGGTTCCCGGTGGGTGGCTGAATCTGTGGTTAATTCTTCTTCCTGCCGGGAAATTAGAGTGACATGTGCCCGTCCAAATGCCTAACAGCTACTCTCTCATTGGTTCTCCCTCTTCCCTTCCATCCTCTGCCAAATTGGCAACCTGTGCGAACCAGGAGGTTAAAGGGGTTGTCTCTCCAAGTTGCGAGATAGATAGTAAAGCAGTTGGAAAGGCAAACCGGAGCACCAGGAGAGGGACTACTCGTTGAGTTTTAGAAACCTTTTGTATTCACAGTGTGTCCATTCTCTAGGTTTCCCGTACATGTTATAGCTGTAGTAATATTCCCTTCAACATGGAGAGTTGGGACCCATGGAATGTGGGCCATGCATTTTTGCTTTAAAGGGTCTGCATTTGCTCACGCAATCTCACCAATCCTCTCAGTCCCAGGTGTCCAGCCTTATGCCCAATCCAGCTGTCATTGTAGATAGGGTCATTCCAGGTTTCATCAGAGACCCTGAAGGAAATGTAAAGAATTTCCCTGTTTTTTGGTTTTGTTTTTGAAATTCCTTTTTATAGTGCGTTTGAGTTGATTCTCGCTGCCATGTTTATGCCAGTCTAGACACACTTGATTCCCTTACAGAGACATATCAGTACATAGGTTTTAAGATTCTTACTAGTCAGATCTATTCCTCTGCGAGAAATATGGGGTTTTGAGTCCCTTTCACTGAGGAAGGTGTAGGTCTTGTCTATTCCACAGTTGGTTTTAGAAATGGTACCTGTGCTTATATCAAACTCTGGTTTTTTGCATCACCCCACCTCTCCTTTCCCCTTAATCAGTCATAAGAGTGTTTTCTAAATGTGATACTCTGTTCTCTTTCCTAACTCAGTTCATGTGTAGCCATGTTTACAGGATCTTCATAAGTGATATCTTATGATAAGTTTCTTTTTCTGTGTGACTTATTTCACTTTGAATCATCGTACCTGAATCCACTCACTTTGCTGCTCCTGGTCTTATGACATTGATTTCATGGCTGAGGGATATTCCACCGTACATAAATACCACAGTTTTTTGAACCATTTTTATATTTCCTGGGATATTTAAGGTGTACCCAAGTTGATGTTCTTGTAAGCAGTGCAGCCCTAAATTTGGGGGTGGCTCTGTCTTATTGATTTTCAGTTTTCCCAAGGTATATTCCATAGACTGGAAGTGCCCTTGGCTCTGTAGCTCTGTTGTTTACTTGTTTTAGGGAACGCAATGCACTCCTCCAGTTAGGCAGTTGGCAATTTACATCCCGCCCATCAGCATAACAAGGCTCCCTCTTCTCCTGTGCCTGTCTTGCCTTTCTGGTTTTTACACATTTTGTGGATGTCCCTTTTGACCGGTGGGAAGTGATACTTCTTTGTAGTGCAGATTTGCATTGCCCGCTTGCTTGCTTGGCCAAAAAGGGCGTATGCGTTTTCTCCTGAATATATTCAGGAGAAAACGCATACGCCCTTTTTGGCCAAGTGCGTCATTGTCGAAGTTGTGCCCCTCTTCCTGTGCTTTAAAGGCGATTCCAACGTACCTCTTGAAATCTGTTTACTGCTATTCCGCCTCGCTTTCAAGTCCGCCTCGCTGCCTTCCCTCAACAGATTATTTGGACGATAGTTGTCCTTTATTACTCTGCCAGTTTGTGAATTGCTGTGCCCCTGAGCTCCATTTATCAACTCGTTTTTTGTGAGCTGTACACAAGTCCAAAATTTTGGTTCAGGACCTATACTGGTTCCCGGTGGGTGGCTGAGACTCTGGTTAATTCTTCTTCCTGCCGGGAAATTAGAGTGACATGTGCCCGTCCAAATGCCTAACAGCTACTGTCTCATTGGTTCTCCCTCTTCCCTTCCATCCTCTGCCAAATTGGCAACCTGTGCGAACCAGGAGGTTAAAGGGGTTGTCTCTCCAAGTTGCGAGATTGATAGTAAAGCAGTTGGAAAGGCAAACCGGAGCACCAGGAGAGGGACTACTCGTTGAGTTTTAGAAACCTTTTGTATTCACAGTGTGTCCATTCTCTAGGTTTCCCGTACATGTTATAGCTGTAGTAATATTCCCTTCATCATGGAGAGTTGGGACCCATGGAATGGGGGCCATGCATTTTTGCTTTAAGGGGTCTGCATTTGCTCACCCAATCTCACCAATCCTCTCACTCCCAGGTGTCCAGCCTTATGCCACATCCAGCTGTCATTGTAGATAGGGTCATTCAAGGTTTCATCAGAGACCCTGAAGGAAATGTAAAGAATTTCCCTGATTTTGGTTTTGTTTTTGAAATTCCTTTTTATAGTGTGTTTGAGCTGATTCTCGCTGCCATGTTTATGCCAGTCTAGACACACTTGATTCCCTTACAGAGACATATCAATACATAGGTTTTAAGATTCTTACTAGTCAGGTCTATTCCTCTGCGGGAAATATGGGGTGTTGAGTCCCTTTCACTGAGGAAGGTGTAGGTCTTGTCTATTCCACAGTTGGTTTTAGAAATGGTACCTGTGCTTATATCAAACTCTGGTTTTATGCATCACCCCACCTCTCCTTTCCCCTTAAGCAGGCATAGGAGTGTTTTCTAAATGTGAGACTCTGTTCTCTTTCCTAACTCAGTTCATGTGTAGCCATGTTTACAGGATCTTCATAAGTGATATCTTATGTTACGTTTCTTTTTCTGTGTGACTTATTTCACTTAGAATCATCGTACCTGCATCCACTCACTTTGCTGCTCCTGGTCTTATGACATTGATTTCATGGCTGAGGGATATTCCATCGTACATAAATACCACAATTTTATGAACCATTTTTATATTTCCTGGGATATTTAAGGTGTACCCAAGTTGAGGTTCTTGTGAGCAGTGCAGACCTAAATTTGGGGGTGGCTGTGTCTTACTGATTTTCAGGTTTCTCAAGGTATATTCCCTAGACTGGAAGTGCCCTTGGCTCTGTAGCTCTTTTGTTTACTTGTTTTAGGGAACACAATGCACTCCTCCAGTGAGGCAGTTGGCAAATTACATCCCGCCCATCAGCATAACAAGGCTCCCTGTTCTTGAGGGCCTGTCTTGCCTTCCTGGTTTTTTGAAAATTTTGTGGATGTCCCTTTTGACCGGTGGGAAGAGATACTTCCTTGTAGTGCTGATTTCTATTGCCCGCTTGCTTCCTTGCCCAAAAAGGACGTATGCGTTTTCTCCTGAATATATTCAGGAGAAAACGCATACGTACTTTTTGGCCAAGTGCATCATTGTCGAAGTTGTGCCCCTCTTCCTGTGCTTTACAGGCGATTCCATGTATCTCTTGAAATCTCTTTCCTGCTATTCTGCCTCGCTTTCGATTCCGCCTTGTTTCCTTTCCTCAACAGATTTTTGGACGATAGTTGTCCTTTATTACTCTGCAAGGTTGTGAAATGCTGTGCCCCTGAGCTCCATTTTTCAACTCGTTTTTTTTTAGCTTAACACAAGTCAAAAATTTTGGTTCAGGACCTATACGGTTTCCCGGTGGGTGGCTGAGACTTTGGTTAATTATTCTTCCTGCTGTGAAATTAGAGGGACATATGCCAGTCCAAAAGCCTAACAGCTACTCTCTCATTGGTTCTCCCTCTTCCCTTCCATCGTCTGCCAAATTGTCAACCTCTGCGAACCAGGAGGTTAAAGGGTCTGTCTCTCCAATTTGGGAGATTGATAGTAAAGCAGTTGGAAAGTCAAAGCGGAGCACCAGGAGAGGGACTATTCGTTGAGTTTTAGAAATCTTTCATATTCACAGTGTGTCCATTCTCTACGTTTCCCGTACATGTTATAACTGTAGTAATATTCCATTCAACCTGGAGAGTTGGGACCCATGGAAAGGGGGCCATGCATTATTGCTTTAAAGGGTCTGCATTTGCTCACACAGACTCACCAATCCTCTCAGTTCCAAGTGTCCAGCCTTATGCCACATCCAGCTGTCATTGTAGATAGGGTCATTCCAGGTTTCATCAGAGACCCTGAAGGAAATGTAAAGAATTTCCCTGTTTTTTGGTTTTGTTTACGAATTTCCTTTTTATAGTGGGTTTCAGCTGATTCTCGCTGCCATGTTCATGAGAGTCGAGACACAACTTGATTCCCTTATGGAGTCATATCAATACATAGGTGTTAAGAATCTTACTAGGCAGATATATTCCTCTGCAGGAAATATGGGGTTTTGAGTCCTTTTCACTGAGGAAGGTTTAGGTCTTTTCTATTGCATAGTTGGTTTTTGGAATGGTACCTGTGCTTATATCAAACTTTGGTGTTATGCATCACCCCATCTCTCCATCCCCCTTAAGCATGCATAAAAGTGATTTCTAAATGTGAGACTCTGTTCTCCTACCTAACTCAGTTCATGTGTAGCCATGTTCACAGGATCTACATCAGTGATATCTTATGAAAAGTTTCTTTTTCTGTGTGACTTATTTCACTTAGAATCATCGTACCTGAATCCACTCACTTTGCTGCTACTGCTCTAATGACATTTATTTCACGGCTGAGGGATATTCCATCGTACGTAAGTACCACAATTTTTTGAACCATTTTTATATTTCCTGGGATATTTAAGGTGTACCCAAGTTGAGGTTCTTGTAAGCAGTGCCACCCTAAATTTCGGGGTGGCTCTGTCTTATTGATTTTCAGCTTTCCCAAGGTATATTCCCTAGACTGGAAGTGCCCTTGGCTCTGTAGTTCTGTTGTTTACTTGTTTTAGGGAACACAATGCACTCCTCCTTTGAGTCACTTGGCAGTATATATCACGCTGATCAGAATAACAATGATCCCAGTTCTCCAGGGACTGTCTTGCCTTTCTTGTTTATACACATTTTGTGGATGTCCCTTTTGACCGGTGGGCAGTGATACTTCTTTGTAGTCCAGATTTGAATTGCCCACTTGCTTGCTTGGCCAAAAACGGCGTATGCGTTTTCTCCTGAATACATTCAGGAGAAAACGCATACGCCCTTTTTTGCCAAGTGCATCATTGTCGAAGTTGTGCCCCTCTTCCTGTGCTTTACAGGTGATTCCTACATACCTCTTGAAATCAGTTTCCTGCTATTCTGCTTTGCTTTCAAGTCCGCCTCGTTGCCTTCTCTCAACAGATTTTTGGATGATAGTTGTCCTTTTTACTCTGCTAGGTTGTGAATGGCTGTGCCCCTGACCTCCATTTGTCAATTCGTTATTTGTGGGCTGAAAGCAAGTACAAAATTTTGGTTCAGGACCTATACTGTTTCCCAGTGGGTGGCTGAGACTTTGGTTAATTATTCTTCCTGCCGGGAAATTAGATTGACATATGTCCATCCAAATGCCTAACATTTAATCTCTCATTGTTTCTCCCTCTTCCCTTCCATCCTCTGCCAAATTGGCAACCTGTGCGAATCAGGAGGTGAAAACGGCTGTCTCTCCAAGTTGGGAGATTGATAGTAAGGCAGTTGGAAAGTCAAACTGGAGCACCAGGAGAGGGACTATTCTTTGAGTTTTAGAAACCTTTCGTATTAATAGTGTGTCCATTCTCTAGGTTTCCTGTACATGTTATATCTATAGTAATATTCCCTTCAACCTGGAGCGTTGGGACCCATGGAATGGGGGCCATGCATTATTGCTTTAAAGGGTGTGCATTTGCTCACACAGTCTCACCCATGCTCGCAGTCCCAAGTGTCCAGCCTTATGCCACATCCACCTGTCATTGTAGATAGGGTCATTCCAGGTTTTGTCAGAGACCCTGAAGGAATTGCAAAGAATTTTCCTGTTTATTTGTTTTGTTTTTGAAATTCCTTTTTATAGTGGGTTTGAGCTGATTCTCACTGCCATGTTTATGCCAGTCTAGACACACCAGATTCCCTTAGGGAGAATTATCAATACATAGGTTTTAAAATTCTTACTAGGCAGATCTATTCCTCTGCGGGAAATATGGGGTTTTGAGTCCCTTTCACTGAGGAATGTGTACGTCTTATCTATTCCATAGTTGATTTTTTTTTTTTTTTTAAATTCAAAGATTTATTACTTTTTTAGAATAGCAGTACTATTCTTTTTTTTTATTTTTTTTATTTTATTTTTTTAATTAGTTTCTGCTTTATAACAAAGTGAATCAGTCATACATATACATCTGTTCCCACATCCCTTCCCTCATGCATCTCCCTCCCTCCCACCCTCCCCATCCCACCCCTCCAGGCGGTCACAAAGCACTGAGCTGATCTCCCTGTGCTCTGTGGCTGCTTCCCACTATCTATCTACCTTACGTTTGGTAGTGTATATATGTCCATGCCTCTCTTTCGCTTTGTCACAGCTTACCCTTCTCCCTCCCCATATCCTCAAGTCCATTCTCAAGTAGGTCTGTGTCTTTATTCCCGTTTTGCCCCTAGGTCCTTCATGACTTTTTTTTTTTTTTTTTAAATTCCGTATATATGTGTTAGCATACGGTATTTGTCTTTCTCTTTCTGACTTACTTCACTCTGTATGACAGACTCTAGGTCTATCCACCTCATTACAAATAGCTCAGTTTCGTTTCTTTTTATGGCTGAGTAATATTCCATTGTATATATGTGCCACATCTTCTTTATCCATTCATCCGATGATGGACACTTAGGTTGTTTCCAGCTCCGGGCTATTGTGAATAGAGCTGCAATGAACATTTTGGTACATGTCTCTTTTGGAATTATGGTTTTCTCAGGGTATATGCCTAGTAGTGGGATTGCTGGGTCATATGGTAGTTCTATTTTTAGTTTTTTAAGGAACCTCCATACTGTTCTCCATAGTGGCTGTACCAATTCACATTCCCACCAGCAGTGCAAGAGTGTTCCCTTTTTTCCACACCCTCTACAGCATTTATTGTTTCTAGATTTCTTGATGATGACCATTCTGACTGGTGTGAGATGATATCTCATTGTAGTTTTGATTTGCATTTCTCTAATGATTAATGATGTTGAGCATTCTTTCATGTGTTTGTTGGCAGTCTGTATATCTTCTTTGGAGAAATGCCTATTTAAGTCTTCTGCCCATTTTTGGATTGGGTTGTTTGTTTTTTTGCTATTGAGCTGCATGAGCTGTTTATAAATTTTGGAGATTAATCCTTTGTCAGTTGCTTCATTTGCAAATATTTTCTCCCATTCTGAGGGTTGTCTTTTGGTCTTGTTTATGGTTTCCTTTGCTGTGCAAAAGCTTTGAAGTTTCATTAGGTCCCATTTGTTTATCTTTGTTTTTATTTCCATTTCTCTAGGAGGTGGGTCCAAAAGGATCTTGCTGTGATTTATGTCATAGAGTGTTCTACCTATGTTTTCCTCTAAGAGTTTGATAGTTTCTGGCCTTACATTTAAGTCTTTAATCCATTTTGAGCTTATTTTTGTGTATGGTGTTAGGGAATGATCTAATCTCAAACTTTTACATGTCCCTGTCCAGTTTTCCCAGCACCACTTATTGAAGAGGCTGTCCTTTCTCCACTGTACATTCCTGCCTCCTTTATCAAAGATAAGTTGGCCATATGTGCGTGGGTTTATCTCTGGGCTTTCTATCCTGATCCACTGATCTATCTTTCTGTTTTTATGCCAGTACCAGACTGTCTTAATTACTGTAGCTTTGTAGTATAGTCTGAAGTCAGGGAGCCTGATTCCTCCAGCTCCGTTTTTCGTTCTCAAGATTGCTTTGGCTATTCGGGGTCTTTTGTTTTTCCAAACAAATTTTGAAATTTTTTGTTCTAGTTCTGTGAAAAATGCCAGTGGTAGTTTGATAGGGATTGCATTGAACCTGTAGATTGCTTTGGGTAGTAGAGTCATTTTCACAATATTGATTCTTCCAATCCAGGAGCATGGTATATCTCTCCATCTATTTGTATCATCTTTAATTTCTTTCATCAGTGTCTTATAATTTTCTGCATACAGGTCTTTTGTCTCCTTAGGTAGGTTTATTCCTAGATATTTTATTCTTTTTGTTGCAATGGTAAATGGGAGTGTTTTCTTGATTTCATTTTCAGATTTTTCATCATTAGTGTACAGGAATGCCAGAGATTTCTGTACATTAATTTTGTATCCTGCTACTTTACCAAATTCATTGATTAGTTCTAGTAGTTTTTCGGTAGCATCTTTAGGATTCTCTATGTATAGTATCATGTCATCTGCAAACAGTGACAGCTTTACTTCTTCTTTTCCAATTTGGATTCCTTTTATTTCCTTTTCTTCTCTGATTGCTGTGGCTAAAACTTCCAAAACTATGTTGAATAAGAGTGGTGAGAGTGGGCAGCCTTGTCTTGTTCCTGATCTTAGTGGAAATGGTTTCAGTTTTTCACCATTGAGGACAATGTTGGCTGTGGGTTTGTCATATATGGCCTTTATGATGTTGAGGAAAGTTCCCCTATGCCTACTTTCTGCAGGGTTTTTATCATAAATGGGTGTTGAATTTTGTCGAAAGCTTTCTCTGCATCTATTGAGATGATCATATGGTTTTTCTCCTTCAACTTGTTAATATGGTGTATCACATTGATTGATTTGCGTATATTGAAGAATCCTTGCATTCCTGGAATAAACCCCACTTGATCATGGTGTATGATCCTTTTAATGTGCTGTTGGATTCTGTTTGCTAGTATTTTGTTGAGGATTTTTGCATCTATGTTCATCAGTGATATTGGCCTGTAGTTTTCTTTCTTTGTGACATCCTTGCCTGGTTTTGGTATCAAGGTGATGGTGGCCTCGTAGAATGAGTTTGGGAGTGTTCCTTCCTCTGATATTGTTTGGAAGAGTTTGAGAAGGATGGGTGTTAGCTCTTCTCTAAATGTTTGATAGAATTCGCCTGTGAAGCCATCTGGTCCTGGGCTTTTGTTTGATGGAAGATTTTTAATCACAGTTTCAATTTCAGTGCTTGTGATTGGTCTGTTCATATTTTCTATTTCTTCCTGAGTCAGTCTTGGCAGGTTGTGCATTTCTAAGAATTTGTCCATCTCTTCCAGGTTGTCCATTTTATGGGCATAGAGTTGCTTGTAGTAATCTCTCATGATCTTTTGTATTTCTGCAGTGTCAGTTGTTACTTCTCCTTTTTCATTTCTAATTCTATTGATTTGAGTCTTCTCCCTTCTTTTCTTGATGAGTCTGGCTAATGGTTTATCAATTTTGTTTATCTTCTCAAAGAACCAGCTTTTAGTTTTATTGATCTTTGCTATCGTTTCCTTCATTTCTTTTTCATTTATTTCTGATCTGATTTTTATGATTTCTTTCCTTCTGCTAACTTTGGGGTGTTTTTGTTCTTCTTTCTCTAATTGCTTTAGGTGCAAGGTTAGGTTGTTTATTCGAGATGTTTCCTGTTTCTTAAGGTGGGATGGTATTGCTATAAACTTCCCTCTTAGAACTGCTTTTGCTGCATCCCATAGGTTTTGGGTCGTCGTGTCTCCATTGTCATTTGTTTCTAGGAATTTTTTAATTTCCTCTTTGATTTCTTCAGTGATCACTTCGTTATTAAGTAGTGTATTGTTTAGCCTCCATGTGTTTGTATTTTTTACAGCTCTTTTCCTGTAATTGATATCTAGTCTCATAGCATTGTGGTCGGAAAAGATACTTGATACAATTTCAATTTTCTTAAATTTACCAAGGCTTGATTTGTGACCCAAGATATGATCTATCCTGGAGAATGTTCCATGAGCACTTGAGAAAAATGTGTATTCTGTTGTTTTTGGATGGAATGTCCTATAAATATCAATTAAGTCCATCTTGTTTAATGTATCATTTAAAGCTTGTGTTTCCTTATTTATTTTCATTTTGGAAGATCTGTCCATTGGTGAAAGTGGGGTGTTAAAGTCCCCTACTATGATTGTGTTACTGTCGATTTCTCCTTTTATGGCTGTTAGTATTTGCCTTATGTATTGAGGTGCTCCTATGTTGGGTGCATAAATATTTACAATTGTTATATCTTCTTCTTGGATCGATCCCTTGATCATTATGTAGTGTCCTTCTTTGTCTCTTCTAGTAGTCTTTATTTTAAAGTCTATTTTGTCTGATATGAGAATTGCTACTCCAGCTTTCTTTTGGTTTCCATTTGCATGGAATATCTTTTTCCATCCCCTTACTTTCAGTCTGTATGCATCTCTAGGTCTGAAGTGGGTCTCTTGTAGACAGCATATATATGGGTCTTGTTTTTGTATCCATTCAGCCAATCTGTGTCTTTTGGTGGGAGCATTTAGTCCATTTACATTTAAGGTAATTATCGATATGTATGTTCCTATTCCCATTTTCTTAATTGTTTTGGGTTCGTTATTGTAGTTCTTTTCCTTCTGTTGTGTTTCTTGCCTAGAGAAGTTCCTTTAGCATTTGTTGTAAAGCTGGTTTGGTGGTGCTGAACTCTCTCAGCTTTTGCTTGTCTGTAAAGGTTTTAATTTCTCCATCAAATCTGAATGAGATCCTTGCTGGGTAGAGTAATCTTGGTTGCAGGTTTTTCTCCTTCATCACTTTAATTATGTCCTGCCACTCCCTTCTGGCTTGTAGAGTTTCTGCTGAGAGATCAGCTGTTATCCTGATGGGGATTCCCTTGTGTGTTATTTGTTGTTTTTGCCTTGCTGCTTTTAATATGATTTCTTTGTGTTTAATTTTTGACAGTTTGATTAATATGTGTCTTGGCGTATTTCTCCTTGGATTTATTCTGTATGGGACTCTCTGTGCCTCCTGGACTTGATTAACTATTTCCTTTCCCATATTAGGGAAGTTTTCAACTATAATCTCTTCAAATATTTTCTCAGTCCCTTTCTTTTTCTCTTCTTCTTCTGGAACCCCTATAATTCGAATGTTGGTGCGTTTAATGTTGTCCCAGAGGTCTCTGAGACTGTCCTCTGTTCTTTTCATTCTTTTTTCTTTATTTTGCTCTGCAGCAGTTATTTCCACTATTTTATCTTCCACCTCACTTATCCGTTCTTCTGCCTCAGTTATTCTGCTATTGATCCCATCTAGAGTATTTTTTATTTCATGTATTGTGTTTTTAATCGATGCTTGATTCATCTTTAGTTCTTCTAGGTCCTTGTTAACTGTTTCTTGCATTTTGTCTATTCTATTTCCAAGATTTTGGATCTGGGAAATAGAATCTTGGATCATCTTTACCATCATTATTCTGAATTCTTTTTCAGGTAGACTGCCTATTACCTCTTCATTTGTTAGGTCTGGTGGGTTTTTATCTTGTTCCTTCTCCTGCTGTGTGTTTTTCTGTCTTCTCATTTTGCTTATGTTACTGTGTTTGGGGTCTCCTTTTTGCAGGCTGCAGGTTCGTAGTTCCCGTTGTTTTTGGTGTCTGTCCCCAGTGGCTAAGGTTGGTTTAGTGGGTTGTGTAGGCTTCCTGGTGGAAGGTACTAGTGCCTGTGTTGTGATGGATGAAGCTGGATCTTGTCTTTCTGGTGGGCAGGTCCACGTCTGGTGGTGTGTTTTGGGGTGTCTGCAGACTTTTTATGATTTTAGGCCACCTCTCTGCTAATGGGTGGCGTTGTGTTCCTGTCTTGCTAGTTGTTTGGCATAGGGTGTCCAGCACTGTAGCTTGCTGGTCGTTGAGTGAAGCTGGGTGCTGGTGTTGAGATGGAGATCTCTGGAAGATTTTCGCCGCTTGATATTATGTGGAGCTGGGAGGTCTCTTGTGGACCAGTGTCCTGAAGTTGGCTCTCCCACCTCAGAGGCACAGCACTGACTCCTGGCTCCTCAATTTGGGATGATTTGTTGTCTATTCATGTATTCCACAGATGCAGGGTACATCAAGTTGATTGTGGAGCTTTAATCCGCTGCTTCTGAGGCTGCTGGGAGAGGTTTCCCTTTCTCTTCTTTGTTCTCACAGCTCCTGGGTCTCAGCTTTGGATTTGGCCCCGCCTCTGCGTGTAGGTCACCGGAGGGCGTCTGTTCTTCGCTCAGACAGGACAGGGTTAAAGGAGCAGCCTCTTCGGGGACTCTGGCTCACTCAGGCCGGGCGGGAGGGAGGGGCACGGAGTGCGGGACGAGCCTGCAGCGGCAGAGTTCGGCGTGACGTTGCACCAGCCCGAGGCGCGCTGTGCGTTCTCCCAGGGAAGCTGCCCCTGGATCCCGGGACCCCGGCAGTGGCGGGCTGCACAGGCTCCCGGAAGGGCGGTGTGGACAGTGACCTGCGCTCGCACACAGGCTTCTTGGCGGCGGCAGCAGCAGCCCCAGCGTCCCACGCCCGTCACTGGGCTCCGCGCTTTCAGTCGTGACTCGCGCCCGTCTGTGGAGCCCCTTTAAGCAGCGCTCTTAATCCCCTCTCCTCGCGCACCAGGAAACCAAGAGGGAAGAAAAAGTCTCTTGCCTCTTCGGCAGCTCCAGAGTTTTCCCTGACTCCCTGCCGGCTAGCTGTGGCACATTAGCCCCCTTCAGGCTGAGTTCTCGCCTCCAGCCCCAGTCCTTTCCCTGCGCTCTGACCGAAGCCCGAGCCTCAGCTTCCAGCGCCGCCCGCCCTGGCGGGCGAGCAGACAAGCCTCTCGGGCGGGTGAGTGCCGCTCGGCACCGATCCTCTGTGCGGGAATCTCTCCGCTTTGCCCTACCCAGGTATGTGGGGAGTTTCTTGCCTTTTGGGAGGTCTGGGGTCTTCTGCCAGCATTCAGTAGGTGTTCTGTAGGAGCTGTTCCACGTGTAGCTGTATTTCTGTTGTATCCGTGGGGAGGAAGGTGATCTCTGCGTCTTACTCTTCCGCCATCTTACCCGGAAACCATAGTTGATTTTTTGAACGGTACCTGTGCTTATATCAAACTCTGGTTTTATGCATCACCCCACCTCATTCCCCCTTAAGCAGGCATAAGAGTGTTTTCTAAATGTGAGACTCTGTTCTCTTTCCTAACTCAGTTCATGTGTAGCCATTTTTACAGGTTCTTCATAAGTGATATCTTATGATAAGTTTCTTTTTCTGTGTGACTTATTTCACTTAGAATCATCGTACGTGAATCCACTCACTTTGCTGCTCCTGGTCTTATGACATTTATTTCATGGCTGAGGGATATTCCATCGTACGTAAGTAGCACAATTTTTTGAACCATTTTTATATTTCCTGGGATATTTAAGGTGTACCCAAGTTGAGGTTCTAGTAAGCAGGGCAGCCCTGAATTCGGGTGTGGCTCTGCCATATTGATTTTCAGTTTTCCCAAGGTATTTTCCCTAGACTGGAAATGCCCTTGGCTGTGTAGCTCTGTTGTTTACTTGTTTTAGGGAACACAACGCACTCCTCCAGTGAGGCAGTTGGCAATTTACATCCCGCCCATCAGAATAACAAGGCTCACTGTTCTCCAGGGACTGTTTTGCTTTCTGGTGTTTACACATTTGTGGATGTCCGATTTGACCAGTGCTAAGTGATACTTCTTTGTAGTGCAGATTTGCATTGCCCGCTTGCTTGCTTTGCCAAAAAGGGCGTATGCGTTTTCTCCTGAATATATTCTGGAGAAAACACATACACCCTTTTTGGCCAAGTGCATCATTGTCGAAGTTGGGCCCCACTTCCTGTGCTTTAAAGGTGATTCCAACATACCTCTTGAAAACTGTTTCCTGCTATTCTGCCTTGCTTTCAAGTCTGCCTCGTTGTCTTCCCTCAAAAGATTTTTGGACGATAGTTTTCCATTATTACTCTGCCAGTTTGTGAATTGCTGTGCCCCTGAGCTCCATTTTTCAACTCGTTTTTTGTGAGCTGTACGCAAATGCAAAATTTTGGTTCAGCACCTATACTGGTTCCTGGTGGGTGGCTGAGACTTTGGTTAATTCTTCTTCCTGCCGGGAAATTAGAGTGGCATGTGCCCATCCAAATGCCTAACAGCTTCTCTCTCATTGGTTCTCCCTCTTCCCTTCCATCCTTTGCAAAATTGGCAACCTGTGCGAACCAGGAGGTTAAAGGAACTGTCACTCCAAGTTGAGAGATTGATAGTAAAGCAGTTGGAAAGTCAAACCGGAGCACCAGGAGAGGGACTACTCGTTGAGTTTTAGAAACCTTTTGTATTCACAGTGTGTCCATTCTCTAGGTTTCCCGTACATGTTATAGCTATAGTAATATTCCCTTCAACCTGGAGAGTTGGGACCCATGGAATGGGGGCCATGTATTTTTGCTTTAAAGGGTCTGCATTTGCTCACCGAATCCCACCAATCCTCTCAGTCCCAAGTGTCCAGCCTTATACCACATCCAGCTGTCATAGTAGATAGGGTCATTCCAGGTTTCATCAGAGACCCTGATGGAAATGAAAAGAATTTCCCTGTTTTTTGGTTTTGTTTGTGAAATTCATTTTTATAGTGGGTATGAGCTGATTCTCGCTGCCATGTTTATGCCAGTCTAGACACACATGATTCCCTTACAGAGACATATCAATACATAGGTTTTAAGATGCTTACTAGTCAGATCTCTTCCTCTGCGGGAAATATGGGGTTTTGAGTCCCTTTCATTGAGTAAGTTGTAGGTCTTGTCTATTCCACAGTTGGTTTTAGTAATGGTACCTGTACTTATATCAAACTCTGGTTTTATGCATCTCCCCACCTCTCCTTTCCCCTTAAGCAGGCATAAGAGTGTTTTCTAAATGTGAGACTCTGTTCTCTTTCCTAACTCAGTTCATGTGTAGCCATGTTTACAGGATCTTCATAAGTGATACCTTATGATAAGTTTCTTTTTCTGTGTGACTTATTTCACTTAGAATCATGGTACCTGAATCCACTCAATTTACTGCTCCTGGTCTTATGACATTGATTTCATGGCTGAGGGATATTCCATCGTACATAAATACCACAGTTTTTTGAACCATTTTTCTATTTCCTGGGATATTTAAGGTGTACCCACTTTGAGGTTCTTGTAAGCAGTGCAGCCCTAACTTTGGGGGTGGCTCTTTCTTATTGATTTTCAGTTTTCTCAAGGTATCTTCCCTAGACTGGAAGTGCCCTTGGCTCTGTAGCTCTGTTTTTTACTTGTTTTAGGGAACGCAATGCACTCCTCCAGTGAGGCAGTTGGCAATTTACATCCCGCCCATCAGAATAACAAGGCTCACTGTTCTCCAGGGACTGTCTTGCCTTTCTGGTGTTTACACATTTGTGGATGTCCGATTTGACCAGTGCTAAGTGATACTTCTTTGTAGTGCAGATTTGCATTGCCCGCTTGCTTGCTTGGCCAAAAATGGCGTATGCGTTTTCTCCTGAATATATTCAGGAGAAAACACATACACCCTTTTTGGCCAAGTTCATCATTGTCGAAGTTGGGCCCCATTTCCTTTGCTTTAAAGGCGATTCCAACATACCTCTTGAAAACTGTTTCCTGCTATTCTGCCTTGCTTTCAATTCTGCCTCGTTGTCTTCCCTCAACAGATTTTTGGACGATAGTTTTCCATTATTACTCTGCCAGTTTGTGAATTGCTGCGCCCCTGAGCTCCATTTTTCAACTCGTTTTTTGTGAGCTGTACGCAAATCCAAAATTTTGGTTCAGCACTTATACTGGTTCCTGGTGGGTGGCTGAGACTTTGGTTAATTCTTCTTCCTGCCGGGAAATTAGAGTGACATGTGTCCGTACAAATGCCTAACAGCTAATCTCTCATTGGTTCTCCCCCTTCCCTTCCATCCTCTGCCAATTTGGCAACCTGTGCGAACCAGGAGGTTAAAGGGACTGTCTCTCCAAGTTGAGAGATTGATAGTAAAGCAGTTGGAAAGTCAAACCCGAGCACCAGGAGAGGGACTATTCGTTGAGTTTTAGAAACCTTTTGTATTCACAGTGTGTCCATTCTCTTGGTTTCCCGTAAATGTTATAGCTGTAGTAATATTCCCTTCAACATGGAGCGTTGGGACCCATGGAATGGGGGCCATGCATTTTTGCTCTAAAGGGTCTGCATTTGCTCACCCAATGTCACCAATTCTCTCAGTCCCAAGTGTCCAGCCTTATGACACATCCAGCTGTCATTGTAGATAGGTTCATTCCAGGTTTCAACAGAGACCCTGAAGGAATTGGAAAGAATTTCACTGTTTTTTGATTTTGTTTTTGAAATTCCTTTTTATATTGGGTTTGAGCTGATTCTCGCTGCCATGTTTATGCCAGTCTAGACACACTTGATTCCCTTACAGAGACATATCAATACATAGGTTGTAAGATTCTTAGTAGTCAGATCTATTCCTCTGCGGGAAATATGGGGTTTTGAGTCCCTTTCACTGAGGAAGGTGTATGTCTTGTCTATTCCAAAGTTGGTTTTAGAAATGGTACCTGTGCTTATGTCAAACTCTGATTTTATGCATCACCCCACCTCTCCTTCCCCCTTAAGCAGGCATAAGAATGTTTTCTAAATGTGAGACTGTGTTCTCTTTCCTAACTCAGTTCATGTGTAGCCATGTTTACAGGATCTTCATAAGTGATATCTTATGATAAGTTTCTTTTTCTGTGTGACTTATTTCACTTAGAATCATCGTACCTGAATCCACTCACTTTGCTGCTCCTGGTCTTATGACATTGATTTCATGGCTGAGGGATATTCCATCGTACATAAATACTACAATTTTTTGAACCATTTTTATATATCCTGGGACAATTAAGTTGTAACCAAATTGAGTTTCTTGTAGGCAGTGCAGCCCTTAATTTGGGGGTGGCTCTGTCTTATTGATTTTCAGTTTTCCCAAGGTATATTCCCTAGACTGGAAGTGCCCTTGGCTCTGTAGCTCTGTTGTTTACTTGTTTTAGGGAATGCAATGCACTCATCCAGTGAGGCATTTGGCAGTTTACATCCCGCCCATCAGCAAAACAAGGCTCCCTGTTCTCCAGGTCCTGTCTTGCCTTTCTGGTTTTTACACATTTGTGGATGTCCCTTTTGACCGGTGGGAAGTGATACTTCTTTGTAGTGCAGATTTGCATTGCCTGCTTGCTTGCTTGGCCAAAAAGGGCGTATGCGTTTTCTCCTGAATATATTCAGGAAACAACGCATACGCCCATCTTGGCCTTGTGAGTCATTGTCGAAATTGTGCCCCTCTTCCTGTGCTTTAAAGGTGATTCCAACGTACCTCTTGAAATCTGTTTCTTGCTATTCTGCCTCGCTTTCAAGTCCGCCTCGTTGCCTTCCCTCAACAGATTTTTGGACGATAGTTGTCCTTTATTACTCTGCCAGTTTGTGAATTGCTGTGTCCCTGAGCTCCATTTTTCAACTCGTTTTTTTGTGAGCTGTACGCAAGTCCAAAATTTTGGTTCAGCACCTTTACTGGTTCCCGGTGTGTGGCTGAGATTCTGGTTAATTCTTCTTCCTGCCGGGAAATTAGAGTGGCATGTGCCCATCCAAATGCCTAACAGCTTCTCTCTCATTGGTTCTCCCTCTTCCCTTCCATCCTCTGCAAAATTGGCAACCTGTGCGAACCAGGAGCTTAAAGGGGCTGTCTCTCCAATTTGGGAGATTGATAGTAAAGCAGTTGGAAAGTCAAACCGGAGCACCAGGAGAGGGACTATTCGTTGAGTTTTAGAAACCTTTTTTATTCAGAGTGTGTCCATTCTCTAGGTTTCCCATACATGTTATAGCTATAGTAATATTCCCTTCAACCTGGAGAGTTGGGACCCATGGAATGGGGGCCATGTATTTTTGCTTTAAAGGGTCTGCATTTGCTCACCCAATCCCACCAATCCTCTCAGTCCCAAGCGTCCAGCCTTATACCACATCCAGCTGTCATTGTAGATAGGGTCATTCCAGGTTTCATCAGAGACCCTGAAGGAATTGGAAAGAATTTCACTGTTTTTTGATTTTGTTTTTGAAATTCCTTTTTATAGTGGGTTTGAGCTGATTCTCGCTGCCATGTTTATGCCAGTCTAGACACACTTGATTCCCTTACAGAGACATATCAATACATAGGTTGTAAGATTATTACTAGTCACATCTATTCCTCTGCGGGAAATATGGGTTTTTGAGTCCCTTTCACTGAGGAAGGTGTATGTCTTGTCTATTCCAAAGTTGGTTTTAGAAATGGTACCTGTGCTTATGTCAAACTCTGATTTTATGCATCACCCCACCTCTCCTTCCCCCTTAAGCAGGCATAAGAGTGTTTTCTAAATGTGAGACTGTGTTCTCTTTCCTAACTCAGTTCATGTGTAGCCATGTTTACAGGATCTTCATAAGTGATATCTTATGATAAGTTTCTTTTTCTGTGTGACTTATTTCACTTAGAATCATCGTACCTGAATCCAATCACTTTACTGCTCCTGGTCTTATGACATTGATTTCATGGCTGAGGGATATTCCATCGTACATAAGTACTACAATTTTTTGAACCATTTTTATATTTCCTGGGATATTTAAGGTGTACCCAAATTGAGTTTCTTGTAGGCAGTGCAGCCCTTAATTTGGGGGTGGCTCTGTCTTATTGATTTTCAGTTTTCCCAAGGTATATTCCCTAGACTCGAAGTGCCCTTGGCTCTGTAGCTCTGTTGTTTACTTGTTTTAGGGAATGAAATGCACTCATCCAGTGAGGCATTTGTCAATTTACATCCCGCCCATCAGCATAACAAGGCTCCCTGTTCTCCAGGTCCTGTCTTGCCTTTCTGGTTTTTACATATTTGTGGATATCCCTTTTGACCGGTGGGAAGTGATACTTCTTTGTAGTGCAGATTTGCATTGCCCGCTTGCTTGCTTGGCCAAAAAGGGCGTATGCGTTTTCTCCTGAATATATTCAGGGGAAAACGCATACACCCTTTTTGCCCCAGTGCATCATTGTTGAAGTTGTGCCCCTCTTCCTGTGCTTTACAGGCAATTCTTATGTACCTCTTGAAATCTGTTTCCTGCTTTTCTGCCTCTCATTCAAGGCGGCCTCGTTGCCTTCCCTCAACAGATTTTTGGACGATAGTTGTCCTTTATTACTCTGCCGGTTTGTGAATTGCTGTGCCCCTGAGCTCTATTTTTCAACTCGGTTTTTGCGAGCTGAACGCAAGTCCAAAATTTTGGTTCAGGAACTATACTGCTTCCCGGTGGGTGGCTGAGAATGTGGTTAATTCTTCTTTCTGCCGGGAAATTAGACTGACATGATCCCCACCAATTGCCTAACATCTACTCTCTCATTGGTTCTCCCTCTTCCCTTCCATCGTCTGCCAAATTGTCAACCTGTGCGAACCAGGAGGTTAAAGGGCCTGTCTCTCCAATTTGGGAGATTGATAGTAAAGCAGTTGGAAAGTCAAAGCTGAGCACCAGGAGAGGGACTATTCGTTGAGTTTTAGAAATCTTTCATATTCACAGTGTGTCCATTCTCTAGGTTTCCCGTACATGTTATAGCTGTAGTAATATTCCCTTCAACCTGGAGAGTTGGGACCCATGGAAAGTGGGCCATGCATTATTGCTTTAAAGGGTCTGCATTTGCTCACACAGAATCACCAATCCTCTCAGTTCCAAGTGTCCAGCCTTATGCCACATCCAGCTGTCATTGTAGTTAAGGTCATTCCAGGTTTCATCAGAGACCCTGAAGGAATTGTAAAGTATTTCCCTGTTTTTTGGTTTTGTTTACGAATTTCCTTTTTATAGTGGGTTTCAGCTGATTCTCGCTGACATGTTTATGACAGTCGAGACACAACTTGATTCCCTTATGGAGTCATATCAATACATAGGTGTTAAGAATCTTACTGGCAGATATATTCCTCTGCAGGAAATATGGGGTTTTGAGTCCCTTTCACTGAGGAAGGTGTAAGTCTTGTCTATTCCACAGTTGGTTTTACAAACGGTACCTGTGCTTATATCAAACTCTGGTTTAATGCATCACCCCACCTCTCCTTTCCCCTTAAGCAGGCATAAGATTGTTTTCTAAATGTGAGACTCTGTTCTCTTTCCTAACTCAGTTCATGTGTAGCCATGTTCACAGGATCTACATCAGTGATACCTTATGAAAAGTTTCTCTTTCTGTGTGACTTATTTCACTTAGAATCATCGTACCTGAATCCACTCACTTTGCTGCTACTGGTCTTATGACATTGATTTCATGGCTGAGGGATATTCCATCGTACGTAAGTACCACAATTTTTTGAACCAATTTTATATTTCCTGGGATATTTAAGGTGTACACAATTTGAGGTTCTTGTAAGCAGTGCAGTCCTAAATTTGGGGGTTTTTCTGTCTTTTTGATTTCCAGTTTGCCCAAGGTACATTCGCTAGACTGGAAGGGCACTTTGCTCTGTAGCTCTGTTGTTTACTTGTTTTAGGGAACACAATGCACTCCTCCTTTGAGTCACTTGGCAGTATATATCACGCTGATCAGAATAACAATGATCCCAGTTCTCCAGGGCCTGTCTTGCCTTTCTTGTTTTTACACATTTTTTGGATGTCCCTTTAGACCGGTGCGAAGTGATACTTCTTTGTAGTGCAGATTTGCATTGCCCTCTTGCTTGCTTGGCCAAAAAGTGCGCATGCATTTACACCACAATATATTCAGGAGAAAACGCATACGCACTTTTCAGCCAAGTGCATCATTGTCGAAGTTCTGCCCCTCTTCCTGTGCTTTACAGGCGAATCCTACGTACATCTTGAAATCAGTTTCCTGCTATTCTGCCTCGGTTTCAAGTCCGCCTCGTAACCTTCCCTCAACAGATTTTTGGACGATAGTTGTCCTTTATTACTCTGACAGTTTGTGAATTGCTGTGCCCCTGATCTCCTTATATCAACTCGTTCTTTTGTGAGCTGAACGCAAGTCCAAAATTTTGGTTCAGGACCTATACTGGTTCCCGGTGGGTGGCTGAGCCTTTGGTTAATTCTTCTTCATGCCGGGAAATTAGAGTGACATGTGCCCGTCCAAATGCCTAACAGCTACTCTCTCATAGTTTTTCCCTCTTCCCTTCCATCCTCTGCCAAATTGTCAACATGTGCGAACCAGGAGGTTAAAGGGTCTGTCTCTCCATGTTGGGAGATTGATAGTAAAGCAGTTGGAAAGGCAAACCGGAGCACCAGGAGAAGGACTATTCGTTGAGTTTTAGAAAACTTTCGTATTCACAGTGTGTCCATTCTCTAGGTTTCCATACATGTTATAGCTGTAGTAATATTCCTTTCAACCTGGAGAGTTGTGAACCATGGAATGGGGGCCATGAAGTATTGCTTTAAAGGGTCTGCATTTGCTCACACAAACTCACCAATCCTCTAAGTTCCAAGTGTCCAGCCTTATTCCACATCCAGCATTCATTGTATATAGGTTCATTTCAGGTTTCATCAGAGACCCTGAAGGAATTTTAAAGAATTTCCCTGTTTTTTTGTTTTGCGTTTGAAATTCATTTTTATATTGAGTTTGAACTTATTCTCGCTGACATCTTTACGCCAGTCTAGACACCCTTGATTCCATTATGGATACATATCAATACATAGGTTTTAGGATTCTTACTAGTCAGATATATTCCTCTTTGGGAAATATGGGGTTTTGAGTCCCTTTAAATGGAAGGTGTATGTCTTGTCTATTCCATATGTGGTTTTTGGAACGGTATCTGTGCTTATATCAAACTCTGGTTTTATGCATCACGCCACCTCTCCTTCCCCCTTAAGCAGGCATAACAGTGTTTTCTAAATGTGAGACTCTGTTCTCTTTCCTAACTCAGTTCATGTGTAGCCATGTTTACAGGATCTTCATAAGTTATATCTTATGATAAGTTTCTTTTTCTGTGTGACTTATTTCACTTAGAGTCATCGTACCTGAATCCACTCACTTTGCTGCTACTGGTCTTATGACATTGATTTCATGGCTGAGGGATATTCCATCAAACGTAAGTACCACAATTTTTTGAACCATTTTTATATTTCCTGGGATATTTAAGGTGTACCCAAGTTGAGGTTCTTGTAAGCAGTGCAGCCCTAAATTTGGGGGTGGCTCTGTCTTATTGATTTTCAGCATTCCCAAGGTATATTCCCTAGACTGGAAGTGCCCTTGGCTCTGTAGTTCTGTTGTTTACTTGTTTTAGGGAACACAATGCACTCTCAACTGAGTCAGTTGGCAGTTTACATCATGCTGATAGGAATAACAAGGCTCCCTGTTCTCAATGGCCTGTCTTGCCTTTCTGGTTTTTACACATTTTGTGGATGTCCTTTTTGACCAGTGGGAAGTGATACTTCTTTGTAGTGCAGATTTGAATTGCCCGCTTGCTTGCTTGGCCGAAAAGGGCGTATGAATTTTCTCCAGAATATATTCAGGAGAAAACACATACACCCTTTTTGGCCATGTGCATTATTGTCGAAATTGTGTCCCTCTTCCTGTACTTTAGAGGCGATTCCTATGTACCTCTTGAAATCAGTTTCCTGCTATTGTGCCTCGCTTTCAAGTGCGCCTTTTTGCCTTCCCGCAACAGATTTTTGGATGATAGTTGTCCTTTATTACTCTGCCAGTTTGTGAATTGCTGTGCCCCTGAGCTCCATTTATCAACTCATTATTTGTGAGGTGTACGCAAGTCCAAAATTTTGGTTGAGGACCTATACTGGTTCCCAGTGGGTGGCTGAGACTTTGGTTAATTCTTCTTCCTGCCGGGATATTAGAATAATATATGACCGTCCAAATGCCTAACAGCTACTCTCTCATTGGTTCTCCCTCTTCCCTTCCATCCTCTGCCTAATTGGCAACCTGTGTGAATCAGGATGTTAAAGGGGCTGTCTCTCCTAGTTGGTTGATTGATAGTAAGGCAGTTGGAAAGTCAAACAGGAGCACCAGGAGAGGGACTGTTCATTGAGTTTTAGAAACCTTTCGTATTAACAGTGTGTCCATTCTCTAGGTTTCCTGTACATGTTATATCTATAGTAATATTCCCTTCAACCTGGAGAGTTGGGACCCATGGAATGGGGGCCATGCATTATTGCTTTAAAGGGTGTGCATTTGCTCACACAGTCTCACCCATGCTCGCAGTCCCAAGTGTCCAGCCTTATGCCACATCCACCTGTCATTGTAGATAGGGTCATTCCAGGTTTTGTCAGAGACCCTGAAGGATTTGCAAAGAATTTCCCTGTTTATTTGTTTTGTTTTTGAAATTCCTTTTTATAGTGGATTTGAGCTGATTCTCGCTGCCATGTTTATGCCAGTCTAGACACACCAGATTCCCTTAGGGAGACATATCAATACATAGGTTTTAAAATTCTTACTAGGCAGATCTATTCCTCTGCGGGAAATATGGGGTTTTGAGTCCCTTTCACTGAGGAATGTGTACGTCTAATCTATTCAATAGTTTGTTTTTTGAACGGTACCTGTGCTTATATCAAACTCTGGTTTTATGCATCACCCCACCTCTCCTTCCCCCTTAAGCAGGCATAAGAGTGTTTTCTAAATATGAGACTCTGTTCTCTTTCCTAACTCAGTTCATGTGTAGCCATGTTTACAGGATCTTCATAAGTGATATCTTATGATAAGTTTCTTTTTCTGTGTGACTTATTTCACTTAGAATCATCGTACGTGAATCCACTCACTTTGCTGCTACTGGTCTTATGACATTGATTTCATGGCTGAGGGATAATCCATCGTGCGTAAGTAGCACAATTTTTTGAACCATTTTTATATTTCCTGGGATATTTAAGGTGTACCCAAGTTGAGGTTCTAGTAAGCAGTGCAGCCCTGAATGCGCGTGTGGCTCTGCCATATTGATTTTCAGTTTTCCCAAGGTATTTTCCCTAGACTGGAAATGCCCTTGGCTGTGTAGCTCTGTTGTTTACTTGTTTTAGAGAACACAATGCACTCCTCCAGTGAGGCAGTTGGCAATTTACATCCCGCCCATCAGAATAACAAGGCTCACTGTTCTCCAGGGACTGTCTTGCCTTTCTGGTGTTTACACATTTGTGGATGTCCGATTTGACCAGTGCTAAGTGATACTTCTTTGTAGTGCAGATTTGCAGTGCCCGCTTGCTTGCTTGGCCAAAAAGGGCGTATGCGTTTTCTCCTGAATATATTCAGGAGAAAACACATACACTCTTTTTGGCCAAGTGCATCATTGTCGAAGTTGGGCCCCACTCCCTGTGCTTTAAAGGCGATTCCAACATACCTCTTGAAAACTGTTTCCTGCTATTCTGCCTTGCTTTCAAGTCTGCCTCGTTGTCTTCCCTCAACAGATTTTTGGACGATAGTTTTCCATTATTACTCTGCCAGTTTGTGAATTGCTGTGCCCCTGAGCTCCATTTTTCAACTCATTTTTGTGAGCTGTACGCAAATCCAAAATTTTGGTTCAGCACCTATACTGGTTCCTGGTGGGTGGCTGAGACTTTGGTTAATTCTTCTTCCTGCCGGGAAATTAGAGTGACATGTGTCCGTACAAATGCCTAACAACTAATCTCTCATTGGTTCTCCCTCTTCCCTTCCATCCTCTGCCAATTTGGCAACCTGTGCGAACCAGGAGGTTAAAGGGACTGTCTCTCCAAGTTGAGAGATTCATAGTAAAGCAGTTGGAAAGTCAAACCGGAGCACCAGGAGAGGGACTATTCGTTGAGTTTTAGAAACCTTTTGTATTCACAGTGTGTCCATTCTCTAGGTTTCCCGTAAATGTTATAGCTATAGTAATATTCCCTTCAACATGGAGCGTTGGGACCCAAGGAACGGGGGCCATGCATTTTTGCTTTAAAGGGTCTGCATTTGCTCACCCAATGTCACCAATCCTCTCAGTCCCAAGTGTCCAGCCTTATGCCACATCCAACTGTCATTGTAGATAGGGTCATTCCAGGTTTCATCAGAGACCCTGAAGGAATTGGAAAGAATTTCACTGTTTTTTTATTTTGTTTTTGAAATTCCTTTTTATAGTGGGTTTGAGCTGATTCTCGCTGCCATGTTTATGCCAGTCTAGACACACTTGATTCCCTTACAGAGACATATCAATACATAGGTTGTAAGATTCTTAGTAGTCAGATCTATTCCTCTGCCCGAAATATGAGGTTTTGAGTCCCTTTCACTGAGGAAGGTGTATGTCTTGTCTATTCCAAAGTTGGTTTTAGAAATGGTACCTGTGCTTATGTCAAACTCTGATTTTATGCATCACCCCACCTCTCCTTCCCCCTTAAGCAGGCAAAGAGTGTTTTCTAAATGTGAGACTGTGTTCGCTTTCCTAACTCAGTTCATGTGTAGCCATGTTTACAGGATCTTCATAAGTGATATCTTATGATAAGTTTCTTTTTCTGTGTGACTTATTTCACTTAGAATCATCGTACCTGAATCCACTCACTTTGCTGCTCCTGGTCTTATGACATTGATTTCATGGCTGAGGGATATTCCATCGTACATAAGTACTACAATTTTTTGAATCATTTTTATATTTCCTGGGATATTTAAGGTGTAACCAAATTGAGTTTCTTGTAGGCAGTGCAGCCCTTAATTTGGGGGTGGCCCTGTCTTATTGATTTTCAGTTTTCCCAAGGTATATTCCCTAGACTGGAAGTGCCCTTGGCTCTGTAGCTCTGTTGTTTACTTGTTTTAGGGAACGCAATGCACTCATCCAGTGAGGCATTTGGCAATTTACATCCCGCCCATCAGCAAAACAAGGCTCCCTGTTCTCCAGGTCCTGTCTTGCCTTTCTGGTTTTTACACATTTGTGGATGTCCCTTTTGACCGGTGGGAAGTGATACTTCTTTGTAGTGCAGATTTGCATTGCCCGCTTGCTTGCTTGGCCAAAATGGGCGTATGCGTTTTCTCCTGAATATATTCAGGAGAAAACGCATACGCCCTTTTTGGCCAAGTGCGTCATTGTCGAAGTTGTGCCCCTCTTCCTGTGCTTTAAAGGCGATTCGAACATACCTCTTGAAATCTGTTTCCTGCTATTCTGCCTCGCTTTCAAGTCCGCCTCGTTGCCTTCCCTCAACAGATTTTCGGACGATAGTTGTCCTTTATTACTCTGCCAGTTTGTGAATTGCTGTGCCCCTGAGCTCCATTTTTCAACTCGTTTTTTGTGAGCTGTACGCAAGTCCAAAATTTTGGTTCAGGAAATTTACTTGTAACCGGTGGGTGGCTGAGGCTCTGGATAATTCTTCTTCCTGCTGGGAAATTAGAGTGAAATGTGCCCGTCCAAATGCCTAACAGCTACTCTCTCATTGGTTTTCCCTCTTCCCTTCCATCCTCTGCAAAATTGGCAACCTGTGCGAACCAGGAGCTTAAAGGGGCTGTCTCTCCAATTTGGGAGATTGATAGTAAAGCAGTTGGAAAGTCAAACCGGAGCACCAGGAGAGGGACTATTCGTTGAGTTTTAGAAACTTTTGTATTCACAGTGTGTCCATTCTCTAGGTTTCCCATACATGTTATAGCTGTAGTAATATTCCCTTCAACCTGGAGAGTTGGGACCCATGGAATGGGGGCCATGTATTTTTGCTTTAAAGGGTCTGCATTTGCTCACCCAATCCCACCAATCCTCTCAGTCCCAAGTGTCCAGGCTTATACCACATCCAGCTGTCATATTAGATAGGGTCATTCCAGGTTTCATCAGAGACCCTGATGGAAATGAAAAGAATTTCCCTGTTTTTTGGTTTTGTTTGTGAAATTCATTTTTATAGTGGGTATGAGCTGATTCTCGCTGCCATGTTTATGCCAGTCTAGAAACACATGATTCCCTTACAGAGACATATCAATACATAGGTTTTAAGATGCTTACTAGTCAGATCTATTCCTCTGCGGGAAATATGGGTTTTGAGTCCCTTTCACTGTGGAAGTTGTAGGTCTTGTCTATTCCACAGTTGGTTTTAGAAATGGTACCTGTACTTATATCAAACTCTGGTTTTATGCATCACCCCGCCTCTCCTTTCGCCTTAAGCAGGCATAAGAGAGTTTTCTAAATGTGAGACTCTGTTCTCTTTCCTAACTCAGTTCATGTGTAGCCATGTTTCCAGGATCTTCATAAGTGATATCATATGATAAGTTTCTTTTTCTGTGTGACTTATTTCACTTAGAATCATCGTACCTGAATCCACTCACTTTACTGCTCCTGGTCTTATGACATTGATTTCATGGCTGAGGGATATTCCATCGTACATAAATACCACAGTTTTTTGAACCATTTTTATATTTCCTGGGATATTTAAGGTGTACCCACTTTGAGGTTCTTGTAAGCAGTGCAGCCCTAACTTTGGGGGTGGCTCTTTCTTATTGATTTTCAGTTTTCCCAAGGTATCTTCCCTAGACTGGAAGTGCCCTTGGCTCTGTAGCTCTGTTTTTTACTTGTTTTAGGGAACGCAATGCACTCTTCCAGTGAGGCAGTTGGCAATTTACATCCCGCCCATCAGCATAACAAGGCTCCCTGTTCTCCAGGGCATGTCTTGCCTTTCTGGTTTTTACACATTTGTGGATGTCCCTTTTGACCGGTGGGAAGTGATACTTCTTTGTAGTGCAGATTTGCATTGCCCGCTTGCTTGCTTGGCCAAAATGGGCGTATGCGTTTTCTCCTGAATATATTCAGGAGAAAACGCATACGCCCTTTTTGGCCAAGTGCGTCATTGTCGAAGTTGTGCCCCTCTTCCTGTGCTTTAAAGGCGATTCGAACATACCTCTTGAAATCTGTTTCCTGCTATTCTGCCTCGCTTTCAAGTCCGCCTCGTTGCCTTCCCTCAACAGATTTTCGGACGATAGTTGTCCTTTATTACTCTGCCAGTTTGTGAATTGCTGTGCCCCTGAGCTCCATTTTTCAACTCGTTTTTTGTGAGCTGTACGCAAGTCCAAAATTTTGGTTCAGGAAATTTACTTGTAACCGGTGGGTGGCTGAGGCTCTGGATAATTCTTCTTCCTGCTGGGAAATTAGAGTGAAATGTGCCCGTCCAAATGCCTAACAGCTACTCTCTCATTGGTTTTCCCTCTTCCCTTCCATCCTCTGCAAAATTGGCAACCTGTGCGAACCAGGAGCTTAAAGGGGCTGTCTCTCCAATTTGGGAGATTGATAGTAAAGCAGTTGGAAAGTCAAACCGGAGCACCAGGAGAGGGACTATTCGTTGAGTTTTAGAAACCTTTTGTATTCACAGTGTGTCCATTCTCTAGGTTTCCCATACATGTTATAGCTGTAGTAATATTCCCTTCAACCTGGAGAGTTGGGACCCATGGAATGGGGGCCATGCATTTTTGCTTTAAAGGGTCTGCATTTGCTCACCCAATCTCACCAATCCTCTCAGTGCCAAGTGTCCAGCCTTATACCACATCCAGCTGTCATTGTAGATAGGGTCATTCCAGGTTTCATCAGAGACCCTGAAGGAAATGTAAAGAATTTCCCTGTTTTTTGGATTTGTTTGTGAAATTCATTTTTATAGTGGGTTTGAGCTGATTCTCGCTGTCATGTTTATGCCAGTCTAGACACCCATGATTCGCTTACAGAGACATATCAATACATAGGTTTTAAGATTCTTACTAGTCAGATCTATTCCTCTGCAGGAAATATGGGGTTTTGAGTCCGTTTCACTGAGGAAGGTGTAGGTCTTGACTATTCCACAGTTGGTTTTAGAAATGGTACCTGTGCTTATGTCAAACTCTGGTTTTATGCATCACCCCACCTCTCCTTTCCCCTTAAGCAGGCATAAGAGTGTTTTCTAAATGTGAGACTCTGTTCTCTTTCCTAACTCAGTTCATGTGTAGCCAGGTTTACAGGATCTTCATAAGTGATATCTTATGATAAGTTTCTTTTTCTGTGTGACTTATTTCACTTAGAATCATCGTACCTGAATCCACTCACTTTGCTGCTCCTGGTCTTATGACATTGATTTCATGGCTGAGGGATATTCCATCGTACATAAATACCACAGTTTTTTGAACCATTTTTATATTTCCTGGGATATTTAAGGTGTACCCACTTTGAGGTTCTTGTAAGCAGTGCAGCCCTAAATTTGGGGGTGGCTCTGTCTTTTTGATTATCAGTTTTCCCAAGGTATATTCCCTAGACTGGAAGTGCCCTTGGCTCTGTAGCTCTGTTGTTTACTTATTTTAGGGAACGCAATGCACTCATTCAGTGAGGCAGTTGGCAATTAACATCCCGCCCATCAGCATAACAAGGCTCCCTGTTCTCCAGGGCCTGTCTAGCCTTTCTGGTTTTTACACTTTTGTGGATGTCCCTTTTGACCGTTGGGAAGTGATACTTCTTTGTAGAGCAGATTTGCATTGCCCGCTTGCTTCCTTGCCAAAAAGGGCGTAAGTGTTTTCTCCTAAATATATTCAGGAGAAAATGCATACGCCCATTTTGGACTAGTGCGTCATTGTCGAAGTTGTGCCCCTCTTCCTGTGCTTTAAAGGCGATTCCAACGTACTTCTTGGAATCTGTTTCCTGCTATTCTGCCGCGCTTTGAAGTCCGCCTCGTTGCCTTCCCTCAACACATTTTTGGACGATAGTTGTCCTTTATTACTCTGCCAGTTTGTGAATTGCTGTGCCCCTGAGCTCCATTTTTCATCTCGTTTTTTTTGAGCTGTATGCAAGTCCAAAATTTTGGTTCAGTACCTTTACTGGTAACCGGTGGGTGGCTGAGACTCTGGTTAATTCTTCTTCCTGCCGGGAAATTAGAGTGACATGTGCCCGTCCAAATGCCTAACAGCTACTCTCTCATTGGTTCTCCCTCTTCCCTTCCATCCTCTGCCAAATTGGCAACCTATGCGAACCAGGAGGTTAAAGGGGCTGTCTCTCCAATTTGGGAGATTGAGAGTAATGCAGTTTGAAAGTCAAACCGGAGCAACAGGAGTGGGACTATTCGTTGAGTTTTAGAAACCTTTGTATTCACAGTGTGTCCATTCTCTAGGTTTCCCATACATGTTATAGCTGTAGTAATATTCACTTCAACCTGGAGAGTTGGGACCCATGGAATGGGGGCCATGTATTTTTGCTTTAAAGGGTCTGCATTTGCTCACCCAATCCCACCAATCCTCTCAGTCCCAAGTGTCCAGCCTTATACCACATCCAGCTGTCATAGTAGATAGGGTCATTCCAGGTTTCATCAGAGACCCTGAAGGAAATGAAAAGAATTTCCCTGTTTTTTGGTTTGTTTGTGAAATTCATTTTTATTGTGGGTATGAGCTGATTCTCGTTGCCATGTTTATGCCAGTCTAGACACACATGATTCCCTTAGAGAGACATATCAATACATAGGTTTTAAGATGCTTACTAGTCAGATCTATTCCTCTGCGGGAAATATGGGGTTTTGAGTCCCTTTCACTGAGGAAGTTGTAGGTCTTGTCTATTACACAGTTGGTTTTAGAAATGGTACCTGTACTTATATCAAACTCTGGTTTTATGCATCACCCCACCTCTCCTTTCCCCTTAAGCAGGCATAAGAGTGTGTTCTAAATGTGAGACTCTGTTCTCTTTCCTAACTCAGTTCATGTGTAGCCATGTTTCCAGGATCTTCATAAGTGATATCTTATGATAAGTTTCTTTTTCTGTGTGACTTATTTCACTTAGAATCATCGTACCTGAATCCACTCACTTTTCTGCTCCTGGTCTTATGACATTGATTTCATGGGTGAGCGATATTCCATCGTACATAAATACCACAGTTTTTTGAACCATTTTTATATTTCCTGGGATATTTAAGGTGTACCCACTTTGAGGTTCTTGTAAGCAGTGCAGCCCTAAATTTGGGGGTGGCTCTGTCTTTTTGATTATCAGTTTTCCCATGGTATATTCCCTAGACTGGAAGTGCCCTTGGCTCTGTAGCTCTGTTGTTTACTTGTTTTAGGGAACGCAATGCACTCCTCCAGTGAGGCAGTTGGCAATTTACATCCCGCACATCAGCATAACAAGGCTCCCTGTTCTCCAGGGCATGTCTTGCCTTTCTGGTTTTTACACATTTGTGGATGTCCCTTTTGACCGGTGGGAAATGATACTTCTTTGTAGTGCAGATTTGCATTGCCCGCTTGCTTGCTTGGCCAAAACGGGCGTATGCGTTTTCTCCTGAATATATTCAGGAGAAGACGCATACGCCCGTTTTGGCCAAGTGCGTCATTGTCGAAGTTGTGCCCCTCTTCCTGTGCTTTAAAGGCGATTCCAGCGTACCTCTTGAAATCTGTTTCCTGCTATTCTGGCTCGCATTCAAGTCCGCCTCGTTGCCTTCCCTCAACAGATTTTCAGACGATAGTTGTCATTTATTACTCTGCCAGTTTGTGAATTGCTGTGTCCCTGAGCTCCAATTTTCAACTCGTTTTTTGTGAGCTGTACACAAGTCCAAAATTTTGGTTCAGGAACTTTACTGGTAACCGGAGGGTGGCTGAGACTCTGGTTAATTCTTCTTCCTGCCGTGAAATTAGAGTGACATGTGCCCGTCCAAATGCCTAACAGCTACTCTCTCATTGGATCTCCCTCTTCCCTTCCGTCCTCTGCCAAATTGGCAACCTGTGCGAACCCAGAGCTTAAAGTGGCTGTCTCTCCAATTTGGGAGATTGATAGTAAAGCAGTTGGAAAGTCAAACCGGATCACCAGGAGAGGGACAACTCGTTGACTTTTAGAAACCTTTTGTATTCACAGTGTGTCCATTCTCTAGGTTTCCCGTACATGTTATAGCTGTAGTAGTATTCCGTTCAACATGGAGAGTTGGGACCCATGGAATGGGGGCCATGCATTTTTGCTTTAAAGGGTCTGCATTTGCTCACCCAATCTCACCAATCCTCTCAGTCCCAAGTGTCCAACCTTATACCACATTCAGCTGTCATTGTAGATAGGGTCATTCCAGGTTTCATCAGAGACCCTGAAGGAATTGTAAAGAATTTCCCTGTTTTTTGGGTTTGTTTTTGAAATTCCTTTTTATAGTGGGTTTGAGCTGATTCTCGCTGCCATGTTTATGCCAGTCTAGACACACTTGATTCCCTTACAGAGACATATCAATACATAGGTTTTAAGATTCTTACTAGTCAGATCTATTCCTCTGCGGGAAATATGGGGTTTTGAGTCCCTTTCACTGAGGAAGGTGTAGGTCTTGTCTATTCCACAGTTGGTTTAAGAAATGGTACATGTACTTATATCAAACTCTGGTTTTATGCATCACCCAACCTCTCCTTTCCCCTGATGCAGGCATAAGAGTGTTTTCTAAATGTGAGACTCTGTTCTCTTTCCTACCTCAGTTCATGTGTAGCCATGTTTACAGGACCTTCATAAATGATATCTTATGATAAGTTTCTTTTTCTGTGTGACTTATTTCACTTAGAATCATCGTACCTGAATCCACTCACTTTGCTGCTCCTGGTCCTATGACATTGATTTCATGGCTGAGGGATATTCCATCGTACATAAATACCACAGTGTTTTGAACCATTTTTATATTTCCTGGGATATTTAAGGTGTACCCACGTTGAGGTTCTTGTAAGCAGTGCAGCCCTAAATTTGAAGGTGGATCTGTCTTATTGATTTTCAGTTATCCCAAGGTATATTCCCTAGACTGGAAGTGCCCTTGGCTCTGTAGCTCTGTTGTTTTATTGTTTTAGGGAACGCAATGCACTCCTCCATTTAGGCTGTTGGCAATTTACATCTGGCCCATCACCATAACATGGCTCCCTGTTCTCCAGGGCTTGTCTTGCCTTTCTGGTTTTTACACATTTGTGGATATCCCTTTTGACCGGTGGGAAGTGATACTTCTTTGCAATGCAGATTTGCATTGCCCGCTTGCTTGCTTGGCCAAAAAGGGTGTACGCGTTTTCTCCTGAATATATTCAGGAGAAAACGCATACGCCCTTTTTGGCCAAGTGCGTCATTGTCGAAGTTGTGCCCCTCTTCCTGTGCTTTAAAGGCGATTCCAACGTACCTCTTGAAATCTGTTTCCTGCTGTTCTGCCTCGCTTTCAAGTCCACTCGTTGCCTTCCCTCAACAGATTTTAGGACGATAGATGTCCTTTATTACTCTGCCTGTTTGTGAATTGCTGTGCCCCTGAGCTCCATTTTTCAACTCATATTTTGTGAGCTGTACGCAAGTCCAAAATTTTGGTTCAGGAACTCTACTGGTTCCCGGTGGATGGCTGAGACTTTGGTTAATTCTTCTTCCTGCCGGGTAATAAGAGTGACATGTGCCCGTCCAAATGCGTAACAGCAAGTCTCTCATTGGTTCTCCCTCTTCCCTTCCATCCTCTGCCAAATTGGCAACCTGTGCGAACCAGGAGCTTAAAGGGGCTGTCTCTCCAAGTTGGAAGATTGATAGTAAAGCAGTTGGAAAGTCAAACCAGAGCACCAGGAGAGGGACTACTCGTTGAGTGTTACAAACCATTTGTATTCGCAGTGTGTCCATTCTCTAGGTTTCCCGTACATGTTATAGCTGTAGTAATATTCCCTTCAACCTCGAGAGTTGGGACCCATGGAATGGGGGCCATGCATTTTTGCTTTAAAGGGTCTGCATTTGCTCATCCAATCTCACCAATCCTCTCAGTCCCAAGTGTCCAGCCTTATGCCACATCCAGCTGTCATTGTAGATAGGGTCATTCCAGGTTTCATCAGAGACCCTGAAGGAATTGTAAAGAATTTCCCTGTTTTTTGTTTTGTTTTTGAAATTCCTTTTTATAGTGGGTTTGAGATGATTCTCGCTGCCATGTTTATGCCAGTCTAGACACACTTGATTCCCTTACGGAGACATATCAATACATAGGTTTTAAGATTTTTACTAGTCAGGTCTATTCCTCTGCGGGAAATATGGGGTTTTGAGTCCCTTTCACTGAGGAAGGTGTAGGTCTTGTCTATTCCAAAGTTGGTTTTAGAAACGGTACCTGTGCTTATATCAAACTCTGGTTTTATGCATCACCCCACATCTCCTTCCACCATAAGCAGGCATAAGAGTGTTTTCTAAATGTGAGACTCTGTTCTCTTTCCTAACTCAGTTTATGTGTAGCCATGTTTAGAGGATCATCATAAGTCATATCTTATGATAAGTTTCTTTTTCTGTGTGACTTATTTCACTTAGATTCATCGTTGCTGAATCCACTCACTTTGCTGCTCCTGGTCTTATGACATTGATTTCTTGGCTGAGGGATATTTCATCGTACATGGGTACCACAATTTTTTGAACCATTTTTATATTTCCTGGGATATTTAAGGTGTACCCAAGTTGAGGTTCTTGTAAGCAGTGCAGCCCTATGTTGGGGTTTTTCTGTCTTATTGATTTTCAGTTTTCCCAAGTTATATTCCCTAGACTGGAAGTGCCCTTGGCTCTGTAGCTCTGTTGTTTACTTTTTTAGGGAACGCAATGCACTCCTCCAGTGAGGCACTTGGCAATTTACATCCCGCCCATCAGCATAATATGGCTCCCTGTTCTCCAGGGCCTGAGTTGCCTTTCTATTTTTTACACATTTTGTGGATGTCCCTTTTGACCGGTGGGAAGTGATACTTCTTTGTAGTGCAGATTTGCATTGCCCGCTTGTATGCTTGGCCAAAAAGGGCGTATGCGTTTTCTCCTGAATATGTTCAGGAGAAAACGCATACGCCCCTTTTGGCCAAGTGCGTCATTGTTGAAGTTGTGCCCCTCTTCCTGTGCTTTAAAAGCGATTCCACCGTACCTCTTGAAATCTGTTTCCTGCTATTCTGCCTCGCTTTCAAGTCCGCCTTGTTGCCTTCCGTCAACAGATTTTTGGACGATAGTTGTCCTTTATTACTCTGCCAGTTTGTGAATTGCTGTGCCCCTGAGCTCCATTTTTCAACTCGTATTTTGTGAGCTGTACGCAAGTCCAAAATTTTGGTTCAGGACCTATACTGGTTCCCGGTGGGTGGCTGAGACTCTGGTTAATTCTTCTTCCTGCCGGGAAACTAGAGTGACATGTGCCCGTCCAAATGCCTAACAGCTACTCTCTCATTGGTTCTCCCTCTTCCCTTCCATCCTCTGCCAAACTGGAAACCTGTGCGAACCAGGAGGTTAAAGGGGTTGTCTCTCCAAGTTGGGAGATTGATAGTAAAGCAGTTGGAAAGTCAAAGTGGAGCACCAGGAGAGGGACTACTCGTTGAGTTTTAGAAACCTTTTGTATTCACAGTGTTTCCATTCTGTAGGTTTCCCGTACATGTTATAGATATAGTAATATTCCCTTCAACATGGAGATTTGGGACCCATGGAATGGGGGCCATGCATTTTTGCTTTAAAGGGTCTGCATTTGCTCACCCAATCTCACCAATCCTCTCTGTCCCAAGTGTCCAGCCTTATGCCACATCCAGCTGTCATTGTAGATAGGGTCATTCCAGGTTTCATCAGAGACCCTGAAGGAATTGTAAAGAATTTCCCGGTTTTTTGATTTTGTTTTTGAAATTCCTTTTTATAGTGGCTTTGAGCTGATTCTCGCTGCCATGCTTATGCCAGTCTAGACAAACTTGATTCCCTAACGGAGACATATCAATACATAGGTTTTAAGATTCTTACTAGTCAGATCTATTCCTCTGCGGGAAATATGGGGTTTTGAGTCCCTTTCACTGAGGAAGGTGTAGGTCTTTTCTGTTCCACAGGTGGTTTTAGAAACGGTACCTGTGCTTATATCAAACTCTGGTTTTATGCATCACCCCACATCTCCTTCCCCATTAAACAGGCATAACAGTGTTTTCTAAATGTGAGACTCTGTTCTCTTTCCTAACTCAGTTCATGTGAAGCCACGTGTACAGGATCTTCCTAAGGGATATCATATGATAAGTTTCTTTTTCTGTGTAAATTATTTCACTTAGTATCATCGTACCTGAATCCACTCACTTTGTTGCTCCTGGTCTTATGATATTGATTTCATGGCTGAGGGATATTCCATCGTAAATAAGTACCACAATTTTTTGAACCATTTTTATAATTCCTGGGATATTTAAGGTGTACCCAAGTTGAGGTTCTTGTAAGCAATGCAGCCCTAAATTTGGGGGTGGCTCTCTCTTATTGATTTTCAGTTTTCCCAAGGTATATTCCCTAGACGGGAAGTGCCCTTGGCTCTGTAGCTCTGCTGTTTACTTGTTTTAGGGAACACAATGCACTCCGCCAGTGAGGCAGTTGGCAATTTACATCCCGCCCATCAGCATAAGAACGCTCCCTGTTCTCCAGGGCCTGTCTTTCCTTTCTGGTTTTACACATTTTGTGGATGTCCCTTTTGACCGGTGGGAAGTGATACTTCTTTGTATTGCAGATTTGCATTGCCCGCTTGCTTGCTTGGCCAAAAAGGGTGTATGCGTTGTCTCCTGTATATATTCAGGAAAAAACGCATTCGCCCTTTTTGGCCAAGTGCATCATTGTCGAAGTTGTTCCCCTCTTCCTGTGTTTTAAAGGCGATTCCAACGTACCTCTTGAAATCAGTTTCCTGCTATTCTGCCTCGCTTTCAAGTCCGCTCGTTGCCTTCCCTCAACAGATTTTTGGACGATAGTTGTCCTTTATTACTCTGCCAGTTTGTGAATTGCTGTGCCCCTGAGCCCCATTTTTCAACTTGTTTTTTGTGAGCTGAACGCAAGTCCAAAATTTTGGTTCAGGAACTCTACTGGTTTCCGGTGGATGGCTGAGACTTTGGATAATTCTTCTTCCTGCCGGGTAATAAGAGTGACATGTGCCCGTCCAAATGCCTAACAGCTAGTCTCTCATTGGTTCTCCCTCTTCCCTTCCATCCTCTGCCAAATTGGCAACCTGTGCGAACCAGGAGCTTAAAGGGGCTGTCTCTCCAAGTTGGAAGATTGATAGTAAAGCAGTTGGAAAGTCAAACCAGAGCACCAGGAGAGGGACTACTCGTTGAGTGTTACAAACCTTTTGTATTCACAGTGTGTCCATTCTCTAGGTTTCCCGTACATGTTATAGCTGTAGTAATATTCCCTTCAACCTCGAGAGTTGGGACCCATGGAATGGGGGCCATGCATTTTTGCTTTAAAGGGTCTGCATTTGCTCATCCAATCTCACCAATCCTCTCAGTTCCAAGTGTCCAGCCTTATGCCACATCCAGCTGTCATTGTACATAGGGTCATTCCAGGTTTCATCAGAGACCCTGAAGGAATTGTAAAGAATTTCCCTGTTTTTTGTTTTGTTTTTGAAATTCCTTTTTATAGTGGGTTTGAGATGATTCTCGCTGCCATGTTTATGCCAGTCTAGACACACTTGATTCCCTTACGGAGACATATCAATACATAGGTTTTAAGATTTTTACTAGTCAGGTCTATTCCTCTGCGGGAAATATGGGGTTTTGAGTCTCTTTCCCTGAGGAAGGTGTAGGTCTTGTCTATTCCAAAGTTGGTTTTAGAAACGGTACCTGTGCTTATATCAAACTCTGGTTTTATGCATCACCCCACATCTCCTTCCACCATAAGCAGGCATAAGAGTGTTTTCTAAATGTGAGACTCTGTTCTCTTTCTTAAATCAGTTCATGTGTAGCCATGTTTAGAGGATCATCATAAGTGATATCTTATGATAAGTTTCTTTTTCTGTGTGACTTATTTCACTTAGAATCATCGTACGTGAATCCACTCACTTTGCTGCTACTGGTCTTATGACATTGATTTCATGGCTGAGGGATAATCCATCGTGCGTAAATAGCACAATTTTTTGAACCATTTTTATATTTCCTGGGATATTTAAGGTGTACCCAAGTTGAGGTTCTAGTAAGCAGTGCAGCCCTGAATGCGCGTGTGGCTCTGCCATATTGATTTTCAGTTTTCCCAAGGTATTTTCCCTAGACTGGAAATGCCCTTGGCTGTGTAGCTCTGTTGTTTACTTGTTTTAGAGAACACAATGCACTCCTCCAGTGAGGCAGTTGGCAATTTACATCCCGCCCATCAGAATAACAAGGCTCACTGTTCTCCAGGGACTGTCTTGCCTTTCTGGTGTTTACACATTTGTGGATGTCTGATTTGACCAGTGCTAAGTGATACTTCTTTGTAGTGCAGATTTGCAGTGCCCGCTTGCTTGCTTGGCCAAAAAGGGCGTATGCGTTTTCTCCTGAATATATTCAGGAGAAAACACATACACTCTTTTTGGCCAAGTGCATCATTGTCGAAGTTGGGCCCCACTCCCTGTGCTTTAAAGGCGATTCCAACATACCTCTTGAAAACTGTTTCCTGCTATTCTGCCTTGCTTTCAAGTCTGCCTCGTTGTCTTCCCTCAACAGATTTTTGGACGATAGTTTTCCATTATTACTCTGCCAGTTTGTGAATTGCTGTGCCCCTGAGCTCCATTTTTCAACTCATTTTTTGTGAGCTGTACGCAAATCCAAAATTTTGGTTCAGCACCTATACTGGTTCCTGGTGGGTGGCTGAGACTTTGGTTAATTCTTCTTCCTGCCGGGAAATTAGAGTGACATGTGTCCGTATAAATGCCTAACAACTAATCTCTCATTGGTTCTCCCTCTTCCCTTCCATCCTCTGCCAATTTGGCAACCTGTGCGAACCAGGAGGTTAAAGGGACTGTCTCTCCAAGTTGAGAGATTCATAGTAAAGCAGTTGGAAAGTCACACCGGAGCACCAGGAGAGGGACTATTCGTTGAGTTTTAGAAACCTTTTGTATTCACTGTGTGTCCATTCTCTAGGTTTCCCGTAAATGTTATAGCTGTAGTAATATTCCCTTCAACATGGAGCGTTGGGACCCAAGGAACGGGGGCCATGCATTTTTGCTTTAAAGGGTCTGCATTTGCTCACCCAATGTCACCAATCCTCTCAGTCCCAAGTGTCCAGCCTTATGCCACATCCAACTGTCATTGTAGATAGGGTCATTCCGGGTTTCATCAGAGACCCTGAAGGAATTGGAAAGAATTTCACTGTTTTTTTATTTTGTTTTTGAAATTCCTTTTTATAGTGGGTTTGAGCTGATTCTCGCTGCCATGTTTATGCCAGTCTAGACACACTTGATTCCCTTACAGAGACATATCAATACATAGGTTGTAAGATTCTTAGTAGTCAGATCTATTCCTCTGCCCGAAATATGAGGTTTTGAGTCCCTTTCACTGAGGAAGGGGTATGTCTTGTCTATTCCAAAGTTGGTTTTAGAAATGGTACCTGTGCTTATGTCAAACTCTGATTTTATGCATCACCCCACCTCTCCTTCCCCCTTAAGCAGTCATAAGAGTGTTTTCTAAATGTGAGACTGTGTTCGCTTTCCTAACTCAGTTCATGTGTAGCCATGTTTACAGGATCTTCATAAGTGATATCTTATGATAAGTTTCTTTTTCTGTGTGACTTATTTCACTTAGAATCATCGTACCTGAATCCACTCACTTTGCTGCTCCTGGTCTTATGACATTGATTTCATGGCTGAGGGATATTCCATCGTACATAAGTACTACAATCTTTTGAATCATTTTTATATTTCCTGGGATATTTAAGGTGTAACCAAATTGAGTTTCTTGTAGGCAGTGCAGCCCTTAATTTGGGGGTGGCCCTGTCTTATTGATTTTCAGTTTTCCCAAGGTATATTCCCTAGACTGGAAGTGCCCTTGGCTCTGTAGCTCTGTTGTTTACTTGTTTTAGGGAACGCAATGCACTCATCCAGTGAGGCATTTGGCAATTTACATCCCGCCCATCAGCAAAACAAGGCTCCCTGTTCTCCAGGTCCTGTCTTGCCTTTCTGGTTTTTACACATTTGTGGATGTCCCTTTTGACCGGTGGGAAGTGATACTTCTTTGTAGTGCAGATTTGCATTGCCTGCTTGCTTGCTTGGACAAAAAGGGCGTATGCGTTTTCTCCTGAATATATTCAGGAAACAACGCATACGCCCATCTTGGCCTTGTGAGTCATTCTCGAAATTGTGCCCCTCTTCCTGTGCTTTAAAGGTGATTCCAACGTACCTCTGGAAATCTGTTTCTTGCTATTCTGCCGCGCTTTCAAGTCCGCCTCGTTGCCTTCCCTCAACAGATTTTTGGACGATAGTTGTCCTTTATTACTCTGCCAGTTTGTGAATAGCTGTGTCCCTGAGCTCCATTTTTCAACTCGTTTTTCTGTGAGCTGTACGCAAGTCCAATATTTTGGTTCAGGACATTTACTGGTTCCCGGTGTGTGGATGAGATTCTGGTTAATTCTTCTTCCTGCCGGGAAATTAGAGTGACATGTGCCCGTCCAAATGCCTAACAGCTTCTCTCTCATTGGTTCTCCCTCTTCCCTTCCATGCTCTGCAAAATTGGCAACCTGTGCGAACCAGGAGCTTAAAGGGGCTGTCTCTCCAATTTGGGAGATTGATAGTAAAGCAGTTGGAAAGTCAAACCGGAGCACCAGGAGAGGGACTATTCGTTGAGTTTTAGAAACCTTTTGTATTCACAGTGTGTCCATTCTCTAGGTTTCCCATACATGTTATATCTGTAGTAATATTCCCTTCAACCTGGAGATTTGGGACCCATGGAATGGGGGCCATGTATTTTTGCTTTAAAGGGTCTGCATTTGCTCACCCAATCCCACCAAACCTCTCAGTCCCAAGTGTCCAGGCTTATACCACATCCAGCTGTCATAGTATATAGCGTCATTCCAGGTTTCATCAGAGACCCTGATGGAAATGAAAAGAATTTCCCTGTTTTTTGGTTTTGTTTGTGAAATTCATTTTTATAGTGGGTATGAGCTGATTCTCGCTGCCATGTTTATGCCAGTCTAGAAACACATGATTCCCTTAGAGAGACATATCAATACATAGGTTTTAAGATGCTTACTAGTCAGATCTATTCCTCTGCGGTAAATATGGGGTTTTGAGTCCCTTTCACTGTGGAAGTTGTAGGTCTTGTCTATTCCACAGTTTGTTTTAGAAATGGTACCTGTACTTATATCAAACTCTGGTTTTATGCATCACCCCGCCTCTCCTTTCCCCTTAAGCAGGCATAAGAGTGTTTTCTAAATGTGAGACTCTGTTCTCTTTCCTAACTCAGTTCATGTGTAGCCATGTTTCCAGGATCTTCATAAGTGATATCATATGATAAGTTTCTTTTTCTGTGTGACTTATTTCACTTAGAATCATCGTACCTGAATCCACTCACTTTACTGCTCCTGGTCTTATGACATTGATTTCATGGCTGAGGGATATTCCATCGTACATAAATACCACAGTTTTTTGAACCATTTTTATATTTCCTGGGATATTTAAGGTGTACCCACTTTGAGGTTCTTGTAAGCAGTGCAGCCCTAACTTTGGGGGTGGCTCTTTCTTATTGATTTTCAGTTTTCCCAAGGTATCTTCCCTAGACTGGAAGTGCCCTTGGCTCTGAAGCTCTGTTTTTTACTTGTTTTAGGGAACGCAATGCACTCTTCCAGTGAGGCAGTTGGCAATTTACATCCCGCCCATCAGCATAACAAGGCTCCCTGTTCTCCAGGGCATGTCTTGCCTTTCTGGTTTTTACACATTTGTGGATGTCCCTTTTGACCGGTGGGAAGTGATACTTCTTTGTAGTGCAGATTTGCATTGCCCGCTTGCTTGCTTGGCCAAAATGGGCGTATGCGTTTTCTCCTGAATATATTCAGGAGAAAACGCATACGCCCTTTTTGGCCAAGTGCGTCATTGTCGAAGTTGTGCCCCTCTTCCTGTGCTTTAAAGGCGATTCGAACATACCTCTTGAAATCTGTTTCCTGCTATTCTGCCTCGCTTTCAAGTCCGCCTCGTTGCCTTCCCTCAACAGATTTTCGGACGATAGTTGTCCTTTATTACTCTGCCAGTTTGTGAATTGCTGTGCCCCTGAGCTCCATTTTTCAACTCGTTTTTTGTGAGCTGTACGCAAGTCCAAAATTTTGGTTCAGGAAATTTACTTGTAACCGGTGGGTGGCTGAGGCTCTGGATAATTCTTCTTCCTGCTGGGAAATTAGAGTGAAATGTGCCCGTCCAAATGCCTAACAGCTACTCTCTCATTGGTTTTCCCTCTTCCCTTCCATCCTCTGCAAAATTGGCAACCTGTGCGAACCAGGAGCTTAAAGGGGCTGTCTCTCCAATTTGGGAGATTGATAGTAAAGCAGTTGGAAAGTCAAACCGGAGCACCAGGAGAGGGACTATTCGTTGAGTTTTAGAAACCTTTTGTATTCACAGTGTGTCCATTCTCTAGGTTTCCCATACATGTTATAGCTGTAGTAATATTCCCTTCAACCTGGAGAGTTGGGACCCATGGAATGGGGGCCATGCATTTTTGCTTTAAAGGGTCTGCATTTGCTCACCCAATCTCACCAATCCTCTCAGTGCCAAGTGTCCAGCCTTATACCACATCCAGCTGTCATTGTAGATAGGGTCATTCCAGGTTTCATCAGAGACCCTGAAGGAAATGTAAAGAATTTCCCTGTTTTTTGGATTTGTTTGTGAAATTCATTTTTATAGTGGGTTTGAGCTGATTCTCGCTGTCATGTTTATGCCAGTCTAGACACCCATGATTCACTTACAGAGACATATCAATACATAGGTTTTAAGATTCTTACTAGTCAGATCTATTCCTCTGCAGGAAATATAGGGTTTTGAGTCCGTTTCACTGAGGAAGGTGTAGGTCTTGACTATTCCACAGTTGGTTTTAGAAATGGTACCTGTGCTTATGTCAAACTCTGGTTTTATGCATCACCCCACCTCTCCTTTCCCCTTAAGCAGGCATAAGAGTGTTTTCTAAATGTGAGACTCTGTTCTCTTTCCTAACTCAGTTCATGTGTAGCCAGGTTTACAGGATCTTCATAAGTGATATCTTATGATAAATTTCTTTTTCTGTGTGACTTATTTCACTTAGAATCATCGTACCTGAATCCAATCACTTTGCTGCTCCTGGTCTTATGACATTGATTTCATGGCTGAGGGATATTCCATCGTACATAAATACCACAGTTTTTTGAACCATTTTTATATTTCCTGGGATATTTAAGGTGCACCCACTTTGAGGTTCTTGTAAGCAGTGCAGCCCTAAATTTGGGGGTGGCTCTGTCTTTTTGATTATCAGTTTTCCCAAGGTATATTCCCTAGACTGGAAGTGCCCTTGGCTCTGTAGCTCTGTTGTTTACTTATTTTAGGGAACGCAATGCACTCATTCAGTGAGGCAGTTGGCAATTAACATCCCGCCCATCAGCATAACAAGGCTCCCTGTTCTCCAGGGCCTGTCTAGCCTTTCTGGTTTTTACACTTTTGTGGATGTCCCTTTTGACCGTTGGGAAGTGATACTTCTTTGTCGAGCAGATTTGCATTGCCCGCTTGCTTGCTTGCCAAAAAGGGCGTATGTGTTTTCTCCTAAATATATTCAGGAGAAAATGCATACGCCCATTTTGGACTAGTGCGTCATTGTCGAAGTTGTGCCCCTCTTCCTGTGCTTTAAAGGCGATTTCAACGTACCTCTTGGAATCTGTTTCCTGCTCTTCTGCCTCGCTTTCAAGTCCGCCTCGTTGCCTTCCCTCAACAGATTTTTGGACGATAGTTGTCCTTTATTACTCTGCCAGTTTGTGAATTGCTGTGCCCCTGAGCTCCATTTTTCATCTCGTTTTGTTTGAGCTGTATGCAAGTCCAAAATTTTGGTTCAGTACCTTTACTGGTAACCGGTGGGTGGCTGAGACTCTGGTTAATTCTTCTTCCTGCCGGGAAATTAGAGTGACATGTGCCCGTCCAAATGCCTAACAGCTACTCTCTCATTGGTTCTCCCTCTTCCCTTCCATCCTCTGCCAAATTGGCATCCTATGCGAACCAGGAGGTTAAAGGGGCTGTCTCTCCAATTTGGGAGATTGAGAGTAATGCAGTTGGAAAGTCAAACCGGAGCAACAGGAGAGGGACTATTCGTTGAGTTTTAGAAACCTTTTGTATTCACAGTGTGTCCATTCTCTAGGTTTCCCATACATGTTATAGCTGTAGTAATATTCCCTTCAACCTGGAGAGTTGGGACCCATGGAATGGGGGCCATGTATTTTTGCTTTAAAGGGTCTGCATTTGCTCACCCAATCCCACCAATCCTCTCAGTCCCAAGTGTCCAGCCTTATACCACATCCAGCTGTCATAGTAGATAGGGTCATTCCAGGTTTCATCAGAGACCCTGAAGGAAATGAAAAGAATTTCCCTGTTTTTTGGTTTGTTTGTGAAATTCATTTTTATTGTGGGTATGAGCTGATTCTCGTTGCCATGTTTATGCCAGTCTAGACACACATGATTCCCTTAGAGAGACATATCAATACATAGGTTTTAAAATGCTTACTAGTCAGATCTATTCCTCTGCGGGAAATATGGGGTTTTGAGTCCCTTTCACTGAGGAAGTTGTAGGTCTTGTCTATTACACAGTTGGTTTTAGAAATGGTACCTGTACTTATATCAAACTCCGGTTTTATGCATCACCCCACCTCTCCTTTCCCCTTAAGCAGGCATAAGAGTGTGTTCTAAATGTGAGACTCTGTTCTCTTTCCTAACTCAGTTCATGTGTAGCCATGTTTCCAGGATCTTCATAAGTGATATCTTATGATAAGTTTCTTTTTCTGTGTGACTTATTTCACTTAGAATCATCGTACCTGAATCCACTCACTTTTCTGCTCCTGGTCTTATGACATTGATTTCATGGGTGAGCGATATTCCATCGTACATAAATACCACAGTTTTTTGAACCATTTTTATATTTCCTGGGATATTTAAGGTGTACCCACTTTGAGGTTCTTGTAAGCAGTGCAGCCCTAAATTTGGGGGTGGCTCTGTCTTTTTGATTATCAGTTTTCCCATGGTATATTCCCTGAACTGGAAGTGCCCTTGGCTCTGTAGCTCTGTTGTTTACTTGTTTTAGGGAACGCAATGCACTCCTCCAGTGAGGCAGTTGGCAATTTACATCCCGCACATCAGCATAACAAGGCTCCCTGTTCTCCAGGGCATGTCTTGCCTTTCTGGTTTTTACACATTTGGGGATGTCCCTTTTGACCGGTGGGAAATGATACTTCTTTGTAGTGCAGATTTGCATTGCCCGCTTGCTTGCTTGGCCAAAACGGGCGTATGCGTTTTCTCCTGAATATATTCAGGAGAAGACGCATACGCCCGTTTTGGCCAAGTGCGTCATTGTCGAAGTTGTGCCCCTCTTCCTGTGCTTTAAAGGCGATTCCAGCGTACCTCTTGAAATCTGTTTCCTGCTATTCTGGCTCGCATTCAAGTCCGCCTCGTTGCCTTCCCTCAACAGATTTTCAGACGATAGTTGTCATTTATTACTCTGCCAGTTTGTGAATTGCTGTGTCCCTGAGCTCCAATTTTCAACTCGTTTTTTGTGAGCTGTACACAAGTCCAAAATTTTGGTTCAGGAACTTTACTGGTAACCGGAGGGTGGCTGAGACTCTGGTTAATTCTTCTTCCTGCCGTGAAATTAGAGTGACATGTGCCCGTCCAAATGCCTAACAGCTACTCTCTCATTGGATCTCCCTCTTCCCTTCCGTCCTCTGCCAAATTGGCAACCTGTGCGAACCCAGAGCTTAAAGTGGCTGTCTCTCCAATTTGGGAGATTGATAGTAAAGCAGTTGGAAAGTCAAACCGGATCACCAGGAGAGGGACAACTCGTTGACTTTTAGAAACCTTTTGTATTCACAGTGTGTCCATTCTCTAGGTTTCCCGTACATGTTATAGCTGTAGTAGTATTCCGTTCAACATGGAGAGTTGGGACCCATGGAATGGGGGCCATGCATTTTTGCTTTAAAGGGTCTGCATTTGCTCACCCAATCTCACCAATCCTCTCAGTCCCAAGTGTCCAACCTTATACCACATTCAGCTGTCATTGTAGATAGGGTCATTCCAGGTTTCATCAGAGACCCTGAAGGAATTGTAAAGAATTTCCCTGTTTTTTGGGTTTGTTTTTGAAATTCCTTTTTATAGTGGGTTTGAGCTGATTCTCGCTGCCATGTTTATGCCAGTCTAGACATCCTTGATTCCCTTACAGAGACATATCAATACATAGGTTTTAAGATTCTTACTAGTCAGATCTATTCCTCTGCGGGAAATATGGGGTTTTGAGTCCCTTTCACTGAGGAAGGTGTAGGTCTTGTCTATTCCACAGTTGGTTTAAGAAATGGTACATGTACTTATATCAAACTCTGGTTTTATGCATCACCCAACCTCTCCTTTCCCCTGATGCAGGCATAAGAGTGTTTTCTAAATGTGAGACTCTGTTCTCTTTCCTACCTCAGTTCATGTGTAGCCATGTTTACAGGACCTTCATAAATGATATCTTATGATAAGTTTCTTTTTCTGTGTGACTTATTTCACTTAGAATAATCGTACCTGAATCCACTCACTTTGCTGCTCCTGGTCCTATGACATTGATTTCATGGCTGAGGGATATTCCATCGTACATAAATACCACAGTGTTTTGAACCATTTTTATATTTCCTGGGATATTTAAGGTGTACCCACGTTGAGGTTCTTGTAAGCAGTGCAGCCCTAAATTTGAAGGTGGATCTGTCTTATTGATTTTCAGTTATCCCAAGGTATATTCCCTAGACTGGAAGTGCCCTTGGCTCTGTAGCTCTGTTGTTTTATTGTTTTAGGGAACGCAATGCACTCCTCCATTTAGGCTGTTGGCAATTTACATCTGGCCCATCACCATAACATGGCTCCCTGTTCTCCAGGGCTTGTCTTGCCTTTCTGGTTTTTACACATTTGTGGATATCCCTTTTGACCAGTGGGAAGTGATACTTCTTTGCAATGCAGATTTGCATTGCCCGCTTGCTTGCTTGGCCAAAAAGGGTGTATGCGTTTTCTCCTGAATATATTCAGGAGAAAACGCATACGCCCTTTTTGGCCAAGTGCGTCATTGTCGAAGTTGTGCCCCTCTTCCTGTGCTTTAAAGGCGATTCCAACGTACCTCTTGAAATCTGTTTCCTGCTGTTCTGCCTCGCTTTCAAGTCCACTCGTTGCCTTCCCTCAACAGATTTTAGGACGATAGATGTCCTTTATTACTCTGCCTGTTTGTGAATTGCTGTGCCCCTGAGCTCCATTTTTCAACTCATATTTTGTGAGCTGTACGCAAGTCCAAAATTTTGGTTCAGGAACTCTACTGGTTCCCGGTGGATGGCTGAGACTTTGGTTAATTCTTCTTCCTGCCGGGTAATAAGAGTGACATGTGCCCGTCCAAATGCCTAACAGCAAGTCTCTCATTGGTTCTCCCTCTTCCCTTCCATCCTCTGCCAAATTGGCAACCTGTGCGAACCAGGAGCTTAAATGGGCTGTCTCTCCAAGTTGGAAGATTGATAGTAAAGCAGTTGGAAAGTCAAACCAGAGCACCAGGAGAGGGACTACTCGTTGAGTGTTACAAACCATTTGTATTCGCAGTGTGTCCATTCTCTAGGTTTCCCGTACATGTTATAGCTGTAGTAATATTCCCTTCAACCACGAGAGTTGGGACCCATGGAATGGGGGCCATGCATTTTTGCTTTAAAGGGTCTGCATTTGCTCATCCAATCTCACCAATCCTCTCAGTCCCAAGTGTCCAGCCTTATGCCACATCCAGCTGTCATTGTACATAGGGTCATTCCAGGTTTCATCAGAGACCCTGAAGGAATTGTAAAGAATTTCCCTGTTTTTTGTTTTGTTTTTGAAATTCCTTTTTATAGTGGGTTTGAGATGATTCTCGCTGCCATGTTTATGCCAGTCTAGACACACTTGATTCCCTTACGGAGACATATCAATACATAGGTTTTAAGATTTTTACTAGTCAGGTCTATTCCTCTGCGGGAAATATGGGGTTTTGAGTCCCTTTCACTGAGGAAGGTGTAGGTCTTGTCTATTCCAAAGTTGGTTTTAGAAACGGTACCTGTGCTTATATCAAACTCTGGTTTTATGCATCACCCCACATCTCCTTCCACCATAAGCAGGCATAAGAGTGTTTTCTAAATGTGAGACTCTGTTCTCTTTCCTAACTCAGTTTATGTGTAGCCATGTTTAGAGGATCATCATAAGTGATATCTTATGATAAGTTTCTTTTTCTGTGTGACTTATTTCACTTAGATTCATCGTTGCTGAATCCACTCACTTTGCTGCTCCTGGTCTTATGACATTGATTTCATGGCTGAGGGATATTTCATCGTACATGGGTACCACAATTTTTTGAACCATTTTTATATTTCCTGGGATATTTAAGGTGTACCCAAGTTGAGGTTCTTGTAAGCAGTGCAGCCCTATGTTGGGGTTTTTCTGTCTTATTGATTTTCAGTTTTCCCAAGTTATATTCCCTAGACTGGAAGTGCCCTTGGCTCTGTAGCTCTGTTGTTTACTTTTTTAGGGAACGCAATGCACTCCTCCAGTGAGGCACTTGGCAATTTACATCCCGCCCATCAGCATAATATGGCTCCCTGTTCTCCAGGGCCTGTCTTGCCTTTCTATTTTTTACACATTTTGTGGATGTCCCTTTTGACCGGTGGGAAGTGATACTTCTTTGTAGTGCAGATTTGCATTGCCCGCTTGTATGCTTGGCCAAAAAGGGCGTATGCGTTTTCTCCTGAATATGTTCAGGAGAAAACGCATACGCCGCTTTTGGCCAAGTGCGTCATTGTTGAAGTTGTGCCCCTCTTCCTGTGCTTTAAAGGCGATTCCACCGTACCTCTTGAAATCTGTTTCCTGCTATTCTGCCTCGCTTTCAAGTCCGCCTTGTTGCCTTCCGTCAACAGATTTTTGGACGATAGTTGTCCTTTATTACTCTGCCAGTTTGTGAATTGCTGTGCCCCTGAGCTCCATTTTTCAACTCGTATTTTGTGAGCTGTACGCAAGTCCAAAATTTTGGTTCAGGACCTATACTGGTTCCCAGTGGGTGGCTGAGACTCTGGTTAATTCTTCTTCCTGCCGGGAAACTAGAGTGACATGTGCCCGTCCAAATGCCTAACAGCTACTCTCTCATTGGTTCTCCCTCTTCCCTTCCATCCTCTGCCAAACTGGAAACCTGTGCGAACCAGGAGGTTAAAGGGGTTGTCTCTCCAAGTTGGGAGATTGATAGTAAAGCAGTTGGAAAGTCAAAGCGGAGCACCAGGAGAGGGACTACTCGTTGAGTTTTAGAAACCTTTTGTATTCACAGTGTTTCCATTTTGTAGGTTTCCCGTACATGTTATAGATATAGTAATATTCCCTTCAACATGGAGATTTGGGACCCATGGAATGGGGGCCATGCATTTTTGCTTTAAAGGGTCTGCATTTGCTCACCCAATCTCACCAATCCTCTCTGTCCCAAGTGTCCAGCCTTATGCCACATCCAGCTGTCATTGTAGATAGGGTCATTCCAGGTTTCATCAGAGACCCTGAAGGAATTGTAAAGAATTTCCCGGTTTTTTGGTTTTGTTTTTGAAATTCCTTTTTATAGTGGCTTTGAGCTGATTCTCGCTGCCATGCTTATGCCAGTCTAGACAAACTTGATTCCCTAACGGAGACATATCAATACATAGGTTTTAAGATTCTTACTAGTCAGATCTATTCCTCTGCGGGAAATATGGGGTTTTGAGTCCCTTTCACTGAGGAAGGTGTAGGTCTTTTCTGTTCCACAGGTGGTTTTAGAAACGGTACCTGTGCTTATATCAAACTCTGGTTTTATGCATCACCCCACATCTCCTTCCCCATTAAACAGGCATAACAGTGTTTTCTAAATGTGAGACTCTGTTCTCTTTCCTAACTCAGTTCATGTGAAGCCACGTGTACAGGATCTTCCTAAGGGATATCATATGATAAGTTTCTTTTTCTGTGTAAATTATTTCACTTAGTATCATCGTACCTGAATCCACTCACTTTGTTGCTCCTGGTCTTATGATATTGATTTCATGGCTGAGGGATATTCCATCGTAAATAAGTACCACAATTTTTTGAACCATTTTTATAATTCCTGGGATATTTAAGGTGTACCCAAGTTGAGGTTCTTGTAAGCAATGCAGCCCTAAATTTGGGGGTGGCTCTCTCTTATTGATTTTCAGTTTTCCCAAGGTATATTCCCTAGACGGGAAGTGCCCTTGGCTCTGTAGCTCTGCTGTTTACTTGTTTTAGGGAACACAATGCACTCCGCCAGTGAGGCAGTTGGCAATTTACATCCCGCCCATCAGCATAAGAACGCTCCCTGTTCTCCAGGGCCTGTCTTTCCTTTCTGGTTTTACACATTTTGTGGATGTCCCTTTTGACCGGTGGGAAGTGATACTTCTTTGTATTGCAGATTTGCATTGCCCGCTTGCTTGCTTGGCCAAAAAGGGTGTATGCGTTGTCTCCTGTATATATTCAGGAAAAAACGCATTCGCCCTTTTTGGCCAAGTGTATCATTGTCGAAGTTGTTCCCCTCTTCCTGTGTTTTAAAGGCGATTCCAACGTACCTCTTGAAATCAGTTTCCTGCTATTCTGCCTCGCTTTCAAGTCCGCTCGTTGCCTTCCCTCAACAGATTTTTGGACGATAGTTGTCCTTTATTACTCTGCCAGTTTGTGAATTGCTGTGCCCCTGAGCCCCATTTTTCAACTTGTTTTTTGTGAGCTGAACGCAAGTCCAAAATTTTGGTTCAGGAACTCTACTGGTTTCCGGTGGATGGCTGAGACTTTGGATAATTCTTCTTCCTGCCGGGTAATAAGAGTGACATGTGCCCATCCAAATGCCTAACAGCTAGTCTCTCATTGGTTCTCCCTCTTCCCTTCCATCCTCTGCCAAATTGGCAACCTGTGCGAACCAGGAGCTTAAAGGGGCTGTCTCTCCAAGTTGGAAGATTCATAGTAAAGCAGTTGGAAAGTCAAACCAGAGCACCAGGAGAGGGACTACTCGTTGAGTGTTACAAACCTTTTGTATTCGCAGTGTGTCCATTCTCTAGGTTTCCCGTACATGTTATAGCTGTAGTAATATTCCCTTCAACCTCGAGAGTTGGGACCCATGGAATGGGGGCCATGCATTTTTGCTTTAAAGGGTCTGCATTTGCTCATCCAATCTCACCAATCCTCTCAGTCCCAAGTGTCCAGCCTTATGCCACATCCAGCTGTCATTGTACATAGGGTCATTCCAGGTTTCATCAGAGACCCTGAAGGAATTGTAAAGAATTTCCCTGTTTTTTGTTTTGTTTTTGAAATTCCTTTTTATAGTGGGTTTGAGATGATTCTCGCTGCCATGTTTATGCCAGTCTAGACACACTTGATTCCCTTACGGAGACATATCAATACATAGGTTTTAAGATTTTTACTAGTCAGGTCTATTCCTCTGCGGGAAATATGGGGTTTTGAGTCCCTTTCACTGAGGAAGGTGTAGGTCTTGTCTATTCCAAAGTTGGTTTTAGAAACGGTACCTGTGCTTATATCAAACTCTGGTTTTATGCATCACCCCACATCTCCTTCCACCATAAGCAGGCATAAGAGTGTTTTCTAAATGTGAGACTCTGTTCTCTTTCTTAAATCAGTTCATGTGTAGCCATGTTTAGAGGATCATCATAAGTGATATCTTATGATAAGTTTCTTTTTCTGTGTGACTTATTTCACTTAGAATCATCGTACGTGAATCCACACACTTTGCTGCTACTGGTCTTATGACATTGATTTCATGGCTGAGGGATAATCCATCGTGCGTAAATAGCACAATTTTTTGAACCATTTTTATATTTCCTGGGATATTTAAGGTGTACCCAAGTTGAGGTTCTAGTAAGCAGTGCAGCCCTGAATGCGCGTGTGGCTCTGCCATATTGATTTTCAGTTTTCCCAAGGTATTTTCCCTAGACTGGAAATGCCCTTGGCTGTGTAGCTCTGTTGTTTACTTGTTTTAGAGAACACAATGCACTCCTCCAGTGAGGCAGTTGGCAATTTACATCCCGCCCATCAGAATAACAAGGCTCACTGTTCTCCAGGGACTGTCTTGCCTTTCTGGTGTTTACACATTTGTGGATGTCCGATTTGACCAGTGCTAAGTGATACTTCTTTGTAGTGCAGATTTGCAGTGCCCGCTTGCTTGCTTGGCCAAAAAGGGCGTATGCGTTTTCTCCTGAATATATTCAGGAGAAAACACATACACTCTTTTTGGCCAAGTGCATCATTGTCGAAGTTGGGCCCCACTCCCTGTGCTTTAAAGGCGATTCCAACATACCTCTTGAAAACTGTTTCCTGCTATTCTGCCTTGCTTTCAAGTCTGCCTCGTTGTCTTCCCTCAACAGATTTTTGGACGATAGTTTTCCATTATTACTCTGCCAGTTTGTGAATTGCTGTGCCCCTGAGCTCCATTTTTCAACTCATTTTTTGTGAGCTGTACGCAAATCCAAAATTTTGGTTCAGCACCTATACTGGTTCCTGGTGGGTGGCTGAGACTTTGGTTAATTCTTCTTCCTGCCGGGAAATTAGAGTGACATGTGTCCGTACAAATGCCTAACAACTAATCTCTCATTGGTTCTCCCTCTTCCCTTCCATCCTCTGCCAATTTGGCAACCTGTGCGAACCAGGAGGTTAAAGGGACTGTCTCTCCAAGTTGAGAGATTCATAGTAAAGCAGTTGGAAAGTCAAACCGGAGCACCAGGAGAGGGACTATTCGTTGAGTTTTAGAAACCTTTTGTATTCACTGTGTGTCCATTCTCTAGGTTTCCCGTAAATGTTATAGCTGTAGTAATATTCCCTTCAACATGGAGCGTTGGGACCCAAGGAACGGGGGCCATGCATTTTTGCTTTAAAGGGTCTGCATTTGCTCACCCAATGTCACCAATCCTCTCAGTCCCAAGTGTCCAGCCTTATGCCACATCCAACTGTCATTGTAGATAGGGTCATTCCGGGTTTCATCAGAGACCCTGAAGGAATTGGAAAGAATTTCACTGTTTTTTTATTTTGTTTTTGAAATTCCTTTTTATAGTGGGTTTGAGCTGATTCTCGCTGCCATGTTTATGCCAGTCTAGACACACTTGATTCCCTTACAGAGACATATCAATACATAGGTTGTAAGATTCTTAGTAGTCAGATCTATTCCTCTGCCCGAAATATGAGGTTTTGAGTCCCTTTCACTGAGGAAGGGGTATGTCTTGTCTATTCCAAAGTTGGTTTTAGAAATGGTACCTGTGCTTATGTCAAACTCTGATTTTATGCATCACCCCACCTCTCCTTCCCCCTTAAGCAGGCATAAGAGTGTTTTCTAAATGTGAGACTGTGTTCGCTTTCCTAACTCAGTTCATGTGTAGCCATGTTTACAGGATCTTCATAAGTGATATCTTATGATAAGTTTCTTTTTCTGTGTGACTTATTTCACTTAGAATCATCGTACCTGAATCCACTCACTTTGCTGCTCCTGGTCTTATGACATTGATTTCATGGCTGAGGGATATTCCATCGTACATAAGTACTACAATTTTTTGAATCATTTTTATATTTCCTGGGATATTTAAGGTGTAACCAAATTGAGTTACTTGTAGGCAGTGCAGCCCTTAATTTGGGGGTGGCCCTGTCTTATTGATTTTCAGTTTTCCCAAGGTATATTCCCTAGACTGGAAGTGCCCTTGGCTCTGTAGCTCTGTTGTTTACTTGTTTTAGGGAACGCAATGCACTCATCCAGTGAGGCATTTGGCAATTTACATCCCGCCCATCAGCAAAACAAGGCTCCCTGTTCTCCAGGTCCTGTCTTGCCTTTCTGGTTTTTACACATTTGTGGATGTCCCTTTTGACCGGTGGGAAGTGATACTTCTTTGTAGTGCAGATTTGCATTGCCTGCTTGCTTGCTTGGACAAAAAGGGCGTATGCGTTTTCTCCTGAATATATTCAGGAAACAACGCATACGCCCATCTTGGCCTTGTGAGTCATTCTCGAAATTGTGCCCCTCTTCCTGTGCTTTAAAGGTGATTCCAACGTACCTCTGGAAATCTGTTTCTTGCTATTCTGCCGCGCTTTCAAGTCCGCCTCGTTGCCTTCCCTCAACAGATTTTTGGACGATAGTTGTCCTTTATTACTCTGCCAGTTTGTGAATAGCTGTGTCCCTGAGCTCCATTTTTCAACTCGTTTTTTTGTGAGCTGTACGCAAGTCCAATATTTTGGTTCAGGACATTTACTGGTTCCCGGTGTGTGGCTGAGATTCTGGTTAATTCTTCTTCCTGCCGGGAAATTAGAGTGACATGTGCCCGTCCAAATGCCTAACAGCTTCTCTCTCATTGGTTCTCCCTCTTCCCTTCCATGCTCTGCAAAATTGGCAACCTGTGCGAACCAGGAGCTTAAAGGGGCTGTCTCTCCAATTTGGGAGATTGATAGTAAAGCAGTTGGAAAGTCAAACGGAGCACCAGGAGAGGGACTATTCGTTGAGTTTTAGAAACCTTTTGTATTCACAGTGTGTCCATTCTCTAGGTTTCCCATACATGTTATATCTGTAGTAATATTCCCTTCAACCTGGAGAGTTGGGACCCATGGAATGGGGGCCATGTATTTTTGCTTTAAAGGGTCTGCATTTGCTCACCCAATCCCACCAAACCTCTCAGTCCCAAGTGTCCAGGCTTATACCACATCCAGCTGTCATAGTATATAGGGTCATTCCAGGTTTCATCAGAGACCCTGATGGAAATGAAAAGAATTTCCCTGTTTTTTGGTTTTGTTTGTGAAATTCATTTTTATAGTGGGTATGAGCTGATTCTCGCTGCCATGTTTATGCCAGTCTAGAAACACATGATTCCCTTACAGAGACATATCAATACATAGGTTTTAAGATGCTTACTAGTCAGATCTATTCCTCTGCGGGAAATATGGGGTTTTGAGTCCCTTTCACTGTGGAAGTTGTAGGTCTTGTCTATTCCACAGTTGGTTTTAGAAATGGTACCTGTACTTATATCAAACTCTGGTTTTATGCATCACCCCGCCTCTCCTTTCGCCTTAAGCAGGCATAAGAGTGTTTTCTAAATGTGAGACTCTGTTCTCTTTCCTAACTCAGTTCATGTGTAGCCATGTTTCCAGGATCTTCATAAGTGATATCATATGATAAGTTTCTTTTTCTGTGTGACTTATTTCACTTAGAATCATCGTACCTGAATCCACTCACTTTACTGCTCCTGGTCTTATGACATTGATTTCATGGCTGAGGGATATTCCATCATACATAAATACCACAGTTTTTTGAACCATTTTTATATTTCCTGGGATATTTAAGGTGTACCCACTTTGAGGTTCTTGTAAGCAGTGCAGCCCTAACTTTGGGGGTGGCTCTTTCTTATTGATTTTCAGTTTTCCCAAGGTATCTTCCCTAGACTGGAAGTGCCCTTGGCTCTGTAGCTCTGTTTTTTACTTGTTTTAGGGAACGCAATGCACTCTTCCAGTGAGGCAGTTGGCAATTTACATCCCGCCCATCAGCATAACAAGGCTCCCTGTTCTCCAGGGCATGTCTTGCCTTTCTGGTTTATACACATTTGTTGATGTCCCTTTTGACCGGTGGGAAGTGATACTTCTTTGTAGTGCAGATTTGCATTGCCCGCTTGCTTGCTTGGCCAAAATGGGCGTATGCGTTTTCTCCTGAATATATTCAGGAGAAAACGCATACGCCCTTTTTGGCCAAGTGCGTCATTGTCGAAGTTGTGCCCCTCTTCCTGTGCTTTAAAGGCGATTCGAACATACCTCTTGAAATCTGTTTCCTGCTATTCTGCCTCGCTTTCAAGTCCGCCTCGTTGCCTTCCCTCAACAGATTTTCGGACGATAGTTGTCCTTTATTACTCTGACAGTTTGTGAATTGCTGTGCCCCTGAGCTCCATTTTTCAACTCGTTTTTTGTGAGCTGTACGCAAGTCCAAAATTTTGGTTCAGGAAATTTACTTGTAACCGGTGGGTGGCTGAGGCTCTGGATAATTCTTCTTCCTGCTGGGAAATTAGAGTGAAATGTGCCCGTCCAAATGCCTAACAGCTACTCTCTCATTGGCTTTCCCTCTTCCCTTCCATCCTCTGCAAAATTGGCAACCTGTGCGAACCAGGAGCTTAAAGGGGCTGTCTCTCCAATTTGGGAGATTGATAGTAAAGCAGTTGGAAAGTCAAACCGGAGCACCAGGAGAGGGACTATTCGTTGAGTTTTAGAAACCTTTTGTATTCACAGTGTGTCCATTCTCTAGGTTTCCCATACATGTTATAGCTGTAGTAATATTCCCTTCAACCTGGAGAGTTGGGACCCATGGAATGGGGGCCATGCATTTTTGCTTTAAAGGGTCTGCATTTGCTCACCCAATCTCACCAATCCTCTCAGTGCCAAGTGTCCAGCATTATACCACATCCAGCTGTCATTGTAGATAGGGTCATTCCAGGTTTCATCAGAGACCCTGAAGGAAATGTAAAGAATTTCCCTGTTTTTTGGATTTGTTTGTGAAATTCATTTTTATAGTGGGTTTGAGCTGATTCTCGCTGTCATGTTTATGCCAGTCTAGACACCCATGATTCGCTTACAGAGACATATCAATACATATGTTTTAAGATTCTTACTAGTCAGATCTATTCCTCTGCAGGAAATATAGGGTTTTGAGTCCGTTTCACTGAGGAAGGTGTAGGTCTTGACTATTCCACAGTTGGTTTTAGAAATGGTACCTGTGCTTATGTCAAACTCTGGTTTTATGCATCACCCCACCTCTCCTTTCCCCTTAAGCAGGCATAAGAGTGTTTTCTAAATGTGAGACTCTGTTCTCTTTCCTAACTCAGTTCATGTGTAGCCAGGTTTACAGGATCTTCATAAGTGATATCTTATGATAAATTTCTTTTTCTGTGTGACTTATTTCACTTAGAATCATCGTACCTGAATCCAATCACTTTGCTGCTCCTGGTCTTATGACATTGATTTCATGGCTGAGGGATATTCCATCGTACATAAATACCACAGTTTTTTGAACCATTTTTATATTTCCTGGGATATTTAAGGTGCACCCACTTTGAGGTTCTTGTAAGCAGTGCAGCCCTAAATTTGGGGGTGGCTCTGTCTTTTTGATTATCAGTTTTCCCAAGGTATATTCCCTTGACTGGAAGTGCCCTTGGCTCTGTAGCTCTGTTGTTTACTTATTTTAGGGAACGCAATGCACTCATTCAGTGAGGCAGTTGGCAATTAACATCCCGCCCATCAGCATAACAAGGCTCCCTGTTCTCCAGGGCCTGTCTAGCCTTTCTGGTTTTTACACTTTTGTGGATGTCCCTTTTGACCGTTGGGAAGTGATACTTCTTTGTCGAGCAGATTTGCATTGCCCGCTTGCTTGCTTGCCAAAAAGGGCGTATGAGTTTTCTCCTAAATATATTCAGGAGAAAATGCATACGCCCATTTTGGACTAGTGCGTCATTGTCGAAGTTGTGCCCCTCTTCCTGTGCTTTAAAGGCGATTCCAACGTACCTCTTGGAATCTGTTTCCTGCTATTCTGCCTCGCTTTCAAGTCCGCCTCGTTGCCTTCCCTCAACAGATTTTTGGACGATAGTTGTCCTTTATTACTCTGCCAGTTTGTGAATTGCTGTGCCCCTGAGCTCCATTTTTCATCTCGTTTTTTTTGAGCTGTATGCAAGTCCAAAATTTTGGTTCAGTACCTTTACTGGTAACCGGTGGGTGGCTGAGACTCTGGTTAATTCTTCTTCCTGCCGGGAAATTAGAGTGACATGTGCCCGTCCAAATGCCTAACAGCTACTCTCTCATTGGTTCTCCCTCTTGCCTTCCATCCTCTGCCAAATTGGCAACCTATGCGAACCAGGAGGTTAAAGGGGCTGTCTCTCCAATTTGGGAGATTGAGAGTAATGCAGTTGGAAAGTCAAACCGGAGCAACAGGAGAGGGACTATTCGTTGAGTTTTAGAAACCTTTTGTATTCACAGTGTGTCCATTCTCTAGGTTTCCCATACATGTTATAGCTGTAGTAATATTCCCTTCAACCTGGAGAGTTGGGACCCATGGAATGGGGGCCATGTATTTTTGCTTTAAAGGGTCTGCATTTGCTCACCCAATCCCACCAATCCTCTCAGTCCCAAGTGTCCAGCCTTATACCACATCCAGCTGTCATAGTAGATAGGGTCATTCCAGGTTTCATCAGAGACCCTGAAGGAAATGAAAAGAATTTCCCTGTTTTTTGGTTTGTTTGTGAAATTCATTTTTATTGTGGGTATGAGCTGATTCTCGTTGCCATGTTTATGCCAGTCTAGACACACATGATTCCCTTAGAGAGACATATCAATACATAGGTTTTAAGATGCTTACTAGTCAGATCTATTCCTCTGCGGGAAATATGGGGTTTTGAGTCCCTTTCACTGAGGAAGTTGTAGGTCTTGTCTATTACACAGTTGGTTTTAGAAATGGTACCTGTACTTATATCAAACTCCGGTTTTATGCATCACCCCACCTCTCCTTTCCCCTTAAGCAGGCATAAGAGTGTGTTCTAAATGTGAGACTCTGTTCTCTTTCCTAACTCAGTTCATGTGTAGCCATGTTTCCAGGATCTTCATAAGTGATATCTTATGATAAGTTTCTTTTTCTGTGTGACTTATTTCACTTAGAATCATCGTACCTGAATCCACTCACTTTTCTGCTCCTGGTCTTATGACATTGATTTCATGGGTGAGCGATATTCCATCGTACATAAATACCACAGTTTTTTGAACCATTTTTATATTTCCTGGGATATTTAAGGTGTACCCACTTTGAGGTTCTTGTAAGCAGTGCAGCCCTAAATTTGGGGGTGGCTCTGTCTTTTTGATTATCAGTTTTCCCATGGTATATTCCCTAGACTGGAAGTGCCCTTGGCTCTGTAGCTCTGTTGTTTACTTGTTTTAGGGAACGCAATGCACTCCTCCAGTGAGGCAGTTGGCAATTTACATCCCGCACATCAGCATAACAAGGCTCCCTGTTCTCCAGGGCCTGTCTAGCCTTTCTGGTTTTTACACATTTGTGGATGTCCCTTTTGACCGGTGGGAAGTGATACTTCTTTGTAGTGCAGATTTGCATTGCCCGCTTGCTTGCTTGGCCAAAACGGGCGTATGCGTCTTCTCCTGAATATATTCAGGAGAAGACGCATACGCCCGTTTTGGCCAAGTGCGTCATTGTCGAAGTTGTGCCACTCTTCCTGTGCTTTAAAGGCGATTCCAGCGTACCTCTTGAAATCTGTTTCCTGCTATTCTGGCTCGCATTCAAGTCCGCCTCGTTGCCTTCCCTCAACAGATTTTCAGACGATAGTTGTCATTTATTACTCTGCCAGTTTGTGAATTGCTGTGTCCCTGAGCTCCAATTTTCAACTCGTTTTTTGTGAGCTGTACACAAGTCCAAAATTTTGGTTCAGGAACTTTACTGGTAACCGGAGGGTGGCTGAGACTCTGGTTAATTCTTCTTCCTGCCGTGAAATTAGAGTGACATGTGCCCGTCCAAATGCCTAACAGCTACTCTCTCATTGGATCTCCCTCTTCCCTTCCGTCCTCTGCCAAATTGGCAACCTGTGCGAACCCGGAGCTTAAAGTGGCTGTCTCTCCAATTTGGGAGATTGATAGTAAAGCAGTTGGAAAGTCAAACCGGATCACCAGGAGAGGGACAACTCGTTGACTTTTAGAAACCTTTTGTATTCACAGTGTGTCCATTCTCTAGGTTTCCCGTACATGTTATAGCTGTAGTAGTATTCCGTTCAACATGGAGAGTTGGGACCCATGGAATGGGGGCCATGCATTTTTGCTTTAAAGGGTCTGCATTTGCTCACCCAATCTCACCAATCCTCTCAGTCCCAAGTGTCCAACCTTATACCACATTCAGCTGTCATTGTAGATAGGGTCATTCCAGGTTTCATCAGAGACCCTGAAGGAATTGTAAAGAATTTCCCTGTTTTTTGGGTTTGTTTTTGAAATTCCTTTTTATAGTGGGTTTGAGCTGATTCTCGCTGCCATGTTTATGCCAGTCTAGACACACTTGATTCCCTTACAGAGACATATCAATACATAGGTTTTAAGATTCTTACTAGTCAGATCTATTCCTCTGCGGGAAATATGGGGTTTTGAGTCCCTTTCACTGAGGAAGGTGTAGGTCTTGTCTATTCCACAGTTGGTTTAAGAAATGGTACATGTACTTATATCAAACTCTGGTTTTATGCATCACCCAACCTCTCCTTTCCCCTGATGCAGGCATAAGAGTGTTTTCTAAATGTGAGACTCTGTTCTCTTTCCTACCTCAGTTCATGTGTAGCCATGTTTACAGGACCTTCATAAATGATATCTTATGATAAGTTTCTTTTTCTGTGTGACTTATTTCACTTAGAATCATCGTACCTGAATCCACTCACTTTGCTGCTCCTGGTCTTATGACATTGATTTCATGGCTGAGGGATATTCCATCGTACATAAATACCACAGTGTTTTGAACCATTTTTATATTTCCTGGGATATTTAAGGTGTACCCACGTTGAGGTTCTTGTAAGCAGTGCAGCCCTAAATTTGAAGGTGGATCTGTCTTATTGATTTTCAGTTATCCCAAGGTATATTCCCTAGACTGGAAGTGCCCTTGGCTCTGTAGCTCTGTTGTTTTATTGTTTTAGGGAACGCAATGCACTCCTCCATTTAGGCTGTTGGCAATTTACATCTGGCCCATCACCATAACATGGCTCCCTGTTCTCCAGGGCTTGTCTTGCCTTTCTGGTTTTTACACATTTGTGGATATCCCTTTTGACCGGTGGGAAGTGATACTTCTTTGCAATGCAGAATTGCATTGCCCGCTTGCTTGCTTGGCCAAAAAGGGTGTATGCGTTTTCTCCTGAATATATTCAGGAGAAAACGCATACGCCCTTTTTGGCCAAGTGCGTCATTGTCGAAGTTGTGCCCCTCTTCCTGTGCTTTAAAGGCGATTCCAACGTACCTCTTGAAATCTGTTTCCTGCTGTTCTGCCTCGGTTTCAAGTCCACTCGTTGCCTTCCCTCAACAGATTTTAGGACGATAGATGTCCTTTATTACTCTGCCTGTTTGTGAATTGCTGTGCCCCTGAGCTCCATTTTTCAACTCGTATTTTGTGAGCTGTACGCAAGTCCAAAATTTTGGTTCAGGAACTCTACTGGTTCCCGGTGGATGGCTGAGACTTTGGTTAATTCTTCTTCCTGCCGGGAAATTAGAGTGACATGTGCCCGTCCAAATGCCTAACAGCAAGTCTCTCATTGGTTCTCCCTCTTCCCTTCCATCCTCTGCCAAATTGGCAACCTGTGCGAACCAGGAGCTTAAAGGGGCTGTCTCTCCAAGTTGGAAGATTGATAGTAAAGCAGTTGGAAAGTCAAACCAGAGCACCAGGAGAGGGACTACTCGTTGAGTGTTACAAACCATTTGTATTCGCAGTGTGTCCATTCTTTAGGTTTCCCGTACATGTTATAGCTGTAGTAATATTCCCTTCAACCTCGAGAGTTGGGACCCATGGAATGGGGGCCATGCATTTTTGCTTTAAAGGGTCTGCATTTGCTCATCCAATCTCACCAATCCTCTCAGTCCCAAGTGTCCAGCCTTATGCCACATCCAGCTGTCATTGTAGATAGGGTCATTCCAGGTTTCATCAGAGACCCTGAAGGAATTGTAAAGAATTTCCCTGTTTTTTGTTTTGTTTTTGAAATTCCTTTTTATAGTGGGTTTGAGATGATTCTCGCTGCCATGTTTATGCCAGTCTAGACACACTTGATTCCCTTACGGAGACATATCAATACATAGGTTTTAAGATTTTTACTAGTCAGGTCTATTCCTCTGCGGGAAATATGGGGTTTTGAGTCCCTTTCACTGAGGAAGGTGTAGGTCTTGTCTATTCCAAAGTTGGTTTTAGAAACGGTACCTGTGCTTATATCAAACTCTGGTTTTATGCATCACCCCACATCTCCTTCCACCATAAGCAGGCATAAGAGTGTTTTCTAAATGTGAGACTCTGTTCTCTTTCCTAACTCAGTTTATGTGTAGCCATGTTTAGAGGATCATCATAAGTGATATCTTATGATAAGTTTCTTTTTCTGTGTGACTTATTTCAATTAGATTCATCGTTGCTGAATCCACTCACTTTGCTGCTCCTGGTCTTATGACATTGATTTCATGGCTTAGGGATATTTCATCGTACATGGGTACCACAATTTTTTGAACCATTTTTATATTTCCTGGGATATTTAAGGTGTACCCAAGTTGAGGTTCTTGTAAGCAGTGCAGCCCTATGTTGGGGTTTTTCTCTCTTATTGATTTTCAGTTTTCCCAAGTTATATTCCCTAGACTGGAAGTGCCCTTGGCTCTGTAGCTCTGTTGTTTACTTTTTTAGGGAACGCAATGCACTCCTCCAGTGAGGCACTTGGCAATTTACATCCCGCCCATCAGCATAATATGGCTCCCTGTTCTCCAGGGCCTGTCTTGCCTTTCTATTTTTTACACATTTTGTGGATGTCCCTTTTGACCGGTGGGAAGTGATACTTCTTTGTTGTGCAGATTTGCATTGCCCGCTTGTATGCTTGGCCAAAAAGGGCGTATGCGTTTTCTCCTGAATATGTTCAGGAGAAAACGCATACGCCCCTTTTGGCCAAGTGCGTCATTGTTGAAGTTGTGCCCCTCTTCCTGTGCTTTAAAGGCGATTCCACCGTACCTCTTGAAATCTGTTTCCTGCTATTCTGCCTCGCTTTCAAGTCCGCCTTGTTGCCTTCCGTCAACAGATTTTTGGACGATAGTTGTCCTTTATTACTCTGCCAGTTTGTGAATTGCTGTGCCCCTGAGCTCCATTTTTCAACTCGTATTTTGTGAGCTGTACGCAAGTCCAAAATTTTGGTTCAGGACCTATACTGGTTCCCGGTGGGTGGCTGAGACTCTGGTTAATTCTTCTTCCTGCCGGGAAACTAGAGTGACATGTGCCCGTCCAAATGCCTAACAGCTACTCTCTCATTGGTTCTCCCTCTTCCCTTCCATCCTCTGCCAAACTGGAAACCTGTGCGAACCAGGAGGTTAAAGGGGTTGTCTCTCCAAGTTGGGAGATTGATAGTAAAGCAGTTGGAAAGTCAAAGCGGAGCACCAGGAGAGGGACTACTCGTTGAGTTTTAGAAACCTTTTGTATTCACAGTGTTTCCATTCTGTAGGTTTCCCGTACATGTTATAGATATAGTAATATTCCCTTCAACATGGAGATTTGGGACCCATGGAATGGGGGCCATGCATTTTTGCTTTAAAGGGTCTGCATTTGCTCACCCAATCTCACCAATCCTCTCTGTCCCAAGTGTCCAGCCTTATGCCACATCCAGCTGTCATTGTAGATAGGGTCATTCCAGGTTTCATCAGAGACCCTGAAGGAATTGTAAAGAATTTCCCGGTTTTTTGGTTTTGTTTTTGAAATTCCTTTTTATAGTGGCTTTGAGCTGATTCTCGCTGCCATGCTTATGCCAGTCTAGACAAACTTGATTCCCTAACGGAGACATATCAATACATAGGTTTTAAGATTCTTACTAGTCAGATCTATTCCTCTGCGGGAAATATGGGGTTTTGAGTCCCTTTCACTGAGGAAGGTGTAGGTCTTTTCTGTTCCACAGGTGGTTTTAGAAACGGTACCTGTGCTTATATCAAACTCTGGTTTTATGCATCACCCCACATCTCCTTCCCCATTAAACAGGCATAACAGTGTTTTCTAAATGTGAGACTCTGTTCTCTTTCCTAACTCAGTTCATGTGAAGCCACGTGTACAGGATCTTCCTAAGGGATATCATATGATAAGTTTCTTTTTCTGTGTAAATTATTTCACTTAGTATCATCGTACCTGAATCCACTCACTTTGTTGCTCCTGGTCTTATGATATTGATTTCATGGCTGAGGGATATTCCATCTTAAATAAGTACCACAATTTTTTGAACCATTTTTATAATTCCTGGGATATTTAAGGTGTACCCAAGTTGAGGTTCTTGTAAGCAATGCAGCCCTAAATTTGGGGGTGGCTCTCTCTTATTGATTTTCAGTTTTCCCAAGGTATATTCCCTAGACGGGAAGTGCCCTTGGCTCTGTAGCTCTGCTGTTTACTTGTTTTAGGGAACACAATGCACTCCGCCAGTGAGGCAGTTGGCAATTTACATCCCGCCCATCAGCATAAGAACGCTCCCTGTTCTCCAGGGCCTGTCTTTCCTTTCTGGTTTTACACATTTTGTGGATGTCCCTTTTGACCGGTGGGAAGTGATACTTCTTTGTATTGCAGATTTGCATTGCCCGCTTGCTTGCTTGGCCAAAAAGGGTGTATGCGTTGTCTCCTGTATATATTCAGGAAAAAACGCATTCGCCCTTTTTGGCCAAGTGCATCATTGTCGAAGTTGTTCCCCTCTTCCTGTGTTTTAAAGGCGATTCCAACGTACCTCTTGAAATCAGTTTCCTGCTATTCTGCCTCGCTTTCAAGTCCGCTCGTTGCCTTCACTCAACAGATTTTTGGACGATAGTTGTCCTTTATTACTCTGCCAGTTTGTGAATTGCTGTGCCCCTGAGCCCCATTTTTCAACTTGTTTTTTGTGAGCTGAACGCAAGTCCAAAATTTTGGTTCAGGAACTCTACTGGTTTCCGGTGGATGGCTGAGACTTTGGATAATTCTTCTTCCTGCCGGGTAATAAGAGTGACATGTGCCCGTCCAAATGCCTAACAGCTAGTCTCTCATTGGTTCTCCCTCTTCCCTTCCATCCTCTGCCAAATTGGCAACCTGTGCGAACCAGGAGCTTAAAGGGGCTGTCTCTCCAAGTTGGAAGATTGATAGTAAAGCAGTTGGAAAGTCAAACCAGAGCACCAGGAGAGGGACTACTCGTTGAGTGTTACAAACCTTTTGTATTCGCAGTGTGTCCATTCTCTAGGTTTCCCGTACATGTTATAGCTGTAGTAATATTCCCTTCAACCTCGAGAGTTGGGACCCATGGAATGGGGGCCATGCATTTTTGCTTTAAAGGGTCTGCATTTGCTCATCCAATCTCACCAATCCTCTCAGTCCCAAGTGTCCAGCCTTATGCCACATCCAGCTGTCATTGTACATAGGGTCATTCCAGGTTTCATCAGAGACCCTGAAGGAATTGTAAAGAATTTCCCTGTTTTTTGTTTTGTTTTTGAAATTCCTTTTTATAGTGGGTTTGAGATGATTCTCGCTGCCATGTTTATGCCAGTCTAGACACACTTGATTCCCTTACGGAGACATATCAATACATAGGTTTTAAGATTTTTACTAGTCAGGTCTATTCCTCTGCGGGAAATATGGGGTTTTGAGTCCCTTTCACTGTGGAAGGTGTAGGTCTTGTCTATTCCAAAGTTGGTTTTAGAAACGGTACCTGTGCTTATATCAAACTCTGGTTTTATGCATCACCCCACATCTCCTTCCACCATAAGCAGGCATAAGAGTGTTTTCTAAATGTGAGACTCTGTTCTCTTTCTTAAATCAGTTCATGTGTAGCCATGTTTAGAGGATCATCATAAGTGATATCTTATGATAAGTTTCTTTTTCTGTGTGACTTATTTCACTTAGATTCATCGTTGCTGAATCCACTCACTTTGCTGCTCCTGGTCTTATGACATTGATTTCATGGCTGAGGGATATTTCATCGTACATGGGTACCACAATTTTTTGCGCCATTTTTATATTTCCTGGGATATTTAAGGTGTACCCAAGTTGAGGTTCTTGTAAGCAGTGCAGCCCTATGTTGGGGTTTTTCTGTCTTATTGATTTTCAGTTTTCCCAAGGTATATTCCCTAGACTGGAAGTGCCCTTGGCTCTGTAGCTCTGTTGTTTACTTGTTTTAGGGAACGCAATGCACTCCTCCAAGGAGGCACTTGGCAATTTACATCCCGCCCATCAGCATAATATGGCTCCCTGTTCTCCAGGGCCTGTCTTGCCTTTCTATTTTTTACACATTTTGTGGATGTCCCTTTTGACCGATGGGAAGTGATACTTCTTTGTAGTGCAGATTTGCATTGCCCGCTTGCATGCTTGGCCAAAAGGGGCGTATGCGTTTTCTCCTGAATATGTTCAGGAGAAAACGCATACGCCCCTTTTGGCCAAGTGCGTCATTGTCGAAGTTGTGCCCCTCTTCCTGTGCTTTAAAGGCGATTCCACCGTACCTCTTGAAATCTGTTTCCTGCTATTCTGCCTCGCTTTCAAGTCCGCCTCGTTGCCTTCCGTCAACAGATTTTTGGACGATAGTTGTCCTTTATTACTCTGCCAGTTTGTGAATTGCTGTGCCCCTGAGCTCCATTTTTCAACTCGTTTTTTGTGAGCTGTACGCAAGTTCAAAATTTTGGTTCAGGACCTATACTGGTTCCCGGTGGGTGGCTGAGACTCTGGTTAATCCTTCTTCCTGCCGGGAAATTAGAGTGACATGTGCCGGTCCAAATGCCTAACAGCTACACTCTCATTGGTTCTCCCTCTTCCCTTCCATCCTCTGCCAAACTGGAAACCTGTGCGAACCAGGGGGTTAAAGGGGTTGTCTCTCCAAGTTCGGAGATAGAGAGTAAAGCATTTGGAAAGTCAAAGCGGAGCACCAGGAGAGGGACTACTCGTTGAGTTTTAGAAAACTTTTGTATTCACAGTGTGTCCATTCTATAGATTTCCCGTACATGTTATAGATATAGTAATATTCCCTTCAACATGGAGATTTGGGACCCATGGAATGGGGGCCATGCATTTTTGCTTTAAAGGGTCTGCATTTGCTCACCCAATCTCACCAATCCTCTCAGTCCCAAGTGTCCAGCCTTATGCCACATCCAGTTGTCATTGTAGATAGGGTCATTCCAGGTTTCATCAGAGACCCTGAAGGAATTGTAAAGAATTTCCCGGTTTTTTGGTTTTGTTTTTGAAATTCCTTTTTATAGTGGGTTTGAGCTGATTCTCGCTGCCATGCTTAGGCCAGTCTAGACACACTTGATTCCCTAACGGAGACCTATTAATACATAGGTTTTAAGATTCTTACTAGTCAGATGTATTCCTCTGCGGGAAATATGGGGTTTTGAGTCCCTTTCACTGAGTTTGGTGTAGGTCTTTTCTATTCCACTGGTGGTTTTAGAAACGGTACCTGTGCTTATATCAAACTCTGGTTTTATGCATCACCCCACCTCTCCTTCCCCATTAAGCAGGAATAAGAGTGTTTTCTAAATGTGAGACTCTGTTCTCTTTCCTAACTCAGTTCATGTGTAGCCATGTGTACAGGATCTTCCTAAGTGATATCTTATGATCAGATTCTTTTTCTCTGTGACTTATTTCACTTAGAATCATCGTTGCTGAATCCACTCACTTTGCTGCTCCTGGTCTTATGACATTGATTTCTTGGCTGAGGGATATTTCATCGTACATACGTACCACAATTTTTTGAACCATTTTTATATTTCCTGGGATATTTCAGGTGTACCCAAGTTGAGGTTCTTGTAAGCAATGCAGCCCTAAATTTGGGGGTGGCTCTGTCTTATTGATTTTCACTTTTTCCAAGGTATATTCCCTAGACGGGAAGTGCCCTTGGCTCTGTAGCTCTGTTGTTTACTTGTTTTAGGGAACACAATGCACTCCTCCAGTGAGGCAGTTGGCAATTTACATCCCGCCCATCAGCATAACAAGGCTCCATGTTCTCCAGGGCCTGTCTTGCCTTTCTGGTTTTTACACATTTTGGGGATGTCCCTTTTGACCGGTGGGAAGTGATACTACTTTGTAGTGCAGATTTGCATTGCCCGCTTGCTTGCTTGGCCAAAAAGGGCGTATGCGTTTTCTCCTGAATATATTCAGGAGAAAACGCATACGCCCTTTTTGGCCAAGTGCATCATTGTCGAAGTTGTGCCCCTCTTCCTGTGCTTTAAAGGCGATTCCAACGTACCTCTTGAAATCTGTTTCCTACTATTCTGCCTCGCTTTCAAGTCCGCCTCGTTGCCTTTCCTCAACAGATTTTTGGACGATAGTTGTCCTTTATTACACTGCCAGTTTGTGAATTGCTGTGCCCCTGAGCTCCATTTTTCACCTCATTTTTTGTGAGCTGAACGCAAGTCCAAAATTTTGGTTCAGGACCTATACTGGTTCCCGGGGGGTGGCTGAGACTTTGGTTGATTATTCTTCCTGCCGGGAAATTAGAGTGTCATGTGCCTGTCCAAATGCCTAACAGCTACTCTCTCATTGGTTCTCCCTCTTCCCTTCCATCCTCTGCCAAATTGGCAACCTGTGTGAACCAGGAGCTTAAAGGGGCTGTCTCTCCAAGTTGGAAGATTCATAGTAAAGCAGTTGGAAAGTCAAACCGGAGCACCAGGGGAGGGACTATTCGTTGAGTTTTAGAAACATTTTGTATTCGAAGTGTGTCCATTCTCTAGGTTTCCCGTACATGTTATAGCTGTAGTAATATTCCCTTCAACCTGGAGAGTTGGGACCCATGGAATGGGGGCCATGCATTTTTGCTTTAAAGGGTCTGCATTTGTTCACCCAATCTCACCAATCCTCTCAGTCCCAAGTTTCCAGCCTTATGCCACATCAAGCTGTCATTGTAGATAGGGTCATTCCAGGTTTCATCAGAGACCCTGAAGGAATTGTAAAGAATTTCCCTCTTTTTTGATTTGTTTTTGAAATTCCTTTTTATAGTGGGTTTGAGATGATTCTCGCTGCCATGTTTATGCCAGTCTAGACACACTTGATTCCCTTACGAAGACATATCAATGCATAGGTTTTAAGATTTTTACTAGTCAGATCTATTCCTCTGCAGGAAATATGGGGTTTTGAGTCCCTTTCACTGCGGAAGGTGTAGGTCTTGTCTATTCCAAATTTGGTTTTAGAAACGATACCCGTGCTTATATCAAACCCTGGTATTATGCATCACCCCACTTCTCCTTACCCCTTAAGCAGACATCACAGTGTTTTCTAAATGTGAGACTCTGTTCTCTTTCTTAAATCAGTTCATGTGTAGCCATGTTTACAGGATCTCCATAAGTGATATCTTATGATAAGTTTCTGTTTTCTGTGAGACTTATTTCACTTAGAATCATCGTACCTGAATCCACTCACTAAGCTGCTCCTGGTCTTATGACATTGATTTCATGGCTGAGGGATATTCCATCGTACAAAACTACCACAATTTTTTGAACCATTTTTATGTTTCCTGGGATATTTAAGGTGTACCCAAGTTGAGGTTCTTGTAAGCAGTGCAGACCTAAGTTTGGGTGGCTCTGTCTTATTGATTTTCAGTTTTCCCAAGGTATATTCCCTAGACTGGTAGTGCCCTTGGCTCTGTAGCTCTGTTGTTTACTTCTTTTAGGGAACACAGTGCACTACTCCTGTGAGGCAGTTGGAAATTTACATCCCGCCCATCAGCATAACAAGGCTCCCTGTTCCCCAGGGCCTGTCTTGCCTTTCTGGTTCTTACACATTTTGTGGATGTCCCTTTTGTCCGTTGGGAAGTGATACTTCTTTATAGTGCAGATTTGCATTGCCCGCATGCTTGCTTGGCCAAAAAGGGCGTATGATTTGTCTCCTGAATATATTCAGGAGAAAACGCATACGCCCTTTTTGGCCAAGTGCGTCATTGTCGAAGTTGTGCCCCTCTTCCTGTGCTTTAAAGGCGATTCCAACGTACCTCTTGAAATCTGTTTCCTGCTATTCTGCCTCGCTTTCAATTCCGCCTAGTTGCCTTCCCTCAACAGACTTTTGGATGATAGTTGTCCTTTATTACTCTGCCAGTTTGTGAATTGCTGTGCCCCTGAGCTCCATTTTTCAACTCGTTTTTTGTGAGCTGTACGCAAGTCCAAAATTTTGGTTCAGGAACTATACTGGTTCCCGGTGTGTGGCTGAGACTCTGGTTAATTCTTCTTCCTGCCGGGAAATTAGAGTGACATGTGCCCGTCCAAATGCCTAACAGCTACTCTCTCATTGGTTCTCCCTCTTCCCTTCCATCCTCTGCCAAATTGGCAACCTGTGCGAACCAGGAGGTTAAAGGGTTTGTCTCCCAAAGTTGGGAGATTGATAGTAAAGCAGTTGGAAAGTCAAAGCCGAGTACCAGGAGAGGGACTACTCGTTGAGTTTTAGATATCTTTTGTATTCACAGTGTGTCCATTCTCTAGGTTTCCTGTACATGTTATAGCTGTTTTAATATTCCCTTCAATATGGAGTGTTGGGACCCATGGAATGGGGGCCATGCATTTTTTGCTTTAAAGGGTCTGCATTTGCTCACCGAATCTCACCAATACTCTCAGTCCCAAGTGTCCAGCCTTATGCCACATCCAGCTGTCATTATACATATGGTCATTCCAGGTTTCTTCAGAGACCCTGAAGCAAATGTAAAGAATTTCCCTGTTTTTTGGATTTGTTTTTGAAATTCGCTTTTATAGTGCGTTTCAACTGATTCTCGCTGCCATGTTTATTCCAGTCTAGAAACACTTGATTCCCTTAGAGAGACATATCAATACATAGGTTTTAAGATCCTTACTAGTCAGATCTATTCCTCTGCGGGAAATATGGGGTTTTGAGTCCCATTCACTGAGGAAGGTGTAGGTCTTGTCTATTCCACAGTTGGTTTTAGAAATGGTACTTGTGCTTATATCAAACTCTGGTTTTATGCATCACCCCACCTCTCCTTTCCCCTTAAGCAGGCATAAGAGTGTTTTCTAAATGTGAGACTCTGTTCTATTTCTTAACTCAGTTCATGTGTAGCCATGTTTACAGGATCTTCATAAGTGATATCTTATGATAAGTTTCTTTTTCTGGGTGACTTATTTCACTTAGAATCATCGTACCTGAATCCACTCACTTTGCTGCTCCTGGTCTTATGACATTGATTTCATGGCTGAGGGATATTCCATCGTACATAAATACCACAGTTTTTTGAACCATTTTTATATTTCCTGGGATATTTAAGGTGTACCCAAGTTGAGGTTCTTGTAAGCAGTGCAGCCCTAAATTTGGTGGTGGCTCTGTCTTATTGATTTTCAGTTTTCCCAAGGTATATTCCCTAGACTGGAAGTGCCCTTGGCTCTTTAGCTCTGTTGTTTACTTGTTTTAGGGAACGCAATGCACTCCTCCAGGGAGGCAGTTGGCAATTTACATCCCGCCCATCAGCATAATATGTCTCCCTGTTCTCCAGGGCCTGTCTTGCCTTTCTGGTTTTTACACATTTTGTGGATGTCCCTTTTGACCGGTGGGAAGTGATACTTCTTTGTAGTGCAGATTTGTATTGCCCGCTTGCTGTCTTGGCCAAAAAGGGCATATGCGTTTTCTCCTGAATATATTCAGGAGAAAACGCTTACGCCCTTTTTGGCCAAGTGCGTCATTGTCGAAGTTGTGCCCCTCTTCCTGTGCTTTAAAGGCGATTCCAACGTACCTCTTGAAATCTGTTTCCTGCTATTCTGCCTCGCTTACAAGTCCGCCTCGTTGCCTTCCCTCAACAGATTTTTGGACGATAGTTGTACTTTATTACTCTGCCAGTTTGTGAATTGCTGTGCCCCTGAGCTCCATTTTTCAACTCGTTTTTTGTTTGCTGTACGCAAGTCCAAAATTTTGGTTCAGGACCTTTACTGGTTCCCGGTGGGTGGCTGAGACTCTGGTTTATTCTTCTTCCTGCCGGGAAATTAGAGTGACATGTGCCCTTCCAAATGCCTAACAGCTACTCTCTCATTGGTTCTCCCTCTTCCCTTCCATCCTCTGCCAAATTGGCAACCTGTGCGAACCAGGAGGTTAAAGGGGTTGTCTCCCAAAGTTGGGAGATTGATAGTAAAGCAGTTGGAAAGTCAAAGCAGAGCACCAGGAGAGGGACTACTCGTTGAGTTTTAGAAATCTTTTGTATTCACAGTGTGTCCATTCTCTAGGTTTCCTGTACATGTTATAGCTGTTGTAATATTCCTTTCAATATGGAGTGTTGGGACCCATGGAATGGGGGCCATGCATTTTTGCTTTAAAGGGTCTGCATTTGCTCACCCAATCTCACCAATCCTCTCAGTCCCAAGTGTCCAGCCTTATACCACATCCAGCTGTCATTATACATATGGTCATTCCAGGTTTCTTCAGAGACCCTGAAGGAAATGTAAAGAATTTCCCTGTTTTTTGGATTTGTTTTTGAAATTCGCTTTTATAGTGCGTTTCAACTGATTCTCGCTGCCATGTTTATTCCAGTCTAGACACACTTGATTCCCTTACAGAGACATATCAATACATAGGTTTTAAGATCCTTACTAGTCAGATCTATTCCTCTGTGGGAAATATGGGGTTTTGAGTCCCTTTCACTGAGGAAGGTGTAGGTCTTGTCTATTCCACAGTTGGTTTTAGAAATGGTACATGTGCTTATATCAAACTCTGGTTTTATGCATCACCCCACCTCTCCTTTCCCCTTAAGCAGGCATAAGAGTGTTTTCTAAATGTGAGACTCTGTTCTCTTTCTTAACTCAGTTCATGTGTAGCCATGTTTACAGGATCTTCATAAGTGATATCTTATGATAAGTTTCTTTTTCTGGGTGACTTATTTCACTTAGAATCATCGTACCTGAATCCACTCACTTTGCTGCTCCTGGTCTTATGACATTGATTTCATGGCTGAGGGATATTCCATCGTACATAAATACCACAGTTTTTTGAACCATTTTTATATTTCCTGGGATATTTAAGGTTTACCCAAGTTGAGGTTCTTGTAAGCAGTGCAGCCCTAAATTTGGGGGTGGCTCTGTCTTATTGATTTTCAGTTTTCCCAAGGTATATTCCCTAGACTGGAAGTGCCCTTGGCTCTGTAGCTCTGTTGTTTACTTGTTTTAGGGAAAGCAATGCACTCCTCCAGGGAGGCAGTTGGCAATTTACATCCCGCCCATCAGCATAATATGTCTCCCTGTTCTCCAGGGCCTGTCTTGCCTTTCTGGTTTTTACACATTTTGTGGATGTCCCTTTTGACCGGTGGGAAGTGATACTTCTTTGTAGTGCAGATTTGTATTGCCCGCTTGCTGGCTTGGCCAAAAAGGGCATATGCGTTTTCTCCTGAATATATTCAGGAGAAAACGCTTACGCCCTTTTTGGCCAAGTGCGTCATTGTCGAAGTTGTGCCCCTCTTCCTGTGCTTTAAAGGCGATTCCAACGTACCTCTTGAAATCTGTTTCCTGCTATTCTGCCTCGCTTTCAAGTCTGCCTCGTTGCCTTCCCTCAACAGATTTTTGGACGTTAGTTGTCCTTTATTACTCTGCCAGTTTGTGAATTGCTGTGCCCCTGAGCTCCATTTTTCAACTCGTTTTTTGTGAGCTGAACGCAAGTCCAAAATTTTGGTTCAGGACCTATACTGGTTCCCGGTGGGTGGCTGAGACTTTGGTTGATTATTCTTCCTGCCGGGAAATTAGAGTGATATGTGCCTGTCCAAATGCCTAACAGGTACTCTCTCATTGGTTCTCCCTCTTCCCTTCCTTCCTCTGCCAAATTGGCAACGTGTGTGAACCAGGAGCTTAAAGGGGCTGTCTCTCCAAGTTGGAAGATTGATAGTAAAGCAGTTGGAAAGTCAAACCAGAGCACCAGGGTAGGGACTATTCGTTGAGTTTTAGAAACATTTTGTATTCGCAGTGTGTCCATTCTCTAAGTTTCCCGTACATGTTATAGCTGTAGTAATATTCCCTTCAACCAGGAGAGTTGGGACCCATGGAATGGGGGCCATGCATTTTGGCTTTAAAAGGTCTCCATTTGCTCACCCAATCTCACCAATCCTCTCAGTCCCAAGTGTCCAGCCTTATGCCACATCCAGCTGTCATTGTAGATAGGGTCATTCCAGGTTTCATCAGAGACCCTGAAGGAATTCTAAAAATTTCCCTGTTTTTTTTTGTTTTTGAAATTCCTTTTTATAGTGGGTTTGAGATGATTCTCGCTGCCATGTTTATGCCAGTCTAGACACACTTGATTCCCTTACGGAGACATATCAATACATAGGTTTTAAGATTTTTACTAGTCAGATCTAATCCTCTGCAGGAAACATGGGGTAAGAGTCCCTTTCACTGCGGAAGGTGTAGGTCTTGTCTATTCCAAAGTTGGTTTTAGAAACGTTACCCGTGCTTATATCAAACTCTGGTTTTATGCATCACCCCACCTCTCCTTCCCCCTTAAGCAGGCATAACTGTGTTTTCTAAATGTGAGACTCTGTTCTCTTTCTTAAATCAGTTCATGTGTAGCCATGTTTACAGGATCTTCATAAGTGATATCTTATGATTAGTTTCATTTTCTGTGTGACTTATTTCACTTAGAATCATCATACCTGAATCCACTCACTTTGCTGCTCCTGGTCTTATGACATTGATTTCATGGCTTAGGGATATTCCATCGTACAAAAGTACCACAATTTTTTGAACCATTTTTATATTTCCTGGGATATTTAAGGTGTACCCAAGTTGAGGTTCTTGTAAGCAGTGCAGCCCTAAGTTTGGGTGGCTCTTTCTTATTGATTATCAGTTTTCCCAAGGTATATTCCCTAGACTGGAAGTGCCCTTGGCTCTGTAGCTCTGTTGTTTCCTTGTTTTAGGGAACGCAATGCACTCCTCCAGGGAGGCAGTTGGCAATTTACATCGCGCCCATCAGCATAATATGGCTCCCTGTTCTCCAGGGCCTGTCTTGCCTTTCTATTTTTTACACATTTTGTGGATGTCCCTTTTGACCGGTGGGAAGTGATACTTCTTTGTAGTGCAGATTTGCATTGCTCGCTTGCTTGCTTGGCCAAAAAGGGCATATGCGTTTTCTCTTGAATATATTCAGGAGAAAACGCATACGCCCCTTTTGGCCAAGTGAGTCATTGTCGAAGTTGTGCCCCTCTTCCTGTGCTTTAAAGGCGATTCCAACGTACCTCTTGAAATCTGTTTCCTGCTATTCTGCCTCGCTTTCAAGTCCGCCTCTTTGCCTTCCGTCAACAGATTTTTGGACGATAGTTGTCCTTTATTACTCTGCCAGTTTGTGAATTGCTGTGCCCCTGAGCTCCATTTTTCAACTCGTTTTTTGTGAGCTGTACACAAGTCCAAAATTTTAGTTCAGGACCTATACTGGTTCCCGTTCGGTGGCTGAGACTCTGGTTAATTCTTCTTCCTGCCGGGAAATTAGAGTGACATGTGCCCATCCAAATGCCTAACAGCTACTCTCTCATTGGTTCTCCCTCTTCCCTTCCATCCTCTGCCAAATTGGCAACCTGTGCGAACCAAGAGGTTAAAGGGGTTGTCTCTCCAAGTTGGGAGATTGATAGTAAAGCAGTTGGAAAGTCAAAGCAGAGCACCAGGAGTGGGACTACTCATTGAGTTTTAGCAACCTTTTGTATTCACAGTGTGTCCATTCTCTAGGTTTCCCGTACATGTTATAGATATAGTAATATTCCCTTCAACCTGGAGACATGGGACCCATGGAATGGGGGCCATGCATTTTTGCTTTATAGGATCTGCATTTGCTCAACGAATCTCACCAATCCTCTCAGTCCCAAGTGTCCAGCCTTATGCCACTTCCAGCTGTCATTGTAGATAGGGTTATTCCATGTTTCATCAGAGACCCTGAAGGAATTGTAAAGAATTTCCGTTTTTTGTATTGTTTTTGAAATTCCTTTTTATACTGGGTTTGAGCTGATTCTCGCTGCCATGTTTATGCCAGTCTAGACACACTTGATTCCCTTACGGAGACATATCAATACATAGGTTTTAAGATTCTTACTAGTCAGATCTATTCCTCTGCGGGAAATATGGGGTTTTGAGTCACTTTCACTGAGGAAAGTGTAGGTCTTTTCTATTCCAAAGTTGGTTTTAGAAACGGAACCTGTGCTTATATCAAACTCTGGTTTTATGCATCACCCCACCTCGCCTTCCCCCTTAAGCAGGCATAAGAGTGTTTTCTAAATGTGAGACTCTGTTCTCTTTCCTAACTCAGTTCATGTTTAGCCATGTTTACAGGATCTTCCTAAGTGATATCTTATGATAAGTTTCTTTTTCTGTGTGACTTATTTCACTTAGAATCATCGTACCTGAATCCAATCACTTTGCTGCTCCTGGTCTTATGACATTGATTTCATGGCTGAGGGATATTCCATTGTACATAAGTACCACAATTTTTTGAACCATTTTTATATTTCCTGGGATATTTAAGGTGTACCCAAGTTGAGGTTCTTGTAAGCAGTGCAGCCCTAAATTTGAGGGTAGCTCTGTCTTATTGAATTTCAGTTTTCCCATGGTATATTCCCTAGACGGGAAGTGCCCTTGGCTCTCTACATCTGTTGTTTACTTGTTTTAGGGAACACAATGCACTCCTCCAGTGAGGCAGTTGGCAATTTACAACCCACCCATCAGCATAACAAGGCTCCCTGTTCTCCAGGGCTTGACTTGCCTTTCTGGTTTTTACACATTTTGTGGATATCCCTTTTGACCGGTGGGAAGTGATACTTCTTTGTAGTGCAGATTTGCATTGCCCGCTTGCTTGCTTGGCCCAAAAGGGCCTATGCGTTTTCTCCTGAATATATTCAGGAGAAAACGCATAGGCCCTTTTTGGCCAAGTGCATCATTGTCGAAGTTGTGCCCCACTTCCTGTGCTTTAAAGGCGATTCCAACGTACCTCTTGAAATCTGTTTCCTGCTATTCTGCCTCGCTTTCAAGTCCGCCTCGTTGCCTTCCCTCAACAGATTTTTGGATGATAATTGTCCTTTATTACTCTTCCAGTTTGTGAATTGCTGTGCCCCTGAGCTCCATTTTTAACTCGTTTTTTGTTAGCTGAAGGAAAGTCCAAAATTTTGGTTCAGGACCTATACTGCTTCCCGTTGGGTCGCTGAGATTTTGGTTAATTCTTCTTCCTGCCGGGAATTTAGAATGACATGTGCCCGTCCAAATGCCTAACAGCTACTCTTTCTTTGGTTCTCCCTCTTCCCTTCCATCCTCTGCCAAATTGGCAACATGTGCGAACCAGTATGTTAAAGGGGCTTTCTCTCCAAGTTCGGAGATTGATATTAAAGCAGTTGGAAATTCACACCGGAGCATCAGGAGAGGGACTATTCGTTGAGTTTTAGAAACCTTTCGTATTCACCTTGTGTCCATTCTCTAGGTTTCCCTTACATGTTATAGCTATAGTAATATTCCCTCCAACCTGCAGATTTGGGACACATGGAATGGGGGCCATCCATTTTTGCTTTAAAGGGTCTGCATTTGCTCACCCAATCTCACCAATCCTCTCAGTCCCAAGTGTCCAGCCTTATGCCACATCCAGCTGTCATTGTAGACAGGGTCATTCCTGGTTTCATCGGAGACCCTGAAGGAATTGTAAAGAATTTCCCTGTTTTTTGGTTTTCTTTTTGAAATTCCTTTTTATAGTGGGTTTGAGCTGATTTTCACTGCCATGTTTATGCCAGTCTAGCCACACTTGATTCCCTTACAGAGACATATCAATAAATAGGTTTTAAAATTCTTACTAGTCAGATATATTCCTCTTCGCAAAATATGGAATTTTGAGTCCCTTTCAATGAGGAAGGTGTAGGTCTTGTCTATTCCATGTTGTTTTTTGGAATGGTACCTGTGCTTATATCAAACTCTGGTTTTATGCATCACCCCACCTCTCCTTGCCCCTTCAGCGGGCATAAGAGTGTTTTCTAAATGTGAGACTCTGTTCTCTTTCCTAACTCAGTTCATGTTTATCCATGTTTACAGGATCTTCATAAGTGATATCTTATGATAATTTTCTTTTTCTGTGTGACTTATTTCACTTAGAATCATCGTACCTGAATCCACTCACTTTGCTGCTACTGGTCTTATGACATTGATTTCATGGCTGTGGGATATTCTATCGTACGTAAGTACCACAATCTTTTAAACCATTTTTATATTTCCTGGGATATTTAAGGTGTACCCAAGTTGAGGTTCTTGTAAGCAGTGCAGCCCTAAGTTAGTGGGTGGCTCTGTCGTATTGATTTTCAGTTTTCCCAAGGTATATTCCCTAGAAAGGAAGTGCCCTTGGCTCTGTAGCTCTGTTGTTTACTTTTTTTAGGTAACTCAATGCACTCCTCCAGTGAGGCAGTTGGCAATTTACATCCCGCACATCAGCATAACAAGGCTCCCTCTTCTCCAGTGCCTGTCTTGCCTTTCTGGTTTTTACACATTTTGTGGATGTCCGTTTTGACAGGTGGGAAGTGACACTTCTTTGTAGTGCCGATTTGTGTTGCACGCTTGCTTGCTTGGCCAAAAAGGGCGTATGCATTTTCTCCAGAATATATTCAGGAGAAATCGCATACGCCCATTTTGGCCAAGTGCATCATTGTCGAAGTTGTGTCCCTCTTCCTGTGCTTTGCAGGTGATTCCAACGTACCTCTTGAAATCTGTTTCCTGCTATTCTTCCTCGCATTCATGTCCGCCTCGTTTCCTTTACTCAACAGATTTTTGGACGATTGTTGTCCTTTATTACTCTGCCCGTTTGTGAATTGCTTTGCCCCTGTTCTCCATTTTTCAACTCGTTTTTGTGAGCTGAACGCAAGTCCAAAATTTTGCTTCACGACCTATACTGGTTCCTGGTGGGTGGCTAAGAGTTTGGATAATTCTTCTTCCTGCCGGCAAATTAGAGTGTCATTTGCCTGTCCAAATGCCTAACAGCTACTCTCTCTTTGGTTCTCCCTTTTCCCTTTCATCCTTAGCCAAATTGGCAACTAGTGGGAACCAGGAGGTTAAAGGGGCTGTCTCTTCACGTTGGGAGATTTATAGTAAAGTAGTTGGAAAGTCAAAACGGAGCACCAGGAGAGGGACTGTTCATTGAGTTTTAGAAACCTTTTTTATTCAGAGGGTGTCCACTCTCTTGGTTTCCCGTCCATGTTATAGCTGTAGTAATATTACCTTCAACCAGGAGAGTTGGGACCCATCGAATTGGTGGCATGCATTAGGGCATTAAATGGCCTTCATTTTCTCCGCCAATCTCACCAATCCCCTGAGTCCCATGTGTCCTGCCTTATGTCTCTTCCTGCTGTCGTTGTAGATTGTGTCATTCCAGGTTGCATCAGAGCCCTTGAAGGAATTGTGTAAGAATATCGCTGTTTTTTAATTTTTTTTTTTTGATATTCAGTTTTATAATGGGGTTGAGCTGATTTTCCCTTACTTGTTTTTGCCGGTCTAGACAAACTTGATTCCCTTACAGAGACATATAAATACATTGGTTTTAAGATTCTAACTAGTCAGATATATTCCTCTCCTGGAAATAGGGATTTTGAGTCCCGTTCACTACGGAAGAAGTAGTTCTTGTCTATTCTATATTTGGATTATGGAACGGTACCTGTGCTAATATCAAACTCTGGTTTTGTGCATCTCCCCACCTCTCCTTTCCCCTTAAGCATGCATAAGAGTGTTTTCTAAATCTGAGACACTGTTCTATTTCCTAATACAGTTCATATGTAGCCATGTTTACATTCCCCTCGTAAGTGATATCTTGTGTCAGAATGCACCATGGCCCTTGTCATAATAATGCTCCATGACCCCTGTCATCACATTGCACCATGCCTAGTTATCACAATGCTCCATTTCCCTTGTCATCACAATTCTCCTCGTCCTTGTCATCACGATGCTACATGACACTTCTCATCACAACATTACATGCTCTTGTCATTACAATGCTCCATGACCCCTGTCATCACAATGCTCCCTGACACCTGTCATCACAGTGCTTCATGCCCCTTGTCATTACAGTGCTCCATGATGCTCGTCATCACAATTACCCAAGGTCTTCTCATCACAATGCTCCACAGTTTTGCCATCACAATGCTCCATGCCCTGGTCTTCTCACAGCTCAATGTCCCTTGTCCTCACAATTCTCCTCGTCCTTGTCATCACAATGCTCCATGGCGCTTCTCATCACAATGTTATATGCCCTTGGCATCACAATACTCCATGCACTTGTCATCGCAATGCTCCATGACCCCTATCATAGGAAGCCCCATGTGCTTGTCATCACAATGTTTCACGACCTGGAAATAAAAATTATCAGTGGCCCTTGTCATCACAATGCTCCATGCCCTTGTCATCACAATGCTCCTTTACCTTTGTCACAACAATCCTCCATGACACTTGGCATCACAATGCTCCGTGCTATTGTCATCACAATGGAACATGAAATATGTCATCACAATGCTCCCTGACACCTGTCTTCACAATACTCCATGAACTTGTCATCACAATGCTCCATGCCCTTGTCATCACAATGTGCCATGCCCAATGTCATCACAATAATCCATGAAACATCTCAGACCAATGCTCCATGCCCCTTTTCATCACAATGCTCCATGAAACCTGTCATCACAATGCACCATGCCCATCATCATAATGCTTCATTCTATTGTCATCACAATGAAATCAAAATGCTCCATGACCTCTGTCATCACAATGCTCCAAACCATTGTGATCACAATGTTCCATAACACTTGTGATCACAATGCCCCATGATGCTCGTCATCACAATTATCCATGGCCTTCTCATCACAATGCTCAATGACATTTGTCATCACAATGCTCAATACCCTTGTCATCACAATGCTCCCTGACACTTGTCGTCAGAATGCTCCTTGAACCCTTTCATGACAAGGCTCCATGCCTTTTTCATCACAATGATCCATGCCCTTTTCATCACGAGGCTCCAAGGCACCTGCAATAACAATGCTCCTTGCCCTTGTCATCACAAAGCTCCATGACAAATGTCATGAGAATGCTCCATGGCCTTCTCATCACAATGCTCCATGCCATTGTCATCACAATGCTCCAAGACACCTGTAATCACAATGCTCCATTCCTCGTTTCATCAGAATGCTCCATGAGACTTGTCATCACAAGGATCCATGGTCTTCTCATCAAAATACTCCAGGATATTGTCATCAAAATGCTCCATTCCCTTATCATCACAATGCTCCATGACCCCTGTCATCACAATACTCCATGTACATTTTCAGCCCAATACTCCATGACCTTCTCACCATAATGCTCCATGCCACATATCATCACAATGCTCCATGACCACTGTCATCACAACGTCCATGACACCTGACAACACAATGATCCGGGACTCTTGTCCTCACAATGCTCCATTCCCTAGTCATCACAATTCTCCATGCCTGTGTCAGCAAAATGCTACATCACCTTGTCATCACAATGCTCCATGCACTTGTCATCACAATGCTCCATTACACCTGTCATAACAATGCTCCATGACCCCTGCCTTTGTCATCACAAGACTCCATGACCCTTGTCATCACAATGCTCCAAGACCCCTGTAATCACAATGCTCCATGCACATGTCATCACAAAGCTCCCTGACGCATGTCATCAGAATGCTCCATGGCCTTCTCATCACAATGCTCCATGCCAATTTCATCACAATGCTCCAAGACCCCTGTAATAACAATACCCCATGCCAATTTTCATCTCAATGCTCCATGAACCCTGTCATCACAATGCACCATGCCCATCATCATAATGCTACATGCTATTGTCATCACAATGAAATCAATATTCTCCACGACCTCTGTCATCACAATGCTCCAAACCCCTCTGATCACAATGTTCCATAAATCTGTTCATCACAATGCCCCATGATGCTGGTTATAACAGTTATCCATGGACTTCTCATCACAATGCTCCATGACCCCTGACATCACAATGTTCTATAAACACTGTCATCAAAATATTTCATGACAATTTCATCCAGTTGCTCCATGACCCTGTCATCACAATGCACCCTGCCCTTCTCATCACAGTGCACCACACCCTTGTCATCAAAATGCTCCATGGCCTATGTCATCACAAAGCTCCATGACCCTTGGCATCACAATGCTGCATGCCATTGTCATCACAAAGCTCCATGAAAACTCTCATCACATTGCTCCATGACGTTGTCATCACAAAGCTCCATGACGCTTGTCATCACAATGCTCGATGCCCTTCTCATCACAATGCACCATGCCTTTGTCATTGCAATCCTCCAAGACACATGTATCACTGTGTTCCGTGCACTTGTCATCACAATGCTCCATGCCCACTCTCATCACAATAATCCATGAAACTTTTCAGACCAATGCTCCATGCCCTTCTCATCACAATGCTCCATTATAACTGTCATAACAATGCTCCATGACCCCTGACATCACAATGTTCCACGGCTTTGTCATCGCAAGACTCCATGACCCTTGTCATCACAATGCTCCAAGACCCCTGTAATCACAATGCTCCATGCCCATGTCATCACAAAGCTCCCTGACGCATGTCATCAGAATGCTCCATGGCCTTCTCATCACAATGCTCCATGCCCTTTTCATCACAATGCTCCAAGACCCCTGTAATAACAATACTCAATGCCACTTTTCATCTCAGTACTCCATGAACCCTGTCATCACAATGCACCATGCCCATCATCATAATGCTTCATGCTATTGTCATCACAATGAAATCAAAATTCTCCATGACCTCTGTCATCACAATGCTCCAAATCCCTGTGATCACAATGTTCCATAAAACTTGTCATCACAACGCCCCATGATGCTGGTTACCACAATTATCCATGGACTTCTCATCACAATGCTCCATGACTTTTGCCATCACAATTCTCAATACACTTGTCATCACAATGCTCCCTGGAACTTGTCATCAGTATGCTCATTGAAAATTGTCATGACAAGTCTCCATGCCCTTTTCATCACAATGATCCATGCCCTTTTCATCACAATGCTCCATGCCATTGTCATCACAATACTCCACAAGCTTGTCATCAGAATGCTCCGTGACACTTGTCATCACAATGATCCATGAACCCTGTCATCAAAATGTTCCATGACACCTGTCATCATAATGCTCCATGCCCCTTGTCATTACAGTGCTCCATGATGCTCGTCATCACAATTATCCATGGTCTTCTCATCACAGTGCTCCACTGTCTTGCCATCACAATGCTCCATGACCTGGTTATCACAATGCTCCATGTCCCCAGTCATCACAATGCTCCATGACCCCTGTCATCACAATACTCCATACCCCTTTTCATTACAGTGCTCCATGACGCTCGTAATCACAATTATCCATGCTCTTCTCATCACAATGTTCCACGCCCTTGTCATCAAAATGCTCCATGACACTTGTCATCACAACGCTCCATGACCACTGTCATCACAATGCTCCATGAACCCTGTCATCACAATGCTCCAAAACCCTTGTCATTACAGTGCTCCATGACGCTTGTCATCACAATTATCCATGGTCTTCTCATCACAATGCTCCACGGTCTTGCCAGCACAATGCTCCATGCCCTGGTCATCACACTGCTCCATGTCCCTGTCATCACAATTCTCCACGTTCTTGGCATCAGAATGCTCCATGACACTTCTCATCAAAGTGTTACATGCTTTGTCATCACAATTCTCAATGCACTTGTCATTGCAATGCTCCATGACCCCTGTCATAGCAAGCTCCATGTGCTTGTCATCACAATACTCCATGTGCTTGTCGTCACAATGCTCCATGACCTTTGTCATCACCAGGCTCCCTGACACTTGTTCTCAGAATGCTTCTTGAAACCTGTCATGAAAAGGCTCCATGCCTTTTTCATCACAATGCCCCATGCCGTTTTCTTCACAATGCTCCATGCCATTGTCATCAAACTACTCCACAAGCTTGTCATCAGAATGCTCCCTGACCCTTGTCATCACAATGCTCCATGACCCCTGTTATCACAATGCTCCATACCCCTTGTCATTACAGTGCTCCATGACGCTCATCATCACAGTTACCCATGGTCTTCTCATCACAATGCTCCACGGTCTTGCCATCAAAATGCTCCATGCCTTGGTCATCACAATGCTCAATGTCCCGTGTCATCACAATTCTCCACGTTCTTGGCATCACTATGCTCCATGACACTTCTCATCACAGTGTTACATGCTTTGTCATCACAATTCTCTATGCACTTGTCATCGCAATGCTCCATGATCCCTGTCATAGCAATCTCCATGTGCTTGTCATCACAATGCTTCATGAACTGGTCATCAAAATTCTCAATGGCCCTTGTCATCACAATGCTCCATGCCCTTGTCATCACAAAGCTCCATGACCCTTGTCATCACAATGCTCCAAGCCCTTGTCATCAAAATGCTCCATTACCTTTGTCATCACAATCCTCCATGACACTTGGCATCACAATGCTCCATTCCATTGTCATCGCAATGACCATGACATATCTCATCACAATGCTCCCTGACACCTGTCTTCACAATAGTCCATGACCTACTCATCACAATGCTCCATGACCTTTGTCATCACAATTCTCAATACACTTGTCCTCACAATGCTCCCTGGAACTTGTCATCAGTATGCTCATTGAAAACTGTCATGACAAAACTCCATTCCCTTTTCATCACAATGCTCCATGCCATTGTCATCACAATACTCCACAAGGTTGTCATCAGAATGCTCCGTGACACTTGTCATCACAATGATCCATGAACCCTGTCATCAAAATGTTCCATGACACCTGTCATCACAATGCTCCATGCCCCTTGTCATTACAGTGCTCCATGATGCTCGTCATCACAATTATCCATGGTCTTCTCATCACAGTGCTCCACTGTCTTGCCATCACAATGCTCCATGACCTGGTTATCACAGTGCTCCATGTCCCCAGTCATCACAATGCTCCATGACCCCTGTCATCACAATACTCCATATCCCTTTTAATTACAGTGCTCCATGACGCTCGTAATCACAGTTATCCATGCTCTTCTCATCACAATGCTCCACGACCTTGTCATCACAATGCTCCATGACCCCTGTCATCACAATGCTCCAAACCCCTTGTCATTACAGTGCTCCATGACGCTTGTCATCACAATTATCCATGGTCTTCTCATCACAATGCTCCACGGTCTTGCCATCACAATGCTCCATGCCCTGGTCATCACACTGCTCCATGTCCCTGTCATCACAATTCTCCACGTTCTTGGCATCAGAATGCTCCATGACACTTCTCATCAAAGTGTTACATGCTTTGTCATCACAATTCTCAATGCACTTGTCATCGCAATGCTCCATGACCCCTGTCATAGCAAGCTCCATGTGCTTGTCATCACAATACTCCATGTGCTTTTCTTCACAATGCTCCATGACATTTGTCATCACAAGGCTCCCTGACACTTGTTCTCAGAATGCTCCTTGAAACCTGTCATGAAAAGGCTCCATGCCTTTTTCATCACAATGACCCATGTCGTTTTCTTCAAAATGCTCCATGCCATTGTCATCAAAATACTCCACAAGCTTGTCATCCGAATGCTCCCTGACCCTTGTCATCACAATGCTCCATGACCCCTGTTATCACAATGCTCCATACCCCTTGTCATTACAGTGCTCCATGACGCTCGTCATCACAGTTACCCGTGGTCTACTCATCACAATGCTCCACGGTCTTGCCATCACAATGCTCCATGCCTTGGTCATCACAATGCTCCATGTCCCGTGTCATCACAATTCTCCACATTCTTGGCATCACTATGCTCCATGACACTTCTCATCACAGTGTTAAATGCTTTGTCATCACAATTCTCTATGCACTTGTCATCACAATGCTCCATGATCCCTGTCATAGCAAGCTCCATGTGCTTGTCATCACATTGCTTCATGAACTGTTCATCAAAATTCTCAATGGCCCTTGTCATCACAATGCTCCATGCCCTTGTCATCACAAAGCTCCATGACCCTTGTCATCACAATGCTCCAAGCCCTTGTCATCAAAATGCTCCATTACCATTGTCATCACAATCCTCAATGACACTTGGCATCACAATGCTCCAATCCATTGTCATCGCAATGACCATGACATATCTCATCACAATGCTCCCTGACACCTGTCTTCACAATACTCCATGACCTTCTCATCACAATGCTCCATGCCCTTGTCATCACAATGCGCCATGCCCACTCTCATCACAATAGTCCATGAAATTTGTCAGACCAATGCAACATGCCCCTGTCATCACAATGCTCCATGCACTTTCATCACAATGCTCTATGTCCCCTGTCATCACAATGCTCCGTGACTCCAGTCATCACAATGCTTCATGACCATTGTCACCACAATGCTCCATGAACATATCATCACAATGCTCCGTGACCCTAGTCACCACAATGCTCCATGCCTTTGTCAGCACAATACTCCATGACCCATGGCATCACAATGTGCCATGCGCTTGTCATCCCAATGCTCCACATCGTTGTCATCACAATGCTCCATAAACCTTGTCATCAAAATGATCCATGCGTTTGTCAGCACAATGCTCCATGACCCATATCATCACAATGTGCCATGCGTTTGTCATCACATTGCTCCACAACCTTGTTATCACAATGCTCCATGCACTTCTCATCAACATGCTCTCTCACCAATGATATCACAATGTTCCTTAACTAATCATCTCAATACTCCCTCACACCTGTCATCACAATGTTCCATAACCCTTGTCACAACAATGCTACATGCACTTATCATCACAATGCTCCATGCCCCTGACATCACAATGTTCCATAACCCCTGTCATCACAATGCTCCATGACCCTTTTCATCACAATGCTCCATGACCCCTGTTATCACAATGCTCCATACCCCTTGTCATTACAGTGCTCCATGACGCTCATCATCACAGTTACCCATGGTCTTCTCATCACAATGCTCCACGGTCTTGCCATCAAAATGCTCCATGCCTTGGTCATCACAATGCTCAATGTCCCGTGTCATCACAATTCTCCACGTTCTTGGCATCACTATGCTCCATGACACTTCTCATCACAGTGTTACATGCTTTGTCATCACAATTCTCTATGCACTTGTCATCGCAATGCTCCATGATCCCTGTCATAGCAATCTCCATGTGCTTGTCATCACAATGCTTCATGAACTGGTCATCAAAATTCTCAATGGCCCTTGTCATCACAATGCTCCATGCCCTTGTCATCACAAAGCTCCATGACCCTTGTCATCACAATGCTCCAAGCCCTTGTCATCAAAATGCTCCATTACCTTTGTCATCACAATCCTCCATGACACTTGGCATCACAATGCTCCATTCCATTGTCATCGCAATGACCATGACATATCTCATCACAATGCTCCCTGACACCTGTCTTCACAATAGTCCATGACCTACTCATCACAATGCTCCATGACCTTTGTCATCACAATTCTCAATACACTTGTCCTCACAATGCTCCCTGGAACTTGTCATCAGTATGCTCATTGAAAACTGTCATGACAAAACTCCATTCCCTTTTCATCACAATGCTCCATGCCATTGTCATCACAATACTCCACAAGGTTGTCATCAGAATGCTCCGTGACACTTGTCATCACAATGATCCATGAACCCTGTCATCAAAATGTTCCATGACACCTGTCATCACAATGCTCCATGCCCCTTGTCATTACAGTGCTCCATGATGCTCGTCATCACAATTATCCATGGTCTTCTCATCACAGTGCTCCACTGTCTTGCCATCACAATGCTCCATGACCTGGTTATCACAGTGCTCCATGTCCCCAGTCATCACAATGCTCCATGACCCCTGTCATCACAATACTCCATATCCCTTTTAATTACAGTGCTCCATGACGCTCGTAATCACAGTTATCCATGCTCTTCTCATCACAATGCTCCACGACCTTGTCATCACAATGCTCCATGACCCCTGTCATCACAATGCTCCAAACCCCTTGTCATTACAGTGCTCCATGACGCTTGTCATCACAATTATCCATGGTCTTCTCATCACAATGCTCCACGGTCTTGCCATCACAATGCTCCATGCCCTGGTCATCACACTGCTCCATGTCCCTGTCATCACAATTCTCCACGTTCTTGGCATCAGAATGCTCCATGACACTTCTCATCAAAGTGTTACATGCTTTGTCATCACAATTCTCAATGCACTTGTCATCGCAATGCTCCATGACCCCTGTCATAGCAAGCTCCATGTGCTTGTCATCACAATACTCCATGTGCTTTTCTTCACAATGCTCCATGACATTTGTCATCACAAGGCTCCCTGACACTTGTTCTCAGAATGCTCCTTGAAACCTGTCATGAAAAGGCTCCATGCCTTTTTCATCACAATGACCCATGTCGTTTTCTTCAAAATGCTCCATGCCATTGTCATCAAAATACTCCACAAGCTTGTCATCCGAATGCTCCCTGACCCTTGTCATCACAATGCTCCATGACCCCTGTTATCACAATGCTCCATACCCCTTGTCATTACAGTGCTCCATGACGCTCGTCATCACAGTTACCCGTGGTCTACTCATCACAATGCTCCACGGTCTTGCCATCACAATGCTCCATGCCTTGGTCATCACAATGCTCCATGTCCCGTGTCATCACAATTCTCCACATTCTTGGCATCACTATGCTCCATGACACTTCTCATCACAGTGTTAAATGCTTTGTCATCACAATTCTCTATGCACTTGTCATCACAATGCTCCATGATCCCTGTCATAGCAAGCTCCATGTGCTTGTCATCACATTGCTTCATGAACTGTTCATCAAAATTCTCAATGGCCCTTGTCATCACAATGCTCCATGCCCTTGTCATCACAAAGCTCCATGACCCTTGTCATCACAATGCTCCAAGCCCTTGTCATCAAAATGCTCCATTACCATTGTCATCACAATCCTCAATGACACTTGGCATCACAATGCTCCAATCCATTGTCATCGCAATGACCATGACATATCTCATCACAATGCTCCCTGACACCTGTCTTCACAATACTCCATGACCTTCTCATCACAATGCTCCATGCCCTTGTCATCACAATGCGCCATGCCCACTCTCATCACAATAGTCCATGAAATTTGTCAGACCAATGCAACATGCCCCTGTCATCACAATGCTCCATGCACTTTCATCACAATGCTCTATGTCCCCTGTCATCACAATGCTCCGTGACTCCAGTCATCACAATGCTTCATGACCATTGTCACCACAATGCTCCATGAACATATCATCACAATGCTCCGTGACCCTAGTCACCACAATGCTCCATGCCTTTGTCAGCACAATACTCCATGACCCATGGCATCACAATGTGCCATGCGCTTGTCATCCCAATGCTCCACATCGTTGTCATCACAATGCTCCATAAACCTTGTCATCAAAATGATCCATGCGTTTGTCAGCACAATTCTCCATGACCCATATCATCACAATGTGCCATGCGTTTGTCATCACATTGCTCCACAACCTTGTTATCACAATGCTCCATGCACTTCTCATCAACATGCTCTCTCACCAATGATATCACAATGTTCCTTAACTAATCATCTCAATACTCCCTCACACCTGTCATCACAATGTTCCATAACCCTTGTCACAACAATGCTACATGCACTTATCATCACAATGCTCCATGCCCCTGACATCACAATGTTCCATAACCCCTGTCATCACAATGCTCCATGACCCTTTTCATCACAATGCTCCATGACCCCTGACATCACAATGTTCCATAAACACTGTCATCAAAATGTTCCATGACCATTTCATCCAATTGCTCCATGACCCTGTCATCACAATGCTCCCTGCCCTTCTCATCACAATGCACCACACCCTTGTCATCAATATGCTCCATGGCCTATGTCATCACAAAGCTCCATGACCCTTGGCATCACAATGCTGCATGCCATTGTCATCACAAAGCTCCATGAAACCTCTCATCACATTGCTCCATGACGTTGTCATCACAAAGCTCCATGACGCTTGTCATCACAATGCTCGATGCCCTTCTCATCACAATGCACCATGCCTTTGTCATTGCAATCCTCCAAAACACATGTATCACTGTGTTCCGTGCACTTGTCATCACAATGCTCCATGCCCACTCTCATCTCAATAATCCATGAAAATTTTCAGACCAATGCTCCATGCCCTTGTCATCACAATGCTCCATTAACCCTGTCATAACAATGCTCCATGACCCCTGCCATCACAATGTTCCACGGCTTTGTCATCGCAAGACTCCATGACCCTTGTCATCACAATGCTCCAAGACCCCTGTAATCACAATGCTCCATTCCCATGTCATCACAAAGCTCCCTGACGCATGCCATCAGAATGCTCCATGGCCTTCTCATCACAATGCTCCAAGCCTTTCTCTTCAGAATGCACCATGCCTTTGTCATTGCAATCCTCCAAGACACATGTATCACTGTGTTCCGTGCCCTTGTCATCACAATGCTCCATGCCCACTGTCATCACAATGCTCCATGACCCCTGTCATCACAATGCTCCACACCCCTTGTCATTACAGTGCTCCATGACGCTTGTCATCACAATTATCCATGGTCTTCTCATCACAATGCTCCAAGGTCTTGCCATGAAAATGCTCCATGCCAAGGTCATCACACTGCTCCATGTCCCTGTCATCACAATTCTCCACGTTCTTGGCATCACTCTGCTCCATGACACTTCTCATCAAAGTGTTAAATGCTTTGTCATCACAATTCTCTATGCCCTTGTCATCGCAATGCTCCATGACCCCTGTCATAGCGAGCTCCATGTGCTTTTCATCACAATACTCCATGTGCTTGTCGTCACAATGCTCCATGACCTTTGTCATCACAAGGCACCCTGTCACTTGTTGTCAGAATGCTCCTTGAAACCTGTCATGAAAAGGCTCCATGCCTTTTTCATCACAATGCCCCATGCCATTTTCTTCACAATGCTCCATGCCTTTGTCATCAAAATACTCCACAAGCTTGTCATCAGAATGCTCCCTGACCCTTGTCATCACAATGCTCCATGACCCCTGTTATCACAATGCTCCATACCCCTTGTCATTACAGTGCTCCATGACGCTCGTCATCACAGTTACCCGTGGTCTTCTGATCACAATGCTCCATGGTCTAGCCATCACAATGCTCCAAGCCCTGGTCATCACAATGCTCCATGACCCCTGTTATCACAATGCTCCATACCCCTTGTCATTACAGTGCTCCATGATGCTCGTCATCACAATTATCCATGGTCTTCTCATCACAATGCCCCATGCCGTTTTCTTCACAATGCTCCATGCCTTTGTCATCAAAATACTCCACAAGCTTGTCATCAGAATATTCCCTGACAATTATCATCACAATGCTCCAAGACCCCTGTTATCACAATGCTCCATACCCCCTGTCATTACAGTGCTCCATGATGCTCGTCATCACAGTTACCCGTGGTCTTCTCATCACAATGCTCCACGGTCTTGCCATCACCATGCTCCAAGCCCAGGTCATCACAATGCTCCATGTCCCGTGTCAGCACAATTCTCCACGTTCTTGGCATCACTATGCTCCATGACACTACTCATCACAGTGTTACATGCTTTGTCATCACAATTCTCTCTGCACTTGTCATCGCAATACTCCATGATCCCTGTCATAGCAAGCTCCATGTGCTTGTCATCACAATGCTTCATGAACTGGTCATCAAAATTCTCAATGGCCCTTGTCATCACAATGCTCCATGCCCTTGTCATCAAAATGCTCCATTACCTTTGTCATCATCATCCTCCATGACACTTGGCCTCACAATGCTCCATTCCATTGTCATCGCAATGACCATGACATATCTCATCACAATGCTCCCTGACACCTGTCTTCACAATACTCCATGACCTTCTCATCACAATGCTCCATGCCCTTGTCATCACAATGTGCCATGCCCACTCTCATCACAATAGTCCATGAAATTTGTCAGACCAGTGCAACATGCCCCTGTCATCACAATGCTCCATGCACTTTCATCACAATGCTCTATGACCCCTGTCATCACAATGCTCCATGACTCCAGTCATCACAATGCTTCATGACATTTGTCACCACAATGCTCCATGAACGTTTCATCACAATGCTCCGTGACCCTAGTCATCACAATGCTCCATGCCTTTGTCAGCACAATACTCCATGACCCATGGCATCACAATGCGCCATGCGCTGGTCATCACAATGCTCCACATCGTTGTCATCACAATGCTCCATAACCCTTGTCATCACAATGCTCCATGCGTTTGTCAGCACAATGCTCCATGACCCATATCATCACAATGTGCCATGCGTTTGTCATCACAGTGCTCCACAACGTTGCTATCACAATGCTCCATGCACTTCTCATCAAAATGCTCTCTCACCAATGATATCACAATATTCCAGCACTAATCATCTCAATACTCCCTCACGCCTGTCATCACAATGTTCCATAACCCTTGTCACAACAATGCTACATGCACTTATCATCACAATGCTCCATGCCCCTGACATCACAATGTTCCATAACCCCTGTCATCACAATGCTCCATGACCCTTTTCATCACAATGCTCCATGACCCCTGACATCACAATGTTCCATAATCACTGTCATCAAAATGTTCCATGACCATTTCATCCAATTGCTCCATGACCCTGTCATCACAATGCTCCCTGCCCTTCTAATCACAATGCACCACACCCTTGTCATCAAAATGCTCCATGGCCTATATCATCACAAAGCTCCATGAAACCTCTCATCACATTGCTCAATGACGTTGTCATCACAAAGCTCCATGACGCTTGTCATCACAGTGCTCGATGCCCTTCTCATCACAATGCACGATGCCTTTGTCATTGCAATCCTCCAAGACACATGTATCACTGTGTTCCGTGCACTTGTCATCAAAATGCTCCATACCCACTCTCATCACAATAATCCATGAAACATTTCAGACAAATGCTCCATGCCCTTGTCATCACAATGCTCCATTACCACTGTCATAACAATGCTCCATGACCCCTGCCATCAAAATGTTCCACGGCTTTGTCATCGCAACACTCCATGAACCTTGTCATCACAATGCTCCAAGACCCCTGTTATCACAATGCTCCATGCCCATGTCATCACAAAGCTCCCTGAAGCATGTCATCAGAATGCTCCATGGCCTTCTCATCACAATGCTCCATGCCCTTCTCATCAGAATGCACCATGCCTTTGTCATTACAATCCTCCAAGACACATGTATCACTGTGTACCGTGCCCTTGTCATCACAATGCTCCATGCCCACTCTCATCACAATAATCCATGAAACTTTTCAGACCAATGTTCCATGCCCTTGTCATCACAATGCTCCATTACACCTGTCATAAAAATGATCCATGACCCGTGCCATCACCATGTTCCACGGCCTTGTCATCACAACGCTCCATGACCACTGTCATCACAATGCTCCATGAACCCTGTCATCACAATGCTCCAAACCCCTTGTCATTACAGTGCTCCATGACGCTTGTCATCACAATTTTCAATGATCTTCTCATCACAATGCTCCACGGTCTTGCCATCACAATGCTCCATGCCCTGGTCATCACACTGCTCCATGTCCCTGACATCACAATTCTCCACGTTCTTGGCATCAGAATGCTCCATGACACTTCTCATCAAAGTGTTACATGCTTTGTCATCACAATTCTCTATGCCCTTTTCATCGCAATGCTCCATGACCCCTGTCATAGCAAGCTCCATGTGTTTGTCATCACAATACTCCATGTGCTTGTCGTCAGAATGCTCCATGACCTTTGTCATCACAAGGCTCCCTCACACTTGTTCTCAGAATGCTCCTTGAAACCTGTCATGAAAAGGCTCCATGCCTTTTTCATCACAATGCCCCATGCCGTTTTCTTCACAATGCTCCATGCCATTGTCATCAAAATACTCCACAAGCTTGTCATCAGAGTGCTCCCTGACCCTTGTCATCACTCCATGACCACTGTTATCACAATGCTCCATACCCTTTGTCATTACAGTGCTCCATGACGCTCGTCATCACAGTTACCCTTGGTCTACTCATCACAGTGCTCCACGGTCTTGCCATCACAATGCTCCATGCCTTGGTCATCACAATGCTCCATGTCCCATGTCATCACAATTCTCCACGTTCTTGGCATCACTATGCTCCATGACACTTCTCATCACAGTGTTACATGCTTTGTCATCACAATTCTCTATGCACTTGTCATCGCAATGCTCCATGATTCCTGTCATAGCAAGCTCCATGTGCTTGTCATCACAATGCTCCATGAACTGGTCATCAAAATTCTCAATGGCCTTTGTCATCACAATGCTCCATGCCCTTGTCATCACAAAGCTCCATGACCCTTGTCATCACAATGCTCCAAGCACTTGTCATCAAAATGCTCCATTATCTTTGTAATCACAATCCTCCATGACACTTGGCATCACAATGCTCCATTCCATTGTCATCGCAATGACTATGACATATGTCATCACAACGCTCCCTGACACCTGTCTTCACAATAATCCATGACCTTCTCATCACAATGCTCCATGCACTTGTCATCACAATGCGCCATGCCCACTCTCATAACAATAGTCCATGAAATTTTTCAGACCAATGCAACATGCCCCTGTCATCACAATGCTCCATGCACTTTCATCACAATGCTCTATGACCCCTGTCATCACAATGCTCCATGACTCCAGTCATCACAATGCTTTATGACCATTGTCACCACAATGCTCCATGAACATTTCATCACAATTCTCCGTGACCCTAGTCATCACAATGCTCCATGCCTTTGTCAGCGCAATACTCCATGACCCATGGCATCACAATGTCCCATGCACTTGTCATCACAGTGCTCCACATCGTTGTCATCACAATGCTCCATAAACCTTGTCATCACAATGTCCCTGTGTTTGTCAGCACAATGCTCCATGACCCATATCATCACAAGGTGCCATGCGTTTCTCATCACAGTGCTCCACAACCTTGTGATCACAATGCTCCATGCAATTCTCATCAAAATGCTCTCTCACCAATGATATCACAATGTTCCAGCACTAATCATCTCAATACTCCCTCACGGCTGTCATCACAATGTTCCATAACCCTTGTCACAACAATGCTACATGCACTTATCATCACAATGCTCCATGCCCCTGACATCACAATGTTCCATAACCCCTGTCATCACAATGCTCCATGACCCTTTTCATCACAATGCTCCATGACCACTGACATCACAATGTTCCATAAACACTGTCATCAAAATGTTCCATGACCATTTCATCCAATTGCTCCATGACCCTGTCATCACAATGCTCCCTGCCCTTCTCATCTCAATGCACCACACCCTTGTCATCAAAATGCTCCATGGCCTATGTCATCACAAAGCTCCATGACCCTTGGCATCACAATGCTCCATGCCATTGTCATCACAAAGCTCCATGAAACCTCTCATCACATTGCTCCATGACATTTTCATCACAAAGCTTCATGACGCTTGTCATCACAATGCTCAATGCCCTTCTCATCACAATGCACCATGCCTTTGTCATTGCAATCCTCCAAAACACATGTATCACTGTGTTCCGTGCACTTGTCATCACAATGCTCCATGCCCACTCTCATCACAATAATCCATGAAACTGTTCATACCAATGCTCCATGCCCTTGTCATCAAAATGCTCCAATACCACTGTCATAACAATGCTCCATGACCCCTGCCATCACAATGTTCCACGGCTTTGTTATCGCAAGACTCTATGACCCTTGTCATCACAATGCTCCAAGACCCCTGTAATCACAATGCTCCATGCCCATGTCATCACAAAGCTCCCTGACGCATGTCATCAGTGTGCTCCATGGCCTTCTCATCACAATGCTCCATGCCCTTCTCATCAGAATGCACCATGCCTTTGTCATTGCAATCCTCCAAGGAACATGTATCACTGTGTTCCGTGCCCTTGTCATCACAATGCTCCATGCCCACTCTCATCACAATAATCCATGAAACTTGTCAGACCAAAGCTCCATGCCCTTCTCATCACAATGCTCCATTACCCCTGTCATAACAATGCTCCATGACCCCTGCCATCACAATGTTCTACGGCTTTGTCATCGCAAGACTCCATGACCCTTGTCATCACAATGCTCCAAGACCCCTGTAATCACAATGATCCATGCCCATGTCATCACAAAGCTCCCTGACACATGTCATCAGAATGCTCCATGGCCTTCTCATCACAATGCTCCATGCCCTTTTCATCACAATGCTCCCAGAACCCTGTAATAACAATACTCCATGCCACTTTTCATCTCAATGCTCCATGAACCCTGTCATCACAATGCACCATGCCCATCATCCTAATGCTTCATGCTATTGTCATCACAATGAAATCAATATTCTCCATGACCTCTGTCATCACAATGCTACAAACCCCTGTGATCACAATGTTCCATAAAACTTGTCATCACAACGCCCCATGATGCTGGTTACCGCAATAATCCATGGACTTCTCATCACAATGCTCCATGACCTTTGTCATCACAATTGTCAATACACTTGTCATCACAATGCTCCCTGGAACTTGTCATCAGTACGCTAATTGAAAATTCCTCATGACAAGTCTCCATGCCCTTTTCATCACAATGATCCATGCCCTTGTCATCACAATGCTCCATGCCATTGTCATCACAATACTCCACAAGCTTGTCATCAGAATGCTCCGTGACACTTGTCATCACATTGATCCATGAACCCTGTCATCAAAATGTTCCATGACACCTGTCATCACAATGCTCCATGCCCCTTGTCTTTACAGTGCTCCATGATGCTCGTCATCAAAATTATCCATGGTCTTCTCATCACAGTGCTCCACTGTCTTGCCATCACAATGCTCCATGACATGGTTATCACAATGCTCCATGTCCCCAGTCATCACAATGCTCCATGACACCTGTCATCACAATACTCCATACCCCTTTTCATTACAGTGCTCCATGACGCTCGTAATCACAATTATCCCTGCTCTTCTCATCACATTGCTCCACGCCCTTGTCATCAACATGCTCCATGACACTTGTCATCACAATGCTCCATGACCGCTGTCATCACAATGCTCCATGACCCCTGTCATCACAATGCTCCACACCCCTTGTCATTACAGTGCTCCATGACGCTTGTCATCACAATTATCCATGGTCTTTTCATCACAATGCTCCACGGTCTTGCCATCACAATGCTCCATGCCCTGGTCATCACACTGCTCCATGTCCCTGTCATCACAATTCTCCACGTTCTTGGCATCACTATGCTCCATGACACTTCTCATCAAAGTGTTACATGCTTTGTCATCACAATTCTCTATGCACTTGTCATCACAATGCACCATGACCCCTGTCATAGCAAGCTCCATGTGCTTTTCATCACAATACTCCATGTGCTTGTCGACACAATACTCCATGACCTTAGTCATCACAAGTCTCCCTGACACTTGTTGTCAGAATGCTCCTTGAAACCTGTCATGAAAATGTTCCATGCCTTTTTCATCACAATGACCCATGTCGTTTTCTTCACAATGCTCCATGCCATTGTCATCAAAATACTCCACAAGCTTGTCATCAGAATGCTCCCTGACCCTTGTCATCACAATGCTCCATGACCCCTGTTATCACAATGCTCCATACCCCTTGTCATTACAGTGCTCCATGACGCTCGTCATCACAGTTACCCGTGGTCTACTCATCACAATGCTCCACGGTCTTGCCATCACAATGCTCCATGCCTTGGTCATCACAATGCTCCATGTCCCGTGTCATCACAATTCTCCACATTCTTGGCATCACTATGCTCCATGACACTTCTCATCACAGTGTTAAATGCTTTGTCATCACAATTCTCTATGCACTTGTCATCACAATGCTCCATGATCCCTGTCATAGCAAGCTCCATGTGCTTGTCATCACATTGCTTCATGAACTGTTCATCAAAATTCTCAATGGCCCTTGTCATCACAATGCTCCATGCCCTTGTCATCACAAAGCTCCATGACCCTTGTCATCACAATGCTCCAAGCCCTTGTCATCAAAATGCTCCATTACCATTGTCATCACAATCCTCCATGACACTTGGCATCACAATGCTCCATTCCATTGTCATCGCAATGACCATGACATATCTCATCACAATGCTCCCTGACACCTGTCTTCACAATACTCCATGACCTTCTCATCACAATGCTCCATGCCCTTGTCATCACAATGCGCCATGCCCACTCTCATCACAATAGTCCATGAAATTTGTCAGACCAATGCAACATGCCCCTGTCATCACAATGCTCCATGCACTTTCATCACAATGCTCTATGACCCCTGTCATCACAATGCTCCGTGACTCCAGTCATCACAATGCTTCATGACCATTGTCACCACAATGCTCCATGAACATTTCATCACACTGCTCCGTGACCCTAGTCATCACAATGCTCCATGCCTTTGTCAGCACAATACTCCATGACCCATGGCATCACAATGCGCCATGCGCTTGTCATCACTATGCTCCACATCGTTGTCAGCACAATGCTCCATGACACATATCATCACAATGTGCCATGCGTTTGTCATCACAGTGCTCCACAACCTTGTTATCACAATGCTCCATGCACTTCTCATCAAAATGCTCTCTCACCAATGATATCACAATGTTCCATCACTAATCATCTCAATACTCCCTCACGCCTGTCATCACAGTGTTCCATAACCCTTGTCACTACAATGCTACATGCACTTATCATCACAATGCTCCATGCCCCTGACATCACAATGTTCCATAACCCCTGTCATCAAAATGTTCATGCCCCTTTTCATCCAATTGCTCCATGACCCTGTCATCACAATGATCCCTGCACTTCTCATCACAATGCACCACGCCCTTGTCATCAAAATGCTCCATGGCCTATGTCATCACAAAGCTCCATGACCCTTGGCATCACAATGCTGCATGCCATTGTCATCACAAAGCTCAATGAAACTTCTCATCACATTGATCCATGACATTGTCATTCACAAAGCTCCATGACGCTTGTCATCACAATTCTCCATGCCCTTGTCATTGCAATCCTCCATGACAAATGTATCACTGTGTTCCGTGCCCTAGTCATCACAGTGCTCGATGCCCACTCTCATCACAATAATCCATGAAACTTTTCAGACCAATGTTCCATGTCTTTGTCATCACAATGCTCCATTACTCCTGTCATAAAAATGATCCATGACCCGTGCCATCACCATGTTCCACGGCCTTGTCATCACAAGGCTCCATGACCCTTGTCATCACAGTGTTCCAAGACACCTGTAATCACAAAGCTCCATGCCCCTCTTCATCTCAATGCTCCATGAACCCTGTCATCACAATGCACCATGCCGATAATCAAAATGCTTCATGCTATTGCCATCACAATGAAATCAAAATTCTCCAAGAATTCGTCATCACAATGCTCCAAACCCTTGTGATCACAATGTTCAATAACACTTATCATCACAACACCCCATGACGCTCATCATCACAATTATCCATGGTCTTCTCATCACAGTGCTCCATGACCTTTGTCATCACAATGCTCAATACACTTGTTATCACAATGCTCCCTGACACTTGTCATCAGTATGCTCCTTGAACCCTGTCATGAAAAGGCTCCATGTCTTTTTCATAACAATGATCCATGCCCTTTTCATCACAATGCTTCAAGACCCCTGTCATCACAATACTCCATGAATATTTTCAGCCCAATGCTCCATGACCTTGTCATCACAATGCTCCATTACCCCTGTCATAACAATGCTCCATGACCCCATCCATCACCATGTTCCACGGCCTTGTCATCACAAGGCTCCATGACTCTTGTCATCACAATGCTCCAATACCCTTGTAATCACCATGCTCCATGCCCCTTTTCATCTCATTGCTCCATGAACCCTGTCATCACAATGCACCATGCCCATTATGATAATGCTCATGCTATTGTCATCACAATGAAATCAAAATTCTCCATGACCTCTGTCATCACAATGCTCCAAACCCTTGTGATCACAATGTTCCATAACTCTTGCCATCACAATGCCCCATGACGCTGGTCATCACAATTATCCATGGACTTCTCATCACAATGCTCCATGACCTTTGTCATCACAATTCTCAGTACACTTGTCATCACAATGCTCCCTGACGCTTGTCGTCAGTATGCTCCTTGTACCCTGTCATGACAAGTCTCCATGCCTTTTTCATCACAATGATCCATGCCATTGTCATCACAATGCTCCATGCCATTGTCATCACAATACTCCACAAGCTTGTCATCAGAATGCTCCGTGACCCTTGTCATCACAATGCTCCATGACACCTGTCAACACAATGCTCCATGCCCCTTGTCATTACAGTTCTCCATGATGCTCATCATCACAATTATCCATGGTCTTCTCATCACAGTGCTCCACGGTCTTGCCATCACAATGCTCCATGCCCTGATCATCACAATACTCCATGTACCTTGTTATCACAATTCTCCATGTCCTTGTCATCACAATGCTCCATGACAGTTCTCATCACAATGATACATGCTATTGTCATCACAATTCTCCATGCACTTGTCATCGCAATGCCCCATTACCCCTGTCATAGCAAGTTCCATGCGTTTGTCATCACAATGCTTCACGAACTTTTCAACAAAATTCTCAATGCCCGTTGTCATCACAATGCTCCATGCCCTTGTCATCACAATGCTCCAAGCCCTTGTCATCACAATGCTCCATTACCTTTGTCATCACAATCCGCCATAACACTTGTGCATCACAATGCTCCATGCCATTGTCATCACAATGGGCCATGAAATATGTCATCACAATGCTCCCAGACACCTTTGTTCACAATATTCCATGCCCTTGTCATCCCAATGTGCCATGCCCACTCTCAACACATTTATCCATTAATCTTATCAGACCAATGCTCCATGCACCTGTCATCAAAATGCTCCATGTCATTTTCATCACAATGCTCCATGAACCCTCTCATCACATTGTTCCATGCCCTTGTCATCACAAAGCTCCATGATGCTTGTCATCACAGTACCCGATGCCCTTCTCACCACAGTGCTCCATGCCCTTGTCATTACAATCCATCATGGCCCATGTAACACAGTGTTCAGTGCCCTTGTCATCACAATGCTCCATGCCCACTCTCATCACAATAATCCACGAAACTTTTCAGACCAATGCTCCATGCCCTTCTCATCACAATGCTCCATTACCCCTGTCATAACAATGCTCCATGACACCTGCCATCACAAGGTTCCACAGCCTTGTCATCAAAATTCTCAATGACCCTTGTCATCACAATGCTCCAAGAACCCTGTAATCACAATGCTCCATGCCCTTGTCATCACAAAGCTCCAAGACGCATGTCATCAGAATGTCCCATGGCCTTCTCATTCATGATGCTCTATGCCCATGTCATCACAATTTTCCAAGACTCCTGTAATCACAATGCTCCATGCCCCTTTTCATCTCAATGCACCATGAACACTGTAATCACAATGCACCATGCCCCTTTTCATCTCAATGCTCCATGAACCCTGTTATCACAATGCACCATGCCCATCATCATAATCGTTCAGGCTATTGTCATCACAATGAAATAAAAATGCTCCATGACCTCTCTCATCACAATGCTCCAAATCCTTGTGATCACAATGTTCCATAACACTTATCCTCACAACGCCCCATGACACTTGTCATAACAATTATCCATGGTCTTCTCATCACAATGCTCCATGACCTTTGTCATCACAATTCTCAATACCCTTGTCATCACAATGCTCCCTGACACTTGTTTTCATTATGCTCCTTGAACACTGTCATGACAAGGCTCCATGCCTTTTTCATGACAATGACCCATTCCCTTTTCATCACAGTGTTCCAAGACCCCTGTAATCACAATGCTCCATGCCCTTGTCATCACAAAGCTCCATGATGCATGTCATCAGAACGCTCCATGGCCTTCTCATACCAATGCTTCATGCCCTTGTCATCACAATGCTCCAAGACCCCTGTAATCACAATGCTCACTGCCCCTTTTCATCAGAATGTTCCATGAGACTTGTAATCACAAGGCTCCATGGTCTTCTTATCACAGTGCTCCAGTACCTTGTCATCACAGTGCTCCATGAACCCTGTCATCACAATGCTCCATGACCACTGTCATCACAACGCTCCATGAACCCTGACAACACAATGATCTGGGACACTTGTCATCAAAATGCTCCATGACCCTTGTCATCACAGTGATCCATGCCCTTGTCATCCCAATGCTCCATGATCCCTGTAATCACAGTGCTCCGTGACGCTTGTCATCACAGTGTTCCATGAACCTTGTCATCACAATGCTCCTTGCCTTTGTCAGCAAAATGCTACATAATCTTGTCATCACAATGCTCCATGCGCTTGTCATCACATTCCTCCATGTCTTTGGCATCATATTGCTTCATGCCCTTGTCATCTCTCTCTTGCCTCTCTGGTTTTTACAGATATTCGGATGTCCCTTTTGACCGGTGGGAAGTGACAATTCTTTGTAGTGTGTATTTGCATTGTGCGCTTGCTTGATTGGCCAGAAAGGGCGTATGCGTTTTCTCCTGAATATATTCAGGAGAAAAGGCATACGCCCTTTTTGGCCAAGGGCATCACTGTCCAAGTTGTGATGCTTCTCCTGTGCTTTAAAGGTGATTCCAATTTACCTCTTGAAATATGTTTTGTGCAATTCTGCCTCATTTTCCAGTCCCCTTCTTTGCCTTCCCTCAACAGATTTTTGGAAGAGAGTAGTCCTTTATAACTCTGCAGGTTTTTGAATTGCTGTGCCGCTGAGCCCCAATTTTCAAATCCCATTTTTGTGAGCTGGCCACAAATCCACAATTTTGCTTCAGGACCTATACTGATTCCAGGGGTGGCTATATTGGTTCCTGTAGGTGGCTGAGGCTTTGGTTAATTCTTCTTCCTGCCGGGAAATTAGAGTGACATGTGCCCGTCCAAATGTCTACATCTAATCTCTGATAGGTTCTCCCTCTTCCCTTTCATCCTCTGCACAATTAGCAAACTGTGTGTACCAGGAGGTTATAGCGGCTGACTCTCCTAAGTTGGTAGATTGATAGTAAAGCAGTTGGAATACCAAACTGGAGCAGAAGGAGAAGAAAAATTAGGAGAGTTTTAGAAACCTTTCGCCATCACATATTGTCCATTCTCTAGGTTTCCCATACATGTTATAACTGTAGTGATATTCCCTTCTACCTGGAGATTTGGGACCCATGGAATGGTTGCATGCATTCCTACCTTAAGGGTCTGCATTTTCTATCCCAATCTCACCAGTCCTCTCAGCCCCAAGTGTCGAGCTTTATGTCTCATCCAGCTGTCTTTGCTGATAGGGTCATTCCAGGTTTCATCAGAACCTTTGAAGGAATTGTGTAAGAATTTTGCTGTTTTTTGGTTTTGTTTTTGAAATTGATGTTTATAATGGGGTTGAGCTGATTATCACTGACTTGTTTATGCTGGTCTAGACACAATTGATTCCCTTATGGAGACATATCCATACATAGGTTTTAAGATTCTTACTAGTCAGATATATACCTATGTGGGAAATCAGGGTGTTGAGTTCCGTTCACTGAGGAAGGTGTAGGTCTTGTCTATTCTGTATTTGGTTTATGGAATGGTACCTGTGTTAATATCAAACTCTGGATTTATGCATCACCCAACCTCTCCTTTCTCCTGAAGCAGGCCTAAGATTTTTTTTCTAAATGTGAGACTCTGTTCTCTTTTCTAATTCAGTTCATGTGTTGTTATATAGACATTCCCTCTATAAGTGATATCTTATGATAAGATTATTTTTCTGTGTAACTAATTTCCCTTAGAATCATCATACTTAAATCCACTCATTATGCTGCTACTGGCCTTATATACATTGATTTCACGTCTGAGTGATATTCCGTTGTACAAAATTACCACAAGTTCTTTATGCATTTCTGTTTTTCCTGGGATATTTTAGGTGTACCAAAGTTGAGGTTCTTGTATGCAGAGCAGCCCTAAACTTTGGGGTGCCTGAGTCTTATTGATATTTAGTCTTCCGAAGTTATATGCCCATGAATTGAAGTCCCCTTTGCTCGGGGGCTTTGTATTTTAGATGTTTTAGGAAACAGCATACACTTCTTCAGAGTGGCTCTTGGATATTTATACCCCACCCATCAGCGTGACTTGGCTCCCTGTTTTCCATGGCCTCTCCTGCATTTCTGGTTTGTACACATTTTTTGGATGGCTTTACTGAGCAGTGGAAATTGAGACTTCTTTGTTGTGCAGATATGCATTTCCCTCTTGCTTGGTTGGCCAAAAACTCTGTCTGTGTTTTTTTTTCTGAAGATATTCACGAAAAAAATGCATACACCCTTTTGCCCAACTGCATCACTTTATAAATTCTGCTGCTTTTCATATGCTTTAAATGTGAGTAGAATCTACCTTTTGAAATCTGTTTCCTGCAATTCTGCCTCTCATTCAGATCCTCTTCGTTGCCTTACCTGAATATATTTTTGGACGTTGTTTATCGTTTATATCTTTGCAGGACTTTGAATTGTCTGCTCCTGAGCTGCATTTTGCAACTCGCTTTTTTTTGTGTGCTGTATGCCAAACCATTGGATTGCTTCCGGCCCAATTCTGGTTCTGGGGAGGCAGGCTGAGCCTTTGGTTAATTCTTCTTCTAATAGGAAATTAGAGTGACATGTTCCTGTCAAAACTCCTACAGCTAATCTCTCATTGGTTCCCCCTCTTCCCATTTATCCTCTGCACAAATTGAAAACTGTGTAAAACAGGAGGTTAAAGGTGCTGATTCTCCAAGTGGGGAGATTGTTAGTAATGTGGCTGGAATGGCGAAACCCAGCACCAGGAGATCAAAAATGAGGTGCATTTTAGACACCTTTCCTGAGCCCACGGTGTACATTCATCTCGGTTTCCCAGGCATGTTTTCGCTGTCAGAAGATTCCCTTGAACCTGCAGATTTGGGACCCATGGAATGGGTATCAGGCAGTATTACTTTAAAAGGTCTGCATTTTCTCACCAAGCCTCTCTAACATCTCTTAGCGTGCATAGATTCCAGCCTTATATATAATCCTGCTGTGGTTCTACATGTGTTCAATCCATGTTACATCGTAGCCCTTCAACAAAAGTTGTAAGAATTTTTGTCTGTCTCACTGTTTTTATAAATATTTTTAAATTTATTTTTATATTGGTTACAGCTGATTTTCAAAGCTCTGTTTTTTGCTGCTGTACATCCACTTGATTCACGTACTGTGAGACAACAATAAATTCTTTTTCAGATGCTTACCAGTCATATGTATTATTTTCCAGTGACTTGAGTGGGCTGAGTGCAGTTCTTTGAGGTACCGTGTAGGCCTTGTCAGTTATTCAATTTGGTACTTGGAATGGTATCTTTACTAATTTCAATCTCCTGGATAATACCTCACCATTCCCCACCTTTCCCATTTAGCAGCCTTATGTCTATTTTCTACATATTTGACTATGTTTCTGTATTGTAATTTATTTCATGTGTAGCCATTTTTGATTCCACCTTTAAGTGACATCTTATGATATGTGTCTTTTTCTTTCTGACATATGTCACTTAGAATGATCGTATGTAACTCCTCCAGAGTTGTTCCAACTGGCCTTAATTCATTGATTTCTGGATGAGTCATATTCCACTCTACATAAGTACCCCATCTCTTTTATCCATTTTATCCTTCCAGGGACATTGAGGTTATATCCAAGTTGAGGCCCTTTTTAACAGAGAGGTGGTAAACGTTGGGGTGCCTGTTTTCTGTCGATTTTTGTTTTTCCCAAGGTATACGCCCATGAGTGCAAGTGCCCTATGCTCTGTAGCTCATTTTTTAGATGTTTTAGCAAACACAATAAACTTCTCCAGAGTGGCCGTTGGCAAATTACATTTCCACAATCAGCCTCACAGGGCTCCCTTTTCTCCTCGCCCTGTCTTGCATTTCTGGTGTTTACACTTTATGTGGATGGCCCTTCTGACTGATGTGAAGTGATACATTTTGTAGTATTGATTTCCAGTGTCCACCTGTTTGGTTGGATAAAAAGTGTGTATGGCCTTTACTTGAATATATTCAGAAAAAATGCATACGCCCTGTTTGGCCAACTGTGTCATTGACGATGTTCAGACCCTTTTCTTGTGCTTTAACGGGGAGTCCTTTCTACCTATTCAAATATGTTTCCTGCCACTCTCCCTTGCTTACAAGTCCTTTTCTGTGACTTACCTCAAGACATTTTTCGACGATAGATATTTTCAACTCTGCAGTTTCATGAATTTTACTGCCCCTGAGTTCCATTATTCAACTTGTGTTTTTGGAAACTGGACACAAAACAGCGGGATTTCCTCTAGCCCTATTCTGTTTGCGTGGGCAATTCTAGCCTTTGATGAATTTGTCTTCCGGATTGGAAATTAGATTGGCATGTGCCTGTCTGAACACCAAAGACTTGTCTCTAAATTTTTCTCATCCTTCCGCTTCATCCTCTGGACAAATTCCAAACTGTGTGCAACAGGATGTTGACGGTGTTGATATCCCCAAGTGAGGAGGTTGTTAGGAAAGATGTTGGAGGGGTGAACCCAAGCACCAGGCGATGAGGAGATGAGGTGCCTTTTCGAAACTCTTTCCGATCAAATGGTGTACCATCCTCTAAGTGTGACAGGCATGTTTTAGCTGTAGGAAGGGTCCCGTGCATGTAAGGAGGACACCAGGGATTTTTCCACATCAGTGCCTCCCCAAACCCCAAACTGGGGAATTTTTAAGCTACGGCTACACGCATGTCCATTAAGGGCCTTGGGAAATAGGCAGAGCCCAAACTTTAGATGATTGAAATCTTCAGGGTCAGAAGTGCTCACCATCGGCTTTGCTTAGGTTACATTTTATCTGTCATTGATAGATGATGTCAATAAAAATATCTATTCTTTTTCAGATTATTTCCCCTTATAGGTTATTGCAAAATATACAGTGTAGTTCCCTGTGCTATACAGTAGTTCCTTGTTGATGATCTATTTTATATACAGCAGTAAGTATGTGTTAAACCCAAACTGTTAATTTATCCCTTCTCCTACCTTTCCCCTTTGGTAATAATAAATTATAAGATTTTATACTTCTCAGAAATGGGGGAGCTGAAGAGAGGTATCATTTTCAATGGAAAAGCATTGAAAACACGATTGAAGCTTCAGCCAAGAGTATTCGATGTACATCCATGGAAATAAATCACTTCATTTCTCTAATGTTGACCTGACAAATAAGACAAACATCTTCACTGAACTTGCTTATAGGAAAGTGATGGAAATATCAAATGTAAGTCTTAGAAACATCTTATTTTACCCGAGCGTTATACACTGCTCTATGTTAACTACAGTTTGGCTCACACATCTGTTCATTGAAGTTACAATGTTCTCAATTTCTGTTACTGATCCTCCAGAGTGGACCCCAACAGGAGTCCCCGTGCCCAGTGTCATTGGAGCCAACAGATCAAGACTGAGTTTGGTTCAGAAGCAAAGGAAACATTATTTTGAAAACAGAAAGGAGAGGTGAGAGCGTGCACTCCCCCACGGGCTGTGGGCTGGGCTGCTGTGTACGGATCCCGGCAGCATCAGTGGGAGGGAGGGGATGGAGATCTCGAGGGCTGGGTTGGCTGCAGCTCAGGCTCTATGCCGCACAGTCTGCATGGGACGCCGCTAGCTGAGGTGTCGACCCAGCCATTCTGCACTAGGAAATCGGGTCTGAAGTGCCGGGTGTGGGACCTCTGCATGCTGAACCCTAGGAGCACGTGAAATTAGGCAAAGCACAAAGGAAAAACAGGTTAGACTTTATTTTATTGCCCAGATTCTCTTTTTATCTCCCAGGAGTTTTTAATGAACGTTGCCGGAGATGAACACCTCCTCTGCTTTTTGTTCTGTTCCTCATTCTTGGGGTGTTGAGGGTGCAGACCCCTCTTTTGTAACTGCTTCATGCTGTGGTGGGAGCCCTGATACATGGGGGGAGGGGAAAATTTCTCCCCACCAGCCTCCAGGTGAGGTCGATTGTCCCAAGGCCTCCTGCCTCACTTCTCGTCTGCCTGAGCACCAGCATTGGAAGTGTTATAGATTCTAATGACCTTTAAGGGTCCAGGAAACAGATGTGCAGAGATGCTGTGGTGGCAGGTTTCACCACACCCCACATTTGTTCGGCGACCTTAGGCTGACGGCTTTTGCCAGCCTAGATGCTCTGACCAGTAGTCTGTGCTTTCTTTAATTAGGTCCCTGAATTAATGTACAAACAGCACCATGTGTCAGAGCCCTGCCCGCACAACTCCCAGACAGTCAAGGGTCAGTGGTGATCCAGGACCATGACGTCCACTGAGTCAACGGCCTTTAGAAGTAGCCAGCAGTCCAGCCGGTCATATTGACCATCATCACCACGGTGTCTGTAGGGCTTTCTATGGTGAAAGCATGATATACATTTCCCCCGCCAAGCTTATTAGCTCCCCTCTGGGTGCAGTAAGTCCTGCAAGCAGTAGTCTGCTCTTTCGGGTCACAGTCTTGTTGTTTTCTGAGAGAAACTCCAGGTCAAGTGATGGTCACACGAGTCATTTTGGGGGCCTGTTGCCCCCGTTTGTCTCTCTGGAGGTTGGAGTTGGAGGGCCTCCTCACTCGAGGTCAGTGTGTCCACAGAGCGACCCCTGCAACTTCAGGGCATGATGGGTGGTTAGGATCACCACGTGGGGTCCTTTTCCCTTAGGAGGGACCTGGCCTTAGGGGCTGCTGATTTCCAGCTTTTTAGACACCCCAGTATCCTGGCCTGATCAGTCGGTGGGCAAAGCCCTTGGTGACCATAGTTTATCATACCTGAAGGGCATTCTTGTGTTGCTCCATTTCAAGTGGTCCCAGTTTTTGCACTAAGGCTCAAAGGGCGATTAACCTATGACCGGGTATGTAAAGGTCAAAGGGTTTAGCTAAATTAGGGAGTTCCTGGGCAAGGGTCTGAATTGACTGCTCTTTCCATTCTTGAAAGGCTGCTTCTGGATTCTATTCAAAAGGATCATCATCTTTTCATGTCAGTGTTTCATGTAGAGGCCCAGCTATTAGACTGTAGTTAGGGATCCAGATGCAGAAAACCTTGGCCTCCCCAGGAACCCCTAAGCTGTCTTCTAGTTTTAGAAGAGGTAAGGCTGCAAATGGCTTCTTCCCTATCCTGGGATGCGTTTCTCCGAATATCTGTGAAAATGAAGCCCAGGCATGTCACCTTAGCCTGGGATATTTGAGCCTTTTTCTTGGACACCTTCTATCCTTTCTTGGCTAGGTAGTTCAGAGGCGTCTTTAGTAGGCCTGGCGATCAGAATGTCCTCTGCATATTGAAGGAGGGTTCCCTTTTACAGAGGTAGAACTTTTAGGCCTTTAAAGGACATTTCCCCAATGATGGTGTGGGGATTTTTGAACCATTGGGGAAGGATGGCCCAGCATTATTGCTTTGGTTGCATGTTGTGTCCTGCCACTCACAAGCCAAAAATTCTTGTGACTCTGAGATGAATGGAACACAGAAGAAGGCATCATTGAAGTCTAATACAGAATGCCATGGCCTGGTGGATGGTAGAATGACCTGCAGGGTGTAGGAAATAGGAGCTACTGGATGTATATCCTCGGTGGCTTCACTGACTGTCCTGATATCATTTACCAGGTCCCCAGCAGCCAATGGGACTCTCGTGGTCAGGCCAATCCCAGGATATGGAGCTCACCTGGGCAGCACGCCCCACCGAACCGCCCACGGGGCTCTTGTGGTCAAGTCCCTCCCAGGGTATGGAGCTCACATGTGCAGTTACCCAGCAACCCATGGGGCTCTCATAGTCAGGCCCTTCCCAGGATACGGAGCTCCTCTGGGCAGGTACCCGAGCACGGCTGGACACACAGGAACTGTGCACATAGCCCACATTGCAGAGAACCCCCAGCTCACCTGTCGCTCACAGCTGACACAAAACGCCTCAGAGCAGGGCTTGTACTAACAAAGAGCAGCCCTGACAGGTCTGTGACCCTGGCTATCACTCTGTGCAGCCTCTCTCGGCCTGGTGTTCCAGACACTTCCACTGCAGCCAGGGCACCAGGCCTCTGTCTCCAACCACCATAACTCCTCTCCCTGACTCCTGTGTTCCTCTCATTAGTATAGGGTGTTCTTGAAGTTGTTTTCCACTCATGGACCAGATAAAATGATGAGAAAAAAGCCGCAGCTGCAGCCCCTTGTCTATCCTGACTCTCAAGAGCCCACACCTGTTCCTTGGCCGCGGCCCGTTTAGCAAGGTTCATTTTCTGCAACTGTGATCCCCTGAGGGGTGAGGATTGGCTGATATGGGCAGCCTGACACTGCCTGCCAGCCCTCCCCAGGTGTGCCTTGGTTGAGGTCAATATAAACACCTCTCCAGTCAGCAAGAGCCCCTGTAGCTGTGCCTGACGCCATATTCTCTGCCCCGTGAGCAGTGTCGGGGCTGGGGTGGTGGGAGGGAGTGTGGGGCCATGGCTTTGTGGGTGGCCCAGTGTGAGTGGGGCTCTGCTGGACTTTCTGCAGGAGTTGCCAGGCTGCCACCTGCTAAAGAAGAGGATGTGTCACCCATACCTGCCGCTGGAATTTCTCCCCAGGCCGAGGTGAGGAAGTAAAAAGCAGTGGGGGCCGTGGCAGGAGGGGTATCTCAGGTAGGGAAATGGAAAGCTTCCAGAAGAGCATCTGGGGCCAGGACCATCCTGTCTGGCCAGCAGGCATCAAGTCGGCCTGCGTGCTGTCGCTGGTGTGGCACCACAGCCCTTCCTCTAGGCTTGCAAGTTCTTGTACATATTCAGTTGTTTTACCTGGAAAGGGTGGGGAGAGTTCAGCTGCAGCAGGACTGGGGCTCAGCTCACATTTACTCACAGACGACTCGACACAGTCCCCCAGCTTTGCAATGAGGATGTTCCTTGTGGGGGGGGAGCGCTGCTCACTGCATGGGAGACGATTTCCCATCTCTGACCAACTTAAGAATTTTTACAACTGGAGCAAGTGCCCTGATACGATTTTCCTCTGTATAACTGGTGGGTTCTGTTGTTGTTGTTTTTTTTTTTTTTTTTTTTTTTTTTTCTTTTTGTTTCAAGGTAGATTTTATTTATTCCTCTTTTTTTTTAATTTGGTGATATAAACATGGAAATAATGCATTAATATAAAGACATCTATGTGAAGGGAAAAATGTTTTTTTCGTTTATTTTATTAAATGTTATTTATTTATTTTTATTTTTTTAAATTTTTTTATTTCTTTTATACAGCAGGTTCTTACTGGATATCTATTTTATACATAGGTGTGCACATGTGAATCCCAGTCTCCCAATTCATCCCACCACCACCCTCACATAGCATTCCCCCCTTGGTGTCCATATGTTTGTTCTCTACATCTGTGTCTCTATCTCTGCCCTGCAAACCGGTTTATCTGTACCATTTTTCTAGGTTCCACATATATGCATTAACATACAATATTTGTTTTTCTCTTTCTGACTTACTTCACTCTGTATGACAGTCTCTAGATCCATCAAGGTCTCTACAAATGACCCAATTTAATTCCTATGTATGGCTGAGTAATATTCCATTGTATATATGTACCACATCTTTATCCATTCATCTGTCTGTGGGCACTTAGGTTGCTTTCATTACCTGGCTATTGTAAATAGTACTGCAATGAACATTGTGGTGAATGTGTCTTTTTGATTTATGGTTTTCTCTGGGTATATGCCCAGTAGTGGGATTGCTGGATTATATGCTAATTCCATTTTTAGTTTTTTAAGGAACCTCCCTACTGTTCTCCATAGAGACTATATCAATTTACATTCCCAGCAATAGTGGAAGAAGGTTCCTTTTCTCCACACCCTCTCCAGTATTTGTTGTTTGTAGATTTTCTGATGATGCCCATTCTAACAGGTGTGACGTGATACCTCATTGTAGTTTCGATTTCCATTTCTCTAATAATTAGTGATGTTGAGCAGATTTTCATGTGCGTACTGGCCATCTCTATGTCTTCTTGGAAGAAATGTCTATTTAGATCTTCCATTTTTGTATTGGGTTGTTTGTGTTATTAATATTGAGCTGCATGAGCTGTTTATATATATTGGAGATTAATCATTTGTCCATTGATTCATTGGCAAATATGTTCTGCCATTCTGAGGGTTGTCTTTTCGTCTTGTTTGTAGTTTCCTTTGCTTTGCAAAAGCTTTTACATATCATTAGGTCCCATCTGTTTAGTTTACTTTTTTATTTCATTACTATAGGAGGTGGATCAAAAAAGATCTTGCTGTGATTTACGTCAGAGTATCCTTCGTAAGTTTTCCTCCCAGAGTTTTATACTGTCCGGTCTTACATTAAGGTCTCTAATCCATTTTGAATATATTTTTATTTATGGTGTTGGGGAGTGTTCTAATTTCATTCTTTTACATGTAGCTGTCCATATTTCCCAGCACCAATGATTGAAGAGACTGTCTTATTTCCATTGTATAGTCTTGCCTCCTTTGTCATAGATTAGTTGACCATAGGTGTGTAGGTTTATCCCTGGGCTTTCTTTTTCTTTTTTTTTTCCTTTTACATGTTTATTGGAGTATAATTGTTTTACAATGGAGTGTTAGTTTCTGCTGTATAACAAAGTGAATCAGCTATACGTATACAAATATCACCAGATCCCCTCCCTCTTGCAACTCCCTCCCACATTCCATATCACACCCCTTCATGAGGTCACAAAGCACCGAGCTGATCTCCCTGTTCTATGTGGCTGATTCTCAGTAGCTATCAGTGTTACATTTTGTAATGTATTTATGTCCATGCCACTCTGTCACTTCGTCTCAGCTTACCCATCCCCCTTCCGGTGTCCTCAAGTCCTTTCTCTACGTCTGTGTCCTTAATCTTGTCCTGCCACTAGGTTCTTCAAAATCTTTTTTTTTTCTTCCTTAGATTCCGTATATCTCTGTTAACATACAGTATTTGTTTTTCCCTTTCTGACTTACTTCACTGTGTAGGACAGATTCTAAGTCCATCCACCTCAGTACAAATAACTCAGTTTTGCTTCTTTTTATGGCTGAGTAATATTCCCTTGTATATATGTGTCAGATCTTCTTTATCCATTCATCTGTCGATGGACACTTAGGTTGCTTCCATGTCCTGGCTATTGTAAATAGAGCTGCAATGAACTTTTTTGTACATAACTCTTTTTGAATTATGGTTTTCGCAAGGCAAATGTCCAGTAGTTGGATTGTTGTGTCGTATGGTACCTCTATTGTTAGTTATTTAGAGGAACCTCCGTACTGTTCTCCCTAGTGCCCATATCAATTTACATTCCCACCCACAGTGCACGTGTGTTCCCTTTTCTCCAATAAAGGCCTCTCCAGCATTTATTGTTTTGTAGATTTTTTTGATGATTGCCACTCTGATTGCTGTGTGGTGATATCTCAAGGTAGTTTGATTTGCATTTCTCTAATGATTAGTGATGTTCAGCATCCTTTCATGTGTTTCTTGGTAATCTGTATATCTTCTTTGGAGAAATGTCTATTTAGGTCTTCTGGCCGTTTTTGGATTGGGTTGATTGTTTTTGTGATATTGAGCTACATGAGGTGCTTGTAAAGTTTGGAGATTAATCCTTTGTCAATTGCTCCATTTGAAAATATTTTCTCCCATTCTGTGGGTTGTTTTTGCATCTTGTTTATGTTTTCCTGTACCGTGTAAAAGCTTTTAAGTTTCTTTAGCTCCCATTTGTTGATTTCTGTTTTTATTTCCATTTCTCTAGGAGGTGAGTCAAAAAGGATCTTGCTGTGCTTTATGTCATAGAGTGTTCTGCCTATGGTTTCCTCTAAGTGTTTTATAGTGTCTGGTCTTATATTTAGATCTCTAATCCATTTAGAGTTTATTTTTGTGTATGGTGTTATGGAGTGTTCTAATTTCATTCTTTTATGTGTAGGGTTACAGTATTCTCAGCACCAATTACTGAAGAGACTGTCTTTTCTCCATTGTATATCCTTAGCTCCTTTGTCATAGATGAGATAGCCATAGGTATGTAGGTTTATCTCTGGGCTTTCTGTCCTGTTCCATTGATCTGTGTTTATGCCAATCTACATACACTTGATTCCATTATGGAGACATATAAATACATAGGTTTCAAGATTGTTACCAGTCAGATAAATTCCTCTTCAGTGAATAGGGTGTTTTGTGTCCAGTTCATTGAGAAAGGAGTAGGTCTTGTCTATTACATATTTGGTATATGGAATGGTATCTGTGCTAATTTCAATCTCTGCTTTCACACATCACCCCACGTCACCTTTCCCCTTAAGGAGGCATAAGTGTGTTTTCTAAATGTGTAACTCTGTTCTCTTTTGAAATTCAGTTCATGTGTAGCCATGTTTACATTCCCTCTATAAGTGATATATTACAATAAGTTTCTGTTTCTTTGTGGCTCATTTCACTTAGCATCATCGTACCTAAAGCCACTCATTATGCTGCTATTGGCCTTATGACATTGATTTTATGTCTGAGTGACATTCCATTGTATATAAGTACCACAACATCTATATCCATTTTTTTCCTTTCCTGGGATATTTAAAGTGTACCGATGTCGAGGTTCTTGTAAACAGAGCAGCCCTAAACTTTGTGCTGGCTGTGTGTTGCGGATCTTTAGTTTTCCCAAAATACACGCCCATGAGTGGAAGTGTGCTATGCTCTGTAGCTCTGTTTTAGAAAACAACATACAGTTCTGCAGAGAGGCTGTTGGCAATTTACATCCTGTCCATCGGTGTAACCAGGCTCCATTTTCTCCATGGCCTATCCTGCATTTGTGGTTTTCACACTATTTGTGGATGGCCCTTTTGACTGGAGGTAAGGGACACTTCTATGTAGTGTGGATTTTCAATGCCTGATGGCTTGCTTGGCCAAAAAGTGCGTATGCATTCTTTTCCAAATATATTCAAGAAAATACACATACACCCTTTTCAGCTAAGGGCAACATTGTCGAAGTTCTGTCGCTTTTCATGTGCTTTAAAGATGACTCCAATGTACCTCTTGAAACCTGTTTCCTTCAAATCTGCCTTGCATTCAAATCTTCTTCATGGCCTTACCTCAATATATTTCTGGATGATAGTTGTCCTTTATAACTCTGCAAGTTTGTGAATTGCTGTGCCCCTGATTTCCATTTTTCAAATCGCCTATTTGTGAGCTGGCTGCAATACCGCAGGATGGATTTAGGCCCTAGTCCGGTTCCGGGGCTTCAGGCTGAGCCTTTGTTTAATGCTTCTTCCTGATGGGAAAGTAGAGTGATATGTGCCCATCCAAACACCTACAGCTAATCTCTCATTTGTTTTCTCTCTTCCTGTTCATCCTCTGCACAATTTGCAAACTGTGCATAACAGGAGGGTAAAGGCGCTGACACTCCAAGTGGGGAGATTTTCAGTAATGCAGATGGAATGGTGAAGCCGAGCACGACAAAAGGAAAAATGAGGTACCTTTTAGAAAACTTTCCCAATTACACAGTGTACCATCCACTGGGTTTCCCATGCATGTTTTAACTGTAGGAAGATTCCCTTAAACCTGGAGAGTTGTGACCACTAGAATGCGTAGCACACAGTATTGCTCTAAGTGGTGTTCATTTGCTCACACAACCTCAGCAATCTTGTCAGCCCCAAGTGTCCAGTCTTATGTCTCATCCAGCTGTGGGTGTAAAGGTGGTCAATCCAGGTTGGATCACAGGCCATGAACGTAATTTTTAAGATTTCTTTCTGTTTCGCTGTTTTTGCATTTTGCTTTTGAAACTTACTCTTTTAAGGGGATTTAGCTGAATTTCAGTGCTGTGTTCATGCAATTATACACACATATGATTCCTTTATGGAGACATGAGAATACATATGATTTAAAATTCTCAGATTCAGATATATTCCTCTGCAATGAATAGGGGGTGTTGAGTCCAGTTCATTGTGCGGGGAGTAGGTGTTGTCTATTACATACTTAGTTTATGTAACGGTATCTGTGTTAATTTAAAACTGTGGTTTTATGCATCAACCCACCTCACCTTTCCCCTTAAGCAGGCAGAAGATTGTTTTCTAAATGTGTGACTCTGTTGTGTTTGTAATTCAGTTCATATGTAGCCATGTGTTCATTCACCCTATGAGTGATATGTTATGATAAGAATCCTTTCTCTGTTATCTTTCATAATTCAGTTCATGTGTAGCCATGTTTACAGGATCTTCATAAGTGATATCTTATGATAAGTTTCTTTTTCTGTGTGACTTATTTCACTTAGAATCATCGTACAAGAATCCACTCACTTTGCTGCTACTGGTCTTATGACATTGATTTCATGGCTGAGGGATATTCCATCGTACGTAAGTACCACAATTTTTGAACCATTTTTATATTTCCTGGGATATTTAAGGTGTACCCAATTTGAGGTTCTTGTAAGCAGTGCAGTCTTAAATTTGGGGGTGTCCTGTCTTATTGATTTTCAGGTAACCCAAGGTATATTCCCTAGAATGGAAGTGCCCTTGGCTCTGTAGCTTTGTTGTTTACTAGTTTTAGGGAACACAATGCACTCTTCCAGTGAGGCAGTTGGCAGTTTACATCCTGCCCATCAGCTTAACAAGGCTCCTTCTTCTCGAGGGCCTGTCTTGCCTTTCTGGTTTTTACATATTTTTTGGATATCCCTATGGACCGGTGGGAAGTGATACTTCTTTGTAGTGAAGATTTGCATTGTAATCTTGCTTGCTTGGCCAAAAAGGGCGTATGCATTTCCTCCTGAATATATTCAGGAGAAAATGCATACCCCCTTATTGGCCAAGTGCATCATTGTCGAAGTTGTTCCCCACTTCCTGTGCTTTACAGGAGACTCCAACGTACCTCTTGAAATCAGTTTCCTGCTATTCTGCCTCGCTTTCAAGTCCGCCTCCTTGCCTTCCTTCAACAGATTTTTGAACGATAGTTGCGCTTTATTACTCTGCAAGTTTGTGAATTGCTGTGCCCCTGAGCTCCATTTCTCAACTCGTTTTTTGTGAGCTGAACACAAGTCCAAAATTTTGTTTCATGACCTATACTGGTTCCGGGTGGCTGGCTGAGACTTTGTTTAATTCATCTTCCTGCCAGGAAATTAGAGTGACATATGCCCGTCCAAATGCCTAACAGCGACTCTCTCATTGGTTCTCACTCTTCCCTTCCATCCTCTGCCAATTTGGCAACGTGTGCGAACCAGGAGGTTAAAGGGGCTGTCTCTCCAAGTTGGGAGATTGATAGTAAAGCAGTTGGAAAGTCAATACAGAGCACCAGGAGAGGGACTATTCGTTGAGTTTTAGAAACGTTTCGTATTCACAGTGTGTTCATTCTCTAGGTTTCCCGTACATGATATAGTTGTAGTAATATTCCCTTCAACCTGTAGAGATGTGACCCATGGAATTGGGACCATGCATTATTGCTTTAAAGGCTCTGCATTTCCTCACCCAATCTCACCAATCCTCTCAGTTCCAAGTGTCCAGCATTATGCCACATCCAGCTGTCTTTGCAGATAGGGTTATTCCAGATTTCATCAGAGAACCTGAAGGAATTGTAAAGAATTTCCCTGTTTTTTTGTTTTGTTTTTGAAATTCCTTTTTATAGTGGGTTTGAGCTGATTCTCGCTGCCATGTTTACGCCAGTCTAGACATACTTGATTCCCTTACGGAGACATATCAGTATTAAGGTTTTAAGATTCTTACTAGTCAGATCTATTCCTCTGCAGGAAATATGGGGTTTTGAGTCCCTTTCACTGAGGAAGATGTAGGTCTTGTCTGTACCATAGATGGTTTTTGGAACGGTAACTGTGCTTATATCAAACTGTGAATTAAGCATACCCCCACCTCTCCTTCCACCTTAAGCAGGCATAAGAGTGTTTTCTAAATGTGAGACACAGTTCTCTTTCCCAACTGTGTTCATGTGTAGCCATGTTTACAGGGTTTTCATAAGTGATATATTATGATAAGTTTCTTTTTCTGTTTGACTTATTTCACTTAGAATCATCGTACCTGAATCCACTCACTTTGCTGCTACTGGTCTTATGACATGTATTTCATGGCTGAGGGATATTCCATCGTACATAAGTACCACAATTTTTTGAACCATTTTTATATTTCCTGGGTTATTTAAGGTGTTCCCAAGTTGAGGTTCTTGAAAGCAGTGCAGCCCTAAATTTGCAGTGGCACTGTCTTATTGATTTTCAGTTTTCGCAAGGAATATTCCCTAGACAGGAAGTGCCCTTGGCTCTGTAGCTCTGTTGTTTACTTGTTTTAGGGAACACAATGCACTCCTCCAGTGAGGCAGTTGGCAATTTACATCCAGCCCATCAGCATAACAAGGCTCCCTGTTCTCCAGGGCTTGTCTTGGCTTTCAGATTTTTCACATTTTGTGGATGTCCCTTTTGACCGGTGGGAAGTGATACTTCTTTGTAGTGCAGATTTGCATTGCCACTTGCTTGCTTGGCCACAAAGGGCGTATGCATTTTCTGCTGAATATATTCAGGAGAAAACACATGCGCACTTTTTGGCCAGGTGCATCATGGTCAAAGTTGTGCCCATCTTCCTGTGCTTTACAGGTGATTCCAACGTACCTCTTGGAATCTGTTTCCTGCTATTCTGCCTCGCTTTCAAGTCTGCCTAGTTGACTTCCTTCAATGGATTTTTGATGATAGTTGTCCTTTATTACTCTGCCAGTTTGTGAATTGCTGTGCCCCTGAGCTCCATTTTTCAACTTGTTTTTTGTGAGCTGAACGAAAGTCCAAAATTTTGGTTCAGGACCTATACTGGTTCGCGGTGGGTGGCTGAGACTTTGGTTAATTCTTCTTCCTGCCGGGAAATTAGAGTGACATGTGCCCGTCCAAATGCCTATCAGCTACTCTCTCATTGCTTCTCCCTCTTCCCTTCCAACCTCTGCCAAATTGGCAACCTGTGCAAACCAGGAGATTAAAGGGGCTGTCTCTCCAAGTTGGGCGATTTTAGTAAAGCAGCTGGAAAATCAAACTGGAGCACCAGGAGAGGGACGATTTGTTGAGATTTAGAAACCTTTTGTATTCACCGTGTGTCCATTATATAGGTTTCCTGTACATGTTATAGTTGTAGTAATATTCCCTTCAACCTGGAGAGTTGGGACCCATGGAATGGGGGCCATGCATTATTGCTTTAAAGGGTCTGCATTTGCTCACAGAATCTCACCAATCCTCTCAGTCCCAAGTGTACAGCCTTATGCCACATCCAGCTGTCATTGTAGATAGGGTCATTCCAGGTTTCATCAGAGACCATGAAGGAATTGAAAAGAATTTCCCTGTTTTTTGGTTTTGTTTTTGAAATTCCCTTTTATAGCGGGTTTGAGCTGATTCTCCTGCCATGTTTATGCCAGTCTAGACACACTTGATTCCCTTACAGAGACATATCAATACATAGGTTTTAAGATTATTACTAGTCAGATCTATTCCTCTGCGGGAAATATGGGATTTTGAGTCCCTTTCACTGAGGAAGGTGTAGGTCTTGTCTATTCCACAGTTGGTTTTAGAAATGGTACGTGTGCTTATATCAAACTCTGGTTTTATGCATCACCCCACCTCTCCTTTCCACTTAAGCAGGCATAAGAGTGTTTTCTAAATGTGAGACTCTGTTGTCTTTCCTAACTCAGTTCATGTGTAGCCATGCTTACAGGATCTTCATAAATGATATCTTATGATAAGTTTCTTTTTCTGTGTGACTTATTTCACTTAGAATCATCGTACCTGAATCCACTCACTTTGCTGCTCCTGGTCTTATGACATTGATTTCATGGCTGAGGGATATTCCATCGTACATAAATACCACAGTTTTTTGAACCAATTTTATATTTCCTGGGATATTTAAGGTGTAACCAAGTTGAGGTTCTTGTAAGCAGTGCAGCCCTAAATTTGGGGGTGGCTCTGTCTTATTGATTTTCAGTTTTCCCAAGGTATATTCCCTAGACTGGAAATTCCCTTGGCTCTGTAGATCTGTTGTTTACTTGTTTTAGGGAACGCAATGCACTCCTCCAGTGAGGCAGTTGTCAATTTACATCCCGCCCATCAGCATAACAAGCTTCCCGGTTCTCCAGGTCCTGCCTTGCCTTTCTGGTTTTTACACATTTTGTGGATGACCCTTTTGACCGGTGGAAAGGGATACTTCTTTGTAGTGCAGATTTGCTTTGCCCGCTTGCTTGCTTGGCCAAAAAGGTTGTATGCGTTTTCTCCTGAATATATTCAGGAGAAAACGCATACGCCCTTTTTGGCCAAGTGTGTCATTGTCGAAGTTGTGCCCCGCTTCCTATGCTTTAAAGGTGATTCCAACGTACCTCTTCAAATCTGTTTCCTGCTATTCTGCCTCGCTTTCAAGTCCGCCTCGTTGCCTTCCCTCAACAGATTTTTGGACGATACTTGTCCTTTATTACTCTGCCAGTTTGTGAATTGCTAAGACCTTGAGCTCCAGTTTTCAAGTCGTTTTTTGTGAGCTGTACGAAAGTCCAAAATTTTGGTTCAGGACCTATACTGGTTCCCGGTGTGTGGCTGAGACTCTGGTTAATTCTTCTTCCTGCCGGGAGATTAGAGTGACATGTGCCCGTCCAAATGCCTACCAGCTACTCTCTCATTGGTTCTCCCTCTTCCCTTCCATCCTCTTGCAAATTGGCAACCTGTGCGAACCAGGAGGTTAAAGGGTCTGTCTCTCCAAGTTGGGAGATTGATAGTAAAGCAGTTGGAAAGTCAAACGTGAGCACCAGGAGAGGGCCTATTCGTTGAGTTTTAGAAAACTTTTGTATTCACAGAGTGTCTATTCTCTACGTTTCCCGTACATGTTATAGCTGTAGTAATATTCCCTTCAACATGGAGAGTTGGGACCCATGGAATGGGGGCCATCCATTTTTGTTTTAAAGGTCTGCATTTGCTCACCCAATCTCACCCATCCTCTCAGCCCCAAGTGTCCAGCCTTATGCCACATCCAGCTGTCATTGTAGATAGGGTCATTCCAGGTTTCATCAGACACGCGGAAGGAATTCTAAAGAAGTTCCCTGTTTTTTGGTTTTGTTTTTGAAATTCCTTTTTATAGTGTGTTTGAGCTGTTTCTCGCTGCCATGTTTATGCCAGTTTAGACACACTTGATTCCCTTATGGAGACATATCAATACATAGGTTTTAAGATTCTTACTAGTGAGATCTATTACTGTGCGGGAAATATGGTGTTTTGAGTCCCTTTCACTGAGGAAGGTGGCGGTCTTGTCTATTCCACAGTTGGTTTTAGAAGCGGTAACTGTGCTTATATCAAACTCTGGTTTTATGCATCACCCCACCTCTCCTTCCCTCTTAAACAGGCATAAGAGTGTTTTCTAAATGTGAGACTCTGTTCTCTTTCCTAACTCAGTTCATGTGTAGCCATGCTTACAGGATCTTCATAAGTGATATCTTATGATAAGTTTCTTTTTCTGTGTGACTTATTTCACTTAGAATCATCGTACCTGAATCCACTCACTTTGCTGCTCCTGGCATTATGACATTGATTTCATGGCTGAGGGATATTCCATCGTACGTAAGTATCACTGTTTTTTGAACCATTTTTATATTTCCTGGGATATTTAAGGTGTACCCAAGTTGAGGTTCTTGTAAGCAGTGCAGCCCTAAATTTGGGGGTGGCTCTCTCTTATTGATTTTCAGTTTTCCCAAGGTATATTCCCTAGACTTGAAGTGCCCTTGTCTCTGTAGCTCTGTTGTTTATTGTTTTAGGGAACGCAATGCACTCCTCCAGTGAGGCAGTTGGCAAGTTGCATCCCACCCATCAGCATAACAATGCTCCCTCTTCTCCAGGGCCTCTCTAGCCTTTCTGGTTTTTACACATTTGTGGATGTCCCTTTTGACCGGTGGGATGTGATACTTCTTTGTAGTGCAGATTTGCATTGCCCGCTTGCTTGCTTGGCCAAAAAGGGTGTATGCGTTTTCTCCTGAAGATATTCAGGAGAAAACGCATACGCACTTTTTTGCCCAGTGCGTCATTGTCGAAGTTGTGCCCCTCTTCCTGTGCTTTAAAGGCGATTCCAACGTACCTCTAGAAATCTGTTTCCTGCTATTCTGCCTCGCTTTCAAGTCCGCCTCGACGCCTACCCTCAACAGATTTTTGGACGATAGTTGTCCTTTATTACTCTGCCAGTTTGTGAATTTCTGTGTCCCTGAGCTCCATTTTTCAACTCGTATATGTGAGCTGTACTCAAGTCCAATATCTTGGTTCAGGACCTATACTGGTTCCCGGTGGGTGGCTGAGACTTTGGTTAATTCTTCTTCCTGCCGGGAAATTAGAGTGACATGTGCACGTCCAAATGCCTAACAGCTACTCTCTCATTGGTTCTCCCTCTTCCCTTCCATCCTCTGCCAAATTGGCAACCTGTGCGAACCAGGAGCTTAAAGGGGCTGTCTCTCCAAGATGGAAGATTAATAGTAAAGCAGTTGGAAAGTCAAACCGGAGCACCAGGAGAGGGACTATTCGTTGAGTTTTGAAAACTTTTGTATTCACAGTGTTTCCATTCTCTAGGTTTCCCGTACATGTTATAGCTGTAGTAATATTCCCTTCAACATGGAGAGTTGGGACCCATGGAATGGGGGCCATGCATTTTTGCTTTAAAGGGTCTGCATTTGCTCACCCAATCTCACCAACCCTCTCAGTCCCAAGTGTCCAGCGTTATACTACATCCAGCTGTCATTGTAGATAGGGTCATTCCAGGATTCATCAGAGACCCTGAAGGAATTGTAAAGAATTTCCCTGTTTTTTGGTTTTGTTTTTGAAATTCCTTTTTATAGTGGGTTTGAGCTGATTCTCGCTGCCATGTTTATGCCAGTCTAGACACACTTGATTCCTTTACAGAGACATATCAGTACATAGGTTTTAAGATTCTTACTAGTCAGATCTATTCCTCTGCCGGTAATATGGGGATTTGAGTCCCTTTCACTGAGGAAGGTGTAGGTCTTGTGTATTCCAAAGTTGGTTTTAGAAACGGTACCCGTGCTTATATCAAACTCTGGTTTTATGCATCACCCCACCTCTTCTTCCCCCTTAAGGAGTCATAACAGTGTTTTCTAAATGTGAGACTCTGTTCTCTTTCTTAACTCAGTTCATGTGTAACCATGTTTACAGGATCTTCATAAGTGATATCTTTTGATAAGTGTCTTTTTCTGTGTGACTTCTCTTAGAATCATCGTACCTGAATCCACTCGCTTTGCTGCTCCTTGTCTTATGACATTGAGTTCATGGCTGAGGGATATTCCATCGTACATAAGTACCACAATTTTTTGAAACATTTTTATATTTCCTGGGATATTTAAGGTGTGCCCATGTTGAGGTTCTTGTAAGCAGTGCAGCCGTAAATATGGGGGTGTCTCTGTCTTATTGATTTTCAGGTTTCCCAAGGTATATTCCCTAGATTGGAAGTGCTCTTGGCTCTGTAGCTCTGTTGTTTACTTGTTTTAGGGAACACAATGCACTCCTCCAGTGAGGCAGTTGGCAATTTACATCCCACCCATCAGGATATGAAGGCTCCCTGTTCTCCAGGGCCTGTCTTGCCTTTCTGGTTTTTACACATTTTGTGGATGTCCCTTTTGACCGGTGGGAAGTGATACCTCTTGTAGTGCAGATTTGCATTGCCCGCTTGCTTGCTTGGCCAAAAAGGTCGTATGCGTTTTCTCCGGAATATATTCAGGAGAAAACGCATACACCCTTTTTGGCCATTGCATCATTGTCAAAGTTGTGCCCCTCTTCCTGTGCTTTAAAGGTGATTCCAACGTACCTCTTGAAATCTGTTTCCTGCTATTCTGCCTTGCTTTCAAGTCTGCCTCATTGCCTTCCCTAAACAGATTTTTGGACGATAGTTGTCCTTTATTACTCTGCCAGTTTGTGAATTGCTGTGGCCCTGAGCTCCATTTTTCAACTCGTTTTATGTGAGCTGAACGCAAGTCCAAAATTTTGGTTCAGGACCTATACTGGTTTTGGAGGGTGGCTGAGACTTTTGTTAATTCTTCTTCCTGCTGGGAAATTAGAGTGACATGTGCCAGTCCAAATGCCTAACAGCTACTCTCTCATTGGTTCTCCCTCTTCCCTTTCATCCTCTGCCAAATTGGCAACTTGAGCAAACAAGGAGGTTAAAGGGGCTGTCTCTCCAAGTTGGGAGATTGATAGTAAAGCAGTTGGAAAGTCTAACCTGAGCAACAGGAGAGGGACTATTCGTTGAGTTTTAGAAACCTTTTGTATTCACAGTGTATCCATTCTCTAGGTTTCCCGTACATGTTATAGCTGTAGTAATATTCCCTTCAACATGGAGAGTTGGGACCAATGGAATGGGGGCCATGCATTTTTGCTTTAAAGGGTCTGCATTTTCTCATGCAATCTCACCAATCCTCTCAGTCCCAAGTGTCCAGCCTTATGCCACATCCAGCTGTCATTGTAGATAGGGTCATTCCATGTTTCATCATAGATCCTGAAGGAACTGTAAAGAATTTCGCTGTTTTTTGCTTTTGTTTTTGAAATTCGTTTTTATAGTGGTTTTGAGCTGATTCTCGCTGCCATGTTTATGCCAGTCTAGACACACTTGATTCCCTTATGGAGACATATCAATACATAGGTTTAAAGATTCTTACTACTCAGATCTATTCCTCTGCGGGAAATATGGGGTTTTGAGTCCCTTTCACTGAGGAAGGTGTAGGTCTTTTCTATTCCACAGTTGGTTTAAGAAACGGTACCTGTGCTTATATCAAACTCTGGTTTTATGCATCACCCCACCTCTCATTCCCCCTTAAGCAGGCATATGATTATTTTCTAAATGTGAGACTCTGTTCTCTTTCCTAACTCAGTTCATGTGTAGCCATGTTTACAGGATCTTCATAAGTGATATCTTATGATAAGTTTCTATTTCTGTGTGACTTATTTCACTTAGAATCTTCGTACCTGAATCCACTCACTTTGCTGCTCCTGGTCTTATGACATTGATTTCATGGCTGAGGGATATTCCATCGTACGTAAGTACCACAATTTTTTGAACCATTTTTATATTTCCTGGGATATTTAAGGTGTACCCAAGTTGAGGTTCTTGTAAGCAGTGCACCCCTAAATTTGGGGGTGGCACTGTCTTATTGATTTTCAGTTTTCCCAAGGTATATTCCCTAGACTGGAAGTGCCCTTGGCTCTGTAGCTCTGTTGTTTACTTGTTTTAGGGAACACAATGCACTCCTCCAGTGAGGCAGTTGGCAATTTACATCCCGCCCATCAGGATAAAAAGGCTCCCTGTTCTCCAGGGCCTGTCTTGCCTTTCGGTTTTTTACACATTTTTTGGATGTCCCTTTTGATCGGTGGGAAGTGATACTTCTTTGTAGTGCAGATTTGCATTGCCCGCTTGCTTGCTTGGCCAAAAAGGGTGTATGCGTTTTCTCCTGAATATATTCAGGAGAAAACACATACACACTATTTGGCCAAGTGCGTCATTGTCGAAGTTGTGCCCCTCTTCCTGTGCTTTAAAGGCGATTCCAACGTACCTCTTGAAATCTGTTTCCTGCTATTGTGCCTCGCTTTCAAGTCCGCCTCGTTGCCTTCCCTCAACAGATTTTTGGACGATAGTTGTCCTTTATTACTCTGACAGTTTGTGAATTGCTGTGGCCCTGAGCTCCATTTTTCAACTCGTTTTTTGTGAGCTTAACAAAAGTCCAAAATTTTGGATCAGGACCTATACTGTTTCCCGATGGTTGGCTGAGAGTTTGGTAAATTCTTATTCCTGCCAGGATATTAGAGTGACATGTGCCCGTCCAAATGCCTAACAGCTACTCTCTCATTGGTTCTCCCTCTTCCCTTCCATCCTCTGCCAAATTGGCAACCTGTGCGAACCAGGAGCTTAAAGGGGCTGTCTCTCCAATTTGGAAGATTGATAGTAAAGCAGTTGGAAAGTCAAACCGGAGCACCAGGAGAGGGACTATTCATTCAGTTTTAGAAACCTTTTGTATTCACAGTGTGTCCATTCTCTACGTTTCCCGTACATGTTATAGCTGTAGTAATATTCCCTTCAACCTCGAGAGTTGGGACCCAAGGAATGGGGGCCATGCATTTTTGCTTTAAATGGAATGCATTTGCTCACCCAATCTCACCAATCCTCTCAGTCCCAAGTGTCCAGCGTTATTCCACATCCAGCTGTCATTGTAGATAGGGTCATTCCAGGTTTCATCAGAGACCCTTAAGGAATTATAAAGAATTTCCCTGTTTTTTCGTTTTGTTTTTGAAATTCCTTTTTATAGTGGGTTTGAGCTGATTGTCGCTGCCATGTTTATGCCAGTCTAGACACACTTCATTCCCTTAGAGAGACATATCAATACATAGGTTTTAAGATTCTTACTAGTCAGATCTATTCCTCTGCCGGAAATATGGGGTTTTGAGTCCCTTTCACTGAGGAAGGTGTAGGTCTTGTCTATTCCAAAGTTGGTTTTAGAAACGGTACCTGTGCTTATATCAAACTCTGGTTTTTTGCATCACCCCACCTCTTCTTCCCCCTTAAGGAGGCATAACAGTGTTTTCTAAATGTGAGACTCTGTTCTCTTTCTTAACTCAGTTCATGTGTAACCATGTTTACAGGATCTTCATAAGTGATATCTTTTGATAAGTGTCTTTTTCTGTGTGACTTCTCTTAGAATCATCGTACCTGAATCCACTCGCTTTGCTGCTCCTTGTCTTATGACATTGATTTCATGGCTGAGGGATATTCCATCGTACATAAGTACAACAATTTTTTGAACCATTTTTATATTTCCTGGGATATTTAAGGTGTACCCAAGTTGAGGTTCTTGTAAGCAGTGCAGCCCTAAATTTGGGGGTGGCTCTGTCTTATTGATTTCCAGGTTTCCCAAGGTATATTCCCTAGATTGGAAGTGCTCTTGGCTCTGTAGCTCTGTTGTTTACTTGTTTTAGGGAACACAATGCACTCCTCCAGTGAGGCAGTTGGCAATTTACATCCCACCCATCAGGATATGAAGGCTCCCTGTTCTCCAGGGCCTGTCTTGCCTTTCAGGTTTTTACACATTTTGTGGATGTCCCTTTTGAACGGTGGGAAGTGACACCTCTTTGTAGTGCAGATTTGCATTGCCCGCTTGCTTGCTTGGCCAAAAATGGCGTATGTGTTTTCTCCTAAATATATTCAGGAGAAAACGCATACGCCCTTTTTGGCCATTGCGTCATTGTCGAAGTTGTGCCCCTCTTCCTGTGCTTTAAAGGTGATTACAACGTACCTCTTGAAATCTGTTTCCTGCTATTCTGCCTTGCTTTCAAGTCCGCCTCGTGGCCTTCCCTCAACAGATTATTGGACGATAGTTGTCCTTTATTATTCTGACAGTTTGTGAATTGCTGTGGCCCTGAGCTCCGTTTTTCAACTCGTTTTTTGTGAGCTGAACGCAAGTCCAAAATTTTGGATCAGGACCTATACTGTTTCCTGATGGTTGGCTGAGAGTTTGGTTAATTCTTATTCCTGCCGGGATATTAGAGTGACATGTGCCCGTCCAAATGCCTAACAGCTACTCTCTCATTGGTTCTCCCTCTTCCCTTCCATCCTCTGCCAAATTGGCAACCTGTGCGAACCAGGAGCTTAAAGGGTCTGTCTCTCCAAGTTGGAAGATTGATAGTAAAGCAGTTGGAAAGTCAAACCGGAGCACCAGGAGAGGGACTATTCGTTCAGTTTTAGAAACCTTTTGTATTCACAGTGTGTCCATTCTCTACGTTTCCCGTACATGTTATAGCTGTAGTAATATTCCCTTCAACCTCGAGAGTTGGGACCCATGGAATGGGGGACATGCATTTTTGCTTTAAAGGGTATGCATTTGCTCACCCAATCTCACCAATCCTCTCAGTCCCAAGTGTCCAGCCTTATGCCACATCCAGCTGTCATTGTAGATAGGGTCATTCCAGGTTTCATCAGAGACCCTGAAGGAATCGTAAATCATTTCCCTGTTTTTTGGTTTTGTTTTTGAAATTCGTTTTTATAATGGGTTTGAGCTGATTCTCGCTGCCATGTTTATGCCAGTCTAGACACAATTGATTCCCTTACGGAGACATATCAATACATAGGTTTTAAGATTCTTACGAGTCAGATCTATTCCTTTGTGGGAAATATGGGGTTTTGAGTCCCTTTCACTGAGGAAGGTGTAGGTCTTTTCTATTCCACAGTTGGTTTTATAAACGGTACCTGTGCTTATATCAAACTCTGGTTTTATGCATCACCCCACCTCTCCTTACCCCTTAAGCAGGCATAAGAGTGTTTTCTAAATGTGAGACTCTGTTCTCTTTCCTAACTCAGTTCATGTGTAGCCATGTTTACAGGATCTTCCTAAGTGATATCTTATGATAAGTTTCTTTTTCTGTGTGACTTATTTCACTTAGAATCATCGTACCTGAATCCACTCACTTTGCTGCTCCTGGTCTTATGACATTGATTTCATGGCTGAAGGATATTCCATCGTACATAAGTACCACAATTTTTTGAACCATTTTTATATTTCCTGGGATATTTAAGGTGTACCCAAGTTGAGTTTCTGTAAGCAGTGCAGCCCTAAATTTTGGGGTGGCTCTGTCTTATTGATTTTCAGTTTTCCCAAGGTATATTCCCTAGACTGGAAGTGCCCTTGGCTCTGTTGCTCTGTTGTTTACTTGCTTTAGGGAACACAATGCACTCCTCCAGTGAGGCAGTTGGCAATTTACATCCCACCCATCAGGATAACAAGGCTCCCTGTTCTCCAGGACCTGTCTTGCCTTTCTGGTTTTCACACATTTTGTGGATGTCCCTTTTGACAGGTGGGAAGTGATACTTCTTTGTAGTGCAGATTTGCATTGCCCGCTTGCTTGCTTGGCCAAAAAGGGCGTATGCGTTTTCGCCTGAATATATTCAGGAGAAAACGCATACGCCCTTTTTGGCCAAGAGCGTCATTGTCGAAGTTGTGCCCCTCTTCCTGTGCTTTAAAGGCGATTCCAACGTACCTCTTGAAATCTGTTTCCTGCTATTCTGCCTCGCTTTCAAGTCCGCCTCGTTGCCTTCCCTCAATAGATTTTTGGACGATAGTTGTCCTTTATTACTCTGCCAGTTGTGAATTGCTGTGCCCCTGAGCTCCATTTTTCAACTCGTTTTTTGTGAGATGTACGCGAGTCCAAAATTTTGGTTCAGGATCTATACTGGTTTTCGGTTGGTGGCTGAGACTTTGGTTAATTCTTCTTCCTGCTGGGAAATTATAGTGACATGTGCCCGTGCAAATGCCTAACAGCTAGTCTCTCATTGGTTCTCCCTCTTCCCTTTCATCCTCTGCCAAATTGGCAACCTGTGCGAACCAGTAGGTTAAATGGGCTGTCTCTCCAAGTTGGGAGATTGATAGTAAAGCAGTTGGAAAGTCAAACCAGAGCACCAGGAGAGGGACTATTCGTTGAGTTTTAGAAACCTTTTGCATTCACAGTGTGTCCATTCTCTAGGTTTCCCGTACATGTTATAGCTGTAGTAATATTCCCTTCCACCTTGAGATTTGGGACACATGGAATGGGGGCCATGCATTTTTGCTTTAAAGGGTCTGCATTTGCTCACCCAATCTCACCAATCCTCTCAGTCCCAAGTGTCCAGCCTTATGCCACATCCAGCTGTCATTGTAGATAGGGTCATTCCAGGTTTCATCAGAGACCCTGAAGGAATTGTAAAGAATTTCCCTGTTTTTAGGTTTTGTTTTTGAAATTCCTTTTTATAGTGGGTTTGAGCTGATTCTCGCTGCCATGTTTATGCCAGTCTAGACACACTTGATTCCCTTATGGAGACATATCAATACATAGGTTTTAAGATTCTTACGAGTCAGATCTATTCCTTTGCGGGAAATATGGGGTTTTGAGTCCCTTTCACTGAGGAAGGTGTAGGTCTTTTCTATTCCACAGTTGGTTTTATAAAAGGTACCTGTGCTTATATCAAACTCTGGTTTTATGCATCACCCCACCTCTCCTTTCCCCTTAAGCAGGCATAAGAGTGTTTTCTAAATGTGAGACTCTGTTCTCTTTCCTAACTCAGTTCATGTGTAGCCATGTTTACAGGATCTTCATAAGTGATATCTTATGATAAGTTTCTTTTTCTGTGTGACTTATTTCACTTAGAATCATCGTACCTGAATCCACTCACTTTGCTGCTCCTGGTCTTATGACATTGATTTCATGGCTGAGGGATATTCCATCGTACATAAGTACCACAATTTCTTGAACCATTTTTATATTTCCTGGGATATTTAAGGTGTACCCAAGTTGAGGTTCTTGTAAGCCGTGCAGCCCTAAATATGGGGGTGGCTCTGTCTTATTGATTTTCAGTTTTCCCAAGGTATATTCCCTAGACTGGAAGTGCCCTTGGCTCTGTAGCTCTGATGTTTACCTGTTTTAGGGAACACAATGCACTCCTGCAGTTAGGCAATTGGCAATTTACATCCCGCCCTTCAGCATAACAAGGCTCCCTGTTCTCCAGGGCCTGTCTTGCCTTTCTGGTTTTTACACATTTTGTGGATGACCCTTTTGACCGGTGGGAAGTAATACATCATTGTAGTGCTGATTTGCATTGCCCGCTTGCTTGCTTGGCCAAAAAGGGCGTATGCATTTTCTCCTGAATATATTCAGGAGAAAACGCATACTTCCTTTTTGGCCAAGCGCATCATTGTTGAAGTTGTGCCCCTCTTCATGTGCTTTGAAGGCGATTCCAACATACCTCTTGAAATCTGTTTCCTGCTATTCTGCCTCGCTTTCAAGTCCGCCTCGTTGCCTTCCCTCAACAGATTTTTGGACGATAGTTGTCCTTTATTACTCTGCCAGTTTGTGAATTGCTGTGCCCCAGATCTCGTGTTTACAACTCGTTTTTTGTGAGCTGTACGCAAGTCCAAAATTTTGGTTCAAGACCTATACTGGTTTCCGGTGGGTGGCTGAGACTTTGGTTATTTCATCTTCCTGCCGGGAAATTAGAGTGACATGTGCCCGTCCAAATGCCTAACAGCTAGTCTCTCATTGGTTCTCCCTCTTCCCTTCCATCCTCTGCCAAATTGGCAACGTGTGCAAACAAGGAGGTTAAAGGGGCTGTCTCTCCAAGTTGGGAGATTGTTAGTAAAGCAGTTGGAAAGTCAAACCTGAGCACTAGGAGAGGGAGTATTCGTTGAGTTTTAGAAACCTTTTGTATTCACAGTGTGTCCATTCTCTAGGTTTCCCGTACATGTTATAGCTGTAGTAATATTCCCTTCAACATGGAGAGTTGGGACCCATGGAATGGGGGCCATGCATTTTTGCTTTAAAGGGTCGGCATTTGCTCTCGCAATCTCACCAATCCTCTCAGTCCCAAGTGTCCAGCCTTATGCCACATCCAGCTGTCATTGTTGATAGGGTCATTCCAGGTTTCATCAGAGACCCTGAAGGAATTGTAAAGAATTTCCATGTTTTTTCGTTGTGTTTTTGAAATTCTTTTTTATAGTGGGTTTGAGATGATTCTGGCTGCCATGTTTATGCCAGTCTAGACGCACTTGATTCCCTTACGGAGACATATCAATACATAGCTTTTAAATTTCTTACTAGTCAGATCTAATCCTCTGCGGGAAATATGGGGTTTTCAGTCCCTTTCACTGAGGAAGCTGTAGGACTTGTCTATTCCAAAGTTGGTTTTAGAAACGGTACCTGTGCTTATATCAAACTCTGGTTTTATTCATCACCCCAACTCTCCTTCCCCTTAAGCAGGCATAAGAGTATATTCTCAATGTGAGACTCTCTTCTCTTTCCTACCTCAGTTCATGTGTAGCCATGTTTACAGGATCTTCATAAGTGATATCTTATGATAAGTTTCTTTTTCTGTGTGACTTATTTCACTTAGAATCATCGTACCTGAATCCACTCACTTTGTTGCTCCTGGTCTTATGACATTGAATTCACGGCTGAGGGATATTCCATCGTACATAAGTACCACAAATTTTTGAACCATTTTTATATTTCCTGGGATATTTAAGGTGTACCCAAGTTGAGGTTCTTGTAAACAGTGCAGCCCTGAATTTTGGGGTGGCTCTGTCTTATTGATTTTCAGTTTTCCCGAGGTATATTCCCTAGACAGGAAGTGCCCTTGGCTCTGTAGCTCAGTTGTTTACTTGTTTTAGGGAACACAATGCACTCCTCCAGTGAGGCAGTTGGCAATTTACATCCCACCCATCAGGATAAGAATGCTCCCTGTTCTCCAGGGCCTGTCTTGCCTTCCTGGTTTTTACACATTTTGTGAATGTCCCGTTTGCCCGGTGGGAAGTGATACTTCTTTGTAGTGCAGATTTGCATTTCCCACTTGCTTGCTTGGCCTAAAAGGGCGTATGCGTTTTCTCCTGAATATGTTCAGGAGAAAACGCATACGCCGTTTTTGGCCAAGTTCGTCATTGTCGAAGTTGTGCCCCTCTTCCTGTGCTTTAAATGTGATTCCAACGTACCTCTTGAAATTTGTTTCCTGCTGTTCTGCCTCGCTTTCAAGTCCGCCTCGTTCCCTTCCCTCAACCGATTTTTGTACGATAGTTGTCCTTTATTACTCTGCCAGTTGTGAATTGCTATGCCCCTGAGCTCCATTTTTCAACTCGTTTTTTGTGAGATGTACGCAAGTCCAAAATTTTGGTTCAGGCCCTATACTGGTTCCCGTTGGGTGGCTGAGACTTTGGTTAATTCTTCGTCCTGCCGGGAAATTAGAGTGACATATGCACGTCCAAATGCCTAACAGCTACTCTCTCATTGGTTCTCCCTCTTCCCTTCCATCCTCTGCCAAATTGGCAACCTGTGCGAACCAGGAGCTTAAAGGGGCTGTCTCTCCAAGTTGGAAGATTGATAGTAAAGCAGTTGGAAAGTCAAACCGGAGCACCAGGAGAGGGACTATTCGTTGAGTTTTAGAAAGCTTTTGTATTCACAGTGTGTCCATTCCCTATGTTTCCCGTACATGTTATAGCTGTAGTAATATTCCCTTCAACCTGGAGAGTTGGGACCCATGGAATGGGGGCCATACATTTTTACTTTAGAGGGTCTGCATTTTCTCACCCAATATCACCAATCCACTCAGTCCCAAGTGTCCTGCCTTATGCCACATCCAGCTGTCATTGTAGGTAGGGTCATTCCAGGTTTCATCCGAGACCCTGAAGGAATTTTAAAGAATTTCCCTGTTTTTAGGTTTTGTTTTTGAAATTCCTTTTTATAGTGGGTTTGAGCTGATTCTGGCTGCCATGTTTTGCCAGTCTAGACACACTTGATTCCCTTACGGAGACATATCAATACATAGCTTTTAAGTTTCTTACTAGTCAGATCTAATCCTCTTTGGGAAATAATGGGTTTTCAGTCCCTTTCACTGAGGAAGGTGTAGGAATTGTCTATTCCAAAGTGGGTTTTAGAAACGGTACCTGTGCTTATATCAAACTCTGGTTTTATTCATCACCCAAACTCTCCTTCCCCTTAAGCAGGCATAAGAGTATATTCTAAATGTGAGACTCTCTTCTCTTTCCTACCTCAGTTCATGTGTAGCCATGTTTACAGGATCTTCATAAGTGATATCTTATGATAAGTTTCTTTTTCTGTGTGACTTATTTCACTTAGAATCATCGTACCTGAATCCACTCACTTTGTTGCTCCTGGTCTTATGACATTGATTTCACGGCTGAGGGATATTCCATCGTACATAAGTACCACAAATTTTTGAACCATTTTTATATTTCCTGGGATATTTAAGGTGTACCCAAGTTGAGGTTCTTGCAAACGGTGCCGCCCTGAATTTTGGTGTGGCTCTGTCTTACTGATTTTCAGTTTTCCCAAGGTATATTCCCTAGACTGGAAGTGCCCTTGTCTCTGTAGCTCAGTTGTTTACTTGTTTTAGGGAACACAATGCACTCCTCCAGTGAGGCAGTTGGCAATTTACATCCCACCCATCAGGATAAGAATGCTCCCTGTTCTCCAGGGCCTGTCTTGCCTTTCTGGTTTTTACACATTTTGTGGATGTCCCGATTGACCGGTGGGAAGTGATACATCTTTGTAGTGCAGATTTGCATTTCCCACTTGCTTGCTTGGCCTAAAAGGGTGTATGCGTTTTCTCCTGAATATGTTCAGGAGAAAACGCATACGCCCTTTTTGGCCAAGTGCGTCATTGTGGATGTTGTGCCCCTCTTCCTGTGCTTTAAAGGCGATTCCAACGTACCTCTTGAAATCTGTTTCCTGCTATCCTGCCTCGCTTTCAAGTCTGCCTCGTTGCCTTCCCTCAACAGAGTTTTGGACGATAGTTGTCCTTTATTACTCTGCCAGTTTGTGAATTGCTGTACCCCTGAGCTCCATTTTTCATCTCGTTTTTTGTGAGCTGAACGCAAGTCCAATATTTTGGTTCAGGACCTATACTGGTTCCTGGTGGGAGGCTGAGACTTTGGTTAATTCTTCTTCCTGCCCGGAAATTAGAGTGACATGTGCCCGTCCAAATGCCTAACAGCTAGCTCTCATAGGTTCTCCCTCTTCCCTTCCATCCTCTGCCAAATTGGCAACCTGTGCGAACCAGGAGCTTAAAGGGGCTGTCTCTCCAAGTTGGGAGATTGATAGTAAAGCAGTTGGAAGGTCAAACCGGAGCACCAGGAGAGGGACTATTCGTTGAGCTTTAAAAACATTTTGTGTTCACAGTGTGTCCATTCTCTAGGTTTCCATACATGTTATAGCTGTAGTAATATTCCCTTCAACCTGGAGATTTGGGACCCATGGAATGGGGGCCATGCATTATTGCTTTAAAGGGTCTGCGTTTGCTCACCCAATCTTACCAATCCTCTCAGTCCCAAGTGTCCAGCCTTATGCCACATCCAGCTGTCATTGTAGATAGGGTCATTCCTGGTTTCATCAGAGACCCTGAAGGAATTGTAAAGAATTTCCCTGTTTTTTGTTTTTGTTTTTGAAATTCCTTTTTATAGTGGGTTTGAGCTGATTCTCGCTGCCATGTTTATGCCAGTCTAGACACACTTGATTCCCTTACGGAGACATATCTATACATAGGTTTTAAGATTCTTACTAGTCAGATCTATTCCTCTGCGGGAAATATGGGGTTTTGTGTCCCTTTCACTGAGGAAGGTGTAGGTCTTGTGTATTCCAAAGTTGGTTTTAGAAACGGTACCCGTGCTTATATCAAACTCTGGTTTTATGCATCACCCCACCTCTCCTCCCCCCTTAAGCAGGCATAACAGTGTTTTCTAAATGTGAGACTCTGTTCTCTTTCTTAACTCAGTTCATGTGTAGCCATGTTTACAGGATCTTCATAAGTGATATCTTATGATAAGTTTCTTTTTTCTGTGTGACTTATTTCACTTAGAATCATCGTACCTGAATCCACTCACTTTGCTGCTCCTGGTCTTCTGACATTGATTTCATGGATGAGGGATATTCCATCGTACATAAGTACCACAATTTTTTGAACCATTTTTATATTTCCTGGGATATTTAAGGTGTACCCAAGTTGAGGTTCTTGTAAGCAGTGAAGCCCTAAATTTGGGGGTGGCTCTTCCTTATTGATTTCCTGTTCCCCAAGGTATATTCCCTAGACTGGAAGTGCTCTTGGCTCTGTAGCTCTGTTGTTTACTTGTTTTATGGAACACAATGCACTCCTACTGTGAGGCAGTTGGCAATTTACATCCCGCCCATCAGCATAACAAGGCTCCCTGTTCTCCAGGGCCTGTCTTGCCTTTCTGGTTTTTACACATTTTGTGGATGTCCCTTTTGACCGGTGGGAAGTGATACTTCTTTCCAGTGCAGATTTGCATTGCCCGCTTGCTTGCTTGGCCAAAAAGGGCGTATGCGTTTTCTCCGGAATATATTCAGGAGAAAACGCATACGCCCTTTTTGGCCAAGTGAGTCATTGTCGAATTTGTGCCCCTCTTCCTGTGCTTTAAAGGCGATTCCAACGTACCTATTGAAATCTGTTTCCTGCTATTCTGCCTCGCTTTCATGTCCACCTCGTTGCTTTCCCTCAACAGATTGTTGGACGATAGTTGTCCTTTATTACTCTGCCAGTTTGTGAATTGCTGTGCCCCTGAGCTCCATTTTTCAACTCGTTTTTTTGTGAGCTGTACGCAAGTCCAAAATTTTGGTTCAGGACCTTTACTGGTTCCCGGTGGGTGGCGGAGACTTTGGTTAATTCTTCTTCCTGCCGGGAAATTAGAGTGACATGTGCCCGTCCAAATGCCAAACAGCTACTCTCTCACTGGTTCTCCGTCTTCCCTTCCATCCTCTGCCAAATTGGCAACCTGTGCGAACCAGGAGGTTAAAGGGGCTGTCTCTCCAAGTTGGGAGATTGATAGTAAAGCAGTTGGAAAGTCAAACCGGAGCACCAGGAGAGGGACAATTCATTGAGTTTTAGAAACCTTTTGTATTCACAGTGTGTCCATTCTCTAGGTTTCCCATACATGTTATAGCTGTATTAATATTCCCTTCAACATGGAGAGTTGGGAACCATGGAATGGGTGCCATCCATTTTTGCTTTAAAGGGTCTGCATTTGCTCACCCAGTCTCACCAATCCTCTCAGTCCCAAGTGTCCAGCATAATGCCACATCCAGCTGTCATTGTAGATAGGGTCATTCCAGGTTTCATCAGAGACCCTGAAGGAATTGTAAAGAATTTCCGGATTTTTTTGTTTTGTTTTTGAAATTCCTTTTTATAGTTTGTTTGAGCTGATTCTCGCTGCCATGTTTATGCCAGTCTAGACACACTTGATTCCCTTACGGAGACATATCAATACATAGGTTTTAAGATTCTTACTAGTCAGAACTATTCCTCTGCGGGATATATGTGGTTTTGAGTCCCTTTCACTGAGGAAGGTGTACGTCTTGTCTATTCCAAAGTTGGTTTTAGAAACGGTACCAGGGCTTATATCAAACTCTGGTTTTATGCATCACCCAAACTCTCCTTCCCCCTTAATCAGGCATAAAAGTGTTTTCTAAATGTGAGAGTCTGTTCTCTTTCTTAACTCAGTTCATGTGTAGCCATGTTTACAGGATCTTCCTAAGTGATATCTTATGATAAGTTTCTTTTTTCTGTGTGACTTATTTCACTTAGAATCATCGTACCTGAATCCACTCACTTTGCTGCTCCTGGTCTTATGACATTGATTTTATGGCTGAGGGATATTCCGTCGTACATAAGTACCAAAATTATTTGAACCATTTTTATATTTCCTGGGATATTTAAGGTGTACACAAGTTGAGGTTCTTGTAAGCAGTGCAGCCCTAAATTTGGGGGTGGCTCTGTCTTATTGATTTCCAGTTTTCCCAAGGTATATTCCCTAGACTGGAAGTGCCCTTGGCTCTGTAGTTCTGTTGTTTACTTGTTTTAGGGAACACTATGCACTCCTCCAGTGAGGCAGTTGGCAATTTACATCCCGCCCATCAGCATAACAGGGCTCCCTGTTCTCCAGGGCCTGTCTTGCCTTTCTTGTTTTTACACATTTTGTGGATGGCCCTTTTGACCGGTGGGAAGTGATACTTCTTTGTACTGCAGATATGCATTGCCCGCTTGCTTGCTTGGCCAAAAAGGGCGTGTGCGTTTTCTCCTGAATATATTCAGGAGAAAAAGCATAAGCCCTTTTTGGCCTAGTGCATCATTGTGGAATTTGTGCCCCTCTTCCTGTGCTTTAAAGGCGATTCCAATGTACCTCTTGAAATCTGTTTCCTGCTATTCTGCCTCGCTTTCAAGTTCACCTCGTTGCCTTCCCTAAACGGATTGTTGGACGATAGTTGTCCTTTATTACTCTGCCAGTTTGTGAATTGCTGTGCCCCTGAGCTCCATTTTTCAACTCGTTTTTTTGTGAGCTGTACGCAAGTCCAAAATTTTGGTTCAGGACCTTTACTGGTCCCCGGTGGATGGTTGAGACTTTGGTTAATTCTTCTTCCTGCCGGGAAATTAGAGTGACATGTGCCCGTCCAAATGCCAAACAGCTACTCTCTCACTGGTTCTCCGTCTTCCCTTCCATCCTCTGCCAAATTGGCAACATGTGCAAACCAGGAGGTTAAAGGGGCTGTCTCTCCAACTTTGGAGATTGATAGTAAAGCAGTTGGAAAGTCAAACCGGAGCACCAGGAGAGGGACTATTCGTTGAGTTTTAGAAACCTTTTGTATTCACAGTGTGTCCATTCTCTAGGTTTTCCGGACATGGTATAGCTGTAGTAATATTCCCTACAACCTGGAGTGTTGGGACCCATGGAATGGGGGCCATGCTTTATTGCTTTAAAGGGTCTGCGTTTGCTCACCCAATCTCACCAATCCTCTCAGTCCCAAGTGTCCAGCCTTATGCCACATCCAGCTGTCATTGTACATAGGGTCATTCCAGGTTTCGTCAGAGACCCTGAAGGAATTGTAAAGAATTTTCCTGTTTTTTGCTTTTGTTTTTGAAATTCCTTTTTATACTGGGTTTGAGCTGATTCTCCCTGCCATGTTTATGGCAGTCTAGACACACTTGTTTCCCTTACGGAGACATATCAATACATGGGTTTTAAGATTCTTACTAGTCAGATCTATTCCTCTGTGGGAAATATGGGGTTTTGAGTCCCTTTCACTGAGGAAGGTGTAGGTCTTGTCTATTCCAAAGTTGGTTTTTAGATACGGTATCCGTGCTTATATCAAACTCTGGTTTTATGCATCACCCCACCTCTCCTTCCCCCTTAAGCAGGCATAACATTGTTTTCTATATGTGAGACTCTGTTCTCTTTCTTAACTCAGTTCATGTGTAGCCTTGTTTACAGGATCTTCCTAAGTGATATCTTATGATAAGTTTCTTTTTTCTGTGTGACTTACTTCACTTAGAATCACCGTACCTGAATCCACTCACTTTGCTGCTCCTGGTCTTATGACATTGATTTCATGGCTGAGGGATCTTCCATCGTACATAAGTACCACAATTTTTTGAACCATTTTTATATTTCCTGGGATATTTAAGGTGTACCAAAGCTGAGGTTCTTGTAAGCAGTGCAGCCCTAAATTTGGGGGTGGCTCTGTATTATTGATTATCAGTTTTCCCAAGGTATATTCCCTAGACTGGAAGTGCCCTTGGCTCTGTAGCTCAGTTGTTTACTTGTTTTAGGGAACACAATGCACTCCTCCAGTGAGGCAGTTGGCAATTTACATCGCACTCATCAGGATAAGAATGCTCCCTGTTCTCCAGGGCCTGTCTTGCCTTTCAGGTTTTTACACATTTTGTGGATGTCCCGTTTGACCGGTGGGATGTGATACTTCTTTGTAGTGCAGATTTGCATTGCTCACTTGCTTGCTTGGCCAAAGTGGACGTATGCGTTTTCTCCTGAATATATTCAGGAGAAAACGCATACGCCGTTTTTGGCCATTGCGTCATTGTCGAAGTTGTGCCCCTCTTCCTGTGCTTTAAAGGTGATTACAAGGTACCTCTTGAAATCTGTTTCCTGCTATTCTGCCTTGCTTTCAAGTCCGCCTCATTGCCTTCCCTAAACAGATTTTTGGACGATAGTTGTCCTTTATTACTCTGCCAGTTTGTGAATTGCTGTGCCCCTGAGCTCCATTTTTCAACTCGTTTTTTGGGAGGTGTACGCGAGTCCAAAATTTTGGTTCAGGACCTATACTGGTTTTGGAGGGTGGCTGAGACTTTGGTTAATTCTTCTTCTTGGCGGGAAATTAGAGTTACATGTGCCCGTCCAAATGCCTAACAGCTACTCTCTCATTGGTTCTCCCTCTTCCCTTCCATCCTCTGCCAAATTGGCAACCTGTGCGAACCACGAGCTTAAAGGGGCTGTCTCTCCAAGTTGGAAGATTGATAGTAAAGCAGTTGGAAAGTCAAACCGGAGCACCAGGAGAGGGACTATTCGTTGAGTTTTAGAAACCATTTGTATTCACAGTGTGTCCATTCTCTAGGTATCCAGTACATGTTATAGCTGTAGTAATATTCCCTTCATCCTGGAGAGTTGGGACCCATGGAATGCGGGTCATGCATTATTGCTTTAAAGGGTCTGCGTTTGCTCACCCAATCTCACCAATACTGTGAGTCCAAAGTGTCCAGCCTTATGCCACATCCAGCTGTCATTGTACATAGGGTCATTCCAGGTTTCATCAGAGACCCTGAAGGAATTGTAAAGAATTTCCCTGTTTTTTGGTTTTGTTTTTGAAATTCCTTTTTATAGTGGGTTTGCGCTGATTCTCGCTGCCATGTTTATGCCAGTCTAGACACAATTGATTCCCTTACGGAGACATATCAATACATAGGTTTTAAGATTCTTACTAGTCAGATGTATTCCTCTGCGGGAAATATGGGGTTTTGAGTCCCTTTCACTGAGGAAGGTGTAGGTCTTGTGTATTCCAAAGTTGGTTTTAGAAACGGTACCCGTGCTTATATCAAACTCTGGTTTTATGCATCACCCCACCTCTCCTTCTCCCTTAAGCAGGCATAACAGAGTTTTCTAAATGTGAGACTCTGTTCTCTTTCTTAACTCAGTTCATGTGTAGCCATGTTTACAGGATCTTCATAAGTGATATCTTATGATAAGTTTCTTTTTTCTGTGTGACTTATTTCACTTAGAATCATCGTACCTGAATCCACTCACTTTGCTGCTCCTGGTCTTATGACATTGATTTCATGGCTGAGGGATATTCCATCGTACATAAGTACCACAATTTTTTGACCCATTTTTATATTTCCTGGGATATTTAAGGTGTACCCAAGTTGAGGTTCTTGTAAGCAGTACAGCCCTAAATTTGGGGGTGGCTCTGTCTTATTGATTTCCAGTTTTTCCAAGGTATATTCCCTAGACTGGAAGTGCCCTTGGCTCTGTAGCTCTGTTGTTTACTTGTTTTAGGGAACACAATGTACTCCTCCAGTGAGGCAGTTGGCAATTTACATCCCGCCCATCAGCATAACAAGGGTCCCTGTTCTCCAGGGCCTGTCTTGCCTTTCTGGTTTTTACACATTTTGTGGATGTCCATTTTGACCGGTGAGAAGTGATACTTCTTTCTAGTGCCGATTTGCATTGCCCGCTTGCTTGCTTGGCCAAAAAGGGCCTATGCATTTTCTCCTGAATATATACAGGAGAAAACGCATATGCTCTTTTTGGCCAAGTGCGTCATTGTCGAAGTTGTGCCCCTCTTCCTGTGCTTTAAAGGCGATTCCAACGTACCTCTTGAAATCTGTTTCCTGCTATTCTGCCTCGCTTTCAAGTCCACCTCGTTGCTTTCCCTCAACAGACTGTTGGACGATAGTTGTCCTTTATTACTCTGCCAGTTTGTGAATTGCTGTGCCCCTGATCTCCATTTTTCAACTCGTTTTTTTGTGAGCTGTACGCAAGTCCGAAATTTTGGTTCAGGAACTTTACTGGTTCCCGGTGGGTGGCGGAGACTTTGGTTAATTCTTCTTCCTGCCGGGAAATTAGAGTGACATGTGCCCTTCCAAATGCCTAACAGCTAGATCTCATTGGTTCTCCCTCTTCCCTTCCATCCTCTGCCAAATTGGCAACCTGTGCGAACCAGGAGCTTAAAGGGGCTGTCTCTCCAAGTTGGGAGATTGATAGTAAAGCAGTTGGAAAGTCAAACCGGAGCACCAGGAGAGGGACTACTCGTTGAGTTTTAGAAAACTTTTGTATTCACAGTGTGTCCATTCTCTAAGTTTCCCGTACATGTTATAGCTGTAGTAATATTCCCTTCAACCTGGAGAGTTGGGACCCATGGAATGGGCACCATCCATTTTTGCTTTAAAGGGTCTGCATTTGCTCACCCAATCTCACAAATCCTCTCAGTCCCAAGTGTCCAGCCTTATGCCACATCCAGCTGTCATTGTAGATATGGTCATTCCATGATTCATCAGAGACCCTGAAGGAATTGTAAAGAATTTCCCTGTTTTTTGGTTTTGTTTTTGAAATTCCTTATTATAGTGGGTTTGAGCTGATTCTCGCTGCCATGTTTATGCCAGTCTAGACACACTTGATTCCCTTACGGAGACATATCAATACATAGGTTTTAAGATTCTTACTAGTCAGATCTATTCCTCTGCGGGAAATATGGGGTTTTGAGTCCCTTTCACTGAGGAAGGTGTAGGTCTTGTCTATTCCAAAATTGGTTTTAGAAACGGTACCAGTGCTTATATCAAACTCTGGTTTTATGCATCACCCCACCTCTCCTTCCCCCTTAAGCTGGCATAACAGTTTTTTCTAAATGTGAGACACTGTTCTCTTTCTTAACTCATTTCATGTGTAGCCATGTTTACAGGATCCTCATAAGTGATATCTTATGATAAGTTTCTTTTTTCTGTGTGACTTATTTCACTTAGAATCGTCGTACCGGAATCCACTCACTTTGCTGCTCTCGTCTTATGACATTGATTTCATGGATGAGGGATATTCCATCGTACATAATAACGACAATTTTTTGAACCATTTTTATATTTCCTGGGATATTTAAGGTGTACCCAAGTTGAGGTTCTTGTAAGCAGTGCAGCCCTAAATTTGGGGGTGGCTCATTCTTATTGATTTCCAGTTTCCCAAGGTATATTCCCTAGACTGGAAATGCCCTTTGCTCTGTAGCTCTGTTGTTTACTTGTTTTAGGGAACACAATGCACTCCTCCAGTGAGGCAGTTGGCAATTTACATCCCGCCCATCAGCATAACAAGGCTCCCTGTTCTCCAGGGCCTGTCTTGCCTTTCTGGTTTTTACACATTTTGTGGATGTCCCTTTTGACTGGTGGGAAGTGATACTTCTTTCTAGTGCAGGTTTGCATTGCCCGCTTGCTTGCTTGGCCAAAAAGGGCGTATGCGTTTTCTCCTGATTATATTCAGGAGAAAACGCATACGCCCTTTTTGGCTAAGTACGTCATTGTCGAAGATGTGCCCCTATTCCTGTGCTTTAAAGGCGATTCCAACGTACCTCTTGAAATCTGTTTCCTGCTATTCTGCCTCGCTTTCAAGTCCACCTCGTTGCCTTCCCTCCACAGATTGTTGGACGATAGTTGTCCTTTATTACTCTGCCAGTTTGTGAATTGCTGTGACCCTGAGCTCCATTTTTCAACTCGTATTTTTGTGAGCTGTACGCAAGTCCAAAATTTTGGTTCAGCACCTTTACTGGTTCCCGGTGGGGGGCGGAGACTTTGGTTAATTCTTCTTCCTGCCGGGAAATTAGAGTGACATGTGCCCGTCCAAATGCCAAACAGCTACTCTCTCACTGGTTCTCCCTCTTCCCTTCCATCCTCTGCCAAATTGGCAACTTGTGCAAATCAGGAGGTTAAAGGGGCTGTCTCTCCAATTTGGGAGATTGATAGTAAAGCAGTTGGAAAGTCAAACCGGAGCACCAGGAGATAGACTATTCGTTGAGTTTTAGAAACCTTTTGTATTCACAGTGTGTCCATTCTCTAGGTTTCCCGTACATGTTATGGCTGTAGTAATATTCCCTTCAACCTGGAGATTTGGGACCCATGGAATGGGGGCCATGCATTATTGCTTTAAAGGGTCTGCATTTGCTCACCCAATCTCACCAATCCTCTCAGTCCCAAGTGTCCTGCCTTATGCCACATCCAGCTGTCATTGTAGATAGGGTCATTCCAGGTTTCATCAGAGACCCTGAAGGAATTGTAAAGAATTTCCCGGTTTTTTGGTTTTGTTTTTGAAATTCCTTTTTACAGTTGGTTTGAGCTGATTCTCGCTGCCATGTTTATGCCAATCTAGACACACTTGATTCCCTTACGGAGACATATCAATACATAGGTTTTAAGAATCTTACTAGTCAAATCTATTCCTCTGCGGGAAATATGGGGTATTGAGTCCCTTTCACTGAGGAAGGTGTAGGTCTTGTCTATTCCAAAGTTGGTTTTAGAAACGGTACCCGGGCTTATATCAAACCCTGCTTGTATGCATCACCCCACATTTCATTCCCCCTTAAGCAGGCATAACAGTGTTTTCTAAATGTGAGACTCTGCTCTCTTTCTTAACTCAGTTCATGTGTAGCCATGTTTACAGGATCTTCATAAGTGATATCTTATGATAAGTTTCTTTTTTCTGTGTGACTTATTTCACTTAGAATCATCGTACCTGAATCCACTCACTTTGCTGCTCCTGGTCTTATGACATTGATTTCATGGCTGAGGGATATTCCATCGTACATAAGTACCACAATTTTTTGAACCATTTTTATATTTCCTGGGATATTTAAGGTGTACCCAAGTTGAGGTTCTTGTAAGCAGTGCAGCCCTAAATTTGGGGGTGGCACTGTCTTATTGATTTCCAGTTTTCCCAAGGTATATTCCCTAGACTGGAAGTGCCCTTGGCTCTGTAGCTCTGTTTTTACTTGTTTTAGGGAACACAATGCACTCCTCCAGTGAGGCAGTTGGCAATTTACATCCCGCCCATAAACATAACAAGGCTCCCTGTTCTCCAGGGCCTGTCTTGCCATTCTGGTTTTTACACATTTTGTGGATGTTCCTTTTGACCGGTGGGAAGTGATACTTCTTTGTAGTGCAGATATGCATTGCTCGATTGCTTGCTTGGCCAAAAAGGGCGTATGTGTTTTCTCCTGAATATATTCAGGAGAAAACGCATACGCCCTTTTTGGCCAAGTGCATCATTGTGGATGTTGTGCCCCTCTTCCAGTGCTTTAAAGGCGATTCCAACGTACCTCTTGAAATCTGTTTCCTGCTATTCTGCCTCGCTTTCAAGTCCGCCTCGTTGCCTTCCCTCAACAGATTTTTGGACGATAGTTGTCCTTTATTACTCTGCCAGTTTGTGAAATGCTGTACCCCTGAGCTCAATTTTTCAACTCGTTTTTTGTGAGCTGAACGCAAGTCCAATATTTTGGTTCAGGACCTATACTGGTTCCTGGTGGGTGGCTGAGACTTTGGTTAATTCTTCTTGCTGCCGGGAAATTAGAGTGACATGTGCCCGTCCAAATGCCTATCAGCTAGCTCTCATAGGTTCTCCCTCTTACCTTCCATCCTCTGCCAAATTGGCAACCTGTGCGAACCAGGAGCTTAAAGGGGCTGTCTCTCCAAGTTGGGAGATTGATAGTAAAGCAGTTGGAATGTCAAACCGGAGCACCAGGAGAGGGACTATGCGTTGAGTTTTAGAAACATTTTGTGTTCACAGTGTGTCCATTCTCTAGTTTTCCATACATGTTATAGCTGTAGTAATATTCCCTTGAACCTGGAGATTTGGGACCCATGGAATGGGGGCCATGCATTTTTGCTTTAAAGGGTCTGCATTTTCTCACGCAATCTCACCAATCCTCTCAGTCCCAAGTGTCCAGCCTTATGCCACATCCAGCTGTCATTGTAGATAGGGTCATTCCATGTTTCATCATAGATCCTGAAGGAATTGTAAAGAATTTCGCTGTTTTTTGCTTTTGTTTTTGAAATTCGTTTTTATAGTGGTTTTGAGCTGATTCTCGCTGCCATGTTTATGCCAGTCTAGACAAACTTGATTCCCTTACGGAGACATATCAATACATAGGTTTTAAGATTCTTACTAGTCAGATCTATTCCTCTGCGGGAAATATGGGGTTTTGAGTCCCTTTCACTGAGGAAGGTGTAGGTCTTTTCTATTCCACAGTTGGTTTTAGAAACGGTACCTGTGCTTATATCAAACTCTGGTTTTATGCATCACCCCACCTCTCATTCCCCCTTAAGCAGGCATATGATTATTTTCTAAATGTGAGACTCTGTTCTCTTTCCTAACTCATTTCATGTGTAGCCATGTTTACAGGATCTTCATAAGTGATATCTTATGATAAGTTTCTATTTCTGTGTGACTTATTTCACTTAGAATCATCGTACCTGAATCCACTCACTTTGCTGCTCCTGGTCTTATGACATTGATTTCATGGCTGAGGGATATTCCATCGTACGTAAGTACCACAATTTTTTGAACCATTTTTATATTTCCTGGGATATTTAAGGTGTACCCAAGTTGAGGTTCTTGTAAGCAGTGCACCCCTAAATTTGGGGGTGGCACTGTCTTATTGATTTTCAGTTTTCCCAGGGTATATTCCCTAGACTGGAAGTGCCCTTGGCTCTGTAGCTCTGTTGTTTACTTGTTTTAGGGAACACAATGCACTCCTCCAGTGAGGCAGTTGGCAATTTACATCCCGCCCATCAGGATAAAAAGGCTCCCTGTTCTCCAGGGCCTGTCTTGCCTTTCGGTTTTTTACACATTTTGTGGATGTCCCTTTTGATCGGTGGGAAGTGATACTTCTTTGTAGTGCAGATTTGCATTGCCCGCTTGCTTGCTTGGCCAAAAAGGGCGTATGCGTTTTCTCCTGAATATATTCAGGAGAAAACACATACGCCCTTTTTGGCCAAGTGCGTCATTGTCGAAGTTGTGCCCCTCTTCCTGTGCTTTAAAGGCGATTCCAACGTACCTCTTGAAATCTGTTTCCTGCTATTCTGCCTCGCTTTCAAGTCCGCCTCGTTGCCTTCCCTCAACAGATTTTTGGACGATAGTTGTCCTTTATTACTCTGACAGTTTGTGAATTGCTGTGGCCCTGAGCTCCATTTTTCAACTCGTTTTTTGTGAGCTTAACAAAAGTCCAAAATTTTGGATCAGGATCTATACTGTTTCCCGATGGTTGGCTGAGAGTTTGGTAAATTCTTATTCCTGCCGGGATATTAGAGTGACATGTGCCCGTCCAAATGCCTAACAGCTACTCTCTCATTGGTTCTCCCTCTTCCCTTCCATCCTCTGCCAAATTGGCAACCTGTGCGAACCAGGAGCTTAAAGGGGCTGTCTCTCCAAGTTGGAAGATTGATAGTAAATCAGTTGGAAAGTCAAACCGGAGCACCAGGAGAGGGACTATTCATTCAGTTTTAGAAACCTTTTGTATTCACAGTGTGTCCATTCTCTACGTTTCCCGTACATGTTATAGCTGTAGTAATATTCCCTTCAACCTCGAGAGTTGGGACCCAAGGAATGGGGGCCATGCATTTTTGCTTTAAAGGGTATGCATTTGCTCACCCAATCTCACCAATCCTCTCAGTCCCAAGTGTCCAGCGTTATTCCACATCCAGCTGTCATTGTAGATAGGGTCATTCCAGGTTTCATCAGAGACCCTGAAGGAATTGTAAAGAATTTCCCTGTTTTTTCGTTTTGTTTTTGAAATTCCTTTTTATAGTGGGTTTGAGCTGATTCTCGCTGCCATGTTTATGCCAGTCTAGACACACTTCATTCCCTTAGAGAGACATATCAATACATAGGTTTTAAGATTCTTACTAGTCAGATCTATTCCTCTGCCGGAAATATGGGGTTTTGAGTCCCTTTCACTGAGGAAGGTGTAGGTCTTGTCTATTCCAAAGTTGGTTTTAGAAACGGTACCTGTGCTTATATCAAACTCTGGTTTTTTGCATCACCCCACCTCTCCTTCCCCCTTAAGGAGGCATAACAGTGTTTTCTAAATGTGAGACTCTGTTCTCTTTCTTAACTCAGTTCATGTGTAACCATGTTTACAGTATCTTCATAAGTGATATCTTTTGATAAGTGTCTTTTTCTGTGTGACTTCTCTTAGAATCATCGTACCTGAATCCACTCGCTTTGCTGCTCCTTGTCTTATGACATTGATTTCATGGCTGAGGGATATTCCATCGTACATAAGTACAACAATTTTTTGAACCATTTTTATATTTCCTGGGATATTTAAGGTGTACCCAAGTTGAGGTTCTTGTAAGCAGTGCAGCCCTAAATTTGGGGGTGGCTCTGTCTTATTGATTTCCAGGTTTCCCAAGGTATATTCCCTAGATTGGAAGTGCTCTTGGCTCTGTAGCTCTGTTGTTTACTTGTTTTAGGGAACACAATGCACTCCTCCAGTGAGGCAGTTGGCAATTTACATCCCACCCATCAGGATATGAAGGCTCCCTGTTCTCCAGGGCCTGTCTTGCCTTTCAGTTTTTTACACATTTTGTGGATGTCCCTTTTGATCGGTGGGAAGTGATACTTCTTTGTAGTGCAGATTTGCATTGCCCGCTTGCTTGCTTGGCCAAAAAGTGCGTATGCGTTTTCTCCTGAATATATTCAGGAGAAAACGCATACACCCTTTTTGTCCAAGTGCGTCATTGTCGAAGTTGTGCCCATCTTCCTGTGCTTTAAAGGTGATTCCAACGTACCTCTTGAAATCTGTTTCCTGCTATTCTGCCTCGCTTTCAAGTCCGCCTCGTTGCCTTCCCTCAACAGATTATTGGACGATAGTTGTCCTTTATTACTCTGACAGTTTGTGAATTGCTGTGGCCCTGAGCTCCATTTTTCAACTCGTTTTTTGTGAGCTGAACGCAAGTCCAAAATTTTGGATCAGGACCTATACTGTTTCCCTATGGTTGGCTGAGAGTTTGGTTAATTCTTATTCCTGCCGGGATATTAGAGTGACATGTGCCCGTCCAAATGCCTAACAGCTACTCTCTCATTTGTTCTCCCTCTTCCCTTCCATCCTCTGCCAAATTGGCAACCTGTGCGAACCAGGAGCTTAAAGGGTCTGTCTCTCCAAGTTGGAAGATTGATAGTAAAGCAGTTGGAAAGTCAAACCGGAGCACCAGGAGATAGACTATTCGTTCAGTTTTAGAAACCTTTTGTATTCACAGTGTGTCCATTCTCTAGGTTTCCCGTACATGTTATGGCTGTAGTAATATTCCCTTCAACCTGGAGATTTGGGACCCATGGAATGGGGGCCATGCATTATTGCTTTAAAGGGTCTGCATTTGCTCACACAATCTCACCAATCCTCTCAGTCCCAAGTGTCCTGCCTTATGCCACATCCAGCTGTCATTGTAGATAGGGTCATTCCAGGTTTCATCAGAGACCCTGAAGGAATTGTAAAGAATTTCCCGGTTTTTTGGTTTTGTTTTTGAAATTCCTTTTTACAGTTGGTTTGAGCTGATTCTCGCTGCCATGTTTATGCCAGTCTAGACACACTTGATTCCCTTACGGAGACATATCAATACATAGGTTTTAAGAATCTTACTAGTCAAATCTATTCCTCTGCGGGAAATATGGGGTATTGAGTCCCTTTCACTGAGGAAGGTGTAGGTCTTGTCTATTCCAAAGTTGGTTTTAGAAACGGTACCCGGGCTTATATCAAACCCTGCTTGTATGCATCACCCCACATTTCATTCCCCCTTAAGCAGGCATAACAGTGTTTTCTAAATGTGAGACTCTGCTCTCTTTCTTAACTCAGTTCATGTGTAGCCATGTTTACAGGATCTTCATAAGTGATATCTTATGATAAGTTTCTTTTTTCTGTGTGACTTATTTCACTTAGAATCATCGTACCTGAATCCACTCACTTTGCTGCTCCTGGTCTTATGACATTGATTTCATGGCTGAGGGATATTCCATCGTACATAAGTACCACAATTTTTTGAACCATTTTTATATTTCCTGGGATATTTAAGGTGTACCCAAGTTGAGGTTCTTGTAAGCAGTGCAGCCCTAAATTTGGGGGTGGCACTGTCTTATTGATTTCCAGTTTTCCCAAGGTATATTCCCTAGACTGGAAGTGCCCTTGGCTCTGTAGCTCTGTTTTTACTTGTTTTAGGGAACACAATGCACTCCTCCAGTGAGGCAGTTGGCAATTTACATCCCGCCCATAAACATAACAAGGCTCCCTGTTCTCCAGGGCCTGTCTTGCCATTCTGGTTTTTACACATTTTGTGGATGTTCCTTTTGACCGGTGGGAAGTGATACTTCTTTGTAGTGCAGATATGCATTGCTCGATTGCTTGCTTGGCCAAAAAGGGCGTATGTGTTTTCTCCTGAATATATTCAGGAGAAAACGCATACGCCCTTTTTGGCCAAGTGCATCATTGTGGATGTTGTGCCCCTCTTCCAGTGCTTTAAAGGCGATTCCAACGTACCTCTTGAAATCTGTTTCCTGCTATTCTGCCTCGCTTTCAAGTCCGCCTCGTTGCCTTCCCTCAACAGATTTTTGGACGATAGTTGTCCTTTATTACTCTGCCAGTTTGTGAAATGCTGTACCCCTGAGCTCAATTTTTCAACTCGTTTTTTGTGAGCTGAACGCAAGTCCAATATTTTGGTTCAGGACCTATACTGGTTCCTGGTGGGTGGCTGAGACTTTGGTTAATTCTTCTTGCTGCCGGGAAATTAGAGTGACATGTGCCCGTCCAAATGCCTATCAGCTAGCTCTCATAGGTTCTCCCTCTTACCTTCCATCCTCTGCCAAATTGGCAACCTGTGCGAACCAGGAGCTTAAAGGGGCTGTCTCTCCAAGTTGGGAGATTGATAGTAAAGCAGTTGGAATGTCAAACCGGAGCACCAGGAGAGGGACTATGCGTTGAGTTTTAGAAACATTTTGTGTTCACAGTGTGTCCATTCTCTAGTTTTCCATACATGTTATAGCTGTAGTAATATTCCCTTGAACCTGGAGATTTGGGACCCATGGAATGGGGGCCATGCATTTTTGCTTTAAAGGGTCTGCATTTTCTCACGCAATCTCACCAATCCTCTCAGTCCCAAGTGTCCAGCCTTATGCCACATCCAGCTGTCATTGTAGATAGGGTCATTCCATGTTTCATCATAGATCCTGAAGGAATTGTAAAGAATTTCGCTGTTTTTTGCTTTTGTTTTTGAAATTCGTTTTTATAGTGGTTTTGAGCTGATTCTCGCTGCCATGTTTATGCCAGTCTAGACAAACTTGATTCCCTTACGGAGACATATCAATACATAGGTTTTAAGATTCTTACTAGTCAGATCTATTCCTCTGCGGGAAATATGGGGTTTTGAGTCCCTTTCACTGAGGAAGGTGTAGGTCTTTTCTATTCCACAGTTGGTTTTAGAAACGGTACCTGTGCTTATATCAAACTCTGGTTTTATGCATCACCCCACCTCTCATTCCCCCTTAAGCAGGCATATGATTATTTTCTAAATGTGAGACTCTGTTCTCTTTCCTAACTCATTTCATGTGTAGCCATGTTTACAGGATCTTCATAAGTGATATCTTATGATAAGTTTCTATTTCTGTGTGACTTATTTCACTTAGAATCATCGTACCTGAATCCACTCACTTTGCTGCTCCTGGTCTTATGACATTGATTTCATGGCTGAGGGATATTCCATCGTACGTAAGTACCACAATTTTTTGAACCATTTTTATATTTCCTGGGATATTTAAGGTGTACCCAAGTTGAGGTTCTTGTAAGCAGTGCACCCCTAAATTTGGGGGTGGCACTGTCTTATTGATTTTCAGTTTTCCCAGGGTATATTCCCTAGACTGGAAGTGCCCTTGGCTCTGTAGCTCTGTTGTTTACTTGTTTTAGGGAACACAATGCACTCCTCCAGTGAGGCAGTTGGCAATTTACATCCCGCCCATCAGGATAAAAAGGCTCCCTGTTCTCCAGGGCCTGTCTTGCCTTTCGGTTTTTTACACATTTTGTGGATGTCCCTTTTGATCGGTGGGAAGTGATACTTCTTTGTAGTGCAGATTTGCATTGCCCGCTTGCTTGCTTGGCCAAAAAGGGCGTATGCGTTTTCTCCTGAATATATTCAGGAGAAAACACATACGCCCTTTTTGGCCAAGTGCGTCATTGTCGAAGTTGTGCCCCTCTTCCTGTGCTTTAAAGGCGATTCCAACGTACCTCTTGAAATCTGTTTCCTGCTATACTGCCTCGCTTTCAAGTCCGCCTCGTTGCCTTCCCTCAACAGATTTTTGGACGATAGTTGTCCTTTATTACTCTGACAGTTTGTGAATTGCTGTGGCCCTGAGCTCCATTTTTCAACTCGTTTTTTGTGAGCTTAACAAAAGTCCAAAATTTTGGATCAGGATCTATACTGTTTCCCGATGGTTGGCTGAGAGTTTGGTAAATTCTTATTCCTGCCGGGATATTAGAGTGACATGTGCCCGTCCAAATGCCTAACAGCTACTCTCTCATTGGTTCTCCCTCTTCCCTTCCATCCTCTGCCAAATTGGCAACCTGTGCGAACCAGGAGCTTAAAGGGGCTGTCTCTCCAAGTTGGAAGATTGATAGTAAAGCAGTTGGAAAGTCAAACCGGAGCACCAGGAGAGGGACTATTCATTCAGTTTTAGAAACCTTTTGTATTCACAGTGTGTCCATTCTCTACGTTTCCCGTACATGTTATAGCTGTAGTAATATTCCCTTCAACCTCGAGAGTTGGGACCCAAGGAATGGGGGCCATGCATTTTTGCTTTAAAGGGTATGCATTTGCTCACCCAATCTCACCAATCCTCTCAGTCCCAAGTGTCCAGCGTTATTCCACATCCAGCTGTCATTGTAGATAGGGTCATTCCAGGTTTCATCAGAGACCCTGAAGGAATTGTAAAGAATTTCCCTGTTTTTTCGTTTTGTTTTTGAAATTCCTTTTTATAGTGGGTTTGAGCTGATTCTCGCTGCCATGTTTATGCCAGTCTAGACACACTTCATTCCCTTAGAGAGACATATCAATACATAGGTTTTAAGATTCTTACTAGTCAGATCTATTCCTCTGCCGGAAATATGGGGTTTTGAGTCCCTTTCACTGAGGAAGGTGTAGGTCTTGTCTATTCCAAAGTTGGTTTTAGAAACGGTACCTGTGCTTATATCAAACTCTGGTTTTTTGCATCACCCCACCTCTCCTTCCCCCTTAAGGAGGCATAACAGTGTTTTCTAAATGTGAGACTCTGTTCTCTTTCTTAACTCAGTTCATGTGTAACCATGTTTACAGTATCTTCATAAGTGATATCTTTTGATAAGTGTCTTTTTCTGTGTGACTTCTCTTAGAATCATCGTACCTGAATCCACTCGCTTTGCTGCTCCTTGTCTTATGACATTGATTTCATGGCTGAGGGATATTCCATCGTACATAAGTACAACAATTTTTTGAACCATTTTTATATTTCCTGGGATATTTAAGGTGTACCCAAGTTGAGGTTCTTGTAAGCAGTGCAGCCCTAAATTTGGGGGTGGCTCTGTCTTATTGATTTCCAGGTTTCCCAAGGTATATTCCCTAGATTGGAAGTGCTCTTGGCTCTGTAGCTCTGTTGTTTACTTGTTTTAGGGAACACAATGCACTCCTCCAGTGAGGCAGTTGGCAATTTACATCCCACCCATCAGGATATGAAGGCTCCCTGTTCTCCAGGGCCTGTCTTGCCTTTCAGTTTTTTACACATTTTGTGGATGTCCCTTTTGATCGGTGGGAAGTGATACTTCTTTGTAGTGCAGATTTGCATTGCCCGCTTGCTTGCTTGGCCAAAAAGTGCGTATGCGTTTTCTCCTGAATATATTCAGGAGAAAACGCATACACCCTTTTTGTCCAAGTGCGTCATTGTCGAAGTTGTGCCCATCTTCCTGTGCTTTAAAGGTGATTCCAACGTACCTCTTGAAATCTGTTTCCTGCTATTCTGCCTCGCTTTCAAGTCCGCCTCGTTGCCTTCCCTCAACAGATTATTGGACGATAGTTGTCCTTTATTACTCTGACAGTTTGTGAATTGCTGTGGCCCTGAGCTCCATTTTTCAACTCGTTTTTTGTGAGCTGAACGCAAGTCCAAAATTTTGGATCAGGACCTATACTGTTTCCCTATGGTTGGCTGAGAGTTTGGTTAATTCTTATTCCTGCCGGGATATTAGAGTGACATGTGCCCGTCCAAATGCCTAACAGCTACTCTCTCATTTGTTCTCCCTCTTCCCTTCCATCCTCTGCCAAATTGGCAACCTGTGCGAACCAGGAGCTTAAAGGGTCTGTCTCTCCAAGTTGGAAGATTGATAGTAAAGCAGTTGGAAAGTCAAACCGGAGCACCAGGAGAGGGACTATTCGTTCAGTTTTAGAAACCTTTTGTATTCACAGTGTGTCCATTCTCTACGTTTCCCGTACATGTTATAGCTGTAGTAATATTCCCTTCAACCTCGAGAGTTGGGACCCATGGAATGGGGGACATGCATTTTTGCTTTAAAGGGTATGCATTTGCTCACCCAATCTCACCAATCCTCTCAGTCCCAAGTGTCCAGCCTTAGCCACATCCAGCTGTCATTGTAGATAGGGTCATTCCAGGTTTCATCAGAGACCCTGAAGGAATCGTAAATCATTTCCCTGTTTTTTGGTTTTGTTTTTGAAATTCGTTTTTATAATGGGTTTGAGCTGATTCTCGCTGCCATGTTTATGCCAGTCTAGACACACTTGATTCCCTTACGGAGACATATCAATACATAGGTTTTAAGATTCTTACGAGTCAGATCTATTCCTTTGCGGGAAATATGGGGTTTTGAGTCCCTTTCACTGAGGAAGGTGTAGGTCTTTTCTATTCCACAGTTGGTTTTATAAACGGTACCTGTGCTTATATCAAACTCTGGTTTTATGCATCACCCCACCTCTCCTTACCCCTTAAGCAGGCATAAGAGTGTTTTCTAAATGTGAGACTCTGTTCTCTTTCCTAACTCAGTTCATGTGTAGCCATGTTTACAGGATCTTCCTAAGTGATATCTTATGATAAGTTTCTATTTCTGTGTGACTTATTTCACTTAGAATCATCGTACCTGAATCCACTCACTTTGCTGCTCCTGGTCTTATGACATTGATTTCATGGCTGAAGGATATTCCATCGTACATAAGTACCACAATTTTTTGAACCATTTTTATATTTCCTGGGATATTTAAGGTGTACCCAAGTTGAGGTTCTGTAAGCAGTGCAGCCCTAAATTTTTGGGTGGCTCTGTCTTATTGATTTTCAGTTTTCCCAAGGTATATTCCCTAGACTGGAAGTGCCCTTGGCTCTGTTGCTCTGTTATTTACTTGCTTTAGGGAACACAATGCACTCCTCCAGTGAGGCAGTTGGCAATTTACATCCCACCCATCAGGATAACAAGGCTCCCTGTTCTCCAGGACCTGTCTTGCCTTTCTGGTTTTCACACATTTTGTGGATGTCCCTTTTGACAGGTGGGAAGTGATACTTCTTTGTAGTGCAGATTTGCATTGCGCGATTGCTTGCTTGGCCAAAAACGGCGTATGCGTTTTCGCCTGAATATATTCAGGAGAAAACGCATACGCCCTTTTTGGCCAAGAGCGTCATTGTCGAAGTTGTGCCCCTCTTCCTGTGCTTTAAAGGCGATTCCAACGTACCTCTTGAAATCTGTTTCCTGCTATTCTGCCTCGCTTTCAAGTCCGCCTCGTTGCCTTCCCTCAATAGATTTTTGGACGATAGTTGTACTTTATTACTCTGCCAGTTGTGAATTGCTGTGCCCCTGAGCTCCATTTTTCAACTCGTTTTTTGTGAGATGTACGCGAGTCCAAAATTTTGGTTCAGGATTTATACTGGTTTTCGGTTGGTGGCTGAGACTTTGGTTAATTCTTCTTCCTGCTGGGAAATTATAGTGACATGTGCCCGTGCAAATGCCTAACAGCTAGTCTCTCATTGGTTCTCCCTCTTCCCTTTCATCCTCTGCCAAATTGGCAACCTGTGCGAACCAGTAGGTTAAATGGGCTGTCTCTCCAAGTTGGGAGATTGTTAGTAAAGCAGTCGGAAAGTCAAACCTGAGCACTAGGAGAGGGACTATTCGTTGAGTTTTAGAAACCTTTTGTATTCACAGTGTGTCCATTCTCTAGGTTTCCCGTACATGTTATGGCTGTAGTAATATTCCCTTCAACCTGGAGATTTGGGACCCATGGAATGGGGGCCATGCATTATTGCTTTAAAGGGTCTGCATTTGCTCACCCAATCTCACCAATCCTCTCAGTCCCAAGTGTCCTGCCTTATGCCACATCCAGCTGTCATTGTAGATAGGGTCATTCCAGGTTTCATCAGAGACCCTGAAGGAATTGTAAAGAATTTCCCGGTTTTTTGGTTTTGTTTTTGAAATTCCTTTTTACAGTTGGTTTGAGCTGATTCTCGCTGCCATGTTTATGCCAGTCTAGACACACTTGATTCCCTTACGGAGACATATCAATACATAGGTTTTAAGAATCTTACTAGTCAAATCTATTCCTCTGCGGGAAATATGGGGTATTGAGTCCCTTTCACTGAGGAAGGTGTAGGTCTTGTCTATTCCAAAGTTGGTTTTAGAAACGGTACCCGGGCTTATATCAAACCCTGCTTGTATGCATCACCCCACATTTCATTCCCCCTTAAGCAGGCATAACAGTGTTTTCTAAATGTGAGACTCTGTTCTCTTTCTTAACTCAGTTCATGTGTAGCCATGTTTACAGGATCTTCATAAGTGATATCTTATGATAAGTTTCTTTTTTCTGTGTGACTTATTTCACTTAGAATCATCGTACCTGAATCCACTCACTTTGCTGCTCCTGGTCTTATGACATTGATTTCATGGCTGAGGGATATTCCATCGTACATAAGTACCACAATTTTTTGAACCATTTTTATATTTCCTGGGATATTTAAGGTGTACCCAAGTTGAGGTTCTTGTAAGCAGTGCAGCCCTAAATTTGGGGGTGGCACTGTCTTATTGATTTCCAGTTTTCCCAAGGTATATTCCCTAGACTGGAAGTGCCCTTGGCTCTGTAGCTCAGTTGTTTACTTGTTTTAGGGAACACAATGCACTCCTCCAGTGAGGCAGTTGGCAATTTACATCCCACCCATCAGGATAAGAATGCTCCCTGTTCTCCAGGGCCTGTCTTGCCTTCCTGGTTTTTACACATTTTGTGGATGTCCCGTTTGACCGGTGGGAAGTGATACTTCTTTGTAGTGCAGATTTGCATTTCCCACTTGCTTGCTTGGCCTAAAAGGGCGTATGCGTTTTCTCCTGAATATGTTCAGGAGAAAACGCATACGCCGTTTTTGGCCAAGTTCGTCATTGTCGAAGTTGTGCCCCTCTTCCTGTGCTTTAAATGTGATTCCAACGTACCTCTTGAAATTTGTTTCCTGCTGTTCTGCCTCGCTTTCAAGTCCGCCTCGTTCCCTTCCCTCAACCGATTTTTGTACGATAGTTGTCCTTTATTACTCTGCCAGTTGTGAATTGCTATGCCCCTGAGCTCCATTTTTCAACTCGTTTTTTGTGAGATGTACGCAAGTCCAAAATTTTGGTTCGGACCTATACTGGTTCCCGTTGGGTGGCTGAGACTTTGGTTAATTCTTCTTCCTGCCGGGAAATTAGAGTGACATATGCACGTCCAAATGCCTAACAGCTACTCTCTCATTGGTTCTCCCTCTTCCCTTCCATCCTCTGCCAAATTGGCAACCTGTGTGAACCAGGAGCTTAAAGGGGCTGTCTCTCCAAGTTGGAAGATTGATAGTAAAGCAGTTGGAAAGTCAAACCGGAGCACCAGGAGAGGGACTATTCGTTGAGTTTTAGAAAGCTTTTGTATTCACAGTGTGTCCATTCTCTATGTTTCCCGTACATGTTATAGCTGTAGTAATATTCCCTTCAACCTGGAGAGTTGGGACCCATGGAATGGGGGCCATACATTTTTGCTTTAGAGGGTCTGCATTTTCTCACCCAATCTCACCAATCCACTCAGTCCCAAGTGTCCTGCCTTATGCCACATCCAGCTGTCATTGTAGATAGGGTCATTCCAGGTTTCATCCGAGACCCTGAAGGAATTTTAAAGAATTTCCCTGTTTTTAGGTTTTGTTTTTGAAATTCCTTTTTATAGTGTGTTTGATCTGATTCTGGCTGCCATGTTTATGCCAGTCTAGACACACTTGATTCCCTTACGGAGACATATCAATACATAGCTTTTAAGTTTCTTACTAGTCAGATCTAATCCTCTTTGGGAAATAATGGGTTTTCAGTCCCTTTCACTGAGGAAGGTGTAGGAATTGTCTATTCCAAAGTTGGTTTTAGAAACGGTACCTGTGCTTATATCAAACTCTGGTTTTATTCATCACCCCAACTCTCCTTCCCCTTAAGCAGGCATAAGAGTATATTCTAAATGTGAGACTCTCTTCTCTTTCCTACCTCAGTTCATGTGTAGCCATGTTTACAGGATCTTCATAAGTGATATCTTATGATAAGTTTCTTTTTCTGTGTGACTTATTTCACTTAGAATCATCGTACCTGAATCCACTCACTTTGTTGCTCCTGGTCTTATGACATTGATTTCACGGCTGAGGGATATTCCATCGTACATAAGTACCACAAATTTTTGAACCATTTTTATATTTCCTGGGATATTTAAGGTGTACCCAAGTTGAGGTTCTTGCAAACGGTGCCGCCCTGAATTTTGGTGTGGCTCTGTCTTATTGATTTTCAGTTTTCCCAAGGTATATTCCCTAGACTGGAAGTGCCCTTCTCACTGTAGCTCAGTTGTTTACTTGTTTTAGGGAACACAATGCACTCCTCCAGTGAGGCAGTTGGCAATTTACATCCCACCCATCAGGATAAGAATGCTCCCTGTTCTCCAGGGCCTGTCTTGCCTTTCCGGTTTTTACACATTTTGTGGATGTCCCGTTTGACCGGTGGGAAGTGATACATCTTTGTAGTGCAGATTTGCATTTCCAACTTGCTTGCTTGGCCTAAAAGGGCGTATGCGTATTCTCCTGAATATGTTCAGGAGAAAACGCATACACCCTTTTTGGCCAAGTGCTTCATTGTGGATGTTGTGCCCCTCTTCCTGTGCTTTAAAGGCGATTCCAACGTACCTCTTGAAATATGTTTCCTGCTATCCTGCCTCGCTTTCAAGTCCGCCTCGTTGCCTTCCCTCAACAGATTTTTGGACGATAGTTGTCCTTTATTACTCTGCCAGTTTGTGAATTGCTGTACCCCTGAGCTCCATTTTTCATCTCGTTTTTTGTGAGCTGAACGCAAGTCCAATATTTTGGTTCAGGACCTATACTGGTTCCTGGTGGGAGGCTGAAACTTTTGTTAATTCTTCTTCCTGCCCGGAAATTAGAGTGACATGTGCCCGTCCAAATGCCTAACAGCTATCTCTCATAGATTCTCCCTCTTCCCTTCCATCCTCTGCTAAATTGGCAACCTGTGCGAACCATGAGCTTAAAGGGGCTGTCTCTCCAAGTTGGGAGATTGATAGTAAAGCAGTTGGAATGTGAAACCGGAGCACCAGGAGAGGGACTATTCGTTGAGTTTTAGAAACCTTTTGTATTCACAGTGTGTCCATTCTCTAGGTTTTCCGGACATGGTATAGCTGTAGTAATATTCCCTACAACCTGGAGTGTTGGGACCCATGGAATGGGGGCCATGCTTTATTGCTTTAAAGGGTCTGCGTTTGCTCACCCAATCTCACCAATCCTCTCAGTCCCAAGTGTCCAGCCTTATGCCACATCCAGCTGTCATTGTACATAGGGTCATTCCAGGTTTCATCAGAGACCCTGAAGGAATTGTAAAGAATTTTCCTGTTTTTTGCTTTTGTTTTTGAAATTCCTTTTTATACTGGGTTTGAGCTGATTCTCCCTGCCATGTTTATGGCAGTCTAGACACACTTGTTTCCCTTACGGAGACATATCAATACATGGGTTTTAAGATTCTTACTAGTCAGATATATTCCTCTGTGGGAAATATGGGGTTTTGAGTCCCTTTCACTGAGGAAGGTGTAGGTCTTGTCTATTCCAAAGTTCGTTTTTAGATACGGTATCCGTGCTTATATCAAACTCTGGTTTTATGCATCACCCCACCTCTCCTTCCCCCTTAAGCAGGCATAACATTGTTTTCTATATGTGAGACTCTGTTCTCTTTCTTAACTCAGTTCATGTGTAGCCATGTTTACAGGATCTTCCTAAGTGATATCTTATGATAAGTTTTTTTTTCTGTGTGACTTACTTCACTTAGAATCACCGTACCTGAATCCACTCACTTTGCTGCTCCTGGTCTTATGACATTGATTTCATGGCTGAGGGATCTTCCATCGTACATAAGTACCACAATTTTTTGAACCATTTTTATATTTCCTGGGATATTTAAGGTGTACCAAAGCTGAGGTTCTTGTAAGCAGTGCAGCCCTAAATTTGGGGGTGGCTCTGTATTATTGATTATCAGTTTTCCCAAGGTATATTCCCTAGACTGGAAGTGCCCTTGGCTCTGTAGCTCAGTTGTTTACTTGTTTTAGGGAACACAATGCACTCCTCCAGTGAGGCAGTTGGCAATTTACATCCCACTCATCAGGATAAGAATGCTCCCTGTTCTCCAGGGCCTGTCTTGCCTTTCTGGATTTTACACATTTTGTGGATGTCCCGTTTGACCGGTGGGAAGTGATACTTCTTTGTAGTGCAGATTTGCATTGCCCACTTGCTTGCTTGGCCAAAATGGACGTATGCGTTTTCTCCTGAATATATTCAGGAGAAAACGCATACGCCGTTTTTGGCCAAGTTGGTCATTGTCGAAGTTGTGCCCCTCTTCCTGTGCTTTAAAGGTGATTCCAACGTACCTCTTGAAATCTGTTTCCTGCTATTCTGCCTCGCTTTCAAGTCCGTCTCATTGCATTCCCTCAACACATTTTTGGACGATAGTTGTCCTTTATTACTTTGCGAGTTGTGAATTGCTGTGCCCCTGAGCTCCATATTTCAACTCGTTTTTTGGGAGGTGTACGCGATTCCAAAATTTTGGTTCAGGACCTATACTGGTTCCCGTTGGGTGGCTGATACTTTTGTTAATTCTTCTTCTTGGTGGGAAATTAGAGTTACATGTGCCCGTCCAAATGCCTAACAGCTACTCTCTCATTGATTCTCCCTCTTCTCTTCCATCCTCTGACAAATTGGCAAGCTGTGCGAACCAGGAGCTTAAAGGGCTGTCTCTCCAAGTTGGGAGATTGATAGTAAAGCAGTTGGAAAGTCAAACCGGAGCACCAGGAGAGGGACTATTCATTGAGTTTTAGAAACCATTTGTATTCACAGTGTGTCCATTCTCTAGGTATCCAGTACATGTTATAGCTGTAGTAATATTCCCTTCAACATGGAGAGTTGGGACCCATGGAATGGGGGCCATGCTTTTTTGCTTTAAAGGGTCTGCATTTGCTCACCCAATCACACCAATCCTCTCAGTCCCAAGGGTCCAGGCTTATGCCACATCCAGTTGTCATTGTAGATAGGGTCATTCCAGGTTTCATCAGAGACCCTGAAGGAATTGTAAAGAATTTCCCTGTTTCTTGGTTTTGTTTTTGAAATTCCTTTTTATAGTGGGTTTGAGCTGATTCTCGCTGCCATGTTTATTCTAGTCTAGAAACACTTGATTCCCTTACGGAGACATATCAATACATAGGTTTTATGATTCTTACTAGTCAGATCTATTCCTCTGTGGGAAATATGGGGTTTTGAGTCCCTTTCACTGAAAAAGGTGTAGGTCTTGTCTATTCCACAGTTGGTTTTAGAAACGGTACCCGTGCTTATATCAAATTCTGGTTTTATGCATCACCCCACCTCTCCTTCCCCCTTAAGCAGGCATAAGAGTGTTTTCTAAATGTGAGACTCTGTTCTCTTTCCTAACTCAGTTCATGTGTAGCCATGTTTACAGGATCTTCCTAAGTGATATCTTATGATAAGTTTCTTTTTCTGTGTGACTTATTTCGCTAAGAATCATTGTACCTGAAGCCACTCACTTTGCTGCTCCTGGTCTTATGACATTGATTTCATGGCTGAGGGATATTCCATCGTACATAAGTACCACAATTTTTTGAACCATTTTTATATTTCCTGGGATATTTAAGGTGTACCCAAGTTGAGGTTCTTGTAAGCAGTGCAGCCCTAAATTTGTGGGTGGCTCTGTCTTATTGATTTTCAGTTTTCCCGACGTATATTCCCTAGACTGGAAGTGCCCTTGGCTCTGTAGCTCTGTTGTTTACTTGTTTTAGGGAACACAATGCACTCCTCCAGTGAGGCAGTTGGCAATTTACATCCCGCCCATCAGCATAACAAGGCTCCCTGTTCTCCAGGGCCTGTCTTGCCTTTCTGGTTTTTACACATTTTGGGGATGTCCCGTTTGACCGGTGGGAAGTGATACTTCTTTGTAGTGCAGATATGCATTGCCCGCTTGCTTGCTTGGCCAAAAAGGGCGTATGCGTTTTCTCCTGAATATATTCAGGAGAAAACACATACGCCCTTTTTGGCCAAGTGCGTCATTGTCGAAGTTGTGCCCCTCTTCCTGTGCTTTAAAGGCGATTCCAACGTACCTCTTGAAATCTGTTTCCTGCTATTTTGCCTCGCATTCAATTCCGCCTCGTTGCCTTCCCTCAACAGATTTTTGGACGATAGTTGTCCTTTATTACTCTGCAAGTTTGTGAATTGCTGTACCCCTGAGCTCCATTTTTCATCTCGTTTTTTTGAGCTGAACGCAAGTCCTATATTTTGGTTCAGGACCTATACTGGTTCCTGGTGGGTGGATGAGACTTTGGTTAATTCTTCTTCCTGCCGGGAAATTAGAGTGACATGTGCCCGTCCAAATGCCTAACAGCTAGCTCTCATTGGTTCTCCCTCTTCCCTTCCATCCTCTGCCAAATTGGCAACCTGTGCGAACCAGGAGCCTAAAGGGGCAGTCTCTCCAAGTTGGGAGATTGATAGTAAAGCAGTTGGAAAGTCAAACCGGAGCACCAGGAGAGGGACTATTCGTTGAGTTTTAGAAACCTTTTGTATTCACAGTGTGTCCATTCCCTAGGTTTCCTGTACATGTTATAGCTGTAGTAATATTCCCTTCATCCTGGAGATTTGGGACCCATGGAATGGGGGCCATGCATTATTGCTTTAAAGGGTCTGCGTTTGCTCACCCAATCTCACCAATACTGTGAGTCCAAAGTGTCCAGCCTTATGCCACATCCAGCTGTCATTGTACATAGGGTCATTCCAGGTTTCATCAGAGACCCTGAAGGAATTGTAAAGAATTTCCCTGTTTTTTGGTTTTGTTTTTGAAATTCCTTTTTATAGTGGGTTTGCGCTGATTCTCGCTGCCATGTTTATGCCAGTCTAGACACAATTGATTCCCTTACGGAGACATATCAATACATAGGTTTTAAGATTCTTACTAGTCAGATGTATTCCTCTGCGGGAAATATGGGGTTTTGAGTCCCTTTCACTGAGGAAGGTGTAGGTCTTGTGTATTCCAAAGTTGGTTTTAGATACGGTACCCATGCTTATATCAAACTCTGGTTTTATGCATCACCCCACCTTTCCTTCTCCCTTAAGCAGGCATAACAGAGTTTTCTAAATGTGAGACTCTGTTCTCTTTCTTAACTCAGTTCATGTGTAGCCATGTTTACAGGATCTTCATAAGTGATATCTTATGATAAGTTTCTTTTTTCTGTGTGACTTATTTCACTTAGAATCATCGTACCTGAATCCACTCACTTTGCTGCTCCTGGTCTTATGACATTGATTTCATGGCTGAGGGATATTCCATCGTACATAAGTACCACAATTTTTTGACCCATTTTTATATTTCCTGGGATATTTAAGGTGTACCCAAGTTGAGGTTCTTGTAAGCAGTGCAGCCCTAAATTTGGGGGTGGCTCTGTCTTATTGATTTCCAGTTTTTCCAAGGTATATTCCCTAGACTGGAAGTGCCCTTGGCTCTGTAGCTCTGTTGTTTACTTGTTTTAGGGAACACAATGCACTCCTCCAGTGAGGCAGTTGGCAATTTACATCCCGCCCATCAGCATAACAAGGGTCCCTGTTCTCCAGGGCCTGTCTTGCCTTTCTGGTTTTTACACATTTTGTGGATGTCCCTTTTGACCGGTGAGAAGTGATACTTCTTTCTAGTGCCGATTTGCATTGCCCGCTTGCTTGCTTGGCCAAAAAGGGCCTATGCATTTTCTCCTGAATATATACAGGAGAAAACGCATATGCTCTTTTTGGCCAAGTGCGTCATTGTCGAAGTTGTGCCCCTCTTCCTGTGCTTTAAAGGCGATTCCAACGTACCTCTTGAAATCTGTTTCCTGCTATTCTGCCTCGCTTTCAAGTCCACCTCGTTGCTTTCCCTCAACAGACTGTTGGACGATAGTTGTCCTTTATTACTCTGCCAGTTTGTGAAATGCTGTGCCCCTGATCTCCATTTTTCAACTCGTTTTTTTGTGAGCTGTACGCAAGTCCGAAATTTTGGTTCAGGACCTTTACTGGTTCCCGGTGGGTGGCGGAGACTTTGGTTAATTCTTCTTCCTGCCGGGAAATTAGAGTGACATGTGCCCTTCCAAATGCCTAACAGCTAGATCTCATTGGTTCTCCCTCTTCCCTTCCATCCTCTGCCAAATTGGCAACCTGTGCGAACCAGGAGCTTAAAGGGGCTGTCTCTCCAAGTTGGGAGATTGATAGTAAAGCAGTTGGAAAGTCAAACCGGAGCACCAGGAGAGGGACTACTCGTTGAGTTTTAGAAAACTTTTGTATTCACAGTGTGTCCATTCTCTAAGTTTCCCGTACATGTTATAGCTGTAGTAATATTCCCTTCAACCTGGAGAGTTGGGACCCATGGAATGGGCGCCATCCATTTTTGCTTTAAAGGGTCTGCATTTGCTCACCCAATCTCACAAATCCTCTCAGTCCCAAGTGTCCAGCCTTATGCCACATCCAGCTGTCATTGTAGATATGGTCATTCCATGATTCATCAGAGACCCTGAAGGAATTGTAAAGAATTTCCCTGTTTTTTCGTTTTGTTTTTGAAATTCCTTATTATAGTGGGTTTGAGCTGATTCTCGCTGCCATGTTTATGCCAGTCTAGACACACTTGATTCCCTTACGGAGACATATCAATACATAGGTTTTAAGATTCTTACTAGTCAGATCTATTCCTCTGCGGGAAATATGGGGTTTTGAGTCCCTTTCACTGAGGAAGGTGTAGGTCTTGTCTATTCCAAAATTGGTTTTAGAAACGGTACCAGTGCTTATATCAAACTCTGGTTTTATGCATCACCCCACCTCTCCTTCCCCCTTAAGCTGGCATAACAGTTTTTTCTAAATGTGAGACACTGTTCTCTTTCTTAACTCATTTCATGTGTAGCCATGTTTACAGGATCCTCATAAGTGATATCTTATGATAAGTTTCTTTTTTCTGTGTGACTTATTTCACTTAGAATCGTCGTACCGGAATCCACTCACTTTGCTGCTCTCGTCTTATGACATTGATTTCATGGATGAGGGATATTCCATCGTACATAATAACGACAATTTTTTGAACCATTTTTATATTTCCTGGGATATTTAAGGTGTACCCAAGTTGAGGTTCTTGTAAGCAGTGCAGCCCTAAATTTGGGGGTGGCTCATTCTTATTGATTTCCAGTTTCCCAAGGTATATTCCCTAGACTGGAAATGCCCTTTGCTCTGTAGCTCTGTTGTTTACTTGTTTTAGGGAACACAATGCACTCCTCCAGTGAGGCAGTTGGCAATTTACATCCCGCCCATCAGCATAACAAGGCTCCCTGTTATCCAGGGCCTGTCTTGCCTTTCTGGTTTTTACACATTTTGTGGATATCCCTTTTGACTGGTGGGAAGTGATACTTCTTTCTAGTGCAGGTTTGCATTGCCCGCTTGCTTGCTTGGCCAAAAAGGGCGTATGCGTTTTCTCCTGAATATATTCAGGAGAAAACGCATACGCCCTTTTTGGCCAAGTACGTCATTGTCGAAGTTGTGCCCCTCTTCCTGTGCTTTAAAGGCGATTCCAACGTACCTCTTGAAATCTGTTTCCTGCTATTCTGCCTCGCTTTCAAGTCCACCTCGTTGCCTTCCCTCCACAGACTGTTGGACGATAGTTGTCCTTTATTACTCTGCCAGTTTGTGAATTGCTGTGACCCTGAGCTCCATTTTTCAACTCGTATTTTTGTGAGCTGTACGCAAGTCCAAAATTTTGGTTCAGCACCTTTACTGGTTCCCGGTGGGTGGCGGAGACTTTGGTTAATTCTTCTTCCTGCCGGGAAATTAGAGTGACATGTGCCCGTCCAAATACCAAACAGCTACTCTCTCACTGGTTCTCCCTCTTCCCTTCCATCCTCTGCCAAATTGGCAACTTGTGCAAATCAGGAGGTTAAAGGGGCTGTCTCTCCAAGTTGGGAGATTGATAGTAAAGCAGTTGGAAAGTCAAACCGGAGCACCAGGAGATAGACTATTCGTTGAGTTTTAGAAACCTTTTGTATTCACAGTGTGTCCATTCTCTAGGTTTCCCGTACATGTTATGGCTGTAGTAATATTCCCTTCAACCTGGAGATTTGGGACCCATGGAATGGGGGCCATGCATTATTGCTTTAAAGGGTCTGCATTTGCTCACCCAATCTCACCAATCCTCTCAGTCCCAAGTGTCCTGCCTTATGCCACATCCAGCTGTCATTGTAGATAGGGTCATTCCAGGTTTCATCAGAGACCCTGAAGGAATTGTAAAGAATTTCCCGGTTTTTTGGTTTTGTTTTTGAAATTCCTTTTTACAGTTGGTTTGAGCTGATTCTCGCTGCCATGTTTATGCCAGTCTAGACACACTTGATTCCCTTACGGAGACATATCAATACATAGGTTTTAAGAATCTTACTAGTCAAATCTATTCCTCTGCGGGAAATATGGGGTATTGAGTCCCTTTCACTGAGGAAGGTGTAGGTCTTGTCTATTCCAAAGTTGGTTTTAGAAACGGTACCCGGGCTTATATCAAACCCTGCTTTTATGCATCACCCCACATTTCATTCCCCCTTAAGCAGGCATAACAGTGTTTTCTAAATGTGAGACTCTGTTCTCTTTCTTAACTCAGTTCATGTGTAGCCATGTTTACAGGATCTTCATAAGTGATATCTTATGATAAGTTTCTTTTTTCTGTGTGACTTATTTCACTTAGAATCATCGTACCTGAATCCACTCACTTTGCTGCTCCTGGTCTTATGACATTGATTTCATGGCTGAGGGATATTCCATCGTACATAAGTACCACAATTTTTTGAACCATTTTTTTATTTCCTGGGATATTTAAGGTGTACCCAAGTTGAGGTTCTTGTAAGCAGTGCAGCCCTAAATTTGTGGGTGGCACTGTCTTATTGATTTCCAGTTTTCCCAAGGTATATTCCCTAGACTGGAAGTGCCCTTGGCTCTGTAGCTCTGTTTTTACTTGTTTTAGGGAACACAATGCACTCCTCCAGTGAGGCAGTTGGCAATTTACATCCCGCCCATAAACATAACAAGGCTCCCTGTTCTCCAGGGCCTGTCTTGCCATTCTGGTTTTTACACATTTTGTGGATGTCCCTTTTGACCGGTGGGAAGTGATACTTCTTTGTAGTGCAGATATGCATTGCTCGATTGCTTGCTTGGCCAAAAAGGGCGTATGTGTTTTCTCCTGAATATATTCAGGAGAAAACGCATACGCCCTTTTTGGCCAAGTGCATCATTGTGGATGTTGTGCCCCTCTTCCAGTGCTTTAAAGGCGATTCCAACGTACCTCTTGAAATCTGTTTCCTGCTATTCTGCCTCGCTTTCAAGTCCGCCTCGTTGCCTTCCCTCAACAGATTTTTGGACGATAGTTGTCCTTTATTACTCTGCCCGTTTGTGAAATGCTGTACCCCTGAGCTCCATTTTTCAACTCGTTTTTTGTGAGCTGAACGCAAGTCCAATATTTTGGTTCAGGACCTATACTGGTTCCTGGTGGGTGGCTGAGACTTTGGTTAATTCTTCTTGCTGCCGGGAAATTAGAGTGACATGTGCCCGTCCAAATGCCTATCAGCTAGCTCTCATAGGTTCTCCCTCTTACCTTCCATCCTCTGCCAAATTGGCAACCTGTGCGAACCAGGAGCTTAAAGGGGCTGTCTCTCCAAGTTGGGAGATTGATAGTAAAGCAGTTGGAATGTCAAACCGGAGCACCAGGAGAGGGACTATGCGTTGAGTTTTAGAAACATTTTGTGTTCACAGTGTGTCCATTCTCTAGTTTTCCATACATGTTATAGCTGTAGTAATATTCCCTTGAACCTGGAGATTTGGGACCCATGGAATGGGGGCCATGCATTTTTGCTTTAAAGGGTCTGCATTTTCTCACGCAATCTCACCAATCCTCTCAGTCCCAAGTGTCCAGCCTTATGCCACATCCAGCTGTCATTGTTGATAGGGTCATTCCATGTTTCATCATAGATCCTGAAGGAATTGTAAAGAATTTCGCTGTTTTTTGCTTTTGTTTTTGAAATTCGTTTTTATAGTGGTTTTGAGCTGATTCTCGCTGCCATGTTTATGCCAGTCTAGACACACTTGATTCCCTTACGGAGACATATCAATACATAGGTTTTAAGATTCTTACTACTCAGATCTATTCCTCTGCGGGAAATATGGGGTTTTGAGTCCCTTTCACTGAGGAAGGTGTAGGTCTTTTCTATTCCACAGTTGGTTTTAGAAACGGTACCTGTGCTTATATCAAACTCTGGTTTTATGCATCACCCCACCTCTCATTCCCCCTTAAGCACGCATATGATTATTTTCTAAATGTGAGACTCTGTTCTCTTTCCTAACTCAGTTCATGTGTAGCCATGTTTACAGGATCTTCATAAGTGATATCTTATGATAAGTTTCTATTTCTGTGTGACTTATTTCACTTAGAATCATCGTACCTGAATCCACTCACTTTGCTGCTCCTGGTCTTATGACATTGATTTCATGGCTGAGGGATATTCCATCGTACGTAAGTACCACAATTTTTTGAACCATTTTTATATTTCCTGGGATATTTAAGGTGTACCCAAGTTGTGGTTCTTGTAAGCAGTGCACCCCTAAATTTGGGGGTGGCACTGTCTTATTGATTTTCAGTTTTCCCAAGGTATATTCCCTAGACTGGAAGTGCCCTTGGCTCTGTAGCTCTGTTGTTTACTTGTTTTAGGGAACACAATGCACTCCTCCAGTGAGGCAGTTGGCAATTTACATCCCGCCCATCAGGATAAAAAGGCTCCCTGTTCTCCAGGGCCTGTCTTGCCTTTCGGTTTTTTACACATTTTGTGGATGTCCCTTTTGATCGGTGGGAAGTGATACTTCTTTGTAGTGCAGATTTGCATTGCCCGCTTGCTTGCTTGGCCAAAAAGGGCGTATGCGTTTTCTCCTGAATATATTCAGGAGAAAACACCTACACCCTTATGGCCAAGTGCGTCATTGTCGAAGTTGTGCCCCTCTTCCTGTGCTTTAAAGGCGATTCCAACGTACCTCTTGAAATCTGTTTCCTGCTATTCTGCCTCGCTTTCAAGTCCGCCTCGTTGCCTTCCCTCAACAGATTTTTGGACGATAGTTGTCCTTTATTACTCTGACAGTTTGTGAATTGCTGTGGCCCTGAGCTCCATTTTTCAACTCGTTTTTTGTGAGCTTAACAAAAGTCCAAAATTTTGGATCAGGACCTATACTGTTTCCCGATGGTTGGCTGAGAGTTTGGTAAATTCTTATTCCTGCCGGGATATTAGAGTGACATGTGCCCGTCCAAATGCCTAACAGCTACTCTCTCATTGGTTCTCCCTCTTCCCTTCCATCCTCTGCCAAATTGGCAACCTGTGCGAACCAGGAGCTTAAAGGGGCTGTCTCTCCAAGTTGGAAGATTGATAGTAAAGCAGTTGGAAAGTCAAACCGGAGCACCAGGAGAGGGACTATTCATTCAGTTTTAGAAACCTTTTGTATTCACAGTGTGTCCATTCTCTACGTTTCCCGTACATGTTATAGCTGTAGTAATATTCCCTTCAACCTCGAGAGTTGGGACCCAAGGAATGGGGGCCATGCATTTTTGCTTTAAAGGGTATGCATTTGCTCACCCAATCTCACCAATCCTCTCAGTCCCAAGTGTCCAGCGTTATTCCACATCCAGCTGTCATTGTAGATAGGGTCATTCCAGGTTTCATCAGAGACCCTGAAGGAATTGTAAAGAATTTCCCTGTTTTTTCGTTTTGTTTTTGAAATTCCTTTTTATAGTGGGTTTGAGCTGATTCTCGCTGCCATGTTTATGCCAGTCTAGACACACTTCATTCCCTTAGAGAGACATATCAATACATAGGTTTTAAGATTCTTACTAGTCAGATCTATTCCTCTGCCGGAAATATGGGGTTTTGAGTCCCTTTCACTGAGGAAGGTGTAGGTCTTGTCTATTCCAAAGTTGGTTTTAGAAACGGTACCTGTGCTTATATCAAACTCTGGTTTTTTGCATCACCCCACCTCTCCTTCCCCCTTAAGGAGGCATAACAGTGTTTTCTAAATGTGAGACTCTGTTCTCTTTCTTAACTCAGTTCATGTGTAACCATGTTTACAGTATCTTCATAAGTGATATCTTTTGATAAGTGTCTTTTTCTGTGTGACTTCTCTTAGAATCATCGTACCTGAATCCACTCGCTTTGCTGCTCCTTGTCTTATGACATTGATTTCATGGCTGAGGGATATTCCATCGTACATAAGTACAACAATTTTTTGAACCATTTTTTATATTTCCTGGGATATTTAAGGTGTACCCAAGTTGAGGTTCTTGTAAGCAGTGCAGCCCTAAATTTGGGGGTGGCTCTGTCTTATTGATTTCCAGGTTTCCCAAGGTATATTCCCTAGATTGGAAGTGCTCTTGGCTCTGTAGCTCTGTTGTTTACTTGTTTTAGGGAACACAATGCACTCCTCCAGTGAGGCAGTTGGCAATTTACATCCCACCCATCAGGATATGAAGGCTCCCTGTTCTCCAGGGCCTGTCTTGCCTTTCGGTTTTTTACACATTTTGTGGATGTCCCTTTTGATCGGTGGGAAGTGATACTTCTTTGTAGTGCAGATTTGCATTGCCCGCTTGCTTGCTTGGCCAAAAAGTGCGTATGCGTTTTCTCCTGAATATATTCAGGAGAAAACGCATACACCCTTTTTGTCCAAGTGCGTCATTGTCGAAGTTGTGCCCATCTTCCTGTGCTTTAAAGGCGATTCCAACGTACCTCTTGAAATCTGTTTCCTGCTATTCTGCCTCGCTTTCAAGTCTGCCTCGTTGCCTTCCCTCAACAGATTATTGGACGATAGTTGTCCTTTATTACTCTGACAGTTTGTGAATTGCTGTGGCCCTGAGCTCCATTTTTCAACTCGTTTTTTGTGAGCTGAACGCAAGTCCAAAATTTTGGATCAGGACCTATACTGTTTCCCTATGGTTGGCTGAGAGTTTGGTTAATTCTTATTCCTGCCGGGATATTAGAGTGACATGTGCCCGTCCAAATGCCTAACAGCTACTCTCTCATTTGTTCTCCCTCTTCCCTTCCATCCTCTGCCAAATTGGCAACCTGTGCGAACCAGGAGCTTAAAGGGTCTGTCTCTCCAAGTTGGAAGATTGATAGTAAAGCAGTTGGAAAGTCAAACCGGAGCACCAGCAGAGGGACTATTCGTTCAGTTTTAGAAACCTTTTGTATTCACAGTGCGTCCATTCTCTACGTTTCCCGTACATGTTATAGCTGTAGTAATATTCCCTTCAACCTCGAGAGTTGGGACCCATGGAATGGGGGACATGCATTTTTGCTTTAAAGGGTATGCATTTGCTCACCCAATCTCACCAATCCTCTCAGTCCCAAGTGTCCAGCCTTATGCCACATCCAGCTGTCATTGTAGATAGGGTCATTCCAGGTTTCATCAGAGACCCTGAAGGAATCGTAAATCATTTCCCTGTTTTTTGGTTTTGTTTTTGAAATTCGTTTTTATAATGGGTTTGAGCTGATTCTCGCTGCCATGTTTATGCCAGTCTAGACACACTTGATTCCCTTACGGAGACATATCAATACATAGGTTTTAAGATTCTTACGAGTCAGATCTATTCCTTTGCGGGAAATATGGGGTTTTGAGTCCCTTTCACTGAGGAAGGTGTAGGTCTTTTCTATTCCACAGTTGGTTTTATAAACGGTACCTGTGCTTATATCAAACTCTGGTTTTATGCATCACCCCACCTCTCCTTACCCCTTAAGCAGGCATAAGAGTGTTTTCTAAATGTGAGACTCTGTTCTCTTTCCTAACTCAGTTCATGTGTAGCCATGTTTACAGGATCTTCCTAAGTGATATCTTATGATAAGTTTCTTTTTCTGTGTGACTTATTTCACTTAGAATCATCGTACCTGAATCCACTCACTTTGCTGCTCCTGGTCTTATGACATTGATTTCATGGCTGAAGGATATTCCATCGTACATAAGTACCACAATTTTTTGAACCATTTTTATATTTCCTGGGATATTTAAGGTGTACCCAAGTTGAGGTTCTGTAAGCAGTGCAGCCCTAAATTTTTGGGTGGCTCTGTCTTATTGATTTTCAGTTTTCCCAAGGTATATTCCCTAGACTGGAAGTGCCCTTGGCTCTGTTGCTCTGTTATTTACTTGCTTTAGGGAACACAATGCACTCCTCCAGTGAGGCAGTTGGCAATTTACATCCCACCCATCAGGATAACAAGGCTCCCTGTTCTCCAGGACCTGTCTTGCCTTTCTGGTTTTCACACATTTTGTGGATGTCCCTTTAGACAGGTGGGAAGTGATACTTCTTTGTAGTGCAGATTTGCATTGCCCGATTGCTTGCTTGGCCAAAAACGGCGTATGCGTTTTCGCCTGAATATATTCAGGAGAAAATGCATACGCCCTTTTTGGCCAAGAGCGTCATTGTCGAAGTTGTGCCCCTCTTCCTGTGCTTTAAAGGCGATTCCAACGTACCTCTTGAAATCTGTTTCTTGCTATTCTGCCTCGCTTTCAAGTCCGCCTCGTTGCCTTCCCTCAATAGATTTTTGGAAGATAGTTGTACTTTATTACTCTGCCAGTTGTGAATTGCTGTGCCCCTGAGCTCCATTTTTCAACTCGTTTTTTGTGAGATGTACGCGAGTCCAAAATTTTGGTTCAGGATCTATACTGGTTTTCGGTTGGTGGCTGAGACTTTGGTTAATTCTTCTTCCTGCTGGGAAATTATAGTGTCATGTGCCCGTGCAAATGCCTAACAGCTAGTCTCTCATTGGTTCTCCCTCTTCCCTTTCATCCTCTGCCAAATTGGCAACCTGTGCGAACCAGTAGGTTAAATGGGCTGTCTCTCCAAGTTGGGAGATTGTTAGTAAAGCAGTCGGAAAGTCAAACCTGAGCACTAGGAGAGGGACTATTCGTTGAGTTTTAGAAACCTTTTGTATTCACAGTGTGTCCATTCTCTAGGTTTCCCGTACATGTTATAGCTGTAGTAATATTCCCTTCAACATGGAGAGTTGGGACCCATGGAATGGGGGCCATGCATTTTTGCTTTAAAGGGTCGGCATTTGCTCTCGCAATCTCACCAATCCTCTCAGTCCCAAGTGTCCAGCCTTATGCCACATCCAGCTGTCATTGTAGATAGGGTCATTCCAGGTTTCATCAGAGACCCTGAAGGAATTGTAAAGAATTTCCCTGTTTTTTCGTTGTGTTTTTGAAATTCTTTTTTATAGTGGGTTTGAGATGATTCTGGCTGCCATGTTTATGCCAGTCTAGACACACTTGATTCCCTTACGGAGACATATCAATACATAGCTTTTAAGTTTCTTACTAGTCAGATCTAATCCTCTGCGGGAAATATGGGGTTTTCAGTCCCTTTCACTGAGGAAGCTGTAGGACTTGTCTATTCCAAAGTTGGTTTTAGAAACGGTACCTGTGCTTATATCAAACTCTGGTTTTATTCATCACCCCAACTCTCCTTCCCCTTAAGCAGGCATAAGAGTGTATTCTCAATGTGAGACTCTCTTCTCTTTCCTACCTCAGTTCATGTGTAGCCATGTTTACAGGATCTTCATAAGTGATATCTTATGATAAGTTTCTTTTTCTGTGTGACTTATTTCACTTAGAATCATCGTACCTGAATCCACTCACTTTGTTGCTCCTGGTCTTATGACATTGATTTCACGGCTGAGGGATATTCCATCGTACTTAAGTACCACAAATTTTTGAACCATTTTTATATTTCCTGGGATATTTAAGGTGTACCCAAGTTGAGGTTCTTGCAAACGGTGCCGCCCTGAATTTTGGTGTGGCTCTGTCTTATTTATTTTCAGTTTTCCCAAGGTATATTCCCTAGACTGGAAGTGCCCTTGTCTCTGTAGCTCAGTTGTTTACTTGTTTTAGGGAACACAATGCACTCCTCCAGTGAGGCAGTTGGCAATTTACATCCCACCCATCAGGATAAGAATGCTCCCTGTTCTCCAGGGCCTGTCTTGCCTTTCCGGTTTTTACACATTTTCTGGATGTCCCGTTTGACCGGGGGGAAGTGATACATCTTTGTAGTGCAGATTTGCATTTCCCACTTGCTTGCTTGGCCTAAAAGGGCGTATGCGTTTTCTCCTGAATATGTTCAGGAGAAAACGCATACACCCTTTTTGGCCAAGTGCTTCATTGTGGATGTTGTGCCCCTCTTCCTGTGCTTTAAAGGCGATTCCAACGTACCTCTTGAAATATGTTTCCTGCTATCCTGCCTCGCTTTCAAGTCCGCCTCGTTGCCTTCCCTCAACAGATTTTTGGACGATAGTTGTCCTTTATTACTCTGCCAGTTTGTGAATTGCTGTACCCCTGAGCTCCATTTTTCATCTCGTTTTTTGTGAGCTGAACGCAAGTCCAATATTTTGGTTCAGGACCTATACTGGTTCCTGGTGGGAGGCTGTGACTTTGGTTAATTCTTCTTCCTGCCCGGAAATTAGAGTGACATGTGCCCGTCCAAATGCCTAACAGCTAGCTCTCATAGATTCTCCCTCTTCCCTTCCATCCTCTGCTAAATTGGCAACCTGTGCGAACCATGAGCTTAAAGGGGTTGTCTCTCCAAGTTGGGAGATTGATAGTAAAGCAGTTGGAATGTCAAACCGGAGCACCAGGAGAGGGACTATTCGTTGAGCTTTAGAAACATTTTGTGTTCACAGTGTGTCCATTCTCTAGGTTTCCATACATGTTATAGCTGTAGTAATATTCCCTTCAACCTGGAGATTTGGGACCCATGGAATGGGGGCCATGCATTATTGCTTTAAAGGGTCTGCGTTTGCTCACCCAATCTTACCAATCCTCTCAGTCCCAGGTGTCCAGCCTTATGCCACATCCAGCTGTCATTGTAGATAGGGTCATTCCTGGTTTCATCAGAGACCCTGAAGGAATTGTAAAGAATTTCCCTGTTTTTTGGTTTTGTTTTTGAAATTCCTTTTTATAGTGGGTTTGAGCTGATTCTCGCTGCCATGTTTATGCCAGTCTAGACACACTTGATTCCCTTACGGAGACATATCTATACATAGGTTTTAAGATTCTTACTAGTCAGATCTATTCCTCTGCGGGAAATATGGGGTTTTGTGTCCCTTTCACTGAGGAAGGTGTAGGTCTTGTGTATTCCAAAGTTGGTTTTAGAAACGGTACCCATGCTTATATCAAACTCTGGTTTTATGCATCACCCCACCTCTCCTCCCCCCTTAAGCAGGCATAACAGTGTTTTCTAAATGTGAGACTCTGTTCTCTTTCTTAACTCAGTTCATGTGTAGCCATGTTTACAGGATCTTCATAAGTGATATCTTATGATAAGTTTCTTTTTTCTGTGTGACTTATTTCACTTAGAATCATCGTACCTGAATCCACTCACTTTGCTGCTCCTGGTCTTCTGACATTGATTTCATGGATGAGGGATATTCCATCGTACATAAGTACCACAATTTTTTGAACCAATTTTATATTTCCTGGGATATTTAAGGTGTACCCAAGTTGAGGTTCTTGTAAGCAGTGAAGCCCTAAATTTGGGGGTGGCTCTTCCTTATTGATTTCCTGTTCCCCAAGGTATATTCCCTAGACTGGAAGTGCTCTTGGCTCTGTAGCTCTGTTGTTTACTTGTTTTATGGAACACAATGCACTCCTACTGTGAGGCAGTTGGCAATTTACATCCCGCCCATCAGCATAACAAGGCTCCCTGTTCTCCAGGGCCTGTCTTGCCTTTCTGGTTTTTACACATTTTGTGGATGTCCCTTTTGACCGGTGGGAAGTGATACTTCTTTCCAGTGCAGATTTGCATTGCCCGCTTGCTTGCTTGGCCAAAAAGGGCGTATGCGTTTTCTCCTGAATATATTCAGGAGAAAACGCATACGCCCTTTTTGGCCAAGTGAGTCATTGTCGAATTTGTGCCCCTCTTCCTGTGCTTTAAAGGCGATTCCAACGTACCTATTGAAATCTGTTTCCTGCTATTCTGCCTCGCTTTCATGTCCACCTCGTTGCTTTCCCTCAACAGATTGTTGGACGATAGTTGTCCTTTATTACTCTGCCAGTTTGTGAATTGCTGTGCCCCTGAGCTCCATTTTTCAACTCGTTTTTTTGTGAGCTGTACGCAAGTCCAAAATTTTGGTTCAGGACCTTTACTGGTTCCCGGTGGGTGGCGGAGACTTTGGTTAATTCTTCTTCCTGCCGGGAAATTAGAGTGACATGTGCCCGTCCAAATGCCAAACAGCTACTCTCTCACTGGTTCTCCGTCTTCCCTTCCATCCTCTGCCAAATTGGCAACCTGTGCGAACCAGGAGGTTAAAGGGGCTGTCTCTCCAAGTTGGGAGATTGATAGTAAAGCAGTTGGAAAGTCAAACCGGAGCACCAGGAGAGGGACAATTCATTGAGTTTTAGAAACCTTTTGTATTCACAGTGTGTCCATTCTCTAGGTTTCCCATACATGTTATAGCTGTATTAATATTCCCTTCAACATGGAGAGTTGGGAACCATGGAATGGGTGCCATCCATTTTTGCTTTAAAGGGTCTGCATTTGCTCACCCAGTCTCACCAATCCTCTCAGTCCCAAGTGTCCAGCATAATGCCACATCCAGCTGTCATTGTAGATAGGGTCATTCCAGGTTTCATCAGAGACCCTGAAGGAATTGTAAAGAATTTCCCGATTTTTTTGGTTTTGTTTCTGAAATTCCTTTTTATAGTTTGTTTGAGCTGATTCTCGCTGCCATGTTTATGCCAGTCTAGACACACGTGATTCCCTTACGGAGACATATCAATACATAGGTTTTAAGATTCTTACTAGTCAGATCTATTCCTCTGCGGGATATATGGGGTTTTGAGTCCCTTTCACTGAGGAAGGTGTACGTCTTGTCTATTCCAAAGTTGGTTTTAGAAACGGTACCAGGGCTTATATCAAACTCTGGTTTTATGCATCACCCAAACTCTCCTTCCCCCTTAATCAGGCATAAAAGTGTTTTCTAAATGTGAGACTCTGTTCTCTTTCTTAACTCAGTTCATGTGTAGCCATGTTTACAGGATCTTCATAAGTGATATCTTATGATAAGTTTCTTTTTTCTGTGTGACTTATTTCACTTAGAATCATCGTACCTGAATCCACTCACTTTGCTGCTCCTGGTCTTATGACATTGATTTTATGGCTGAGGGATATTCCGTCGTACATAAGTACCACAAATATTTGAACCATTTTTATATTTCCTGGGATATTTAAGGTGTACACAAGTTGAGGTTCTTGTAAGCAGTGCAGCCCTAAATTTGGGGGTGGCTCTGTCTTATTGATTTCCAGTTTTCCCAAGGTATATTCCCTAGACTGGAAGTGCCCTTGGCTCTGTAGTTCTGTTGTTTACTTGTTTTAGGGAACACTATGCACTCCTCCAGTGAGGCAGTTGGCAATTTACATCCCGCCCATCAGCATAACAAGGCTCCCTGTTCTCCAGGGCCTGTCTTGCCTTTCTTGTTTTTACACATTTTGTGGATGGCCCTTTTGACCGGTGGGAAGTGATACTTCTTTCTACTGCAGATATGCATTGCCCGCTTGCTTGGTTGGCCAAAAAGGGCGTGTGCGTTTTCTCCTGAATATATTCAGGAGAAAAAGCATACGCCCTTTTTGGCCAAGTGCATCATTGTGGAATTTGTGCCCCTCTTCCTGTGCTTTAAAGGCGATTCCAACGTACCTCTTGAAATCTGTTTCCTGCTATTCTGCCTCGCTTTCAAGTTCACCTCGTTGCCTTCCCTAAACGGATTGTTTCAAGATAGTTGTCCTTTATTACTCTGCCAGTTTGTGAATTGCTGTGCCCCTGAGCTCCATTTTTCAACTCGTTTTTTTGTGAGCTGTACGCAAGTCCAAAATTTTGGTTCAGGACCTTTACTGGTCCCCGGTGGATGGTTGAGACTTTGGTTAATTCTTCTTCCTGCCGGGATATTAGAGTGACATGTGCCCGTCCAAATGCCAAACAGCTACTCTCTCACTGGTTCTCCGTCTTCCCTTCCATCCTCTGCCAAATTGGCAACATGTGCAAACAAGGAGGTTAAAGGGGCTGTCTCTCCAACTTTGGAGATTGATAGTAAAGCAGTTGGAAAGTCAAACCGGAGCACCAGGAGAGGGACTATTCGTTGAGTTTTAGAAACCTTTTGTATTCACAGTGTGTCCATTCTCTAGGTTTTCCGGACATGGTATAGCTGTAGTAATATTCCCTACAACCTGGAGTGTTGGCACCCATGGAATGGGGGCCATGCTTTATTGCTTTAAAGGGTCTGCGTTTGCTCACCCAATCTCACCAATCCTCTCAGTCCCAAGTGTCCAGCCTTATGCCACATCCAGCTGTCATTGTACATAGGGTCATTTCAGGTTTCATCAGAGACCCTGAAGGAATTGTAAAGAATTTTCCTGTTTTTTGCTTTTGTTTTTGAAATTCCTTTTTATACTGGGTTTGAGCTGATTCTCCCTGCCATGTTTATGGCAGTCTAGACACACTTGTTTCCCTTAAGGAGACATATCAATACATGGGTTTTAAGATTCTTACTAGTCAGATCTATTCCTCTGTGGGAAATATGGGGTTTTGAGTCCCTTTCACTGAGGAAGGTGTAGGTCTTGTCTATTCCAAAGTTGGTTTTTAGATACGGTATCCGTGCTTATATCAAACTCTGGTTTTATGCATCACCCCACCTCTCCTTCCCCCTTAAGCAGGCATAACATTGTTTTCTATATGTGAGACTCTGTTCTCTTTCTTAACTCAGTTCATGTGTAGCCATGTTTACAGGATCTTCCTAAGTGATATCTTATGATAAGTTTCTTTTTTCTGTGTGACTTATTTCACTTAGAATCACCGTACCAGAATCCACTCACTTTGCTGCTCTGGTCTTATGACATTGATTTCATGGATGAGGGATATTCCATCGTACATAATAACGACAATTTTTTGAACCATTTTTATATTTCCTGGGATATTTAAGGTGTACCCAAGTTGAGGTTCTTGTAAGCAGTGCAGCCCTAAATTTGGGGGTGGCTCATTCTTATTGATTTCCAGTTTCCCAAGGTATATTCCCTAGACTGGAAATGCCCTTTGCTCTGTAGCTCTGTTGTTTACTTGTTTTAGGGAACACAGTGCACTCCTCCAGTGAGGCAGTTGGCAATTTACATCCCACCCATCAGCATAACAAGGCTCCCTGTTCTCCAGGGCCTGTCTTGCCTTTCTGGTTTTTACACATTTTGTGGATGTCCCTTTTGACCGGTGGGAAGTGATACTTCTTTCTAGTGCAGGTTTGCATTGCCCGCTTGCTTGCTTGGCCAAAATGGGCGTATGCGTTTTCTCCTGAATATATTCTGGAGAAAACGCTTACGCCCTTTTTGGCCAAGTACGTCATTGTCGAAGTTGTGCCCCTCTTCCTGTGCTTAAAAGGCGATTCCAACGTACCTCTTGAAATCTGTTTCCTGCTATTCTGCCTCGCTTTCAAGTCCACCTCGTTGCCTTCCCTCCACAGATTGTTGGACGATAGTTGTCTTTTATTACTCTGCCAGTTTGTGAATTGCTGTGACCCTGAGCTCCATTTTTCAACTCGTATTTTTGTGAGCTGTACGCAAGTCCAAAATTTTGGTTCAGCACCTTTACTGGTTCCCGGTGGGGGGTGGAGACTTTGGTTAATTCTTCTTCCTGCCGGGAAATTAGAGTGACATGTGCCCGTCCAAATGCCAAACAGCTACTCTCTCACTGGTTCTCCCTCTTCCCTTCCATCCTCTGCCAAATTGGCAACTTGTGCAAATCAGGAGGTTAAAGGGGCTGTCTCTCCAAGTTGGGAGATTGATAGTAAAGCAGTTGGAAAGTCAAACCGGAGCACCAGGAGATAGACTATTCGTTGAGTTTTAGAAACCTTTTGTATTCACAGTGTGTCCATTCTCTAGGTTTCCCGTACATGTTATGGCTGTAGTAATATTCCCTTCAACCTGGAGATTTGGGACCCATAGAATGGGGGCCATGCATTATTGCTTTAAAGGGTCTGCATTTGCTCACCCAATCTCACCAATCCTCTCAGTCCCAAGTGTCCTGCCTTATGCCACATCCAGCTGTCATTGTAGATAGGGTCATTCCAGGTTTCATCAGAGACCCTGAAGGAATTGTAAAGAATTTCCCGGTTTTTTGGTTTTGTTTTTGAAATTCCTTTTTACAGTTGGTTTGAGCTGATTCTCGCTGCCATGTTTATGCCAGTCTAGACACACTTGATTCCCTTACGGAGACATATCAATACATAGGTTTTAAGATTCTTACTAGTCAGATCTATTCCTCTGCGGGAAATATGGGGTATTGAGTCCCTTTCACTGAGGAAGGTGTAGGTCTTGTCTATTCCAAAGTTGGTTTTAGAATCGGTACCCGGGCTTATATCAAACCCTGCTTGTATGCATCACCCCACATTTCATTCCCCCTTAAGCAGGCATAACAGTGTTTTCTAAATGTGAGACTCTGTTCTCTTTCTTAACTCAGTTCATGTGTAGCCATGTTTACAGGACTTCATAAGTGATATCTTATGATAAGTTTCTTTTTTCTGTGTGACTTATTTCACTTAGAATCACCGTACCTGAATCCACTCACTTTGCTGCTCCTGGTCTTATGACATTGATTTCATGGCTGAGGGATATTCCATCGTACATAAGTACCACAATTTTTTGAACCATTTTTATATTTCCTGGGATATTTATGGTGTACCCAAGTTGAGGTTCTTGTAAGCAGTGCAGCCCTAAATTTGTGGGTGGCTCTGACTTATTGATTTTCAGTTTTCCCAAGGTATATTCCCTAGACTGGAAGTGCCCTTGGCTCTGTAGCTCTGTTGTTTACTTGTTTTAGGGAACACAGTGAACTCCTACTGTGAGGCAGTGGTCAATTTACATCCCGCCCATCAGCATAACAATGCTCACTGTTCTCCAGGGCCTGTCTTGCCTTTCTGGTTTCTACACATTTTGTGGATGTCCCTTTTGACCGGTGGGAAGTGATACTTCTTTGTAGTGCAGATTTGCATGGCCCACTTGCTTGCTTGGCCAAAAAGGGCGTATGCGTTTTCTCCTGAATATATTCAGGAGAAATCGCATACGCCCTTTTTGTCCAAGTGCGTCATTGTCGAAGTTGTGCCCCTCTTCCTGTGCATTAAAGGCGATTCCAACGTACCTCTTGAAATCTGTTTCCTGCTATTCTGCCTCGCTTTCAAGTCCGCCTCGTTGCCTTCCCTCAACAGATTTTTGCACGATAGTTGTCCTTTATTACTCTGCCAGCTTGTGAATTGCTGTGCCCCTGAGCTCCATTTTTAACTCGTTTTTTGTGAGCTGAATGCAACTCCAAAATGTTTGTTCAGGACCTCTCCTGGTTCCCGGTGGGTGGCTGAGACTTTGGTTAATTCTTCTTCCTGCGGGGAAATTAGAGTGACATGTGCCCGTCCAAATGCCTAACAGCTAGCTCTCATTGTTTCTCCCTCTTCCCTTCCATACTCTGCCAAATTGGCAACCTGTGCGAACCAGTAGCTTAAAGGGGCTGTCTCTCCAAGTTGGGAGATTGATAGTAAAGCAGTTGGAAAGTCAAACCGGAGCACCAGGAGAGGGACTATTCGTTGAGTTTTAGAAACCTTTTGTATTCACAGTGTGTCCATTCTCTAGGTTTCCTGTACATGTTATAGCTGTAGTAATATTCCCTTCATCCTGGAGATTTGGGACCCATGGAATGGGGGCCATGCATTATTGCTTTAAAGGGTCTGCGTTTGCTCACCCAATCTCACCAATCCTCTGAGTCCCAAGTGTCCAGCCTTATGCCACATCCAGCTGTCATTGTAGATATGGTCATTCCAGGTTTCATCAGAGACCCTGAAGGAATTGTAAAGAATTTCCCTGTTTTTTGGTTTTGTTTTTGAAATTCCTTTTTATAGTGGGTTTGATCTGATTCTCGCTGCCATGTTTATGCCAGTCTAGACACACTTGATTCCCTTACGGAGACATATCAATACATAGGTTTTAAGATTCTTACTAGTCAGATGTATTCCTCTGCGGGAAATATGGGGTTTTGAGTCCCTTTCACTGAGGAAGGTGTAGGTCTTGTGTATTCCAAAGTTGGTATTAGAAACGGTACCCGTGCTTATATCAAACTCTGGTTTTATGCATCACCCCACCTCTCCTTCCCCCTTAAGCAGGCATAACAGTGTTTTCTAAATGTGAGACTCTGTTCTCTTTCTTAACTCAGTTCATGTGTAGCCATGTTTACAGGATCTTCATAAGTGATATCTTATGATAAGTTTCTTATTTCTGTGTGACTTATTTCACTTAGAATCATCGTATCTGAATCCACTCACTTTGCTGCTCCTGGTCTTATGACATTGATTTCATGGCTGAGGGATATTCCATCGTACATAATACCACAATTTTTTGAACAATTTTTATATTTCCTGGGATATTTAAGGTGTGCCCATGTTGAGGTTCTTGTAAGCAGTGCAGCCCTAAATTTGGGGGTGGCTCTGTCTTATTGATTTCCAGTTTTCCCAAGGTATATTCCCTAGACTGGAAGTGCCCTTGGCTCTGTAGCTCTGTTGTTTACTTGTTTTAGGGAACACTATGCACTCCTCCAGTGAGGCAGTGGGCAATTTACATAACGCCCATCAGTATAACAAAGCTCCCTGTTCTCCAGGGCCTGTCTTGCCTTTCTGGTTTTTACACATTTTGTGGATGTCCCTTTTGACTGGTGGGAAGTGATACTTCTTTGTAGTGCAGATTTGCATTGCCCGCTTGCTTGCTTGGCCAAAGAGGGCGTATGCGTTTTCCCCTGAAAATATTCAGGAGAAAACGCATACGCCCTTTTTGGCCAAGTGCATCATTGTCGAAGTTGTGCCCCTCTTCCTGTGCTTTAAAGGCGATTCCAACGTACCTCTTGAAATCTGTTTCCTGCTATTCTGCCTCGCTTTCAAGTCCGCCTCGTTGCCTTCCCTCAACAGATTTTTGGACGATAGTTTTCCTTTATTACTCTGCCAGTTTGTGAATTGCTGTGCCCCTGAGCTCCATTTTTCAACTCGTTTTATGTGAGATGAACGCAAGTCCAAAATTTTGGTTCAGGACCTATACTGGTTCCCGGTGGGTGGCTGAGACTCTGGTCAATTCTTCTTCCTGCCGGGAAATAAGAGAGACATGTGCCCGTCCAAATGCCTAACAGCTACTCTCTCATTGGTTCTCCCTCTTCCCTTCCATCCTCTGCCAAATTGGCAACCTGTGCGAACCAGGAGCTTAAAGGAGCTGTCTCTCCTAGTTGGAAATTTGATAGTAAAGCAGTTGGAAAGTCAAACCGGAGCACCAGGGGAGGGACTATTCGTTGAGTTTTAGAAACCTTTTGTATTTGCAGTGTGTCCATTCTCTAGGTTTCCCGTACATGTTATAGCTGTAGTAATATTCCCTTCAACCTGGAGAGTTGGGACCCATGGAATGGGGGCCATGCATTTTTGCTTTAAAGTGTCTGCATTTGCTCACCCAATCTCACCAATCCTCTCAGTCCCAAGTGTGCAGCCTTATGCCACATCCAGCTGTCATTGTAGATAGGGTCATTCCAGGTTTCATCAGAGACCCTGAAGGAATTGTAAAGAATTTCCCTGTTTTTTGTTTTGTTTTTGAAATTCCTTTTTATAGTGGGTTTGAGATGATTTTCGCTGCCATGTTTATGCCAGTCTAGACACACTTGATTCCCTTACAGAGTCGTATCAATACATAGGTTTTAAGATTTTTACTACTCAGATCTATTCCTCTGCGGGAAATATGGGGTTTTGAGTCACTTTCACTGCGGAAGGTGTAGGTATGGTCTATTCCAATGTTGGTTTTAGAAACGGTACCAGTGCTTATATCAAACTCTGGTTTTATGCATCACCCCACCCCTCCTTACCCCTTAAGCAGGCATAACAGTGTTTTCTAAATGTGAGACTCTGTTCTCTTTCTTAAATCAGTTCATGTGTAGCCATGTTACAGGATCTTCATAAGTGATATCTTATGATAAGTTTCTTTTTTCTGTGTGACTCATTTCACATAGAATCATCGTACCTGAATCCATTCACTTTGCTGCTCCTGGTCTTATGACATTGATTTCATGGCTGAGGGATATTCCATCGTACATAAGTACCACAATTTTTTGAACCATTTTTATATTTCCTGGGATATTTAAGGTGTACCCAAGTTGAGGTTCTTGTAAGCAGTGCAGCCCTAAGTTTGGGGTGGCTCTGTCTTATTGATTTTCAGTTTTACCAAGGTATATTCCCTAGACTGGAAGTGCCCTTGGCTCTGTAGCTCTGTTGTTTACTTGTTTTAGGGAACACAATGCACTCCTCCAGTGAGGCAGTTGGCAATTTACATCCAGCCCATCAGCAGAACAAGGCGCCCTGTTCTCCAGGGACGGTCTTGCCTTCCTGGTCCTTACACATTGTGTGGATGTCCCTTGTGACCGGTGGGAAGAGATACTTCTTTGTAGTGCAGATTTAAATGGCCCGCTTGCTTGCCTGGCCAAAAAGGGTGTATGTGTTATCTCTAGAATATATTCAGGAGAAAATGCATATGCCCTATTTGGCCAAGTGAATCATTGTCGAAGTTGAGCCCCTCTTCCTGTGCATTACACTCGATTCCTACGTACCTCTTGAAACGTGTTTCCTACTATTCTGCCTCACTTAAAATTCGGCCTCGTTGCCGTCCCTCAACAGCGTTTTTGACGATAGTTGTCCTTTACTACTCTGCCAGTTTGTGAATTGCTGTGCCCCTGAGCTCCATTTTTAACTCGTTTTTTGTTAGCTGAAGGCAAGTGCAAAATTTTGGCTCAGGACCTATATTGGTTCCCGTTGGGTCGCTGAGACTTTGGTTAATACTTCTTCCTCCCGGGAATTTAGAATGATATGTGCCCGTCCAAATGCCTAACATCTACTCTCTCTTTGGTTCTCCCTCTTCCCTTCCATCCTCTGCCAAATTGGCAACCTGTGCGAACCAGTAGGTTAAAGGGGCTTTCTCTCCAAGTTGTGAGATTGATAGTAAAGCAGTTGGAAAGTCAAACCGGAGCATCAGTAGAGTGACTATTCCTTGAGTTTTAGAAACCTTTCGTATTAACATTTTGTCCATTCTCTAGGTTTCCCTTACATGTTATAGCTGTAGTAATATTCCCTCCAACCAGCAGATTTGCGACCCATGGAATGGGGGCCATGCATTTTTGCTTTAAAGGGTCTGCATTTGCTCACCCAATCTCACCAATCCTCTCAGTCCCAAGTGTCCAGGCTTATGCCACATCCAGCTGTCATTGTAGACAGGGTCATTCCTGGTTTCATCGGAGACCCTGAAGGAATTGTAAAGAATTTCACTGTTTTTTTGTTTTGTTTTTGAAATTCCTTTTTATAGTGGGTTTGAGCTGATTTTCACTGCCATGTTTATGCCAGTCTAGACACACTTGATTCCCTTACAGAGACATATCAATACATACGTTTTAAGATTCTTACTAGTCAGATCTATTCCTCTGCGCAAAATATGAAATTTTGAGTCCCTTTCACTGAGGAAGGTGTAGGTCTTGTCTATTCCATGTTGGTTTTTGGAATGGTACCTGTGCTTTTATCAAACTCTGGTTTTATGCATCACCCCACCTCTCCTTGCCCCTTCAGCGGGCATAAGAGTGTTTTCTAAATGTGAGACTCTGTTCTCTTTCCTAACTCAGTTCATGTGTAGCCATGTTTACAGGATCTTCATAAGTGATATCTTATGATAATTTTCTTTTTCTGTGTGACTTATTACTCTTAGAATCATCGTGCCTGAATCCACACACTTTGCTGCTCCTGGTCTTATGACATTGATTTCATGGCTGAGGGATATTCTATCGTACGTAAGTACCACAATCTTTTAAACCATTTTTATATTTCCTGGGATATTTAAGGTGTACCCAATTTGAGGTTCTTGTAAGCAGTGCAGCCCTAAATTAGGGGGTGGCTCTGTCGTATTGATTTTCAGTTTTCCCAAGGTATATTCCCTAGACTGGAAGTGCCCTTGGCTCTGTAGCTCTGTTGTTTTCTTGTTTTAGGGAACTCAAAGCACTCCTCCAGTGAGGCAGTTGGCAATTTACATCCCGCACATCAGCATAACAAGGCTCCCTCTTCTCCAGTGCGTGTCTTGCCTTTCTGGTTTTTACACATTTTGTGGATGTCCGTTTTGACAGGTGGGAAGTGACACTTCTTTGTAGTGCAGATTTGTGTTGCACGCTTGCTTGCTTGGCCAAAAAGGGCGTATGCATTTTCTCCACAATATATTCAGGAGAAATCGCATACGCCCATTTTGGCCAAGTGCATCATTGTCGAAGTTGTGTCCCTCTTCCTGTGCTTTGCAGGTGATTCCTACGTACCTCTTGAAATCTGTTTCCTGCTATTCTTCCTCGCATTCAAGTCCGCCTCGTTTCCTTCACTCAACAGATTTTTGGACGATTGTTGTCCTTTATTACTCTGCCAGTTTGTGAATTGCTTTGCCCCTGTTCTCCATTTTTCAACTCGTTTTTGTGAGCTGAACGCAAGTCCAAAATTTTGCTTCACAACCTATACTGGTTCCTGGTGGGTGGCTGATAGTTTGGTTAATTCTTCTTCCTGCCGGCAAATTAGAGTGTCATATGCCCATCCAAATGCCTAACAGCTACTCTCTCTTTGGTTCTCCCTTTTCCCTTTCATCCTTAGCCAAATTGGCAACCAGTGGGAACCAGGAGGTTAAAGGGGCTGTCTCTTCACGTTGGGAGATTTATAGTAAAGCAGTTGGAAAGTCAAAACGGAGCACCAGGAGAGGGACTGTTCATTGAGTTTTAGAAACCTTTTGTACTCACAGGGTGTCCACTCTCTTGGTTTCCCGTCCATGTTATAGCTGTAGTAATATTAACTTCAACCAGGATAGTTGGGACCCATCGAATTGGTGGCATGCATTATGGCTTTAAAGGGCCTGCATTTTCTCCGCCAATCTCACCAATCCCCTCAGTCCCATGTGTCCAGCATTATGTCTCTTCCAGCTGTCGTTGTAGATTGTGTCATTCCAGGTTGCATCAGAGCCCTTGAAGGAATTGTGTAAGAAAATCGCTGTTTTTTTATTTTTATTTTGAAATTCAGTTTTATAATGGGGTTGAGCGGATTTTCCCTTACTTGTTTTTGCCGGTCTAGACAAACTTGATTCCCTTACAGAGACATATAAATACATTGGTTTTAAGATTCTTACTAGTCAGATATATTCCTCTCGTGGAAATAGGGATTATGAGTCCCGTTCACTACGGAAGAAGTAGTTCTTGTCTGTTCTATATTTGGATTATGGAACGGTACATGTGCTAATATCAAACTCTGGTTTTGTGCATCTCCCCACCTCTCCTTTCCCCTTAAGCATGCATAAGAGTGTTTTCTAAATCTGAGACACTGTTCTATTTCCTACTACAGTTCATATGTAGCCATGTTTACATTCCCTTCGTAAGTGATATCTTATGTCAGAATGCACCATGGCCCTTGTCATAATAATGCTCCATGACCCCTGTCATAACATTGCACAATGCCTAGTTATCACAATGCTCCATTTCCCTTGTCATCACAATTCTCCTCGTCCTTGTCATCTCGATGCTACATGACACTTCTCATCACAACATTACATGCTCTTGTCATTACAATGCTCCAGGACCCCTGTCATCACAATGCTCCCTGACACCTGTCATCACAATGCTTCATGCTCCTTGTCATTACAGTGCTCCATGATGCTCGTCATCACAATTACCCAAGGTCTTCTCATCACAATGCTCCACGGTTTTGCCATCACAATGCTCCATGCCCTGGTCTTCTCACAGCTCAATGTCCCTTGTCCTCACAATTCTCCTCGTCCTTGTCATCACAATGCTTCATGGCGCTTCTCATCACAATGTTATATGCCCTTGGCATCACAATACTCCATGCACTTGTCATCGCAATGCTCCATGACCCCTGTCATAGGAAGCTCCATGTGCTTGTCATCACAATGTTTCACGACCTGGAAATAAAAATTATCAGTGGCCCTTGTCATCACAATGCTCCATGCCCTTGTCATCACAATGCTCCTTTACCTTTGTCACAACAATCCTCCATGACACTTGGCTTCACAATGCTCCGTGCTATTGTCATCACAATGGAACATGAAATATGTCATCACAATGCTCCCTGACACCTGTCTTCACAATACTCCATGAACTTGTCATCACAATGCTCCATGCCCTTGTCATCACAATGTGCCATGCCCAATGTCATCACAATAATCCATGAAACATCTCAGACCAATGCTCCATGCCCCTTTTCATCACAATGCTCCATGAACCCTGTCATCACAATGCACCATGCCCATCATCATAATGCTTCATGCTATTGTCATCACAATGAAATCAAAATGCTCCATGACCTCTGTCATCACAATGCTCCAAACCCTTGTGATCACAATGTTCCATAACACTTGTGATCACAATGCCCCATGACGCTCGTCATCACAATTATCCATGGCCTTCTCATCACAATGCTCAATGACATTTGTCATCACAATGCTCAATACCCTTGTCATCACAATGCTCCCTGACACTTGTCATCAGAATGCTCCTTGAACCCTTTCATGACAAGGCTCCATGCCTTTTTCATCACAGTGATCCATGCCCTTTTCATCACGATGCTCCAAGGCCCCTGCAATAACAATGCTCCTTGCCCTTGTCATCACAAAGCTCCATGACAAATGTCATGAGAATGCTCCATGGCCTTCTCATCACAATGCTCCATGCCATTGTCATCACAATGCTCCAAGATACCTGTAATCACAATGCTCCATTCCTCTTTTCATCAGAATGCTCCATGAGACTTGTCATCACAAGGATCCATGGTTTTCTCATCAAAATACTCCAGGACATTGTCATCAAAATGCTCCATTCCCTTATCATCACAATGCTCCATGACCCCTGTCATCACAATACTCCATGTACATTTTCAGCCCAATACTCCATGACCTTCTCACCATAATGCTCCATGCCACATATCATCACAATGCTCCATGACCACTGTCATCACAACGTCCATGACACCTGACAACACAATGATCCGGGACTCTTGTCCTCACAATGCTCCATTCCCTAGTCATCACAATTCTCCATGCCTGTGTCAGCAAAATGCTACATCACCTTGTCATCACAATGCTCCATGCACTTGTCATCACAATACTCCATTACAATTGTCATCACAATCCTCCCTGAAACTTGGGATCATATTGCTTCATGCCCTTGTCATCACAATGTTCCAAACCCTTGTGATCACAATGTTCTATAAAACTTGTCATCACAATGCTCAATGATGCCTGTCATGACAATACTCCAAGTCCTTATTGTCACAATGCTCCATGACCTTTGTCATCACAATGCTCAATACACTTGTCTTCACAATGCTTCCTGACACTTGTCGTCAGAATGCTCCTTGAACACTGTCATGAAAAGGCTCCATGCCATTTTCATCAGAATGCTCCATGCCCTTTTCATCACAACTCTCCATGTCATTGTCATCACAATACTCCACAAGCTTGTCATCAGAATGCTCCATGGCCCCTGTCATCACAAAGCTCCATACCCTTAGACATTACAGTGCTCCATGATGCTCGTCATCACAATTATCCATGGTCTTCCCATCAAAATGCTCCACGGTCTTGCCATCACAATGCTCCATGCCTTGGTCATCCCAAAGCTCCATGTCCCCAGTCATCACAATGCTCCATGACCCCTGTCATCACAATGCTCCATACCCCTTGTCATTAAAGTGCTCCATGACACTCATCATCACAATTTCCCATGGTCTACTCATCACAATCCTCCACGCACTTTTCATCAAAATGCTCCATGACCACTGACATCACAATGTTCCCTAACCCCTGTCATCAAAATGTTCCATGACCCTTTTCATCCAATTGCTCCATGACCCGGTCATCACAATGCTCCATTACCCCTGTCATAAAAATGATCCATGACCCGTGCCATCACCATGTTCCACGGCCTTGTCATCACAAGGCTCCATGACCCTTGTCATCACAATGCTCCAAGACCCCTGTAATCACAATGCTCCATGCCCCTTTTCATCTCAATGCTCCATGAACCCTGTCATCACAATGCACCATGCCGATCATCATAATGCTTCATGCTATTGCCATCACAATGAAATCAAACTACTCCATGACCTCTGTCATCACAATGCTCCAAACCATTGTGATCACAATGTTCCATAACACTTGTCATCACAAGGCCCCATGACACTGGTCATCACAATTATCCATGGACTTCTCATCACAATGTTCCATGACCTTTGTCATCACAATTCTCAATACACTTGTCCTCACAATGCTCCCGGACACTTGTCGTCAGTATGCTCATTGAACCCTCTCATGACAAGTCTCCATGCCTTTTTCATCACAATGATCCATGCCCTTTTCATCACAATGCTCCATGCCATTGTCATCACAATACTCCACAAGATTGTCATCAGAAATCTACGTGACACTTGTCATCACAATGATCCATGAACCCTATCATCAAAATGTTCCATGACACCTGTCATCACAATGCTCCATGCCCCTTGTCATTACAGTGCTCCATGATGCTCGTCATCACAATTATCCATGGTCTTCTCATCACAGTGCTCCACGGTCTTGCCATCACAATGCTCCATGCCTTGGTCATCACAATGCTCCATGTCCCCTACATCACAATGCTCCATGACCACTGTCATCACAATGCTCCATACCCCTTGTCATTAAATGGCTCCATGACACTCGTCATCACAATTTCCCATGGTCTTCTCATCACAATGCTCCACGTCTTTGTCATCAAAATGCTCCATGACCCTTGTCATCACTATGCTCCATGACCACTGTCATCACAATGCTCCATGACACCTGTCAGCACAATGCTCCATACCCCTTGTCATTACAGTGCTCCGTGATGCTCGTCATCACAATTATCCATTGTCTTCTCATAAAACTGCTCCACGTTCTTGCCATCACAGTGCTCCATGCCATGGTCATCACAATGCTCCATGTCCCCATGTCATCACAATTCTCCACGTTCTCGGCATCACTATGCTCCATGATACTTCTCTTCACAGTGTTACATGCTTTGTCATCACAATTCTCAATGCACTTGTCATCGCAATTCTCCATGACCCCTGTCATAGCAAGCTCCATGTGATTGTCCTCATAATGCTTCATGAACTTGTCATCAAAATTCTCAATGGCCATTGTCATCACAATGCTCCATGACTCTTGTCATCAGAATGCTCCAAGCCCTTTTCATCAAAATGCTCCGTTACATTTGTCATCACAATCATCCATGACACTTGGCATCACAATGCTCCTATCCATTGTCATCACAATGGACCATGACATATGTCATCACAATGCTCCATCACCTGTCTTCACAGTACTCCATGACCTTCTCATCACAATGCTCGATGCCCTTGTCATCACAATTCACCATGCCCACTGTCATCTCAATAATCCATGAAAATTGTCAGACAAATGCTCCATGCCCCTTTCATCACAATGCTCCATGCTCTTTTATCACAATGCTCTATGACTCAGGTCATCACAATGCTCCGTGACTCCAGTCATCACAGTGCTTCATGACCTTTGTCATCACAATGATCCATGCCCTCGTCATCAAAAGGCTCTGTGACAATTGTCACCTCAATGCTCCATGAACATTTAATCACAATTCTCGGTGACCCTTGTCATCACAATGCTCCATGCCTTTGTCAGCACAGTACTCCTTGACCCATGGCATCACAATGTGCCATGCCCTTGTCATCACAATGCTCCACATCGTTGTCATCACAATGCTCCATAAACCTTGTCATCACAGTGCTCCATGCATTTGTCAGCACAATGCTCCTGACCCATGTCATCACAAAGTGCCATGCGTTTGTCATCACAATGCTCCACAAGTTTGTCATCACAATGCTCCATGCTCATCTCATCAAAATGCTCTCTCACCACTGATATCACAATGTTCCATCGCTAATCATCACAATACTCCCACACCCCTGTCATTACAATGTTCCATGACCCTTGTCACAACAGTGCTACATGCCCTTATCATCACAATGCTCCATGACACTTGACATCACAATGTTCCATAACCCCTGTCATCACAGTGCTCCTTGACCATTTTCATCACAATGTTCCATGACACCTAACATCACAATGATCCATAAACACTGTCATCAAAATATTTCATGACCATTTCATCCAATTGCTCCATGACCCTGTCATCACAATGCTACCTGCCCTTCTCATCACAATGCACCACACACTTGTCATCAAAATGCTCCATGGCCAATGTAATCACAAAGCTCCATGACCTTTGGCATCACAATGCTCCATGCCATTGTCATCACAAAGTTCCATGAAACCTCTCATCACATTGCTCCATGGTGTTGTCATCACAAAGCTCCATGACGCTTGTCATCACAATGCTTGATGCCCTTCTCATCACAATGCACCATGCCTTTGTCATTGCAATCCTCCAAGACACATGTATCACTGAGTTCCGTGCACTTGTCATCACAATGCTCCATGCCCACTCTCATCAAAATAATCCACGAAACTTTTCAGACCAATGCTCCATGCCCGTGTCATCACAATGCTCCATTACACCTGTCAAAACAATGCTCCATGACCCCTGCCTTTGTCATCACAAGACTCCATGACCCTTGTCATCACAATGCTCCAAGACCCCTGTAATCACAATGCTCCATGCCCATGTCATCACAAAGCTCCCTGACGCATGTCATCAGAATGCTCCATGGCCTTCTCATCACAATGCTCCATGCCCATTTCATCACAATGCTCCAAGACCCCTGTAATAACAATACCACATGCCACTTTTCATCTCAATGCTCCATGAACCCTGTCATCAAAATGCACCATGCCCATCATCATAATGCTACATGCTATTGTCATCACAATGAAATCAAAATTTTCCACGATCTCTGTCATCACATTGCTCCAAACCCCTCTGATCACAATGTTCCATAAAACTGTTCATCACAATGCCACATGATGCTGGTTATAACAGTTATCCATGGACTTCTCATCACAATGCTCCATGACGCCTGACATCACAATGTTCCATAAACACTGTCAGCAAAATATTTAATGATCATTTCATCCAATTGCTCCATGACCCTGTCATCACAATGCTCCCTGCCCTTCTCATCAAAATGCACCACACCCTTGTCATCAAAATGCTCCATGGCCTATGTCATCACAAAGCTCGATGACCCTTGGCATCACAATGTTGCATGCCATTGTCATCACAAAGCTCCATGAAACCTCTCATCACATTGCTCCATGATGTTGTCATCACATAGCTCCATGACGCTTGTCATCACAATGCCCGATGCCCTTCTCATCACAATGCACCATGCCTTTGTTATTGCAATCCTCCAAGACACATGTATCACTGTGTTCCGTGCACTTGTCATCACAATGCTCCATGACCACTCTCATCACAATAATCCATGAAATTTTTCAGACCAATGCTCCATGCCCTTGTCATCACAATGCTCCATTACCACTGTATAACAATGCTCCATAACCACTGCAATCACAATGTTCCATGGCTTTGTCATCACAAGACTCCATGACCCTTGTCATCACAATGCTCCATGACCCCTGTAATCACAATGCTCCATGCCCATGTCATCACAAAGCTCCCTGACGCATGTCATCAGAATGCTCCATGGCCTTCTCATCACAATGCTCCATGCCCTTTTCATCACAATGCTCCAAGACCCCTGTAATAACAATACTCCATGCCACTTTTCATCTCAGTGCCCCATGAACCCTATCATCACAATGCACCATGCCCATCATCATAATGCTTCATGCTATTGTCATCACAAAGAAATCAAAATTCTCCATGACCTCTGTCATCACAATGCTCCAAATCCCTGTGATCACAATGTTCCATAAAACTTGTCATCACAACGCCCCATGATGCTGGTTACCACAATTATCCATGGACTTCTCATCACAATGCTCCCTGGAACTTGTCATCAGTATGCTCATTGAAAACTGTCATGACAAGTCTCCATGCCCTTTTCATCACAATGATCCATGCCCTTTTCATCACAATGCTCCATGCCATTGTCATCACAATACTCAACAAGCTTGTCATCAGAATGCTCCGTGACACTTGTCATCACAATGATCCATGAACCCTGTCATCAAAATGTTCCATGACACCTGTCATCACAATGCTCCATGCCCCTTGTCATTACAGTGCTCCATGATGCTCGTCATCACAATTATCCATGGACTTCTCATCACAGTGCTCCACTGTGTTGCCATCACAATGCTCCATGACCTGGTTATCACAATGCTCCATGTCCACAGTCATCACAATGCTCCATGACCCCTGTCATCACAATACTCCATACCCCTTTTCATTACAGTGCTCCATGACGCTCGTAATCACAATTATCCATGCTCTTCTCATTACAGTGCTCCACGCCCTTGTCATCAAAATGCTCCATGACACTTGTCAGCACAATGCTCCATGACCACTGTCATCACAATGCTCCATGACCCCTGTCATCACAGTGCTCCAAACCCCTTGTCATTACAATGCTCCATGACGCTTGTCATCACAATTATCCATGGTCTTCTCATCACAATGCTCCACGGTCTTGCCATCACAATGCTCCATGCCCTGGTCATCACACTGCTCCATGTCCCTGTCATCACAATTCTCCAAGTTCTTGGCATCAGAATGCTCCATGACACTTCTCATCAAAGTGTTACATGCTTTGTCATCACAATTCTCAATGCACTTGTCATCGCAATGCTCCATGACCCCTGTCATAGCAAGCTCCATGTGCTTGTCATCACAATACTCCATGTGCTTGTCGTCACAATGCTCCATGACCTTTGTCATCACAAGGCTCCCTGACAGTTGTTCTCAGAATGCTCCTTGAAACCTGTCATGAAAAGGCTCCATGCCTTTTTAACCACAATAGCCCAAGTCGTTTTCTTCACAATCCTCCATGCCATTGTCATCAAAATACTCCACAAGCTTGTCATCAGAATGCTCCCTGACCCTTGTCATCACAATGCTCCTTGACCAATGTTATCACAATGCTCCATACCCCTTGTCATTACAGTGCTCCATGACGCTCGTCATCACAGTTACCCGTGGTCTTCTCATCACAGTGCTCCACGGTCTTGCCATCACAATGCTCCATGCCCTGGTCATCACAATGCTCCATGTCCCGTGTCATCACAATTCTCCTCGTTCTTGGCATCACTATGCTCCATGACACTTCTCATCACAGTGTTACATGCTTTGTCATCACAATTCTCTATGCACTTGTCATCGCAATGCTCCATGATCCCTGTCATAGCAAGCTCCATGTGCTTGCCATCACAATGCTTCATGGACTGGTCATCAAAATTCTCAATGGCCCTTGTCATCACAATGCTCCATGCCCTTATCATCACAAAGCTCCATGACACTTGTCATCACAATGCTCCATGCCCTTGTCATCCAAATGCTACATTACCTTTGTCATCACCATCCTCCATGACACTTGGCCTCACAATGCTCCATTCCATTGTCATCGCAATGACCATGACATATCTCATCACAATGCTCCCTGACACCTGTCTTCACAATACTCCATGACCTTCTCATCACAATGCTCCATGCCCTTGTCATCACAATGCGCCATGCCCACTCTCATCACAATAGTCCATGAAATTTGTCAGACCAATGCAACATGCCCCTGTCATCACAATGCTCCATGCACTTTCATCACAATGCTCTATGACCCCTGTCATCACAATGCTCCATGACTCCAGTCATCACAATGCTTCATGACCATTGTCACCACAATGCTCCATGAACATTTCATCACAATGCTCCATGACCCTAGTCATCACAATGCTGCAAGCCTTTGTCAGCCCAATACTCCATGACCCATGGCATCACAATGCGCCATGCGCTTGTCATCACAATGCTCCACATCGTTGTCATCACAATGCTCCATAAACCTTGTCATCACAATGCTCCATGCGTTTGTCAGCACAATGCTCCATTAACCCTGTCATAGCAATGCTCCAGGACCCCTGTAATCACAATGCTCCATGCCCATGTCATCACAAAGCTCCCTGACACATGTCATCAGAATGCTCCATGGCCTTCTCATCACAATGCTCCATGTCCTTTTCATAACAATGCTCCAAGACCCCTGTAATAACAATACTCCATGCCACTTTTCATCTCAGTGCTCCATGAACCCTGTCATCACAATGCAACATGCCCATCATCATAATGCTTCATGCTATTGTCATCACAATGAAATCAATATTCTCCATGACCTCTGTCATCACAATGCTCCAAACCCCTGTGATCACAATGTTCCATAAAACTTGTCATCACAACGCCCCATGATGCTGGTTACCACAATTATCCATGGACTTCTCATGACAATGCTCCATGACCTTTGTCATCACAATTCTCAATACACTTGTCATCACAATGCTCCCTGGAACTTGTCATCAGTATGCTCATTGAAAACTGTCATGACAAGTCTCCATGCACTTTTCATCACAATGCTCCATGCCATTGTCATCACAATACTGCACAAGCTTGTCATCAGAATGGTCGGTGACACTTGTCATCACAATGATCCATGAACCCTGTCATCAAAATGTTCCATGACACCTGTCAGCACAATGCTCCATGCCCCTTGTCATTTCAATGCTCCATGATGCTCGTCATCACAATTATCCAAGGTCTTCTCATCACAGTGCTCCATTGTCTTGCGATCACAATGCTCCATGACATGGTTATCACAATGCTCCATGTCCCCTGTCATCACAATACTCCATACCCCTTTTCATTACAGTGATCCATGACGCTCGTAATCACAATTAGCCATGGTCTTCTCATCAGAATGCTCCACGCCCTTGTCATCAACACGCTCTATGACACTTGTCATCACAATGCTCCATGCCCACTGTCATCACAATGCTCCATGACACCTGTCATCACAATGATCCACACCCATTGTCATTACAGTGCTCCATGTCGGTTGTCATTACAATTATCCATGGTCTTCTCATCACAATGCTCCACGGTCTTGCCATGACAATGCTCCATGCCAAGGTCATCACACTGCTCCATGTCCCTGTCATCACAATTCTCCACGTTCTTGGCATCACTATGCTCCATGACACTTCTCATCATAGTGTTACATGCTTTGTCATCACAGTTCTCTATGCCCTTGTCATCGCAATGCTCCATGACCCCTGTCATAGCAAGCTCCATGTGTTTTTCATCACAATACTCCATGTGCTTGTCGTCACAATGCTCCATGACCTTTGTCATCACAAGGCTCCCTGAGACTTGTTCGCAGAATGCTCCTTGAAACCTGTCATGAAAAGGCTCCATGCCTTTTTCATCACAATGCCCCATGCCGTTTTCTTCACAATGCTCCATGCCATTGTCATCAAAATACTACACAAGCTTGTCATCAGACTGCTCCCTGACCCTTGTCATCACTCCATGACCCCTGTTATCACAATGCTCCATACCCTTTGTCATTACAGTGCTCCATGACGCTCGTCATCACAGTTACCCATGGTCTTCTCATCACAGTGCTCCACGGTCTTTCCATCACAATGCTCCATGCCCTGGTCATCACAATGCTCCATGTCCCGTGTCATCACAATGCTCCACGTTCTTGGCATCACTCTGCTCCATGACACTTCTCATGACAGTGTTACATGCTTTCTCATCACAATTCTCTATGCACTCGTCATCGCAATGCCCCATGATCCCTGTCATAGCAAGCTCCATGTGCTTGTCATCACCATGCTCCATGAACTGGTCATCAAAATTCTCAATGGCCCTTGTCATCACAATGCTCCATGCCCTTGTCATCACAAAGCTCCATGACCCTTGTCGTCACAATGCTCCAAGCCCTTGTCATCAAAATGCTCCATTACCTTTGTCATCACAATCCTCCATGACACTTGGAAACACAATGCTCCATTCCATTGTCATCGCAGTGACCATGACATATGTCATCACAACGCTCCCTGACACCTGTCTTCACAATACTCCATGACCTTCTCATCACAATGCTCCATGCCCTTGTCATCACAATGCGCCATGCCCACTCTCATAACAATAGTCCATGAAATTTGTCAGACCAATGCAACATGCCCCTGTCATCACAATGCTCCATGCACTTTCATCACAATGCTCTATGACCCCTGTCACCATAATGCTCCGTGACTCCAGTCATCACAATGCTTCATGACCATTGTCACCACAATGCTCCATGAACATTTCATCACAATGCTCCGTGACCTTAGTCATCACAATGCTCCATGCCTTTGTCAGCGCAATACTCCATGACCCATGGCATCACAATGCTCCATGCCCTTATCATCACAAAGCTCCATGACACTTGTCATCACAATGCTCCATGCCCTTGTCATCCAAATGCTACATTACCTTTGTCATCACCATCCTCCATGACACTTGGCCTCACAATGCTCCATTCCATTGTCATCGCAATGACCATGACATATCTCATCACAATGCTCCCTGACACCTGTCTTCACAATACTCCATGACCTTCTCATCACAATGCTCCATGCCCTTGTCATCACAATGCGCCATGCCCACTCTCATCACAATAGTCCATGAAATTTGTCAGACCAATGCAACATGCCCCTGTCATCACAATGCTCCATGCACTTTCATCACAATGCTCTATGACCCCTGTCATCACAATGCTCCATGACTCCAGTCATCACAATGCTTCATGACCATTGTCACCACAATGCTCCATGAACATTTCATCACAATGCTCCGTGACCCTAGTCATCACAATGCTGCAAGCCTTTGTCAGCCCAATACTCCATGACCCATGGCATCACAATGCGCCATGCGCTTGTCATCACAATGCTCCACATCGTTGTCATCACAATGCTCCATAAACCTTGTCATCACAATGCTCCATGCGTTTGTCAGCACAATGCTCCATGACCCATATCATCACAATATGCCATGCGTTTGTCATCACAGTGCTCCACAACCTTGTTATCACAATGCTCCATGCACTTCTCATCAAAATGCTCTCTCACCAATGATATCACAATGTTCCATCACTAATCATGTCAATACTCCGTCACGCCTGTCATCACAATGTTCCATAACCCTTGTCACAACAATGCTACATGCACTTATCATCACAATGCTCCATGCCCCTGACATCACAATGTTCCATAACCCCTGTCATCACAATGCTCCATGACACTTTTCATCACAATGCTCCATGAACCCTCACATCACAATGTTCCATAAACACTGTCATCAAAATGTTCCATGACCATTTCATCCAATTGCTCCATGACCCTGTCATCACAATGCTCCATGCCCTTCTCATCACAATGCACCACACCCTTGTCATCAATATGCTCCATGGCGTATGTCATCACAAAGCTCCATGACCCTTGCCATCACAATGCTGCATGCCATTGTCATCACAAAGCTCCATGAATTCTCTCATCACATTGCTCCATGACGTTGTCATCACAAAGCTCCATGACGCTTGTCATCACAATTCTCGATGCCATTCTCATCACAATGCACCATGCCTTTGTCATTGCAATCCTCCAAGACACATGTATCACTGTGTTCTGTGCACTTGTCATCACAATGCTCCATGCCCACTCTCATCACAATAATCCATGAAACTTTTCAGACCAATGCTCCATGCCCTTGTCATCAAAATGCTCCATTATAACTGTCATAACAATGCTCCATTACCCCTGCCATCAAAATGTTCCACGGCTTTGTCATCACAAGACTCCATGACCCTTGTCATCACAATGCTCCAAGACCCCTGTAATCACAATGCTACATTCCCATGTCATCACAAAGCTCCCTGACGCATGTCATCAGAAGGCCTCATGGCTTTTTCATCACAATGCTCCATGCCCTTCTCATCAGAATGCACCATGCCTTTGTCATTGCAATCCTCCAAGACACATGTATCACTGTGTTCCGTGCCCTTGTCATCACAATGCTCCATGCCCACTCTCATCACAGTAATCCATGAAACTTTTCAGACCAATGCTCCATGCCCTTGTCATCACAATGCTCCATTAACCCTGTCATAGCAATGCTCCAGGACCCCTGTAATCACAATGCTCCATGCCCATGTCATCACAAAGCTCCCTGACACATGTCATCAGAATGCTCCATGGCCTTCTCATCACAATGCTCCATGTCCTTTTCATAACAATGCTCCAAGACCCCTGTAATAACAATACTCCATGCCACTTTTCATCTCAGTGCTCCATGAACCCTGTCATCACAATGCAACATGCCCATCATCATAATGCTTCATGCTATTGTCATCACAATGAAATCAATATTCTCCATGACCTCTGTCATCACAATGCTCCAAACCCCTGTGATCACAATGTTCCATAAAACTTGTCATCACAACGCCCCATGATGCTGGTTACCACAATTATCCATGGACTTCTCATGACAATGCTCCATGACCTTTGTCATCACAATTCTCAATACACTTGTCATCACAATGCTCCCTGGAACTTGTCATCAGTATGCTCATTGAAAACTGTCATGACAAGTCTCCATGCACTTTTCATCACAATGCTCCATGCCATTGTCATCACAATACTGCACAAGCTTGTCATCAGAATGGTCGGTGACACTTGTCATCACAATGATCCATGAACCCTGTCATCAAAATGTTCCATGACACCTGTCAGCACAATGCTCCATGCCCCTTGTCATTTCAATGCTCCATGATGCTCGTCATCACAATTATCCAAGGTCTTCTCATCACAGTGCTCCATTGTCTTGCGATCACAATGCTCCATGACATGGTTATCACAATGCTCCATGTCCCCTGTCATCACAATACTCCATACCCCTTTTCATTACAGTGATCCATGACGCTCGTAATCACAATTAGCCATGGTCTTCTCATCAGAATGCTCCACGCCCTTGTCATCAACACGCTCTATGACACTTGTCATCACAATGCTCCATGCCCACTGTCATCACAATGCTCCATGACACCTGTCATCACAATGATCCACACCCATTGTCATTACAGTGCTCCATGTCGGTTGTCATTACAATTATCCATGGTCTTCTCATCACAATGCTCCACGGTCTTGCCATGACAATGCTCCATGCCAAGGTCATCACACTGCTCCATGTCCCTGTCATCACAATTCTCCACGTTCTTGGCATCACTATGCTCCATGACACTTCTCATCATAGTGTTACATGCTTTGTCATCACAGTTCTCTATGCCCTTGTCATCGCAATGCTCCATGACCCCTGTCATAGCAAGCTCCATGTGTTTTTCATCACAATACTCCATGTGCTTGTCGTCACAATGCTCCATGACCTTTGTCATCACAAGGCTCCCTGAGACTTGTTCGCAGAATGCTCCTTGAAACCTGTCATGAAAAGGCTCCATGCCTTTTTCATCACAATGCCCCATGCCGTTTTCTTCACAATGCTCCATGCCATTGTCATCAAAATACTACACAAGCTTGTCATCAGACTGCTCCCTGACCCTTGTCATCACTCCATGACCCCTGTTATCACAATGCTCCATACCCTTTGTCATTACAGTGCTCCATGACGCTCGTCATCACAGTTACCCATGGTCTTCTCATCACAGTGCTCCACGGTCTTTCCATCACAATGCTCCATGCCCTGGTCATCACAATGCTCCATGTCCCGTGTCATCACAATGCTCCACGTTCTTGGCATCACTCTGCTCCATGACACTTCTCATGACAGTGTTACATGCTTTCTCATCACAATTCTCTATGCACTCGTCATCGCAATGCCCCATGATCCCTGTCATAGCAAGCTCCATGTGCTTGTCATCACCATGCTCCATGAACTGGTCATCAAAATTCTCAATGGCCCTTGTCATCACAATGCTCCATGCCCTTGTCATCACAAAGCTCCATGACCCTTGTCGTCACAATGCTCCAAGCCCTTGTCATCAAAATGCTCCATTACCTTTGTCATCACAATCCTCCATGACACTTGGAAACACAATGCTCCATTCCATTGTCATCGCAGTGACCATGACATATGTCATCACAACGCTCCCTGACACCTGTCTTCACAATACTCCATGACCTTCTCATCACAATGCTCCATGCCCTTGTCATCACAATGCGCCATGCCCACTCTCATAACAATAGTCCATGAAATTTGTCAGACCAATGCAACATGCCCCTGTCATCACAATGCTCCATGCACTTTCATCACAATGCTCTATGACCCCTGTCACCATAATGCTCCGTGACTCCAGTCATCACAATGCTTCATGACCATTGTCACCACAATGCTCCATGAACATTTCATCACAATGCTCCGTGACCTTAGTCATCACAATGCTCCATGCCTTTGTCAGCGCAATACTCCATGACCCATGGCATCACAATGCGCCATGCACTTGTCATCACAATGCTCCACATCGTTGTCATCACAATGCTCCATAAACCTTGTCATCACAATGTCCATGGGTTTGTCAGCAAAATGCTCCATGACCCATATCATCACAATGTGCCATGCGTTTGTCATCACAGTGCTCCACAACCTTGTTATCACAATGCTCCATGCACTTCTCATCAAAATGCTCTCTCACCAATGATATCACAATGTTCCATCACTAATCATCTCAATACTCCCTCACGCCTGTCATCACAATGTTCCATAACCCTTGTCACAACAATGCTACATGCACTTATCATCACAATGCTCCATGCCCCTGACATCACAATGTTCCATAACCCCTGTCATCACAATGCTCCATGACCATTTTCATCACAATGCTCCATGACCCCTGACATCACAATGTTCCATAAACACTGTCATCAAAATGTTCCATGACCATTTCATACAATTGCTCCATGACCTTGTCATCACAATGCTCCCTGCCCTTCTCATCACAATGCACCACACCCTTGTCATCAAAATGCTCCATGACCTATGTCTTCACAAAGCTCCATGACCCTTGGCATCACAATGCTCCATGCCATTGTCATCACAAAGCTCCATGAAACCTCTCATCACATTGCTCCATGACGTTGTCATCACAAAGCTTCATGACGCTTGTCATCACAATGCTCGATGCCCTTCTCATCACAATGCACCATGCCTTTGTCATTGCAATCCTGCAAGACACATGTATCACTGTGTTCCGTGCACTTGTCATCACAATGCTCCATGCCCACTCTCATCACAATAATCCATGAAACTTTTCAGACCAATGCTCCATGCCCTTCTCATCACAATGCTCCATTACCCCTGTCATAACAATGCTCCATGACCCCTGCCATCACAATGTTCCACGGCTTTGTCATCGCAAGACTGCATGACCCTTGTCATCACAGTGCTCCAAGACCCCTGTAATCACAATGCTCCATGCCCATGTCATCACAAAGCTCCCTGACGCATGTCCTCAGAATGCTCCATGGCCTTCTCATCACAATGCTCCATGCCCTTCTCATCAGAATGCACCATGCCTTTGTCATTGCAATCCTCCAAGACACATGTATCACTGTGTTCTGTGCCCTTGTCATCACAATGCTCCATGCCCACTCTCATCACAATAATCCATGAAACTTTTCAGACCAATGCTCCATGCCCTTCTCATCACAATGCTCCATTACCCCTGTCATAACAATGCTCCATGACCCCTGCCATCACAATGTTCTACGGCTTTGTCATCACAAGACTCCATGACCCTTGTCATCACAATGCTCCAAGACACCTGTAATCACAATGATCCATGCCCCTCTTCATCTCAATGCTCCATGAACCCTGTCATCACAATGCACCATGCCGATAATCATAATGCTTCATGCTATTGCCATCACAATGAAATCAAAATTCTCCATGACTTCGTCATCACAATGCTCCAAACCCTTGTGATCACAATGTTCAATAACACATATCATCACAACACCCCATGACGCTCATCATCACAATTATCCATGGTCTTCTCATCACAGTGCTCCATGACATTTGTCATCACAATGCTCAATACACTTGTTATCACAATGCTCCCTGACACTTGTCATCAGTATGCTCCTTGAACCCTGTCATGAAAAGGCTCCATGTCTTTTTCATAACAATGTTCCATGCCCTTTTCATCACAATGCTTCAAGACCCCTGTAATCACAATGTTCCATGCCCTTGTCATCACAAAGCTCCATGACGCATTTCAGAATGCTCCATTGCCTTCTCATCACAATGCTCCATGCACTTGTCATCACAATGCTCCAAGACCACTGTAATCACAATGTTCCATGCCCCTTTTCATCAGAATGCTCCATGAGACTTTTCGTTACAAGGCTCCATGGTCTTCTCATCACAATGCTCCAGGAACTTGTCATCACAGTGCGCAATTTCGTTGTCATCACAATGCTCCATGAACCCTGTCATCACAATAATCCATGAATATTTTCAGCCCAATGCTCCATGGCCTTGTCATCACAATGCTCCATTACCCCTGTCATAACAATGCTCCATGACCCCATCCATCACCATGTTCCACGGCCTTGTCATCACAAGGCTCCATGACTCTTGTCATCACAATGCTCCAATAACCTTGTAATCACCATGCTCCATGCCCCTTTTCATCTCATTGCTCCATGAACCCTGTCATCACAATGCACCATGCCCATTATGATAATGCTTCATGCTATTGTCATCACAATGAAATCAAAATTCTCCATGACCTCTGTCATCACAGTGCTCCAAACACTTGTGATCACAATGTTCCATAACACTTGCCATCACAACGCCCCATGACGCTGGTCATCACAATTATCCATGGACTTCTCATCACAATGCTCCATGACCTTTGTCATCACAATTCTCAGTACACTTGTCATCACAATGCTCCCTGACACTTGTCGTCAGTATGCTCCTTGTACCCTGTCATGACAAGTCTCCATGCCTTTTTCATCACAATGATCCATGCCATTGTCATCACAATGCTCCATGCCATTGTCATCACAATACTCCACAAGCTTGTCATCAGCATGCTCCGTGACCCTTGTCATCACAATGCTCCATGACACCTGTCAACACAATGCTCCATGCCCCTTGTCATTACAGTTCTCCATGATGCTCGTCATCACAATTATCCATGGTCTTCTCATCACAGTGCTCCACGGTCTTGCCATCACAATGCTCCATGCCCTGATCATCACAATACTCCATGTACCTTGTTATCACAATTCTCCATGTCCTTGTCATCACAATGCTCCATGACAGTTCTCATCACAATGATACATGCTATTGTCATCACAATTCTCCATGCACTTGTCATCGCAATGCCCCATGACCCCTGTCATAGCAAGTTCCATGCCTTTGTCATCACAATGCTTCACGAACTTTTCAAAAAAATTCTCAATGCCCGTTGTCATCACAATGCTCCATGCCCTTGTCATCACAATGCTCCAAGCCCTGGTCATCACAATGCTCCATGACAGTTCTCATCACAATTATACATGCTATTGTCATCACAATTCTCCATGCACTTGTCATCGCAATGCCCCATGACCCCTGTCATAGCAAGTTCCATGCCTTTGTCATCACAATGCTTCACGAAGTTTTCATCAAAATTCTCAATGCCCGTTGTCATCACAATGCTCCATGCCCTTGTCATCACAATGCTCCAAGCCCTTGTCATCACAATGCTCCATTACCTTTGTCATCACAATCCGCCATAACACTTGTGCATCACAATGCTCCATGCCATTGTCATCACAATGGGCCATGAAATATGTCATCACAATGCTCCCAGACACTTTCTTCACAATATTCCATGACCTTGTCTTCCCAATGATCCATGCCCTTGTCATCCCAATGTGCCATGCCCACTCTCAACACATTTATCCATTAAACTTATCAGACCAATGCTCCATGCACCTGTCATCAAAATGCTCCATGTCATTTTCATCACAATGCTCCATGAACCCTCTCATCACATTGTTCCATGCCCTTGTCATCACAAAGCCCCATGATGCTTGTCATCACAGTACCCGATGCTCTTCTCACCACAATGCTCCATGCTCTTGTCATTACAATCCATCATGGCCCATGTATCAGAGTGTTCAGTGCCCTTGTCATCACAATGCTCCATGCCCACTCTCATCACAATAATCCACGAAACTTTTCAGACCAATGCTCAATGCCCTTCTCATCACAATGCTCCATTACCCTGTCATAACAATGCTCCATGACACCTGCCATCACAATGTTCCACAGCCTTGTCATCAAAATTCTCAATGACCCTTGTCATCACAATGCTCCAAGAACCCTGTAATCACAATGCTCCATGCCCTTGTCATCACAAAGCTCCAAGACGCATGTCATCAGAATGTTCCATGGCCTTCTCATTCATGATGCTCTATGCCCATGTCATCACAATGCTCCAAGACTCCTGTAATCACAATGCTCCATGCCCCTTTTCATCTCAATGCACCATGAACACTGGCATCACAATGCACCATGCCCCTTTTCATCTCAATGCTCCATGAACCCTGTTATCACAATGCACCATGCCCATCATCATAATGGTTCAGGCTATTGTCATCACAATGAAATAAAAATGCTCCATGACCTCTCTCATCACAATGCTCCAAATCCTTGTGATCACAATGTTCCATAACACTTATCCTCACAACGCCCCATGACACTTGTCATAACAATTATCCATGGTCTTCTCATCACAATGCTCCATGACCTTTGTCATCACAATTCTCAATACCCTTGTCATCACAATGCTCCCTGACACTTGTTTTCATTATGCTCCTTGAACACTGTCACGACAAGGCTCCATGCCTTTTTCATGACAATGATCCATGCCCTTTTCATCACAGTGTTCCAAGACCCCTGTAATCACAATGCTCCATGCCCTTGTCATCACAAAGCTCCATGATGCATGTCATCAGAACGCTCCATGGACTTCTCATCCCAATGCTTCATGCCCTTGTAATCACAATGCTCCAAGACCCCTGTAATCACAATTCTCACTGCCCCTTTTCATCAGAATGTTCCATGAAACTTGTAATCACAAGGCTCCATGGTTTTCTTATCACAGTGCTCCAGTACATTGTCATCACAGTGCTCCATGAACCCTGTCATCACAATGCTCCATGACCACTGTCATCACAACGCTCCATGAACCCTGACAACACAATGATCTGGGACACTTGTCATCAAAATGCTCCATGAACCTTGTCATCACAGTGATCCATGCCCTTGTCATCCCAATGCTCCATGATCCCTGTAATCACAGTGCCCCGTGACGCTTGTCATCACAGTGTTCCATGAACCTTGTCATCAAAACGCTCCTTGCCTTTGTCAGCAAAATGCTACATAATCTTGTCATCACAATGCTCCATGCGCTTGTCATCACATTCCTCCATGTCTTTGGCATCATATTGCTTCACGCCCTTGTCATCTCTCTCTTGCCTCTCTGGTTTTTACAGATATTCGGATGTCCCTTTTGACCGGTGGGAAGTGACAATTCTTTGTAGTGTGGATTTGCATTGTGCGCTGGGTTGATTGGCCAGAAAGGGCGTATGCGTTTTCTCCTGAATATATTCAGGAGAAAAGGCATACGCCCTTTTAGGCCAAGGGCATCACTGTCCAAGTTGTGATGCTTCTCCTGTGCTTTAAAGGTGATTCCAATTTACCTCTTGAAATATGTTTTGCGCAATTCTGCCTCATTTTCCAGTCCCCTTCTTTGCCTTCCCTCAACAGATTTTTGGAAGTGAGTAGTCCTTTATAAATCTGCAGGTTTTTGAGTTGCTGTGCCGCTGAGCCCCAATTTTCAAATCCCATTTTTGTGAGCTGGCCACAAATCCACAATTTTGCTTCAGGACCTATACTGGTTCCAGGGGTGGCTATATTGGTTCCCTGTGGGTGGCTGAGGCTTTGGTTAATTCTTCTTCCTGCCGGGAAATTAGAGTGCCATGTGCCCGTCCAAATGTCTACATCTAATCTCTGATAGGTTCTCCCTCTTCCCTTTCATCCTCTGCACAATTAGCAAACTGTGTGTACCAGGTGGTTATAGGGACTGACTCTCCTAAGTTGGTAGATTGATAGTAAAGCAGTTGGAATACCAAACTGGAGCAGAAGGAGAAGAAAAATTAGGAGAGTTTTAGAAACCTTTCGCCATCACATGTTGTCCATTCTCTAGGTTTCCCATACATGTTATAACTGTAGTGATATTCCCTTCTACCTGGAGATTTGGGACCCATGGAATGGTTGCATGCATTACTACCTTAAGGGTCTGCATTTTCTATCCCAATCTCACCAGTCCTCTCAGCCCCAAGTGTCGAGCTTTATGTCTCATCCAGCTGTCTTTGCTGATAGGGTCATTCCAAGTTTCATCAGAACCTTTGAAGGAATTGTGTAAGAATTTCGCTGTTTTTTGGTTTTGTTTTTGAAATTCATGTTTATAATGGGGTTGAGCTGATTATCACTGACTTGTTTATGCTGGTCTAGACACAATTGATTCCCTTACGGAGACATATCAATACATAGGTTTCAAGATTCTTACTAGTCAGATATATACCTATGTGGGAAATCAGGGTGTTGAGTCCCGTTCACTGAGGAAGGTGTAGGTCTTGTATATTCTGTATTTGGTTTATGGAATGGTACCTGTGTTAATATCAAACTCTGGATTTATGCATCACCCAACCTCTCCTTTCTCCTGAAGCAGGCCTAAGATTTTTTTTCTAAATGTGAGACTCTGTTCTCTTTTTAAATTCAGTTCATGTGTTGTGATATAGACATTCCCTCTATAAGTGATATCTTATGATAAGATTCTTTTTCTGTGTGACTAATTTCCCTTAGAATCATCATACTTAAATCCACTCATTATGCTGCTACTGGCCTTTTATACATTGATTTCACGTCTGAGATATATTCCGTTGTACAAAATTACCACAAGTTCTTTATGCATTTCTGTTTTTCCTGGGATATTTTAGGTGTACCAAAGTTGAGGTTCTTGTATGCAGAGCAGCCCTAAACTTTGGGGTGCCTGTGTCTTATTGATATTTAGTCTTCCCAAGTTATATGCCCATGAATTGAAGTCCCCTTTGCTCGGGGGCTTTGTATTTTAGATGTTTTAGTTAACAGCATACACTTCTTCAGAGTGGCTCTTGGATATTTATACCCCACCCATCAGCGTGACTTGGCTCCCTGTTTTCCATGGCCTCTCCTGCATTTCTGGTTTGTACACATTTTTTGGATGGCCTTACTGAGCAGTGGAAATTGAGACTTCTTTGTTGTGCAGATATGCATTTCCCTCTTGCTTGGTTGGCCAAAAACTGTGTCTGTGTTTTTTTTCTGAAGATATTCACGAAAAAAACGTATACACCCTTTTGCCCAACTGCATCACTTTATAAATTCTGCTGCTTTTCATATGCTTTAAATGTGAGTAGAATCTACCTTTTGAAATCTGTTTCCTGCAATTCTGCCTCTCATTCAGATCCTCTTCTTTGCCTTACCTGAATATATTTTTGGACGTTGGTTATCGTTTATATCTTTGCAGGTCTTTGAATTGTCTGCTCCTGAGCTGCATTTTGCAACTCGCTTTTTTTTGTGTGCTGTATGCCAAACCATTGGATTGCTTCCGGCCCAATTCTGGTTCTGGGGAGGCAGGCTGAGCCTTTGGTTAATTCTTCTTCTAATAGGAAATTAGAGTGACATGTTCCTGTCAAAACTCCTACAGCTAATCTCTCATTGGTTCCCCCTCTTCCCATTTATCCTCTGCACAAATTGAAAACTGTGTAAAACAGGAGGTTAAAGGTGCTGATTCTCCAAGTGGGGAGATTGTTAGTAATGTGGCTGGAATGGCGAAACCCAGCACCAGGAGATCAAAAATGAGGTGCATTTTAGACACCTTTCCTGAGCACATGGTGTACATTCATCTCGGTTTCCCAGGCATGTTTTCGCTGTCAGAAGATTCCCTTGAACCTGCAGATTTGGGACCCATGGAATGGGTACCAGGCAGTATTACTTTAAAAGGTCTGCATTTTCTCACCAAGCCTCTCTAACATCTCTAAGCGTGCATAGATTCCAGCCTTATATATCATCCTGCTGTGGGTCTACATGTGTTCAATCCATGTTACATCATAGCCCTTCAACAAAAGTTGTAAGAATTTTTGTCTGTCTCACTGTTTTTATAAATATTTTTAAATTTATTTTTATATTGGTTACAGCTGATTTTCAAAGCTCTGTTTTTTGCTGCTGTACATCCACTTGATTCACGTACTGTGAGACAACAATAAATTCTTTTTCAGATGCTTACCAGTCATATGTATTATTTTCCAGTGACTTGAGTGGGCTGAGTGCAGTTCTTTGAGGTACCGTGTAGGCCTTGTCAGTTATTCAATTTGGTACTTGGAATGGTATCTTTGCTAATTTCAACCTCCTGGATAATACCTCACCATTCCCCACCTTTCCCATTTAGCAGCCTTATGTCTATTTTCTACATATTTGACTATGTTTCTGTATTGTAATTTATTTCATGTGTAGCCATTTTTGATTCCACCTTTAAGTGACATCTTATGATATGTGTCTTTTTCTTTCTGACATATGTCACTTAGAATGATCGTATGTAACTCCTCCAGAGTTGTTCCAACTGGCCTTATTTCATTAATTTCTGGATGAGTCATATTCCACTCTACATAAGTACCCCATCTCTTTTTTCCATTTTATCCTTCCAGGGACATTTAGGTTATATCCAAGTTGAGGCCCTTTTTAACAGAGAGGTGGTAAACGTTGGGGTGCCTGTTTTCTGTCGATTTTTGTTTTTCCCAAGGTATACGCCCATGAGTGCAAGTGCCCTATGCTCTGTAGCTCATTTTTTAGATGTTTTAGCAAACACAATACACTTCTCCAGAGTGGCCGTTGGCAAATTACATTTCCACAATCAGCCTCACAGGGCTCCCTTTTCTCCTCGCCCTGTCTTGCATTTCTGGTGTTTACACTTTATGTGGATGACCCTTCTGACTGATGTGAAGTGATACATTTTGTTGTATTGATTTCCAGTGTCCACCTGTTTGGTTGGATAAAAAGTGTGTATGGCCTTTACTTGAATATATTCAGAAAAATTGCATATGCCCTGTTTGGCCAACTGTGTCATTAACGATGTTCAGACCCTTTTCTTGTGCTTTAACGGGGAGTCCTTTCTACCTGTTCAAGTATGTTTCCTGCCACTCTCCCTTGCTTACAAGTCCTTTTCTGTGACTTACCTCAAGACATTTTTCGACGATAGATATTTTCAACTCTGCGGTTTCATGAATTTTAGTGTCCCTGAGTTCCATTATTCAACTTGTGTTTTTGGAAACTGGACACAAAACAGCGGGATATCCTCTAGCCCTATTCTGTTTGCGTGGGCAATTCTAGCCTTTGATGAATTTGTCTTCCGGATTGGAAATTAGAGTGGCATGTGCCTGTCCGAACACCTAAGACTTGTCTCTAAATTTTTCTCATCCTTCTGCTTCATCCTCTGGACAAATTCCAAACTGTGTGCAACAGGATGTTGACGGTGTTGATATCCCCAAGTGAGGATGTTGTTAGGAAAGATTTTGGAGGGGTGAACCCAAGCAGCAGGCGATGAGGAGATGAGGTGCCTTTTCCAAACTCTTTCCGATCAAATGGTGTACCATCCTCTAGGTGTGACAGGCATGTTTTAGCTGTAGGAAGGGTCCCGTGCATGTAAGGAGGACACCAGGTATTTTTCCACATCAGTGCCTCCCCAAACCCCAAACAGGGGAATTTTTAAGCTACAGCTACACGCATGTCCATTAAGGGCCTTGGGAAATAGGCAGAGCCCAAACTTTAGATGATTGAAATCTTCAGGGTCAGAAGTGCTCACCATCGGCTTTGCTTAGGTTACATTTTATCTGTCATTGATAGATGATGTCAATAAAAATATCTATTCTTTTTCAGATTATTTCCCCTTATAGGTTATTGCAAAATATTCAGTGTAGTTCCCTGTGCTAAACAGTAGTTCCTTGTTGATGATCTATTTTATATACAGCAGTGTGTATGTGTCAAACCCAAACTGTTAACTTATCCCTTCTCCTACCTTTCCCCTTTGGTAATAATAAATTATAAGATTTTATACTTCTCAGAAATGGGGGAGCTGAAGAGAGGTATCATTTTCAATGGAAAAGCATTGAAAACACGATTGAATCTTCAGCCAAGAGTATTCGATGTACATTCATGGAAATAAATCACTTAATTTCTCTAATGTTGACCTGACAAATAAGACAAACGTCTTCACTGAATTTGCTTATAGGAAAGTGATGGAAGTATCAAATGTAAGTCTTAGAAACATCTTATTTTACCCGAACGTTATACACTGCTCTATGTTAACTACAGTTTGGCTCACACATCTGTTCATTGAAGTTACAATGTTCTCAATTTCTGTTACTGATCCTCCAGAGTGGACCCCAACAGGAGTCCCCGTGCCCAGTGTCATTGGAGCCAACAGATCAAGACTGAGTTTGGTTCAGAAGCAAAGGAAACATTATTTTGTAAACCGAAAGGAGAGGTGAGAGCGTGCACTCCCCCACGGGCTGTGGGCTGGGCTGCTGTGTAGGGATCCCGGCAGCGTCAGTGGGAGGGAGGGGATGGAGATCTCGAGGGCTGGGTTGGCTGCAGTTCAGGCTCTATGCCGCAGAGTCTGCATGGGACGCCGCTAGCTGAGGTGTCGACCCAGCCATTCTGCACTAGGAAATCGGGTCTGAAGTGCCGGGTGTGGGACCTCTGCATGCTGAACCCTAGGAGCACGTGAAATTAGACAAAGCACAAAGGAAAAACAGGTTAGACTTTATTTTATTGCCCAGATTCTCTTTTTATCTCCCAGGAGTTTTTAATGAACGTTGCCGGAGATGAACACCTCCTCTGCTTTTTGTTCTGTTCCTCATTCTTGGGGTGTTGAGGGTGCAGACCCCTCTTTTGTAACTGCTTCATGCTGTGGTGGGAGCCCTGATACATGGGGGGAGGGGAAAACTTCTCCCCACCAGCCTCCAGGTGAGGTCGATTGTCCCAAGGCCTCCTGCCTCACTTCTCGTCTGCCTGAGCACCAGCATTGGAAGTGTTATAGATTCTAATGACCTTTAAGGGTCCAGGAAACAGATATGCAGAGATGCTGCGGTGGCAGGTTTCACCCCACCCAACATTTGTTCGGCGACCTTAGGCTGACGGCTTTTGCCAGCCTAGATGCTCTGACCAGTAGTCTGTGCTTTCTTTAATTAGGTCCCTGAATTAATGTACAAACAGCACCATGTGTCAGAGCCCTGCCCGCACAACTCCCAGACATTCAAGGGTCAGTGGTGATCCAGGACCATGACTTCCACTGAGTCAACGGCCTTTAGAAGTAGCCAGCAGTCCAGCCGGTCATATTGACCATCATCACCACGGTGTCTGTAGGGCTTTCTATGGTGAAAGCATGATATACATTTCCCCCGCCAAGCTTATTAGCTCCCCTCTGTGTGCAGTAAGTCCTGCAAGCAGTAGTCTGCTCTTTCGGGGCACAGTCTTGTTGTTTTCTGAGAGAAACTCCAGGTCAAGTGATGGTCACACGAGTCATTTTGCGGGCCTGTTGCCCCCGTTTGTCTCTCTGGAGGTTGGAGTTGGAGGGCCTCCTCACTCAAGGTCAGTGTGTCCACAGAGCGACCCCTGCAACTTCAGGGCATGATGGGTGGTTAGGATCACCACGTGGGGTCCTTTTCCCTTAGGAGGGACCTGGCCTTGGGGGCTGCTGATTTCCAGCTTTTTAGATACCCCAGTATCCTGGCCTGATGAGTCGGTGGGCAAAGCCCTTGGTGACCATAGTTTATCATACCTGAAGGGCATTCTTGTGTTGCTCCATTTCAAGTGGTCCCAGTTTTTGCACTAAGGCTCCAAGGGCGATTAACCTATGACCGGGTATGTAAAGGTCAAAGGGTTTAGCTAAATTAGGGAGTTCCTGGACAAGGGTCTGAATTGACTGCTCTTTCCATTCTTGAAAGGCTGCTTCTGGATTCTATTCAAAAGGATCATCATCTTTTCGTGTCAGTGTTTCATGTAGAGGCCCAGCTATTAGACTGTAGTTAGGGATCCAGATGCAGAAAACCTTGGCCTCCCCAGGAACCCCTAAGCTGTCTTCTAGTTTTAGAAGAGGTAAGGCTGCAAATGGCTTCTTCCCTATCCTGGGATGCGTTTCTCCGAATATCTGTGAGAATGAAGCCCAGGCATGTCACCTTAGCCTGGGATATTTGAGCCTATTTCTTGGACACCTTCTATCCTTTCTTGGCTAGGTAGTTCAGAGGCGTCTTTCGTAGGCCTGGCGATCAGAATGTCCTCTGCATATTGAAGGAGGGTTCCCTTTTACAGAGGTAGAACTTTTAGGCCTTTAAAGGACATTTCCCCAATGATGGTGTGGGGATTTTTGAACCATTGGGGAAGGATGGCCCAGCATTATTGCTTTGGTTGCATGTTGTGTCCTGCCACTCACAAGCCAAAAATTCTTGTGACTCTGAGATGAATGGAACACAGAAGAAGGCATCATTGAAGTCTAATACAGAATGTCATGGCCTGGTGGATGGTAGAATGACCTGCAGGGTGTAGGACATAGGAGCTTCTGGAGGTATATCCTCGGTGGCTTCACTGACTGTCCTTACATCCTTTACCAGGTCCCCAGCAGCCAATGGGACTCTCGTGGTCAGGCCAATCCCAGGATATGGAGCTCACCTGGGCAGCACGCCCCACCGAACCGCCCACGGGGCTCTTGTGGTCAATTCCCTCCCAGGGTATGGAGTTCACATGTGCAGTTACCCAGCAACCCATGGGGCTCTCATAGTCAGGCCCTTCCCAGGATACGGAGCTCCCCTGGGCAGGTACCCGAGCACGGCTGGACACACAGGAACTGTGCACATAGCCCACATTGCAGAGAACCCCCAGCTCACCTGTCGCTCACAGCTGACACAAAACGCCTCAGAGCAGGACTTGAACTAACAAAGAGCAGCCCTGACAGGTCTGTGACCCTGGCTATCACTCTGTGAAGCCTCTCTCGGCCTGGTGTTCCAGACACTTCCACTGCAGCTAGGGCACCAGGCCTCTGTCTCCAACCACCATCATTCCTCTCCCTGACTCCTGGGTTCCTCTCATTAATATAGGGTGTTCTTGAAGTTGTTTTCCACCCATGGACCAGATAAAATGATGAGAAAAAAAACGCAGCTGCAGCCCCTTGTCTATCCTGACTCTCAAGAGCCCACACCTGTTCCTTGGCCGCGGCCCATTTAGCAAGGTTCATTTTCTGCAACTGTGATCCCCTGAGGGGTGAGGATTGGCTGATATGGGCAGCCTGACACTGCCTGCCAGCCCTCCCCAGGTGTGCCTTGGTTGAGGTCAATATAAACACCTCTCCAGTCAGCAAGATCCCCTGTAGCTGTGCCTGACGCCATATTCTCTGCCCCATCAGCAGTGTCGGGGCTGGGGTGGTGGGAGGGAGTGAGGGGCCATGGCTTTGTGGGTGGCCCAGTGTGAGTGGGGCTCTGCTGGACTTTCTGCAGGAGTTGCCAGGCTGCCACCTGCTAAAGAAGAGGATGTGTCACCCATACCTGCCGCTGGAATTTCTCCCCAAGCAGAGGTGAGGAAGTAAAAAGCAGTGGGGGCCGTGGCAGGAGGGGTATCTCAGGTAGGGAAATGGAAAGCTTCCAGAAGAGCATCTGGGGCCATGACCATCCTGTCTGGCCAGCAGGCATCAAGTCGGCCTGTGTGCTGTCGCTGGTGTGGCACCACAGCCCTTCCTCTAGGCTTGCAAGTTCTTGTACATATTCAGCTGTTTTACCTGGAAAGGGTTGGAAGAGTTCAGCTGCAACAGGACTGGGGCTCAGCTCACATTTACTCACAGACGCCTCGACACAGTCCCCCAGCTTTGCAATGAGGATGTTCCTTGTGGGGGGGGGAGCGATGCTCACTGCATGGGAGACGATTTCCCATCTCTGACCAACTTAAGAATTTTTTACAACTGGCGCAAGTGCCCTGATACGATTTTCCTCTGTATAACTGGTGGGTTCTGTTTTTTTTTTCTTTTCCTTTTTTTCTTTTTGGTTCAAGGTAGATTTTATTTATTTCTCTTTTTTTAATTTGCAGATATAAACATGGAAATAATGCATTAATATAAAGACATCTATGTGAAAGGAAAAACGTTTTTTTGGTTTATTTTATTAAATGTTATTTATTTATTTATTATTTTTTTTAAATTTATTTATTTCTTTTATACAGCAGGTTCTTACTGGATATCTATTTTATACATATGTGTGCACATGTGAATCCCGGTATCCCAATTCATCCCACCACCACCCTCACATGGCATTCCCCCCTTGGTGTCCATATGTTTGTTCTCTACATCTGTGTCTCTATCTCTGCCCTGCAAACCGGTTAATCTGTACCATTTTTCTAGGTTCCACATATATGCATTAACATACAATATTTGTTTTTCTCTTTCTGACTTACTTCACTCTGTATGACAGTCTCTAGATCCATCAAGGTCTCTACAAATGACCCAATTTCATTCCTATGTATGGCTGAGTAATATTCCATTGTATATATGTACCACATCTTTATCCATTCATCTGTCTGTGGGCACTTAGGTTGCTTTCATTACCTGGCTATTGTAAATAGTACTGCAATGAACATTGTGGTGAATGTGTCTTTTTGATTTATGGTTTTCTCTGGGTATATGCCCAGTAGTGGGATTGCTGGATTATATGGTAATTCTATTTTTAGTTTTTTAAGGAACCTCCATACTGTTCTCCATAGAGACTATATCGATTTACATTCCCAGCAATAGTGGAAGAAGGTTCCTTTTCTCCACACCCTCTCCAGCATTTGTTGTTTGTAGATTTTCTGATGATGCCCATTCTAACAGGTGTGACGTGATACCTCATTGTAGTTTCGATTTCCATTTCTCTAATAATTAGTGATGTTGAGCAGATTTTCATGTGCGTACTGGCCATCTCTATGTCTTCTTGGAAGAAATGTCTATTTAGATCTTTTTCCATTTTTGTATTGGGTTGCTTGTTTTATTAATATTGAGCTGCATGAGCTGTTTATATATATTGGAGATTAATCATTTGTCCATTGATTCATTGGCAAATATGTTCTGCCATTCTGAGGGTTGTCTTTTCATCTTGTTTGTAGTTTCCTTTGCTTTGCAAAAGCTTTTACATATTATTAGGTCCCATCTGTTTAGTTTACTTTTTTATTTCATTACTATAGGAGGTGGATCAAAAAAGATCTTGCTGTGATTTACGTCAGAGTATCCTTCGAAAGTTTTCCTCTCAGAGTTTTATACTGTCCGGTCTTACATTAAGGTCTCTAATCCATTTTGAATATATTTTTATGTATGGTGTTGGGGAGTGTTCTAATTTCATTCTTTTACATGTAGCTGTCCATATTTCCCAGCACCAATGATTGAAGAGACTGTCTTATCTCCATTGTAGAGTCTTGCCTCCTTTGTCATAGATTAGTTGACCATAGGTGTGTAGGTTTATCCCGGGGCTTTCTTTTTCTTTTTTTTTCCTTTTACACGTTTATTGGAGTATAATTGTTTTACAATGGAGTGTTAGTTTCTGCTGTATAACAAAGTGAATCAGCTATACATACACAAATATCACCAGATCCCCTCCCTCTTGCATCTCCCTCCCACATTCCATATCACACACCTTTATGTGGTCACAAAGCACCGAGCTTGTCTCCCTGGTCTATGTGGCTGATTCTCAGTAGCTATCGGTGTTACATTTGGTAATATATTTATGTCCATGCCACTCTGTCACTTCGTCTCAGCTTACCCATCCCCCTTCCGGTGTCCTCAAGTCCTTTCTCTACGTCTGTGTCCTTAATCTTGTCCTGCCACTAGGTTCTTCAAAATCTTTTTTTTTTTCTTCATTAGATTCCGTATATCTCTGTTAAAATACAGTATTTGTTTTTCCCTTTCTGACTTACTTCACTGTGTAGGACAGATTCTAAGTCCATCCACCTCAGTACAGGTAACTCAGTTTTGCTTCTTTTTATGGCTGAGTAATATTCCATTGTATATATGTGTCAGATCTTCTTTATCCATTCATCTGTCGATGGACACTTAGGTTGCTTCCATGTCCTGGCTATTGTAAATAGAGCTGCAATGAACTTTTTTGTACATAACTCTTTTTGAATTATGGTTTTCGCAAGGCAAATGTCCAGTAGTTGGATTGTTGTGTCGTATGGTACCTCTATTGTTAGTTATTTAGAGGAACCTCCGTACTGTTCTCCCTAGTGCCCATATCAATTTACATTCCCACCCACAGTGCACGTGTGTTCCCTTTTCACCAATAAAGGCCTCTCCAGCATTTATTGTTTTGTAGATTTTTTTGATGATTGCCACTCTGACTGCTGTGTGGTGATATCTCAAGGTAGTTTGATTTGCATTTCTCTAATGATTAGTGATGTTCAGCATCCTTTCATGTGTTTCTTGGTAATCTGTATATCTTCTTTGGAGAAATGTCTATTTAGGTCTTCTGGCCGTTTTTGGATTGGGTTGTTTGTTTTTGTGATATTGAGCTACATGAGGTGCTTGTAAAGTTTGGAGATTAATCCTTTGTCAATTGCTCCATTTGAAAATATTTTCTCCCATTCTGAGGGTTGTTTTTGCATCTTGTTTATGTTTTCCTGTACTGTGTAAAAGCTTTTAAGTTTCTTTAGGTCCCATTTGTTGATTTCTGTTTTTATTTCCATTTCTCTAGGAGGTGAGTCAAAAAGGATCTTGCTGTGATTTATGTCATAGAATGTTCTGCCTATGGTTTCCTCTAAGTGTTTTATAGTGTCTGGTCTTATATTTAGATCTCTAATCCATTTAGAGTTTATTTTTGTGTATGGTGTTATGGAGTGTTCTAATTTCATTCTTTTATGTGTAGGGTTCCAGTTTTCTCAGCACCAATTACTGAAGAGACTGTCTTTTCTCCATTGTATATCCTTAGCTCCTTTGTCATAGATGAGATAGCCATAGGTATGTAGGTTTATCTCTGCGCTTTCTGTCCTGTTCCATTGATCTGTGTTTATGCCAATCTACATACACTTGATTCCATTATGGAGACATATAAATACATAGGTTTCAAGATTGTTACCAGTCAGATAAATTCCTCTTCAGTGAATAGGGTGTTTTGTGTCCAGTTCATTGAGAAAGGAGTAGGTCTTGTCTATTACATATTTGGTATATGGAATGGTATCTGTGCTAATTTCAAACTCTGCTTTTACACATCACCCCACGTCACCTTTCCCCTTAAGGAGGCATAAGTGTGTTTTCTAAATGTGTAACTCTGTTCTCTTTTGAAATTCAGTTCATGTGTAGCCATGTTTACATTCCCTCTATAAGTGATATATTACAATAAGTTTCTGTTTCTTTGTGGCTCATTTCACTTAGCATCATCGTACCTAAAGCCACTCATTATGCTGCTATTGGCCTTATGACATTGATTTTATGTCTGAGTGACATTCCATTGTATATAAGTACCACAACATCTATATCCATTTTTTTCCTTTCCTGGGATATTTAAAGTGTACCGAAGTCGAGGTTCTTGTAAACAGAGCAGCCCTAAACTTTGCGCTGGCTGTGTGTTGCGGATTTTTAGTTTTCCCAAAATACACGCCCATGAGTGGAAGTGTGCTATGCTCTGTAGCTCTGTTTTAGAAAACAACATACAGTTCTGCAGAGAGGCTGTTGGCAATTTACATCCTGTCCATCGGTGTAACCAGGCTCCCTTTTCTCCATGGCCTATCCTGCATTTGTGGTTTTCACACTATTTGTGGATGGCCCTTTTGACTGGAGGTAAGGGACACTTCTATGTAGTGTGGATTTTCAATGCCTGATGGCTTGCTTGGCCAAAAAGGGCGTATGCATTTTTTCCCAAATATATTCAAGAAAATACACATACACCCTTTTCAGCTAAGGGCAACATTGTCGAAGTTCTGTCGCTTTTCATATGCTTTAAAGATGACTCCAATGTACCTCTTGAAATCTGTTTCCTTCAAATCTGCCTTGCATTCAAACCCTCATCATGGCCTTACCTCAATATATTTCTGGATGATAGTTGTCCTTTATAACTCTGCAAGTTTGTGAATTGCTGTGCCCCTGATTTCCATTATTCAAATCGCCTATTTGTGAGCTGGCTGCAATACCGCAGGATGGCTTTAGGCCCTAGTCCGGTTCCGGGGCTTCAGGCTGAGCCTTTGGTTAATGGTTCTTCCTGATGGGAAAGTAGAGTGATATGTGCCCATCCAAACACCTACAGCTAATCTCTCATTTGTTTTCTCTCTTCCTGTTCATCCTCTGCACAATTTGCAAACTGTGCCTAACAGGAGTGTAAAGGCGCTGACACTCCAAGTGGGGAGATTTTTAGTAATGCAGATGGAATGGTGAAGCCCAGCACGACGAAAGGAAAAATGAGGTACCTTTTATAAAACTTTCCCAATTACACAGTGTACCATCCACTGGTTTTCCCATGCATGTTTTAACTGTAGGAAGATTCCCTTAAACCTGGAGAGTTGTGACCACTAGAATGCGTAGCACACAGTATTGCTCTAAGTGGTGTTCATTTGCTCACACAACCTCAGCAATCTTGTCAGCCCCAAGTGTCCAGTCTTATGTCTCATCCAGCTGTGGGTGTAAAGGTGGTCAATCCAGGTTGGATCACAGGCCCTGAACGTAATTTTTAAGATTTCTTTCTGTGTCGCTGTTTTTGCATTTTGCTTTTGAAACTTATTTTTTTAAGGGGATTTAGCTGAATTTCAGTGCTGTGTTCATGCAATTATACACACATATGATTCCTTTATGGAGACATGAGAATACATATGATTTAAAATACTCAGAGTCAGATATATTCCTCTGCAAAGAATAGGGGGTGTTGAGTCCAGTTCATTGTGCTCGAGGTAGGTGTGGTCTATTACATACTTAGTTTATGTAACGGTATCTGTGTTAATTTAAAACTGTGGTTTTATGCATCACCCCACCTCGGCTTTCCCCTTAAGCAGGCAGAAGATTGTTTTCTAAATGTGTGACTCTGTTGTGTTTGTAATTCAGTTCATGTGTAGCCATGTGTTCATTCACCTTTTGAGTGATATGTTATGATAAGATTAGTTACTCTGTTATCTTTCCTAACTCAGTTCATGTGTAGCCATGTTTACAGGATCTTCATAAGTGATATCTTATGATAAGTTTCTTTTTCTGTGTGACTTATTTCACTTAGAATCATCGTACCTGAATCCACTCACTTTGCTGCTACTGGTCTTATGACATTGATTTCATGGCTGAGGGATATTCCATCGTACGTAAGTACCACAATTTTTGAACCATTTTTATATTTCCTGGATATTTAAGGTGTACCCAATTTGAGGTTCTTGTAAGCAGTGCAGTCTTAAATTTGGGGGTGTCTCTGTCTTATTGATTTTCAGGTTTCCCAAGGTATATTCCCTAGACTGGAAGTGCCCGTGGCTCTGTAGCTCTGTTGATTACTTGTTTTAGGGAACACAATGCACTCCTCCAGTGAGGCAGTTGGCAATTTACATCCTGCCCATCAGCATAACAAGGCTCCTTCTTCTCGAAGGCCTGTCTGGCCTTTCTGGTTTTTACACATTTTTTGGATGTCCCTATGGACCGGTGGGAAGTGATACTTCTTTGTAGTGCAGATTTGCATTGTCCTCTTGCTTGCTTGGCCAAAAAGGGTGTATGCATTTCCTCCTGAATATATTCAGGAGAAAACAGATACGCCCTTTTTGGCCAAGTGCATCATTGTCGAAGTTGTTCCCCTCTTCCTGTGCTTTACAGGAGACTCCAACGTACCTCTTGAAATCAGTTTCCTGCTATTCTGCCTCGCTTTCAATTCTGCCTCGTTGAGTTCCTTCAATGGATTTTTGAGGATAGCTGTCCATTATTACTCTGCCAGTTTGTGAATTGCTTTGCCCCTGAGGTCCATTTTTCAACTTGTTTTTTGTGAGCTGAATGCAAGTCCAAAATTTTGGTTCAGGACTTATACTGGTTCCCGGTGGGTGGCTGAGACTTTGGTTAATTCTTCTTCCTGCCGGGAAATTAGAGTTACATGTGTCAGTCCAAATGCCTATCAGCTACTCTCTCATTGCTTCTCCCTCTTCCCTTCAAACCTCTGCCAAATTGGCAACCTGTGCAAACCAGGAGATTAAAGGGGCTGTCTCTCCAAGTTGGGCGATTTTAGTAAAGCATTTGGAAAGTCAAACTGGAGCACCAGGAGAGGGACTATTTGTTGAGATTTAGAAACCTTTTGTGTATTGACCGTGTGTCCATTATATAGGTTTCCTGTACATGTTATAGTTGTAGTAATATTCCCTTCAACCTGGAGAGTTGGGACCCATGGAATTGGGGCCATGCATTATTGCTGTAAAGGGTCTGCATTTGCTCACCGAATCTCACCAATCCTCTCAGTCCCAAATGTCCAGCCTTATGCCAGATCCAGCTGTCATTGTAGATAGGGTCATTCCAGGTTTCATCAGAGACCCTGAAGGAATTGAAAAGAATTTCCCTGTTTTTTTCTTTTGCCTTTGAAATACCTTTTTATATTGGGTTTGAGCTGATTCTCGCTGCCATGTTTATTCCAGTCTAGACACACTTTTTTCCCTTAGGGAGACATATCAATCCATATGTTTTATGATTCTTACTACTCATATCTATTCCTCTGCGGCATATATGGGGTTTTGAAGCCCTTTCACTGAAGAAGGTGTATGTCTTGTTTATTCCAAAGTTGGTTTTTGGAACGGTACCTGTGCTTATATCAAACTGTGGTTTTATGCATCACCGCACCTCTCCTTCCCCCTTAAGAAGGCATAAGAGTGTTTTCTAAATGTGTGACTCGGTTCTCTTTCCTAACTCAGTTCATGTGTAGCCATGTTTACAGGATCTTCATAAGTGATATTTTATGATAAGTTTCTTTTTCTGTGTGACTTATTTCACTTAGAATCATCGTACCTATATTCACTCACTTTTCTGCTACTGGTCTTATGACATTGATTGCATGGCTGAGGGATATTCCATTGTCCATAAGTACCACAATTTTTGGAACCATTTTTATATTTCCTGGGATATTTAAGGTGTACCCGAGTTGAGGTTCTTGTGAGCAGTGCAGACCTAAATTTGGGGGTGGCTGTGTCTTACTGATTTTCAGTTTTCCCAAGGTATTTTCCCTAGACTGGAAGTGCCCTTGGCTCTGTAGCTCTGTTGTTTACTTTTTTTAGGGAACACAATGCACTCCTCCAGTGAGGCAGTTGGCAATTTACATCCGGCCCATCAGCATAACAAGGCTTTCTGTTCTCCATGGCCTGTCTTGCCTTCCTGGTTTCTTGCAAATTTTGTGGATGACTCTTTTGACCGGTGGGAAGAGATACTTCCTTGTAGTGCTGATTTGTATTGCCCGCTTGCTTCCTTGCCCAAAAAGGACGTATGCGTTTTCTCCTGAATATATTCAGGAGAAAACGCATACGTCGTTTTTGGCCAAGTGCATCATTGTCGAAGTTGTGCCCCTCTTCCTGTGCTTTACAGGCGATTCCAATGTATCTCTTGAAATCTCTTTCCTGCTATTCTGCCTCGCTTTCGAGTCCGCCTTGTTGCCTTCCCTCAACAGATTTTTGGACGATAGTTGTCCTTTATTACTCTTCAAGGTTGTGAATTGCTGTGCCCCTGAGCTCCATTTTTCAACTCGTTTTTTTTTGATCTTTACACAAGTCAAAAATTTTGGTTCAGGACCTATACTGTTTCCCGGTGGGTGGCTGAGACTTTGGTTAATTATTCTTCGTGCTGTGAAGTTAGAGGGACCTGTGCCAGTCCAAAAGCCTAACAGCTACTCTCTCATTGGTTCTCCCTCTTCCCTTCCATCGTCTGCCAAATTGTCAACCTGTGCGAACCAGGAGGTTAAAGGGTCTGTCTCTCCAATTTGGGAGATTGATAGTAAAGCAGTTGGAAAGTCAAAGCGGAGCACCAGGAGAGGGACTATTCGTTGAGTTTTAGAAATCTTTCATATTCACAGTGTGTCCATTCTCTATGTTTCCCGTACATGTTATAGCTGTAGTAATATTCCCTTCAACCTGGAGAGTTGGGACCCATGGAAAGGGGGCCATGCATTATTGCTTTAAAGGGTCTGCATTTGCTCACACAGACTCACCAATCCTCTCAGTTCCAAGTGTCCAGCCTTATGCCACATCCAGCTGTCATTGTAGTTAAGGTCATTCCTGGTTTCATCAGAGACCCTGAAGGAATTGTAAAGAATTTCCCTGTTTTTTGGTTTTGTTTACGAATTTCCTTTTTATAGTGGGTTTCAGCTGATTCTCGCTGCCATGTTTATGACAGTCGAGACACAACTTGATTCCCTTATGGAGTCATATCAATACATAGGTGTTAAGAATCTTACTAGGCAGATATATTCCTCTGCAGGAAATATGGGGTTTTGAGTCCTTTTCACTGAGGAAGGTTTAGGTCTTTTCTATTGCATAGTTGGTTTTTGGAATGGTACCTGTGTTTATATCAAACTTTGGTGTTATGCATCACCCCATCTCTCCATCCCCCTTAAGCATGCATAAAAGGGATTTATAAATGTGAGACTCTGTTCTCCTACCTAACTCAGTTCATGTTTAGCCATGTTCACAGGATCTACATTAGTGATATCTTATGAAAAGTTTCTCTTTCTGTGTGACTTATTTCACTTAGAATCATCGTACCTGAATCCACTCACTTTGCTGCTCCTGGTCTTATGACATTGATTTCATGGCTGAGGGATATTCCATCGTACATAAATACCACAGTATTTTGAACCATTTTTATATTTCCTGGGATATTTAAGGTGTACCCAAGTTGAGGTTCTTGTAAGCAGTGCAGCCCTAAATTTGGGGGTGGCTCTGTCTTATTGATTTTCAGTTTTCCCAAGGTATATTCCCTAGACTGGAAGTGCCCTTGACTCTGTAGCTGTGTTGTTTACTTGTTTTAGGGAACACAGTGCACTCCTCCAGTGAGGCAGTTGGCAATTTACATCCCGCCCAACAGCATAACAAGGCTCCCTGTTCTCCAGGGCCTGTCTTGCCTTTCTGGTTTTTACACATTTTGTGGAAGTCCCTTTTGACCGGTGGAAAGTGATACTTCTTTGTAGTGCAGATTTGCATTGACCGCTTGCTTGCTTGGCCAAAAAGGGCGTATGCGTTTTCTCCTGAATATATTCAGGAATATATTCAAGAGAAAACGCATACACCATTTTTGGCCCAGTGCGTCATTGTCGAAGTTGTGCCATTCTTCCTGTGCTTTAAAGGCGATTCCAACATACCTCTTGAAATCTGTTTCCTGCTATTCTGCCTCGTTTTCAATTCCGCCTCGTTGCCTTCCCTCAACAGATTTTTGGACGATAGTTGTCCTTTATTACTCTGCCAGTTTGTGAATTGTTGTGCCCCTGAGCTCCATTTTTCAACTCGTATTTGTGTGCTGTACGCAACTCCAAAATTTTGGTTCAGGACCTATACTGGTTCCCGGTGGGTGGCTGAGACTTTGGTTAATTTTTCTTCCTTCCAGGAAATTAGAGTGGCATGTGCCCGTCCAAATGCCTAACAGCTACTCTCTCATTGGTTCTCCCTCTTCCATTCCATCCTCTGCCAAATTGGCAACCTGTGCAAACCAGGAGCTTAAAGGGTCTGTCTCTCCAAGTTGGGAGATTGATAGTAAAGCAGTTGGAAAGTCAAACCGGAGCACAAGGAGAGGGACTATTTGTTGCGTTTTAGAAACCTATTGTATTCACAGTGTGTCCATTCTCTAGGTTTCCCATACATGTTATATCTGTAGTAATATTCCCTTCAACATGGAGAGTTGGGACCCATGGAATGGGGGCCATGCATTTTTGCTTTAAAGGGTCTGCATTTGCTCACCCAATCTCACCAATCCTCTCAGTCCCAAGTGTCCCGCCTTATACCACATCCAGCTGTCATTGTAGATAGAGTCATTCCAGGTTTCATCAGAGACCCTGAAGGAAATGTAAAGAATTTCCCTGTTTTTTGGTTTTGTTTTTGAAATTCGTTTTTATAGTGGGTTTGAGCTGATTCTTGCTGCCATGTTTATGCCAGTCTAGACACACTTGATTCCCTTACCGAGACATATCAATACATAGGTTTTAAGTTTCTTACTAGTCAGATCTATTCCTCTGCGGGAAATATGGGGTTTTGAGTCTCTTTCACTGAGGAAGGTGTAAGTCTTGTCTATTCCAAAGTTGGTTTTAGAAATGGTACATGTGCTTATATCAAACTCTGGTTTTATGCATCACCCCACCTCTCCTTCCCCCTTAAGCAGGCATAAGAGTGTTTTCTAAATGTGAGACTCTGTTCTCTTTCCTAAGTCACTTCATGTGTAGCCATGTTTACAGGATCTTCATAACTAATATCTTATGATAAGTTTCTTTTTCTGTGTGACTTATTTCACTTAGAATCATCGTACCTGAATCCACTCACATTGCTGCTCATTGTATTATGACATTGATTTCATGGCTGTGGGATATTCCATCGTACATAAGTACCACAATTTTTGGAACCATTTTTATATTTCCTGGGATATTTAAGGTGTACCCAAGTTGAGGTTCTTGTAAGCAGTGCAGCCCTAAATTTGGGGGTGGCTCTGTCTTATTGATTTTCAGTTTTCCCAAGGTATATTCCCTAGACTGGAAGGGCCCTTGGCTCTGTAGCTCTGTTGTTTATTGTTTTAGGGAACACAATACACTCCTCCAGTGAGGCAGTTGGCAATTTACCTCCCGCCCATCAGCATAACAAGGCTTCCTGTTCTCCAGGGCCTGTCTTGCCTTTCTGGTTTTTACACATTTTGTGGATGTCCCTTTTGACCGGTGGGAAGTGATACTTCTTTGTAGTGCAGATTTGTATTGCCCGCTTGCTTGCTTGGCCAAAAAGGGCGTATGCGTTTTCTCCTGAATATATTCAGGAGAAAACGCATACGCCCTTTTTGGCCAAGTGTGTCATTGTCGAAGTTATGCCACTATTCCTGTGCTTTAAAGGCGATTCCAACGTACCTCTTGAAATCTGTTTCCTGCTATTCTGCCTCGCTTTCAAGTCAGCCTCACTGTCTACCCTCAACAGATTTTTGGACGATAGTTGTCCTTTATTACTCTGCCAGTTTGTGAATTGCTGTGCCCCTGAGCTCCATTTTTCAATTCGTTTTTTGTGAGCTGTACGCAAGTCCAAAATTTTGGTTCAGGACCTATACTGTTTCCCGGTGGGTGGCTGAGACTTTGGTTAATTCTTCTTCCTGCCGGGAAATTACAGTGACATGTGCACGTCCAAGTGCCTAACAGCTCCTCTCTCATTGGTTCTCCCTCTTCCCTTCCATCCTCTGCCAAATTGGCAACGTGTGCGAACCAGGAGTTTAAAGGGGCTGGCTCTCCATGTTGGGAGATTGATTGTAAAGCAGTTGGAAAGTCAAACCCGAGCACCAAGAGAGGGACAATTCGTTGAGTTTTAGAAACCTATTGTATTCACAGAGTGGCTATTCTCTAGGTTTCCCGTACATGTTATAGCTGTAGTAATATTCCCTTTAACCTGGAGAGTTGGGACCCACGGAATGGGGGCCATGCATTATTGCTTTAAAGGGTCTGCATTTGCTCACCCAATCTCACCAATCCTCTCAGGCCCAAGTGCCCAGCCTTATGACATATCCAGCTGTCATTGTATATAGGGTCATTCCAGGTTTCATCAGAGACCCTGAAGGAATTGTAAAGAAGTTCCCTGTTTTTTTTGTTTTGTTTTTGAAATTCATTTTTATAGTGTGTTTCAGCTGTTTCTCGCAGCCATGTTTATGCCAGTCTAGACACACTTGATTCCCTTATGGAGACATATCAATACATAGGTTTTAAGTTTCTTACTAGTGAGATCTATTACTCTGCGCGAAATATGGGGTTTTGAGTCCCTTTCACTGGGGAAGGTGTTGGCCATATCTATTACACAGTTGGTTTTACAAACGGTAACTGTGCTTATATCAAACTCTGGTTTTATGCATCACCCCACCTCTCCTTCCCCCTTAAACAGGCATAAGAGTGTTTTATAAATGTGAGACTCTCTTCTCTTTCCTAACTCAGGTAATGTGTAGCCATGTTTACAGGATCTTCATAAGTGATATCTTATTATAAGTTTCTTTTTCTGTGTGACTTATTTCACTTAGAATCATCGTACCTGAATCCACTCACATTGCTGCTCATTGTATTATGACATTGATTTCATGGCTGAGGGAAAATCCATCGTACGTAAGTAGCACAATTTTTTGAACCATTATTATATTTCCTGGGATATTTATGGTGTACCCAAGTTGAGGTTCTTGTAAGCAGTGCAGCCCTAAATTTGGGGGTGGCTCTGTCTTATTGATTTTCAGTTTTCCCAAGGTATATTCCCTAGACTGGATGTGCCCTTGGCTCTGTAGCTTTGTTGTTTACTTGTTTTAGGGAACACAATGCACTCCTCCAGTGAGGCAGTTGGCAATTTACATCGCGCCCATCAGCATAACAAGGCTCCCTGTTCTCCAGGGCCTGTCTTGCCTTTCTGGTTTTTACACATTTTGTGGATGTCCCTTTTGAGCGGTGGGAAGTGATACTTCTTTGTAGTGCAGTTTTGCATTGCCCGCTTGCTTGCTTGGCCATAAAAGGGCGTATGTGTTTTCTCCTGAATATATTCAGGAGAAAACGCATACACACTTTTTGGCCAAGTGTGTCATTGTCGAAGTTGTGCCCGTCTTCCTGTGCTTTAAAGGTGATTCCAACGTACCTCTTGAAATCTGTTTCCTGCTATTCTGCCTCGCTTTCAAGTCTGCCTCGTTCCCTTCCCTCAACAGATTTTAGGATGATAGTTGTCCTTTATTTCTCTGCCAGTTTGTGAATTGCTGTGCCCCTCAGATCCATTTTTCAACTCGTTTTTTGTGAGCTGTACGCAAGTCAAAAATTTTGTTTCAGGACCTTTAAGGGTTCCCGGTGGGTGGCTGAGACTTTGGTTAATTCTTCTTCCTGCCGGGAAATTACAGTGACATGTGCACGTCCAAGTGCCTAACAGCTCCTCTCTCATTGGTTCTCCCTCTTCCCTTCCATCCTCTGCCAAATTGGCAACGTGTGCGAACCAGGAGTTTAAAGGGGCTGGCTCTCCATGTTGGGAGATTGATTGTAAAGCAGTTGGAAAGTCAAACCCGAGCACCAAGAGAGGGACAATTCGTTGAGTTTTAGAAACCTATTGTATTCACAGAGTGGCTATTCTCTAGGTTTCCCGTACATGTTATAGCTGTAGTAATATTCCCTTTAACCTGGAGAGTTGGGACCCACGGAATGGGGGCCATGCATTATTGCTTTAAAGGGTCTGCATTTGCTCACCCAATCTCACCAATCCTCTCAGGCCCAAGTGCCCAGCCTTATGACATATCCAGCTGTCATTGTATATAGGGTCATTCCAGGTTTCATCAGAGACCCTGAAGGAATTGTAAAGAAGTTCCCTGTTTTTTTTGTTTTGTTTTTGAAATTCATTTTTATAGTGTGTTTCAGCTGTTTCTCGCAGCCATGTTTATGCCAGTCTAGACACACTTGATTCCCTTATGGAGACATATCAATACATAGGTTTTAAGTTTCTTACTAGTGAGATCTATTACTCTGCGCGAAATATGGGGTTTTGAGTCCCTTTCACTGGGGAAGGTGTTGGCCATATCTATTACACAGTTGGTTTTACAAACGGTAACTGTGCTTATATCAAACTCTGGTTTTATGCATCACCCCACCTCTCCTTCCCCCTTAAACAGGCATAAGAGTGTTTTATAAATGTGAGACTCTCTTCTCTTTCCTAACTCAGGTAATGTGTAGCCATGTTTACAGGATCTTCATAAGTGATATCTTATTATAAGTTTCTTTTTCTGTGTGACTTATTTCACTTAGAATCATCGTACCTGAATCCACTCACATTGCTGCTCATTGTATTATGACATTGATTTCATGGCTGAGGGAAAATCCATCGTACGTAAGTAGCACAATTTTTTGAACCATTATTATATTTCCTGGGATATTTATGGTGTACCCAAGTTGAGGTTCTTGTAAGCAGTGCAGCCCTAAATTTGGGGGTGGCTCTGTCTTATTGATTTTCAGTTTTCCCAAGGTATATTCCCTAGACTGGATGTGCCCTTGGCTCTGTAGCTTTGTTGTTTACTTGTTTTAGGGAACACAATGCACTCCTCCAGTGAGGCAGTTGGCAATTTACATCGCGCCCATCAGCATAACAAGGCTCCCTGTTCTCCAGGGCCTGTCTTGCCTTTCTGGTTTTTACACATTTTGTGGATGTCCCTTTTGAGCGGTGGGAAGTGATACTTCTTTGTAGTGCAGTTTTGCATTGCCCGCTTGCTTGCTTGGCCATAAAAGGGCGTATGTGTTTTCTCCTGAATATATTCAGGAGAAAACGCATACACACTTTTTGGCCAAGTGTGTCATTGTCGAAGTTGTGCCCGTCTTCCTGTGCTTTAAAGGTGATTCCAACGTACCTCTTGAAATCTGTTTCCTGCTATTCTGCCTCGCTTTCAAGTCTGCCTCGTTCCCTTCCCTCAACAGATTTTAGGATGATAGTTGTCCTTTATTTCTCTGCCAGTTTGTGAATTGCTGTGCCCCTCAGATCCATTTTTCAACTCGTTTTTTGTGAGCTGTACGCAAGTCAAAAATTTTGTTTCAGGACCTTTAAGGGTTCCCGGTGGGTGGCTGAGACTTTGGTTAATTCTTCTTCCTGCCGGGAAATTAGAGTGACCTGTGCCCGTCCAAATGCCTAACAGCTAGTCTCTCATTGGTTCTCCCTCTTCCCTTCCATCCTCTGCCAAATTGGCAACCTGAGCGATCCAGGGCCTTAAAGGGTGTTTCTTTCCAAGTTGGAAGATTGATAGTAAAGCAGTTGGAAAGTCAAACCGGAGCACCAGGAGAGGGACTATTCGTTGAGTTTTAGAAACATTTTGTATTCACAGAGTGTCTATTCTCTAGATTTCCCGTACATGTTATAGCTGTAGTAATATTCCCTTTAACCTGGAGAGTTGGGACCCATGGAATGGGGTCCATGCATTATTGCTTTAAAGGGTCTGCATTTGCTCACCCAATCTCACCAATCCTCTCAGCCCCAAGTGTCCAGCCTTATGACATATCCAGCTGTCATTGTAGATAGGGTCATTCCAGGTTTCATCAGAGACCCTGAAGGAATTGTAAAGAATTTCCCTGTTTTTTGGTTTTGTTTTTGAAATTCCTTTTTATAGTGGGTTTGAGCTGATTATCGCTGCCATGTTTATGCCAGTCTACACACTTAATTCCCTTACGGAGACATATCAATACATAAGTTTTAGGATTGTTACTAGTCAGATCTATAACTCTGCGGGAAATATGGCGTTTTGAGTCCCTTTCACTGAGGAAGGTGTAGGTCTTGTCTATTCCACAGTTGCTTATAGAAATTGTACCAGTGCTTATACCAAACTCTGGTTTTATGCATCACCCCACCTCTCCTCGCCCCTTAAGCAGGCATAACAGTGTTTTCTAAATGTGAGACTCTGTTCTATTTCTTAACTCAGTTCATGTGTAGCCATGTTTACAGGATCTTCATAAGTGATATCTTATGATAAGTTTCTTTTTCTGTGTGACTTATTTCACTTAGAAACATCGTACCTGAATCCAATCACTTTGCTGCTCCTGGTCTTATGACATTGATTTCATGGCTGAGGGATATTCCATCGTACATAAATACCACAGTTTTTTGAACCATTTTTATATTTCCTGGGATATTTAAGGTGTACCCAAGTTGAGGTTCTTGTAAGCAGTGCAGCCCTAAATTTGGGGGTGGCTCTGTCTTATTGATTTTCAGTTTTCCCAAGGTATATTCCCTAGACTGGAAGTGCCCTTGTCTCTGTAGCTGTGTTGTTTATTGTTTTAGGGAACGCAATGCACTCCTCCAGTGAGGAAATTGGCAATTTACCTCCCGCCCATCAGCATAACAAGGCTTCCTGTTCTCCAGGGCCTGTCTTGCCTTTCTGGTTTTTACACATTTTGTGGATGTCCCTTTTGACTGGTGGGAAGTGATACTTCTTTGTAGTGCAGATTTGCATTGCCCGCTTGCTTGCTTGGCCAAAAACGTCGTATGCATTTTCTCCTGAATATATTCAGGAGAAAAGGCTAATGACCTTTTTGGCCAAGTGCGTCATTGTCGAAGTTGTGCCCCTCTTCCTATGCTTTAAAGGTGATTCCAAAGTACCTCTTGAAATCTGTTTCCTGCTTTCTGCCTCGCTTTCAAGTCCGCCTCGTTGCCTTCCCTAAACAGATTTTTGGACGATAGTTTTCCTTTATTATTCTGCCAGTTTGTGAATTGCTGTGCCGGTGAGCTCCATTTTTCAACTCTTTTTTTTGTGAGCTGTACGCAAGTCCAAAATTTTGGTTCAGGACCTATACTGGTTCCCGGTGGGTGGCTGAGACTCTGGTTAATTCTTCTTCCTGCCGGGAAATTAGAGTGACATGTGCCCGTCCAAATGCCTAACAGCTACTCTCTCATTGGTTCTCCCTCTTCCCTTCCATCCTCTGCCAAATTGGCAACCTGTGCAAACCAGGAGCTTAAAGGGTCTGTCTCTCCAAGTTGGGAGATTGATAGTAAAGCAGTTGGAAAGTCAAACCGGAGCACAAGGAGAGGGACTATTTGTTGAGTTTTAGAAACCTATTGTATTCACAGTGTGTCCATTCTCTAGGTTTCACATACATGTTATATCTGTAGTAATATTCGCTTCAACATGGAGAGTTGGGACCCATGGAATGGGGGCCATGCATTTTTGCTTTAAAGGGTCTGCATTTGCTCACCCAATCTCACCAATCCTCTCAGTCCCAAGTGTCCAGCCTTATACCACATCCAGCTGTCATTGTAGATAGAGTCATTCCAGGTTTCATCAGAGACCCTGAAGGAAATGTAAAGAATTTCCCTGTTTTTGGTTTTGTTTTTGAAATTCGTTTTTATAGTGTGTTTGAGCTGATTCTTGCTGCCATGTTTATGCCAGTCTAGACACACTTGATTCCCTTACGGAGACATATCAATACATAGGTTTTAAGTTTCTTACTAGTCAGATCTATTCCTCTGCGGGAAATATGGGGTTTTGAGTCTCTTTCACTGAGGAAGGTGTAAGTCTTGTCTATTCCAAAGTTGGTTTTAGAAATGGTACATGTGCTTATATCAAACTCTGGTTTTATGCATCACCCCACCTCTCCTTCCCCCTTAAGCAGGCATAAGAGTGTTTTCTAAATGTGAGACTCTGTTCTCTTTCCTAAGTCACTTCATGTGTAGCCATGTTTACAGGATCTTCATAACTAATATCTTATGATAAGTTTCTTTTTCTGTGTGACTTATTTCACTTAGAATCATCGTACCTGAATCCACTCACTTTGCTGCTCCTGGTCTTATGACATTGATTTCATGGCTGTGGGATATTCCATCGTACATAAGTACCACAATTTTTGGAACCATTTTTATATTTCCTGGGATATTTAAGGTGTACCCAAGTTGAGGTTCTTGTAAGCAGTGCAGCCCTAAATTTGGGGGTGGCTCTGTCTTATTGATTTTCAGTTTTCCCAAGGTATATTCCCTAGACTGGAAGGGCCCTTGGCTCTGTAGCTCTGTTGTTTATTGTTTTAGGGAACACAATACACTCCTCCAGTGAGGCAGTTGGCAATTTACCTCCCGCCCATCAGCATAACAAGGCTTCCTGTTCTCCAGGGCATGTCTTGCCTTTCTGGTTTTTACACATTTTGTGGATGTCCCTTTTGACCGGTGGGAAGTGATACTTCTTTGTAGTGCAGATTTGTATTGCCCGCTTGCTTGCTTGGCCAAAAAGGGTGTATGCGTTTTCTCCTGAATATATTCAGGAGAAAACGCATACGCCCTTTTTGGCCAAGTGTGTCATTGTCGAAGTTATGCCACTATTCCTGTGCTTTAAAGGCGATTCCAACGTACCTCTTGAAATCTGTTTCCTGCTATTCTGCCTCGCTTTCAAGTCAGCCTCACTGTCTTCCCTCAACAGATTTTTGGACGATAGTTGTCCTTTATTACTCTGCCAGTTTGTGAATTGCTGTGCCCCTGAGCTCCATTTTTCAATTCGTTTTTTGTGAGCTGTACGCAAGTCCAAAATTTTGGTTCAGGACCTATACTGTTTCCCGGTGGGTGGCTGAGACTTTGGTTAATTCTTCTTCCTGCCGGGAAATTACAGTGACATGTGCACGTCCAAGTGCCTAACAGCTCCTCTCTCATTGGTTCTCCCTCTTCCCTTCCATCCTCTGCCAAATTGGCAACGTGTGCGAACCAGGAGTTTAAAGGGGCTGGCTCTCCATGTTGGGAGATTGATTGTAAAGCAGTTGGAAAGTCAAACCCGAGCACCAAGAGAGGGACAATTCGTTGAGTTTTAGAAACCTATTGTATTCACAGAGTGTCTATTCTCTAGGTTTCCCGTACATGTTATAGCTGTAGTAATATTCCCTTTAACCTGGAGAGTTGGGACCCACGGAATGGGGGCCATGCATTATTGCTTTAAAGGGTCTGCATTTGCTCACCCAATCTCACCAATCCTCTCAGCCCCAAGTGCCCAGCCTTATGACATATCCAGCTGTCATTGTAGATAGGGTCATTCCAGGTTTCATCAGAGACCCTGAAGGAATTGTAAAGAAGTTCCCTGTTTTTTTTGTTTTGTTTTTGAAATTCATTTTTATAGTGTGTTTCAGCTGTTTCTCGCAGCCATGTTTATGCCAGTCTAGACACACTTGATTCCCTTATGGAGACATATCAATACATAGGTTTTAAGTTTCTTACTAGTGAGATCTATTACTCTGCGCGAAATATGGGGTTTTGAGTCCCTTTCACTGGGGAAGGTGTTGGCCATATCTATTACACAGTTGGTTTTACAAACGGTAACTGTGCTTATATCAAACTCTGGTTTTATGCATCACCCCACCTCTCCTTCCCCCTTAAACAGGCATAAGAGTGTTTTATAAATGTGAGACTCTCTTCTCTTTCCTAACTCAGGTAATGTGTAGCCATGTTTACAGGATCTTCATAAGTGATATCTTATGATAAGTTTCTTTTTCTGTGTGACTTATTTCACTTAGAATCATCGTACCTGAATCCACTCACATTGCTGCTCATTGTATTATGACATTGATTTCATGGCTGAGGGAAAATCCATCGTACGTAAGTAGCACAATTTTTTGAACCATTATTATATTTCCTGGGATATTTATGGTGTACCCAAGTTGAGGTTCTTGTAAGCAGTGCAGCCCTAAATTTGGGGGTGGCTCTGTCTTATTGATTTTCAGTTTTCCCAAGGTATATTCCCTAGACTGGATGTGCCCTTGGCTCTGTAGCTTTGTTGTTTACTTGTTTTAGGGAACACAATGCACTCCTCCAGTGAGGCAGTTGGCAATTTACATCGCGCCCATCAGCATAACAAGGCTCCCTGTTCTCCAGGGCCTGTCTTGCCTTTCTGGTTTTTACACATTTTGTGGATGTCCCTTTTGAGCGGTGGGAAGTGATACTTCTTTGTAGTGCAGTTTTGCATTGCCCGCTTGCTTGCTTGGCCATAAAAGGGCGTATGTGTTTTCTCCTGAATATATTCAGGAGAAAACGCATACACACTTTTTGGCCAAGTGTGTCATTGTCGAAGTTGTGCCCGTCTTCCTGTGCTTTAAAGGTGATTCCAACGTACCTCTTGAAATCTGTTTCCTGCTATTCTGCCTCGCTTTCAAGTCTGCCTCGTTCCCTTCCCTCAACAGATTTTAGGATGATAGTTGTCCTTTATTTCTCTGCCAGTTTGTGAATTGCTGTGCCCCTCAGATCCATTTTTCAACTCGTTTTTTGTGAGCTGTACGCAAGTCAAAAATTTTGTTTCAGGACCTTTAAGGGTTCCCGGTGGGTGGCTGAGACTTTGGTTAATTCTTCTTCCTGCCGGGAAATTAGAGTGACCTGTGCCCGTCCAAATGCCTAACAGCTAGTCTCTCATTGGTTCTCCCTCTTCCCTTCCATCCTCTGCCAAATTGGCAACCTGAGCGATCCAGGGCCTTAAAGGGTGTTTCTTTCCAAGTTGGAAGATTGATAGTAAAGCAGTTGGAAAGTCAAACCGGAGCACCAGGAGAGGGACTATTCGTTGAGTTTTAGAAACATTTTGTATTCACAGAGTGTCTATTCTCTAGATTTCCCGTACATGTTATAGCTGTAGTAATATTCCCTTTAACCTGGAGAGTTGGGACCCATGGAATGGGGTCCATGCATTATTGCTTTAAAGGGTCTGCATTTGCTCACCCAATCTCACCAATCCTCTCAGCCCCAAGTGTCCAGCCTTATGACATATCCAGCTGTCATTGTAGATAGGGTCATTCCAGGTTTCATCAGAGACCCTGAAGGAATTGTAAAGAATTTCCATGTTTTTTGGTTTTGTTTTTGAAATTCCTTTTTATAGTGGGTTTGAGCTGATTCTCGCTGCCATGTTTATGCCAGTCTACACACTTAATTCCCTTACGGAGACATATCAATACATAAGTTTTAGGATTGTTACTAGTCAGATCTATAACTCTGCGGGAAATATGGCGTTTTGAGTCCCTTTCACTGAGGAAGGTGTAGGTCTTGTCTATTCCACAGTTGCTTATAGAAATTGTACCAGTGCTTATATCAAACTCTGGTTTTATGCATCACCCCACCTCTCCTCGCCCCTTAAGCAGGCATAACAGTGTTTTCTAAATGTGAGACTCTGTTCTATTTCTTAACTCAGTTCATGTGTAGCCATGTTTACAGGATCTTCATAAGTGATATCTTATGATAAGTTTCTTTTTCTGTGTGACTTATTTCACTTAGAATCATCGTACCTGAATCCAATCACTTTGCTGCTCCTGGTCTTATGACATTGATTTCATGGCTGAGGGATATTCCATCGTACATAAATACCACAGTTTTTTGAACCATTTTTATATTTCCTGGGATATTTAAGGTGTACCCAAGTTGAGGTTCTTGTAAGCAGTGCAGCCCTAAATTTGGGGGTGGCTCTGTCTTATTGATTTTCAGTTTTCCCAAGGTATATTCCCTAGACTGGAAGTGCCCTTGTCTCTGTAGCTGTGTTGTTTATTGTTTTAGGGAACGCAATGCACTCCTCCAGTGAGGAAATTGGCAATTTACATCCCACCCATCAGCATAACAAGGCTCCCTGTTCTCCAGGGCCTGTCTTGCCTTTCTGGTTTTTACAAATTTTGTGGAAGTCCCTTTGACCGGTGGAAAGTGATACTTCTTTGTAGTGCAGATTTGCATTGCCCACTTGCTTGCTTGGCCAAAAAGGGCATGTGCGTTTTCTCCTGAATATATTCAGGAGAAAACGCATACGCCCTTTTTGGCCATGTGTGTCATTGTCGAAGTTGTGCCCCTCTTCCTATGCTTTAAAGGCGATTCCAACGTTCCTCTTGAAATCTGTTTCCTGCTATTCTGCCTTGCTTTCAAGTCCGCCTCGTTGCCTTCCCTCAATAGATTTTTGGACGATAGTTGTCCTTTATTACTCTGCCAGTTTGTGAATTGCTATGCCCATGAGCTCCATTTTTCAACTCGTTTTTTGTGAGCTGTACGCAAGTCCAAAATTTTGGTTCAGGACCTATACTGGTTCCCGGTGGGTGGCTGAGACTCTGGTTAATTCTTCTTCCTGCCGGGAAATTAGAGTGACATGTGCCCGTCCAAATGCCTCACAGCTACTCTCTCATTGGTTCTCCCTCTTCCCTTCCACCCTCTGCCAAATTGGCAACCTGTGCGAACCAGGAGGTTAAAGGGGTTATCTCTCCAAGTTGGGAGATTGATAGTAAAGCAGTTGGAAAGTCAAACCAGAGCACCGGGAGGGGGACTACTCGTTGAGATTTAGAAACCTTTTGTATTAACATTGTGTCCATTCTCTAGGTTTCCCGTACATGTTATAGCTGTAGTAATATTCCCTTCAACATGGAGAGTTGGGACCCATGGAATGGGGGCCATGCAATTTTTACTTTAAAGGGTCTGCATTTGCTCACCCAATCTCACCAATCCTATCAGTCCCAAGTGTCCAGCCTTATGCCACAACCAGCTGTCATTGTAGATAGGGTCATTCCAGGTTTCATCAGAGACCGTGAAGGAAATGTAAAGAATTTCCCTGTTTTTTAGTTGTGTTTTTTTTTTTTTTTTTTGCGGTACGCGGGCCTCTCACTGTTGTGGCCTCTCCCATTGCGGAGCACAGGCTCCAGACGCGCAGGCTCAGCGGCCATGGCTCATGGGCCCAGCCGCTCTGCAGCATGTGGGATCTTCCTGGACCGGGGCACGAACCCGTGTCCCCTGCATCGGCAGGCGGACTCTCAACCACTGCGCCACCAGGGAAGCCCTTGTTTGTGTTTTTGAAATTCCTTTTTATAGTGGGTTTGAGCTGATTCTCGCCTCCATGTTTATGCCAGTATACACACTTGATTCCATTACGGAGACATATGAATACATAGGTTTTAAGATTCTTACTAGTCAGATCTATTCCTCTGCAGTAAATATGGGGTTTTGAGTCCCTTTCACAGAGGAAGGTGTAGGTCTTTTCTATTCCAAAGTTGGTTTTAATAACGGTACCTGTGCTTATATCAAACTCTGGTTTTATGCATCACCCCACCTCTCCTTCCCCTTAAGCAGGCATAAGAGTGTTTTCTAAATGTGGGACTCTGTTCTCTTTCCTAACTCAGTTCATGTGTAGCCATGTTTACAGGAACTTCATACGTGATATCTTATGATAATTTCTTTTTCTGTGTGACTTATTTCACTTAGAATCATCGTACCTGAATCCACTCACGTTGCTGCTCCTGGTCTTATGACATTGATTTCATGGCTGAGGGATATTCCATCGTATATAAATACCACAATTTTTTGTACCATTTTTATATTTCTTGGGATATTTAAGTTGTACCCAAGTTGAGGTTCTTGTAAGCAGTGCAGCCCTAAATTTGGGAGTGGCTCTGTCTTATTGATTTTCAGTTTTCCCAAGTTATATTCCCTAGACTCGAAGTGCCCTTGGCTCTGTAGCTCTGTTGTTTACTTGTTTTAGGGAACACAATGCACTCCTCCAGTGAGGCAGTTGGCAATTTACATCCCGCCCATCAGCATAAAAATGTTCCCTATTCTCCAGGGCCTGTCTTGCCTTTCTGGTTTTTACACATTTTGTGGATGTCCCTTTTGACCGGTGGGAAGTGATACTTCTTTGTAGTGCAGATTTGCATTGCCCGCTTGCTTGCTTGCTTCGCCAAAATGGGCGTATGCGTTTTCTCCTGAATATATTCAGGAGAAAACGCATACGACGCTTTTGGCCAAGTGCGTCATTGTCGAAGTTGTGCCCCTCTTCCTGTGCTTAAACGTGATTCCATCATACCTCTTGAAATCTGTTTCCTGCTATTCTGCCTCGATTTCAAGTCCGCCTCGTTCCCTTCCCTCAACAGATTTTTGGACGATAGTTGTCCTTTATTACTCTGCCAGTTTGTGAATTGCTGTGCCCCTGAGCTCCATTTTTCAACTTGTTTTTTGTGAGCTGTACGCAACTACAAAATTTTGGTTCAGGACCTATACTGGTTCCCGGTGGATTGCTCAGACTTTGGTTAATACTTCTTCCTGCCGGGAAATTAGAGTGACATGTGCCCGTCCAAATGCCTAACAGCTACTCTCTCAATGGTTCTCCCTCTTCCCTTTCATCCTCTGCCAAATTGGAAACCTGTGCGAACCAGGAGCTTAAATGGGCTGTGTCTCCAATTTGGGAAATTGATAGTAAAGCAGTTGGAAAGTCAAACCTGAGCACCAGGAGAGGGACTATACGTTGTGTGTTAGAAACCTTTTGTATTCACAGTGTGTCTATTCTCTAGGTTTCCCGAACATGTTATAGCTATAGTAATTTTCCCTTCAACCTGTAGAGTTGGGACCCATGGAATGGGGGCCATGAATTTGTGCTTCAAATGGTCTGCATTTGCTCACCCAATCTCACCAATCCTCTCAGCCCCAGGTGTCCAGCCTTATGCCACATCCAGCTGTAATTGTAGATAGGGTCATTCCAGGTTTCATCAGATACACTGAAGGAATTGTAATGAATTTCCCTGTTTTTTGGTTTTGTTTTTGAAATTACTTTTTATAGTGTCTTTGAGCTGATTCTCGCTGCCATATTTATGCCAGTCTAGACACACTTGATACCCTTACGGAGACATTTCAATACATAGGTTTTAAGACTCTTACTAGTCAGATCTATTCCTCTGCGGGAAATATGGGGTTTTGAGTCCCTTTCACTGAGGAAGGTGTAGGTCTTGTCTATTCCACAGTTGGTTTTAGAAACAGTACCTGTGCTTATATCAAACTCTGGTTTTATGCATCCCACCACCTCTCCTTCCCCCTTAAACAGGCATAAGAGTTTTTTCTAAATGTGACACTCTGTTCTCTTTCCTAACTCAGTTCCTGTGTAGCCATGTTACAGCATCTTCATAAGTGATATCTTATGATTAGTTTCTTTTTCTGTGTGACTTATTTCACTTAGAATCATCGTACCTGAATACACTCACTTTGCTGCTCCTGGTCTTATGACATTGATTTCATGGCTGAGGGATATTCCATCATACGTAAGTATCACAATTTTTTGAACCATTTTATTATTTCCTGGGATATTTAAGGTGTACCCAAGTTGAGGTTGTTGTAAGCAGTGCAGCCCTAAATTTGGGGGTGGCTCTGTCTTATTTATTTTCAATTTTCCCAGGGTATATTCCCTAGACTGGAAGTGCCCTTGGCTCTGTAGCTCTGTTGGTTACTTGTTTTAGGGAACGCAATGCACTCTTCCAGTGAGGCAGTTGGCAATATACATCCCGCCCATCAGCATAACCAGGCTCCCTGTTCTCCAGGGCCTGTGTTGCCTTTCAGGTTTTTACACTTTTTGTGGATATCCCTTTTGACCGGAGGGAAGTGATACTTCTTTGTAGTGCAGGTTTGCATTGCCCGCTTGCTTGCTTGGCCAAAAAGGGCGTATGGGTTTTTCCCTGAATATATTCAGGAGAAAATGTATACGCCCTTTTTGGCCCAGTGCATCATTGTCGAAATTGTGCCCCCCTTTCCTGTGCTTTAAAGGCGATTCCAACGTACCTCTTGAAATCTGTTTCCTGCTATTCTGCCTCACTTTCAAGTCCGCCTCGTTCCCTTCCCTCAACAGATTTTTGGACGATAGTTGTCCTTTATTACTCTGCCAGTTTGTGAATTGCTGTGCCCCTGAGCTCCATTTTTCAACTCGTTTTTTGTGAGCTGTACGCAAGTCCAAAATTTTGGTTCAGGACCTTTACTAGTTCCCGGTGGGTGGCTGAGACTTTGTTTATTGATTCTTCCTGCCGGGAAATTAGAGTGACATGTGCCCGTCCAAATGCCTAACAGCTACTCTCTCATTGGTTCTCCCTCTTCCCTTCCATCCTCTCCCAAATTGGCAACCTGTGCGAGCTAGGAGCTTAAATGGGCTGTCTTTCCAACTTGGGAGATTGATACTAAATCAGTTGGAAAGTCAAACCGGAGCACCAGGAGAGGGACTATTCGTTGAGTTTTAGAAACCTTTTGGATTCACAGTGTGTCCATTCTCTAGGTTACCCGTACATGTTATAGCTGTAGTAATATTCCCTTCAACCTGGAGAGTTGGGACCCATGGAATGGGGGCCATGCATTTTTGCTTTAAAGGGTCTGCATTTGCTCACCCAATCTCACCAATCCTCTCAGTCACAAGTGTCCAGCCTTATACCACAACCAGCTGTCATTGTAGATAGGGTCATTCCAGGTTTCATCAGAGACCCTGAAGGAATTGTAAAGAATTTCCCTGTTTTTTGGTTTTGTTTTTGAAATTCCTTTTTATAGTGGGTTTGATCTGATTCTCGCTGCCATGTTTATGCCAGTCTAGACACACTTGATTCCCTGATGGAGACATAGCAATACATAGGTTTTAAGATTCTTACTAGTCAGATGTATTCCTTTGTGGGAAATATGGGGTCTTGAGTCCCTTTCACTGAGGAAGGTGTAGGTCTTGTCTATTCTGTATTTGGATTATGGAACGGTACCTGTGCTAATATCAAACTCTGGTTTTGTGCCTCTCCCCACCTCTACTTTCCCCTTAAGCAAGCATAAGAGTGTTTTCTAAATCTGAGACTCTGTTCTGTTTCCTAATTCAGTTCATATGTAGCCATGTTTACATTCCCTTCATAAGTGATATCTTATGTGAGAATGCACCATGGCCCTTGTCATAATAATGCTCCATGACCCCTGTCATCACATTTCACCATGTCCTAGTTATCACAATGCTCCATGTCCCTTGTCATCACAATTCTCCTCGTCCTTGTCATCACGATGCTACATGACACTTCTCATCACAACATTACATGCTCTTGTTATCACAGTGCTCCATGACCCCTGTCATCACGATGCTCCCTGACACCTGTCATCACAATGCTTCATGCCCCTTGTCATTACAGTGCTCCATGATGCTCGTCATCACAATTACCCAAGGTCTTCTCATCACAATGCTCCACGGTTTTGCCATCAGAATGCTCCATGCCCTGGTCATCTCGCAGCTCAATGTCCCTTGTCCTCACAATTCTCCACGTCCTTGTCATCACAGTGCTCCATGGCACTTCTCATCACCATGTTATATGCTGTTGTCATCACAATACTCCATGCACTTGTCATCACAATACTCCATTACCATTGTCATCACGATCCTCCATGAAACTTGGGATCACATTGCTTCATGCCCTTGTCATCACAATGTTCCATGCTCCTTGAAATCAAAATGACCCATGACCTCTGTCATCACAATGCTCTAAACTCTTGTGATCACAATGTTCCATAACACTTGTCATCACAACTCTCCATGACGCCTGTCATCTCAATACTCCATGCCCTTATTTTCACAATGCTCCATGACCTTTGTCATCACAATGCTCAATACACTTGTCATCACAATGCTCCCCGTCTGAATGCTCCTTGAACCCTGTCACAAAAAAGCTCCATGCCTTTTTCATCACAATGTCCCATGCCATTTTCATCACAATGCTCCATGCCATTGTCATCAAAATACTCCACAAGATTGTCATCAGAATGCTCCCTGACCCTTGTCATCACAATACTCCAAGCCATTGTCATCACAATGCTCCATTATCTTTGTCATCATAATCCTCCATGACACTTGGCATCACAATGCTCCATGCCACTGTCATCACAATGGGCCATTACATATTTCATCACAATGCTCCCTGACACCTGTCTTCATAATACTGCATGACCTTGTCATCACAATTCTCCATTCCCTTGCCATCACAGTGCGCCATTCCAACTGTCATCGCAATAATCCATGAAACTTATTAGGCCAATGCTCCATGCCCTTGTCATCACAATGCTCCATGACCGTGTCATCACAATGCTTCGTGACTCCAGTCATCACAATGCTTCATGACCTGTGTCATCACAATGGTCCATGCCTTCGTCATCAACAGTCTCTATGACTTTTTAACCACAGTGCTCCATGAAGTTTTCATCACAATGCTCTTTGACCCATGTCATCACAATGCTCTATGCCTTTCTCAACACAATGCTCCATGACCCTTGTCATCACAATGCTCCATGGGCTTGTCAGCACAATGCTCCATGACCCTCGTCATCACAATGTGCCATGTGCTTGTCATCACAGTGCTCCACAATCTTGTCATCACAATGCTCCTTATACCTTGTCATCACAATGCTCCATGCACTTCTCATCAAAATGCTCTCTCACCACTGATATCACAATGTTACATCACTATTCATCACAGTACTCCCTCACCGCTGTCATCACAATGCTACATGCACTTATCATCACAATGTTCAATGACCCCTGACATAACAGTGCTCCGTAACCCCTGTCATCAAAATGCTCCATGACCATTTTCAGCAAAATGCTCCATGACCCCTGACATCACAATGTTCCATAACCATTGTCATCAAAATGTTCCATGAGCCTTTTCATCAAATTGCTCCATGAACCTGTCATCACAATGCTCCCTGCCCTTCTCATCACAATGCACCACACCCTTGTCATCAAAATGCTCCATGACCTTTGTCATCACAAAGCTCCATGACCCTTGGCATCACAATGCTCCATGCCATTGCCACCACAATGCTCCATGGACCCTCTCATCACATTGATCCATGCAATTGTCATCAAAAAGCTCCATGACACTTGTCATCACACTACTCGATGCCCTTTTCATCACAATGCTCCATGCCCTTGTCATTACAATCCTCCATGACACATGTATCACTGTGTTCCGTGCCCTTGTCATCACAATGTTCCATGCCCACTCTCATCACAATAATCCATGAAATATTTCAGACCGATGCTCCATGCACTTCTCAGCACAATGCTCCATTACCCCTGTCATAACAATGCTCTATGACCCCTGTCATCACAATGCTCCACACCCCTTGTCATTACAGTGCTCCATGAGGCTTGTCATCACAATTATCCATGGTCTTCTCATCACAATGCTCCACGGTCTTGCCATCACAATGCTCCATGCCCTGGTCATCACACTGCTCCATGTCACTGTCATCAGAATTCTCCACGTTCCTGGCATCACTATGCTACATGACACTTCTCATCAAAGTGTTACATGCTTTGTCATCACAATTCTCAATGCACTTGTCATCGCAATGCTCCATGACCCCTGTCGTAGCAAGCTCCATGTGCTTGTCATCACAATACTCCATGTCCTTATCGTCACAATGGTCCATGACCTTTGTCATCACAGTGCTCAATACACTGGTCATCAAAATGCTCCCTGACACTTGTTGTCTGTATGCTCCTTGAAACCTGTCATGAAAAGGCTCCATGTAATTTTCATAAGAATGATCCATGCTCTTTCATCACAATGCTCCAAGACCCCTGTAATCACAATGCTCCATGCCCTTGTCATCACAAAGCTCCATGACGCCTGTTAGAATGCTCCATTGCCTTCTCATCACAATGCTCCATGCCCTTGTCATCACAATGCTCCAAGACCACTGTAATCACAATGCTCCATGCCCCTTTTCATCAGAATGCTCCATGAGACTTTTCATTATAAGGCTCCATGGTTTTATCATCACAATGTTCCAGGAACTTGTCATCACAGTGCTCCATTCCATTGTCATCACAATGCTCCATGACCTCTGTCATCACAATACTCCATGAATATTTTCAGCCCAATGCTCCATGGCCTTTTCATCACAATGCTCCATTACCCCTGTCATAACAATGCTCCATGATCCCTTCCATCACCATGTTCCACGGCCTTGTCATCACAAGGCTCCATGACCCTTGCCACCACAATGCTCCAAGACCCCTGTAATCACCATGCTCCATGAACCTTTTCATCTCATTGCTCCATGAACCCTGTCATCACAATGCACCATGCCCACTATCATAATGCTTCATGCTATTGTCATCACAATGAAATCAAAATTCTCCATGACCTCTGTCATCACAATGCTCCAAACCCTTGTGATCACAATGTTCCATAACACTTGCCATCACAACGCCCCATGCCGCTGGTCATCACAATTATCCATGGACTTCTCATCACAATGCTCCATGACCTTTGTCATCACAATTCTCAATACACTTGTCATCACAATGCTCCCTGACACTTTTCGTCAGTATGCTCCTTGAAACCTGTCATGACATGTCTCCATGCATTTTTCATCACAATGATCCATGCCATTGTCATCACAATGCTCCATGCCATTGTCATCACAATACTCCACAAACTTGTCATCAGAATGCTCCGTGACACTTGTCATCACAATGATCCATGACCCCTGTCATCACAATGCTCCATGACACCTGTCATCACAATGCTCCATGTCCCTTGTCATTACAGTGCTCCATGATGCTCGTCATCACAATTATCCATGGTCTTCTCATCACAGTGCTCCACGGTCTTGCCATCACAATGCTCCATGCTCTGATCATCACAATACTCCATGTCCCTTGTTATCACAATTCTCCTCGTCCTTGTCATCACAATGCACCATGACAGTTATCATCACACTGCTCCATGACAGTTCTCATCACAATGTTACATGCTCTTGTCATCACAATTCTCCATGCAATTGTCATTGCAACGTCCCATGACCCCTGTCATAGCAAGCTCCATGCCTTTGTCATCACAATGCTTCACGACCTTTTCATCAAAATTCTCAATGACCGTTGTCATCACAATGCTACTTGCCCTTGTCATCACAATGCTCCAAGCCCTTGTCATCACAATGTTCCATTACCTTTGTCATCACAATCCTCCATAACACTTGGCATCACAATGCTCCATGCCATTGTCATCACAATGGTCCATGAAATATGTCATCACAATGCTCCCAGACACCTGTCTTCACAATATTCCATGACCTTGTCTTCCCAATGCTCCATGCCCTTGTCATCACAATGTGCCATGCCCACTCTCAACACAATTATCCATGAAATTTATGACCAATCCTCCATGCCCCTGTCATCAAAATGCTCCAAGTCTTTTTCATCACAATGCTCCATGAACCCTCTCATCACATTGTTCCATGTCCTTGTCATCACAAAGCCCCATGATGCTTGTCATCACAATGCCCGATGCCCTTCTCATCACAATTCTCCATGCCTTTGTCATTACAATCCACCATGACCCATGTATCACAGTGTTCAGTGCCCTGGTCATCACAATGCTCCATGCCCACTCTCATCACAATAATCCATGAAACATTTCAGACCAATGCTCCATGCCCTTCTCATCACAATGCTCCATTACCCCTGTCATAACAATGCTTCATGACCACTGCCATCAAAATGTTCCACAGCCTTGTCATCACAAGGCTCAATGACCCTTGTCATCACAATGCTCCAAGAACCCTGTAATCACAATGCTACATGCCCTTGTCATCACAAAGCTCCATGACGCATATCATCAGAATGCTCCATGGCCTTCTCATTCATGATGCTCCATGCCCATGTCGTCACAATGCTCCAAGACTCCTGTAATAACAATACTCCATGCCCCTTTTCATCTCAATGCTCCATGAACCCTGTCATCACAATGCACCATGTGCAACATCATAATGGTTCAGGCTATTGTCATCACAGTGAAATCAAAATGCTCCATGACCTCTGTCATCACAATGCTCCAAATCCTTGTGATCACAATGTTCCATAACACTTATCATCACAACGCCCCATGACACTTGTCATAACAATTATCCATTTCTTCTCATCACAATGCTCCATGACCTTTGTCATCACAATTCTCAATACCCTTGTCATCACAATCCTCCCTGACACTTGTCTTCAGTATGCTCCTTGAACCCTGTCATGACAAGGGTCCATGCCTTTTTCATGACAATGATCCATACCCTTTTCATCACAGTGCTCCAAGAACCCTGTAATCACAATGCTCCATGCCCTTGTCATCACAAAGCTCCATGATGCATGACATCAGAACCCTCCATGGCCTTCTCATCCTAATGCTTCATGCCCTTTTCATCACAATGCTCCAAGACTCCTGTAATCACAATGCCCAATGCCCCTTTTCATCAGAATGCTCCATGAGACTTGTCATCACAAGGCTCCATGGTCTTCTCATCACAGTGCTCCAGTACCTTGTCATCACAATGCTCCATGACCCCTTTCATCACAATACTCCATGAGCATTTTCAGCCCAATGCTCCATCACCTTCTCATCACAATGCTCCATGACTCCTGTCATCACAATGCTCCATGACCACTGTCATCACAACGCTCCATGAACCCTGACAACACAACGATCTGGGACTCTTGTCATCAAAATGCTCCATGACCCTTGTCATCACAGTGATCCATGCCCTTGTCATCCCAATGCTCCATGATCCCTGTAATCACAATGCTCCGTGACGCTTGTCATCACAGTGCTCCATGAACCTTGTCATCACAATGCTCCTTGCCTTTGTCAGCAAAATGCTACATAACCTTTTCATCACAATGCTCCATGCGCATGTCATCACATTCCTCCATAACCATTGGGATCACATTGCTTCATGCCCTTGTCAACTCTCTCTTGCCTTTCTGGTTTTTACAGATATTCGGATGTCCCTTTTGACCAGTGGGAAGTGACAATTCTTTGTAGTGTGGATTTGCATTGTGTGCCTTGCTTAATTGGCCAGAAAGGGCGTATGCCTTTTCTCCTGAATATATTCAGGAGAAAAGGCATACGCCCTTTTTGGCCAAGGGCATCACTGTACAAGTTGTGATGCTTTTCCTGTGCTTTAAAGGCGATTCCAATTTACCTCTTGAAATATGTTTTGTGCAATTGTGCCTCATTTTCAAGTCCCCTTCTTTACCTTCCCTCAACAGATTTTGGAAGAGAGTAGTCCTTTATAACTCTGCAGGTTGGTGAATTGCTGTGCCCCTGAGTCCCAATTTTCAAATCCCATTTTTGAGAGCTGGCCGCAAATCCACAATTTTGCTTCAGGACCTATACTGGTTCCAGGGGTGGCTATATTGGTTCCCTTTGGGTGGCTGAGGCTTTGGTTAATTCTTCTTCCTGACGGGAAATTAGAGTGACATGTGCCCATCCAAATGCCTACAACTACTCTCTGATAGGTTCTCCCTCTTCCATTTCATCCTCTGCACAGTTAGCAAACTCTGTGAACCAGGAGGTTATAGGGGCTGACTCTGCTAAGTTGCGGGATTGATAGTAAAGCAGTTGGAATACCAAACTGAAATACAAGGAGAAGAAAAATTAGGAGAGTTTTAGAAACCTTTTGCCATGACAGGTTGTCCATTCTCTAGGTTTCCCATACATGTTATAACTGTAGTGATATTCCCTTCTACCTGGAGATTTGGGACCCATGGAATGGTTGCATGCATTACTACTTTAAGGGTCTGCATTTTCTTTCCCAATCTCACCAGTCCTCTCAGTCCCAAGTCTCCAGCCTTATGTCTCATCCAGCTGTCTTTGCCGATAGGGTCATTCCAGGTTTCATCAGAACCTTTGAAGGAATTGCGTAAGAATTTCGCTGTTTTTTGGTTTTGTTTTTGAAATTCATGTTTAAAATGGGGTTGAGCTGATTATCACTGACTTGTTTATGCCGGTCTTGACACAATTGGTTCCCTTACGAAGACATATTAATACATAGATTTTAAGATTCTTACTAGTCAGATATATACCTATGCGGGAAATAGGGGTGTTGAGTCCCGTTCACTGAGGATGTTGTAGGTCTTGTCTATTCTGTATTTGGTTTATGGAATGGTACCTGTGTTAATATCAAACTCTGGTTTTATGCATCACCCCACCTCTCCTTTCTCCTGAAGCAGGCATAAGATTTTTTTTTTCTAAATGTGAGACTCTGTTCTCTTTCCTAATTCAGTTCATGTGTTGTGATATTGACATTTCCTCTATAAGTGATATCTTATGATAAGATTCTTTTTCTGTGTGACTAATTTCCCTTAGAATCATCATACTTAAATCCACTCATTATGCTGCTACTGGCCTTATATACATTGATTTCACGTCTGAGTGATATTCTGTTGTACAAAATTACCACAAGTTCTTTATGCATTTCTGTTTTTCCTGGGATATTTTAGGTGTACCAAAGTTGAGGTTCTTGTATGCAGAGCAGCCCTAAACTTTGGGGTGCCTGTGTCTTATTGATATTTAGTCTTCCCAAGTTATATGCCCATGAGTTGAAGTCCCCTTTGCTTGGGGGCTTTGTATTTTAGATGTTTTAGGAAACAGCATACACTTCTTCAGAGTGGCTCTTGGATATTTATACCCCACCCATCAGCGTGACTTGGCTCCCTGTTTCCCATGGCCTCTTCTGCATTTCTAGTTTGTACACATTTTTTGGATGGCCTTTCTGAGCACTGGAAATTGAGACTTCTTTGTTGTGCGGATATGCATTTCCCTCTTGCTTGGTTGGCCAAAAACTCTGTCTGTGTTTTTTTCCTGAAGATATTCACGAAAAAAACACATACACCCTTTTGCCCAACTGCATCATTTTAGAAATTCTGCTGCTTTTCATATGATTTAAATGTGAGTAGAATCTACCTTTTGAAATCTGTTTCCTGCAATTCTGCCTCTCATTCAGATCCTCTTCGTTGCCTTACCTGAATATATTTTTGGACGTTGGTTATCATTTATATCTTTGCAGGTCTTTGAATTGTCTGCTCCTGAGCTGCATTTTGCAACTCACTTTTTTTGTGTGCTGTATGCCAAACCATTGGATTGCTTCCGGCCCTATTCTGGTTCTGGGGAGGCAGGCTGAGCCTTTGGTTAATTCTTCTTCCTAATGGGAAAATAGAGTGGCATGTGCCTGTCAAAACTCCTACAGCTAACCTCTCATTTGTTCCCCCTCTTCCCATTTATCCTCTGCACAAATTGAAAACTGTGTAAAACAGGAGGTTAAAGGTGCTGATTCTCCAAGTGGGGAGATTGTTAGTAATGTGGCTGGAATGCCGAACCTCAGCACCAGGAGATCAAAAATGAGGTGCATTGTAGACACCTTTTCCTGAGCACATAGTATACATTCATCTCGGATTCCCAGGCATGTTTTCACTGTCAGAAGATTCCCTTGAACCTGCAGATTTGGGACCCATGGAATGGGTACCAGGCAGTATTATTTTAAAAGGTCTGCATTTTCTCACCAAGCCTCTCTAACATCTCTTAGTGTGCATAGCTTCCAGCCTTATATATCATCCTGCTGTGGGTCTACATGTGTTCAATTCATGTTACATCGTAGACATTCAACAAAAGTTGTAAGAATTTTTGTCTGTCTCACTGTTTCTATAAATATTTTTAAATTTATTTTCATATTGGTTACAGCTGATTTTCAAAGCTCTGTTTTTTGTTCCTGTACATCCACTTGATTCATGTACTGTGAGACAACAATAAATTCCTTTTCAGATGCTTACCAGTCATATGAATTATTTTCCAGTGACTTGAGTGGGCTGAGTGCATTTCTTTGAGGTACCGTTTAGGCCTTGTCAGTTATTCAATTTGGTACTTGGAATGGTATCTTTGCTAATTTCAACCTCCTGGATAATACCTCACCATTCCCCACCTTTCCCATTTAGCAGCCTTATGTCTATTTTCTACATATTTGACTATGTTTCTGTATTGTAATTTATTTCATGTGTAGCCATTTTTGATTCCACCTTTAAGTGACATCTTATGATATGTGTCTTTTTCTTTCTGACATGTGTCACTTAGAATGATCGTATGTAACTCCTCCAGAGTTGTTCCAACTGGCCTTATTTCATTGATTTCTGGATGAGTAATATTCCACTCTACATAAGTACCCCATCTCTTTTATCCATTTTATCCTTCCAGGGACATTTAGGTTATATCCAAGTTGAGGCCCTTTTTAACAGAGAGGTGGTAAACGTTGGGGTGCCTGCTTTCTGTCGATTTTTGTTTTTCCCAAGGTATACGCCCATGAGTGCAAGTGCCCTATGCTCTGTAGCTCATTTTTTAGATGTTTTAGCAAACACAATACTCTTCTCCTGAGTGGCTGTTGGCAAATTGCATTTCCACTATCAGCCTCACAGAGCTCCCTTTTCTCCTTGCCCTGTCCTGCATTTCTGGTGTTTCCACTTTACGTGGATGGCCCTTCTGACTGATGTGAAGTGATACATTTTGTAGTATTGATTTCCAGTGTCCACCTGTTTGGTTGGATAAAAAGTGTGTATGGCCTTTACTTGAATATATTCAGAAAAAATGCATACGTCCTTTTTGGCCAACAGCATCATTGGCGATGTTCAGACCCTTTTCTTGTACTTTAACGGGGAGTCCTTTCTACCTGTTCAAATATGTTTCCTGCCACTCTCCCTTGCTTACAAGTCCTTTTCTGTGACTTACCTCAAGACATTTTTCGACGATAGATATTTTCAACTCTGCAGTTTCATGAATTTTAGTGACACTGAGTTCCATTTTTCAACTTGTGTTTATGGAAACTGGACACAAAACAGCGGGATTTCCTCTAGCCCTATTCTGTTTCCGTGGGCAATTCTAGCCTTTGATGAATTTGTCTTCCGGATTGGAAATTAGAGTGGCATGTGCCTGTCCGAACACCTAAGACTTGTCTCTAAATTTTTCTCATCCTTCCGCTTCATCCTCTGGACAAATTCCAAACTGTGTGCAACAGGATGTTGACGGTGCTGATATGCCCAAGTGAGGAGGTTGTTAGGAAAGATGCTGGAGGGGTGAACCCAAGCACCAGGCGATGAGGAGATGAGGTGCCTTTTCCAAACTCTTTCCGATCAAATGGTGTACCATCCTCTAGGTGTGACAGGCATGTTTTAGCTGTAGGAAGGGTCCCGTGCATGTAAGGAGGACACCAGGGATTTTTCCACATCAGTGCCTCCCCAAACCCCAAACTGGGGAATTTTTAAGCTACGGCTACACGCATGTCCATTAAGGGCCTTGGGAAATAGGCAGAGCCCAAACTTTAGATGATTGAAATCTTCAGGGTCAGAAGCGCTCACCATTGGCCTTGCTTAGGTTACATTTTATCTGTCATTGATAGATGATGTCAATAAAAATATCTATTCTTTTTCAGATTATTTCCCCTTATAGGTTATTGCAAAATATTCAGTGTAGTTCCCTGTGCTATACAGTAGTTCCTTGTTGATGATCTATTTTATACATAGCAGTGTGTATGTGTTAATCCCAAACTGTTAATTTATCCCTTCTCCTACCTTTCCCCTTTGGTAATAATAAATTATAAGATTTTATACTTCTCAGAAATAGGGGAGCTGAAAGAGAGGTATCATTTTCAATGGAAAAGCATTGAAAACACGATTGAAGCTTCAGCCAAGAGTATTCGATGTACATCCATGGAAATAAATCCCTTCATTTCTCTAATGTTGACCTGACAAATAAGACAAACGTCTTCACTGAACTTGCTTATAGGAAAGTGATGGAAATATCAAATGTAAGTCTTAGAAACATCTTATTTTACCCGAGCGTTATGCACTGCTCTATGTTAACTACAGTTTGGCTCACACATCTGTTCATTGAAGTTACAATGTTCTTAATTTCTGTTACTGATCCTCCAGAGTGGACCCCAACAGGAGTCCCCGTGCCCAGTGTCATTGGAGCCAACAGATCAAGACTGAGTTTGGTTCAGAAGCAAAGGAAACATTATTTTGAAAACAGAAAGGAGAGGTGAGAGCGTGCACTCCCCAACGGGCTGTGGGCTGGGCTGCTGTGTAGGGATCCCGGCAGCATCAGTGGGAGGGAGGGGATGGAGCTCTCGAGGGCTGGGTTGGCTGCAGCTCAGGCTCTATGCCGCGGAGTCTGCATGGGACCCCGCTAGCTGAGGTGTCGACCCAGCCATTCTGCACTAGGAAATCGGGTCTGAAGTGCCGGGTGTGGGACCTCTGCATGCTGAACCCTAGGAGCACGTGAAATTAGACAAAGCACAAAGGAAAAACAGGTTAGACTTTATTTTATTGTCCAGATTCTCTTTTTATCTCCCAGGATTTTTTAATGAACGTTGCCGGAGATGAACACCTCCTCGGCTTTTGGTTCTGTTCCTAATTCTTGGGGTGTTGAGGGTGCAGACCCCACTTTTGTAACTGCTTCATGCTGTGGTGGGAGCCCTGATACATGGGGGGAGTGGCAAAACGTCTCCCCACCAGCCTCCAGGTGAGGTTGATTGTCCCAAGGACTCCTGCCTCACTTCTCGTCCGCCTGAGCACCAGCATTGGAAGTGTTATAGATTCTAATGACCTTTAAGGGTCCAGGAAAGAGATGCACAGAGATGCTGCGGTGGCAGGTTTCACCCCACCCCACATTTGTTCGGCGACCTTAGGCTGATGTTTTTTGCCAGCCTAGATGCTCTGACCACTAGTCTGTGCTTTCTTTAATTAGGTCCCTGAATTAATGTACAAACAGCACCATGTGTCAGAGCCCTGCCCGCACAACTCCCAGACAGTCCAGGGTCAGTGGTGATCCAGGACCATGACGTCCACTGAGTCAACGCCTTTAGAAGTATCCAGCAGTCCAGCCGGTCATATTGACCATCATCACCGCGGTGTCTGTAGGGCTTTCTATGGTGAAAGCATGATATATGTATCCCCCGCCAAGCTTATTATCTCCCCTCTGGGTGCAGTAAGTCCTGCAAGCAGTAGTCTGCTCTTTCGGGGCACAGTCTTGTTGTTTTCTGAGAGAAACTCCAGGTCAAGTGATGGTCACACGAGTCATTTTGGGGGCCTGTTGCCCCCGTTTGTCTCTCCGGAGGTTGGAGTTGGAGGGCCTCCTCACTCGAGGTCAGTGTGTACACAGAGCGACCCCTGCAACTTCAGGGCATGATGGGTGGTTAGGATCACCACGTGGGGTCCTTTTCCCTTAGGAGGGAGCTGGCCTTGCGGGCTTCTGATTCAGCTTTTTAGATACCCCAGTATCCTGGCCTGATGAGTCGGTGGGCAAAGCCCTTGGTGACCATAGTTTATCATACCTGAAGGGCATTCTTGTGTTGCTCCATTTCAAGTGGTCCCAGTTTTTGCACTAAGGCTCCAAGGGCGATTAACCTATGACTGGGTATGTAAAGGTCAAAGGGTTTAGCTAAATTAGGGAGATCCTGGGCAAGGGTCTGAATTGACTGTTCTTTCCATTCTTGAAAGGCTGCTTCTGGATTCTATTCAAAAGGATCATCATCTTTTCGTGTCAGTGTTTCATGTAGAGGCCCAGCTATTAGACTGTAGTTAGGGATCCAGATGCAGAAAACCTTGGCCTCCCCAGGAACCCCTAAGCTGTCTTCTAGTTTTAGAAGAGGTAAGGCTGCAAATGGCTTCTTCCCTATCCTGGGATATGTTTCTCCGAATATCTGTGAGAATGAAGCCCAGGCATGTCACCTTAGCCTGGGATATTTGAGCCTTTTTCTTGGACACCTTCTATCCTTTCTTGACTAGGTAGTTCAGAGGCGTCTTTAGTAGGCCTGGCGATCAGAATGTCCTCTGCATATTGAAGGAGGGTTCCCTTTTACAGAGGTAGAACTTTTAGGTCTTTAGAGGACATTTCCCCAATGATGCTGTGGGTATTTTTGAACCATTGTGGAAGGATGGCCCAGCATTATTGCTTTGGTTGCATGTTGTGTCCTGCCACTCACAAGCCAAAAATCCTTGTGACTCTGAGATGAATGGAATACAGAAGAAGGCATCATTGAAGTCTAATACAGAATGCCATGGCCTGGTGGATGGTAGAATGACCAGCAGGGTGTAGGAAATAGGAGCTACTGGATGTATATCCTCGGTGGCTTCACTGACTGTCCTGATATCATTTACCAGGTCTCCAGCAGCCAATGGGACTCTCGTGGTCGGGCCAATCCCAGGATATGGAGCTCACATGGGCTGCAACCACCACCCCTCAGCCCACGGGGCCCTCGTGGTCATGTCCCTCCCAGCGTATGGAGCTCACCTGTGCAGTTACCCAGCAGCCCATTGGGCTCTCAAATCCAGGCCCTTCCCAGGATATGGAGCTCCCCTGGGCAGGTACCCAAGCAGGGCTGGAAACACAAGAACTGTGCACATAGCCCACCTTGCAGAGAACCCCCATCTCACCTGTCGCTCACACCTGACACAGAACGCCTCAGAGCAGGACTTGAACTAACAAACAGCAGCCCTGACAGGTCTGTGACCCTGGCTATCACTCTGTGCAGCCTCTCTCGGCCTGGTCTTCCAGACACTTCCACTGCAGCCAGGGCACCAGGCCTCTGTCTCCACCCACCATCACTCCTCTCCCTGACTCCTGGGTTCCTCTCATTAGTATAGGGTCTTCTTGAAGTTGTTTTCCACTCATGGACCAGATAAAATGATGAGAAAAAAAGCCGCAGCTGAAGCCCCTTGTCTATCCTGACTCTCAAGAGCCCACACCTGTTCCTTGGCCGTGGCCTGTTTAGCAAGTTCATTTTCTGCAACTGTGATCCCCTGAGGGGTGAGGATTGGCTGATTTGGGCAGCCTGACACTGCCTGCCAGCCCTCCCCAGGTGTGCCTGTGTTAAGGTCAATATAAACTCCTCTCCAGTCAGCAAGAGCCCCTGTAGCTGTGCCTGACGCCATATTCTCTGCCCCGTCAGCAGTGTCGGGGCTGGGGTGGTGGGAGGGAGTGAGGGGCCATGGCTTTGTGGGTGGCCCAGTGTGAGTGGGGCTCTGCTGGACTTTCTGCAGGAGTTGCCAGGCTGCCACCTGCTAAAGAAGAGGATGTGTCACCCATACCTGCCGCTGGAATTTCTCCCCAGGCGGAGGTGAGGAAGTAAAAAAGCAGTGGGGGCCGTGGCAGGAGGGGTATCTCAGGTAGGGAAATGGAAAGCTTCCAGAAGAGCATCTGGGGCCAGGACCATCCTGGCTGGCCAGCAGGCACCAAGTCGGCCTGCATGCTGTCGGTGGTGTGGCTCCACAGCCCTTCCTCTAGGCTTGCAAGTTCTTGTACATATTCAGCTGTTTTACCTGGAAAGGGTGGGAAGAGTTCAGCTGCAGCAGGACTGGGGCTCAGCTCACATTTACTCACAGACGCCTCGACACAGTCCCCCAGCTTTGCAATGAGGATGTTCCTTGTGGGGGGGGAGCGCTGCTCACTGCATGGAGATGATTTCCCACCTCTGACCAACTTAAGAATTTTTTACAACTGGAGCAAGTGCCCTGATACGATTTTCCTCTGTATAACTGGTGGGTTCTGTTTTTTTTTTTTTTTTTTCTTTTTTTCTTTGTGGTTCAAGGTAGATTTTATTTATTCCTCTTTTTCTTAAATTTGGAGATATAAACATGGAAATAATGCATTAATATAAAGACATCTATGTGAAGGGAAAAACGTTTTTTTGGTTTATTTTATTAAATGTTATTTATTTATTTTTAATTTTTTTAAAATTTATTTATTTCTTTTATACAGCAGGTTCTTACTGGATATCTATTGTATACTTATGTGTGCACATGTGAATCCCAGTCTCCCAATTCATCCCACCACCACCCTCACATGGCGTTCCCCCCTTGGTGTCCATATGTTTGTTCTCTACATCTGTGTCTCTATCTCTGCCCTGCAATCCGGTTCATCTGTACCATTTTTCTAGGTTCCACATATATGCATTAACGTACAATATTTGTTTTTCTCTTTCTGACTTACTTCACTCTGTATGACAGTCTCTAGATCCATTAAGGTCTCTACAAATGACCCAATTTCATTCCGATGTATGGCTGAGTAATATTCCATTGTATATATGTAACACATCTTTATCCATTCATCTCTCTATGGGCACTTAGGTTGCTTTCATTACCTGGCTATTGTAAATAGTGCTGCAATGAACATTGTGGTGAATGTGTCTTTTTTTTTTTTTTTTTTTTTCTTTTTGTGGTATGCGGGCCTCTCACTGTTGTGGCCTCTCCCGTTGCGGAGCACAGGCTCCGGACGCGCAGGCCCAGCGGCCACGGCTCACGGGCCCAGCCGCTCCGCGGCATATGGGATCCTCCCAGACCGGGGCATGAACCCGTATCCCCTGCATCGGCAGGCGGACTCTCAACCACTGCGCCACCAGGGAGGCCCGAATGTGTCTTTTTGATTTATGGTTTTCTCTGGGTATATGCCCAGTAGTGGGATTGCTGGATTATATGGTAATTCTATTTTTAGTTTTTTAAGGAACCTCCATACTGTTCTCCATAGAGACTATATCGATTTACATTCCCAGCAATAGTGGAAGAAGGTTCCTTTTCTCCACACCCTCTCCATCATTTGTTGTTTGTAGATTTTCTGATGATGCCCATTCTAACAGGTGTGATGTGATACCTCATTGTAGTTTCGATTTCCATTTCTCAAATAATTAGTGATGTTGAGCAGATTTTCATGTGCGTACTGGCCATCTCTATGTCTTCTTGGAAGAAATGTCTATTTAGATCTTCTTCCATTTTTGTATGGGGTTGTTTGTTTTATTAATATTGAGCTGCATGAGCTGTTTATATATATTGGAGATTAATCATTTGTCCATTGATTCATTGGCAAATATGTTCTGCCATTCTGAGGGTTGTCTTTTCGTCTTGTTTGTAGTTTCCTTTGCTTTGCAAAAGCTTTTACATTTCATTAGGTCCCATCTGTTTAGTTTTCTTTTTTATTTCATTACTATAGGAGGTGGATCAAAAAAGATCTTGCTGTGATTTACGTCAGAGTATCCTTCGTAAGTTTTCCTCTCAGAGTTTTATACTGTCCGGTCTTACATTAAGGTCTCAAATCCATTTTGAATATATTTTTATGTATGGTGTTGGGGAGTGTTCTAATTTCATTCTTTTACATGTAGCTGTCCATATTTCCCAGCACCAATGATTGAAGAGACTGTCTTATCTCCATTGTATAGTCTTGCCTCCTTTGTCATAGAATAGTTGACCATATGTGTGTAGGTTTATCCCTGGGCTTTCTTTTGCTTCTTTTTTTCTTTTACACGTTTATTGTAGTATAATTGTTTTACAATGGAGTGTTAGTTTCTGCTGTATAACAAAGTGAATCAGCTATACGTATACAAATATCACCAGATCCCCTCCCTCTTGCATCTTCCTCCCACATTCCATATCCCACCCCTTTATGTGGTCACAAAGCACCGAGCTGATCTCCCTGGTCTATGTGGCTGATTCTCAGTAGCTATCGGTGTTACATTTGGTAATGTATTTATGTCCATGCCACTCTGTCACTTCGTCTCAGCTTACCCATCCCCCTTCCGGTGTCCTCAAGACCTTTTTCTATGTCTGTGTCCTTAATTCTGTCCTGCCACTAGGTTCTTCAAAATCTTTTTTTTTTCTTCATTAGATTCCGTATATCTCTGTTAACATACAGTATTTGTTTTTCCCTTTCTGACTTACTTCACTGTGTAGGACAGATTCTACGTCCATCCACCTCAGTACAAATAACTCAGTTTTGCTTCTTTTTATGGCTGAGTAATATTCCATTGTATATATGTGCCAGATCTTCTTTATCCATTCATCTGTCGATGGACACTTAGGTTGCTTCCATGTCCAAGCTATTGTAGATAGAGCTGCAATGAACTTTTTTGTACATAACTCTTTTTGAATTATGGTTTTCACAAGGCAAATGCCCAGTAGTTGGATTGTTGTGTCGTATGGTACCTCTATTGTTAGTTATTTAGAGGAACCTCCGTACTGTTCTCCTTAGTGCCCATATCAATTTACATTCCCACCCACAGTGCAAGTGTGTTCCCTTTTCTCCAATAAAGGCCTCTCCAGCATTTATTGTTTTGTAGATTTTTTTGATGATTGCCACTCTGACTGCTGTGTGGTGATACCTCACGATAGTTATGATTTGCATTTCTCTAATGATTAGTGATGTTCAGCATCCTTTCATGTGTTTCTTGGTAATCTGTATATCTTCTTTGGAGAAATGTCTATTTAGGTCTTCTGGCCGTTTTTGGATTGGGTTGTTTGTTTTTGTGATAGTGAGCTACATGAGGTGCTTGTAAAGTTTGGAGATTAATCCTTTGTCAATTGCTTCATTTGAAAATATTTTCTCCCATTCTGAGGGTTGTTTTTGCATCTTGTTTATGTTTTCCTGTACTGTGTAAAAGCTTTTAAGTTTCATTAGGTCCCATTTGTTGATTTCTGTTTTTATATCCATTTCTCTAGAAGGTGAGTCAAAAAGGATCTTGCTGTGATTTATGTCATAGAGTGTTCTGCCTATGGTTTCCTCTAAGTGTTTTATAGTGTCTGGTCTTATATTTAGATCTCTAATCCATTTAGAGTTTATTTTTGTGTATGGTGTTATGGAGTGTTCTAATTTCATTCTTTTATGTGTAGGGGTCCAGTTTACCCAGCACCAATTACTGAAGAGACTGTCTTTTCTCCATTGTATATCCTTAGCTCCTTTGTCATAGATGAGATAGCCATAGGTATGTAGGTTTCTCTCTGGGCTTTCTGTCCTGTTCCATTGATCTGTGTTTATGCCAATCTACATACACTTGATTCCATTATGGAGACATATAAATACATAGGTTTCAAGATTGTTACCAGTCAGATAAATTCCTCTTCAGTGAATAGGGTGTTTTGTGTCCAGTTCATTGAGAAAGGAGTAGGTCTTGTCTATTACATATTTGGTATATGGAATGGTATCTGTGCTAATTTCAAACTCTGCTTTTACACATCTCCCCACGTCACCTTTCCCCTTAAGGAGGCATAAGTGTGTTTTCTAAATGTGTAACTCTGTTCTCTTTTGAAATTCAGTTCATGTGTAGCCATGTTTACATTCCCTCTATAAGTGATATATTACAATAAGTTTCTGTTTCTTTGTGGCTCATTTCACTTAGCATTATCGTACCAAAAGCCACTCATTAAGCTGCTATTGGCCTTATGACATTGATTTTATGTCTGAGCGACATTCCATTGTATATAAGTACCACGACATCTATATCCATTTTTTTTTCCTTTCCTGGGATATTTAAAGTGTACCGAATTCGAGGTTCTTGTAAACAGAGCAGCCCTAAACTTTGCGCTGGCTGTGTGTTGTGGATTTTTAGTTTTCCCAAAATACACGCCCATGAGTGGAAGTGTGCTATGCTCTATAGCTCTGTTTTAGAAAACAACATACAGTTCTCCAGAGAGGCTGTTGGCAATTTACATCCTGTCCATCGGTGTAACCAGGCTCCCTTTTCTCCATGGCCTGTCCTGCATTTGTGGTTTTTACACTATTTGTGGATGGCCCTTTTGACTGGAGGTAAGGGACACTTCTATGTAGTGTGGATTTTCAATGCCTGATGGCTTGCTTGGCCAAAAAGGGCGTATGCATTTTTTCCCGAATATATTCAAGAAAATACACATACTCCCTTTTCTGCCAAGGGCAACTTTGTTGGAGTTCTGTCGCTTTTCATGTGCTTTAAAGATGACTCCAATGTACCTCTTGAAATCTGTTTCCTTCAATTCTGCCTTGCATTCAAATCCTCTTCACGGCCTTACCTCAATATATTTCTGGATGATAGTTGTCCTTTATAACTCTGCAAGTTTGTGAATTGCTGTGCCCCTGATATCCATTTTTCAAATCGCCTATTTGTGAGCTGGCTGCAATACCGCAGGATGGCTTTAGGCCCTAGTCTGGTTCCAGGGCTTCAGGCTGAGCCTTTGGTTAATGCTTCTTCCTGATGGGAAAGTAGAGTGATATGTGCCCATCCAAACACCTACAGCTAATCTCTCATTTGTTTCCCCTTTTCCTGTTCATCCTCTGCACAATTTGCAAACTGTGCATAACAGGAGGGTAAAGGCGCTGACACTCCAAGTGGGGAGATTTTTAGTAATACAGATGGAATGGTGAAGCCGAGCACGACGAAAGGAAAAATGAGGTACCTTTTAGAAAACTTTCCCAATTACACAGTGTACCATCCACTGGGTTTCCCATGCATGTTTTAACTGTAGGAAGATTCCCTTAAACCTGGAGAGTTGGGACCACTAGAATGGGTAGCACACAGTATTGCTCTAAGTGGCGTTCTTTTGCTCAAACAACCTCAGCAATCTTGTCAGCCCCAAGTTTCCAGTCTTATGTCTCATCCAGCTGTGGGTGTAAAGGTGGTCAATCCAGGTTGGATCACAGGCCCTGAACGTAATTTTTAAGATTTCTCTCTGTTTCGCTGTTTTTGCATTTTGCTTTTGAAACTTATTTTTATAAGGGGGTTTAGCTGAATTTCAGTGCTGTGTTCATGCCATTATACACACATATGCTTTCTTTATGGAGACATGAGAATACATATGTTTTAAAATTCTTAGAGTCAGATATATTCCTCTGCAATGAATAGGGGGTGTTGAGTCCAGTTCATTGTTCGGGGAGTAGCTGTTGTCTATTACATACTTGGTTTAGGTAACGGTATCTGTGTTAATTTAAAACTTTCTTTTATGCATCACCCAACCTCGGCTTTCCCCTTAAGCAGGCAGAAGATTGTTTTCTAAATGTGTGACTCTGTTGTGTTTGTAATCCAGTTCATGGGTAGCCATGTGTACATTCACCCTATGAGTGATAACTTATGATAAGATTTGTTACTCTGTTATCTTTCCTAACTCAGTTCATGTGTAGCCATGGTTACAGGACCTTTGTAAGTGATATCTTATGATAAGTTTCTTTTTCAATGTGACTTATTTCACTTAGAATCATTGTACCTGAATCCACTCATTTTGCTGCTACTGGCCTTATGACATTGATTTCATGGCTAAGGGATATTCATTCGTACGTAAGTACCACAATTTCTTGAACCATTTTTTTCTTTCCTGAGACATTTAAGGTCTACCCAAGTTGAGGTTCGTGTAAGCAGTGCAGCCCTACATTTTCGGGTGGCTCTGTCTTACTGATTTTCATTTTTCCAAATGTATATTCCCTAGACTGGAACTGCCATTGGCTCTGTAGCTCTGTTTTTCATTTCTTTTAGGGAACACAATGCACTCGCCCAGATAGGCATTTAGAAATTTACATCCTGCCGATTAGCCTAACAAGACTCCCTGTTCTCCAGGGCCTGTCTTGCCTTTCTGGTTTTTACACATTTTTCGGATGTCCCTTTTGACCAGTGGGAAGTGATCGTTCTTGTGGTGCAGATTGGCATTACCTTCTTGCTTGCTTGGCCAAAAAGGGCGTATGCATTTTTTCTTGAATATATTCAGAAGAAAACGCATATGCCCTTTTGGACAAGTGCATCACTGATGAAGTAGTTCCCCTCTGCCTGTACTTTAAAGGCAATTCCAATGTACTTCTTGAAATCTGTTTCCTCCTATTCTGCCTCGCATTCATGTCCGCCTCGTTGGCTTCCCTCAAAAGATTTTTGGAAGATAGTTGTCCATTTTTAATCTGCCAGTTTGTGAATTGCTGTGCCCCTGAGCTCCATTTTTCAACTCGTTTTTTGTGAACTGAACGCAAGTCCAAAATTTTGTTTCAGGACCTCTACTGGTTCCTGGTGGGTGGCTGAGAATTTGGTAAATTCTTCTTCCTGCCGGGAAATTAGAGTGACATGTGCCCCTCCAAATGTCTAACAGCTGCTCTCTCATTGGTTCTCCCTCTTCCCTTCCATCCTCTGCCAAATTGGCAACCTGTGCGCACCAGGAGGTTAAAGGGGCTGTCTCTCCAAGTTGGGAGCTTGATAGTAAAGCAGTTGGAAAGTCAAACCAGAGCACCAGGAGAGGGACTATTCAATGAGTTTTAGAAAACTTTTGTGTTCACAATGTGTCCATTCTCTAGGTTTCCCGTACATGTTATAGCTGTAGTAATATTCCCTTCAATCTGGAGAGTTGGGTCCCATGGAATGGGGGCCATGCGTTATTGCTATCAAGGGTCTGCATTTGCTCACCCAATCTCACCAATGCTCTCAGTCACAAGTGTCCAGCCTTATGCCACATCTAGCTGTCATTGTAGATAGGGTCATTCCAGGTTTCATCAGAATCCCTGAAGGAATTGTAAAGAAATTTCCTGTTTTTTTTATTTTATTTTGAAATACATTTTTATAGTGGGTTTGATCTGATTCACGCTGCCATGTTTATGCCAGTCTAGACACACTTGAGTCCCTTACAGACAAACATCAATACATAAGTTTTAAGATTCTTCTTAGTCACATCTATTTGTCTGCAGTAAATATGGCCTTTTCAGTCCCTTTCACTGAGGAAGGTGAAGGTCTGTTCTATTCCAGAGTTCATTTTTGGAATGGTACTTGTACTTATATCAAACACTGGTTTTATGCATCCCCCCACCTCTCCTTCCCCCTTAAGCAGGCATAAGAGTGTTTTCTAAATGTGAGACTCTGTTCTCTTTCCTAACTCAGTTCATGTGTAGCCATGTTTACAGGATCTTCATAAGTGATATCGTATGATGTTTCTTTTTCTGTGTGACTTATTTCACTTAGAATCATCGTACCTGAATCCACTCACTTTGCTGCTCCTGGTCTTATGACATTGATTTCATGGCTGAGGGATATTCCATCGTACATATGTACCACAATATTTTGAACCATATTTATATTTCCTGGGATATTTAAGGTGTACCCAAGTTGAGGTTTTTGTAAGCAGTGCAGCCCTATATTTGGGGGAGGCTCTGCCTTATTGATTTTCAGTTTTCCCAAGGTATATTCCCTAGGCTGGAAGTGGCCTTGGCTGTGTAGCTCTGTTGTTTACTTGTTTTAGGGAACAGCATGCACTTCTCCCGTGAGGCAGTTGGCAATTTACATCCCGCCCATCAGCACAACATGGCTCCCTGTTCTCCAGGGCCTGTCTTGCCTTTCTAGGTTCTACACATTTTCTGGATGTCCCTTTTTACCAGTGGGAAGTGATACTTCTTTGTAGTGCAGATTTGCTTTGCCCGCTTGCTTGCTTGCTTGGCCAAAAAGTGTGTATGCATTTTCTCCTGAATATATTCCCTGCAGTTATATTACCTTCAACCTGGAGAGTTGCGAACCATTGAATGGGGGCCATGCATTATTGCTTTAAAGGGTCTGCATTTGCTCAACCTATCTCAACAATCCTCTCAGTCCCAAGTGTCCAGCCTTATGCCACATCCAGCTATCATTGTAGACAGGGTCATTCCAGGTTTCATCATAGACCCTGAAGGAATTGTAAAGAATTTCCCTGTTTTTTTGTTTTGTTTTTGAAATTCCTTTCTATAGTGGACTTGAGCTGATTCTCGCTGCCATGTTTATGTCAGTCTAGACACACTTGATTCCCTGATGGAGACATAGCAATACATAGGTTTTAAGATTCTTACTAGTCAGACCTATTCCTTTGTGGGAAATATGGGGTTTTGAGTCCCTTTAACTGAGGAAGCTGTAGGTCTAGTCTATTCCATAGTTCGTTTTTGGAACGGTACCTGTGCTTATACCAAACTCTGGTTTTATGCATCAGCCCACCTCTCCTTCCCCCTTAAACAGGCATAAGAGTGTTTTCTAAATGTGAGATTCTGTTCTCTTTCCTAAATCAGTTCATGTGTAGCCATGTTTACAGAATCTTCATAAGTGATATCTTTTTTTTTTTTTTTTTTTTTTTTTTTTTTTTTGCTGTACGCGGGCCTCTCACTGCTGTGGCCTCTCCCGTTGCGGAGCACAGGCTCCGGACACAGGCTCCGCGGCCATGGCTCGCGGGCCCAGCCGCTCCGCGGCATGTGGGATCTTCCGGGATAGGGGCACGAACCCGTGTCCCCTGCATCGGCAGGCGGACTCTCAACCACTGCGCCACCAGGGAAGCCCAGTGATATCTTATGATGTTTCTTTTTCTGTGTGACTTATTTCACTTAGAATCTTCTTACCTGAATCCACTCACTTTTCTGCTTCTTGTCTTATGATATTGATTGCATGGCTGAGGGATATTCCATCCTACGTAAGTACCACAATTTTTTGAAACATTTTTATATTTCCTGGGATATTTAAAGTGTACCCAAGTTGAGGTTCTTGTTAGCAGTGCAGCCCTAAATTTGGGGCTTGCTCTCTCTTATTGATTTTCAGTTTTCCCAAGGTATATTCCCTAGACTAGAAGTGCCTTTGCCTTGTAGCTCTGTTGTTTACTTTTTTCAGGGAACACAATGCACTTCTCCAGTGCGGCAGTTGGCAATTTACATCCCGCTCCTCAGCATAACAAGGCTCCCTGTTCTCTAGAGTCTGTCGTTCCTTCCTGGTTTTTACCCATTTTGTGGATGTCCCTTTTGACCGGTGGGAAGTGATACTTCTTTGTAGCGCAGATTTGCATTGCCCGCTGTCTTGCTTGGCCAAAAAGGGCGTATGCGTTTTCTCCTGAATATATTCAGGAGAAAACGCATACGCCCTTTTTGCCCAAGTGCATCATTGTCGAAGATGTGCCCCTCTTCCTGTGCTTTAGAGGCAATTCCTACATACCTGTTGAAATCTGTTTCCTGCTATTCTGTCTCGCTTTCAAGTCCGCCTCATTGTCTTCCCTCAACAGATTTTTGGAGGATAGATGTCCTTTATTACTCTGCCAGTTTGTGAATTGATGTGCCCCTGAGCTCAATTTTTCAACTCGTTTTTTGTGAGCTGAATGCAAGTCCAAAATTTTGGTTCGGGACCTATACTGGTTACTGGTGCGTGGCTGAGACTTTGGTTAATTCTTCTTCCTGCCGGTAAATTAGAGTGACATGTGCCTGTCCAAATGCCTAACAGCTACTCTGTCACTGGTTCTCCCTCTTCCCTTCCATCCTCTGCCAAACTGGCAACCTGTGCAAACCAGGAGGTTAAAGGGGCTGTCTCTCCAATTTGGGAGGTTGATACTATAGCAGTTGGAATGTGAAACCAGAACACCAAGAGAGGGACTCTTCGTTGAGTTTTAGAAACATTTCGTATTCACAGTGTGTCCATTCTCTAGGTTTCCCGTACATGTTATAGCAGTAGTAATATACCCTTCAACTTGCAGAGTTGGGACCCATGGAATGGGGGCCATGCATTATTGCGTTAAAGGGTCTGCATTTGCTCACACAATCTCACCAATACTCTCAGGCCCATGTGTCCAGCCTTATACCAAATCCAGCTGTCATTGTAGATAGGGTCATTCCAGGTTTCATCACAGACTCTGAAGGAATTGGAAAGAATTTCCCTGTTATTTGGTATAGTTTTTGAAATGCCTTTTTATAGTGGGTTTGACCTGATTCGCGCTGCCATGATTAAGCCAGTCTAGACACACTTGATTCCCTTACAGAGACATATCAATACATATGTTTTAAGATTCTTACTAGTCAGAACTATACCTCTGTGGGAAATACGCCATTTTGAGTCCCTTTAACTGAGGAAGCTGTAGGTCTAGTCTATTCCATATTTGGTTTTTGGACCGGTACCTGTGCTTATACAAACTCTGGTTTTATGCATCACCCCACCTATCCTTCCCCCTTAAACAGGCATAAGAGTGTTTTCTAAATGTGAGATTCTATTCTTTTTCCTATCTCAGTTCATGTGTAGCCATGTTTACAGGGTCTTCATAAGTGATATCTTATGATGTTTGTTTTTCTCTGTGACCTATTTGACTTACAATCTTCGTACCTGAATCCACTCACTTTGCTGCTACTGGTCTTATGACATTGATTTCATGGTTGAGGGATATTCCATCGTTCGAAACTACCACAATTTTTTGAACCATTCTTATATTTCCTGGGATATTTAAGGTGTACCCAAGTTGAGGTTCTTGTAAGCAGTGCAGCCCTTAATTTTGTTGTGGCTCTGTCTTATTGATTTTCAGTTTTCCCAAGGTATATTCCCTTGACTTGAAGTGCCCTTGGTTCTGTACCTCTGTTGTTTAATTGTTTTAGGGAACAAAATGCACTCCTCCAGTGAGGCAGTAGGCAATTTACATCCCGCCCATCAGCATAACAAGGCTCCCTGTTCTCCAGGGCCTGTCTTGCCTTTCTGGTTTTTACACATTTTGTGGATGTCCCTTTTGACCTGTGGGAAGTTATACTTCTTTGTAGTGCAGATTTGCATTGCCCACTTGTTGCTTGGCCAAAAAGGGCTTATGTGTTTTCTCCTGAATATATTCAGGAGAAAACACATATGCCCTTTTTGGCCAAGTGCGTCATTGTCGAAGTTGTGCCCCTCTTCCTGTGCTTTAAAGGCGATTCCAACGTACCTCTTGAAATCTATTTCCTGCTACTCTGCCTCTCATTCAATTCCACCTCGTTGCCTTCCCTCAACAGATTTTTGGACGATAGTTGTCCTTTATTACTCTGCCACTTTGTTAATTGCTGTGCCTCTGAGCTCCATTTTTCAACTCGTTTTTTTGTGAGCTGAACGCAAGTCCAAAATTTTGGTTCAGTACCTCTACTGGTTCCCAGTGGGTGGCTGAGACTCTGGTTAATTCTTCTTCCTGCCAGGAAATTAGAGTGACATGTGCCCGTTCAAATGCCTAACAGCTACTCTATCATTGGTTCTCCCTTTTCCCTTCCATCCTCTGCCAAATTGGCAACCTCTGTGAACCAGGAGCTTAAAGCGGCTGTCTCTCCAAGTTGGAAGATTCATAGTAAATCAGTTGGAAAGTCAAACCGGAGCACCAGGAGAGGGACAATCCGTTGAGTTTTAGAAACATTTTGTATTCACAGGGTGTCCATTTTCTAGGTTTCCCGTACATGTTATAGCTGTAGTAATAGTCCCTTCAACATGGAGAGTTGGGACCCATGGAATGTTGGCCATGCATTTTTGCTTTAAAGGGTCTGCATTTGCTCACCCAATCTCACCAATCCTCTCAGTCCCAAGTGTCCAGCCTCATGCCACATCCAGCTGTCATTGTAGATAGGGTCATTCCAGGTTTCATCAGAGACCCTGAAGGAATTGTAAAGAATTTCCCTGTTTTTGTGTTTTGTTTTTGAAATTCCTTTTTATAGTGGGTTTGAGCTGATTCTCGCTGCCATGTTTATGCCATTCCAGACACACTTGATTCCCTTATGGAGACATATCAATACATAGGTTTTAAGATTCTTACTAGTCAGATCTATTCCTCTGCGGGAAATATGGGGTTTTGAGTCCCTTTCACTGAGGAAGGTGTAGGTCTTGTCTATTCCAAAGTTGATTTTAGAAACGGTACGCATGCTTATTTCAAACTCTGCTTGTATGCATCACCCCACCTCTCCTTCCCACTTAAGCAGGCATAACAGTGTTTCTTAAATGTGAGACTCTGTTCTCTTTCCTAACTCAGTTCATGTGTAGCCATGTTTACAGGATCTTCATAAGTGATATCTTATGATATGTTTCTTTTTCTGTGTGACTTCACTTAGAATCATCGTATCTGAATCCACTCACTTTGCTGCTCCTGGTCTTATGACATTGATTTCATGGTTCAGGGATATTCCATCGTACATAAGTACCACAATTTTTGAAACATTTTTATATTTCCTGGGATATTAAAGGTATACCGAAGTTTAGGTTCTTGTAAGCAGTGCCGCCCTAAATTTGGGGGTGCTCTGTCTTATTGATTTTCAGTTTTTCCAAGGTATATTCCCTAGACTGGAAGTGCCCTTGGCTCTGTAGCTCTGTTGTTTATTTGTTTCAGGGAACGCAATGCACTCCTCCAGTGAGGCAGTTGGCAATTTACATCCCGCCCATCAGCATAAAAAGGCTCCCTGTTCTCCACGGCCTGTCTTGCCTTTCTGGTTTTTACACATTTTGTGGATGTCCCTTTTGACCGGTGGGAAGAGACACTTATTTGTAGTGCAGATTTGCATTTCCCGCTTGCTTGCTTGGCCAAAAAGGGCGTATGCGTTTTCCCCTGAATATATTCAGGAGAAAACGCATACGCCCTTTTTGGCCAAGTGCCTCATGGTCGAACTTGTGACCCTCTTCCTGTGCTTTAAAGGCGATTCCTACGTACCTCTTGATGTATGATTCCTGCTATTCTGCCTCACTTTGAAGTCCGCCTCGTCGCCTTTCGTCAACAGATTTTTGGACGATAGTTGTCCTTTATTACTCTGCCAGTTTGTGAATTGCTGTGCCCCTGAGCACCAATTTTCAACTCGTTTTCTGTGAGCTGAATCCAAGTCCAAAATTTTGGTTCAGGACCTATACTGCTCCCCGGTGTGTTGCTGAGACTTTGGTTAATTCTTCTTCCTGCCGGGAAATTAGAGTGACATGTGCCTCTCCAAATGCCTAACAGACAGTCTCTCATTGGTTCTCCCTCTTCCCTTCCATCCTCTGCCAAATTGGCAACCTGTGCGAACCAGGAGCTTAAATGGGCTGTCTCTCCAAGTTGGAAGATTGATAGTAAATCAGTTGGAAAGTCAAACCGGAGCACCAGGAGACGGACTCTTCGTTGAGTTTTATAAACCTTTTGTATTCAGAGTGTGTCCATTCTCTAGGATTCACGTACATGTTATAGCTGTAGTAATATTCCCTTCAACATGGAGAGTTGGGACGCATGGAATGGGGACCATGCATTTTCGCTTTAAAGGGTCTGCATTTGCTCACACAATCTCACCAAACCTCTCAGTCCCAAGTGTCCAGCCTTATGCCACATCCAGCTGTCATTGTAGATACGGTCATTCCAGGTTTCATCAGAGACCCTGAAGGAATTGTAAAGTATTTCCCTGTTTTTTGGTTTTGTTTTTGAAATTCCTTTTCATAGTGGGTTTGAGCTGATTCTCGCTGCCATGTTTATGGCAGTCTAGACACATTTGATTCCCTTATGGAGACATATCAATACATAGGTTTTAAGATTCTTACTAGTCAGATGTATTCCTCTGCGGGAAATATGGGGTTTTGAGTCCCTTTCACTGAGGAAGGTGTAGGCCTTGTCTATTCAAAAGTTGGTTATAGAAGCGGTACCTGTGCTTATATCAAACTCTGGTTTTATGCATCACCCCACTTCTCCTTCCCCCTTAAGCAGGCATAAGAGTGTTTTCTAAATGTGAGACTCTGTTCTCTTTCTAACTCTGTTCATGTGTAGCCATGTTTACAGGATCTTCATAAGTGATATCTTATGATAAGTTTCTTTTTCTGTGTGACTTATTTCACTTAGAATCATCGTACATGAATCCACTCACTTTGCTGCTCCTGGTCTTATGACATTGATTTCATGGCTGAGGGATATTCCATCGTACATAAGTACCACAATTTTTTGAACCATTTTTATATTTCCTGGGATATTTAAGGTGTACCCAAGTTGAGGTTCTTGTAAGCAGGGCAGCCCAAAATTTGGGGGTGGCTGTGTCTTATTGATTTTCAGTTTTCCCAAGGTATATTCCCTAGACAGGAAGTGCCCTTGGCTCTGTAGCTCTGTTGTTTAATTATTTTAGGGAACACAATGCACTCCTCCAGTGAGGCAGTTGGCAATTTACATCCTGCCCATCAGCATAAAAAGGCTCCCTGTTCTCCAGGGCCTGTCTTGCCTTTCTGGTTTTTACAGATTTTGTTGATGTCCCTTTTGACCGGTGGGAAGTGATACTTCTTTGTAGTGCAGATTTGCATTGCCCACTTGCTTGCTTGGCCAAAAAGGGCATATGCGTTTTCTCCTGAATATATTCAGGAGAAAACGCATACGCCCTTTTTGGCCAAGTGCGTCATTTTCGAAGTTTTGCCCCTCTTCCTGTGCTTTAAAGGCGATTCCAACGTACCTCTTGAAATCTGTTTCCTGCTATTCTGCCTCGCTTTCAAGTCCGCCTCGTACCCTTCCGTCAACAGATTTTAGGACGATAGTTGTCCTTTATTACTCTGCCCTTTTGTGAATTGCTGTGCCCCTGAGCTCCATTTTTCAACTCGTTTTTTGTGAGCTGAACGCAAGTCCAAAATGTTCGTTCAGGACCTATACTGGTTCCCGGTGGGTGGCTGAGACTTTGGTTAATCTTCTTCCTGCCGGGAAGTTAGAGTGACATGTGCCCGTCCAAATGCCTAACAGCTACTCTCTCATTGGTTCTCCCTCTTCCCTTCCATCCTCTGCCAAATTGGCAACCTGTGCGAACCAGGAGCTTAGAGGGGCTGCCTCTCCAAGTTGGAAGATTGATAGTAAATCAGTTGGAAAGTCAAACCGGAGCACCAGGAGACGGACTATTCGTTGAGTTTTACAAACCTTTTGTATTCACAGTGTGTCCATTCTCTAGGATTCCCGTACATGTTATAGTTGTAGTAATATTCCCTTCAACATGGAGAGTTGGGAACCAAGGAATGGGTGCCATGCATTTTTGCTTTAAAGGGTCTGCATTTGCTCACCCAATCTCACCAATCCTCTCAGTCCGAAGTGTCCAGACTTATGCCACATCCAGCTGTCATTGTAGATAGGGTCATTCCAGGTTTCATCAGAGACCCTGAAGGAATTGTAAAGAATGTCCCTGTTTTTAGGTTTTGTTTTTTAAATTCCTTTTTATAGTGGGTTTGAGCTGATTCTCGCTGCCATGTTTATGCCAGTCTAGACACATTTGATTCCCTTACGGAGACATATCAATACATACGTTTTAAGATTCTTACTAGTCAGATCTATTCCTCTGCGTGAATTATGGGGTTTTGAGTCCCTTACACTGAGGAAGTGTAGGTCTTGTCTATTCAAAAGTTGGTTTTAGAAACGGTACCTGTGCTTATATCAAACTCTGGTTTTATGCATCACCCCACCTCTTCTTCCCCCTGAAGCAGGCATATGAGCGTTTTCTAAATGTGAGACTCAGTTCTCTTTCCTAACTCAGTTCATGTGTAGCCATGTTTACAGGATCTTCATAAGTGATATCTTAAGATAAGTTTCTTTTTCTGTGTGACTTATTTCAATTAGAATCATCGTACCTGAATCCACTCACTTTGTTGCTCCTGGTCTTATGACATTGATTTCATGGTTGAGGGATATTCCGTCGTACGTAAGTACCACTATTTTTTGAATCATTTTTATATTTAGTGGGATATTTAAGGTGTACCCAAGTTGAGGTTCTTGTAAGCAGTGCAGCCCTAAATTTGGGGGTTGCTCTGTCTTATTGATTTTCAGTTTTCCCAAGGTATATTCCCTCCTGGAAGTGCCCTTTGTTCCGTAGCTCTGTTGTTTACTTGTTTTAGGGAAGACAATGCACTCCTCCAGTGAGGCAGTTGGCAATTTACATCCTGCCCATCAGCATAACAAGGCTCCCTGTTCTCCAGGGCCTGTCTTGCCTTTCTGGTTTTTACACATTTTGTGGATGTCCCTTTTGACCGGTGGGAAGTGATACTTCTTTGTAGTGCAGATTTGCATTGCCCACTTGCTTGATTGGGCAAAAATGGCGTATGCGTTTTCTCCTGAATATATTCAGGAGAAAACGCATACGCCCTTTTTGGCCAACGGCATCATTGTCGAAGTTGAGCCCCTCTTCCTGTGCTTTAAAGGCGATTCTAACGTACCTCTTGAAATCTATTTCCTCCTATTGTGCCACGCTTTCAAGTCCGCCTCCTTGCCTTCCCTCAACAGATTTTTGGATGATAGTTGTCCTTTATTACTCTGCCAGTTTGTGAATTGATGTGCCCCTGAGCTCCATTTTTCAACTCGTTTTTTGTGAGCTGTACGCAAGTCCAAAATTTTGGTTCAGGACCTATACTGGTTCCTGGTGGGTGGCTGAGACTTTGGTTAATTCTTCGTCCTGCCGGGAAATTAGAGTGACATATGTGCATCCAAATGCCTAACAGCTACTCTCTCATTGGTTCTCCCTCTTCCCTTCCATCCTCTGCCAAATTGGCAACCTGTGCAAACCAGGAGGTTAAATGGGCTGTCTCTCCATGTTGTGAGATTGATAATAAAGCAGTTTGAAAGTCAAACCGGAGCCCCAGGAGAGGGAGTATTCGTTGAGTTTTAGAAATCATTTGTATTCACAGTGTGTCCATTCTCTAGGTTTCCCGTACATGTTATAGCTGTAGTAATATTCCCTTCAACCTGGAGAGTTGGCACCCATGGAAAGGGGGCAATGCATTATTGCTTTAAAGGGTCTGCATTTGCTCACCCAGTCTCACCAATCCTCTCAGTCCCTAGTGTCCAGCCTTATACCACATCCAGCTGTCATTGTAGATAGGGTCATTCCAGGTTTCATCAGAGACCCTGAAGGAAATGTAAAGAATTTCCCTGTTTTTGGTTTTGTTTTTGAAATTCCTTTTTATAGTGGGTTTGAGCTGATTCTCGCTGCCATGTTTATGCCAGTCTAGACACACTTGATTCCCTTATGGAAACATATCAATACATAAGTTTTAAGATTATTACTCGTCAGATCTATTCCTCTACGGGAAATGTGGTGTTTTGAGTCCCTTTCACTGGGGAATGTGTTGGTCATGTCTATTCCACAGTTGGTTTTAGAAACGGTAACTGTGCTTATATCAAACTCTGGTTTTATGCATCACCCCACCTCTCCTTCCCCCTTAAACAGGCATAAGAGTGTTTTCTAAATGTGAGACTCTGTTCTCTTTCCTAACTCAGTTCATGTGTAGCCATGTTTACAGGATCTTCTTAAGTGATACCTTATGATAAGTTTCTTTTTCTCTGTGACTTATTTCACTTAGAATCATCGTACCTGAATCCACTCACTTTGCTGCTCTTGGTCTTATGACATTGATTTCATGGCTGAGGGATATTCCATCGTACGTAAGTACCACAATTTTTTGAAACATTTTTATAGTTCCTGGGATATTAAAGTGTACCCAAGTTGAGGAGCTTGTAAGCAGTGCAGCCCTCAATTTGGGTGTGGCTCTGTCTTATTGATTTTCAGTTTTCCCAAGGTATATTCCCTAGACTAGAAGTGCCCTTGGCTCTGTAGCTCTGTTGTTTACTTGTTTTATGGAACACAATGCACTCCTCCAGTGAGGCAGTTGGCAATTTACATCCCGCCCATCAGAATAACAAGGCTCCCTGTTCTCCAGGGCCTGTCTTGCCTTTCTGGTGTTTACACATTTGTGGATGTCCGTTTTGACCAGTGCTAAGTGATACTTCTTTGTAGTGCAGATTTGCATTGCCGCTTGATTGCTTGGCCAAAAAGGGCGTATGCGTTTTCTCCTGAATATATTCAGGGGAAAACGCTAATGCACTTTTTGGCCAGGTGTGTCATTGTCGAAGTTGTGCCCTTCTTCCTATGCTTTAAAGGCGATTACAATGTACCTCTTGAAATCTGTTTCCTGCTATTCTGCCTCGCTTTCAAGTCTGCCTCGTTGGCTTCCCTCAACAGGTTTTTGGACGATAGTTGTCCTTTATTACTCTGCCAGGTTGTGAATTGCTGTGCCCCTCAGCTCAAATTTTCAACTCGTTTTTTGTGAGCTGTACGCAAGTCCAAAATTTTCGTTCAGGACCTATACGGGTTCCTGGTGTGTGGCTGAGACTTTGGTTAATTCTTCTTCCTGCCGGGAAATCAGAGTGACATGTGCCCGTCGACATGCCTAACAGCTACTCTCTCATTGGTTCTCCCTCTTCCCTTCCATCCTCTGCAAATTTGGCAACCTGTGCGAACCAGGAGGTTAAAGGGGTTGTCTCTCCAAGTTGGGAGATTGATAGTAAAGCAGTTGGAAAGTCAAACCGGAGCACCAGGATCGGGACTATTTGTTGAGTATTAGAAACCTTTTGTATTCACTGTGTGTCCATTCTCTAGGTTTCCCGTACATGTTATATCTGTAGTAATATACCCTACAACATGGAGAGTTGGGACCCATGGAATGGGGGCCATGCATTTTTGCTTTAAAGGGTCTGCATTTGCTCACCCAATCTCACCAATCCTCTCAGTCCCAAGTGTCCAGCCTTATGCCACATCTAGCTGTCATTGTAGATAGGGTCATTCCAGGTTTCATCAGAGACCCTGAAGGAATTGTAAAGAATTTCCCTGTTTATTGGTTTTGTTTTTGAAATTCCTTTTTATACTGGGTTTGAGCTGATTCTTGCTGCCATGTTTATGCCAGTCTAGACACACTTGATTCCCTTACAGAGACATATCAATATATAGGTTTTAAGATTCTTACTAGTCAGATCTATTACTCTGCGGGAAATATGGGGTTTTGAGTCCCATTCTCTGAGGAAGGTGTAGGTCTTGTCTATTCCACAGTTGGTTTTACGAACGGTACCTGTGCTTGTATCAAACTCTGGTTTTATGCATCACCCCACCTCTCCTTCCCCCTTAAGCAGGCATAAGAGTGTTTTTTAATGTGAGACTCTGTTCTCTTTCCTAACTCACTTCATGTGTAGCCATGTTTATAGGATCTTCATAAGTGATATCTTATGATAAGTTTCTTTTTCTGTGTGACTTATTTCACTTAGAATCATCGTACATGAATCCACTCACTTTGATGCTCCTGGTCTTATAACATTGATTTCATGGCTGTGGGATATTCCATTGTACATAAGTACCCTAATTTTTGGAACCATTTTTATATTTCCTGGGATATTTATGGTGTACCCAAGTTGAGGTTCTTGTTAGCAGTGCAGCCCTAAATTTGGGGGTGGCTCTGTCTTATTGATTTTCAGTTTTCCCAAGGTATATTCCCTAGACTGGAAGTGCCCTTGGCTCTGTAGCTCTGTTGTTTACTTGTTTTAGTGAACGCAATGCACTCCTCCAGTGTGGCAGTTGGCAATTTACATCCCGCCCATCTGCATAACAAGGCTCCCTGTTCTCCATGGCCTGTCTTGTCTTTCTGGTTTTTACACATTTTGTGGATGTCCCTTTTGACCGGTGGGAAGTGATACTTCTTTGTAGTGCAGATTTGCATTGCCCGCTTGCTTGCTTGGCCAAAAAGGGCGTATGCGTTTTCTCCTGAATATATTCAGGAGAAAACGCATACGCCCTTTTTGGCCAAGTGCTTCATTGTCGAAGTTGTGCCACTCTTCCTGTGCTTTAAAGGCTATTCCAACGTACCTCTTGAAATCTGTTTCCTGCTATTCTGCCTCGCTTTCAAGAACGCCTCACTGCCTTCCCTCAACAGATTTTTGGACGATAATTGTCCTTTATTACTCTGCCAGTTTGTGAATTGCTGTGCCCGTGAGCTCCGTTTTTCAACACGTTATTTGTGAGCTGTACGCAAGTCCAAAATTTTGGTTCTGGACCTATACTGGATCCCGGTGGGTGGCTGAGACTCTGGTTAATTCTTCTTCCTGCCGGGAAATTAGAGTGACATGTGCCCGTCCAAATGCCTAACAGCTACTCTCTCATTGGTTCTCCCTCTTCCCTTCCATCCTCTGCCAAATTGGCAACCTGTGAGAACGAGGAGGTTAAACGGGTTGTCTCTCCAAGTTAGGAGATTGATAGTAAAGCAGTTGGAAAGTCAAACCGGAGCACCAGGAGAGGGACTACTCATTGAGTTTTAGAAATCTTTTGTATTCACAGTGTGTCGATTCTCTAGGTTTCCCGTACATGTTATAGCTGTAGTAATATTCTCTTCAACCTGGAGATTTGGGACCCATGGAATGGGGGCCATGCATTTTTGCTTTAAAGGGTCTGCATTTGCTCACGCAATCTCACCAAACCTCTCAGTCCCATGTGTCCAGGCTTATGCCACATCCAGCTGTCATTGTAGATAGGGTCATTCCAGGTTTCATCAGAGACCCTGAAGGAATTGTAAAGAATTTCCCGGTTTTTTGGTTTTGTTTTTGAAATTCCTTTTTATAGTGGGTTTGAGCTGATTCTCGCTGCCATGTTTATGCCAGTCTAGACACACTTGTTTCCCTTACGGAGACATATCAATACATAGGTTTTAAGATTCTTACTAGTCAGATCTATTCCTCTGCGGGTAATATGGGGTTTTGAGTCCCTTTCACTGAGGAAGGTGTAGGTCTTGTTTGTTCCAAAGTTGGTTTTAGAAACGGTACCCGTGCTTATATCAAACTCTGGTTTTATGCATCACCCCACCTCTCCTTCCCCCTTAAGCAGGCATAACAGTGTTTTCTAAATGTGAGACTCTGTTCTCTTTCTTAACTCAGTTCATATGTAGCCATGTTTACAGGATCTTCATAAGTGATATCTTATGATAAGTTTCTTTTTCTGTGTGACTTATTTCACTTAGAATCATCGTACTTGAATCCACTCACTTTGCTGCTCCTGGACTTATGACATTGATTTCATGGCTGAGGGATATTCCATCGTACATAAGTACCACAATTTTTTGAACCATTTTTATATTTCCTGGGATATTTAAGGTGTACCCAAGTTGAGGTTCTTGTAAGCAGTGCAGCCCTAAATTTTGCGGTGGCTCTGTCTTATTGATTTTCAGTTTTCCCAAGGTATATTCCCTAGACTGGAAGTGCCCTTGGCTCTGTAGCTCTGTTGTTTACTTGTTTTAGGGAACACAATGCACTCCTCCAGTGAGGCAGTTGGCAATTTACATCCCGCCCATCAGCATAACAAGGCTCCCTGTTCTCCAGGGCCTGTCTTGCCTTTCTGGTTTTTACACATTTTGTGGATGACCCGTTTGACCGGTGGGAAGTGATATTTCTTTGTAGTGCAGATATGCCTTGCCCGCTTGCTTGCTTGGCAAAAAAGGGCGTATGCGTTTTCTCCTGAATATATTCAGGAGAAAACGCATATGCCCTTTTTGGCCAAGTGCATCATTGTCGAAGTTGTGCCCCTCTTCCTGTGCTTTAAAGGCGATTCCAACGTACCTCTTGAAATCTGTTTCCTGCTATTCTGCCTCGCTTTCAAGTCCGCCTCGTTGCCTTCCCTCAACAGATTTTTGGACGATAGTTGTCCTTTATTACTCTGCCAGTTTGTGAATTGCTTTACTCCTGAGCTCCATATTTCATCTCGTTTTTTGTGAGCTGAACGCAAATCCAATATTTTGCTTCAGGACCTATACTGGTTTCTAGTGTGTGGCTGAGACTTTGGTTAATTCTTCTTCCTGCCGGGAAATTAGAGTGACATATGCACGTCCAAATGCCTAACAGCTACTCTCTCATTGGTTCTCCCTCTTCCCTTCCATCCTCTGCCAAATTGGCAACCTGTGCGAACCAGGAGCTTAAAGGGGCTGTCTCTCCAAGATGGGAGATTGATAGTAAAGCAGTTGGAAAGTCAAACCGGAGCACCAGGAGAGGGACTATTCGTTGAGTTTTAGAAACCTTTTGCATTCACAGTGTGTCCATTCTCTAGGTTTCCCGTACATGTTATAGCTGTAGTAATATTCCCTTCAACCTGGAGAGTTGGGACCCATGGAATGGGGGCCATGCATTATTGCTTTAAAGGGTCTGCATTTGCTCACCCAATCTCTCCAATCCTCTCAGTCCCAAGTGTCCAGCCTTATGCCACATCCAGCTGTCATTGTAGATAGGGTCATTCCAGGTTTCATCAGAGACCCTGAAGGAATTGTAAAGAATTTCCCTGTTTTTTGGTTTTGTTTTTGAAATTCCTTTTTATAGTGGGTTTGAGCTGATTCTCGCTGCGATGTTTATGCCAGTCTAGACACACTTGATTCCCTTTCGGAGACATATCAATACATAGGTTTTAAGATTCTTACTAGTCAGATCTATTCCTCTGTGGGAAATATGGGGTTTTGAGTACCTTTCACTGAGGAAGGTGTTGGTCTTTTCTATTCCAAAGTTGGTTTTAGAAACGGTACCTGTGCTTATATCAAAGTCTGGTTTTATGCATCACCCCTCCTCTCCTTCCCCCTTAAGCATGCAAAAGAGTGTTTTCTAAATGTGAGACTCTGTTCTCTTTCCTAACTCAGTTCATGTGTAGCCATGTTTACAGGATCTTCCTAAGTGATATCTTATGATAAGTTTCTTTTTCTGTGTGACTTATTTCATTTAGAATCATCGTACCTGAATCCACTCCCTTTGGTGCTCCTGGTCTTATGACATTAATTTCATAGCTGAGGGATATTCCATCGTACATAAGTACCACAATTTTTTGAACCATTTTTATATATCCTGGGATATTTAAGGTGTACATAAGTTGAGGTTCTTGTAAGCAGTGCAGCCCTAAATTTGGGTTTGGCTCTGTCTTATTGATTTTCAATTTTCCCAAGGTATATTCCCTAGAAGGGAAGTGCCCTTGGCTCTGTAGCTCTGTTGTTTACTTGTTTTTGGGAACACAATGCACTCCTCCAGTGAGGCAGTGGGCAATTTACATAACGCCCATCAGTATAACAAAGCTCCCTGTTCTCCAGGGCCTGTCTTGCCTTTCTGGTTTTTACACATTTTGTGGATGTCACTTTTGACCGGTGGGAAGTGATACTTCTTTGTAGTGCAAATTTGCATTGCCCGCTAGCTTGCTTGGCCAAAAAGGGCGTATGCCTTTTCTACTGAATATATTCAGGAGAGAACGCATACGCCCTTTTTGGCCAAGTGCATCATTGTCGAAGTTGTTCCCCTCTTCCTGTGTTTTAAAGGCGATTCCAACGTACCTCTTGAAATCAGTTTCCTGCTATTCTGCCTCGTTTTCAATTCCGCTCGTTGCCTTCCCTCAACAGATTTTTGGACGATAGTTGTCCTTTATTATTCTGCCAGTTTGTGAATTGCTGTGCCCCTGAGCTCCATTTTTCTACTCGTTTTTTGTGAGCTGAACGCATGTCCAAAATTTTGGTTCAGGAACTATACTGGTTCCCGGTGGATGGCTGAGACTTTGGTTAATTCTTCTTCCTGCTGGGAAATTAGAGTGAAATGTGCCCGTCCAAATGCCTAACAGCTAGTCTCTCATTGGTTCTCCCTCTTCCCTTCCATCCTCTACCAAATTGGCAACCTGTGCGAACCAGGAGGTTAAAGTGGCTTTCTCTCCAACTTTGGAGATTGATAGTAAGGCAGTTGGAAAGTCAAACCGGAGCACCAGGAGAGGGACTATTCGTAGAATTTTAGAAACCTTTTGTATTCACAGTGTGTCCATTCTCTAGGTTTCCCGTACATGTTATAGCTGTAGTAATATTCCCTTCAACCTGGAGAGTTGGGACCCATGGAATGGGGGCCATGCATTTTTGCTTTATAGGGTCTGCATTTCCTCACCGAATCTCACCAATCCTCTCAGTCCCAAGTGTCCAGCCTTATGCCACATCCAGCTGTCATTGTAGATAGGGTCATTCCAGGTTTCATCAGAGACCCTGAAGGAATTGTAAAGAATTTCCCTGTTTTTTTTTTTATGAATCATTTTTATAATGGGTTTGAGCTGATTCTCGCTGCCATGTTTATGCAGGTCTAGAAACACTTGATTCCCTAACGGAGACATATCAATACATACGCTTTAAGATTCTTACTAGTCAGATCTATTACTCTGCGGGAAATATGGGGTTTTGATTCCCTTTCACTGAGGAAGGTGTAGGTCTTGTCTATTCCAAAGTTGTTTTTTGGAACGGTACCTGTGCTTATATCAAACTCTGGTTTTATGCATCACGCCACCTCTCCTTCCCCCTTAAGCAGGCATAAGAATGTTTTCTAAATGTGAAACTCTGTTCTCTTTCCTAACTCAGTTCTTGTGTAACCTTGTTTACAAGAACTTCATAAGTGATATCTTATGATAAGTTTCTTTTTCTCTGTGACTTATTTCACTTAGAATCATCGTACCTGAATCCACTCACTTTGCTGCTCCTGGTCTTATGATATTGATTTCACGGCTGAGGAATATTCCATCATACGTAAGTACCATAATTTTTTAAACCATTTTTATATTTCCTGGGATATTTAAGGTGTACCCAAGGTGAAGTTCTTGTAAGCAGTGCAGCCCTTAATTTGGGGGTTGCTCTGTCTTACTGATTTTCAGTTTTTCCAAGGTATATTCCCTAGACTGGAAGTGTCCTTGGCTCTGTAGCTCTGTTGTTTACTTGTTTTAGGGAACACAATGCACTCCTCCAGTGAGGCAGTTGGCAATTTACATCCAGCCCATCAGCAGAACAAGGCGCCCACTGTCTTGCCTTCCTGGTCTCTACACATTGTGTGGATGTCCCTTGTGACCGGTGGGAAGAGAGACTTCTTTGTAGTGCAGATTTGCATTGCCCGCTTGCTTGCCTGGCCAAAATGGGTGTATGTGTTATCTCTAGAATATATTCAGGAGAAAATGCATATGCCCTATTTGGCCAAGTGAATCATTTTCGAAGTTGAGCCCCTCTTCCTGTGCATTACACTCGATTCCTACGTACCTCTTGAAACGTGTTTCCTACTATTCTGCCTCACTTACAATTCGGCCTCGTTGCCGTCCCTCAACAGAGTTTTGGTCGAGAGTTGTCCTTTATTACTCTGCCAGTTTGTGAATAGCTGTGCCCCTGAGCTCCATTTTTAACTTGTTTTTGTTAGCTGAAGGCAAGTCCAAAATTTTTGTTCAGGACCTATACTGGTTCCCGGTGGTTCGTTGGGACTTTGGTTAATTATTCTTTCTCCTGGGAATTTAGAATGATATGTGCCCTTCCAAATGCCTAACATCTACTCTCTCTTTGGCTCTCCCTCTTCCCTTCCATCCTCTGCCAAATTGGCAACCTGTGCGAACCAGTAGGTTAAAGGGGCTTTCTCTCCAACTTGGGAGATTGATAGTAAAGCAGTTGGAAAGTCAAACCGGAGCATCAGTAGAGGGACTATTCGTTGAGTTTTTGAAACCTTTCGTATTCACATTGTGTCCATTCTCTAGGTTTCCCTTACATGTTATAGCTGTAGTAATATTCCCTCCAACCTGCAGATTTGCGACCCATGGAATGGGGGCCATGCATTTTTGCTTTAAAAGGTCTGCATTTGCTCACCCAATCTCACCAATCCTCTCAGTCCCAAGTGTCCAGCCTTATGCCACATCCAGCTGTCATTGTAGACAGGGTCATTCCTGGTTTCATCGGAGACCCTGAAGGAATTGTAAAGAATTTCCCTGTTTTTTTTTTTTTTGAAATTCCTTTTTATAGTGGGTTTGAGCTGATTTTCACTGCCATTTTTATGCCAGTCTAGACACACTTGATTCCCTTACAGAGACATATCAATACATAGGTTTTAAGATTCTTACTAGTCAGATATATTCCTCTGCACAAAATATGGAATTTTGAGTCCCTTTCACTGAAGAAAGTGTAGGTCTTGTCTATTCCATGTTGGTTTTTGGATGGTACCTGTGCTTATATCAAACTCTGGTTTTATGCATCACCCCACCTCTCCTTGCCCCTTCAGCGGGCATAAGAGTGTTTTCTAAATGTGAGACTCTGTTCTCTTTCCTAACTCAGTTCATGTGTAGCCATGTTTACAGGATCTTCGTAAGTGATATCTTATGATAAGTTTCTTTTTCTGTGTGACTTATTTCTCTTAGAATCATCGTGCCTGAATCCACTCACTTTGCTGCTCCTGGTCTTATGACATTGATTTCATGGCTGAGGGATATTCTATCGTACGTAAGTACCACAATCTTTTAAACCCTTTTTATATTTCCTGGGATATTTAAGGTGTACCCAAGTTGAGGTTCTTGTAAGCAGTGCAGCCCTAAATCAGGGGGTGGCTCTGTCGTATTGATTTTCAGTTTTCCCAAGGTATATTCCCTAGACTGGAAGTGCCCTTGGCTCTGTAGCTCTGTTGTTTACTTGTTTTAGGGAACTCAATGCACTCCTCCTGTGAGGCAGTTGGCAATTTACATCCCGCACATCAGCATAAAAAGGCTCCCTCTTCTCCAGTGCCTGTCTTGCCTTTCTGGTTTTTACACATTTTGTGGATGTCCGTTTTGACAGGTGGGAAGTGACACTTCTTTGTAGTGCAGATTTGTGTTGCATGCTTGCTTGCTTGGCCAAAAAGGGCGTATGCATTTTCTCCAGAATATATTCAGGATAAATCGCATACAACCATTTTGGCCAAGTGCATCATTGTCGAAGTTGTGTCCCTCTTCCTGTGCTTTGCAGGCGATTCCTACGTACCTCTTGAAATCTGTTTCCTGCTATTCTTCCTCGCATTCAAGTCCGCCTCGTTTCCTTCACTCAACAGATTTTTGGACGATTGTTGTCCTTTATTACTCTGCCAGTTTGTGAATTGCTTTGCCCCTGTTCTCCATTTTTCAACTCGTTTTTGTGAGCTGAACGCAAGTCCAAAATTTTGCTTCACGACCTATACTGGTTCCTGGTGGGTGGCTGAGAGTTTGGTTAATTCTTCTTCCTGCCGGCAAATTAGAGTGTCATATGCCCGTCCAAATGCCTAACAGCTACTCTCTCTTTGGTTCTCCCTTTTCCCTTTCATCCTTAGCCAAATTGGCAACCAGTGGGAACCAGGAGGTTAAAGGGGCTGTCTCTTCACGTTGGGAGATTTATAGTAAAGCAGTTGGAAAGTCAAAACGGAGCAACAGGAGAGGGACTGTTCGTTGAGTTTTAGAAACCTTTTGTATTCACAGGGTGTCCACTCTCTTGGTTTCCCGTCCATGTTATAGCTGTATTAATATTACCTTCAACCAGGAGAGTTGGACCCATCGAATTGGTGGCATGCATTATGGCTTTAAAGGGCCTGCATTTTCTCCGCCAATCTCACCAATCCCCTCAGTCCCATGTGTCCAGCCTTATGTCTCTTCCAGCTGTCGTTGTATATTGTGTCATTCCAGGTTGCATCAGATCCCTTGAAGGAATTGTGTAAGAATATCGCTGTTTTTTTATTTTTTTTTTTGAAATTAACTTTTATCATGGGGTTGAGCTGATTTTCCCTTACTTGTTTTTGCCGGTCTAGACAAACTTGATTCCCTTACAGAGACATATAAATACATTGGTTTTAAGATTCTTACTAGTCAGATATATTCCTCTCCTGGAAATAGGGATTTTGAGTCCCGTTCACTACGGAAGAAGTAGTTCTTGTCTGTTCTATATTTGGATTATGGAACGGTACCTGTGCTAATATCAAACTCTGGTTTTGTGCATCTCCCCACCTCTCCTTTCCCCTTAAGCTTGCATAAGAGTGTTTTCTAAATCTGAGACACTGTTCTATTTCCTACTACAGTTCATATGTAGCCATGTTTACATTCCCTTCGTAAGTGATATCTTATGTCAGAATGCACCATGGCCCTTGTCATAATAATGCTCCATGACCCCTGTCATCACATTGCACAATGCCTAGTTATCACAATGCTCCATTTCCCTTGTCATCACAATTCTCCTCGTCCTTGTCATCACGATGCTACATGACACTTCTCATCACAACATTATATGTTCTTGTCATTACAATGCTCCTGGACCCCTGTCATCACGATGCTCCCTGACACCTGTCATCACAATGCTTCATGCCCCTTGTCATTACAGTGCTCCATGATGCTCGTCATCACAATTACCCAAGGTCTTCTCATCACAATGCTCCACGGTTTTGCCATCACAATGCTCCATGCCCTGGTCTTCTCACAGCTCAATGTCCCTTGTCCTCACAATTCTCCTCGTCCTTGTCATCACAATGCTCCAAGCCCTTTTCATCAAAATGCTCCGTTACCTTTGTCACAACAATCCTCCATGACACTTGGCTTCACAATGATCCGTGCTATTGTCATCACAATGGAACATGAAATATGTCATCACAATGCTCCCTGACACCTGTCTTCACAATACTCCATGAACTTGTCATCACAATGCTCCATGCCCTTGTCATCACAATGTGCCATGCCCAATGTCATCACAATAATCCATGAAACATCTCAGACCAATGCTCCATGCCCCTTTTCATCACAATGCTCCATGAACCCTGTCATCACAATGCACCATGCCCATCATCATAATGTTTCATGCTATTGTCATCACAATGAAATCAAAATGATCCATGACCTCTGTCATCACAATGCTCCAAACCCTTGTGATCACAATGTTCCATAACACTTGTGATCACAATGCCCCATGACGCTCATCATCACAATTATCCATGGCCTTCTCATCACAATGCTGAATGACATTTGTCATCACAATGCTCAATACCCTGGTCATCCCAATGCTCCCTGACACTTGTCGTCAGAATGCTCCTTGAACCCTTTCATGACAAGGCTCCATGCCTTTTTCATCACAATGATCCATGCCCTTATCATCACGATGCTCCAAAGCCCCTGCAATAACAATGCTCCTTGCCCTTGTCATCACAAAGCTCCATGACAAATGTCATGAGAATGCTCCATGGCCTTCTCATCACAATGCTCCATGCCATTGTCATCACAATGCTCCAAGACACCTGTAATCACAATGCTCCATTCCTCTTTTCATCAGAATGCTCCATGAGACTTGTCATCACAAGGATCCATGGTCTTCTCATCAAAATACTCCAGGACATTGTCATCAAAATGCTCCATTCCCTTATCATCACAATGCTCCATGACCCCTGTCATCACAATACTCCATGTACATTTTCAGCCCAATACTCCATGACCTTCTCACCATAATGCTCCATGCCACATATCATCACAATGCTCCATGACCACTGTCATCACAACGTCCATGACACCTGACAACACAATGATCCGGGACTCTTGTCCTCACAATGCTCCATTCCCTAGTCATCACAATTCTCCATGCCTGTGTCAGCAAAATGCTACATCACCTTTTCATCACAATGCTCCATGCACTTGTCATCACAATACTCCATTACCATTGTCATCACAATCCTCCCTGAAACTTGGGATCATATTGCTTCATGCCCTTGTCATCACAATGTTCCAAACCCTTGTGATCACAATGTTCTATAAAACTTGTCATCACAATGCTCCATGATGCCTGTCATGACAATACTCCAAGTCCTTATTGTCACAATGCTCCATGACATTTGTCATCACAATGCTCAATACACTTGTCTTCACAATGCTCCCTGACAATTGTCGTCAGAATGCTCCTTGAACACTGTCATGAAAAGGCTCCATGCCTTTTTCATCAGAATGCTCCATGCCCTTTTCATCACAACGCTCCATGTCATTGTCATCACAATACTCCACAAGCTTGTCATCAGAATGCTCCATGGCCCCTGTCATCACAAAGCTCCATACCCTTAGACATTACAGTGCTCCATGATGCTCGTCATCACAATTATCCATGGTCTTCCCATCAAAATGCTCCACGGTCTTGCCATCACAATGCTCCATGCCTTGGTCATCCCAAAGCTCCATGTCCCCAGTCATCACAATGCTCCATGACCCCTGTCATCACAATGCTCCATACCCCTTGTCATTAAAGTGTTCCATGACACTCGTCATCACAATTTCCATTTGTCTTCTCATCACAATCCTCCACGCACTTTTCATCAAAATGCTCCATGACCACTGACATCACAATGTTCCCTAACACCTGTCATCAAAATGTTCCATGACCCTTTTCATCCAATTGCTCCATGACCCGGTCATCAAAATGTTCCATTACTCCTGTCATAAAAATGATCCATGACCCGTGCCATCACCATGTTCCACGGCCTTGTCATCACAAGGCTCCATGACCCTTGTCATCACAATGCTCCAAGACCCCTGTAATCACAATGCTCCATGCCCCTTTTCATCTCAATGCTCCATGAACCCTGTCATTACAATGCACCATGCCGATCATCATAATGCTTCATGCTATTGCCATCACAATGAAATCAAACTTCTCCATGACCTCTGTCATCACAATGCTCCAAACCATTGTGATCACTATGTTCCATAACACTTGTCATCACAAGGCCCCATGACACTGGTCATCACAATTATCCATGGACTTCTCATCACAATGTTCCATGACCTTTGTCATCACAATTCTCAATACACTTGTCCTCACAATGCTCCCGGACACTTGTCGTCAGTATGCTCATTGAACCCTGTCATGACAAGTCTCCATGCCTTTTTCATCACAATGCTCCATGCCATTGTCATCACAATACTCCACAAGATTGTCATCAGAAATCTGCGTGACACTTGTCATCACAATGATCCATGAACCCTATCATCAAAATGTTCCATGACACCTGTCATCACAATCCTCCATGCCCCTTGTCATTACAGTGCTCCATGATGCTCGTCATCACAATTATCCATGGTCTTCTCATCACAGTGTTCCACGGTCTTGCCATCACAATGCTCCATGCCTTGGTCATCACAATGCTCCATGTCCCCAGTCATCACAATGCTCCATGACCACTGTCATCACAATGCTCCATACCCCTTGTCATTAAATGGCTCCATGACACTCGTCATCACAATTTCCCATGGTCTTCTCATCACAATGCTCTACGTCTTTGTCATCAAAATGCTCCATGACCCTTGTCATCACTATGCTCCATGACCACTGTCATCAGAATGCTCCATAACACCTGTCATCACAATGTTCCATACCCCTTGTCATTACAGTGCTCCGTGACGCTCGTCATCACAATTATCCATTGTCTTCTCATAAAAATGCTCCACGTTCTTGCCATCACAATGCTCCATGCCATGGTCATCACAATGCTCCATGTCCCCTGTCATCACAATTCTCCACGTTCTCGGCATCACTATGCTCCATGATACTTCTCTTCACAGTGTTACATGCTTTGTCATCACAATTCTCAATGCACTTGTCATCGCAATTCTCCATGACCCCTGTCATAGCAAGCTCCATGTGATTGTCCTCATAATGCTTCATGAACTTGTCATCAAAATTCTCAATGGCCATTGTCATCACAATGCTCCATGACTCTTGTCATCACAATGCTCCAAGCCCTTTTCATCAAAATGCTCCGTTACATTTGTCATCACAATCCTCCATGACACTTGGCATCACAATGCTCCTATCCATTGTCATCACAATGGACCATGACATATGTCATCACAATGCTCCAACACCTGTCTTCACAGTACTCCATGACCTTCTCATCACAATGCTCGATGCCCTTGTCATCACAATTCACCATGCCCACTGTCATCTCAATAATCCATGAAAATTGTCAGACAAATGCTCCATGCCCCTTTCATCACAATGCTCCATGCTCTTTTATCACAATGCTCTATGACTCAGGTCATCACAATGCTCCGTGACTCCAGTCATCACAGTGCTTCATGACCTTTGTCATCACAATGATCCATGCCCTCGTCATCACAAGGCTCTGTGACAATTGTCACCACAATGCTCCATGAACATTTAATCACAATTCTCGGTGACCCTTGTCATCACAATGCTCCATGCCTTTGTCAGCACAGTACTCCATGACCCATGGCATCACAATGTGCCATGCCCTTGTCATCACAATGCTCCACATCGTTGTCATCACAATGCTCCATAAACCTTGTCATCACAGTGCTCCATGGATTTGTCAGCACAATGCTCCTGACCCATGTCATCACAAAGTGCCATGCGTTTGTCATCACAATGTTCCACAAGTTTGTCATCACAATGCTCCATGCTCATCTCATCAAAATGCTCTCACACCACTGATATCACAATGTTCCATCGTTAATCATCACAATACTCCCACACCCCTGTCATTACAATGTTCCATGACCATTGTCACAACAGTGCTACATGACCTTATCATCACAATGCTCCATGACACTTGACATCACAATGTTCCATAACCCCTGTCATCACAGTGCTCCTTGACCCTTTTCATCACAATGCTCCATGACCCCTAACATCACAATGATCCATAAACACTGTCATCAAAATGTTTCATGACCATTTCATCCAATTGCTCCATGACTCTGTCATCACAATGCTCCCTGCCCTTCTCATCACAATGCACCACACACTTGTCATCAAAATGCTCCATGGCCAATGTAATCACAAAGCTCCATGACCTTTGGCATCACAATGCTCCATGCCATTGTCATCACAATGTTCCATGAAACCTCTCATCACATTGCTCCATGGTGTTGTCATCACAAAGCTCCATGACGCTTGTCATCACAATGCGTGATGCCCTTCTCTTCACAATGCACCATGCCTTTGTCATTGCAATCCTCCAAGACACATGTATCACTGAGTTCCGTGCACTTCTCATCACAATGTTCCATGCCCACTCTCATCACAATAATCCATGAAACATTTCAGGCCAATGCTCCATGTCCGTGTCATCACAATGCTCCATTACACCTGTCATAACAATGCTCCATGACCCTTGCCTTTGTCATCAAAAGACTCCATGACCCTTGTCATCACAATGCTCCAAGACCCCTGTAATCACAATGCTCCATGCCCGTGTCATCACAAAGCTCCCTGACGCATGTCATCAGAATGCTCCATGGCCTTCTCATCACAATGCTCCATGCCCATTTCATCACAATGCTCCAAGACCCCTGTAATAACAATACCCCATGCCACTTTTCATCTCAATGCTCCATGAACCCTGTCATCACAGTGCACCTTTCCCATCATCATAATGCTACATGCTATTGTCATCACAATGAAATCAAAATTCTCCACGACCTCTGTCATCACAATGCTCCAAACCCTTCTGATCACAATGTTCCATAAAACTGTTCATCACAATGCCCCATGATGCTGGTTATAACAGTTATCCATGGACTTCTCAGCACAATTCTCCATGACGCCTGATATCACAATGTTCCATAAACACTGTCATCAAAATATTTCATGATCATTTCATCCAATTGCTCCATGACCCTGTCATCACAATGCTCCCTGCCCTTCTCATCACAATGCACCACACCCTTGTGATCAAAATGCTCCATGGCCTATGTCATCACAAATCTCCATGACCCTTGGCATCACAATGTTGCATGCCATTGTCATCACAAAGCTCCATGAAACCTCTCATCACATTGCTGCATGACATTGTCATCACAAAGCTCCATGACGCTTGTCATCACAATGTTCGATGTCCTTCTCATCACAATGCACCATGCCTTTGTTATTGCAATCCTCCAAGACACATGTATCACTGTGTTCCGTGCACTTGTCATCACAATGCTCCATGCCCACTCTCATCACAATAATCCATGAAACTTTTCAGACCAATGCTCCATGCCCTTCTCATCACAATGCTCCATTAACCCTGTCATGACAATGCTCCATGACCCCTGCCATCACAAAGTTCTACGGCTTTGTCATCGCAAGACTCCATGACCCTTGTCATCACAATGCTCCAAGACCCCAGCAATCACAATGCTCCATGCCCATGTCATCACAAAGCTCCCTGACGCATGTCATCAGAATGCTCCATGGCCTTCTCATCACAATGCTCCATGCCCTTTTCATCACAATGCTCCAAGACCCCTGTAATAACAATACTCCATGCCACTTTTCATCTCAGTGCCCCATGAACCCTGTCATCACAGTGCACCATGCCCATCATCATAATGCTTCATGCTATTGTCATCACAATGAAATCAAAATTCTCCATGACCTCTGTCATCACAATACTCCAAATCCCTGTGATCACAGTGTTCCATAAAACTTGTCATCACAACGCCCCATGATGCTGGTTACCACAGTTATCCATGGTCTTCTCATCACAATGCTCCATGACCTTTGTCATCACAATTCTCAATACACTTGTCATCACAATGCTCCCTGGAACTTGTCATCAGTATGCTCATTGAAAACTGTCATGACAAGTCTCCATGCCCTTTTCAACACAATGATCCATGCCCTTTTCATGACAATGCTCCATGCCATTGTCATCACAATACTCCACAAGCTTGTCATCAGAATGCTCCGTGACACTTGTCATCACAATGATCCATGAACCCTGTCATCAAAATGTTCCATGACACCTGCCATCACAATGCTCAATGCCCCTTGTCATTACAGTGCTCCATGATGCTCGTCATCACAATTATCCATGGTCTTCTCATCACAGGGCTCCACTGTCTTGCCATCACAATGCTCCATGACCTGGTTATCACAATGCTCCATGTCCCCAGTCATCACAATGCTCCATGTCCCCTGTCATCACAATACTCCATACCCCTTTTCATTACAGTGCTCCATGACGCTCGTAATCACAATTATCCATGCTCTTCTCATCACAATGCTCCACCCCCTTGTCATCAAAATGCTCCATGACACTTGTCATCACAATGCTCCATGACCACTGTCATCACAATGCTCCATGAATCCTGTCATCACAATGCTCCAAACCCCTTGTCATTACAGTGCTCCATGACGCTTGTCATCACAATTATCCATGGTCTTCTCATCACAATGCTCCAAGGTCTTGCCATCACAATGCTCCATGCCCTGGTCATCACACTGCTCCATGTCCCTGTCATCACAATTCCCCACGTTCTTGGCATCAGAATGCTCCATGACACTTCTCATCATAGTGTTACATGCTTTGTCATCACAATTCTCAATGCACTTGTCATCGCAATGCTCCATGACCCCTGTCATAGCAACCTCCATGTGCTTGTCATCACAATACTCCATGTGCTTGTCGTCACAATGCTCCATGACCTTTGTCATCACAAGGCTCCCTGACACTTGTTCTCAGAATGCTCCTTGAAACCTGTCATGAAATGCTCCATGCCTTTTTCATCACAATGCCCCATGTCGTTTTCTTCACAATGCTCCATGCCATTGTCATCAAAATACTCCACAAGCTTGTCATCAGTATGCTCCCTGACCCTTGTCATCACAATGCTCCATGACCCCTGTTATCACAATGCTCCATACCCCTTTTCATTACAGTGCTCCATGACGCTCGTCATCACAGTTACCCGTGGACTTCTCATCACAATGCTCCACGGACTTGCCATCACAGTGCTCCATGCCCTGGTCATCACCATGCTCCATGTCCCGTGTCATCACAATTCTCCACGTTCTTGGCATCACTATGCTCCATGACACTTCTCATCACAGTGTTACATGCTTTGTCATCACAATTCTCTATGCACTTTTCATCGCAATACTCCATGATCCCTGTCATAGCAAGCTCCATGTGCTTGTCATCACAATGCTTCATGAACTGGTCATCAAAATTCTCAATGGCCCTTGTCAGCATAATGCTCCATGCCCTTGTCATCACAAAGCTCCATGACCCTTGTCATCACAATGCTCCAAGCCCTTGTCATCAAAATGCTCCATTACCTTTGTCATCACAATCCTCCATGACACTTGGCATCACAATGCTCCATTCCATTGTCATCGCAATGACCATGACATATCTCATCACTATGCTCCCTGACACCTGTCTTCACAATACTCCATGACCTTCTCATCACAATGCTCCATGCCCTTGTCATCACAATGTGCCATGCCCACTCTCATCACAATAGTCCATGAAATTTGTCAGACCAATGCAACATGCCCCTGTCATCACAATGCTCCATGCACTTTCATCACAATGCTCTATGACCCCTGTCAAAACAATGCTCCGTGACTCCAGTCATCACAGTGCTTCATGACCATTGTCACCACAATGCTCCATGAACATTTCATCACAATGCTCCGTGACCCTAGTCATCACAATGCTCCATGGCTTTGTCAGCACAATACTCCATGACACATGGCATCACAATGCGCCATGCGCTTGTCATCACCATGCTCCACATCGTTGTCATCACAATGCTCCATAAACCTTGTCATCACAATGCTCCATGCATTTGTCAGCACAATGCTCCATGACCCATATTTTCACAATGTGCCATGCGTTTGTCATCACAGTGCTCCACAACCTTGTTATCACAATGCTCCATGCACTTCTCATCAAAATGCTCTCTCACCAATGATATCACAATGTCCCTTAACTAATCATCTCAATACTCCCTCACACCTGTCATCACAATGTTCCATAACCCTTGTCACAACAATGCTACATGCACTTATCATCACAATGCTCCATGCCCCTGACATCACAATGTTCCATAACCCCTGTCATCACAATGCTCCATGACCCTTTTCATCACAATGCTCCATGACCCCTGACATCACAATGTTCCATAAACACTGTCATCAAAATGTTCCATGACCATTTCATCCAATTGCTCCATGACCCTGTCATCACAATGCTCCCTGCCCTTCTCATCACAATGCACCACACACTTGTCATCAAAATGCTCCATGGCCTATGTCATCACAAAGCTCGATGACCCTTGGCATCACAATGCTGCATGACATTGTCATCACAAAGCTCCATGAAAACTCTGATCACATTGCTCCATGACGTTGTCATCACAAAGCTCCATGACGCTTGTCATCACAATGCTCGATGCCCTTCTCATAACAATGTACCATGCCTTTGTCATTGCAATCCTCCATGGCACATGTATCACTGTGTTCCGTGCACTTGTCATCACAATTCTCCATGCCCACTCTCATCACAATAATCCATGAAACTTTTCAGACCAATGCTCCATGACCACTGTCATCACAATGCTCCATACCCAACCCGCCGTGTTTCCGTAGTGTAGCGGTTATCACGTTCGCCTCACACAATGCTCCATACCCCTTGTCATTAAATGGCTCCATGACACTCGTCATCACAATTTCCCATGGTCTTCTCATCGCAATGCTCCACGTCTTTGTCATCAAAATGCTCCATGACCCTTGTCATCACTATGCTCCATGACCACTGTCATCACAATGCTCCATGACACCTGTCATCACAGTTCTCCATACCCCTTGTCATTACAGTGCTCCGTGATGCTCGTCATCACAATTATCCATTGTCTTCTCATAAAAATGCTCCACGTTCTTGCCATCACAATGCTCCATGCCATGGTCATCACAATGCTCCATGTCCCCTGTCATCACAATTCTCCACATTCTCGGCATCACTATGCTCCATGATACTTCTCTTCACAGTGTTACATGCTTTGTCATCACAATTCTCAATGCACTTGTCATCGCAATTCTCCATGACCCCTGTCATAGCAAGCTCCATGTGATTGTCCTCATAATGCTTCATGAACTTGTCATCAAAATTTTCAATGGCCATTGTCATCACAATGCTCCATGACTCTAGTCATCACAATGCTCCAAGCCCTTTTCATCAAAATGCTCCGTACCTTTGTCATCACAATCCTCCATGACACTTGGCATCACAATGCTCCTATCCATTGTCATCACAATGGACCATGACATAGGTCATCACAATGCTCCAACACCTGTCTTCACAGTACTCCATGACCTTCTCATCACAATGCTCGATGCCCTTGTCATCACAATTCACCATGCCCACTGTCATCTCAATAATCCATGAAAATTGTCAGACAAATGCTCCATGCCCCTTTCATCACAATGCTCCATGCTCTTTTATCACAATGCTCTATGACTCAGGTCATCACAATGCTCCGTGACTCCAGTCATCACAGTGCTTCATGACCTTTGTCATCACAATGATCCATGCCCTCGTCATCACAAGGCTCTGTGACAATTGTCACCACAATGCTCCATGAACATTTAATCACAATTCTCGGTGACCCTTGTCATCACAATGCTCCATGCCTTTGTCAGCACAGTACTCCATGACCCATGGCATCACAATGTGCCATGCCCTTGTCATCACAATGCTCCACATCGTTGTCATCACAATGCTCCATAAACCTTGTCATCACAGTGCTCCATGCATTTGTCAGCACAATGCTCCTGACCCATGTCATCACAAAGTGCCATGCGTTTGTCATCACAATGTTCCACAAGTTTGTCATCACAATGCTCCATGCTCATCTCATCAAAATGCTCTCTCACCACTGATATCACAATGTTCCATCGTTAATCATCACAATACTCCCACACCCCTGTCATTACAATGTTCCATGACCATTGTCACAACAGTGCTACATGCCCTTATCATCACAATGCTCCATGACACTTGACATCACAGTGTTCCATAACCCCTGTCATCACAGTGCTCCTTGACCATTTTCATCACAATGCTCCATGACCCCTAACATCACAATGATCCATAAACACTGTCATCAAAATGTTTCATGACCATTTCATCCAATTGCTCCATGACTCTGTCATCACAATGCTCCCTGCCCTTCTCATCACAATGCACCACACACTTGTCATCAAAATGCTCCATGGCCAATGTAATCACAAAGCTCCATGACCTTTGGCATCACAATGCTCCATGCCATTGTCATCACAATGTTCCATGAAACCTCTCATCACATTGCTCAATGGTGTTGTCATCACAAAGCTCCATGACGCTTGTCATCACAATGCGTGATTCCCTTCTCATCACAATGCACCATGCCTTTGTCATTGCAATCCTCCAAGACACATGTATCACTGAGTTCCGTGCACTTGTCATCACAATGTTCCATGCCCACTCTCATCACAATAATCCATGAAACTTTTCAGGCCAATGCTCCATGCCCGTGTCATCACAATGCTCCATTACACCTGTCATAACAATGCTCCATGGCCCTTGCCTTTGTCATCAAAAGACTCCATGACCCTTGTCATCACAGTGCTCCAAGACCCCCGTAATCACAATGCTCCATGCCCGTGTCATCACAAAGCTCCCTGACGCATGTCATCAGAATGCTCCATGGCCTTCTCATCACAATGCTCCATGCCCATTTCATCACAATGCTCCAAGACCCCTGTAATAACAATACCCCATGCCACTTTTCATCTCAATGCTCCATGAATCCTGTCATCACAGTGCACCATTCCCATCATCATAATGCTACATGCTATTGTCATCACAATGAAATCACAATTCTCCACTACCTCTGTCATCACAATGCTCCAAACCCCTCTGATCACAATGTTCCATAAAACTGTTCATCACAATGCCCCATGATGCTGGTTATAACAGTTATCCATGGACTCCTCAGCACAATGCTCCATGACGCCTGACATCACAATGTTCCATAAACACTGTCATCAAAATATTTCATGATCATTTCATCCAATTGCTCCATGACCCTGTCATCACAATGCTCCCTGCCCTTCTCATCACAATGCACCACACCCTTGTGATCAAAATGCTCCATGGCCTATGTCATCACAAATCTCCATGACCCTTGGCATCACAATGTTGCATGCCATTGTCATCACAAAGCTCCATGAAACCTCTCATCACATTGCTCCATGACATTGTCATCACAAAGCTCCATGACGCTTGTCATCACAATGCTCGATGCCCTTCTCATCACAATGCACCATGCCTTTGTTATTGCAATCCTCCAAGACACATGTATCACTGTGTTCCGTGCACTTGTCATCACAATGCTCCATGCCCACTCTCATCACAATAATCCATGAAACTTCTCAGACCAATGCTCCATGCCCTTCTCATCACAATGCTCCATTAACCCTGTCATGACAATGCTCCATGACCCCTGCCATCACAATGTTCTACGGCTTTGTCATCGCAAGACTCCATGACCCTTGTCATCACAATGCTCCAAGACCCCAGCAATCACAATGCTCCATGCCCATGTCATCACAAAGCTCCCTGACGCATGTCATCAGAATGCTCCATGGCCTTCTCATCACAATGCTCCATGCCCTTTTCATCACAATGCTCCAAGACCCCTGTAATAACAATACTCCATGCCACTTTTCATCTCAGTGCCCCATGAACTCTGTCATCACAATGCACCATGCCCATCATCATAATGCTTCATGCTATTGTCATCACAATGAAATCAAAATTCTCCATGACCTCTGTCATCACAATGCTCCAACTCCCTGTGATCACAGTGTTCCATAAAACTTGTCATCACAACGCCCCATGATGCTGGTTACCACAGTTATCCATGGACTTCTCATCACAATGCTCCATGACCTTTGTCATCACAATTCTCAATACACTTGTCATCACAATGCTCCCTGGAACTTGTCATCAGTATGCTCATTGAAAACTGTCATGACAAGTCTCCATGCCCTTTTCATCACAATGATCCATGCCCTTTTCATGACAATGCTCCATGCCATTGTCATCACAATACTCCACAAGCTTGTCATCAGAATGCTCCGTGACACTTGTTTTCACAATGATCCATGAACCCTGTCATCAAAATGTTCCATGACACCTGTCATCACAATGCTCCATGCCCCTTGTCATTACAGTGCTCCATGATGCTCGTCATCACAATTATCCATGGTCTTCTCATCACAGTGCTCCACTGTCTTGCCATCACAATGCTCCATGACCTGGTTATCACAATGCTCCATGTCCCCAGTCATCACAATGCTCCATGACCCCTGTCATCACAATACTCCATACCCCTTTTCATTACAGTGCTCCATGACGCTCGTAATCACAATTATCCATGCTCTTCTCATCACAATGCTCCACCCCCTTGTCATCAAAATGCTCCATGACACTTGTCATCACAATGCTCAATGACCACTGTCATCACAATGCTCCATGAACCCTGTCATCACAATGCTCCAAACCCCTTGTCATTACAGTGCTCCATGACGCTTGTCATCACAATTATCCATGGTCTTCTCATCACAATGCTCCACGGTCTTGCCATCACAATGCTCCATGCCCCGGTCATCACACTGCTCCATGTCCCTGTCATCACAATTCTCCACGTTCTTTGCATCAGAATGCTCCATGACACTTCTCATCATAGTGTTACATGCTTTGTCATCACAATTCTCAATGCACTTGTCATCGCAATGCTCCATGACGTCTGTCATAGCAACCTCCATGTGCTTGTCATCACAATACTCCATGTGCTTGTCGTCACAATGCTCCATGACCTTTGTCATCACAAGGCTCCCTGACACTTGTTCTCAGAATGCTCCTTGAAACCTGTCATGAAATGCTCCATGCCTTTTTCATCACAATGCCCCATGTCGTTTTCTTCACAATGCTCCATGCCATTGTCATCAAAATACTCCACAAGCTTGTCATCAGTATGCTCCCTGACCCTTGTCATCACAATGCTCCATGACCCCTGTTATCACAATGCTCCATACCCCTTTTCATTACAGTGCTCCATGACGCTCGTCATCACAGTTACCCGTGGACTTCTCATCACAATGCTCCACGGACTTGCCATCACAGTGCTCCATGCCCTGGTCATCACAATGCTCCATGTCCCGTGTCATCACAATTCTCCACGTTCTTGGCATCACTATGCTCCATGACACTTCTCATCACAGTGTTACATGCTTTGTCATCACAATTCTCTATGCATTTTTCATCGCAATACTCCATGATCCCTGTCATAGCAAGCTCCATGTGCTTGTCATCACAATGCTTCATGAACTGGTCATCAAAATTCTCAATGGCCCTTGTCAGCATAATGCTCCATGCCCTTGTCATCACAAAGCTCCATGACCCTTGTCATCACAATGCTCCAAGCCCTTGTCACCAAAATGCTCCATTACCTTTGTCATCACAATCCTCCATGACACTTGGCATCACAATGCTCCATTCCATTGTCATCGCAATGACCATGACATATCTCATCACTATGCTCCCTGACAACTGTCTTCACAATACTCCATGACCTTCTCATCACAATGCTCCATGCCCTTGTCATCACAATGTGCCATGCCCACTCTCATCACAATAGTCCATGAAATTTGTCAGACCAATGCAACATGCCCCTGTCATCACAATGCTCCATGCACTTTCATCACAATGCTCTATGACCCCTGTCAAAACAATGCTCCGTGACTCCAGTCATCACAGTGCTTCATGATCATTGTCACCACAATGCTCCATGAACATTTCATCACAATGCTCCGTGACCCTAGTCATCACAATGCTCCATGCCTTTGTCAGCACAATACTCCATGACCCATGGAATCACAATGCGCCATGCGCTTGTCATCACCATGCTCCACATCGTTGTCATCACAATGCTCCATAAACCTTGTCATCACAATGCTCCATGCATTTGTCAGCACAATGCTCCATGACCCATATCATCACAATGTGCCATGCGTTTGTCATCACAGTGCTCCACAACCTTGTTATCACAATGCTCCATGCACTTCTCATCAAAATGCTCTCTCACCAATGATATCACAATGTCCCTTAACTAATCATCTCAATACTCCCTCACACCTGTCATCACAATGTTCCATAACCCTTGTCACAACAATGCTACATGCACTTATCATCACAATGCTCCATTCCCCTGACATCACAATGTTCCATAACCCCTGTCATCACAATGCTCCATGACCCTTTTCATCACAATGCTCCATGACCCCTGACATCACAATGTTCCATAAACACTGTCATCAAAATGTTCCATGACCATTTCATCCAATTGCTCCATGACCCTGTCATCACAATGCTCCCTGCCCTTCTCATCACAATGCACCACACACTTGTCATCAAAATGCTCCATGGCCTATGTCATCACAAAGCTCGATGACCCTTGGCATCACAATGCTGCATGACATTGTCATCACAAAGCTCCATGAAAACTCTGATCACATTGCTCCATGACGTTGTCATCGCAAAGCTCCATGACGGTTGTCATCACAATGCTCGATGCCCTTCTCATCACAATGCACCATGCCTTTGTCATTGCAATCCTCCAAGACACATGTATCACTGTGTTCCGTGCACTTGTCATCACAATGCTCCATGCCCACTCTCATCACAATAATCCATGAAACTTTTCAATCCAATGCTCCATGCCCTTGTCATCACAATGCTCCATTACCACTGTCAAAACAATGCTCCATGACCCCTGCCATCACAATGTTCCACGGCTTTGTCATCACAAGTCTCCATGACCCTTGTCATCACAATGCTCCAACTCCCCTGTAATCACAATTCTCCATGCCCATGTCATCACAAAGCTCCCTGACGCATGTCATCAGAATGCTCCATGGCCTTCTCATCACAATGCTCCATGCCGTTCTCATCAGAATGCACCATGCCTTTGTCATTGCAATCCTCCAAGACACATGTATCACTGTGCTCTGTGCCCTTGTCATCACAATGCTCCATGCCCACTCTCATCACAATAATCCATGAAATTTTTCAGACCAATGCTCCATGCCCTTATCATCACAATGCTGCAAGACCCCTGTAATCACAATGCTCCATGCCCATGTCATCACAAAGCTCCCTGACACATGTCATCAGAATGCTCCATGGCCTTCTCATCACAATGCTCCATGCCCTTTTCATCAGAATGCTCCAAGACCCCTGTAATAACAATACTCAATGCCACTTTTCATCTCAGTGCTCCATGAACCCTGTCATCACAATGCACCATGCCCAACATCATAATGCTTCATGCTATTGTCATCACAATGAAATCAAAATTCTCCATGACCTCTGTCATCACAATGCTCCAAACCCCTGTGATCACAATGTTCCATAAAACTTGTCATCACAACGCCCCATGATGCTGGTTACCACAATTATCCATGGACTTCTCATCACAATGCTCCATGACCTTTGTCATCACAATTCTCAATACACTTGTCATCACAATGCTCCCTGGAACTTGTCATCAGTATGCTCATTGAAAACTGTCATGACAAGTCTCCATGCACTTTTCATCACAATGCTCCATGCCATTGTCATCAGAATACTCCACAAGCTTGTCATCAGAATGCGCCGTGACACTTGTCATCACATTGATCCATGAACCCTGTCATCAAAATGTTCCATGACACCTGTCATCACAATGCTCCATGCCCCTTGTCATTACAATGCTCCATGATGCTCGTCATCACAATTATCCATGGTCTTCTCATCACAGTGCTCCACTGTCTTGCCATCACAATGCTCCATGACCTGTTATCACAATGCTCCATGTCCCCTGTCATCACAATGCTCCATGACCCCTGTCATCACAATACTCCATACCCCTTTTCAATACAGTGATCCAAGACGCTCGTCATCACAATTAGCCATGGTCTTCTCATCACAATGCTCCACGCCCTTGTCATCAACACGCTCCATGACACTTGTCATCACAATGCTCCATGCCCACTGTCATCACAATGCTCCATGACCCCTGTCATCACAATGCTCCACACCCCTTGTCATTACATTGCTCCATGACGCTTGTCATCACAGTTATCCATGGTCTTCTCATCACAATGCTCCACGGTCTTGCCATGACAATGCTCCATGTCCCTGTCATCCCAATTCTCCACGTTCTTGGCATAACTATGCTCCATGACACTTCTCATCAAAGTGTTAAATACTTTGTCATCACAATTCTCTATGCCCTTGTCATCGCAATGCTCCATGACCCCTGTCATAGCAAGCTCCATGTGCTTTTCATCACAATACTCCATGTGCTTGTCGTCACAATGCTCCATGACCTTTGTCATCACAATTCACCCTGTCACTTGTTGTCAGAATGCTCCTTGAAACCTATCATGAAAAGGCTCCATGCCTTTTTCATCACAATGCCCCATGCCGTTTTCTTCACAATGCTCCATGCCTTTGTCATCAAAATACTCCACAAGCTTGTCAACAGAATGCTCCCTGACCATTGTCATCACAATGCTCCATGACCCCTGTTATCACAATGCTCCATACCCCATGTCATTACAGTGCTCCAGGACGCTCGTCATCACAGTTACCCGTGGTCTTCTCATCACAATGCTCCACAGTCTTGCCATCACAATGCTCCAAGCCCTGGTCATCACAATGCTCCATGTCCCGTGTCAGCACAATTCTCCACGTTCTTGGCATCACTATGCTCCATGACACGTCTCATCACAGTGTTACATGCTTTGTCATCACAATTCTCTTTGCACTTGTCATCGCAATGCTCCAAGATCCCTGTCATAGCAAGCTCCATGTGCTTGTCATCACAATGCTTCATGAACTGGTCATCAAAATTCTCAATGGCCCTTGTCATATCAATGCTCCATGCTCTTGTCATCAAAATGCTCCATTACCTTTGTCATCACAATCCTCCATGACACTTGGCCTCACAATGCTCCATTCCATTGTCATCGCAATGACCATGACATATCTCATCACAATGCTCCCTGACACCTGTTTTCGCAATACTCCATGACTTTCTCATCACAATGCTCCATGCCCTTGTCATCACAATGTGCCATGCCCACTCTCATGACAATAGTCCATGAAATTTGTCAGACCAATGCAACATGCCCCTGTCATCACAATGCTCCATGCACTTTCATCACAATGCTCCATGACCCCTGTCATCACAATGCTCCATGACTCCAGTCATCAAAATGCTTCATGACCATTGTCACCACAATGCTCCATGAACATTTCATCACAATGCTCCGTGACCCTAGTCATCACAATGCTCCATGGCTTTGTCAGCACAATACTCCATGACCCATGGCATCACAATGCGCCATGCGCTTGTCATCACAATGCTCCACATCGTTGTCATCACAATGCTCCATAAACCTTGTCATCACAATGCTCCATGCGTTTGTCAGCACAATGCTCCATGACCCATATCATCACAATGTGCCATGCGTGTGTCATCACAGTGCTCCACAACCTTGTTATCACAATGCTCCATGCACTTCTCATCAAAATGCTCTCTCACCAATGATATCACAATGTTCCATCACTAATCATCTCAATACTCCCTCACGCCTGTCATCACAATGTTCCATAACCCTTGTCACAACAATGCTACATGCACTTATCATCACAATGCTCCATGCCCCTGACATCACAATGTTCCATAACCCCTGTCATCACAATGCTCCATGACCCTTTTCATCACAATGCTCCTTGACCCCTGACATCACAATGTTCATAAACACTGTCATCAAAATGTTCCATGACCATTTCATCCAATTGCTCCATGACCCTGTCATCACAATGCTCCCTGCACTTCTCATCACAATGCACCACACCCTTGTCATCAAAATGCTCCATGGCCTATGTCATCACAAAGCTCCATGACCCTTGGCATCACAATGCTGCATGCCATTGTCATCGCAAAGCTCCATGAAACCTCTCATCACATTGCTCCATGACGTTGTCATCGCAAAGCTCCATGACGGTTGTCATCACAATGCTCGATGCCCTTCTCATCACAATGCACCATGCCTTTGTCATTGCAATCCTCCAAGACACATGTATCACTGTGTTCCGTGCACTTGTCATCACAATGCTCCATGCCCACTCTCATCACAATAATCCATGAAACTTTTCAATCCAATGCTCCATGCCCTTGTCATCACAATGCTCCATTACCACTGTCAAAACAATGCTCCATGACCCCTGCCATCACAATGTTCCACGGCTTTGTCATCACAAGACTCCATGACCCTTGTCATCACAATGCTCCAAGACCCCTGTAATCACAATTCTCCATGCCCATGTCATCACAAAGCTCCCTGACGCATGTCATCAGAATGCTCCATGGCCTTCTCATCACAATGCTCCATGCCGTTCTCATCAGAATGCACCATGCCTTTGTCATTGCAATCCTCCAAGACACATGTATCACTGTGTTCTGTGCCCTTGTCATCACAATGCTCCATGCCCTCTCTCATCACAATAATCCATGAAATTTTTCAGACCAATGCTCCATGCCCTTGTCATCACAATGCTCCAAGACCCCTGTAATCACAATGCTCCATGCCCATGTCATCACAAAGCTCCCTGACACATGTCATCAGAATGCTCCATGGCCTTCTCATCACAATGCTCCATGCCCTTTTCATCAGAATGCTCCAAGACCCCTGTAATAACAATACTCAATGCCACTTTTCATCTCAGTGCTCCATGAACCCTGTCATCACAATGCACCATGCCCAACATCATAATGCTTCATGCTATTGTCATCACAATGAAATCAAAATTCTCCATGACCTCTGTCATCACAATGCTCCAAACCCCTGTGATCACAATGTTCCATAAAACTTGTCATCACAACGCCCCATGATGATGGTTACCACAATTATCCATGGACTTCTCATCACAATGCTCCCTGGAACTTGTCATCAGTATGCTCATTGAAAACTGTCATGACAAGTCTCCATGCCCTTTTCATCACAATGATCCATGCTCTTTTCATCACAATGCTCCATGCCATTGTCATCACAATACTCCACAAGCTTGTCATCAGAATGCTCCGTGACACTTGTCATCACAGTGATCCATGAACCCTGTCATCAAAATGTTCCATGACAACTGTCATCACAATGCTCCAAACCCCTTGTCATTACAGTGCTCCATGACGCTTGTCATCACAATTATCAATGGTCTTCTCATCACAATGCTCCACGGTCTTGCCATCACAATGCTCCATGCCCTGGTCATCACACTGCTCCATGTCCCTGACATCACAATTCTCCACGTTCTTGGCATCAGAATGCTCCATGACACTTCTCATCAAAGTGTTACATGCTTTGTCATCACAATTCTCTATGCCCTTGTCATCGCAATGCTCCATGACCCCTGTCATAGCAAGCTCCATGTGCTTGTCATCACAATACTCCATGTGCTTGTCGTCACAATGCTCCATGACCTTTGTCATCACAAGGCTCCCTGACACTTGTTCTCAGAATGCTCCTTGAAACCTGTCATGAAAAGGCTCCATGCCTTTTTCATCATAATGCCCCATGCCGTTTTCTTCACAATGCTCCATGCCATTGTCATCAAAATACTCCACAAGCTTGTCATCAGAGTGCTCCCTGACACTTGTCATCACTCCATGAACCCTGTTATCACAATGCTCCATACCCTTTGTCATTACAGTGCTCCATAATTCTCGTCATCACAGTTACCCGTGGTCTTCTCATCACAGTGCTCCACGGTCTTGCCATCACAATTCTCCATGCCCTGGTCATCACAATGCTCCATGTCCCGTGTCATCACAATTCTCCACGTTCTTGGCATCACTATGTTCCATGACACTTCTCATCACAGTGTTACGTGCTTTGTCATCACAATTCTCTATGCACTTGTCATCACAATGCTCCATGATCCCTGTCATAGCAAGCTCCATGTGCTTGTCATCACAATGCTCCATGAACTGGTCATCAAAATTCTCAATGGTCCTTGTCATCACAATGCTCCATGCCCTTGTCATCAGAAAGCTCCATGACCCTTGTCATCACAATGCTCCAAGCCCTTGTCATCAAAATGCTCCATTACCTTTGTCATCACAATCCTCCATGACACTTGGCATCACAATGCTCCATTCCATTGTCATCGCAATGACCATGACATATGTCATCACAACCCTCCCTGACACCTGTCTTCACAATACTCCATGACCTTCTCATCACAATGCTCCATGCCCTTGTCATCACAGTGCGCCATGCCCACTCTCATCACAATAGTCCATGAAATTTGTCAGACCAATGCAACATGCCCCTGTCATCACAATGCTCCATGCACTTTCATCACAATGCTCTATGACCCCTGTCATCACAATGCTCCGTGACTCCAGTCATCACAATGCTTCATGACCATTGTCACCACAATGCTCCATGAACATTTCATCACAATGCTCCGTGACCCTAGTCATCACAATGCTCCATGCCTTTGTCAGCGCAATACTCCATGACCCATGGCATCACAATGCGCCATGCACTTGTCATCACAATGCTCCACATCGTTGTCATCACAATGCTCCATAAACCTTGTCATCACAATGCTCCATGCGTTTGTCAGCACAATGCTCCATGACCAATATCATCACAAGGTGCCATGCGTTTGTCATCACAGTGCTCCACAACCTTGTTATCACAATGCTCCATGCACTTCTCATCAAAATGCTCTCTCACCAATGATATCACAATGTTCCATCACTAATCATCTCAATACTCCCTCACGCCTGTCATCACAATGTTCCATAACCCTTGTCACAACAATGCTACCTGCACTTATCATCACAATGCTCCATGCCCCTGACATCACAATGTTCCATAACCCCTGTCATCACAATGTTCCATGACCCTTTTCATCACAATGCTCCATGACCACTGACATCACAATGTTCCATAAACACTGTCCTCAAAATGTTCCATGACCATTTCATCCAATTGCTCCATGACCCTGTCATCACAATGCTCCCTGCCCTTCTCATCACAATGTACCACACACTTGTCATCAAAATGCTCCTTGGCCTATATCATCACAAAGCTCCATGACCGTTGGCATCACAATGCTGCATGCCATTGTCATCACAAAGCTCCATGAAACCTCTCATCACATTGCTCCATGACGTTGTCATCACAAAGCTTCATGACGCTTGTCATCACAATGTTCAATGCCCTTCTCATCACAATGCACCATGTCTTTGTCATTGCAATCCTCCAAGACACATGTATCACTGTGTTCCGTGCAATTGTCATCAAAATGCTCCATGCCCACTCTCATCACAATAATCCATGAAACTTTTCAGACCAATGCTCCATGCCCTTGTCATCAAAATGCTCCATTACCACTGTCATAACAATGCTCCATGACCCCTGCCATCACAATGCTCCACGGCTTTGTCATCGCAAGACTCCATGACCCTTGTCATCACAATGCTCCAAGACCCCTGTAATCAAAATGCTCCATGCCCATGTCATCACAAAGCTCCCTGACGCATGTCATCAGAATGCTCCATGGCCTTCTCATCACAATGCTCCATACCCTTCTCATCAGAAGGCACCATGCCTTTGTCATTGCAATCCTCCAAGAAACATGTATCACTGTGTTCCATGCCCTTGTCATAACAATGCTCCATGCCCACTCTCATCACAATAATCCATGAAACTTTTCAGACCAATGCTCCATGCCCTTTTCATCACAATGCTCCCAGACCCCTGTAATAACAATACTCCATGCCGCTTTTCATCTCAATGCTCCATGAACCCTGTCATCACAATGCATCATGCCCATCATCATAATGCTTCATGCTATTGTCATCACAATGAAATCAAAATTCTCCATGACCTCTGTCATCACAATGCTCCAAACCCCTGTGATCACAATGTTCCATAAAACTTGTCATCACAACGCCCCATGATGCTGGTTACCACAATAATCCATGGACTTCTCATCACAATGCTCCATGAACTTTGTCATCACAATTCTCAATACACTTGTCATCACAATGCTCCCTGGAACTTGTCATCAGTATGCTCATTGAAAACTCTCATGACAAGTCTCCATGCCCTTTTCATCACAATGATGCATGCCCTTTTCATCACAATGCTCCATGGCATTGTCATCACAATACTCCACAAGCTTGTCATCAGAATGCTCCATGACACTTTTCATCACATTGATCCATGAACCCTGTCATCAAAATGTTCCATGACACCTGTCATCACAATGCTCCATACCCCTTGTCTTTACAGTGCTCCATGATGCTCGTCATCACAATTATCCATGGTCTTCTCATCACAGTGCTCCACTGTCTTGACATCACAATGCTCCATGACCTGGTTATCACAATGCTCCATGTCCCCAGTCATCACAATGCTCCATGACCCCTGTCATCTCAATACTCCATACCCCTTTTCATTACAGTGCTCCATGACGCTCGTAATCACAATTATCCATGCTCTTCTCATCACAATGCTCCACGCCCTTGTCATCAACATGCTCCATGACACTTGTCAACACAATGCTCCATGACCACTGTCATCACGATGCTCCATGGCCCCTGTCATCACAATGCTCCACACCCCTTGTCATTACAGTGCACCATGACGCTTGTCATCACAATTATCCATGGTCTTCTCATCACAATGCTCCTCGGTCTTGCCATCACAATGCCCCATGCCCTGGTCATCACACTGCTCCATGTCCCTGTCATCACAATTCTCCACGTTCTTGGCATCACTATGCTCCATGACACTTCTCATCAAAGTGTTACATGCTTTGTCATCACAATTCTCTATGCACTTGTCATCACAATGCTCCATGAACCCTGTCATAGCAAGGTCCATGTGCTTGTCATCACAATACTCCATGTGCTTGTCGTCACAAAGCTCCATGACCTTTGTCATCACAAGGCTCCCTGACACTTGTTGTCAGAATGCTCCTTGAAACCTGTCATGAAAAGGCTCCATGCCTTTTTCATCACAATGCCCCATGCCGTTTTCTTCACAATGCTCCATGCCATTGTCATCAAAGTACTCCACAAGCTTGTCATCAGAGTGCTCCCTGACCCTTGTCGTCACAATGCTTCTTGACCCCTGTTATCACAATGCTCCATACCCCTTGTCATTACAGTGCTCCATGACGCTCGTCATCACAGTTACCCGTGGCCTTCTCATCACAATGCTCCACGGTCTTGCCATCACAATGCTCCATGCCCTGGTCATCACAATGCTCCATGCCCCGTGTCATCACAATTCTCCACGTTCTTGGCATCACTATGCTCCATGACACTTCTCATCACAGTGTTACATGCATTGTCATCACAATTCTCTTTGCACTTGTCATCGCAATGCTCCATGATCCCTGTCATAGCAAGCTCCATGTGCTTGTCATCACAATGCTTCATGAACTGGTCATCAAAATTCTCAATGGCCCTTGTCATCACAATGCTCCATGCACATGTCATCAAAATGCTCCATTGCCTTTGTCATCACCATCCTCTATGACACTTGGCATCACAATGCTCCATTCCATTGTCATCACAATGACCATGACATATCTCATCACAATGCTCCCTGACACCTGTCTTCACAATACTCCATGAACTTCTCATCACAATGCTCCATGCCCTTGTCATCACAATGCACCATGCCCACTCTCATCACAATAGTCCATGAAATTTGTCAGACCAATGCAACATGCCCCTGTCATCACAATGCTCCATGCACTTTCATCACAATGCTCTATGACCCCTGTCATCACAATGCTCCGTGACTCCAGTCATCACAATGCTTCATGACCATCGTCACCACAATGCTCCATGAACATTTCATCACAATGCTCCGTGACCCTAGTCATCACAATGCTCCATGGCTTTGTCAGCACAATACTCCATGACCCATGGCATCACAATGCGCCATGCGCTTGTCATCACCATGCTCCACATCGTTGTCATCACAATGCTCCATAAACCTTGTCATCACAATGCTCCATGCGTTTGTCAGCACAATGCTCCATGACCCATATCATCACAATGTGCCATGCGTTTGTCATCACAGTGCTCCACAACCTTGCTATCACAATGCTCCATGCACTTCTCATCAAAATGCTCTCTCACCAATGATATCAGAATGTTCCAGCACTAATCATCTCAATACTCCCTCACGCCTGTCATCACAATGTACCATAACCCTTGTCACAACAATGCTACATGCACTTATCATCACAATGCTCCATGCCCTGATATCACAATGTTCCATAACCCCTGTCATCACAATGCTCCATGACCCTTTTCATCACAATGCTCCATGACCACTGACATCACAGTGTTCCATAATCACTGTCATCAAAATGTTCCATGACCATTTCATCCAATTGCTCCATGACCCTGACATCACAATGTTCCATAACCCCTGTCATCACAATGCTCCATGACCCTTTTCATCACAATGCTCCATGATCCCTGACATCACAATGTTCAATAAACTCTGTCATCAAAATGTTCCATGAACATTTCATCCAATTGCTCCATGACCCTGTCATCACAATGCTCCCTGCACTTCTCATCACAATGCACCACACCCTTGTCATCAAAATGCTCCATGGCCTATGTCATCACAAAGCTCCATGACCCTTGGCATCACAATGCTGCATGCCATTGTCATCACAAAGCTCCATGAAACCTCTCATCACATTGCTCCATGACATTGTCATCACAAAGCTCCATGACGCTTGTCATCACAATGCTCGATGCCCTTCTCATCACAATGTACCATGCCTTTGTCATTGCAATGCTCCAAGACACATGTATCACTGTGTTCCGTGCACTTGTCATCACAATGCTCCATGCCCACTCTCATCACAATAATCCATGAAACTTTTCAATCCAATGCTCCATGCCCTTGTCATCACAATGCTCCATTACCACTGTCAAAACAATGCTCCATGACCCCTGCCATCACAATGTTCCACGGCTTTGTCATCACAAGACTCCATGACCCTTGTCATCACAATGCTCCAAGACCCCTGTAATCACAATTCTCCATGCCCATGTCATCACAAAGCTCCCTGACGCATGTCATCAGAATGCTCCATGGCCTTCTCATCACAATGCTCCATGCCGTTCTCATCAGAATGCACCATGCCTTTGTCATTGCAATCCGCCAAGACACATGTATCACTGTGTTCTGTGCCCTTGTCATCACAATGCTGCATGCCCACTCTCATCACAATAATCCATGAAATTTTTCAGACCAATGCTCCATGCCCTTGTCATCACAATGCTCCAAGACCCCTGTAATCACAATGCTCCATGCCCATGTCATCACAAAGCTCCCTGACACATGTCATCAGAATGCTCCATGGCCTTCTCATCACAATGCCCCATGCCCTTTTCAACACAATGCTCCAAGACCCCTGTAATAACCATACTCAATGCCACTTTTCATCTCAGTGCTCCATGAACCCTGTCATCACAATGCACTATGCCCAACATCATAATGCTTCATGCTATTGTCATCACAATGAAATCAAAATTCTCCATGACCTCTGTCATCACAATGCTCCAAACCCCTGTGATCACAATGTTCCATAAAACTTGTCATCACAACGCCCCATGATGATGGTTACCACAATTATCCATGGACTTCTCATCACAATGCTCCCTGGAACTTGTCATCAGTATGCTCATTGAAAACTCTCATGACAAGTCTCCATGCCCTTTTCATCACAATGATCCATGCTCTTTTCATTACAATGTTCCATGCCATTGTCATCACAATACTCCACAAGCTTGTCATCAGAATGCTCCGTGACACTTGTCATCACAATGATCCATGAACCCTGTCATCAAAATGTTCCATGACACCTGTCATCACAATGCTCCACACCCCTTGTCATTACAGTGCTCCATGACGCTTGTCATCACAATAATCCATGGTCTACTCATCACAATGCTCCTCGGTCTTGCCATCACAATGCTCCATGCCCTGGTAATCACACTGCTCCATGTCCCTGTCATCACAATTCTACACGTTCTTGCCATCACTACGCTCCATGAAACTTCTCATCAAAGTGTTACATGATTTGTCATCACAATTCTCTATGCACTTGTCATCACAATGCTCCATGACGCCTGTCATAGCAAGGTCCATGTGCTTGTCATCACAATACTCCATGTGCTTGTCGTCACAACGCTCCATGACCTTTGTCATCACAAGGCTCCCTGACACTTGTTGTCAGAATGCTCCTTGAAACCTGTCATGAAAAGGCTCCATGCATTTTTCATCACAATGTCCCATGCCGTTTTCTTCACAATTCTCCATGCCATTGTCATCAAAATACTCCACAAGCTTGTCATCAGAGTGCTCCCTGACCCTTGTCGTCACAATGCTTCTTGACCCCTGTTATCACAATGCTCCATACCCCTTGTCATTACAGTGCTCCATGACGCTCGTCATCACAGTTACCCGTGGCCTTCTCATCACAATGCTCCACGGTCTTGCCATCATAATGCTCCATGCCCTGGTCATCACAATGCTCCATGCCCTGTGTCATCACAATTTTCCACGTTCTTGGCATCACTATGCTCCATGACACTTCTCATCACAGTGTTACATGCTTTGTCATCACAATTCTCTTTGCACTTGTCATCGCAATGCTCCATGATCCCTGTCATAGCAAGCTCCATGTGCTTGTCATCACACTGCTTCATGAACTGGTCATCAAAATTCTCAATGGCCCTTGTCATCACAATGCTCCATGCCCTTGTCATCAAAATGCTCCATTACCTTTGTCATCAGCATCCTCCATGACACTTGGCATCACAATGCTCCATTCCATTGTCATCACAATGACCATGACATATCTCATCACAATGCTCCCTGACACCTGTCTTCACAATACTCCATGACCTTCTCATCACAATGCTCCATGCCCTTGTCATCACAATGCGCCATGCCCACTCTCATCACAATAGTCCATGAAATTTGTCAGACCAATGCAACATGCCCCTGTCATCACAATGCTCCATGCACTTTCATCACAATGCTCTATGACCCCTGTCATCACAATGCTCCGTGACTCCAGTCATCACAATGCTTCATGACCATTGTCACCACAATGCTCCATGAACATTTCATCACAATGCTCCGTGACCCTAGTCATCACAAGGCTCCATGTCTTTGTCAGCACAATACTCCATGACCCATGGCATCACAATGTGCCATGCGCTTGTCATCACAATGCTCCACATCGTTGTCATCACAATGCTCCATAAACCTTGTCATCACAATGCTTCATGCGTTTGTCAGCACAATGCTCCATGACCCATATCATCACAATGTGACATGCGTTTGTCATCACAGTGCTCCACAACCTTGTTATCACAATGCTCCATGCACTTCTCATCAAAATGCTCTCTCACCAATGATATCACAATGTTCCATCACTAATCGTCTCAATATTCCCTCACGCCTGTCATCACAGTGTTCCATAACCCTTGTCACTACAATGCTACATGCACTTATCATCACAATGCTCCATGCCCCTGATATCACAATGTTCCATAAGCCCTGTCATCACAATGCTATATGACCCTTTTCATCACAATGCTGCATGACCCCTGATAACACAATGTTCCATAACACCTGTCATCAAAATATTCCATGACCCTTTTCATCCAATTGCTCCATGACCCTGTCATCACAATGATCCCTGCCCTTCTCATCGCAATGCACCACGCCCTTGTCATCAAAATGCTCCATGGCCTATGTCATCACAAATCTCCATGACCCTTGGCATCACAATGCTGCATGCCATTGTCATCACAAAGCTCAATGAAACTTCTCATCACATTGATCCATGACATTGTCATTCACAAAGCTCCATGACGCTTGTCATCACAATGCTCCATGCCCTTGTCATTGCAATCCTCCATGACACATGTATCACTGTGTTCCGTGCCCTTGTCATCACAATGCTCGATGCCCACTCTCATCACAATAATCCATGAAACTTTTCAGACCAATGTTCCATGCCCTTGTCATCACAATGCTCCATTACTCCTGTCATAAAAATGATCCATGACCCGTGCCATCACCATGTTCCACGGCCTTGTCATCACAAGGCTCCATGACCCCTGTCATCACAGTGTTCCAAGACACCTGTAATCACAGAGCTCCATGCCCCTCTTCATCTCAATGCTCCATGAACCCTGTCATCACAATGCACCATGCCGATAATCATAATGCTTCATGTTATTGCCATCACAATGAAATCAAAATTCTCCTTGACTTCGTCGTCACAATGCTCCAAACCCTTGTGATCACAATGTTCAATAACACTTATCATCACAACACCCCATGACGCTCATCATCACAATTATCCATGGTCTTCTCATCACAGTGCTCCATGAACTTTGTCATCACAATGCTCAATACACTTGTTATCACAATGCTCCCTGACACTTGTCATCAGTATGCTCCTTGAACCCTGTCATGAAAAGGCTCCATGTCTTTTTCATAACAATGATCCATGCCCTTTTCATCACAATGCTTCAAGACCCCTGTAATCACAATGTTCCATGCCCTTGTCATCACAAAGCTCCATGATGCATTTCAGAATGCTCCATTGCCTTCTCATCACAATGCTCCATGCCCTTGTCATCACAATGCTCCAATACCCTTGTAATCACCATGCTCCATGCCCCTTTTCATCTCATTGCTCCATGAACCCTGTCATCACAATGAACCATGCCCATTATGATAATGCTTCATGCTATTGTCATCACAATGAAATCAAAATTCTCCATGACCACTGTCATCACAATGCTCCAAACCCTTGTGATCACAATGTTCCATGACACTTGCCATCACAACGCCCCATGACGCTGGTCATCACAATTATCCATGGACTTCTCATCACAATGCTCCATGACCTTTGTCATCACAATTCTCAGTACACTTGTCATCACAATGCTCCCTGACACTGGTCGTCAGTATGCTCCTTGTACCCTGTCATGACAAGTCTCCATGCCTTTTTCATCACAATGATCCATGCCATTGTCATCACAATGCTCCATGCCATTGTCATCACAATACTCCACAAGCTTGTCATCAGAATGCTCCGTGACCCTTGTCATCACAATGCTCCATGACACCTGTCAACACAATGCTCCACGCCCCTTGTCATTACAGTTCTCCATGATGCTCGTCATCACAATTATCCATGGTCTTCTCATCACAATGCTCCAAGGTCTTGCCATCACAATGCTCCATGCCCTGATCATCACAATATTCCATGTACCTTGTATCACAATTCTCCATGTCCTTGTCATCACAATGCTCCATGACAGTTCTCATCACAATGATACATGCTATTGTCATCACAATTCTCCATGCACTTGTCATCGCAATGCCCCATGACCCCTGTCATAGCAAGTTCCATGCCTTTGTCATCACAATGCTTCACGAAATTTTCATCAAAATTCTCAATGCCCGTTGTCATCACAATGCTCCATGCCCTTGTCATCACAATGCTCCAAGCCCTTGTCATCACAATGCTCCATTACCTTTGTCATCACAATCCGCCATAACACTTGTGCATCACAATGCTCCATGCCATTGTCATCACAATGGGCCATGAAATATGTCATCACAATGCTCCCAGACACCTTTCTTCACAATATTCCATGCCCTTGTCATCCCAATGTGCCATGCCCACTCTCAACACATTTATCCATTAAACTTATCAGACCAATGCTCCATGCACCTGTCATCAAAATGCTCCATGTCATTTTCATCACAATGCTCCATGAACCCTCTCATCATATTGTTCCATGCCCTTGTCATCACAAAGCCCCATGATGCTTGTCATCACTGTACCCGATGCTCTTCTCACCACAATGCTCCATGCCCTTGTCATTACAATCCATCATGGCCCATGTATCAGAGTGTTCAGTGCCCTTGTCATCACAATGCTCCATGCCCACTCTCATCACAATAATCCACGAAACTTTTCAGACCAATGCTCCATGCCCTTCTCATCACAATGCTCCATTACCCCTGTCATAACAATGCTCCATGACACCTGCCATCACAATGTTCCACAGCCTTGTCATCAAAATTCTCAATGACCCTTGTCATCACAATGCTCCAAGAACCCTGTAATCACAATGCTCCATGTCCTTGTCATCACAAAGCTCCAAGACGCATGTCATCAGAATGTTCCATGGCCTTCTCATTCATGATGCTCTATGCCCATGTCATCACAATGCTCCAAGACTCCTGTAATCACAATGCTCCATGCCCCTTTTCATCTCAATGCACCATGAACACTGTCATCACAATACACCATGCCCCTTTTCATCTCAATGCTCCATGAACCCTGTTATCACAATGCACCATGCCCATCATCATAATGGTTCAGGCTATTGTCATCACAATGAAATAAAAATGCTCCATGACCTCTGTCATCACAATGCTCCAAATCCTTGTGATCACAATGTTCCATAACACTTATCCTCACAACGCCCCATGACACTTGTCATAACAATTATCCATGGTCTTCTCATCACAATGCTCCATGATCTTTGTCATCACAATTCTCAATACCCTTGTCATCACAATGCTCCCTGACACTTGTTTTCATTATGCTCCTTGAACACTGTCATGACAAGGCTCCATGCCTTTTTCATGACAATGATCCATGCCCTTTTCATCACAGTGTTCCAAGTCCCCTCTAATCACAATGCTCCATGCCCTTTTCATCACAAAGCTCCATGATGCATGTCATCAGAACGCTCCATGGCCTTCTCATCCCAATGCATCATGCCTTTGTCTTCACAATGCTCCAAGACCGCTGTAATCACCATGCTCACTGCACCTTTTCATCAGAATGTTCCATGAGACTTGTAATCACAAGGCTCCATGGTCTTCTTATCACAGTGCTCCAGTACCTTGTCATCACAGTCCTCCATGAACCCTGTCATCACAATGCTCCATGACCACTGTCATCACAACGCTCCATGAACCCTGACAACACAATGATCTGGGACACTTGTCATCAAAATGCTCCATGACCCTTGTCATCACAGTGATCCATGCCCTTGTCATCCCAATGCTCCATGATCCCAGTAATCACAGTGCTCCGTGACGCTTGTCATCACAGTTTTCCATGAACCTTGTCATCACAATGCTCCTTGCCTTTGTCAGCAAAATGCTACATAATCTTGTCATCACAATGCTCCATGCGCTTGTCATCACATTCCTCCATGTCTTTGGCATCATATTGCTTCATGCCCTTGTCATCTCTCTATTGCCTCTCTGGTTTTTACAGATATTTGGATGTCCCTTTTGACCGGTGGGAAGTGACAATTCTTTGTAGTGTGGATTTGCATTGTGTGCTTGCTTGATTGGCCAGAAAGGGCGTATGCGTTTTCTCCTGAATATATTCAGGAGAAAAGGCATACGCCCTTTTTGGCCAAGGGCATCACTGTCCAAGTTGTGATGCTTCTCCTGTGCTTTAAAGGTGATTCCAATTTACCTCTTGAAATATGTTTTGTGCAATTCTGCCTCATTTTCCAGTCCCCTTCTTTGCCTTCCCTCAACAGATTTTTGGAAGAGAGTAGTCCTTTATAACTCTGCAGGTTTTTGAATTGCTGTGCAGCTGAGCCACAATTTTCAAATCCCATTTTTGTGAGCTGGCCACAAATCCACAATTTTGCTTCAGGACCTATACTGGTTCCAGGGGTGGCTATATTGGGTCCCTGTGGGTGGCTGAGGCTTTGGTTAATTCTTCTTCCTGCCGGGAAATTAGAGTGACATGTGCCCATCCAAATGTCTACATCTAATCTCTGATAGGTTCTCCCTCTTCCCTTTCATCCTCTGCACAATTAGCAAACTGTGTGTACCAGGAGGTTATAGGGGCTGACTCTCCTAAGTTGGTAGATTGATAGTTAAGCAGTTGGAATACCAAACTGGAGCAGAAGGAGAAGAATAATTAGGACAGTTTTAGAAACCTTTCGCCATCACATGTTGTCCATTCTCTAGGTTTCCCATAAATGTTATAACTGTAGTGATATTCCCTTCTACCTGGAGATTTGGGACCCATGGGATGGTTGCATGCATTACTACCTTAAGGGTCTGCATTTTCTATCCCAATCTCACCAGTCCTCTCAGCCCCAAGTGTCTAGCTTTATGTCTCATCCAGCTGTCTTTGCCGATAGGGTCATTCCAGGTTTCATCAGAACCTTTGAAGGAATTGTGTAAGAATTTCGCTGTTTTTTGGTTTTGTTTTTTAAATTCATGTTTATAATGGGGTTGAGCTGATTATCACTGACTTGTTTATGCTGGTCTAGACACAATTGATTCCCTCACGGAGACATATCAATACATAGGTTTTAAGATTCTTACTAGTCAGATATATACCTCTGTGGGAAATCAGAGTGTTGAGTCCCGTTCACTGAGGAAGGTGTAGCTCTTGTCTATTCTGTATTTGGTTTATGGAATGGTACCTGTGTTAATATCAAACTCTGGATTTATGCATCACCCAACCTCTCCTTTCTCCTGAAGCAGGCCTAAGATTTTTTTTTTCTAAATGTGAGACTCTGTTCTCTTTTCTAATTCAGTTCATGTGTTGTGATATAGACATTCCCTCTATAAGTGATATCTTATGATAAGATTCTTTTTCTGTGTGACTAATTTCCCTTAGAATCATCATACTTAAATCCACGCATTATGCTGCTACTGGCCTTATATACATTGATTTCACGTCTGAGTGATATTCCGTTGTACAAAATTACCACAAGTTCTTTATGCATTTCTGTTTTTCCTGGGATATTTTAGGTGTACCAAAGTTGAGGTTCTTGTATGCAGAGCAGCCCTAAACTTTGGGGTGCCTGTGTCTTATTGATATTTAGTCTTCCCAAGTTATATGCCCATGAATTGAAGTCCCCTTTGCTCGGGGGCTTTGTATTTTAGATGTTTTAGTTAACAGCATACACTTCTTCAGAGTGGCTCTTGGATATTTATACCCCACCCATCAGCGTGACTTGGCTCCCTGATTGCCATGGCCTCTCTTGCATTTCTGGTTTGAACACATTTTTTGGATGTCCTTACTGAGCAGTGGAAATTGAGACTTCTTTGTGGTGCAGATATGCATTTCCCTCTTGCTTGTTTGGCCAAAAATTCTGTCTGTGTTTTTTTTTCTGAAGATATTCACGAAAGAAACGCATACACCCTTTTGCCCAACTGCATCACTTTATAAATTCTGCTGCTTTTCATATGCTTTAAATGTGAGTAGAATCTACCTTTTGAAATCTGTTTCCTGCAATTCTGCCTCTCATTCAGATCCTCTTCGTTGCCTTACCTGAATATATTTTTGGACGTTGGTTATCGTTTATATCTTTGCAGGTCTTTGAATTGTCTGCTCCTGAGCTGCATTTTGCAACTCGCTTTTTTTTGTGTGCTGTATGCCAAACCATTGGATTGCTTCCGGCCCAATTCTGGTTCTGGGGAGGCAGGCTGAGCCTTTGGTTAATTCTTCTTCTAATAGGAAATTAGAGTGACATGTTCCTGTCAAAACTCCTACAGCTAATCTCTCATTGGTTCCCCCTCTTCCCATTTATCCTCTGCACAAATTGAAAACTGTGTAAAACAGGAGGTTAAAGGTGCTGATTCTCCAAGTGGGGTGATTGTTAGTAATGTGGCTGGAATGGCGAAACCCAGCACCAGGAGATCAAAAATGATGTGCATTTTAGACACCTTTCCTGAGCACACGGTGTACATTCATCTCGGTTTCCCAGGCATGTTTTCGCTGTCAGAAGATTCCCTTGAACCTGCAGATTTGGGACCCATGGAATGGGTACCAGGCAGTATTACTTTAAAAGGTCTGCATTTTCTCACCAAGCCTCTCTAACATCTCTTAGCGTGCATAGTTTCCAGCCTTATATATAATTCTGCTGTGGGTCTACATGTGTTCAATCCATGTTACATCATAGCCCTTCAACAAAAGTTGTAAAAATTTTTGTCTGTCTCACTGTTTTTATAAATATTTTTAAATTTATTTTTATATTGGTTACAGCTGATTTTCAAAGCTCTGTTTTTTGCTGCTGTACATCCACTTGATTCACGTACTGTGAGACAACAATAAATTCTTTTTCAGATGCTTACCAGTCATATGTATTATTTTCCAGTGACTTGAGTGGGCTGAGTGCAGTTCTTTGAGGTACAGTGTAGGCCATGTCAGTTATTCAATTTGGTACTTGGAATGGTATCTTTGCTAATTTCAACCTCCTGGATAATACCTCACCTTTCCCCACCTTTCCCATTTAGCAGCCTTATGTCTATTTTCTACATATTTGACTATGTTTCTGTATTGTAATTTATTTCATGTGTAGCCATTTTTGATTCCACCTTTAAGTGACATCTTATGATATGTGTCTTTTTCTTTCTGACATATGTCACTTAGAATGATCGTATGTAACTCCTCCAGAGTTGTTCCAACTGGCCTTATTTCATTGATTTCTGGATGAGTCATATTCCACTCTACATAAGTACCCCATCTCTTTTATCCATTTTATCCTTCCAGGGACATTTAGGTTATATCCAAGTTGAGGCCCTTTTTAACAGAGAGGTGGTAAACGTTGGGGTGCCTGTTTTCTGTCGATTTTTGTTTTTCCCAAGGTATACGCCCATGAGTGCAAGTGCCCTATGCTCTGTAGCTCATTTTTAGATGTTTTAGCAAACACAATACACTTCTCCAGAGCGGCCGTTCGCAAATTACATTTCCACAATCAGCCTCACAGGGCTCCCTTTTCTCCTCGCCCTGTCTTGCATTTCTGGTGTTTACACTTTATATGGATGGCCCTTCTGACTGATGTGAAGTGATACATTTTGTAGTATTGATTTCCAGTGTCCACCTGTTTGGTTGGATAAAAAGTGTGTATGGCCTTTACTTGAATATATTCAGAAAAAATGCATACGCCCTGTTTGGCTATCTGTGTCATTGACGATGTTCAGACCCTTTTCTTGTGCTTTAACGGGGAGTCCTTTCTACCTGTTCAAATATGTTTCCTGCCACTCTCCCTTGCTTACAAGTCCTTTTCTGTGACTTACCTCAAGACATTTTTCGACGATAGATATTTTCAACTCGGCAGTTTCATGAATTTTAGTGCCCCTGAGTTCCATTATTCAACTTGTGTTTTTGGAAACTGGACACAAAACAGTGGGATTTCCTCTAGCTCTATTCTGTTTGCGTGGGCAATTCTAGCCTTTGATGAATTTGTCTTCCGGATTGGAAATTAGAGTGGCATGTGCCTGTCCAAACACCTAAGACTTGTCTCTAAATTTTTCTCCTCCTTCCGCTTCATCCTCTGGACAAATTCCAAACTGTGTGCAACAGGATGTTGACGGTGTTGATATCCCCAAGTGAGTAGGTTGTTAGGAAAGATGTTGGAGGGGTGAACCCAAGCACCAGGCGATGAGGAGATGAGGTGCCTTTTCCAAACTCTTTCCGATCAAATGGTGTACCATCCTCTAGGTGTGACAGGCATGTTTTAGCTGTAGGAAGGGTCCCGTGCATGTAAGGAGGACACCAGGGATTTTTCCACATCAGTGCCTCCCCAAACCCCAAACTGGGGAATTTTTAATCTACGGCTACACGCATGTACATTAAGGGCCTTGGGAAATAGGCAGAGCCCTAACTTTAGATGATTGAAATCTTCAGGGTCAGAAGTGCTCACCATCGGCTTTGCTTAGGTTACATTTTATCTGTCATTGATAGATGATGTCAATAAAAATATCTATTCTTTTTCAGATTAATTCCCCTTATAGGTTATTGCAAAATATTCAGTGTAGTTCCCTGTGCTATACAGTAGTTCCTTGTTGATTATCTATTTTATATACAGCATTGTGTGTGTGTTAAACCCAAACTGTTAATTTATCCCTTCTCCTACCTTTCCCCTTTGGTAATAATAAATTATAAGATTTTATACTTCTCAGAAATGGGGGAGCTGAAGAGAGGTATCATTTTCAATGGAAAATCATTGAAAACACGATTGAAGCTTCAGCCAAGAGTATTCGATGTACATCCATGGAAATAAATCACTTCATTTCTCTAATGTTGACCTGACAAATAAGACAAACGTCTTCACTGAACTTGCTTATAGGAAAGTGATGGAAATATCAAATGTAAGTCTTAGAATCATCTTATTTTACCCGAGCGTTATACACTGCTCTATGTTAACTACAGTTTGGCTCACACATCTGTTCATTGAAGTTACAATGTTCTCAATTTCTGTTACTGATCCTCCAGAGTGGACCCCAACAGGAGTCCCCGTGCCCAGTGTCATTGGAGCCAACAGATCAAGACTGAGTTTGGTTCAGAAGCAAAGGAACCATTATTTTGAAAACAGAAAGGAGAGGTGAGAGCGTGTACTCCCCCATGGGCTGTGGGCTGGGCTGCTGTGTAGGGATCCCGGCAGCGTCAGTGGGAGGGAGGGGATGGAGATCTCGAGGGCTGGGTTGGCTGCAGCTCAGGCTCTATGGCGCAGAGTCTGCATGGGACGCCGCTAGCTGAGGTGTCGACCCAGCCATTCTGCACTAGGAAATCGGGTCTGAAGTGCCAGGTGTGGGACCTCTGCATGCTGAACCCTAGGAGCACGTGAAATTAGACAAAGCACAAAGGAAAAACAGGTTAGGCTTTATTTTATTGCCCAGATTCTCTTTTATTCTCCCAGGAGTTTTTAATGAACGTTGCCGGAGATTAACACCTCCTCTGCTTTTTGTTCTGTTCCTCATTCTTGGGGTGTTGAGGTTGCAGACCCCTCTTTTGTAACTGCTTCATGCTGTGGTGGGAGCCCTGATACATGGGGGGAGGGGAATACTTCTCCCCACCAGCCTCCAGGTGAGGTCGATTGTCCCAAGGCCTCCTGCCTCACTTCTCGTCTGCCTGAGCACCAGCATTGGAAGTGTTATAGATTCTAATGACCTTTAAGGGTCCAGGAAACAGATATGCAGAGATGCTGCGGTGGCAGGTTTCACCCCACCCAACATTTGTTCGGCGACTTTAGGCTGACGGCTTTTGCCAGCCTAGATGCTCTGACCAGTAGTCTGTGCTTTCTTTAATTAGGTCCCTGAATTAATGTACAAACAGCACCATGTGTCAGAGCCCTGCCCGCACAACTCCCAGACAGTCAAGGGTCAGTGGTGATCCAGGAACATGACTTCCACTGAGTCAACGGCCTTTAGAAGTAGCCAGCAGTCCAGCCGGTCATATTGACCATCATCACCACAGTGTCTGTAGGGATTTCTATGGTGAAAGCATGATACACGTTTCCCCCGCCAAGCTTATTAGCTCCCCTCTGGGTGCAGTAAGTCCTGCAAGCAGTAGTCTGCTCTTTCGGGGCACAGTCTTGTTGTTTTCTGAGAGAAACTCCAGGTCAAGTGATGGTCACACGAGTCATTTTGGGGGCCTGTTGCCCCCGTTTGTCTCTCTGGAGGTTGGAGTTGGAGGGCCTCCTCACTCAAGGTCAGTGTGTCCACATAGCGACCCCTGCAACTTCAGGGAATGATGGGTGGTTAGGATCACCACGTGGGGTCCTTTTCCCTTAGGAGGGACCTGGCCTTGGGGGCTGCTGATTTCCAGCTTTTTAGATACCCCAGTATCCTGGCCTGATGAGTCGGTGGGCAAAGCCCTTGGTAACCATAGTTTATCATACCTGAAGGGCATTCTTGTGTTGCTCCATTTCAAGTGGTCCCAGTTTTTGCACTAAGGCTCCAAGGACGATTAACCTATGACCGGGTATGTAAAGGTCAAAGGGTTTAGCTAAATTAGGGAGTTCCTGGACAAGGGTCTGAATTGACTGCTCTTTCCATTCTTGAAAGGCTGCTTCTGGATTCTATTCAAAAGGATCATCATCTTTTCGTGTCAGTGTTTCATATAGAGGCCCAGCTATTAGACTGTAGTTAGGGATCCAGATGCAGAAAACCTTGGCCTCCCCAGGAACCCCTAAGCTGTCTTCTAGTTTTAGAAGAGGTAAGGCTGCAAATGGCTTCTTCCCTATCCTGGGATGCGTTTCTCCGAATATCTGTGAGAATGAAGCCCAGGCATGTCACCTTAGCCTGGGATATTTGAGCCTTTTTCTTGGACACCTTCTATCCTTTCTTGGCTAGGTAGTTCAGAGGCGTCTTTAGTAGGCCTGGTGATCAGAATGTCCTCTGCATATTGAAGGAGGGTTCCCTTTTACAGAGGTAGAACTTTTAGGCCTTTAAAGGACATTTCCCCAATGATGGTGTGGGGATTTTGGAACCATTGGGGAAGGATGGCCCAGCATTATTGCTTTGGTTGCATGTTGTGTCCTGCCACTCACAAGCCAAAAATTCTTGTGACTCTGAGATGAATGGAACACAGAAGAAGGCATCATTGAAGTTTAATACAGAATGCCATGGCCTGGTGGATGGTAGAATGACCTGCAGGGTGTAGGACATAGGAGCTACTGGAGGTATATCCTCGGTGGCTTCACTGACTGTCCTTACATCCTTTACCAGGTCCCCAGCAGCCAATGGGACTCTCGTGGTCAGGCCAATCCCAGGATATGGAGCTCACCTGGGCAGCACGCCCCACTGAACCGCCCACGGGGCTCTTGTGGTCAAGTCCCTCCCAGGGTATGGAGTTCACATGTGCAGTTACCCAGCAACCCATGGGGCTCTCATAGTCAGGCCCTTCCCAGGATACGGAGCTCCCCTGGGCAGGTACCCGAGCACGGCTGGACACACAGGAACTGTGCACATATCCCACATTGCAGAGAACCCCCAGCTCACCTGTCGCTCACAGCTGACACAAAACGCCTCAGAGCAGGACTTGAACTAACAAAGAGCAGCCCTGACAGGTCTGTGACCCTGGCTATCACTCTGTGCTGGCTCTCTCGGCCTGGTCTTCCAGACACTTCCACTGCAGCCAGTGCACCAGTCCTCTGTCTCCAACCACCATCACTCCTCTCCCTGACTCCTGGGTTCCTCTCATTAATATAGGGTGTTCTTGAAGTTGTTTTCCACTCATGGACCATATAAAATGATGAGAAAAAAGCCGCAGCTGCAGCCCCTTGTCTATCCTGACTCTCAAGAGCCCACACCTGTTCCTTGGCCGCGGCCCGTTTAGCAAGGTTCATTTTCTGCAACTGTGATCCCCTGAGGGGTGAGGATTGGCTGATATGGGCAGCCTGACACTGCCTGCCAGCCCTCCCCAGGTGTGCCTTGGTTGAGGTCAATATAAACACCTCTCCAGTCAGCAAGAGCCCCTGTAGCTGTGCCTGACGCCATATTCTCTGCCCTGTCAGCAGTGTCGGGGCTGGGGTGGTGGGAGGGAGTGAGGGGCCATGGCTTTGTGGGTGGCCCAGTGTGAGTGGGGCTCTGCTGGACTTTCTGCAGGAGTTGCCAGGCTGCCACCTGCTAAAGAAGAGGATGTGTCACCCATACCTGCCGCTGGAATTTCTCCCCAAGCAGAGGTGAGGAAGTAAAAAGCAGTGGGGGCCGTGGCAGGAGGGGTATCTCAGGTAGGGAAATGGAAAACTTCCAGAAGAGCATCTGGGGCCATGACCATCCTGTCTGGCCAGCAGGCATCAAGTCGGCCTGTGTGCTGTCGCTGGTGTGGCACCACAGCCCTTCCTCTAGGCTTGCAAGTTCTTGTACATATTCAGCTGTTTTACCTGGAAAGGGTGGGAAGATTTCAGCTGCAGCAGGACTGGGGCTCAGCTCACATTTACTCACAGACGCCTCGACACAGTCCCCCAGCTTTGCAATGAGGATGTTCCTTGTGGGGGGGGAGCGCTGCTCACTGCATGGGAGACGATTTCCCATCTCTGACCAACTTAAGAATTTTTTACAACTGGAGCAAGTGCCCTGATACGATTTTCCTCTGTATAACTGGTGGGTTCTGTTTTTTTTTTTTTTTCTTTTTTTTTTTTTCTTTTTGGTTCAAGGTAGATTTTATATATTTCTCTTTTTTTTAATTTGGAGATATAAACATGGAAATAATTCATTAATATAAAGACATCTATGTGAAGGGAAAAACGGTTTTTTCGTTTATTTTATTAAATGTTATTTATTTTTTTTATATTTTTTTTAATTTATTTATTTCTTTTATATAGCAGGTTCTTACTGGATATCTATTTTATACATATGTGTGCACATGTGAATCCCAGTCTCCCAATTAATCCCACCACCACCCTCACATGGCATTCCCCCCTTGGTGTCCATATGTTTGTTCTCTACATCTGTGTCTCTATCTCTGCCCTGCAAACCGGTTCATCTGTACCATTTTTCTAGGTTCCACATATATGCATTAACATACAATATTTGTTTTTCTCTTTCTGACTTACTTCACTCTGTATGACAGTCTCTAGATCCATTAAGGTCTCTACAAATGACCCAATTTCATTCCGATGTATGGCTGAGTAATATTCCATTGTATATATGTACCACATCTTTATCCATTCATCTGTCTGTGGGCACTTAGGTTGCTTTCATTACCTGGCTATTGTAAATAGTACTGCAATGAACATTGTGGTGAATGTGTCTTTTTGATTTATGGTTTTCTCTGGGTATATGCCCAGTAGTGGGATTGCTGGATTATATGGTAATTCTATTTTTAGTTTTTTAAGGAACCTCCATACTGTTCTCCATAGAGACTATATCGATTTACATTCCCAGCAATAGTGGAAGAAGGTTCCTTTTCTCCACACCCTCTCCAGCATTTGTTGTTTGTAGATTTTCTGATAATGCCCATTCTAACAGGTGTGACGTGATACCTCATTGTAGTTTCGATTTCCATTTCTCTAATAATTAGTGATGTTGAGCAGATTTTCATGTGCGTACTGGCCATCTCTATGTCTTCTTGGAAGAAATGTCTATTTAGATCTTCTTCCATTTTTGTATTGGGTTGCTTGTTTTATTAATATTGAGCTGCATGAGCTGTTTATATATATTGGAGATTAATCATTTGTCCATTGATTCATTGGCAAATATGTTCTGCCATTCTGAGGGTTGTCTTTTCGTCTTGTTTGTAGTTTCCTTTGCTTTGCAAAAGCTTTTACATTTCATTAGGTCCCATCTGTTTAGTTTACTTTTTTATTTCATTACTATAGGAGGTGGATCAAAAAAGATCTTGCTGTGATTTACGTCAGAGTATCCTTCGTAAGTTTTCCTCTCAGAGTTTTATACTGTCCGGTCTTACATTAAGGTCTCTAATCCATTTTGAATATATTTTTATGTATGGTGTTGGGGAGTGTTCTAATTTCATTCTTTTACATGTAGCTGTCCATATTTCCCAGCACCAATGATTGAAGAGACTGTCTTATCTCCATTGTATAGTCTTGCCTCCTTTGTCATAGATTAGTTGACCATAGGTGTGTAGGTTTATCCCGGGGCTTTCTTTTTCTATTTTTTTTTTCCTTTTACACGTTTATTGGAGTATAATTGTTTTACAATGGAGTGTTAGTTTCTGCTGTATAACAAAGTGAATCAGCTATACGTATACAAATATCACCAGATCCCCTCCCTCTTGCATCTCCCTCCCACATTCCATATCACACCCCTTTATGAGGTCACAAAGCACCGAGCTGATCTCCCTGGTCTATGTGGCTGATTCTCAGTAGCTATCGGTGTTACATTTGGTAATGTATTTATGTCCATGCCACTCTGTCACTTCGTCTCACCTTACCCATCCACCTTCCGGTGTCCTCAAGTCCTTTCTCTACGTCTGTGTCCTTAATCTTGTCCTGCCACTAGGTTCTTCAAAATCTTTTCTTTTTCTTCTTTAGATTCCGTATATCTCTATTAACATACAGTATTTGTTTTTCCCTTTCTGACTTACTTCACTGTGTAGGACAGATTCTAAGTCCATCCACCTCAGTACAAATAACTCAGTTTTGCTTCTTTTTATGGCTGAGTAATATTCCATTGTATATATGTGTCAGATCTTCTTTATCCATTCATCTGTCGATGGACACTTAGGTTGCTTCCATGTCCTGGCTATTGTAAATAGAGCTGCAATGAACTTTTTTGTACATAACTCTTTTTGAATTATGGTTTTCGCAAGGCAAATGTCCAGTAGTTGGATTGTTGTGTCGTATGGTACCTCTATTGTTAGTTATTTAGAGGAACCTCCGTACTGTTCTCCCTAGTGCCCATATCAATTTACATTCCCACCCACAGTGCACGTGTGTTCCCTTTTCTCCAATAAAGGCCTCTCCAGCATTTATTGTTTTGTAGATTTTTTTGATGATTGCCACTCTGACTGCTGTGTGGTGATATCTCAAGTTAGTTTGATTTGCATTTCTCTAATGATTAGTGATGTTCAGCATCCTTTCATGTGTTTCTTGGTAATCTGTATATCTTCTTTGGAGAAATGTCTATTTAGGTCTTCTGGCCGTTTTTGGATTGGGTTGTTTGTTCTTGTGATATTGAGCTACATGAGGTGCTTGTAAAGTTTGGAGATTAATCCTTTGTCAATTGCTCCATTTGAAAATATTTTCTCCCATTCTGAGGGTTGTTTTTGCATCTTGTTTATGTTTTCCTGTACTGTGTAAAAGCTTTTAAGTTTCTTTAGGTCCCATTTGTTGATTTCTGTTTTTATTTCCATTTCTCTAGGAGGTGAGTCAAAAAGGATCTTGCTGTGATTTATGTCATAGAGTGTTCTGCCTATGGTTTCCTCTAAGTGTTTTATAGTGTCTGGTCTTATATTTAGATCTCTAATCCATTTAGAGTTTATTTTTGTGTATGGTGTTATGGAGTGTTCTAATTTCATTCTTTTATGTGTAGGGGTCCAGTTTTCTCAGCACCAATTACTGAAGAGACTGTCTTTTCTCCATTGTATATCCTTAGCTCCTTTGTCATAGATGAGATAGCCATAGGTATGTAGGTTTCTCTCTGGGCTTTCTGTCCTGTTCCATTGATCTGTGTTTATGCCAATCTACATACACTTGATTCCATTATGGAGACATATAAATACATAGGTTTCAAGATTGTTACCAGTCAGATAAATTCCTCTTCAGTGAATAGGGTGTTTTGTGTCCAGTTCATTGAGAAAGGAGTAGGTCTTGTCTATTACATATTTGGTATATGGAATGGTATCTGTGCTAATTTCAAACTCTGCTTTTACACATCACCCCACGTCACCTTTCCCCTTAAGGAGGCATAAGTGTGTTTTCTAAATGTGTAACTCTGTTCTCTTTTGAAATTCAGTTCATGTGTAGCCATGTTTACATTCCCTCTATAAGTGATATATTACAATAAGTTTCTGTTTCTTTGTGGCTCATTTCACTTAGCATCATCGTACCTAAAGCCACTCATTATGCTGTTATTGGCCTTATGACATTGATTTTATGTCTGAGTGACATTCCATTGTATATAAGTACCACAACATCTATATCCATTTTTTTTCCTTTCCTGGGATATTTAAAGTGTACCAAAGTCGAGGTTCTTGTAAACAGAGCAGCCCTAAACTTTGCGCTGGCTGTGTGTTGCGGATTTTTAGTTTTCCCAAAATACACGCCCATGAGTGGAAGTGTGCTATGCTCTGTAGCTCTGTTTTAGAAAACAACATACAGTTCTGCAGAGAGGCTGTTGGCAATTTACATCCTGTCCATCGGTGTAACCAGGCTCCCTTTTCTCCATGGCCTATCCTGCATTTGTGGTTTTCACACTATTTGTGGATGGCCCTTTTGACTGGAGGTAAGGGACACTTCTATGTAGTGTGGATTTTCAATGCCTGATGGCTTGCTTGGCCAAAAAGGGCGTATGCATTTTTTCCCAAATATATTCAAGAAAATACACATACACCCTTTTCAGCTAAGGGCAACATTGTCGAAGTTCTGTCGCTTTTCATATGCTTTAAAGATGACTCCAATGTACCTCTTGAAATCTGTTTCCTTCAAATCTGCCTTGCATTCAAATCCTCTTCATGGCCTTACCTCAATATATTTCTGGATGATAGTTGTCCTTTATAATTCTGCAAGTTTGTGAAATGCTGTGCCCCTGATTTCCATTTTTCAAATCGCCTATTTGTGAGCTGGCTGCAATACCGCAGGATGGCTTTAGGCCCTAGTCCGGTTACGGGGCTTCAGGCTTAGCCTTTGGTTAATGGTTCTTCCTGATGGGAAAGTAGAGTGATATGTGCCCATCCAAACACCTACAGCTAATCTCTCATTTGTTTTCTCTCTTCCTGTTCATCCTCTGCACAATTTGCAAACTGTGCCTAACAGGAGGGTAAAGGCGCTGACACTCCAAGTGGGGAGATTTTTAGTAATGCAGATGGAATGGTGAAGATGAGCACGACGAAAGGAAAAATGAGGTACCTTTTAGAAAACTTTCCCAAATACACAGTGTACCATCCACTGGGTTTCCCATGCATGTTTTAACTGTAGGAAGATTCCCTTAAACCTGGAGAGTTGGGACCACTAGAATGCGTAGCACACAGTATTGCTCTAAGTGGTGTTCATTTGCTCACACAACCTCAGCAATCTTGTCAGCCCCAAGTGTCCTGTCTTATGTCTCATCCAGCTGTGGGTGTAAAGGTGGTCAATCCAGGTTGGATCACAGGCCCTGAACGTAATTTTTAAGATTTCTTTCTGTTTCGCTGTTTTTGCATTTTGCTTTTGAAACTTATTTTTTTAAGGGGATTTAGCTGAATTTCAGTGCTGTGTTCATGCAATTATACACACATATGATTCCTTTATGGAGACATGAGAATACATATGATTTAAAATACTCAGAGTCAGATATATTCCTCTGCAATGAATAGGGGGTGTTGAGTCCAGTTCATTGTGCTCGAGGTAGGTGTGGTCTATTACATACTTAGTTTATGTAACGGTATCTGTGTTAATTTAAAACTGTGGTTTTATGCATCAACCCACCTCACATTTCCCCTTAAGGAGGCAGAACATTGTTTTCTAAATGTGTGACTCTGATGTGTTTGTAATTCAGTTCATGTGTAGCCATGTGTTCATTCACACTATGAGTGATATGTTATGATATGATTCGTTACTCTGTTATTTTTCCTAACTCAGTTCATGTGTATCCATGTTTACAGGATCTTCATAAGTGATATCTTATGATAAGTTTCTTTTTCTGTGTGACTTATTTCACTTAGAATCATCGTACCTGAATCCACTCACTTTGCTGCTACTGGTCTTATGACATTGATTTCATGGCTGAGGGATATTCCATCGTACGTAAGTACCACAATTTTTGAACCATTTTTATATTTCCTGGGATATTTAAGGTGTACCCAATTTGAGGTTCTTGTAAGCAGTGCAGTCTTAAATTTGGGGGTGTCTCTGTCTTATTGATTTTCAGGTTTCCCAAGGTATATTCCCTAGACTGGAAGTGCCCTTGGCTCTGTAGCTCTGTTAATTACTTGTTTTAGGGAACACAATGCACTCCTCCAGTGAGGCAGTTGGCAATTTACATCCTGCCCATCAGCATAACAAGGCTCCTTCTTCTCGAGGGCCTGTCTGGCCTTTCTGGTTTTTACACATTTTTTGGATATCCCTATGGACCGGTGGGAAGTGATTCTTCTTTGTAGTGCAGATTTGCATTGTCCTCTTGCTTGCTTGGCCAAAAAGGGCGTATGCATTTCCTCCTGAATATATTCAGGAGAAAACGGATACGCCCTTTTTGGCCAAGTGCATCATTGTCGAAGTTGTTCCCCTCTTCCTGTGCTTTACAAGAGACTCCAACGTACCTCTTGAAATCAGTTTCCTGCTATTCTGCCTCGCTTTCAAGTCCGCCTCCTTGCCTTCCTTCAACAGATTTTTGGACGATAGTTGCGCTTTATTACACTGCCAGTTTGTGAATTGCTGTGCCCCTGAGCTCCATTTATCAACTCGTTTTTTGTGAGCTGAACACAAGTCCAAAATTTTGGTTCATGACCTATACTGGTTCCGGGTGGTTGGCTGAGACTTTGGTGAATTCACCTTCCTACCGGGAAATTAGAGTGACATATGACCATCCAAATGCCTAACAGCTACTCTCTCATTGGTTCTCCCTCTTCCCTTCCATCCTCTGCCAATTTGGCAACCTGTGCGAACCAGTATGTTAAAGGGGCTGTCTCTCCAAGTTGGGAGATTGATAGTAAAGCAGTTGGAAAGTCAATACAGAGCACCATGAGAGGGACTATTCGTTGAGTTTTAGAAAAGTTCGTATTCACAGTGTGTTCATTCTCAAGGTTTCCCGTACATGATATAATTGTAGTAACATTCCCTTTAACCTGTAGAGATGTGTCCCATGGAATTGGGACCATGCATTATTGCTTTAAAGGGTCTGCATTTTCTCACTCAATCTCACCAATCCTCTCAGTTCCAAGTGTCCAGCCTTATGCCACATCCAGCTATCATTGTAGATAGGGTCATTCCAGATTTCATCAGAGACCCTGAAGGAATTGTAAAGAATTTCTCTGTTTTTCGGTTTTGTTTTTGAAATTCCTTTTTATAGTGGGTTTGAGCTGATTCTCGCTGCCATGTTTATATGAGTCGAGACACACTTAATTCCCTTATGGAGACATATCAATACATTGGTTTAAGATTCTTACTAGTCAGATCTATTCCTCTGCGGGCAATATGGGGTTTTGAGTCCCTTTCACTGAGGAAGGTGTCGGTCTTGTCTATTCCAAAGTTCGTTTTAGAATCGGTACCTGTGCTTATATCAAACTCTGGTTTTATGCATCACCCCACCTCCTCTTCCCCCTTAAGCAGGCATAAGAGTGTTTTCTAAATGTGAGACTCTGTTCTCTTTCCTAACTGAGTTCATGTGTAGCCATGTTTAAAGGATCTTCATAAGTGATATCTTATGATAAGTTTCTTTTTCTGTGTGACTTATTTCACTTAGAATCATCGTACCTGAATCCACTTACTTTGCTGCACCTGGTCTTATGACATTGATTTCATTGCTGAGGGATATTCCATCGTACATAAATACCACAATTTTTTGAACCATTTTTATATTTCCTGGGATATTTAAGGTGTACCCTAGTTGCGGTTCTTGTAAGCAGTGTAGCCCTAAATTTGGGGGTGGCTCTGTCTTATTGATTTTCAGTTTTCCCAAGGTATATTCCCTAGACTGGAAGTGCCCTTGGGTGTGCAGCTCTGTTGTTTACTTGTTTTAGGGAACACAATGCACTCCTCCACTGAGGCAGTTGACAATTTACATCCCGCCCATCAGGATAAGAAGCCTACCTGTTCTCCAGGGCCAGTCTTGCCTTTCTGGTTATTAAACATTTTGTGGATGACCCTTTTGACCGGTGGGAAGTGATACTTCTTTGTAGAGCACATTTGCATTGCCCGCTTGCATGCTTGGCCAAAAAGGGCGTATGCGTTTTCTCCTGAATATATTCAGGAGAAAACGCATACGCCCTTTTTGGCCAAGTGCGTCATTGTCGAAGTTGTGCCCCTCTTCCTGTGCTTTAAAGGCGATTCCAACGTACCTCTTGAAATCTGTTTCATGGTATTCTGCCTCGCTTTCAAGTCCACCTCGTTGCCTTCCCTCCACAGATTGTTGGACGATAATTTGCCTTTATTACTCTGCCAGTTTGTGAATTGCTGTGCCCCTGAGCTCCATTTTTCAACTCTTTTTTTGTGAGCTGAACGCAATTCCAAAATTTTGGTTCAGGACCCATAATGGTTCCCGGTGGGTGGCTGAGACTTTGGTTAATTCTTCTTCATGCCGGGAAATTAGAGTGGCATGTGCCCATCCAAATGCCTTACAGCTACTCTCTCATTGGTTATCCCGCTTCCCTTCCATCCTCTTCCAAATTGGCAACCTGTGCGATCCAGGAGCTTAAAGGGGCTGTAGCTCCATGTTGGGAGACTGATAGTAAAGCAGTTGGAAAGTCAAACCGGAGCACCAGGAGAGGGCCTATTCGTTCAGTTTTAGATACCTTTTGTATTCACAGTGTGTCCATTCTCTAGGTTTCCCGTACATGTTATAGCTGTACTAATATTCCCTTCAACCTGGAGAGTTGGGACCCATGGAATGGGGGCCATGCATTTTTGCTTTAAAGGGTCTGCATTTGCTCACCCAATCTCACCAATCCTCTCAGTCCCAAGTGTCCAGCCTTATGCCACATCCAGCTGTCATTGTAGATAGGGTCATTCCAGGTTTCATCAGAGACCCTGAAGGAATTGTAAAGAATTTCCCTGTTTTTTTGGTTTTGTTTTTGAAATTACTATTTATAGTGGGTTTGAGCTGATTCTCGCTGCCATGTTTATGCCAGTCTAGACACACTTGATTCCCTTACGCAGACATATCAATACATGGGTTTTAAGATTCTTACTAGTCAGATCTATTCCTCTGCGGGAAATATGGGGTTTTGAGTCCCTTTCAGTGAGGAAGGTGTAGGTCTTGTCTATTCCACAGTTGGTTTTAGAAACGGTACCTGTGCTTATATCAAACTCTGGTTTTATGCATCACCCCACCTCTCCTTCCCCCTTAAGCAGGCATAAGATTGTATTCTTAATGTGAGACTCTGTTCTCTTTCCTAACTCAGTTCATGTGTAGCCATGTTTACAGGAACTTCATAAGTGATATCTTATGATAAGTTTCTTTTTCTGTGTGACTTATTTCACTTAGAATCATCGTACATGAATCCACTCACTCTGCTGCTCCTGGTATTATGACATTGATTTCATTGCTGAGGGATATTCCATCGTATGTAATTACCACAATTTTTGAACCATTTTTATATTTCTTGGGATATTTAAGGTGTACCCAAGTTGAGGTTCTTGTAAGCAGTGCATTCGTAAATTTGGGGGTGGCTCTGCCTTATTGATTTTCTGTTTTTCCCAAGGTATATTCCCTAGACTGGAAGTGCCCTTGGCTCTGTAGCTCTGTTGTTTACTTGTTTTAGGGAACACAATGCACTCCTCCAGTGAGGCAGTTGGCAATTTATATCCCGCCCATCAGCATAACAAGGCTCCCTGTTCTCCAGGGCCTGTCTTGCCTTTCTGGTTTTTACACATTTTGTGGATGTCCCATTTGACTGGTGGGAAGTGATACTTCTTTGTAGTGCAGATTTGCATTGCCCGCTATCTTGCTTGCCAAAAAGGACGTATGGGTTTTCTCCTGAATATATTCAGGAGAAAACGCATACGCCCTTTTTGGCCAAGTGCGTCATTGTCGAATTTGTGCCCCTCTTCCTGTGCTTTAAAGGCAAATCCAACGTACCTCTTGAAATCTGTTTCCTACTATTCTGCCTCGCTTTCAAGTCTGCCTCGTTGCTTTCCCTCAACAGATTTTTGGACGATAGTTGTCCTTTATTACTCTGCACATTTGTGAATTGCTGTGCCCCTCAGCTCAATTATTCAACTCTTTTTTTGTGAGCTGTACGCAAGTCCAAAATTTTGGTTCAGGACCTATTCTGTTTCCCGGTGTGTGGCTGAGACTCTGGTTAATTCTTCTTCCTGCCAGGAAATTAGAGTAACATGTGCCCGTCCAAATGTCTAACAGCTTCTGTCTCATTGGTTCTCCCTCGTCCCTTCCATCCTCTGCATAATTGGCAACCTGTGCGAACCAGGAGGTTAAACGGGTTGTCTCACAAGTTGGGAGATTGATAGTAAAGCAGTTGGAAAGTCAAACCAGAGCACCAGGAGAGGGACTACTCGTTGAGTTTAGAAACCTTTTGTATTCACAGTGTGTCCATTCTCTAGGTTTCCCGTACATGGTATAGCTGTAGCAATATTCCCTTCAACATGGAGAGTTGGGACCCATGGAATGGGGGCCAGCATTTTTGCTTTAAACCGTCTGCATTTGCTCACGCAATCTCACCAAACCTCTCAGTCCCAAGTGTCCAGCCTTATGCCACATCCAGCTGTCATTGTAGATAGGGTCATTCCAGGTTTCATCAGAGACCCTGAAGGAAATGTAAAGAATTTCCCTGTTTTTTGGTTTTGTTTTTGAAATTCCTTTTTATAGTGGGTTTGAGCTGATTTTCGCTACCGTGTTTATGCCAGTCTAGACACACTTGATTCCCTTACAGAGACATATCAATACATAGGTTTTAAGATTCTTACTAGTCAGATATATTCCTCTGTGGGAAATATGGGGTTTTGAGTCCCTTTCACTGAGGAAGGTGTAGGTCTTGTGTATTCCACAGTTGGTTATAGAAATGGTACCTGTGCTTATATCAAACTCTGGTTTTATGCATCACCCCACCTCTCCTTTCCCCTTAAGCAGGCATAAGAGTGTTTTCTATATGTGAGACTCTGTTCCCTTTCCTAACTCAGTTCATGTGTAGCCATCATTACAGGATCTTCATAAGTGATATCTTATGATAAGTTTCTTTTTCTGTGTGACTTATTTCACTTACAATCATCGTACCTGAATCCACTCACTTTGCTGCTCCTGGTCTTATGACATTGATTTCATGACTGAGGGATATTCCATCGTACATAAATACCACAGTTTTAAGAACCATTTTTATATTTCCTGGGATATTTAAGGTGTACCCAAGTTCAGGTTCTTGTAAGCAGTGCAGCCCTAAATTTGGGGGTGGCTCTGTCTTATTGATTTTCAGATTTCCCAAGGTATATTCCTTAGACTGGAAGTGCCCTTGGCTCTGTAGCTCTGTTGTTTATTGTTTTAGGGAATGCAGTGCACACCTCCAGTTAGGCAATTGGCAATTTACATCCCGCCCATCAGCATAACAAGGCTGCCTCTTCTCCAGGGCCTGTCTTGCCTTTCTGGTTTTTACACATTTTTTGGATGTCCCTTTTGACCGGTGGGAAGTGATACTTCTTTGTAGTGCAGATTTGCATTGCCCTCTTGCTTGCTTGGCGAAAAAGGGCGTATGCCTTTTCTCCTGAATATATTCAGGAGAAAACGCATACGCCCTTTTTGGCCAAGTGCATCATTGTCGAAGTTGTGCCCCTTTTCCTGTGCTTTAAAGGCGATTCCAACGTACCTCTTGAAATCTGTTTCCTGCTATTGTGCCTCGCTTTCAAGTCCGCCTCATTGCCTTCCGTCAACAGATTTTTGACGATAGTTGTCCTTTATTACTCTGCCAGTTTGTGAATTGCTGTGCCCCTGAGCTCGATTTTTCAACTCGTTTTTTGTGAGCTGTACGCAAGTCCAAAATTTTGGTTCAGGATCTATACTGGTTCCCGGTGGGTTTCTGAGACTTTCGTTAATTCTTCTTCCTCCTGGGAAATTAGAGTGACATGTGCCCGGCCAAATGCCTAACAGCTATTCTCCCATTGGTTCTCCCTGTTCCCTTCCATTCTCTGCCAAATTGGCAACCTGTGCGAACCAGGAGTTTAAAGGGGCTGTCTCTCCAAGTTGGGAGATTGATAGTAAAGCAGTTGGAAAGTCAAACCGGAGCACCAGGAGAGGGACTATGCGTTGAGTTTTAGAAACCTTTTGTATTCACAGTGTGTCCATTCTCTAGGTTTCCCGTACATGTTATAGCTGTAGTAATATTCCCTTCAACCTGGAGAGTTGGGACCCATTGAATGGGGGCCATCCATTTTTGCTTTAAAGGGTCTGCATTTGCTCACCCAATGTCAACAGTCCTCTCAGTCCCAAGTGTCCAGTCTTATGCCACATCCAGCTGTCATTGTAGATAGGGTCATTCCAGGTTTCATCAGAGACCCTGAAGGAATTGTAAAGAGTTTCCCGTTTTTTTGCTTTTGTTTTTGAAATTCCTTTTTATAGTTGGTGTGAGCTGATTCTCGCTGCCATGTTTATGCCAGTCTAGGCACACTTGATTCCCTTACTTAGACATATTAATACATACGTTTTAAGATTCTTACTAGTCAGATCTATTACTCAGCGGGAAATATGGGGTTTTGAGTCCCTTTCACTGAGGAACGTGTAGGTCTTGTCTATTCCAAAGTTGGTTTTAGAAATGGTACCCGGGCTTATATCAAACTCTGGTTTTATGCATCACCCCACCTCTCCTTCCCCCTTAAGCAGGCATAACAGTGTTTTCTAAATGTGAGGCTCTGTTCTCTTTCTTAACTCAGTTCATGTGTAGGCATGTTTACAGGATCTTCATAAGTGATATCTTATGATAAGTTTCTTTTTTCTGTATGACTTATTTCACTTAGAATCATAGTACCTGAATCCACTCACTTTGCTGCTCCTGGTCTTATGACATTGATTTCATGGCTGAGGGATATTCCATCGTACATAAGTACCACAATTTTTTGAACCATTTTTATATTTCCTGGGATATTTAAGGTGTACCCAAGTTGAGTGTCTTGTAAGCAGTGCAGCCCTAAATTTGGGGGTGGCTCTGTCTTATTGATTTTCAGTTTTCCCAAGGTATATTCCCTAGACTGGAAGTGCCCTTGGCTCTGTAGCTCTGTCGTTTACTTATTTTAGGAAACACAATGCTCTCATCCTGTGAGGCAGTTGTCAATTTACATCCCTCCCATCAGCATAACAAGGCTCCCTGTTCTCCAGGGCCTGTCTTGCCATTCAGGTTTTTACACATTTGTGGATATCCCTTTTGACCGGTGGGAAGTGATACTTCTTTGTAGTGCAGATTTGCATTGCCCGCTTGCTTGCTTGGCCAAAATGGGCGTATGCGTTTTCTCCTGAATATATTCAGTAGAAAACGCATACGCCCTTTTTGGCCAAGTGCGTCATTGTCGAAGTTGTGCCCCTCATCCTGTGCTTTAAAGGCGATTCCAAAGTACCTCTTGAAATCTATTTCCTGCTATTCTGCCTCGCTTTCAAGTCCGCCTCGTTGCCTTCCCTCAACAGATTTTTGTACGATAGTTGTTCTTTATTAACCTGACAGTGTGTAAATTGCTGTACCCCTGAGCTACATTTTTCAACTCGTTTTTTGTGAGCTGAACGCAAGTCCAATATTTTGGTTCAGGACCTATACTGGTTCCTGGTGGGTGGCTGAGACTTTGGTTAATTCTTCTTCCTGCCGGGAAATTAGAGTGATATGTGCCCGTTCAAAAGCCAAACAGCTACTCTCTCACTGGTTCTCCCTCTTCCCTTCCATCCTTTGCCAAACTGGCAACCTGTGCAAACCAGGAGGTTAAAGGGGCTGTCTCTCCAAGTTGGGAGATTGATAGTAAAGCAGTTGGAAAGTCAAACCGGAGCACCAGGAGAGGGACTATTAGTTGAGTTTTAGAAACCTTTTGTATTCACAGTGTGTCCATTCTCTAGGTTTGCCGTACATGGTATAGCTGTAGTAATATTCCCTTCAACCTGAAGAGTTGGGACCCATGGAATGGGTGCCATCCATTTTTGCTTTAAAGGGTCTGCATTTGCTCACCCAATCTCACCAATCCTCTCAGTCCCAAGTGTCCAGCCTTATGCCACATCCAGCTGTCATTGTAGGTAGGGTCATTCCAGGTTTCATCAGAGACCCTGAAGGAATTGTAAAGAATTTCCCGATTTTTTGGTTTTGTTTTTGAAATTCCTTTTTATAGTTGGTTTGAGCTGATTCTCGCTGCCATGTTTATGACAATCTAGACACACTTGATTCCCTTACGGAGACATATCAATACATAGGTTTTAAGATTATTACTAGTCAGATCTATTCCTCTAAGGGAAATATGGGGTTTTGAGTCCCTTTCACTGAGGAAGGTGTAGGTCTTGTCTATTCCAAAGTTGGTTTTAGAAACGGTTCCCGGGCTTATATCAAACTCTGGTTTTATGCATCACCCCACCTCTCCTTCCCCCTTAAGCAGGCATAAAAGTGTTTTCTAAATGTGAGACTCTGTTCTCTTTCTTAACTGAGTTCATGTGTAGCCATGTTTACAGGATCTTCATAAGTGATATCTTATGATGAGTTTCTTTTTTCTGTGTAACTTATTTTAATTAGAATCATCGTACCTGAATCCACTCACTTTGCTGCTCCTGGTCTTATGACATTGATTTCATGGCTGAGGGATATTCCATCGTACATAAGTATCACAATTTTTTGAAGCATTTTTATATATCCTGGGATATTTAAGGTGTACCAAAGTTGAGGTTCTTGTAAGCAGTTCAGCCCTAAATTTGGGGATGGCTCTGTCTTATTGATTTTCAGTTTTCCCAAGGTATATTCCTTAGACTGGAAGTGTGCTTGGCTCTGTAGCTCTGTTGTTTACCTGTTTTAGGAAACACAATGCACTCCTCCAGTGAGGCAGTTGGCAATTTACATCCCGCCCATCAGCATAACAAGGCTCCCTGTTCTCCAGGGCCTGTCTTCCCTTTCTGGTTTTTACACATTTTGTGGATGTCCCGTTTGACAGGTGGGAAGTGATACTTGTTTGTACTGCAGATTTGCATTGCCCGCTTGCTTGCTTGGGAAAAAAGGGCGTAGGCATTTTCTCCTGAATATATTCAGTAGAAAACGCATACGCCATTTTTGGCCAGGTGCGTCATTCTCGAAGTTGTGCCCCTCTTCCTGTGCTTTAAAGGCGATTCCATCATACCTCTTGAAATTTATTTCCTGCTATTCTGCCTCGCATTCAAGTCCACCTCGTTGCCTTCCCTCAACTGATTTTTGGACGATAGTTGTCCTTTATTACTCTGCCAATTTGTGAATTGCTGTGTCCCTGAGCTCAATTTTAAAACTCGTTATTTTGTGAGCTGTACGCAAGTCGAAAATTTTGGTTCAGGACATATACTGGTTCCCGGTGGGTAGCTGAGACTTTGGTTAATTCTTCTTCCTGCCGGGAAATTAGAGTGACATGTGCCCGTCCAAATGCCTAACAGCTACTCTCTCATTGGTTCTCCCTCTCCCCTTCCATCCTCTGCAAAATTGGCAACCTGTGCGAACCAGGAGCTTAAAGGGGCTGTCTCTCCAATTTGGGAGATTGATAGTAAAGCAGTTGGAAAGTCAAACCGGAGCACCAGGAGAGGGACTATTCGTTGAGTTTTAGAAACCTTTTGTATTCACAGTGTGTCCATTCTCTAGGTTTCCCATACATGTTATAGCTGTAGAAATATTCCCTTCAACCTGGAGAGTTGGGACCCATGGAATGGGGGCCATGCATTTTTGCTTTAAAAGGTCTGCATTTGCTCACCCAATCTCACCAATCCTCTCAGTCCCAAGTGTCCAGCCTTATACCACATCCAGCTGTCATTGTAGATAGGGTCATTCCAGGTTTCATCAGAGACCCTGAAGGAAATGTAAAGAATTTCCCTGTTTTTTGGTTTTGTTTTTGAAATTCATTTTTATAGTGGGTTTGAGCTGATTCTCGCTGTCATGTTTATGCCAGTCTACACAGACTTGATTCCCTTAGAGAGACATATCAATACATAGGTTTTAAGATCCTTACTAGTCAGATCTATTCCTCTGCGGGAAATATGGGATTTTGAGTCCCTTTCACTGAGGAAGGTGTAGGTCTTGTCTATTCCACAGTTGGTTTTAGAAATGGTACCTGTACTTATATCAAACTCTGGTTTTATGCATTACCCCACCTCTCCTTTCCCCTTAAGCAGGCATAAGAGTGTTTTCTAAATGTGAGACTCTGTTCTCTTTCCTAACTCATTTCATGTGTAGCCATGTTTACAGTATCTTCATAAGTGATATCTTATGATAAGTTTCTTTTTCTGTGTGACTTATTTCACTTAGAATCATCGTATGAGAATCCACTCACTTTGCTGCTCCTGGTCTTATAACATTGATTTCATGGCTGAGGTCTATTCCATCGTACATAAGTACTACAATTTTTTGAACCATTTTTATATTTCCTGGGATATTAAAGGTGTACACAATTTGAGGTTCTTATAAGCAGTGCACCCCTAAATATGGGGGTGGCTCTGTCTTATTGATTTTCAGTTTTCCCAAGGTATATTCCGTAGACTGGAAGTGCCCTTGCCTCTGTAGCTCTATTGATTACTTGTTTTAGGGAATGCAATGCACTCCTCCAGTGACGCAGTTGGCAATTTACATCCCGCCCGTCAGCATAACAAGGCTCCCTGTTCTCCATGGCCTGTCTTGCCTTTCTGGTTTTTACACATTTGTGGATGTCCCTTTTGACCTGTGGGAAGTGATACTTCTTTGTAGTGCAGATTTGCATTGCCCGCTTGCTTGCTTGGCCAAAAAGGGGGTATGCGTTTTCTCTGAATATATTCAGGGGAAAACACATACGCCCTTTTGGCCAAGTGTGTCATTGTCGATGTTGTACCCCTCTTCCTGTGCTTTAAAGGCGATTCCAACGTACCTCTTGAAATCTGTTTCCTGCTATTCTGCCTCGCTTTCATGTCCGCCTCGTTGCCTTCCCTCAACAGATTTTTGGAAGATAGTTGTCCTTTATTACTCTGCCAGTTTGTGAATTGCTATGCCCCTGAGCTCCATTTTTCAACTCGTTTTTTGTGAGCTGTACGCAAGTCCAAAATTTTGGTTCAGGACCTTTACTGGTTCCCAGTCGGTGGGTGAGACTCTGGTTAATTCTTCTTCCTGCCGAGAAATTAGAGTGACATGTGCCCGTCCAAATGCCTAACAGCTACTCTCTCATTGGTTCTCCCTCTTCCCTTCCATCCTCTGCAAAATTGGCAACCTGTGCGAACCAGGAGGTTAAAGGGGATGTCTCTCCAATTTGGGAGATTGATAGTAAAGCAGTTGGAAATTCAAAACGGAGCACCAGGAGAGGGACTATTCGTTGAGTTTTAGAAACCTGTTGTATTCACAGTGTGTCCATTCTCTAGGTTTCCCATACATGTTATAGCTCTAGTAATATTCCCTTCAACCTGGAGAGTTGGGACCCATGGAATGGGGGCCATGCATTTTTGCTTTAAAGGGTCTGCATTTGCTCACCCAATCTCACCAATTCTCTCAGTCCCAAGTGTCCAGCCTTATACCACATCCAGCTGTCATTGTAGATAGGATCATTCCAGGTTTCATCAGAGACCATGAAGGAATTGTAAAGAATTTCCATGTTTTTTGGGTTTGTTTTTGAAATTCCTTTTTATACTGGGTTTGAGCTGATTCTCGCTGCCATGTTTATGCCAGTCTAGACACACTTGATTCCCTTACAGAGACATATCAATACATAGGTTTTAAGTTTCTAACTAGTCAGATCTATTCCTCTGAGGGAAATATGGGTTTTTGAGTCCCTTTCACTGAGGAAGGGGTAGGTCTTGACTATTCCAAAGTTGGTTTTACAAATGGTACCTGTGCTTATGTCAAACTATGGTTTTATGCATCACCCCGCCTCACCTTCCCCCTTAAGGAGGAATAAGAGTGATTTCTAATTGTGAAACTCTGTTCTCTTTCCTAACTCAGTTCATGTGTAGCCATGTTTACAGGATCTTCATAAGTGATTTCTTATGATAAGTTTCTTTTTCTGTGTGACTTATTTCACTTAGAATCATCGTACCTGAATCCACTCACTTTGCTGCTCCTAGTCTTATGACATTGATTTCATGGCTGAGGGATATTCCATCGTACATAAATACCACAGTTTTTTGAACCACATTTATATTTCCTGGGATATTTAAGGTGTACCCAAGTTGAGGTTCTTTTAAGCAGTGCAGCCCTAAATTTGGGGGTGGCTCTGCCTTATTGATTTTCAGTTTTCCCAAGGTATATTCCCTAGACTGGAAGTGCCCTTGGCTCTGTTGCTCTGTTGTTTACCTGTTTTAGGGAACGCAATGCACTCGTCCAGTGAGGCAGTTGGCAATGTACATCCCGCCCATCAGAATAACAAGGCTCCCTGTTCTCCAGGGCCTGTCTTGCCTTTCTGGTTTTTACACATTTGTGGATGTCCCTTTTGACCGGTGTGATGTGATACTGCTTTTAGCGCAGATTTGCATTGCCCGCTTGCTTGCTTGGCCAAAAAGGACGTATGCATTTTCTGAATATATTCAGGAGAAAACGCATACGCCCTTTTTGGCCAAGTGCGTCATTGTCGAATTTGTGCCCCTCTTCCTGTGCTTTAAAGGCGAATCCAACGTACCTCTTGAAATCTGTTTCCTACTATTCTGCCTCGCTTTCAAGTCTGCCTCGTTGCCTTCCCTCAACAGATTTTTGGACGATAGTTGTCCTTTATTACTCTGCACGTTTGTGAATTGCTGTGCCCCTCAGCTCAATTATTCAACTCTTTTTTTGTGAGCTGTACGCAAGTCCAAAATTTTGGTTCAGGACCTATACTGTTTCCCAGTGTGTGGCTGAGACTCTGGTTAATTCTTATTCCTGCCAGGAAATTAGAGTGACATGTGCCCGTCCAAATGTCTAACAGCTACTGTCTCATTGGTTCTACCTCGTCCCTTACATCCTCTGCATAATAGGCAACTTGTGCGAACCAGGACGTTAAACGGGTTGTCTCACAAGTTGGGAGATTGATAGTAAAGCAGTTGGAAAGTCAAACTGGAGCACCAGGAGAGGGACTACTCGTTGAGTTTAGAAACCTTTTGTATTCACAGTGTGTCCATTCTCTAGGTTTCCCGTACATGTTATAGCTGTAGTAATATTCCCTTCAACATGGAGAGTTGGGACCCATGTAATGGGGGTCAGCATTTTTGCTTTAAACGGTCTGCATTTGCTCACCCAATCTCACCAAACCTCTCAGTCCCAAGTGTCCAGCCTTATGCCACATCCAGCTGTCATTGTAGATAGGGTCATTCCAGGTTTCATCAGAGACGCTGAAGGAAATGTAAAGAATTTCCCTGTTTTTTGGTTTTGTTTTTGAAATTCCTTTTTATAGTGGGTTTGAGATGATTCTCGCTACCATGTTTATGCCAGTCTAGCCACACTTCATACCCTTACAGAGACATATCCATACATAGGTTTTAAGATTCTTACTAGTCAGATCTATTCCTCTGTGGGAAATATGAGGTTTTGAGTCCCTTTCACTGAGGAAGGTGTAGGTCTTGTCTATTCCACAGTTGGTTATAGAAATGGTACCTGTGCTTATATCAAACTCTGGTTTTATGCATCACCCCACCTCTCCTTTCCCCTTAAGCAGGCATAAGAGTGTTTTCTATATGTGAGACTCTGTTCCCATTCCTAACTCAGTTCATGTGTAGCCATCATTACAGGATCTTCATAAGTGATATCTTATGATAAGTTTCTTTTTCTGTGTGACTTATTTCACTTAGAATCATCGTACCTGAATCCACTCACTTTGCTGCTCCTGGTCTTATGACATTGATTTCATGACTGAGGGATATTCCATCGTACATAAATACCACAGTTTTTAGAAACATTTTTATATTTCCTGGGATATTTAAGGTGTACCCAAGTTCAGGTTCTTGTAAGCAGTGCAGCCCTAAATTTGGGGGTGGCCCTGTCTTATTGATTTTCAGATTTCTCAAGGTATATTCCCTAGACTGGAAGTGCCCTTGGCTCTGTAGCTCTGTTGTTTACTTCTATTAGGGAACGCAATGCACCCCTCCAGTTAGGCAGTTGGCAATTTACATCCCGCCCATCAGCATAACAAGGCTCCCTCTACTCCAGGGCCTGTCTTTCCTTTCTGGTTTTTACACATTTTGTGGAAATCCCTTTTGACCGGTGGGAAGTGATACTTCTTTGTAGTGCAGATTTGCATTGCCCGCTTGCATGCTTGGCCAAAATGGGGGTATGCGTTTTCTCCTGAATGTATTCAGGAGAAAACACATATGCCCTTTTGGCCAAGTGTGTCATTGTCGAAGTTGTACCCCTCTTCCTGTGCTTTAAAGGCGATTCCAACGTACCTCTTGAAATCTGTTTCCTTCTATTCTGCCTCAATTTCAACTCCACCTCGTTGCCTTCCCTCAACAGATTTTTGGACGATAGTTGTCCTTTATTACTCCGCCAGTTTGTGAATTGCTATGCCCCTGAGCTCCATTTTTCAACTCGTTTTTTGTGAACTGAACGCAAGTCCAAAATTTTGGTTCAGGATCTATACTGGTTCCCGGTGGGTTTCTGAGACTTTGGTTAATTCTTCTTCCTTCCGGGAAATTAGAGTGACATGTGCCCGTCCAAATGCCTAACAGCTAGTCTCTCATTGGTTCTCCCTGTTCCCTTCCATCCTCTGCCAAATTGGCAACCTGTGCGAACCAGGAGTTTAAAGGGGCTGTCTCTCCAAGTTGGGAGATTGATAGTAAAACAGTTGGAAAGTCAAACCGGAGCACCAGGAGAGGGACTATTCGTTGACTTTTAGAAACCTTTTGTATTCACAGTGTGTCCATTCTCTAGGTTTCCCGTACATGTTATAGCTGTAGTAATATTCCCTATAACCTGGAGAGTTGGGACCCATGGAATGAGCGCCATGCATTACTGCTTTAAATGGTCTGCGCTTGCTCACCCAATCTCACCAATCCTCTCAGTCCCAAGTGTCCAGCCTCATGCCATATCCAGCTGTCATTGTAGATAGGGTCATTCCAGGTTTCATCAGAGACCCTGAAGGAATTGTAAAGAATTTCCCTTTTTTTTGGTTTTGTTTTTGAAATTCCTTTTTATAGTGGCTTTGAGCTGATTCTCGCTGCCATGTTTATGCCTGTCTAGACACACTTGTTTCCCTTACGGAGACATATCAATACATGGGTTTTAAGTTTATTACTAGTCAGATATATTCCTCTGCGGGAAATATGGGGTTTTGAGTCCCTTTCACTGAGGAAGGTGTAGGTCTTGTCTATTCCAAAGTTGGTTTTAGAAACGGTATCCGTGCTTATATTAAACTCTGGTTTTACGCATCACCCCACCTCTCCTTCCCCCTTAAGCAGGCATAACAGTGTTTTCTAAATGTGAGACTCTGTTCTCTTTCTTAACTCAGTTCATGTGTAGCCATGTTTACAGGATCTTCCTAAGTGATATCTTATGATAAGTTTCTTTTTTCTGTGTGACGTATTTCACTTAGAATCATCGCACATGAATCCACTCACTTTGCTGATCCTGGTCTTATGACATTGATTTCATGGCTGAGGGATATTCCATCGTACATAAGTACCACAATTTTTTGAACAATTTTTATATTTCCTGTGATATTTAAGGTGTACCCAAGTTGAGGTTCTTGTAAGCAGTTCAGCCCTAAATTTGGGGGTGGCTCTGTCTTATTTATTTCCAGTTTTCCCAAGGTATATTCCCTAGACTGGAAGTGCCCTTGGCTCTGTAGCTCTGTTGTTTACTTGTTTTAGGGAACACAATGCACTCCCCCAGTGAGGCAGTTGGCAATTTACATCCAGCCCATCAGCATAACAAGGCTCCCTGTTCTCCAGGGCCTGTCTTGCCTTTCTGGTTTTTACACATTTTGTGGATGTCCCTTTTGACCGGTAAGAAGAGATACTTCTTTGTAGTGCAGATTTGCATTGCCCGCTTGCTTGCTTGGCCAAAAAGGGCGTATGCGATTTCTCCTGAATATATTCAGGAGAAAAAGCATAAGCCCTTTTTGGCCAAGTGCGTCATTGTCCAACTTATGCCCCTCTTCCTGTGCTTTAAAGGCGATTCCAACGTACCTCTTGAAATCTGTTTCCTGCTATTCTGTCTCGCTTTCAAATCCACCTCGGTGCCTTCCCTCAACAGATTGTTGGACGATAGTTGTCCTTTATTACTCCGGCAGTTTGTGAATTGCTGTGCCCCTGAGCTCCATTTTTCAACTCGTTTTTTTGTGAGCTGTACGCAAGTCCAAAATTTTGGTTCAGGACCTTTACTGGTTCCCGGTGGGTGGCGGAGACTTTGGTTAATTCTTCTTCCTGCCGGTAAATTAGAGTGACATGTGCCCGTCTAAATGCCAAACAGCTACTCTCTCACTGGTTCTCCCTCTTCCCTTCCATCCTCTGCCAAATTGGCAACCTGTGCAAACGAGGAGGTTAAAGGGGCTGTCTCTCCAAGTTGGGAGATTGATAGTAAAGCAGTTGGAAAGTCAAACCGGCACACCAGGAGAGGGACTATTCGTTGAGTTTTAGAAACCTTTTGTATTCACAGTGTGTCCATTCTCTAGGTTTCCCGTACATGGTATAGCTGTAGTAATATTCCCTTCAACCTGGAGAGTTGGGACCCAAGGAATGGGGCCATCCATTTTTGCTTTAAAGGGTCTGCATTTGCTCACCCAATCTCACCAATCCTCTCTCTCCCAAGTGTCCAGCCTTATGCCACATCCAGCTGTCATTGTAGATAGGGTCATTCCAGGTTTCATCAGAGACCCTGAAGGAATTGTAAAGAATTTTCCATTTTTTTGCTTTTGTTTTTGAAATTCCTTTTTATAGTTGATGTGAGCTGATTCTCGCTGCCATGTTTATGCCAGTGTAGGCACATTTGATTCCCTTAGGGAGACATATCAATACATAGGTTTTAAGATTCTTACTAGTCAGATCTATTCCTCTGCGGGAAATATGGGGTTTTGAGTCCCTTTCACTGAGGAAGGTGTAGGTCTTGTCTATTCCAAAGTTGGTTTTAGAAATGGTACCCGGGCTTATATCAAACTCTGGTTTTATGCATCACCCCACCTCTCCTTCCCCCTTAAGCAGGCATAACAGTGTTTTCTAAATGTGAGGCTCTGTTCTCTTTCTTAACTCAGTTCATGTGTAGGCATGTTTACAGGATCTTCATAAGTGATATCTTATGATAAGTTTCTTTTTTCTGTGTGAATTATTTCAATTAGAATCATAGTACCTGAATCCACTCACTTTGCTGCTCCTGGTCTTATGACATTGATTTCATGGCTGAGGGATATTCCATCGTACATAAGTACCACAATTTTTTGAACCATTTTTATATTTCCTGGGATATTTAAGGTGTACCCAATTTGAGGGTCTTGTAAGCAGTGCAGCCCTAAATTTGGGGGTGGCTCTGTCTTATTGATTTTCAGTTTTCCCAAGGTATATTCCCTAGACTGGAAGTGCCCTTGGCTCTGTAGCTCTGTCGTTTACTTGTTTTAGGAAACACAATGCACTCCTCCTGTGAGGCAGTTGTCAATTTACATCCCGCCCATCAGCATAACAAGGCTCCCTGTTCTCCAGGGCCTGTCTTGCCATTCTGGTTTTTACACAATTGTGGATGTCCCTTTTGACCAGTGGGAAGTGATACTTCTTTGTAGTGCAGATTTGCATTGCCAGCTTGCTTGCTTGGCCAAAATGGGCGTATGCGTTTTCTCCTGAATATATTCAGTAGAAAACGCATACGCCCTTTTTGGCCAAGTGCGTCATTGTCGAAGTTGTGCCCCTTTTCCTGTGCTTTAAAGGCGATTCCAACGTACCTCTTGAAATCTATTTCCTGCTATTCTGCCTCGCTTTCAAGTCGAACTCGTTGCCTTCCCTCAACAGATTTTTGGACGATAGTTGTCCTTTATTAATCTGAAAGTTTGTGAATTGCTGTACCCCTGAGCTGCATTTTTCAACTCGTTTTTTTGTGAGCTGAACGCAAGTCCAATATTTTGGTTCAGGACCTATACTGGTTCCTGGTGGGTGGCTGAGACTTTGGTTAATTCTTCTTCCTGCCTGGAAATTAGAGTGACATGTGCCCGTCCAAAAGCCAAACAGCTACTCTCTCACTGGTTCTCCCTCTTCCCTTCCATCCTTTGCCAAATTGGCAACCTGTGCAAAGCAGGAGGTTAAAGGGGCTGTCTCTCCAAGTTGGGAGATTGATAGTAAAGCAGTTGGAAAGTCAAACCGGAGCACCAGGAGAGGGACTATTCGTTGAGTTTTAGAAACCTTTTGTATTCACAGTGTGTCCATTCTCTAGGTTTCCCGTACATGGTATAGCTGTAGTAATATTCCCTTCAACCTGGAGAGTTGGGACCCATGGAATGGGTGCCATCCATTTTTGCTTTAAAGGGTCTGCATTTGCTCACCCAATCTCACCAATCCTCTCAGTCCCAAGTGTCCAGCCTTATGCCACATCCAGCTGTCATTGTAGATAGGGTCATTCCAGGGTTCATCAGAGACCCTGAAGGAAATGTAAAGAATTTCCCTGTTTTTTGGTTTTGTTTTTGAAATTCCTTTTTATAGTGGGTTTGAGATGATTCTCGCTACCATGTTTATGCCAGTCTAGCCACACTTCATTCCCTTACAGAGACATATCCATGCATAGGTTTTAAGATTCTTACTAGTCAGATCTATTCCTCTGTGGGAAATATGAGGTTTTGAGTCCCTTTCACTGAGGAAGGTGTAGGTCTTGTCTATTCCACAGTTGGTTATAGAAATGGTACCTGTGCTTATATCAAACTCTGGTTTTATGCATCACGCCACCTCTCCTTTCCACTTAAGCAGGCATAAGAGTGTTTTCTATATGTGAGACTCTATTCCCATTCCTAACTCAGTTCATGTGTAGCCATCTTTACAGGATCTTCATAAGTGATATCTTATGATAACTTTCTTTTTCTGTGTGACTTATTTCACTTAGAATCATCGTACCTGAATCCACTCACTTTGCTGCTCCTGGTCTTATGACATTGATTTCATGACTGAGGGATATTCCATCGTACATAAATACCACAGTTTTTAGAAACATTTTTATATTTCCTGGGATATTTAAGGTGTACCCAAGTTCAGGTTCTTGTAAGCAGTGCAGCCCTAAATTTGGGGGTGGCTCTGTCTTATTGATATTCAGATTTCTCAAGGTATATTCCCTAGACTGGAAGTGCCCTTGGCTCTGTAGCTCTGTTGTTTACTTCTTTTAGGAAACACAATGCACCCCTCCAGTAAGGCAGTTGGCAATTTACATCCCGCCCATCAGCATAACAAGGCTACCTCTACTCCAGGGCCTGTCTTTCCTTTCTGGTTTTTACACATTTTGTGGAAGTCCCTTTTGACCGGTGGGAAGTGATACTTCTTTGTAGTGCAGATTTGCATTGCCCGCTTGCATGCTTGGCCAAAAAGGGGGTATGCGTTTTCTCCTGAATGTATTCAGGAGAAAACACATATGCCCTTTTGGCCAAGTGTGTCATTGTCGAAGTTGTACCCCTCTTCCTGTGCTTTAAAGGCGATTCCAACGTGCCTCTTGAAATCTGTTTCCTTCTATTCTGCCTCAATTTCAAGTCCACCTCGTTGCCTTCCCTCAACAGATTTTTGGACGATAGTTGTCCTTTATTACTCCGCCAGTTTGTGAATTGCTGTGCCCCTGAGCTCCATTTTTCAACTCGTTTTTTGTGAGCTGTACGCAAGTCCAAAATTTTGGTTCAGGATCTATACTGGTTCCCGGTGGGTTTCTGAGACTTTGGTTAATTCTTCTTCCTTCCGGGAAATTAGAGTGACATGTGCCCGTCCAAATGCCTAACAGCTAGTCTCTCATTGGTTCTCCCTGTTCCCTTCCATCCTCTGCCAAATTGGCAACCTGTGCGAACCAGGAGTTTAAAGGGGCTGTCTCTCCAAGTTGGGAGATTGATAGTAAAGCAGTTGGAAAGTCAAACCGGAGCACCAGGAGAGGGACTATTCGTTGAATTTTAGAAACCTTTTGTATTCACAGTGTGTCCATTCTCTAGGTTTCCCGTACATGTTATAGCTGTAGTAATATTCCCTATAACCTGGAGAGTTGGGACCCATGGAATGGGCGCCATGCATTACTGCTTTAAAGGGTCTGCGCTTGCTCACCCAATCTCACCAATCCTCTCAGTCCCAAGTGTCCAGCCTTATGCCATATCCAGCTGTCATTGTAGATAGGGTCATTCCAGGTTTCATCAGAGACCCTGAAGGAATTGTAAAGAATTTCCCTTTTTTTTGGTTTTGTTTTTGAAATTCCTTTTTATAGTGGCTTTGAGCTGATTCTCGCTGCCATGTTTATGCCTGTCTAGACACACTTGTTTCCCTTACGGAGACATATCAATACATGGGTTTTAAGATTCTTACTAGTCAGATCTATTCCTCTGCGGGAAATATGGGGTTTTGAGTCCCTTTCACTGAGGAAGGTGTAGGTCTTGTCTATTCCAAAGTTGGTTTTAGAAACGGTATCCGTGCTTATATCAAACTCTGGTTTTACGCATCACCCCACCTCTCCTTCCCCCTTAAGCAGGCATAACAGTGTTTTCTAAATGTGAGACTCTGTTCTCTTTCTTAACTCAGTTCATGTGTAGCCATGTTTACAGGATCTTCATAAGTGATATATTATGATAAGTTTCTTTTTTCTGTGTGACTTATTTCACTTAGAATCATCGCACATGAATCCACTCACTTTGCTGATCCTGGTCTTATGACATTGATTTCATGGCTGAGGGATATTCCATCGTACATAAGTACCACAATTTTTTGAACAATTTTTATATTTCCTGTGATATTTAAGGTGTACCCAAGTTGAGGTTCTTGTAAGCAGTGCAGCCCTAAATTTGGGGGTGGCTCTGTCTTATTGATTTCCAGTTTTCCCAAGGTATATTCCCTAGACTGGAAGTGCCCTTGGCTCTGTAGCTCTGTTGTTTACTTGTTTTAGGGAACACAATGCACTCCCCCAGTGAGGCAGTTGGCAATTTACATCCCGCCCATCAGCATAACAAGGCTCCCTGTTCTCCAGGGCCTGTCTTGCCTTTCTGGTTTTTACACATTTTGTGGATGTCCCTTTTGACCGGTGGGAAGAGATACTTCTTTGTAGTGCAGATTTGCATTGCCCGCTTGCTTGCTTGGCCAAAAAGGGCGTATGCGATTTCTCCTGAATATATTCAGGAGAAAAAGCATACGCCCTTTTTGGCCAAGTGCGTCATTGTCGAACTTGTGCCCCTCTTCCTGTGCTTTAAAGGCGATTCCAACGTACCTCTTGAAATCTGTTTCCTGCTATTCTGTCTCGCTTTCAAGTCCACCTCGGTGCCTTCCCTCAACAGATTGTTGGACGATAGTTGTCCTTTATTACTCTGGCAGTTTGTGAATTGCTGTGCCCCTGAGCTCCATTTTTCAACTCGTTTTTTTGTGAGCTGTACGCAAGTCCAAAATTTTGGTTCAGGACCTTTACTGGTTCCGGGTGGGTGGCGGAGACTTTGGTTAATTCTTCTTCCTGCCGGTAAATTAGAGTGACATGTGCCCGTCTAAATGCCAAACAGCTACTCTCTCACTGGTTCTCCCTCTTCCCTTCCATCCTCTGCCAAATTGGCAACCTGTGCAAACCAGGAGTTTAAAGGGGCTGTCTCTCCAAGTTGGGAGATTGATAGTAAAGCAGTTGGAAAGTCAAACTGGCACACCAGGAGAGGGACTATTCGTTGAGTTTTAGAAACCTTTTGTATTCACAGTGTGTCCATTCTCTAGGTTTCCCGTACATGGTATAGCTGTAGTAATATTCCCTTCAACCTGGAGAGTTGGGACCCAAGGAATGGGGCCATCCATTTTTGCTTTAAACGGTCTGCATTTGCTCACCCAATCTCACCAATCCTCTCTCTCCCAAGTGTCCAGCCTTATGCCACATCCAGCTGTCATTGTAGATAGGGTCATTCCAGGTTTCATCAGAGACCCTGAAGGAATTGTAAAGAATTTTCCGTTTTTTTGCTTTTGTTTTTGAAATTCCTTTTTATAGTTGGTGTGAGCTGATTCTCGCTGCCATGTTTATGCCTGTGTAGGCACATTTGATTCCCTTAGGGAGACATATCAATACATAGGTTTTAAGATTCTTACTAGTCAGATCTATTCCTCTGTGGGAAATATGGGGTTTTGAGTCCCTTTCACTGAGGAAGGTGTAGGTCTTGTCTATTCCAAAGTTGGTTTTAGAAATGGTACCCGGGCTTATATCAAACTCTGGTTTTATGCATCACCCCACCTCTCCTTCCCCCTTAAGCAGGCATAACAGTGTTTTCTAAATGTGAGGCTCTGTTCTCTTTCTTAACTCAGTTCATGTGTAGGCATGTTTACAGGATCTTCATAAGTGATATCTTATGATAAGTTTCTTTTTTCTGTGTGAATTATTTCACTTAGAATCATAGTACCTAAATCCACTCACTTTGCTGCTCCTGGTCTTATGACATTGATTTCATGGCTGAGGGATATTCCATCGTACATAAATACCACAATTTTTTGAACCATTTTTATATTTCCTGGGATATTAAGGTGTACCCAATTTGAGGGTCTTGTAAGCAGTGCAGCCCTAAATTTGGGGGTGGCTCTGTCTTATTGATTTTCAGTTTTCCCAAGGTATATTCCCTAGACTGGAAGTGCACTTGGCTCTGTAGCTCTGTCGTTTACTTGTTTTAGGAAACACAATGCACTCCTCCTGTGAGGCAGTTGTCAATTTACATCCCGCCCATCAGCATAACAAGGCTCCCTGTTCTCCAGGGCCTGTCTTGCCATTCTGGTTTTTACACATTGGTGGATGTCCCTTTTGACCGGTGGGAAGTGATACTTCTTTGTAGTGCAGATTTGCATTGCCAGCTGGCTTGCTTGGCCAAAATGGGCGTATGCGTTTTCTACTGAATATATTCAGGAGAAAAGGCTAATGACCTTTTTGGCCAAGTGCGTCATTGTCGAAGTTGTGCCCCTCTTCCTGTGCTTTAAAGGCGATTCCAACGTACCTCTTGAAATCTATTTCCTGCTATTCTGCCTCGCTTTCAAGTCCGCCTCGCTGCCTTCCCTCAACAGATTTTTGGACGATAGTTGTCCTTTATTAATCTGAAAGTTTGTGAATTGCTGTACCCCTGAGCTGCATTTTTCAACTCGTTTTTTTGTGAGCTGAACGCAAGTCCAATATTTTGGTTCAGGACCTATACTGGTTCCTGGTGGGTGGCTGAGACTTTGGTTAATTCTTCTTCCTGCCTGGAAATTAGAGTGACATGTGCCCGTCCAAAAGCCAAACAGCTACTCTCTCACTGGTTCTCCCTCTTCCCTTCCATCCTCTGCAACTTTGGAAACCTGTGCGAACCATTATGTTAAAGGGGCTGTCTCTCCAAGTTGGGAGATTGATTGTAAAGCAGTTGGAAAGTCAAACCGGAGCACCAGGAGAGGGACTATTCTTTGAGTTTTAGAAACCTTTTGTATTTACTATGTGTCCATTCTCTAGGTTTCTCATACATGTTATAGCTGTAGTAATATTCCCTTCAACATGGAGAGTTGGGACCCATGGAATGGCGACCATGCATTTTTGCTTTAAAGGGTCTGCATTTGCTCACCCAATGTCACCAATCCTCTCAGTCCCAAGTGTCCAGCCTAATGCCACATCCGGCTGTCATTGTAGATAGGGTCATTCCAGGTTTCATCAGAGACCCTGAAGGAATTGTAAAGAATTTCCCTGTTTTTTGTTTTGTTTTTGAAATTCCTTTTTATAGTGGGTTTGAGCTGATTCTCGCTGCCATGTTTATGCCAGTCTAGACACACTTGATTCCCTTACGGACAGATATCAATACATAGGTTTTAATTTCTTACATGTCAGATCTATTCCTCTGCGGGAAATATGGGGTTTTGAGTCCCTTTCACTGAGGAAGGTGTAGGTCTTTTCTATTCCACAGTTGGTTTTAGAAATGGTACCTGTACTTATATCAAACTCTGGTTTTATGCATCACCCCACCTCTCCGTTCCCCTTAAGCAAGCATAATAGTGTTTTCTAAATGTGAGACTCTGTTTTCTTTCCTAACTCAGTTCATGTGTAGCCATGTTTCCAGGATCTTCATAAGTGATATCTTATGATAAGTTTCTTTTTCTGTGTGACTTATTTGACATAGAATCATCGTACCTGAATCCACTCACTTTGCTGCTCCTGGTCTTATGACATTGATTTCATGGCTCAGGGATATTCCATCGTACATAAATACCACAGTTTTTTGAACCATTTTTATATTTCCTGGGATATTTAAGGTGTACCCAAGTTGAGGTTCTTGTAGGCACTGCAGCCCTAAATTTGGGGGTGGCTGTGTCTTATTGATTTTCAGTTTTCCCAAGGTATATTTCCTAGACTGGAAGTGCCCTTGGCTCTGTAGCTCTTTTGTTTCCTTGTTTTAGGGAAGGCACTGCACACCTCCAGTGAGGCAGTTGGCAATTTACATCCCGCCCATCAGTATAACAAGGCTCCCTGTTCTCCATGGCCTGTCTTGCCTTTCTGGTTTTTACACATTTGTGGATGTCCCTTTTGACCAGTGGGAACTGATACTTCTTTGTAGTGCAGATTTGCATTGCCCGCTTGCTTGCTTGGCCAAAAAGGGCGTATGTGTTTTCTCCTGAATATATTCAGGAGAAAATGCATACGCCCTTTTTGGCCAATTGTGTCATTCTCGAAGTTGTGCCCCTCTTCCTGTGCTTTAAATGCGATTCCAACGTACCTCTTGAAATCTGTTTCCTGCTATTCTGCCTCGCTTTCAAGTCCGCCTCGTTGCCATCCCTCAACAGATTTTTGGACGATAGTTGTCCTTTATTACTCTGCCAGTTTGTGAATTGCTGTGCCCCTGAACACCAGTTTTCAACTCGTTTTTTGTGAGCTGTACGCAAGTCCAAAATTTTGGTTCAGGACCTATACTGGTACGCAGTGGGTGGCTGAGACTTTGGTTAATTCTTCTTCCTGCCGGGAAATTAGAGTGACATGTGCCCGTCCAAATACCTAACAGCTACTCTCTCATTGGTTCTCCCTCTTCCCTTCCATCCTCTGCAAAATTGGCAACCTGTGTGAACCAGGAGCTTAAATGTCTGTCTCTCCAATTTGGGAGATTGATAGTAAATCAGTTGGAAAGTCAAACCGGATCACCAGGAGAGGGACTATTCGTTGTGTTTTAGAAAACTTTTGTCTTCACAGTGTGTCCATTCTCTAGGTTTCCCATACTTGTTATAGCTGTAGTAATATTCCCTTCAACCTGGATATTTGGGACCCTTGGAATGGGGTCCATGAATTTTTGCTTTAAAGGGTCTGCATTTGCTCACCCAATCTCACCAATCCTCTCATTCCCAAGTGTCCAGCCTTATACCACATCCATCTGTCATTATAGATAGGGTCATTCCAGGTTTCATCAGAGACCCTGAAGAAATTGTAAAGAATATCCCTGTTTTTTGGTTTTGTTTTTGAAATTCCTTTTTATAGTGGGTTTGAGATGATTCTCGCTGCAATGTTTATGCCAGACTAGACACACTTGATTCCCTTACAGAGACATATCAATACATATGTTTTAAGATTCTTACTAGTCAGATCTTTTCCTCTGAGGGAAATATGGGGTTTTGAGTCCCTTTCAAAGAGGAAGGTGTAGGTCTTGTCTAATCCACAGTTGGTTATAGAAATGGTACCTGTGCTTATATCAAACTCTTGTTTTATGCATCACCCCACCTCTCCTTTCCCCTTAAGCAGGCAGAAGAGTGTTTTCTAAATGTGAGTCTCTGCTCTCTTTCCTAACTCAGTTCATGTGTAGCTATGTTTACAGGATCTTCATAAGTGATATCTTATGATAAGTTTATTTTTCTGTGTGACTTATTTCACTTAGAATCATCGTACCTGAGTCCACTCACTTTGCTGCTCCTGGTCTTATGACATTGATTTCATGGCTGAGGGATATTCCATCGTACATAAGTACCACAATTTTTTGAACAATTTTTATATTTCCTGGGATATTTAAGGTGTACCCAAGTAGAGGTTCTTGTAAGCAGTGAAGCCCTAAATTTGGGGGTGGCTCTGTTTTATTGATTTTCAGTTTTCCCAAGGTATATTCCCTAGACTGGAATTGCCCTTGGCTCTGAAGCTCTGTTGTTTATTTGTTTTAGGAAATTCAATGCACTCCTCCAGTGAGGCAGTTGTCAATTTACATCCCGCCCATCAGCATAACAAGGCTCCCTGTACTCCAGGGCCTGTCTTGCCTTTCTGGTTTTTACATATTTTGTGGCTGACCCCTTTGACTGGTGGGAAGTGATACTTCTTTGTAGTGCAGATTTGCATTGCCCGCTTGCATTCTTGGCCAAAAAGGGTTTATGCGTTTTCTCCTGTATATATTCAGGAGAAAACACATACGCCCTTTTTGGCCAAGTGCGTCATTTTCGAAGTTGTGCCCCTCATCCTGTGCTTTAAAGGCGATTCCAACGTTCCTCTTGAAATCTGTTTCCTGCTATTCTGCCTCGCTTTCACGTCAGCCTCATTGTCTTCCCTCAACAGATTTTCGGATGATAGTGGTCCTTTATTACTCTGCTAGTTTGTGAATTGCTGTGCCCCTGAGCTCCCTTTTTCAACTCGTTTTTTGTGAGCTGTACGCAAGTCCAAAATTTTGTTTCAGGACCTATACTGGTTCCCGGTGGGTGGCTGAGACTTTGGTTAATTCTTCTTCCTGCCGGGAAATTAGAGTGACATGTGCCCGTCCAAATGCCTAACAGCTACTCTCTCATTGGTTTTCCCTCTTCCCTTCCATCTTCTGCCAAATTGGCAACCTGTGCGAACCAGGAGGTTTTAGGGGTTGTCTCTCCAAGTTGGGAGATTGATAGTAAAGCAGTTGGAAAGTCAAACCGGAGCACCAGGAGAGGGACTACTCGTTGAGATTTAGAAACCTTTTGTATTCACTGTGTGTCCATCCTCTAGGTTTCCCGTACATGTTATAGCTGTAGTAATATTCCCTTCAACATGGAGAGTTGGGACCCATGGAATGGGGGACATGCATTTTTGCTTTAAAGGGTCTGCATTTGCTCACCCAATCTCACCAATCCTCTCAGTCCCAGTGTCCAGCCTTATGCCATATCCAGCTGTCATTGTAGATAGGGTCATTCCAGGATTCATCAGAGACCCTGAAGTTATTGTAAAGAATTTCCCTGTTTTTGGTTTTGTTTTTGTAATTCCTTTTTATAGTGGGTTTGAGCTGATTCTCGCTGCCATTTTTATGCCAGTGTACACACTTAATTCCCTTGCGGAGACATAGCAATACATAGGTTTTAGGATTGTTTCTAGTCAGATCTATTCCTCTGCGGGAAATATGGGGTTTTGAGTCCCTTTCACTGAGGAAGGTGTAGGTCTTGTCTATTCCATAGTTGGTTATAGAAATTGTACCTGTGCTTATATCAAACTCTGGTTTTATGCATCACCCCACCTCTCCTTCCCCCTTAAGCAGGCATAAGAGTGTTTTCTAAATGTGAGACTCTGTTCTCTTTCCTAACTCACTTTATGTGTAGCCATGTTTACAGGATCTTCACAAGTGATATCTTATGATAAGTTTCTCTTTCTGTGTGACTTATTTCACTTAGAATCATCGTACCTGAATCCACTCAATTTGCTGCTCCTTGTCTTATGACATTGAATTCATGGCTGAGGGATATTCCATCGTACGTAATTACCACAATTTTTGGAACCATTTTTATATTTCCTGGGATATTTAAGGTGTACCCAAGTTGAGGTTTTTGTAAGCAGTGAAGCCCTAAATTTGGGGGTGGCTCTGTCTTATTGATTTTCAGTTTTCCCAAGGTATATTCCCTAGACTGGAAGTGCCCTTGGCTCTGTAGCTCTGTTGCTTACTTGTTTTAGGGAACGCAATACACTCCTCCAGTGAGTCAGTTGGCAATTTACATCCCGCCCATCAGCATAACAAGGCTCCCTGTTCTCCAGGGCCTGTCTTGCCTTTCTGGTTTTTACACATATGTGGATGTCCCTCTGGACCGGTGGGAAGTGATACTTCTTTGTAGTGCAGATTTGCATTGCCCGCTTGCTTGCTTGGCCAAAAAGGGCGTATGCGTTTTCTCCTGAATATATTCAGTAGAAAAAGCATACAGCATTTTTGGCCAAGTGCGTCATTGTCGAAGTTGTGCCCCTCTTCCTGTCCTTTAAAGGTGAATCCAACGTACCTCTTGAAATCTGTTTCCTACTATTCTTCCTCGCATTCGAGTCCGCCCCGTTGCCTTCCCTCAACAGATTTTTGGACGATCGTTGTCCTTTATTACTCTGCCAGTTTGTGAATTGCTGTGTCCCTGAGCTCAATTATTCAACTCGTTTTTTGTGAGCTGCACGCAAGTCCAAAATTTTGGTTCAGAACCTATACTGGTTCCCGGTTGGTGGCTGAGATTCTGGATAATTCTTCTTCCTGCCGGGAAATTAGAGTGACATGTGCCCGTCGAAATGTCTAACAGCTACTGTCTCATTGGTTCTCCCTCTTCCCTTCCATCCTCTGCCAAATTGGCAACCTGTGTGAACCAGAAGTATAAAGGGGCTGTCTCTCCAATTTGTGAGATTGATAGTAAAGCAGTTGGAAAGTCAAACCGGAGCACCAGGAGAGGGACTATTCGTTGAGTTTTAGAAACCTTTTGTATTCACAGTGTGTCCATTCTCTAGGTTTCCCGTATATGTTATAGCTGTAGTAATATTCCCTTCAACCTGGAGAGTAGGGACCCATGGAATGGGGGCCATGCATTTTTGCTTTAAAGGGTCTGCATTTGCTCACCCAATCTCACCAATCCTCTCAGTCCCAAGTGTCCAGCCTTATGCCACATCTAGCTGTTATTGTAGATAGGTTCATTCCAGGTTTCATCAGAGACCCTGAAGGAATTGTAAAGAATTTCCCTGTTTATTGGTTTTGTTTTTGAAATTTCTTTTTATAGTGGGTTTGAGCTGATTCTCGCTGCCATGTTTATGCCAGTCTAGCCACACCTGATTCCCTTACGGAGACATATCAATACATAGGTTTTAATATTCTTACTAGTCAGATCTATTCCTCTGAGGGAAATATGGGGTTTTGAGTCCCTTTCACTGAGGAAGGTGTAGGTCTTGTCTATTCCACAGTTGGTTTTAGAAATGGTACCTGTGCTTATATCAAACTCTGGGTTTATGCATCACCCCACCTCTCCTTTCCCCTTAAGCAGGCATAAGAGTGTTTTCTAAATGTGAGACTCTGTTCTCTTTCCTAACTCAGTTCATGTGTAGCCATGTTTACAGGATCTTCATAAGTGATTTCTTATGATAAGTTTCTTTTTCTGTGTGACTTATTTCACTTAGAATCATCGTACCTGAATCCACTCACTTTGGTGCTCCTGGTCTTATGACATGGATTTCATAGCTGAGGGATATTCCATCGTACATAAATACCACAGATTTTTGAAACATATTTATATTTCCTGGGATATTTAAGGTGTACCCAAGTTGAGGTTCTTGTAAGCAGGGCAGCCCTAAATTTGGGGGTGGCTCTGTCTTATTGATTTTCAGTTTTCCCAAGGTATATTCCCTAGACTGGAAGTGCCCTTGGCTCTGTTGCTCTGTTGTTTACTTGTTTTAGGGAACGCAATGCACTCTTCCTTTGAGGCAGTTGGCAATTTACATCCCGCCCATCAGCATAACAAGGCTCCCTGTTCTCCAGGGCCTGTCTTGCCTTTCTGGTTTTTACACATTTGTGGATGTCCCTTTTGACCGGTGGGAAGTGATACTTCTTTGTAGTGCAGATTTGCATTGCCCGCTTGCTTGCTTGGCCAAAAAGGGCGTATGTGTTTTCTCCTGAATATATTCAGGAGAATACGCATACACCCTTTTTGGCCAAGTGCGTCATTGTCTAAGTTGTGGCCCTCTTCCTGTGCTTTAAAGGCGAAACCAACGTACCTCTTGAAATCTGTTTCCTACTATTCTTGCTCGCTTTCAAGTCTGCCTCGTTGCCTTCCCTCAACAGATTTTTCGACGATAGTTGTCCTTTATTACTCTGCAAGTTTGTGAATTGCTGTGCCCCTCAGCTCAATTATTCAACTCGTTTTTTGTGAGCTCTACGCAAGTCCAAATTTTGATTCAGGACCTATACTGGTTCCTGGTGGGTGGCTGAGACTCTGGTTAATTCTTCTTCCTGCCGGGAAATTAGAGTGACATGTGCCCGTCCCAATGCCTAACAGCTACTCTCTCATTGGTTCTCCCTCTTGCCTTCCATCCTCTGCAAAATTGGCAACCTGTGCGAACCAGTAGGTTAAAGGGGCTGTCTATCCAATTTGGGAGATTGATAGTAAAGCAGTTGGCAAGTCAAACCGGAGCACCAGGAGAGGGACTACTCGTTGAGTTTTAGAAACCTTTTGCATTCACAGTGTGTCCATTCTCTAGGTTTCCCGTACATGTTATAGCTGAAGTAATATTCCCTTCAACATGGAGAGTTGGGACCCATGGAATGGGGGCCATGCATTTTTGCTTTAAAGGGTCTGCATTTGCTCACACAATCTCACCAAACCGCTCAGTCCCAAGTGTCCAGCCTTATGCCACATCTAGCTGTCATTGTAGATAGGGTCATTCCAGGTTTCATCAGAGACCCTGAAGGAATTGTAAAGAATTTCCCTGTTTATTGGTTTTGTTTTTGAAATTTCTTTTTATAGTGGGTTTGAGCTGATTCTCGCTGCCATGTTTATGCCAGTCTAGACCCACCTGATTCCCTTACGGAGACATATCAGTACATAGGTTTTAATATTCTTACTAGTCAGATCTATTCCTCTGCGGGAAATATGGGGTTTTGAGTCCCTTTCACTGAGGAAGGTGTAGGTCTTGTCTATTCCACAGTTGGTTTTAGAAATGGTACCTGTGCTTATATCAAACTCTGGTTTTATGCATCACCCCACCTCTCCTTACCCCTTAAGCAGGCATAAGAGTGTTTTCTAAATGTGAGACTCTGTTCTCTTTCCTAACTCAGTTCATGTGTAGCCATGTTTACAGGATCTTCATAAGTGATATCTTATGATAAGTTTCTTTTTCTGTGTGACTTATTTCACTTAGAATCATCGTACCTGAATCCACTCACTTTGCTGCTCCTGGTCTTATGAAATTGATTTCATGGCTGAGGGATATTCCATCGTACATAAGTACCAAAATTTTTCGAACCATTTTTATATTTCCTGGGATATTTAAGGTGTACCCAAGTTGAGGTTCTTGTAAGCAGTGCAGCCCTAAATTTGGGGGTTGCCCTGTCTTATTGATATTCTGTTTTCCCAAGGTATATTCCCTAGACTGGAAGTGCCCTTGGCTCTGTAGCTCTGTTGTTTACTTGTTTTAGGGAACGCAATGCACTCTTCCAGTGAGGCAGTTTGCAATTTACATCCCGCCAATCAGCATAACAATGCTCCCTGTTCTCCAGGACCTGTCTTGCCTTTCTGTTTTTTTTTTTAATTTTTTTTTTATTTTTTATTTTTTTAATTTTTTAATTAGTTTCTGCTTTATAACAAAGTGAATCAGTCATACATATACATCTGTTCCCACATCCCTTCCCTCATGCATCTCCCTCCCTCCCACCCTCCCCATCCCACCCCTCCAGGCGGTCACAAAGCACCGAGCTGATCTCCCTGTGCTCTGTGGCTGCTTCCCACTATCTATCTACCTTACGTTTGGTAGTGTATATATGTCCATGCCTCTCTTTCGCTTTGTCACAGCTTACCCTTCCCCCTCCCCATAGCCTCAAGTCCATTCTCAAGTAGGTCTGTGTCTTTATCCCTGTTTTGCCCCTAGGTCCTTCATGACTTTTTTTTTTTTACATTCCGTATATATGTGTTAGCATACGGTATTTGTCTTTCTCTTTCTGACTTACTTCACTCTGTATGACAGACTCTAGGTCTATCCACCTCATTACAAATAGCTCAGTTTCGTTTCTTTTTATGGCTGAGTAATATTCCATTGTATATATGTGCCACATCTTCTTTATCCATTCATCCGATGATGGACACTTAGGTTGTTTCCAGCTCCGGGCTATTGTGAATAGAGCTGCAATGAACATTTTGGTACATGTCTCTTTTGGAATTATGGTTTTCTCAGGGTATACGCCTAGTAGTGGGATTGCTGGGTCATATGGTAGTTCTATTTTTAGTTTTTTAAGGAACCTCCATACTGTTCTCCATAGTGGCTGTACCAATTCACATTCCCACCAGCAGTGCAAGAGTGTTCCCTTTTTTTCACACCCTCTCCAGCATTTATTGTTTCTAGATTTCTTGATGATGGCCATTCTGACTGGTGTGAGATGATATCTCATTGTAGTTTTGATTTGCATTTCTCTAATGATTAATGATGTTGAGCATTCTTTCATGTGTTTGTTGGCAGTCTGTATATCTTCTTTGGAGAAATGCCTATTTAAGGCTTCTGCCCATTTTTGGATTGGGTTGTTTGTTTTTATGCTATTGAGCTGCATGAGCTGTTTATAAATTTTGGAGATTAATCCTTTGTCAGTTGCTTCATTTGCAAATATTTTCTCCCATTCTGTGGGTTGTCTTTTGGTCTTGTTTATGGTTTCCTTTGCTGTGCAAAAGCTTTGAAGTTTCATTAGGTCCCATTTGTTTATCTTTGTTTTTATTTCCATTTCTCTAGGAGGTGGGTCCAAAAGGATCTTGCTGTGATTTATGTCATAGAGTGTTCTACCTATGTTTTCCTCTAAGAGTTTGATAGTTTCTGGCCTTACATTTAAGTCTTTAATCCATTTTGAGCTTATTTTTGTGTATGGTGTTAGGGAATGATATAATCTCAAACTTTTACATGTCCCTGTCCAGTTTTCCCAGCACCACTTATTGAAGAGGCTGTCCTTTCTCCACTGTATATTCCTGCCTCCTTTATCAAAGATAAGTTGGCCATATGTGTGTGGGTTTATCTCTGGGCTTTCTATCCTGATCCACTGATCTATCTTTCTGTTTTTATGCCAGTACCACACTGTCTTCATTACTGTAGCTTTGTAGTATAGTCTGAAGTCAGGGAGCCTGATTCCTCCAGCTCCGTTTTTCGTTCTCAAGATTGCTTTGGCTCTTCGGGGTCTTTTGTTTTTCCAAACAAATTTTGAAATTTTTTGTTCTAGTTCTGTGAAAAATGCCAGTGGTAGTTTGATAGGGATTGCATTGAATCTGTAGATTGCTTTGGGTAGTAGAGTCATTTTCACAATATTGATTCTTCCAATCCAGGAGCATGGTATATCTCTCCATCTATTTGTATCATCTTTAATTTCTTTCATCAGTGTCTTATAATTTTCTGCATACAGGTCTTTTGTCTCCTTAGGTAGGTTTATTCCTAGATATTTTATTCTTTTTGTTGCAATGGTAAATGGGAGTGTTTTCTTGATTTCATTTTCAGATTTTTCATCATTAGTGTACAGGAATGCCAGAGATTTCTGTACATTAATTTTGTATCCTGCTACTTTACCAAATTCATTGATTAGTTCTAGTAGTTTTTCGGTAGCATCTTTAGGATTCTCTATGTATAGTATCATGTCATCTGCAAACAGTGACAGCTTTACTTCTTCTTTTCCAATTTGGATTCCTTTTATTTCCTTTTCTTCTCTGATTGCTGTGGCTAAAACTTCCAAAACTATGTTGAATAAGAGTGGTGAGAGTGGGCAGCCTTGTCTTGTTCCTGATCTTAGTGGAAATGGTTTCAGTTTTTCACCATTGAGGACAATGTTGGCTGTGGGTTTGTCATATATGGCCTTTATGATGTTGAGGAAAGTTCCCTCTATGCCTACTTTCTGCAGCGTTTTTATCATAAATGGGTGTTGAATTTTGTCGAAAGCTTTCTCTGCATCTATTGAGATGATCATATGGTTTTTCTCCTTCAACTTGTTAATATGGTGTATCACATTGATTGATTTGCGTATATTGAAGAATCCTTGCATTCCTGGAATAAACCCCACTTGATCATGGTGTATGATCCTTTTAATGTGCTGTTGGATTCTGTTTGCTAGTATTTTGTTGAGGATTTTTGCATCTATGTTCATCAGTGATATTGGCCTGTAGTTTTCTTTCTTTGTGACATCCTTGCCTGGTTTTGGTATCAAGGTGATGGTGGCCTCGTAGAATGAGTTTGGGAGTGTTCCTTCCTCTGATATTGTTTGGAAGAGTTTGAGAGGGATGTGTGTTAGCTCTTCTCTAAATGTTTGATAGAATTCGCCTGTGAAGCCATCTGGTCCTGGGCTTTTGTTTGATGGAAGATTTTTAATCACAGTTTCAATTTCAGTGCTTGTGATTGGTCTATTCATATTTTCTATTTCTTCCTGAGTCAGTCTTGGCAGGTTGTGCATTTCTAAGAATTTGTCCATCTCTTCCAGGTTGTCCATTTTATGGGCATAGAGTTGCTTGTAGTAATCTCTCATGATCTTTTGTATTTCTGCAGTGTCAGTTGTTACTTCTCCTTTTTCATTTCTAATTCTATTGATTTGAGTCTTCTCCCTTCTTTTCTTGATGAGTCTGGCTAATGGTTCATCAATTTTGTTTATCTTCTCAAAGAACCAGCTTTTAGTTTTATTGATCTTTGCTATCGTTTCCTTCATTTGTTTTTCATTTATTTCTGATCTGATTTTTATGATTTCTTTCCTTCTGCTAACTTTGGGGTGTTTTTGTTCTTCTTTCTCTAATTGCTTTAGGTGCAAGGTTAGGTTGTTTATTCGAGATGTTTCCTGTTTCTTAAGGTGGGATTGTATTGCTATAAACTTCCCTCTTAGAACTGCTTTTGCTGCATCCCATAGGTTTTGGGTCGTCGTGTCTCCATTGTCATTTGTTTCTAGGTATTTTTTAATTTCCTCTTTGATTTCTTCAGTGATCACTTCGTTATTAAGTAGTGTATTGTTTAGCCTCCATGTGTTTGTATTTTTTACAGCTCTTTTCCTGTAATTGATATCTAGTCTCATAGCATTGTGGTCAGAAAAGACACTTGATACAATTTTAATTTTCTTAAATTTACCAAGGCTTGATTTGTGACCCAAGATATGATCTATCCTGGAGAATGTTCCATGAGCACTTGAGAAAAATGTGTATTCTGTTGTTTTTGGATGGAATGTCCTATAAATATCAATTAAGTCCATCTTGTTTACTGTATCATTTAAAGCTTGTGTTTCCTTATTTATTTTCATTTTGGAAGATCTGTCCATTGGTGAAAGTGGGGTGTTAAAGTCCCCTACTATGATTGTGTTACTGTCGATTTCTCCTTTTATGGCTGTTAGTATTTGCCTTATGTATTGAGGTGCTCCTATGTTGGGTGCATAAATATTTACAATTGTTATATCTTCTTCTTGGATCGATCCCTTGATCATTATGTAGTGTCCTTCTTTGTCTCTTCTAGTAGTCTTTATTTTAAAGTCTATTTTGTCTGATATGAGAATTGCTACTCCAGCTTTCCTTTGGTTTCCATTTGCATGGAATATCTTTTTCCATCCCCTTACTTTCAGTCTGTATGTGTCTCTAGGTCTGAAGTGGGTCTCTTGTAGACAGCATATATATGGGTCTTGTTTTTGTATCCATTCAGCCAATCTGTGTCTTTTGGTGGGAGCATTTAGTCCATTTACATTTAAGGTAATTATCGATATGTATGTTCCTATTCCCATTTTCTTAATTGTTTTGGGTTCGTTATTGTAGGTCTTTTCCTTCTGTTGTGTTTCTTGCCTAGAGAAGTTCCTTTAGCATTTGTTGTAAAGCTGGTTTGGTGGTGCAGAACTCTCTCAGCTTTTGCTTGTCTGTAAACGTTTTAATTTCTCCATCAAATCTGAATGAGATCCTTGCTGGGTAGAGTAATCTTGGTTGCAGGTTTTTGTCCTTCATCACTTTAATTATGTCCTGCCACTCCCTTCTGGCTTGTAGAGTTTCTGCTGATAGATCAGCTGTTATCCTGATGGGGATTCCCTTGTGTGTTATTTGTTGTTTTTGCCTTGCTGCTTTTAATATGATTTCTTTGTGTTTAATTTTTGACAGTTTGATTAATATGTGTCTTGGCGTATTTCTCCTTGGATTTATTCTGTATGGGACTCTCTGTGCTTCCTGGACTTGATTAACTATTTCCTTTCCCATATTAGGGAAGTTTTCAATTATAATCTCTTCAAATATTTTCTCAGTCCCTTTCTTTTTCTCTTCTTCTTCTGGAACCACTATAATTCGAATGTTGGTGCGTTTAATGTTGTCCCAGAGGTCTCTGAGGCTGTCCTCTGTTCTTTTCATTCTTTTTTCTTTATTTTGCTCTTCAGCAGTTATTTCCACTATTTTATCTTCCACCTCACTTATCCGTTCTTCTGCCTCAGTTATTCTGCTCTTGATCCCATCTAGAGTATTTTTTATTTCATGTATTGTGTTTTTAATCGATGCTTGATTCATCTTTAGTTCTTCTAGGTCCTTGTTAACTGTTTCTTGTATTTTGTCTATTCTATTTCCAAGATTTTGGATCTGGGAAATAGAATCTTGGATCATCTTTACCATCATTATTCTGAATTCTTTTTCAGGTAGACTGCCTATTACCTCTTCATTTGTTAGGTCTGGTGGGTTTTTATCTTGCTCCTTCTCCTGCTGTGTGTTTTTCTGTCTTCTCATTTTGCTTATGTTACTGTGTTTGGGGTCTCCTTTTTGCAGGCTGCAGGTTCGTAGTTCCCGTTGTTTTTGGTGTCTGTCCCCAGTGGCTAAGGTTGGTTTAGTGGGTTGTGTAGGCTTCCTGGTGGAGGGGACTAGTGCCTGTGTTCTGGTGGATGAGGCTGGATCTTGTCTTTCTGGTGGGCAGGTCCACGTCTGGTGGTGTGTTTTGGGGTGTCTGCGGACTTTTTATGATTTTAGGCCACCTCTCTGCTAATGGGTGGCGTTGTGTTCCTGTCTTGCTAGTTGTTTGGCATAGGGTGTCCAGCACTGTAGCTTGCCGGTCGTTGAGTGAAGCTGGGTGCTGGTGTTGAGATGGAGATCTCTGGAAGATTTTCGCCGTTTGATATTATGTGGAGCTGGGAGGTCTCTTGTGGACCAGTGTCCTGAAGTTGGCTCTCCCACCTCAGAGGCACAGCACTGACTCCTGGCTCCTCAATTTGGGATGATTTGTTGTCTATTCATGTATTCCACAGATGCAGGGTACATCAAGTTGATTGTGGAGCTTTAATCCGCTGCTTCTGAGGCTGCTGGGAGAGGTTTCCCTTTCTCTTCTTTGTTCTCACAGCTCCTGGGTCTCAGCTTTGGATTTGGCCCCGCCTCTGCGTGTAGGTCGCCGGAGGGCGTCTCTTCTTCGCTCAGACAGGACAGGGTTAAAGGAGCAGCCTCTTCGGGGACTCTGGCTCACTCAGGCCGGGCGGGAGGGAGGGGCACGGAGTGCGGGGCGAGCCTGCAGCGGCAGAGGTCGGCGTGACGTTGCACCAGCCCGAGGCGCGCCGTGCGTTCTCCCAGGGAAGCCGCCCCTGGATCCCGGGACCCCAGCAGGGGCGGGCTGCACAGGCTCCCGGAAGGGCGGTGTGGACAGTGACCTGCACTCGCACACAGGCTTCTTGGCGGCGGCAGCAGCAGCCCCAGCGTCCCACGCCCGTCACTGGGCTCCGCGCTTTCAGTCGTGACTCGCGCCCGTCTGTGGAGCCACTTTAAGCAGCGCTCTTAATCCCCTCTCCTCGCGCACCAGGAAACCAAGAGGGAAGAAAAAGTCTCTTGCCTCTTCGGCAGCTCCAGAGTTTTCCCGGACTCCCTGCCGGCTAGCTGTGGCACATTAGCCCCATACAGGCTGACTTCTCGCCGCCAGCCCCAGTCCTTTCCCTGCGCTCTGACCGAAGCCCGAGCCTCAGCTTCCAGCACCGCCCGCCCTGGCGGGCGGGCAGACAAGCCTCTCGGGCGGGTGAGTGCCGCTCGGAACCGATCCTCTGTGCGGGAATCTCTCCGCTTCGCCCTACCCAGGTATGTGGGGAGTTTCTTGCCTTTTGGGAGGTCTGGGGTCTTCTGCCAGCATTCAGTAGGTGTTCTGTAGGAGTTGTTCCACGTGTACCTGTATTTCTGGTGTATCCGTGGGGAGGAAGGTGATCTCCGCTTCTTACTCATCCGCCATCTTACCCGGAAGTCCTGCCTTTCTGGTTTTTACACATTTGTGGATGTCCCTTTTGACCGGTGGGAAGTGATACTTCTTTGTAGTTCAGATTTGCATTGCCCGCTTGCTTGCTTGGCCAAAAAGGGCGTATGCGTTTTCCCCTGAATATATTCAGGAGAAAACGCATACGCCCTTTTTGGCCCAGTGCGTCATTGTCGAAGTTGTGCCCCTCTTCCTGTGCTTTAAAGGCGATTCCAACGTACCTCTTGAAATCTGTTTCCTGCTATTCTGCCTCACTTTCAAGTCCGCCACGATGCCTTCCCTCAACAGATTTTTGGACGATAGTTGTCCTTTATTATTCTGCCAGTTTGAGAATTGCTGTGCCCCTGAGCTCCATTTTTCAACTCGTTTTTTGTGAGCTGTACGCAAGTCCAAAATTTTGGTTCAGGACCTATACTGGTTCCCGGTGGGTGGCTGAGACTCTGGTTAATTCTTCTTCCTGCCGGGAAATTAGAGTGACATGTGCCCGTCCAAATGCCTAACAGCTACTGTCTCATTGGTTCTCCCTCTTCCCTTCCATCCTCTGCCAAATTGGCAACCTGTGCGAACTAGGAGGTTAAACGGGTTGTCTCACAAGTTGGAAGATTGATAGTAAAGCAGTTGGAAAGTCAAACCTGAGCACCAGGAGAGGGACTACTCGTTGAGTTTTAGAAACCTTTTGTATTCACAGTGTGTCCATTCTCTAGGTTTCCCGTACATGTTATAGCTGTAGTAATATTCCCTTCAACATGGAGAGTTGGGACCCATGGAATGGGGGCCATGCATTTTTGCTTTAAACGGTCTGCATTTGCTCACCCAATCTCACCAAACCTCGCAGTCCCAAGTGTCCAGCCTTATGCCACATCCAGCTGTCATTGTAGATAGGGTCATTCCAGGTTTCATCAGAGACCCTGAAGGAAATGTAAAGAATTTCCCTGTTTTTTGGTTTTGTATTTGAAATTCCTTTTTATAGTGGGTTGGAGCTGATTCTCGCTGCCATGTTTATGCCAGTCTAGACACACTTGATTCCCTTACAGAGGCATATCAATACATAGTTTTTAAGATTCTTACTAGTCAGATCTATTCCTCTGCGGGAAATATGGGGTTTTGAGTCCCTTTCACTGAGGAAGGTGTAGGTCTTGTCTATTCCACAGTTGGTTTTAAAAACGGTACCTGTACTTTTATCAAACTCTGGTTTTATGCATCACCCCACCTCTCCTCCCCCCTAAAGCAGGCATAAGAGTGTTTTCTAAATGTGAGACACTGATCTGTTTCGTAACTCATTTCATGTGTAGCCATGTATACAGGATCTTCATAAGTGATATCTTATGATAAGTTTCTTATCTGTGTGACTTCACTTAGAATCATCGTACCTGAATCCACTCACTTTGCTTCTCCTGTTCTTATGACATTAATTTCATGGCTGAGGGATATTCCATCGTACATAAGTACCACAGTTTTTTGAACCATATTTATAATTCCTGGGATATTTAAGGTGTACCCAAGTTGAGGTTCTTGTAAGCAGTGCAGCCCTAAATTTGGGGGTGGCACTGTCTTATTGATTTTCAGTTTTCCCAAGGTTTATTCCCTAGACTGGAAGTGCCCTTGGCTCTGTAGCTCTGTTGTTTACTTGTTTTAGGGAACACAGTACACTCCTCCAGTGAGGCAGTTGGCAATTTACATCCCACCCATCAGCATAACAAGGCTCCCTGTTCTCCAGGGCCTGTCTTGCCTTTCTGGTTTTTACATATTTTGTGTATGTCCCTTGTGACCGGTGGGAAGTGATATTTCATTGTAGTGCAGATTTGCATTGCCCGCTTGCTTGCTTGGCGAAAAAGGGCGTATGCGTATTCAGGAGAAAACGCATACGCCCTTTTTGGCCAAGTGCCTCATTGTCGAAGTTGTGACCCTGTTCCTATGCTTTTAAGGCGATTCCAACTTACCTCTTGAAATCTGTTTCCTTCTATTCTGCCTCACTTTCAAGTCCGCCTCGTTGCCTTCCCTCAACATATTTTTGGACGATAGTTGTCCTTTATTACTCTGCCAGTTTGTGAATTGCTGTGCCCCTGATCTACATTTTTCAACTCGTTTTGTGTGAGCTGTACGCAAGTCCAAAATTTTGGTTAGGATCTATACTGGTTCCCAGTGCGTTTCTGAGACTTTGGTTAATTCTTCTTCCTGCCGGGAAATTAGAGGGACATGTGCCCGTCCAAATGCCTAACAGCTACTCCTTCATTGGTTCTCCCTCTTCCCTTCCATCCTGTGCCAAATTGGCAACCTGTGCGAACCAGGAGTTTCAAGGGGCTGTCTCTCCAAGTAGGGAGATTGATTGTAAAGCAGTTGGAAAGTCAAACCGGAGCACCAGGAGAGGGACTACTCGTTGAGTTTTAGAAACATTTTGTATTCACAGTGTGTCCATTCTCTAGGTTTCCCGTACATGTTATAGCTGTAGTAATATTCCCTTCAACATGGAGAGTTGGGACCCATGTAATGGGGGCCATGCATTTTTGCTTTAAAGGGTCTGCATTTGCTCACCCAATCTCACCAATCCTCTCAGTCCCAAGTGTCCAGCCTTATGCCACATCCAGCTGTCATTGTAGATAGGGTCATTCCAGGTTTCATCAGAGACCCTGAAGGAAATGTAAAGAATTTCCCTGTTTTTTGGTTTTGTTTGTGAAATTCCTTTTTATGGTGGGTTTGAGCTGATTCTCGCTGCCATGTTTATGCCAGTCTAGACCCACTTGATTCCCTTACAGAGACATATCAATACATAGGTTTTACGATTCTTACTAGTCAGATCTATTCCTCTGCGGGTAATATGGGGTTTTGAGTCCCTTTCACTGAGGAAGGTGTAGGTCTTGTCTATTCCACAGTTGGTTTTAGAAATGGTACCTGTACTTTTATCAAACTCGGGTTTTATGCATCACCCCACCTCTCCTTTCTCCTTAAGCAGGCATAAGAGTGTTTTCTAAATGTGAGACTCTGTCCTCTTTCTTAACTCAGTTCATGTGTAGCCATGTTTACAGTAACTTCATAAGTGATATATTATGATAAGTTTCTTTTTCTGTGTGACTTCACTTAGAATCATCGTACCTGAGTCCACTCACTTTGCTGCTCATGGTCTTATGACATTGTTTTCATGGCTGACGGATATTCCATCGTACATAACTACCACAATTTTTTGAACCATTTTTATATTTCCTTGGATATTTAAGGTGTACCCAAGTTGAGGTTCTTGTACGCAGGGCAGCCCTAAATTTGGGGGTGGCTCTTTCTTATTGATTTTCAGTTTTCCCAAGGTATATTCCCTATACTGGAAGTTCCCTTGGCTATGTAGCTCTGTTGTTTACTTGTTTTAGGGTCGCAATGCACTCCTCCAGTGAGGCAGTTGGCAATTTACATCCCGCCCAACAGCATAAAAAGGCTCCCTGTTCTCCAGGGCCTGTCTTGCCTTTTTGGTTTTTACATATTTTGTGTATGTCCCTTGTGACTGGTGGGAAGTGATATTTCTTTGTAGTGCGGATTTGCATTGCCCACTTGCTTGCATGGCCAAAAAGGGCGTACGCATATTCCGGAGAAAACGCATACGCCCTTTTTGGCCAAGTGCCTCATTGTCGAAGTTGTGCCCCTCTTCCTATGCTTTAAAGGCGATTCCAACATACCTCTTGAAATCTGTTTCCTTCTATTCTGCCTTACTTTCAAGTCCGCCTCGTTGCCTTCCCTCAACAGATTTTTGGACGATAGTTGTCCTTTATTACTCTGCCAGTTTGTGAATTGCTGTGCCCCTGAGCTCCATTTTTCAACTCGTTTTTTGTGAGCTGTACGCAAGTCCAAAATTTTGGTTCAGGATCTATACTGTATCCCTGTGGGTTTCTGAGACTTTGGTTAATTCTTCTTCCTGCCGGGAAATTAGAGTGACATGTGCCAGTCCAAATGCCTAACAGCTACTCTCTCATTGGTTCTCCCTCTTCCCTTCCATCCTCTGCCAAATTGGCAACCTGTGCGTACCAGGAGGTTAAACGGTTTGTCTCTCCAAGTTGGGAGATTGATAGTAAAGCAGTTGAAAAGAAAAACCACAGCACCAGGAGAGGGACTACTTTTTGAGTTTTAGAAACCATTTGTATTAACATTGTGTCCATTCTCTAGGTTTCCCATATATGTTATAGCTGTTGTAATATTCCCTTCAACATGGAGAGTTGGGACCCATGGAATGGGGGCCATGCATTTTTGCTTTAAAGTTTCTGCAATTGCTCACCCAATCTCACCAATCCTGTCAGTCCCAAGTGACTAGCCTTATGCCACATCCAGCTGTCATTGTAGATAGGGTCATTCCAGGTTTCATCAGAGACCCTGAAGGAATTGTAAAGAATTTCCCTGTTTTTTGGTTTTGTTTTTGAAGTTCCCTTTTATAGTGGGTTTGAGCTGATTCTCACTGCCATGTTTATGCCAGTCTAGACACACTTGATTCCCTTACAGAGGCATATCAATACATAGGTTTTAAGATTCTTACTAGTCAGATCTATTCCTCTGCGGGAAATATGGGGTTTTGAGTCCCTTTCACTGAGGAAGGTGTAGGTCTTGTCTATTCCACAGTTGGTTTTAAAAACGGTACCTGTACTTTTATCAAACTCTGGTTTTATGCATCACCCCACCTCTCCTCCCCCCTTAAGCAGGCATAAGAGTGTTTTCTAAATGTGAGACACTGATCTCTTTCTTAACTCATTTCATGTGTAGCCATGTATACAGGATCTTCATAAGTGATATCTTATGATAAGTTTCTTTTCTGTGTGACTTCACTTAGAATCATCGTACCTGAATCCACTCACTTTGCTGCTCCTGGTCTTATGACATTAATTTCATGGCTGAGGGATATTCAATCGTACATAAGTACCACAGTTTTTTGAACCATATTTATATTTCCTGGGATATTTAAGGTGTACCCAAGTTGAGGTTCTTGTAAGCAGTGCAGCCCTAAATTTGTGGGTGGCACTGTCTTATTGATTTTCAGTTTTCCCAAGGTATATTCCCTAGACTGGAAGTGCCCTTGGCTCTGTAGATCTGTTGTTTACTTGTTTTAGGGAACACAATACACTCCTCCAGTGAGGCAGTTGGCAATTTACATCCCGCCCATCAGCATAACAAGGCTCCCTGTTCTCCAGGGCCTGTCTTGCCTTTCTGGTTTTTACATATTTTGTGTATGTCCCTTGTGACCGGTGGGAAGTGATATTTCTTTGTAGTGCAGATTTGCATTGCCCGCTTGCTTGCTTGGCCAAAAAGGGCGTATGCGTATTCAGGAGAAAACGCATACGCCCTTTTTGGCCAAGTGCCTCATTGTCGAAGTTGTGACCCTCTTCCTATGCTTTAAAGGCGATTACAACTTACCTCTTGAAATCTGTTTCCTTCTATTCTGCCTCACATTCAAGTCCGCCTCGTTGCCTTCCCTCAACATATTTTTGGACGATAGTTGTCCTTTATTACTCTGCCAGTTTGTGAATTGCTGTGCCCCTGAGCTCCATTTTTCAACTCGTTTTGTGTGAGCTGTACGCAAGTCCAAAATTTTGGTTCAGGATCTATACTGGTTCCCGGTGGGTTTCTGAGACTTTGGTTAATTCTTCTTCCTGCCGGGAAATTAGAGTGACATGTGCCCGTCCAAATGCCTAACAGCTACTCCTTCATTGGTTCTCCCTCTTCCCTTCCATCCTCTGCCAAATTGGCAACCTGTGCGAACCAGGAGTTTCAAGGGGCTGTCTCTCCAAGTAGGGAGATTGATTGTAAAGCAGTTGGAAAGTCAAACCGGAGCACCAGGAGAGGGACTACTCGTTGAGTTTTAGAAACATTTTGTATTCACAGTGTGTCCATTCTCTAGGTTTCCCGTACATTTTACAGCTGTAGTAATATTCCCTTCAACATGGAGAGTTGGGACCCATGTAATGGGGGCCATGCATTTTTGCTTTAAAGGGTCTGCATTTGCTCACCCAATCTCACCAATCCTCTCAGTCCCAAGTGTCCAGCCTTATGCCACATCCAGCTGTCATTGTAGATAGGGTCATTCCAGGTTTCATCAGAGACCCTGAAGGAAATGTAAAGAATTTCCCTGTTTTTTGGTTTTGTTTGTGAAATTCCTTTTTATTGTGGGTTTGAACTGATTCTCGCTGCCATGTTTATGCCAGTCTAGACCCACTTGATTCCCTTACAGAGACATATCAATACATAGGTTTTACGATTCTTACTAGTCAGATCTATTCCTCTGCGGGAAATATGGGGTTTTGAGTCCCTTTCACTGAGGAAGGTGTAGGTCTTGTCTATTCCACAGTTGGTTTTAGAAATAGTACCTGTACTTTTATCAAACTCGGGTTTTATGCATCACCCCACCTCTCCTTTCTCCTTAAGCAGGCATAAGAGTGTTTTCTAAATGTGAGACTCTGTCCTCTTTCTTAAATCAGTTCATGTGTAGCTATGTTTACAGTAACTTCATAAGTGATATCTTATGATAAGTTTCTTTTTCTGTGTGACTTCACTTAGAATCATCGTACCTGAGTCCACTCACTTTGCAGCTCATGGTCTTATGACATTGATTTCATGGCTGACGGATATTCCATCGTACATAACTACCACAATTTTTTGAACCATTTTTATATTTCCTTGGATATTTAAGGTGTACCCAAGTTGAGGTTCTTGTACGCAGGGCAGCCCTAAATTTGGGGGTGGCTCTGTCTTATTGATTTTCAGTTTTCCCAAGGTATATTCCCTAGACTGGAAGTTCCCTTGGCTATGGAGCTCTGTTGTTTACTTGTTTTAGGGTCGCAATGCACTCCTCCAGTGAGGCAGTTGGCAATTTACATCCCGCCCAACAGCATAAAAAGGCTCCCTGTTCTCCAGGGCCTGTCTTGCCTTTTTGGTTTTTACATATTTTGTGTATGTCCCTTGTGACTGGTGGGAAGTGATATTTCTTTGTAGTGCAGATTTGCATTGCCCACTTGCTTGCATGGCCAAAAAGGGCGTACGCATATTCCGGAGAAAACGCATACGCCCTTTTTGGCCAAGTGCCTCATTGTCGAAGTTGTGCCCCTCTTCCTATGCTTTAAAGGCGATTCCAACATACCTCTTGAAATCTGTTTCCTTCTATTCTGCCTTACTTTCAAGTCCGCCTCGTTGCCTTCCCTCAACAGATTTTTGGACGATAGTTGTCCTTTATTACTCTGCCAGTTTGTGAATTGCTGTGCCCCTGAGCTCCATTTTTCAACTCGTTTTTTGTGAGCTGTACGCAAGTCCAAAATTTTGGTTCAGGATCTATACTGTTTCCCGGTGGGTTTCTGAGACTTTGGTTAATTCTTCTTCCTGCCGGGAAATTAGAGTGACATGTGCCAGTCCAAATGCCTAACAGCTACTCTCTCATTGGTTCTCCCTCTTCCCTTCCATCCTCTGCCAAATTGGCAACCTGTGCGTACCAGGAGGTTAAACGGTTTGTCTCTCCAAGTTGGGAGATTGATAGTAAAGCAGTTGAAAAGAAAAACCACAGCACCAGGAGAGGGACTACTTGTTGAGTTTTAGAAACCATTTGTATTAACATTGTGTCCATTCTCTAGGTTTCCCATATATGTTATAGCTGTTGTAATATTCCCTTCAACATGGAGAGTTGGGACCCATGGAATGGGGGCCATGCATTTTTGCTTTAAAGTTTCTGCATTTGCTCACCCAATCTCACCAATCCTGTCAGTCCCAAGTGACCAGCCTTATGCCACATCCAGCTGTCATTGTAGATAGGGTCATTCCAGGTTTCATCAGAGACCCTGAAGGAATTGTAAAGAATTTCCCTGTTTTTTGGTTTTGTTTTTGAAGTTCCCTTTTATAGTGGGTTTGAGCTGATTCTCACTGCCATGTTTATGCCAGTCTAGACCCACTTGATTCCCTTACAGAGGCATATCAATACATAGGTTTTAAGATTCTTACTAGTCAGATCTATTCCTCTGCGGGAAATATGGGGTTTTGAGTCCCTTTCACTGAGGAAGGTGTAGGTCTTGTCTATTCCACAGTTGGTTTTAAAAACGGTACCTGTACTTTTATCAAACTCTGGTTTTATGCATCACCCCACCTCTCCTCCCCCCTTAAGCAGGCATAAGAGTGTTTTCTAAATGTGAGACACTGATCTCTTTCTTAACTCATTTCATGGGTAGCCATGTATACAGGATCTTCATAAGTGATATCTTATGATAAGTTTCTTTTCTGTGTGACTTCACTTAGAATCATCGTACCTGAATCCACTCACTTTGCTGCTCCTGGTCTTATGACATTAATTTCATGGCTGAGGGATATTCAATCGTACATAAGTACCACAGTTTTTTGAACCATATTTATATTTCCTGGGATATTTAAGGTGTACCCAAGTTGAGGTTCTTGTAAGCAGTGCAGCCCTAAATTTGTGGGTGGCACTGTCTTATTGATTTTCAGTTTTCCCAAGGTATATTCCCTAGACTGGAAGTGCCCTTGGCTCTGTAGATCTGTTGTTTACTTGTTTTAGGGAACACAATACACTCCTCCAGTGAGGCAGTTGGCAATTTACATCCCGCCCATCAGCATAACAAGGCTCCCTGTTCTCCAGGGCCTGTCTTGCCTTTCTGGTTTTTACATATTTTGTGTATGTCCCTTGTGACCGGTGGGAAGTGATATTTCTTTGTAGTGCAGATTTGCATTGCCCGCTTGCTTGCTTGGCCAAAAAGGGCGTATGCGTATTCAGGAGAAAACGCATACGCCCTTTTTGGCCAAGTGCCACATTGTCGAAGTTGTGACCCTCTTCCTATGCTTTAAAGGCGATTCCAACTTACCTCTTGAAATCTGTTTCCTTCTATTCTGCCTCACATTCAAGTCCGCCTCGTTGCCTTCCCTCAACATATTTTTGGACGATAGTTGTCCTTTATTACTCTGCCAGTTTGTGAATTGCTGTGCCCCTGAGCTCCATTTTTCAACTCGTTTTGTGTGAGCTGTACGCAAGTCCAAAATTTTGGTTCAGGATCTATACTGGTTCCCGGTGGGTTTCTGAGACTTTTGTTAATTCTTCTTCCTGCCGGGAAATTAGAGTGACATGTGCCCGTCCAAATGCCTAACAGCTACTCCTTCATTGGTTCTCCCTCTTCCCTTCCATCTTCTGCCAAATTGGCAACCTGTGCGAACCAGGAGTTTCAAGGGGCTGTCTCTCCAAGTAGGGAGATTGATTGTAAAGCAGTTGGAAAGTCAAACCGGAGCACCAGGAGAGGGACTACTCGTTGAGTTTTAGAAACATTTTGTATTCACAGTGTGTCCATTCTCTAGGTTTCCCGTACATTTTACAGCTGTAGTAATATTCCCTTCAACATGGAGAGTTGGGACCCATGTAATGGGGGCCATGCATTTTTGCTTTAAAGGGTCTGCATTTGCTCACCCAATCTCACCAATCCTCTCAGTCCCAAGTGTCCAGCCTTATGCCACATCCAGCTGTCATTGTAGATAGGGTCATTCCAGGTTTCATCAGAGACCCTGAAGGAAATGTAAAGAATTTCCCTGTTTTTTGGTTTTGTTTGTGAAATTCCTTTTTATTGTGGGTTTGAACTGATTCTCGCTGCCATGTTTATGCCAGTCTAGACCCACTTGATTCCCTTACAGAGACATATCAATACATAGGTTTTACGATTCTTACTAGTCAGATCTATTCCTCTGCGGGAAATATGGGGTTTTGAGTCCCTTTCACTGAGGAAGGTGTAGGTCTTGTCTATTCCACAGTTGGTTTTAGAAATAGTACCTGTACTTTTATCAAACTCGGGTTTTATGCATCACCCCACCTCTCCTTTCTCCTTTAGCAGGCATAAGAGTGTTTTCTAAATGTGAGACTCTGTCCTCTTTCTTAACTCAGTTCATGTGTAGCCATGTTTACAGTAACTTCATAAGTGATATCTTATGATTAGTTTCTTTTTCTGTGTGACTTCAGTTAGAATCATCGTACCTGAGTCCACTCACTTTGCAGCTCATGGTCTTATGACATTGATTTCATGGCTGAGGGATATTCCATCGTACATAAGTACCACAAATTTTTGAACCATTTTTATATTTCCTTGGATATTTAAGGTGTACCCAAGTTGAGGTTCTTGTACGCAGGGTAGCCCTAAATTTGGGGGTGGCTCTGTCTTATTGATTTTCAGTTTTCCCAAGGTATATTCTCTAGACTGGAAGTTCCCTTGGCTATGTAGCTCTGTTGTTTACTTGTTTTAGGGTCGCAATGCACTCCTCCAGTGAGGCAGTTGGCAATTTACATCCCGCCCAACAGCATAAAAAGGCTCCCTGTTCTCCAGGGCCTGTCTTGCCTTTCTGGTTTTTACATATTTTGTGTATGTCCCTTGTGACTGGTGGGAAGTGATAATTCTTTGTAGTGCAGATTTGCATTGCCCACTTGCTTGCATGGCCAAAAAGGGCGTACGCATATTCCGGAGAAAACGCATACGCCCTTTTTGGCCAAGTGCCTCATTGTCGAAGTTGTGCCCCTCTTCCTATGCTTTAAAGGCGATTCCAACATACCTCTTGAAATCTGTTTCCTTCTATTCTGCCTTACTTTCAAGTCCGCCTCGTTGCCTTCCCTCAACAGATTTTTGGACGATAGTTGTCCTTTATTACTCTGCCAGTTTGTGAATTGCTGTGCCCCTGAGCTCCATTTTTCAACTCGTTTTTTGTGAGCTGTACGCAAGTCCAAAATTTTGGTTCAGGATCTATACTGTTTCCCGGTGGGTTTCTGAGACTTTGGTTAATTCTTCTTCCTGCCGGGAAATTAGAGTGACATGTGCCAGTCCAAATGCCTAACAGCTACTCTCTCATTGGTTCTCCCTCTTCCCTTCCATCCTCTGCCAAATTGGCAACCTGTGCGTACCAGGAGGTTAAACGGTTTGTCTCTCCAAGTTGGGAGATTGATAGTAAAGCAGTTGAAAAGAAAAACCACAGCACCAGGAGAGGGACTACTTGTTGAGTTTTAGAAACCATTTGTATTAACATTGTGTCCATTCTCTAGGTTTCCCATATACGTTATAGCTGTTGTAATATTCCCTTCAACATGGAGAGTTGGGACCCATGGAATGGGGGCCATGCATTTTTGCTTTAAAGTTTCTGCATTTGCTCACCCAATCTCACCAATCCTGTCAGTCCCAAGTGACCAGCCTTATGCCACATCCAGCTGTCATTGTAGATAGGGTCATTCCAGGTTTCATCAGAGACCCTGAAGGAATTGTAAAGAATTTCCCTGTTTTTTGGTTTTGTTTTTGAAGTTCCCTTTTATAGTGGGTTTGAGCTGATTCTCACTGCCATGTTTATGCCAGTCTAGACACACTTGATTCCCTTACAGAGGCATATCAATACATAGGTTTTAAGATTCTTACTAGTCAGATCTATTCCTCTGCGGGAAATATGGGGTTTTGAGTCCCTTTCACTGAGGAAGGTGTAGGTCTTGTCTATTCCACAGTTGGTTTTAAAAACGGTACCTGTACTTTTATCAAACTCTGGTTTTATGCATCACCCCACCTCTCCTCCCCCCTTAAGCAGGCATAAGAGTGTTTTCTAAATGTGAGACACTGATCTCTTTCTTAACTCATTTCATGGGTAGCCATGTATACAGGATCTTCATAAGTGATATCTTATGATAAGTTTCTTTTCTGTGTGACTTCACTTAGAATCATCGTACCTGAATCCACTCACTTTGCTGCTCCTGGTCTTATGACATTAATTTCATGGCTGAGGGATATTCAATCGTACATAAGTACCACAGTTTTTTGAACCATATTTATATTTCCTGGGATATTTAAGGTGTACCCAAGTTGAGGTTCTTGTAAGCAGTGCAGCCCTAAATTTGTGGGTGGCACTGTCTTATTGATTTTCAGTTTTCCCAAGGTATATTCCCTAGACTGGAAGTGCCCTTGGCTCTGTAGATCTGTTGTTTACTTGTTTTAGGGAACACAATGCACTCCTCCAGTGAGGCAGTTGGCAATTTACATCCCGCCCATCAGCATAACAAGGCTCCCTGTTCTCCAGGGCCTGTCTTGCCTTTCTGGTTTTTACATATTTTGTGTATGTCCCTTGTGACCGGTGGGAAGTGATATTTCTTTGTAGTGCAGATTTGCATTGCCCGCTTGCTTGCTTGGCCAAAAAGGGCGTATGCGTATTCAGGAGAAAACGCATACGCCCTTTTTGGCCAAGTGCCTCATTGTCGAAGTTGTGACCCTCTTCCTATGCTTTAAAGGCGATTCCAACTTACCTCTTGAAATCTGTTTCCTTCTATTCTGACTCACATTCAAGTCCGCCTCGTTGCCTTCCCTCAACATATTTTTGGACGATAGTTGTCCTTTATTACTCTGCCAGTGTGTGATTTGCTGTGCCCCTGAGCTCCATTTTTCAACTCGTTTTTTGTGAGCTGTACGCAAGTCGAAAATTTTGGTTCAGGATCTATACTGGTTCCTGGTGGGTTTCTGAGACTTTGGTTAATTCTTCTTCCTGCCGGGAAATTAGAGTGACATGTGCCCGTCCAACTGCCTAACAGCTACTCTCTCATTGGTTCTCCCTCTTCCCTTCAATCCTCTGCCAAATTGGCAACCTGTGCGAACCAGGAGTTTAAAGGGGCTGTCTCTCCAAGTAGGGAGATTGATAGTAAAGCAGTTGGAAAGTCAAACCGGAGCACCAGGAGAGGGACTACTCGTTGTGTTTTAGAAACCTTTTGTATTCACAGTGTGTCCATTCTCTAGGTTTCCCGTATATGTTATAGCTGTAGTAATATTCCCTTCAACCTGGAGAGTTGGGACCCATGGAATGGGGGCCATGCATTTTTCATTAAAGGGTCTGCATTTGCTCATCCAATCTCACCATTCCTCTCAGTCCCAAGTGTCCAGCCTTATGCCACATACAGCTGTCATTTTAGATATGGTCATTCCAGGTTTTATCAGAGACCCTGAAGGAATTGTAAAGAATTTCCCTTTTTTTTGGTTTTGTTTTTGAAATTCCCTTTTATAGTGGGTTTGAGCTGATTCTCGCTGCCATGTTTATGCCAGTCTAGACACACTTGATTCCCTTACGGAGACATATCTATACATAGGTTTTAAGATTCTTACTAGTCAGATCTATTCCTCTGCGGGAAATATGGGGTTTTGTGTCCCTTTCAATGAGGAAGGTGTAGGTCTTGTGTATTCCAAAGTTGGTTTTAGAAACGGTACCCGTGCTTATATCAAACTCTGGTTTTATGCATCACCCCACCTCTCCTCCCCCCTTAAGCAGGCATAACAGTGTTTTCTAAATGTGAGACTCTGTTCTCTTTCTTATCTCAGTTCATGTGTAGCCATGTTTACAGGATCTTCATAAGTGATATCTTATGAAAAGTTTCTTTTTCGGTGTGACTTATTTCACTTAGAATCATCGTACCTGAATCCACTCATTTTGCTGCTCCTGGTCTTATGACATTGATTTCATGGCTGAGGGATATTGCATCGTACATAAATACCACAGTTTTTTGAACCATTTTTATATTTCCTGGGATATTTAAGGTGTACCCAACTTGAGGTTCTTGTTAGCAGTGCAGCCCTAAATTTGGGGGTGGCTCTGTCTTATTGATTTTCAGTTTTTCCAAGGTATATTCCCTAGACTGGAAGGGCCCTTGGCTCTGTAGCTCCGTTGTTTATTGTTTTAGGGAATGCAATGCACTTCTCCAGTGAGGCAGTTGGCAATTTACATCACGCCCATCAGCATAACAAGGCTCCCTTTTCTCCAGGGCCTGTCTTGCCTTTCTGGTTTTTACATATTTTGTGGATGTCCCTTTTGACCGGTGGGAAGTGATACTTCTTTGTAGTGCAGATTTGCATTGCCCGCTTGCTTGCTTGGTCAAAAAGTGCGTATGCATTTTCTCCTGAATATATTCAGGAATATATTCAGGAGAAAACTCATACGCCCTTTTTGGCCAAGTGCGTCATTGTCGACGTTGTGCCCCTCTTCCTGTGCTTTAAAGGCGATTCCAACTTACCTCTTGAAATCTGTTTCCTGCTACTCAGCCTCGCTTTCAAGTCCGCCTCGTTGCCTTCCCTCAACAGATTTTTGGACGATCGTTGTCCTTTATTACTCTGCCAGTTTGTGAATTGCTATGCCTTTGAGCTCCATTTTTCAACTCGTTTTTTGTGAGCTGTACGCGAGTCCAAAATTTCGGTTCAGGACCTATACTTGTTCCCGGTGGGTGGCTGAGACTCTGGTTAACTCTTCTTCCTGCCGGGAAATTAGAGTGACATGTGCCCGTCCAAATGCGTAACAGCTACTCTCTCATTGGTTCTCCCTCTTCCCTTCCATCCTCTTGCAAACTGGCAACCTGTGCGAACCAGGAGGTTAAAGGGTTTGTCTCTCCAAGTTGGGAGATTGATAGTAAAGCAGTTGGAAAGTCAAACCACAGCACCAGGAGAGGGACTACTCGTTGAGTTTTAGAAACCTTTTGTATTCACAGTGTGTCCATTCTCTTGGTTTCCCGTACATGTTATAGCTGTAGTAATATTCCCTTCAACATGGAGAGTTGGGACCCATGGAATGGGGTCCATGCATTTTTGCTTTAAAGGGTCTGCATTTGCTCACCCAATCTCACCAATCCTCTCAGTCTCAAGTGTCCAGCCTTATGCCACATCCAGCTGTCATTGTAGATAGGGTCATTCCAGGTTTCATCAGAGACCCTGAAGGAACTGTAAAGAATTTCCCTGTTTTTTGGTTTTGTTTTTGAAATTCCTTTTTATAGTGGGTTTGAGCTGATTCTCGCTGCCATGTTTATGCCAGTCTACACACTTGATTCCCTTACGGAGACATATCAGTACATAAGTTTTAGGATTGTTACTAGTCAGATCTATTCCTCTGCGGGAAATATGGCGTTTTGAGTCCCTTTCACTGAGGAAGGTGTAAGTCTTGTCTATTCCACAGTTGGTTTTACAAACAGTACCTATGCTTATATCAAACTCTGGTTTTATGCATCACCCCACCTCTCCTCCCCCCTTAAGCAGGCATAACAGTGTTTTCTAAATGTGAGACTCTGTTCTCTTTCTTTACTCATTTCATGTATAGCCATGTTTACAGGATCTTCATAAGTGATATCTTATGATAAGTTTCTTTTTCTGTGTGACTTATTTCACTTATAATCATCGTACCTGAATCCACTCACTTTGCTGCTCCTGGTCTTATGACATAGATTTCATGGTGAGGGATATTCCATCGTACATAAATACCACAGTTTTTGGAACCATTTTTATATTTCCTGGGATATTTAAGGTGTACCCAAGTTGAGGTTCTTGTAAGCAGTGCAGCCCTAAATTTGGGGGTGGCTCTGTCTTTCTGATTTTCAGTTTTCCCAAGGTATATTCCCTAGACTGGAAGTGCACTTGGCTCTGTAGCTCTGTTGTTTACTTGTTTTAGGGAACGCAATGCACTCCTCCAGTGAGGCAGTTGGCAATTTACATCCCGCGCATCAGCATAACTAGGCTCTTTGTTCTCCAGGGCCTGTCTTGCCTTTCTCGTTTTTCCACATTTAGTGGATGTCCCTTTTGACCGGTGGGAAGTGATACTTCTTTGTAATGCAGATTTGCTTTGCCCGCTTGCTTGCTTGGCCAAAAATGGCTTATGCATTTTTTCGTGAATATATTCAAGAGAAAACGCATACGCCCTTTTTGGCCAAGTGCGTCATTGTCGAAGTTGTGCCACTCTTCCTGTGCTTTAAAGGCGATTCCAACGTACCTCTTGAAATCTGTTTACTGCTATTCTGCCTCGCTTTCAAGTCCTCCTCGTTGCCTTCCCTCAACAGATTTTTGGATGATAGTTGTCCTTTATTACTCTGCCAGTTTGTGAATTGCTGTGCCCCAGAGCTCCATTTTTCAACTCGTTTTTTATGAGCTGTACGCAAGTCCAAAATTTTGGTTAGGACCTATACTGGGTTCCGGTGGGTGGCTGAGACTCTGGTTAATTCTTCTTCCTGCCGGGAAATTAGAGTGACATGTGCCCGTCCAAATGCCTAACAGCTACTCACTCTTTGGTTCTCACTCTTCCCTTCCATCCTCTGCCAAATTGGCAACCTGTGCGAACCAGGAGGTTAAAGGTGTTGTCTCTCCAAGTTGGGAGATTGATAGTAAAGCAGTTGGAAAGTCAAACCGTAGCACCAGGAGAGGGACTATTCGTTGAGTTTTAGAAACCTTTTGTATTCACAGTGTGTCCATTCTCTAGGTTCCCCATACATGTTATAGCTGTAGAAATATTCCCTTCAACCTGGATAGTTGGGACCCATGGAAGGGGGCCATGCATTTTTGCTTTAATGGGTCTGCATTTGCTCACCCAATCTCACCAATCCTCTCAGTCCCAAGTGTCCAGCCTTATACCACATCCAGCTGTCATTGTAGAAAGGGTCATTCCAGGTTTCACAAGAGACCTTGAAGGAAATGTAAAGAATTTCCCTGTTTTTTGGTTTTGTTTTTGAAATTCCTTTTTATAGTGGGTTTGAGCTGATTCTCGCTGTCATGTTTATGCCAGTCTAGACACACTTGATTCCCTTACAGAGACATATCAATACATAAGTTTTAAGTTTCTTACTACTCAGATCTATTCCTCTGCAGGAAATATGGGGTTTTGAGTCCCTTTCACTGAGGAAGGTGTAGGTCTTGTCTATTCCAAAGTTGGTTATAGAAATGGTACCAGTGCTTATGTCAAACTCTGGTTTTATGCATCACCCCACCTCTCCATCCCCCTTAAGCAGGCATAAGAGTGTTTTCTAAATGTGAGACTCTGTTCTCTTTCCTAACTCAGTTCATGTGTAGCCATGTTTACAGGAACTTCATAAGTGATATCTTATGATAAGTTTCTTTTTCTGTGTGACTTATTTCACTTAGAATCATCGTACCTGAATCCACTCACTTTGCTGCTCCTGGTGTTATGACATTGATTTCATGGCTGAGGGATATACCATCGTACATAAATACCACAGTATTTTGAACCATTTTTATATTTCCTAGGATATTTAAGGTGTACCCAAGTTGAGATTCTGGTAAGCAGTGCAGCCCTAAATATGGGGGTGGCTCTGTCTTATTGATTTTCATTTTTCCCAAGGTATATTCCCTAGACTGGAGGTGCACTTGGCTCAGTAGCTCTGTTGTTGACTTCTTTCAGGGAACACAATGCACTCCTCCAGTGAGACAGTTGGCAATTTACATCCTGCCCATCAGCATAACAAGGCTCCCTGTTCTCCAGGGCCTGTCTTGCCTTTCTGGTTTTTACACATTTGTGGATGTCCCTTTTGACCAGTGGGAAGTGATACTTCTTTGTAGTGCAGATTTGCATTGCCCGCTTGCATGCCTGGCCAAAAAGGCCGTATGCGTTTTCTCCTGAATATATTCAGGAGAAAACGCATACGCCCTTTTTGGCCAAGTGCGTCATTGTCGATGTTGTACCCCTCTTCCTGTGCTTTAAAGGCGATTCCAACGTACCTCTTTGAATCTGTTTCCTGCTATTCTGCCTCGCTTTCAAGTCCGCCTCGTTGCATTCCCTCAACAGATTTTTGGACGATACTTGTCCTTTTTTACTCTGCCAGTTTGTGAATAGCTGTGCCCCTGAGCTCCATTATTCAACTCGTTTTTCGTGAGGTGTACGCCAGTACAAAATTTTGGTTCAGGACCTATACTGGTTCCCGGTGGGTGGCTGAGACTCTGGTTAATTATTCTTCTTGCTGGGAAATTAGAGTGACATGTGCCCGTCCAAAGGCCTAACAGCTACTCTCTCATTGGTTCTCCCTCTTCCCTTCAATCCTCTGCCAAATTGGCAACCTGTGCGAACCAGGAGGTTAAAGGGGTTGTCTCTCCAATTTGGGAGATTGATAGTAAAGCAGCTGGAAAGTCAAACCGGATCACCAGGAGAGGGACTACTCGTTCAGTTTTAGAAACCTTTTGTATTCACAATGTGTCCATTCTCTAGGTTTCCCGTACATATTATAGCTGTAGTAATATTCCCTTCAACATGGAGAGTTGGGACCCATGGAATGGGGGCCATGCATTTTTGCTTTAAAGGGTCTGCATTTGCTAACCCAATCTCACCAATCCCCTCAGTCCCAAGTGTCCAGCCTTATGACACATCCAGCTGTCATTGTAGATAGGGTCATTCCAGGTTTCATTAGAGAGCCTGAAGGAAATGTAAAGAATTTCCCTGTTTTTTGGTTTTGTATGTGAAATTCCTTTTTATAGTGGGTTTGAGCTGATTCTCGCTGCCATGTTTATGCCAGTCTAGACACACATAATTCCCTTACAGAGACATATCAGTACATAGGTTTTAAGATTCTTACTTCTCAGATCTATTCCTCTGCGGGAAATATGGGGTTTTGTGTCCCTTTCACTGATGAAGGTGTAGGTCTTGTCTATTCCAAATTTGGTTTTAGAAATGGTACCTGTGCTTATGTCAAACTCTGGTTTTATGCATCACCCCACCTCTCCTTCCCCCTTAAGCAGGCATAAGAGTGTTTTCTAAATGTGAGACTCTCTTCTCTTTCCTAACTCAGTTCATGTGCAGCCATGTTTACAGGATCTTCATAAGTGATATCTTATGATAAGATTCATTTTCTGTGTGACTTATTTCACTTAAAATCATCGTACCTGAATCCACTCACTTTGCTTCTCCTGGTCTTATGACATTGATTTCATGGCTGAGGGATATTCCATCGTACATAAGTACTACAATTTTTTGAAACATTTTTATATTTCCTAGGATATTTAAGGTGTACACAAGTTGAGGTTCTTATAAGCAGTGCAGCCCTAAATTTGGGGGTGGTTCTGTCTTATTGATTTTCAGTTTTCCCAAGGTATATTTCCTAGACTGGAAGTGCCCTTCGCTCTGTAGCTCTGTTGATTCCTTGTTTTAGGGAACGCAATGCACTCCTCTAGTGAGGCAGTTGGCAATTTACATCCCGCCCATCAGCATAACAAGGCTCCCTGTTCTCCAGGGCCTGTCTTGCCTTTCTGGGTTTTACACATTTGTGGATGTCCCTTTTGACCGGTGGGAAGTGATACTTCTTTGTAGTGCAGATTTGCATTGCCCGCTTGCATGCTTGGCCAAAAAGGGGGTATGCGTTTTCTCCTGAATGTATTCAGGAGAAAACGCATACGCCCTTTTTGGCCAAGTGCGTCATTGTCGAAGTTGTGCCCCTCTTCCTATGCTTTAAAGGCGATTCCAACGTACCTCTTGAAATCTGTTTCCTGCTATTCTGCCTCACTTTCAAGTCCACCTCATTGCCTTCCCTCAACAGATTTTTGGACGATAGTTGTCCTTTATTGCTCTGCCAGTTTGTGAATTGCTGTGCCCCTGAGCTCCATTTTTCAACTCGTATTTGTGAGCTGTACGCAAGTCCAAAATTTTGGTTCAGAACCTATACTGGTTCCCGGTGGGTTTCTGAGACTTTGGTTAATTCTTCTTCCTGCCGGGAAATTAGAGTGACATGTGCCCGTCCAAATGCCTAACAGCCACTCTCTCATTGGTTCTTCCTCTTCCCTTCCATCCTCTGCCAAATTGGCAACCTGTGCGAACCAGGAGGTTAAAGGTGTTGTCTCTCAAATTTGGGAGATTGATAGTAAAGCAGTGGGAAAGTCAAACCGGATCACCAGGAGAGGGACTATTCGTTGAGTTTTAGAAACCTTTTGTATTCACAGAGTGTCTATTCTCTTGGTATCCAGTAGATGTTATAGCTGTAGTAATATTTCCTTTAACCTGGATAGTTTGGACCCATGGAATGGGGGCCATGCATTATTGATTTAAAGAGTCTGCATTTGCTCACCCAATCTCACCAATCCTCTCAGCCCCAAGTGTCCAGCCTTATGCCACATCCAGCTGTCATTGTAGATTGGGTCATTCCAGGTTTCATCAGACACTCTGAAGGTATTGTAAAGAATTTCCCTGTTTTATGGTTTTGTATTTGAAATTCCTTTCGATAGTGTGTTTGAGCTGTTTCTCGCTGCCATATTTATGCCAGTCTAGACACACTTGATTCCCTTATGGCGAAATATCAATACATAGGTTTTAAGATTCTTACTAGTGAGATCCATTACTCTGCGCGAAATATGGGGTTTTGAGTCCCATTCACTGAGGAAGGTGTAGGTCTTGTCTATTCCACAGTTGGTTTTAGAAACGGTAACTGTGCTTATATCAAACTCTGGTTTTATGCATTACCCCACGTCTCCTTCCCCCTTAAACAGGCATAAGAGTGTTTTCTAAATGTGAGACTCTGTTGCCTTTCCTAACTCAGTTCATGTGTAGCCATGTTTACAGGATCTTCATAAGTGATATCTTCTGATAAGTTTCTTTTTCTGTGTGACTTATTTCACTTAGAATCATCGTACCTGTATCCACTCACTTTGCTGCTCCTGGTCTTATGACATTGATTTCATGGATGAGGGATATTCCAACGTACGTAAGTACCACAATTTTTTGTACCATTTTTATATTTCCTGTGATATTTAAGGTGTACCCAAGTTGACGTTCTTGTAAGCAGTGCAGCCCTAAATTTGGGGGTGGCTCTGTCTTATTGATTTTCAGTTTTCCCAAGGTATACTCCCTAGACTGGAAGTGCCCTTGGCTCTGTAGCTCTGTTGTTTACTTGTTTTAGGGAACACAGTGCACTCCTCCAGTGAGGCAGTTGGCAATTTACATCCAGCCCAACAGCATAACAGGGCTCCCTGTTCTCCAGGGCCTGTCTTGCCTTTCTGGTTTTTACACATTTTGTGAAATTCCCTTTTGACTGGTGTAAAGTGATACTTCTTTGTAGTGCAGATTTGCATTGCCCGCTTGCTTGCTTGGCCAAAAAGGGCATATGCGTTTTCTCCTGAATATATTCAGGAATATATTGAGGAGAAAAGGCATACACCCTTTTTCGCCCTGTGCGTCATTGTCAAAGTTTTGCCCCTCTTCCTGTGCTTTAAAGGCGATTCCAATGTACCTCTTGAAATCTGTTTCCTGCTATTCTGCCTCGCTTTCAAGTCAGCCTCATTGTTTTCCCTCAACAGATTTTCGGACGATAGTGGTCCTTTATTACTCTGACAGTTTGTGAATTGCTGTGCCCCTGAGCTCCATTTTTCAACTCGTTTTTTGTGAGCTGCACGCAAGTCCAAAATTTTGGTTCAGGACCTATACTGGTTCCAGGTGGGTCGCTGAGACTTTGGTTAATTCTTCTACCTGCCGGGAAATTAGAGTGACATGTGCCCGTCCAAATGCCTAACAGCTCCTCTCTCATTGGTTCTCCCTCTTCCCTTCCATCCTCTGCCAAATTGGCAACCTGTGCGAACCAGGAGTTTAAAGGGGCTGGCTCTCCATGTTGGGAGATTGATTGTAAAGCAGTTGGAAAGTCAAAACCGAGCACCAAGAGAGGGACTATTCGTTGAGTTTTAGAAACCTATTGTATTCACAGAGTGTCTATTCTCTAGGTTTCCCGTACATGTTATACCTGTAGTAATATTCCCTTTAACCTGGAGAGTTTGGACCCACGGAATGGGCGCCATGCATTATTGCTTTAAAGGGTCTGCATTTGCTCACCCAATCTCCCCAATTCTCTCAGCCCCAAGTGTCCAGCCTTATGACATATCCAGCTGTCATTGTAGATAGGGTCATTCCAGGTTTCATCAGAGACCCTGAAGGAATTGTAAAGAAGTTCCCTGTTTTTTGGTTTTGTTTTTAAAATTCCTTTTTATAGTGTGTTTCAGCTGTTTCTCGCTTCCATGTTTATGCCAGTCTAGACACACTTGATTCCCTTACGGAGACATATCAATACATAGGTTTTAAGATACTTACTAGTCAGATCTATTACTCTGCGCGAAATATGGGGTTTTGAGTCCCTTTCACTGAGGAAGGTGTAGGTCTTGTCTATTCCACAGTTGGTTTTAGAAACGGTAACTGTGCTTATATCAAACTCTGGTTTTATGCATCACCCCAACTCTCCTTCCCCCTTAATCAGGCATAAGAGTGTTTTCTAAATGTGAGACTCTGTTCTCTTTCCTAACTCAGTTCATGTGTAGCCATGTTTACAGGATCTTCATAAGTGATATCTTCTGATAAGTTTCTTTTTCTGTGTGACTTATTTCACTTAGAATCATCGTACATGAATCCACTCACTTTGCTGCTCCTGGTATTATGACATTGATTTCATGGCTGAGGGATAATCCATCGTACGTAAGTACCACAATTTTTTGAACCATTTTTATATTTCCTGGGATATTTAAGGTGTACCCAATTTGAAGTTCTTGTAAGCAGTGCAGCCCTAAATTTGGGGGTGGCTCTGTCTTATTGATTTTCAGTTTTCCCAAGGTATATTCCCTAGACTGGAAGTGCCCTTGGCTCTGTAGCTCTGTTGTTTACTTGTTTTAGGGAACACAGTGCACTCCTCCAGTGAGGCAGTTGGCAATATAAATCCCGCCCAACAGCATAACAAGGCTCCCTGTTCTCCAGGGCCTGTCTTGCCTTTCTGGTCTTTACACATTTTGTGGATGTCCCTTTTGACCGGTGGGAAGTGATACTTCTTTGTAGTGCAGATTTGCATTGCCCGCTTGCTTGCTTGGCCAAAAAGGGCGTATGCGTTTTCTCTTGAATATATTCAGGAGAAAACACATACGCCCTTTTGGGCCAAGTGCGTCATTTTCGAAGTTGTGCCACTCTTCCTGTGCTTTAAAGGCGATTCCAACGTACCTCTTTAAAACTGTTTCCTGCTATTCTGCCTCGCTTTCAAGTCCACCTCATTGCCTTCCCTCGACCGATTTTCGGATCATAGTGGTCATTTATTACTCTGCCAGGTTGTGAATTGCTGTGCCCCTGAGCTCCATTTTTCAACTCGTTTTTTGTGAGCTGTACGCAAGTCCAAAATTTTGGTTCAGGACCTATACTGGTTCCCTGTGGGTGGCTGAGACTTTGGTTAATTCTTCTTCCTGCGGGAAATTAGAGTGACATGTGCCCGTCCAACTGCCTAATAGCTACTCTCTCATTGGTACTCCCTCTTCCCTTCCATCCTCTGCCAAATTGGCAACATGTGCGAACCAGGAGTTTAAAGGGGCTGTCTCTCCATGTTGGGAGATTGATAGTAAAGCAGTTGAAATGTCAAACCCGAGCACCAGGAGAGGGACTATTCGTTGAGTTTTAGAAACCTTTTGTATTCACAGAGTGTCTATTCTCTTGGTATCCAGTACATGTTATAGCTGTAGTAATATTCCCTTTAACCTGGATAGTTTGGACCCATGGAATGGGGGCCATGCATTATTGCTTTAAAGGGTCTGCATTTGCTCACCCAATCTCACCAATCCTCTCAGCCCCAAGTGTCCAGCCTTATGCCACATCCAGCAGTCATTGTAGACAGGCTCATTCCAGGTTTCATCAGAGACCCTGAAAGTATTATAAAGAATTTCCCTGTTTTTTGGTTTTGTATTTGAAATTCCTTTTTATAGTGTGTTTGAGCTGTTTCTCGCTGCCATGTTTATGTCAGTCTAGACACACTTGATTCCCTTATGGAGACATATCAATACATAGGTTTTAAGATTCTTACTAGTGAGATCTATTACTCTGCGTGAAATATGGTGTTTTGAGTCCCTTTCACTGAGGAAGGTGTAGGTCTTGTCTATTCCACAGTTGGTTTTAGAAACGGTAACTGTGCTTATATCAAACTCTGGTTTTATGCATCACCCCAAATCTCCTCCCCCCTTAAGCAGGCATAAGAGTGTTTTCTAAATGTGAGATTCTGTTCTTTTTCTTAACTCATTTCATGTGTAGCCATGTTTACAGGATCTTCATAAGTGATATCTTATGATAAGTTTCTTTTTCTGTGTGACTTCACTTAGAATCATCGTACCTGAATCCACTCACTTTGCTGCTCCTGGTCTTATGACATGGATTTCATGGCTGAGGGATATTCCATCGTACATAAGTACCACAATTTTTTGAACCATTTTTATATTTCCTGGGATATTTAAGGTGTACCCAAGTTGAGGTTCTAGTAAGCAGTGCAGCCCTAAATTTGGGGGTGGCTCTGTCTTATTGATTTTCAGATTTCCCAAGTTATATTCCCTAGACTGGAAGTGCTCTTGGCTCTGTAGCTCTGTTGTTTACTTGTTTTAGGGAACACAATGCACTCCTCCAGTGAAGCAGTTGGCAATTTACATCCCGCCCATCAGCATAACAAGGCTCCCTGTTCTCCAGGGCCTGTCTTGCCTTTCTGGTTTTTACACATATTGTGGCTGACCCTTTTGACCGGTGGGAAGTGATACTTCTTTGTAGTGCAGATTTGCATTGCCCGCTTGCTTGCTTGGACAAAAAGGGGTTATGCGTTTTCTCCTGAATATATTCAGGAATATATTGAGGAGAAAACGCATACGCCGTTTTTCGCCCAGTGCGTCATTGTCAAAGTTGTGCCCCTCTTCCTGTGCTTTAAAGCGATTCCAACGTACCTCTTGAAATCTGTTTCCTGCTATTCTGCCTCGCTTTCAAGTCCGCCTCGTTGCCTTCCCTCAACAGATTTTTGGACGATAGTTGTCCTTTATTGCTCTGCCAGTTTGTGAATTGCTGTGCCCCTGAGCTCCATTTTTCAACTCGTATTTGTGACCTGTACGCAAGTCCAAAATTTTGGTTCAGGACCTATACTGGTTCCCGGTGGGTGGCTGAGACTTTGGTTAATTTTTCTTCCTGCCGGGAAATTAGAGTGGCATGTGACCGTCCAAATGCCTAACAGCTACTCTCTCATTGGTTCTCCCTCTTCCATTCCATCCTCTGCCAAATTGGCAACGTGTGCAAACCAGGAGCTTAAAGGGTCTGTCTCTCCAAGTTGGGAGATTGATAGTAAAGCAGTTGGAAAGTCAAACCGGAGCACAAGGAGAGGGACTATTTGTTGAGTTTTAGAAAACTATTGTATTCACAGTGTGTCCATTCTCTAGGTTTCACATACATGTTATATCTGTAGTAATATTCCCTTCAACATGGAGAGTTGGGACCCATGGAATGGGGGCCATGCATTTTTGCTTAAAGGGTCTGCATTTGCTCACCCAATCTCACCAATCCTCTCAGTCCCAAGTGTCCAGCCTTATACCACATCCAGCTGTCATTGTAGATAGAGTCATTCCAGGTTTCATCAGAGACCCTGAAGGAAATGTAAAGCATTTCCCTGTTTTTCGGTTTTTTTTTTTTGTTTTGTTTTTTGTTTTTTTTTTGCTGTACGCGGGCCTCTCACTGCTGTGGCCTCTCCCGTTGCGGAGCACAGGCTCCGGACACACAGGCTCCGCGGCCATGGCTCGCAGGCCCAGCCGCTCCGTGGCGTGTGGGATCTTCCGGGATAGGGGCACGAACCCATGTCCCCTGCATCGGCAGGCGGACTCTCAACCACTGCGCCACCAGGGAAGCCCCGGTTTTGTTTTTGAAATTCGTTTTTATAGAGGGTTTGAGCTGATTCTTGCTGCCATGTTTATGCCAGTCTAGACACACTTGATTCCCTTACGGAGACATACCAATACATAGGTTTTAAGTTTCTTACTAGTCAGATCTATTCCTCTGCGGGAAATATGGGGTTTTGAGTCTCTTTCACTGAGGAAGGTGTAGGTCTTGTCTATTCCAATGTTGGTTTTAGAAATGGTACCTGTGCTTATATCAAACTCTGGTTTTATGCATCACCCCACCTCTCCTTCCCCCTTAAGCAGGCATAAGAGTGTTTTCAAATGTGAGACTCTGTTCTCTTTCCTAACTCACTTCATGTGTAGCCATGTTTACAGGATCTTCATAACTAATATCTTATGATAAGTTTCTTTTTCTGTGTGACTTATTTCACTTAGAATCATCGTACCTGAATCCACTCACTTTGCTGCTCCTGGTCTTATGACATTGATTTCATGGCTGTGGGATATTCCATCGTACATAAGTATCACAATTTTTGGAACCATTTTTATATTTCCTGGGATATTTAAGGTGTACCCAAGTTGAGTTTCTTGTAAGCAGTGCAGCCCTAAATTTGGGGGTGGCTCTGTCTTATTTATTTTCAGTTTTCCCAAGGTATATTCCCTAGACTGGAAGTGCCCTTGGCTCTGTAGCTCTGTTGTTTACTTGTTTTAGGGAACACAATACACTCCTCCAGTTAGGCAGTTGGCAATTTACCTCCCGCCCATCAGCATAACAAGGCTTCCTGTTCTCCAGGGCCTGTCTTGCCTTTCTTGTTTTTACACATTTTGTGGATGTCCCTTTTGACGGTTGGGAAGTGATACTTCTTTGTAGTGCAGATTTGCATTGCCCGCTTGCTTGCTTGGCCGAAAAGGGCCTATGCGTTTTCTCCTGAATATATTCAGGAGAAACCACATACGCACTATTTGGCCAAGTGCGTCATTGTCTAAGTTGTGCCCCTCTTCCTATGCTTTAAAGGTGATTCCAACGTTCCTCTTGAAATCTGTTTCCTGCTATTCTGCCTCGCTTTCAAGTACATCTCGTTGCCTTCCCTCAACAGATTTTTGGATGATAGTTGTCCTTTATTACTCTGCCACTTTGTGAATTGCTGTGCCGGTGAGCTCCATTTTTCAACTCGTTTTTTCTGAGCTGTACGCAAGTCCAAAATTTTGGTTCAGGACCTATACTGGTTCCCGGTGGGTGGCTGTGACTCTGGTTAATTCTTCTTCCTGCCGGGAAATTAGAGTGACATGTGCCCGTCCAAATGCCTAGCAGCTACTCTCTCATTGTTTCTCCCTCTTCCCTTCCATCCTCTGCCAAATTGGCAACATGTGCGAACCAGGAGGTTAAAGGGGTTGTCTCTCCAAGTAGGGAGATTGATGATAAAGCAGATGGAAAGTCAAACCGGAGCACCAGGAGAGGGACAACTCGTTGAGTTTTAGAAACCTTTTGTATTCACAGTGTGTCCATTCTCTAGGTTTCCCATACATGTTATAGCTGTAGTAATATTCCCTTCAACATTGAGAGTTGGGACCCATGGAATGGGGGCCATGCATTTTTGCTTTAAAGGGTCTGCATTTGCTCACCCAATCTCACCAAACCTCTCAGTCCCAAGTGTCCAGCCTTATGCCACATCCAGCTGTCATTTTACATAAGGTCATTCCAGGTTTCATTGGAGACCCTGAAGGAAATGTAAAGAATTTCCCTGTTTTTTGGTTTTGTTTTTGAAATTCCTTTTTATAGTGGGTTTGAGCTGATTTCTCACTGCCATGTTTATGCCAGTCTAGACACAATTGATTCCCTTAAAGAGACATATCAATAAATAGGATTTAAGATTCTTACTAGTCAGATCTATTCCTGTGCGGGAAATATGGGGTTTTGAGTCCCTTTCACTGAGGAAGGTGTAGTTCTTCTCTATTCCACAGTTGGTTTTAGAAATGGTACCTGTTCTTATATCAAACTCAGGTTTTATGCATCACCCCACCTCTCCTTCCCCCTTAAACAGGCATAAGAGTGTTTTCTAAATGTGAGACTCTGTTCTCTTTCCTAACTCAGTTCATGTGTAGCCATGTTTACAGGATCTTCATAAGTGATATCTTATGATAATTTTCTTTTTCTGTGTGACTTATTTCACTTAGAATCATCGTACCTGAATCCACTCACTTTGCTGCTCCTGGTCTTATGACATTGATTTCAAGGCTCACGGATATTCCGTCGTACATAAATACCACAGTTTTTTGAACCATTTTTATATTTCCTGGGATATTTAAGGTGTATCCAAGTTGAGGTTCTTGTAAGCAGTGCAGCCCTAAATATGGGGTTGGCCCTGTCTTATTGATTTTCAGTTTTCCCAAGGTATATTCCCTAGACTGGAAGTGCCCTTGGCTCTGTAGCTCTGTTGTTTACTTGTTTTAGGGAACGCAATGCACTCCTCCAGTGAGGCAGTTGTCAATTTACATCCCGCCCATCAGCATAACAAGGCTCCCTGTTCTCCAGGGCCTCTCTTGCCTTTCTGGTTTTTACATATTTTGTGGATGTCCCTTTTGACCGGTGGGAAGTGATACTTCTTTGCAGTGCAGATTTGCATTGCCCGCTTGCTTGCTTGGCCAAAAAGGGCGTATGCGTTTTCTCCTGAATATATTCAGGAGAAAAAGCATACGCCCTTTTTGACCATGTGCGTCATTGTCGAAGTTGTGCCCCTCTTCCTGTGCATTAAAGGTGATTCCAACGTTCCTCTTGAAATCTGTTTCCTGCTATTCTGCCTCGCTTTCAAGTCTCCCTCGTTGCCTTCCCTCAACAGATTTTTGGATGATAGTTGTCCTTTATTACTCTGCCAGTTTGTGAATTGCTGTGCCCCTGAGCCCCATTTTTCAACTTGTTTTTTGTGAGCTAAACGCAAGTGCAAAATTTTGGTTCAGGAACTCTACTGGTTCCCGGAGGATGGCTGAGACTTTGGTTAATTCTTCTTCCTGCCGGGTAATAAGAGTGACATGTGCCCATCCAAATCCCTAAAAGCTAGTCTCTCATTGGTTCTCCCTCTTCCCTTCCATCCTCTGCCAAATTGGCAACCTGTGCGAACCAGGAGCTTAAAGGGGCTGTCTCTCCAAGTTGTAAGATTGATAGTAAAGCAGTTGGAAAGTCAAACCAGAGCACCAGGAGAGGGACTACTCGTTGAGTTATAGAAACCTTTTGTATTCGCAGTGTGTCCATTCTCTAGGTTTCCCGTACATGTTATAGCTGTAGTAATATTCCCTTCAACCTCGAGAGTTGGGACCCAGGGAATGGGGGCCATGCATTTTTGCTTTAAATGTTCTGCATTTGCTCATCCAATCTCACCAATCCTCTCAGTCCCAAGTGTCCAGCCTTATGCCACATCCAGCTGTCATTGTAGATAGGGTCATTCCAGGTTTCATCAGAGACCCTGAAGGAATTGTAAAGAATTTCCCTGTTTTTTGTTTTGTTTTTGAAATTCCTTTTTATAGTGTGTTGGAGATGATTCTCGCTGCCATGTTTATGCCAGTCTAGACACACATGATTCCCTTAGGGAGACATATCAATACATAGGTTTTAAGATTTTAACTAGTCAGATCTATTCCTCTGCGGGAAATATGGGGTTTTGAGTCCCTTTCACTGAGGAAGGTGTAGGTCTTGTCTATTCCAAAGTTGGTTTTAGAAACGGTACCTGTGCTTATATCAAACTCTGGTTTTATGCATCACCCCACATCTCCTTCCACCATAAGCAGGCATAAGAGTGTTTTCTAAATGTGAGACTCTGTTCTCTTTCCTAACTCAGTTTATGTGTAGCCATGTTTAGAGGATCATCATAAGTGATATCTTATGATAAGTTTCTTTTTCTGTGTGACTTATTTCACTTAGATTCATCGTTGCTGAAGCCACTCACTTTGCTGCTCCTGGTCTTATGACATTGATTTCATGGCTGAGGGATATTTCATCGTACATAGGTACCACAATTTTTTGAACCATTTTTATATTTCCTGGGATATTTAAGGTGTACCCAAGTTAAGGTTCTTGTAAGCAGTGCAGCCCTAAGTTGGGGTGGCTCTGTCTTATTGATTTTCAGTTTTCCCAAGGTATATTCCCTAGACTGGAAGTGCCCTTGGCTCTGTAGCTCTGTTGTTTACTTGTTTTAGGTCACGCAATGCACTCCTCCAGGGAGGCAGTTGGCAATTTACATCCCGCCCATCAGCATAATATGGCTCCCTGTTCTCCAGGGCCTGTCTTGCCTTTCTATTTTTTACACATTTTGTGGATGTCCCTTTTGACCGGTGGGAAGTGATACTTCTTTGTAGTGCAGATTTGTATTGCCCGCTTGCTTGCTTGGCCAAAAAGGGCGTATGCGTTTTCTCCTGAATATATTCAGGAGAAAACGCATACGCCCCTTTTGGCCAAGTGCGTCATTGTCGAAGTTGTGCCCCTCTTCCTGTGCTTTAAAGGCGATTCCAACATAACTCTTGAAATCTGTTTCCTGCTATTCTGCCTAGCTTTCAAGTCCACCTCGTTGCCTTCCGTGAACAGATTTTTGGACGATAGTTGTCCTTTATTACTCTGCCAGTTTGTGAATTGCTGTGCACCTGAGCTCCATTTTTCAACTCGTTTTTTGTGAGCTGTACGCAAGTCCAAAATTTTGGTTCAGGAAAAATACTGGTTCCCGGTGGGTGGCTGAGACTCTGGTTAATTCTTCTTCCTGCCGGGAAATTAGAGTGACATGTGCCCGTCCAAATGCCTAACAGCTACTCTCTCATTGGTTCTCCCTCTTCCCTTCCATCGTCTGCCAAATTGGCAACCTGTGCGAACCAGGAGGTTAAAGGGGTTGTCTCTCCAAGTTGGGAGATTGATAGTAAAGCAGTTGGAAAGTCAAACCGGAGCACCAGGAGAGGGACTACTCGTTGAGTTTTAGAAATCTTTTGTATTCACAGTGTGTCCATTCTCTAGGTTTCCTGTACATTTTATAGCTGTTGTAATATTCCCTTCAATATGGAGTGTTGGGACCCATGGAATGGGGGCCATGCGTTTTTGCTTTAAAGGGTCTGCATTTGCTCACCCAATCTCACCAATCCTCTCAGTCCCAAGTGTCCAGCCTTATGCCACATCCAGCTGTCATTATACATAGGGTCATTCCAGGTTTCATCAGAGACCCTGAAGGAAATGGAAAGAATTTCCCTGTTTTTTGGATTTGTTTTTGAAATTCCCTTTTATAGTGGGTTTCAACTGATTCTCGCTGCCATGTTTATTCCAGTCTAGACACACTTGATTCCCTTACAGAGACATATCAATACATAGGTTTTAAGGTTCTTACTAGTCAGATCTATTCCTCTGCGGGAAATATGGTGTTTTGAGTCCCTTTCACTGAGGAATGTGTAGGTCTTGTCTATTCCACAGTTTGTTTTAGAAATGGTACCTGTGCTTATATCAAACTCTGGTTTTATGCATCACCCCACCTCTCCTTTCCCCTTAAGCAGGCATAAGAGTGTTTTCTAAATGTGAGACTCTGTTCTCTTTCCTAACTCATTTCATGTGTAGCCATGTTTACAGGATCTTCATAAGTGATATCTTATGATAAGTTTCTTTTTCTGTGTGACTTATTTCACTTAGAATCATCGTACCTGAATCCACTCACTTTGCTGCTCCTGGTCTTATGACATTGATTTCATGGCTGAGGGTTATTCCATCGTACATAAATACCACAGTTTTTTGAAACATTTTTATATTTCCTGGGATATTTAAGTTGTACCCAAGTTGAGGTTCTTGTAAGCAGTGCAGCCCTAAATTTTGGGGTGGCTCTTTCTTATTGATTTTCAGTTTTCCCAAGGTATATTCCCTCGACGGGATGTGCCCTTGGCTCTATACCTCTGCTGTTTACTTGTTTTAGGGAACACAATGCACTCCTCCAGTAAGGCAGTTGGCAATTTACATCCCGCCCATCAGCATAACAAGGCTCCCTGTTCTCCAGGGCCTGTCTTGCCTTTCTGGTTTTTACACATTTTTTGGATGTCCCTATTGACCGGTGGGAAGTGATACTTCTTTGTAGTGCAGATTTGCATTGCCCGCTTCCTTGCTTGGCCAAAAAGGACGTATGTGTTTTCTCCTGAATATAATCAGGAGAAAACGCATACGCCCTTTTTGGCCAAGTGCATCATTGTCGAAGTAGTGCCCCTCTTCCTGTGCTTTAAAGGCGATTCCAACGTACCTCTTGAAATCTGTTTCCTGCTATTCTGCCTCGCTTTCAAGTCCGCCTCGTTGCCTTCCCTCAACAGATTTTTGGACGATAGTTGTCCTTTATTACTCTGCCAGTTTGTGAATTGCTGTGCCCCTGAGCCCCATTTTTCAACTCGTTTTTTGTGAGCTGTACGCAAGTCCAAAATTTTGGTTCAGGACCTATACTGGTTCCCGGTGGGTGGCTGAGACTCTGGTTAATTCTTCTTCCTGCCCGGAAATTAGAGTGACATGTGCCCGTCCAAATGCCTAACAGCTACTCTCTCATTGGTTCTCCCTCTTCCCTTCCATCCTCTGCCAAATTGGAAACCTGTGCGAACCAGGAGGTTAAAGGGCTTGTCTCTCCAAGTTGGGCGATTGATAGTTAAGCAGTTGGAATGTCAAAGCACACCACCAGGAGAGGGGCTACTCATTGAGTTTTAGCAACCTTTTGTATTCACAGTGTGTCCATTCTGTAGGTTTCCCGTACATGTTATAGATATAGTAATAATCCCTTCAACATGGAGATTTGGGACCCATGGAATGGGGGCCATGCATTTTTGCTTTAAAGGGTCTGCATTTGCTCACCCAATCTCACCAATCCTCTCAGTCCCAAGTGTCCAGCCTTATGCCACATCCAGCTGTCATTGTAGATAGGGTCATTCCAGGTTTCATCAGAGACCCTGAAGGAATTGTAAAGAATTTCCCTCTTTTCTGTTTTGTTTTTGAAATTCCTTTTTATAGTGGGTTTGAGATGATTCTCGCTGCCATGTTTATGCCAGTCTAGACACACTTGATTCCCTTACGGAGACATATCAATACATAGGTTTTAAGATTTTTACTAGTCAGATCTATTCCTCTGCGGGAAACATGTGGTTTGAGTCCCTTTCACTGCGGAAGGTGTAGGTCTTGTCTATTCCAAAGTTGTTTTTAGAAACGTTACCCGTGCTTATATCATACTCTGGTTTTATGCATCACCCCACCTCTCCTTCCCCCTTAATCAGGCATAACAGTGTTTTCTAAATGTGAGACTCTGTTCTCTTTCTTAAATCAGTTCATGTGTAGCCATGTTTACAGGATCTTCATAAGTGATATCTTATGATAAGTTTCTTTTTTCTGTGTGACTTATTTCACTTAGAATCATCGTACCTGAATCCACTCACTTTGCTGCTCCTGGTCTTATGACATTGATTTCATGGCTTAGGGATATTCCATCGTACAAAAGTACCACAATTTTTTGAACCATTTTTATATTTCCTGGGATATTTAAGGTGAACCCAAGTTGAGGTTCTTGTAAGCAGTGCAGCCCTAAGTTGGTGTGGCTCTGTCTTATTGATTTTCAGTTTTCCCAAGGTATATTCCCTAGACTGGAAGTGCCCTTGGCTCTGTAGCTCTGTTGTTTACTTGTTTTAGGGAAAGCAATGCACTCCTCCAGGGAGGCAGTTGGCAATTTACATCCCGCCCATCAGCATAATATGGCTCCATGTTCTCCAGGGCCTGTCTTGCCTTTCTATTTTTTACACATTTTTTGGATGTCCCTTTTGACCGGTGGGAAGTGATACTTCTTTCTAGTGCAGATTTGCATTGCCCGCTTGCTTGCTTGGCCAAAAAGGGCCTATGTGTTTTCTCTTGAATATATTCAGGAGAAAACGCATATGCCCCTTTTGGCCAAGTGCGTCATTGTCGAAGTTCTGCCACTCTTCCTGTGCTTTAAAGGCGATTCCAACGTACCTCTTGAAATCTGTTTCCTGATATTCTGCCTCGCTTTCAAGTCCGCCTCGTTGCCTTCCCTCAACAGATTTTTGGACGATAGTTGTCCTTTATTACTCTGCCAGTTTGTGAATTGCTGTGCCCCTGAGCTCCATTTTTCAACTCGTTTTTTGTGAGCTGTACGCAAGTCCAAAATTTTGGTTCAGGACCTATACTGGTTCCCGTTGGCTGGCTGAGACTCTGGTTAATTCTTCTTCCTGCCGGGAAATTAGAGTGACATGTGCCCGTCCAAATGCCTAACAGCTACTCTCTCATTGGTTCTCCCTCTTCCCTTCCATCCTCTGCCAAATTGGCAACCTGTGCGAACCAGGAGGTTAAAGGGGTTGTCTCTCCTAGTTGGGCGATTGATAGTAAAGCAGTTGGAATGTCAAAGCACAGCACCAGGAGAGGGACTACTCATTGAGTTTTAGCAACCTTTTGTATTCACAGTGTGTCCATTCTCTAGGTTTCCCGTACATATTATAGATGTAGTAATATTCCCTTCAACCTGGAGAGTTGGGTCCCATGGAATGGGGGCCATGCATTTTTGCTTTAAAGGGTCTGCATTTGCTCACCCAATCTCACCAATCCTCTCTGTCCCAAGTGTCCAGCCTTATGCCACATCCAGCTGTCATTGTAGATAGGGTCATTCCAGGTTTCATCAGAGACACTGAAGGAATTGTAAAGAATTTCCCTGTTTTTTGGTTTTGTTTTGGAAATTCCTTTTTATAGTTGGTTTGAGCTGATTCTCGCTGCCATGTTTATGCCAGTCGAGACACACTTGATTCCCTTATGGAGACATATCAATACATAGGTTTTTAGATTCTTACTAGTCAGATCTATTCCTCTGCGGGAAATATGGGGTTTTGAGTCCCTTTCACTGAGGAAGGTGTAGGTCATTTCTATTCCACAGGTGGTTTTAGAAACGGTACCTGTGCTTATATCAAACTCTGGTTTTATGCATCACCCCAACTCTCCTTCCCCATTAAGCAGGAATAAGAGTGTTTTCTAAATGTGAGACTCTGTTCCCTTTCCTAACTCAGTTCATGTGTAGCCATGTTTAGAGGATCTTCCTAAGTGATATCTCATGATCAGATTATTTTTCTGTGTGACTTATTTCACTTAGAATCATCGTACCTGAATCCACTCACTTTGCTGCTCCTGGTCTTATGACATTGATTTCATGGCTGAGGGATATTTCATCGTACATAGGTACCAAAATTTTTTGAACCATTTTTATATTTCCTGGGATATTTCAGGTGTACCGAAGTTGAGGTTCTTGTAAGCAATGCAGCCCTAAATTTGGGGGTGGCTCTGTCTTATTGATTTTCACTTTTTCCAAGGTATATTCCCTAGACGGGAAGTGCCCTTGGCTCTGTAGCTCAGTTGTTTACTTGTTTTAGGGAACACAATGCACTCCTCCAGTGAGGCAGTTGGCAATTTACATCCCACCCATCAGCATAACAAGGCTCCCTGTTCTCCAGGGCCTGTCTTGCATTTCTGTGTTTTACACATTTTGGGGATGTCCCTTTGACCGGTGGGAAGTGATACTACTTTGTAGTGCAGATTTGCATTGCCCGCTTGCTTGCTTGGCCAAAAAGGGCGTATGCGTTTTCTCCTGAATATATTCAGGAGAAAAAGCATACGCCCTTTTTGACCAAGTGCATCATTGTCGAAGTTGTGCCCCTCTTCCTGTGCTTTAAAGGAGATTCCAACGTACCTCTTGAAATCTGTTTCCTACTATTCTTCCTCGCTTTCAAGTCCGCCTCGTTGCCTTCCCTCAACAGATTTTTGGACGATAGTTGTCCTTTATTACTCTGCCAGTTTGTGAATTGCTGTGCCCCTGAGCTCCATTTTTCAACTCGTTTTTTGTGAGCTGAACGCAAGTCCAAAATTTTGGTTCAGGACCTATACTGGTTCCCGGTTGGTGGCTGAGACTTTGGTTGATTATTCTTCCTGCCGGGAAATTAGAGTGACATGTGCCTGTCCAAATGCCTAACAGCTACTCTCTCATTGGTTCTCCCTCTTCCCTTCCATCCTCTGCCAAATTGGCAACCTGTGTGAACCAGGAGCTTAAAGGGGCTGTCTCTCCAATTTGGAAGATTCATAGTAAAGCAGTTGGAAAGTCAAACCGGAGCACCAGGGGAGGGACTATTCGTTGAGTTTTAGAAACATTTTGTATTCGAAGTGTGTCCATTCTCTACGTTTCCCGTACATGTTATAGCTGTAGAAATATTCCATTCAACCTGGAGAGTTGGGACCCATGGAATGGGGGCCATGCATTTTTGCTTTAAAGGGTCTGCATTTGCTCACCCAATCTCACCAATCCTCTCAGTCCCAAGTGTCCAGCCTTATGCCACATCCAGCTGTCATTGTAGATAGAGTCATTCCAGGTTTCATCAGAGACCCTGAAGGAATTGTAAAGAATTTCCCTGTTTTTTGTTTTGTTTTTGAAATTCCTTTTTATAGTGAGTTTGAGCTGATTCTCGCTGCCATGTTTATGCCAGTCTAGACACACTTGATTCCCTTACAGAGACATATCAATACATAGCTTTTAAGATTTTTACTAGTCAGATCTATTCCTCTGTGGGAAATATGGGGTTTTGAGTCCCTTTCACTGATGAAGGTGTAGGTCTTGTCTATTGCACAGTTGGTTTTTGAAATGGTACCTGTGCTTATATCAAACTCTGGTTTTATGCATCACCCCACATCTCCTTTCCCCTTAAGCAGGCATAACAGTGTTTTCTAAATGTGAGACTCTGTTCTCTTTCTTAAATCAGTTCATGTGTAGCCATGTTTACAGGATCTCCATAAGTGATATCTTATGATAAGTTTCTTTTTTCTGTGTGACTTATTTCACTTAGAATCATCCTACCTGAATCCACTCACTTTGCTGCTCCTGGTCTTATGACATTGATTTCATGGCTGAGGGATATTCCATCCTACAAAAGTACCACAATTTTTTGAACCATTTTTATATTTCCTGGGATATTTAAGGTGTACCCAAGTTGAGGTTCTTGTAAGCAGTGCAGCCCTAAGTTGGGGTGGCTCTGTCTTATTGATTTTCAGTTTTCCCAAGGTATATTCCCTAGACTGGAAGTGCCCTTGGCTCTGTAGCTCTGTTGTTTACTTGTTTTAGGGAACACAGTGCACTCCTCCTGTTAGGCAGTTGGAAATTTACATCCCGCCCATCAGCATAACAAGGCTCCCTGTTCCCCAGGGCCTGTCTTGCCTTTCTGGTTCTTACACATTTTGTGGATGTTCCTTTTGTCCGGTGGGAAGTGATACTTCTTTATAGTGCACATTTGCATTGCCCGCATGCTTACTTGGCCAAAAAGGGCGTATGATTTTTCTCCTGAGTATATTCAGGGGAAAATGCATAGGCTCTTTTTGGCCAAGTGCATCATTGTCGAAGTTGTGCCCCTCTTCCTGTGCTTTAAATGCGATTCCAACGTACCTCTTGAAATCTGTTTCCTGCTATTCTGCCTCGCTTTCAAGTCCGCCTCGTTGCCTTCCCTCAACAGATTTTTGGACGATAGGTGTCCTTTATTAATCTGCCAATTGGTGAATTGCTGAGCCCCTGAGCTCCATTTTTCAACTCGTTTTTTGTGAGCTGAACGCAAGTCCAAAATTTTGGTTCAGGACCTATAATGGTTCCCGTTGGGTGGCTAAGACTTTGGTTAATTCTTCTTCCTGCCGGGAAATTAGAGTGACATGTGCCCGTCCAAATGCCTAACAGCTAGTCTCTCATTGGTTCTCCCTCTTCCCTTCCATCCTCTGCCAAATTGGCAACCTGTGCGAACCAGGAGCTTAAAGGGTGTGTGTCTCCAAGTTGTGAGATTGATAGTAAAGCAGTTGGAAAGTCAAACCGGAGCACCCGGAGAGGGACTATTCGTTGAATTTTAGAAACCTTTTGTATTCACAGTGTGTCCATTCTCTAGGTTTCCCGTACATGTTATAGCTGTAGTAATATTCCCTTCAACCTGGAGAGTTGGGACCCATGGATTGGGGGCCATGCATTTTTACTTTAAAGGGTCTGCATTTGCTCACCCAATCTCACCAATCCTCTCAGTCCCAAGTGTCCAGCCTTATGCCACATCCAGCTGTCATTGTAGATAGGGTCATTCCAGGTTTCATCAGAGACCCTGAAGGAATTGTAAAGAATTTCCCTGTTTTTTGTTTTGTTTTTGAAATTCCTTTTTATAGTGGGTTTGAGCTGATTCTCGCTGCCAAGTTTATGCCAGTCTACACACACTTGATTCCCTTACGGAGACATATCAATAAATAGGATTTAAGATTCTTACTAGTCAGATCTATTCCTGTGCGGGAAATATGGGGTTTTGAGTCCCTTTCACTGAGGAAGGTGTAGGTCTTCTCTATTCCACAGTTGGTTTTAGAAATGGTACCTGTTCTTATATCAAACTCAGGTTTTATGCATCACCCCACCTCTCCTTCCCCCTTAAGCAGGCATAAGAGTGTTTTCAAATGTGAGACTCTGTTCTCTTTCCTAACTCACTTCATGTGTAGCCATGTTTACAGGATCTTCATAACTAATATCTTATGATAAGTTTCTTTTTCTGTGTGACTTATTTCACTTAGAATCATCGTACCTGAATCCACTCACTTTGCTGCTCCTGGTCTTATGACATTGATTTCATGGCTGTGGGATATTCCATCGTACATAAGTATCACAATTTTTGGAACCATTTTTATATTTCCTGTGATATTTAAGGTGTACCCAAGTTGAGTTTCTTGTAAGCAGTGCAGCTCTAAATTTGGGGGTGGCTCTGTCTTATTTATTTTCAGTTTTCCCAAGGTATATTCCCTAGACTGGAAGTGCCCTTGGCTCTGTAGCTCTGTTGTTTACTTGTTTTAGGGAACACAATACACTCCTCCAGTTAGGCAGTTGGCAATTTACCTCCCGCCCATCAGCATAACAAGGCTTCCTGTTCTCCAGGGCCTGTCTTGCCTTTCTTGTTTTTACACATTTTGTGGATGTCCCTTTTGACGGTTGGGAAGTGATACTTCTTTGTACTGCAGATTTGCATTGCCCGCTTGCTTGCTTGGCCAAAAAGGGCCTATGCGTTTTCTCCTGAATATATTCAGGAGAAACCACATACGCACTATTTGGCCAAGTGCGTCATTGTCGAAGTTGTGCCCCTCTTCCTATGCTTTAAAGGTGATTCCAACGTACCTCTGGAAATCTGTTTCCTGCTATTCTGCCTCGCTTTCAAGTACGCCTCGTTGCCTTCCCTCAACAGATTTTTGGATGATAGTTGTCCTTTATTATTCTGCCACTTTGTGAATTGCTGTGCCGGTGAGCTCCATTTTTCAACTCGTTTTTTCTGAGCTGTACGCAAGTCCAAAATTTTGGTTCAGGACCTATACTGGTTCCCGGTGGGTGGCTGTGACTCTGGTTAATTCTTCTTCCTGCCGGGAAATTAGAGTGACATGTGCCCGTCCAAATGCCTAGCAGCTACTCTCTCATTGTTTCTCCCTCTTCCCTTCCATCCTCTGCCAAATTGGCAACATGTGCGAACCAGGAGGTTAAAGGGGTTGTCTCTCCAAGTAGGGAGATTGATAATAAAGCAGATGGAAAGTCAAACCGGAGCACCAGGAGAGGGACAACTCGTTGAGTTTTAGAAACCTTTTGTATTCACAGTGTGTCCATTCTCTAGGTTTCCCATACATGTTATAGCTGTAGTAATATTCCCTTCAACATTGAGAGTTGGGACCCATGGAATGGGGGCCATGCATTTTTGCTTTAAAGGGTCTGCATTTGCTCACCCAATCTCACCAAACCTCTCAGTCCCAAGTGTCCAGCCTTATGCCACATCCAGCTGTCATTGTACATAAGGTCATTCCAGATTTCATTGGAGACCCTGAAGGAAATGTAAAGAATTTCCCTGTTTTTTGGTTTTGTTTTTGAAATTCCTTTTTATAGTGGGTTTGAGCTGATTTCTCACTGCCATGTTTATGCCAGTCTAGACACAATTGATTCCCTTACAGAGACATATCAATAAATAGGATTTAAGATTCTTACTAGTCAGATCTATTCCTGTGCGGGAAATATGGGGTTTTGAGTCCCTTTCACTGAGGAAGGTGTAGTTCTTCTCTATTCCACAGTTGGTTTTAGAAATGGTACCTGTTCTTATATCAAACTCAGGTTTTATGCATCACCCCACCTCTCCTTCCCCCTTAAACAGGCATAAGAGTGTTTTCTAAATGTGAGACTCTGTTCTCTTTCCTAACTCAGTTCATGTGTAGCCATGTTTACAGGATCTTCATAAGTGATATCTTATGATAATTTTCTTTTTCTGTGTGACTTATTTCACTTAGAATCATCGTACCTGAATCCACTCACTTTGCTGCTCCTGGTCTTATGACATTGATTTCAAGGCTCACGGATATTCCGTCGTACATAAATACCACAGTTTTTTGAACCATTTTTATATTTCCTGGGATATTTAAGGTGTATCCAAGTTGAGGTTCTTGTAAGCAGTGCAGCCCTAAATATGGGGTTGGCCCTGTCTTATTGATTTTCAGTTTTCCCAAGGTATATTCCCTAGACTGGAAGTGCCCTTGGCTCTGTAGCTCTGTTGTTTACTTGTTTTAGGGAACGCAATGCACTCCTCCAGTGAGGCAGTTGGCAATTTACATCCCGCCCATCAGCATAACAAGGCTCCCTGTTCTCCAGGGCCTCTCTTGCCTTTCTGGTTTTTACATATTTTGTGGATGTCCCTTTTGACCGGTGGGAAGTGATACTTCTTTGCAGTGCAGATTTGCATTGCCCGCTTGCTTGCTTGGCCAAAAAGGGCGTATGCGTTTTCTCCTGAATATATTCAGGAGAAAAAGCATACGCCCTTTTTGACCAAGTGCGTCATTGTCGAAGTTGTGCCCCTCTTCCTGTGCATTAAAGGTGATTCCAACGTTCCTCTTGAAATCTGTTTCCTGCTATTCTGCCTCGCTTTCAAGTCTCCCTCGTTGCCTTCCCTCAACAGATTTTTGGATGATAGTTGTCCTTTATTACTCTGCCAGTTTGTGAATTGCTGTGCCCCTGAGCCCCATTTTTCAACTTGTTTTTTGTGAGCTAAACGCAAGTGCAAAATTTTGGTTCAGGAACTCTACTGGTTCCCGGAGGATGGCTGAGACTTTGGTTAATTCTTCTTCCTGCCGGGTAATAAGAGTGACATGTGCCCATCCAAATCCCTAAAAGCTAGTCTCTCATTGGTTCTCCCTCTTCCCTTCCATCCTCTGCCAAATTGGCAACCTGTGCGAACCAGGAGCTTAAAGGGGCTGTCTCTCCAAGTTGGAAGATTGATAGTAAAGCAGTTGGAAAGTCAAACCAGAGCACCAGGAGAGGGACTACTCGTTGAGTTTTAGAAACCTTTTGTATTCGCAGTGTGTCCATTCTCTAGGTTTCCCGTACATGTTATAGCTGTAGTAATATTCCCTTCAACCTCGAGAGTTGGGACCCATGGAATGGGGGCCATGCATTTTTGCTTTAAATGTTCTGCATTTGCTCATCCAATCTCACCAATCCTCTCAGTCCCAAGTGTCCAGCCTTATGCCACATCCAGCTGTCATTGTAGATAGGGTCATTCCAGGTTTCATCAGAGACCCTGAAGGAATTGTAAAGAATTTCCCTGTTTTTTGTTTTGTTTTTGAAATTCCTTTTTATAGTGTGTTGGAGATGATTCTCGCTGCCATGTTTATGCCAGTCTAGACACACATGATTCCCTTAGGGAGACATATCAATACATAGGTTTTAAGATTTTAACTAGTCAGATCTATTCCTCTGCGGGAAATATGGGGTTTTGAGTCCCTTTCACTGAGGAAGGTGTAGGTCTTGTCTATTCCAAAGTTGGTTTTAGAAACGGTACCTGTGCTTATATCAAACTCTGGTTTTATGCATCACCCCACATCTCCTTCCACCATAAGCAGGCATAAGAGTGTTTTCTAAATGTGAGACTCTGTTCTCTTTCCTAACTCAGTTTATGTGTAGCCATGTTTAGAGGATCATCATAAGTGATATCTTATGATAAGTTTCTTTTTCTGTGTGACTTATTTCACTTAGATTCATCGTTGCTGAAGCCACTCACTTTGCTGCTCCTGGTCTTATGACATTGATTTCATGGCTGAGGGATATTTCATCGTACATAGGTACCACAATTTTTTGAACCATTTTTATATTTCCTGGGATATTTAAGGTGTACCCAAGTTAAGGTTCTTGTAAGCAGTGCAGCCCTAAGTTGGGGTGGCTCTGTCTTATTGATTTTCAGTTTTCCCAAGGTATATTCCCTAGACTGGAAGTGCCCTTGGCTCTGTAGCTCTGTTGTTTACTTGTTTTAGGTCACGCAATGCACTCCTCCAGGGAGGCAGTTGGCAATTTACATCCCGCCCATCAGCATAATATGGCTCCCTGTTCTCCAGGGCCTGTCTTGCCTTTCTATTTTTTACACATTTTGTGGATGTCCCTTTTGACCGGTGGGAAGTGATACTTCTTTGTAGTGCAGATTTGTATTGCCCGCTTGCTTGCTTGGCCAAAAAGGGCGTATGCGTTTTCTCCTGAATATATTCAGGAGAAAACGCATACGCCCCTTTTGGCCAAGTGCGTCATTGTCGAAGTTGTGCCCCTCTTCCTGTGCTTTAAAGGCGATTCCAACATAACTCTTGAAATCTGTTTCCTGCTATTCTGCCTAGCTTTCAAGTCCACCTCGTTGCCTTCCGTGAACAGATTTTTGGACGATAGTTGTCCTTTATTACTCTGCCAGTTTGTGAATTGCTGTGCACCTGAGCTCCATTTTTCAACTCGTTTTTTGTGAGCTGTACGCAAGTCCAAAATTTTGGTTCAGGAAAAATACTGGTTCCCGGTGGGTGGCTGAGACTCTGGTTAATTCTTCTTCCTGCCGGGAAATTAGAGTGACATGTGCCCGTCCAAATGCCTAACAGCTACTCTCTCATTGGTTCTCCCTCTTCCCTTCCATCGTCTGCCAAATTGGCAACCTGTGCGAACCAGGAGGTTAAAGGGGTTGTCTCTCCAAGTTGGGAGATTGATAGTAAAGCAGTTGGAAAGTCAAACCGGAGCACCAGGAGAGGGACTACTCGTTGAGTTTTAGAAATCTTTTGTATTCACAGTGTGTCCATTCTCTAGGTTTCCTGTACATTTTATAGCTGTTGTAATATTCCCTTCAATATGGAGTGTTGGGACCCATGGAATGGGGGCCATGCGTTTTTGCTTTAAAGGGTCTGCATTTGCTCACCCAATCTCACCAATCCTCTCAGTCCCAAGTGTCCAGCCTTATGCCACATCCAGCTGTCATTATACATAGGGTCATTCCAGGTTTCATCAGAGACCCTGAAGGAAATGGAAAGAATTTCCCTGTTTTTTGGATTTGTTTTTGAAATTCCCTTTTATAGTGGGTTTCAACTGATTCTCGCTGCCATGTTTATTCCAGTCTAGACACACTTGATTCCCTTACAGAGACATATCAATACATAGGTTTTAAGGTTCTTACTAGTCAGATCTATTCCTCTGCGGGAAATATGGTGTTTTGAGTCCCTTTCACTGAGGAATGTGTAGGTCTTGTCTATTCCACAGTTTGTTTTAGAAATGGTACCTGTGCTTATATCAAACTCTGGTTTTATGTATCACCCCACCTCTCCTTTCCCCTTAAGCAGGCATAAGAGTGTTTTCTAAATGTGAGACTCTGTTCTCTTTCCTAACTCATTTCATGTGTAGCCATGTTTACAGGATCTTCATAAGTGATATCTTATGATAAGTTTCTTTTTCTGTGTGACTTATTTCACTTAGAATCATCGTACCTGAATCCACTCACTTTGCTGCTCCTGGTCTTATGACATTGATTTCATGGCTGAGGGTTATTCCATCGTACATAAATACCACAGTTTTTTGAAACATTTTTATATTTCCTGGGATATTTAAGTTGTACCCAAGTTGAGGTTCTTGTAAGCAGTGCAGCCCTAAATTTTGGGGTGGCTCTTTCTTATTGATTTTCAGTTTTCCCAAGGTATATTCCCTCGACGGGATGTGCCCTTGGCTCTATACCTCTGCTGTTTACTTGTTTTAGGGAACACAATGCACTCCTCCAGTAAGGCAGTTGGCAATTTACATCCCGCCCATCAGCATAACAAGGCTCCCTGTTCTCCAGGGCCTGTCTTGCCTTTCTGGTTTTTACACATTTTTTGGATGTCCCTATTGACCGGTGGGAAGTGATACTTCTTTGTAGTGCAGATTTGCATTGCCCGCTTCCTTGCTTGGCCAAAAAGGACGTATGTGTTTTCTCCTGAATATAATCAGGAGAAAACGCATACGCCCTTTTTGGCCAAGTGCATCATTGTCGAAGTAGTGCCCCTCTTCCTGTGCTTTAAAGGCGATTCCAACGTACCTCTTGAAATCTGTTTCCTGCTATTCTGCCTCGCTTTCAAGTCCGCCTCGTTGCCTTCCCTCAACAGATTTTTGGACGATAGTTGTCCTTTATTACTCTGCCAGTTTGTGAATTGCTGTGCCCCTGAGCCCCATTTTTCAACTCGTTTTTTGTGAGCTGTACGCAAGACCAAAATTTTGGTTCAGGACCTATACTGGTTCCCGGTGGGTGGCTGAGACTCTGGTTAATTCTTCTTCCTGCCCGGAAATTAGAGTGACATGTGCCCGTCCAAATGCCTAACAGCTACTCTCTCATTGGTTCTCCCTCTTCCCTTCCATCCTCTGCCAAATTGGAAACCTGTGCGAACCAGGAGGTTAAAGGGCTTGTCTCTCCAAGTTGGGCGATTGATAGTAAAGCAGTTGGAATGTCAAAGCACACCACCAGGAGAGGGGCTACTCATTGAGTTTTAGCAACCTTTTGTATTCACAGTGTGTCCATTCTGTAGGTTTCCCGTACATGTTATAGATATAGTAATAATCCCTTCAACATGGAGATTTGGGACCCATGGAATGGGGGCCATGCATTTTTGCTTTAAAGGGTCTGCATTTGCTCACCCAATCTCACCAATCCTCTCAGTCCCAAGTGTCCAGCCTTATGCCACATCCAGCTGTCATTGTAGATAGGGTCATTCCAGGTTTCATCAGAGACCCTGAAGGAATTGTAAAGAATTTCCCTGTTTTCTGTTTTGTTTTTGAAATTCCTTTTTATAGTGGGTTTGAGATGATTCTCGCTGCCATGTTTATGCCAGTCTAGACACACTTGATTCCCTTACGGAGACATATCAATACATAGGTTTTAAGATTTTTACTAGTCAGATCTATTCCTCTGCGGGAAACATGTGGTTTGAGTTCCTTTCACTGCGGAAGGTGTAGGTCTTGTCTATTCCAAAGTTGTTTTTAGAAACGTTACCCGTGCTTATATCATACTCTGGTTTTATGCATCACCCCACCTCTCCTTCCCCCTTAATCAGGCATAACAGTGTTTTCTAAATGTGAGACTCTGTTCTCTTTCTTAAATCAGTTCATGTGTAGCCATGTTTACAGGATCTTCATAAGTGATATCTTATGATAAGTTTCTTTTTTCTGTGTGACTTATTTCACTTAGAATCATCGTACCTGAATCCACTCACTTTGCTGCTCCTGGTCTTATGACATTGATTTCATGGCTTAGGGATATTCCATCGTACAAAAGTACCACAATTTTTTGAACCATTTTTATATTTCCTGGGATATTTAAGGTGAACCCAAGTTGAGGTTCTTGTAAGCAGTGCAGCCCTAAGTTGGTGTGGCTCTGTCTTATTGATTTTCAGTTTTCCCAAGGTATATTCCCTAGACTGGAAGTGCCCTTGGCTCTGTAGCTCTGTTGTTTACTTGTTTTAGGGAAAGCAGTGCACTCCTTCAGGGAGGCAGTTGGCAATTTACATCCCGCCCATCAGCATAATATGGCTCCATGTTCTCCAGGGCCTGTCTTGCCTTTCTATTTTTTACACATTTTTTGGATGTCCCTTTTGACCGGTGGGAAGTGATACTTCTTTCTAGTGCAGATTTGCATTGCCCGCTTGCTTGCTTGGCCAAAAAGGGCCTATGTGTTTTCTCTTGAATATATTCAGGAGAAAACGCATATGCCCCTTTTGGCCAAGTGCGTCATTGTCGAAGTTCTGCCACTCTTCCTGTGCTTTAAAGGCGATTCCAACGTACCTCTTGAAATCTGTTTCCTGATATTCTGCCTCGCTTTCAAGTCCGCCTCGTTGCCTTCCCTCAACAGATTTTTGGACGATAGTTGTCCTTTATTACTCTGCCAGTTTGTGAATTGCTGTGCCCCTGAGCTCCATTTTTCAACTCGTTTTTTGTGAGCTGTACGCAAGTCCAAAATTTTGGTTCAGGACCTATACTGGTTCCCGTTGGCTGGCTGAGACTCTGGTTAATTCTTCTTCCTGCCGGGAAATTAGAGTGACATGTGCCCGTCCAAATGCCTAACAGCTACTCTCTCATTGGTTCTCCCTCTTCCCTTCCATCCTCTGCCAAATTGGCAACCTGTGCGAACCAGGAGGTTAAAGGGGTTGTCTCTCCTAGTTGGGCGATTGATAGTAAAGCAGTTGGAATGTCAAAGCACAGCACCAGGAGAGGGACTACTCATTGAGTTTTAGCAACCTTTTGTATTCACAGTGAGTCCATTCTCTAGGTTTCCCGTACATATTATAGATGTAGTAATATTCCCTTCAACCTGGAGAGTTGGGTCCCATGGAATGGGGGCCATGCATTTTTGCTTTAAAGGGTCTGCATTTGCTCACCCAATCTCACCAATCCTCTCTGTCCCAAGTGTCCAGCCTTATGCCACATCCAGCTGTCATTGTAGATAGGGTCATTCCAGGTTTCATCAGAGACACTGAAGGAATTGGAAAGAATTTCCCTGTTTTTTGGTTTTGTTTTGGAAATTCCTTTTTATAGTTGGTTTGAGCTGATTCTCGCTGCCATGTTTATGCCAGTCGAGACACACTTGATTCCCTTATGGAGACATATCAATACATAGGTTTTTAGATTCTTACTAGTCAGATCTATTCCTCTGCGGGAAATATGGGGTTTTGAGTCCCTTTCACTGAGGAAGGTGTAGGTCATTTCTATTCCACAGGTGGTTTTAGAAACGGTACCTGTGCTTATATCAAACTCTGGTTTTATGCATCACCCCAACTCTCCTTCCCCATTAAGCAGGAATAAGAGTGTTTTCTAAATGTGAGACTCTGTTCCCTTTCCTAACTCAGTTCATGTGTAGCCATGTTTAGAGGATCTTCCTAAGTGATATCTCATGATCAGATTATTTTTCTGTGTGACTTATTTCACTTAGAATCATCGTACCTGAATCCACTCACTTTGCTGCTCCTGGTCTTATGACATTGATTTCATGGCTGAGGGATATTTCATCGTACATAGGTACCAAAATTTTTTGAACCATTTTTATATTTCCTGGGATATTTCAGGTGTACCGAAGTTGAGGTTCTTGTAAGCAATGCAGCCCTAAATTTGGGGGTGGCTCTGTCTTATTGATTTTCACTTTTTCCAAGGTATATTCCCTAGACGGGAAGTGCCCTTGGCTCTGTAGCTCAGTTGTTTACTTGTTTTAGGGAACACAATGCACTCCTCCAGTGAGGCAGTTGGCAATTTACATCCCACCCATCAGCATAACAAGGCTCCCTGTTCTCCAGGGCCTGTCTTGCATTTCTGTGTTTTACACATTTTGGGGATGTCCCTTTGACCGGTGGGAAGTGATACTACTTTGTAGTGCAGATTTGCATTGCCCGCTTGCTTGCTTGGCCAAAAAGGGCGTATGCGTTTTCTCCTGAATATATTCAGGAGAAAAAGCATACGCCCTTTTTGACCAAGTGCATCATTGTCGAAGTTGTGCCCCTCTTCCTGTGCTTTAAAGGAGATTCCAACGTACCTCTTGAAATCTGTTTCCTACTATTCTTCCTCGCTTTCAAGTCCGCCTCGTTGCCTTCCCTCAACAGATTTTTGGACGATAGTTGTCCTTTATTACTCTGCCAGTTTGTGAATTGCTGTGCCCCTGAGCTCCATTTTTCAACTCGTTTTTTGTGAGCTGAACGCAAGTCCAAAATTTTGGTTCAGGACCTATACTGGTTCCCGGTGGGTGGCTGAGACTTTGGTTGATTATTCTTCCTGCCGGGAAATTAGAGTGACATGTGCCTGTCCAAATGCCTAACAGCTACTCTCTCATTGGTTCTCCCTCTTCCCTTCCATCCTCTGCCAAATTGGCAACCTGTGTGAAACAGGAGCTTAAAGGGGCTGTCTCTCCAATTTGGAAGATTCATAGTAAAGCAGTTGGAAAGTCAAACCGGAGCACCAGGGGAGGGACTATTCGTTGAGTTTTAGAAACATTTTGTATTCGAAGTGTGTCCATTCTCTACGTTTCCCGTACATGTTATAGCTGTAGAAATATTCCATTCAACCTGGAGAGTTGGGACCCATGGAATGGGGGCCATGCATTTTTGCTTTAAAGGGTCTGCATTTGCTCACGCAATCTCACCAATCCTCTCAGTCCCAAGTGTCCAGCCTTATGCCACATCCAGCTGTCATTGTAGATAGAGTCATTCCAGGTTTCATCAGAGACCCTGAAGGAATTGTAAAGAATTTCCCTGTTTTTTGTTTTGTTTTTGAAATTCCTTTTTATAGTGGGTTTGAGCTGATTCTCGCTGCCATGTTTATGCCAGTCTAGACACACTTGATTCCCTTACAGAGACATATCAATACATAGCTTTTAAGATTTTTACTAGTCAGATCTATTCCTCTGTGGGAAATATGGGGTTTTGAGTCCCTTTCACTGATGAAGGTGTAGGTCTTGTCTATTGCACAGTTGGTTTTTGAAATGGTACCTGTGCTTATATCAAACTCTGGTTTTATGCATCACCCCACATCTCCTTTCCCCTTAAGCAGGCATAACAGTGTTTTCTAAATGTGAGACTCTGTTCTCTTTCTTAAATCAGTTCATGTGTAGCCATGTTTACAGGATCTCCATAAGTGATATCTTATGATAAGTTTCTTTTTTCTGTGTGACTTATTTCACTTAGAATCATCCTACCTGAATCCACTCACTTTGCTGCTCCTGGTCTTATGACATTGATTTCATGGCTGAGGGATATTCCATCCTACAAAAGTACCACAATTTTTTGAACCATTTTTATATTTCCTGGGATATTTAAGGTGTACCCAAGTTGAGGTTCTTGTAAGCAGTGCAGCCCTAAGTTGGGGTGGCTCTGTCTTATTGATTTTCAGTTTTCCCAAGGTATATTCCCTAGACTGGAAGTGCCCTTGGCTCTGTAGCTCTGTTGTTTACTTGTTTTAGGGAACACAGTGCACTCCTCCTGTTAGGCAGTTGGAAATTTACATCCCGCCCATCAGCATAACAAGGCTCCCTGTTCCCCAGGGCCTGTCTTGCCTTTCTGGTTCTTACACATTTTGTGGATGTTCCTTTTGTCCGGTGGGAAGTGATACTTCTTTATAGTGCACATTTGCATTGCCCGCATGCTTACTTGGCCAAAAAGGGCGTATGATTTTTCTCCTGAGTATATTCAGGGGAAAATGCATAGGCTCTTTTTGGCCAAGTGCATCATTGTCGAAGTTGTGCCCCTCTTCCTGTGCTTTAAATGCGATTCCAACGTACCTCTTGAAATCTGTTTCCTGCTATTCTGCCTCGCTTTCAAGTCCGCCTCGTTGCCTTCCCTCAACAGATTTTTGGACGATAGGTGTCCTTTATTAATCTGCCAATTGGTGAATTGCTGAGCCCCTGAGCTCCATTTTTCAACTCGTTTTTTGTGAGCTGAACGCAAGTCCAAAATTTTGGTTCAGGACCTATAATGGTTCCCGTTGGGTGGCTAAGACTTTGGTTAATTCTTCTTCCTGCCGGGAAATTAGAGTGACATGTGCCCGTCCAAATGCCTAACAGCTAGTCTCTCATTGGTTCTCCCTCTTCCCTTCCATCCTCTGCCAAATTGGCAACCTGTGCGAACCAGGAGCTTAAAGGGTGTGTGTCTCCAAGTTGTGAGATTGATAGTAAAGCAGTTGGAAAGTCAAACCGGAGCACCCGGAGAGGGACTATTCGTTGAATTTTAGAAACCTTTTGTATTCACAGTGTGTCCATTCTCTAGGTTTCCCGTACATGTTATAGCTGTAGTAATATTCCCTTCAACCTGGAGAGTTGGGACCCATGGATTGGGGGCCATGCATTTTTACTTTAAAGGGTCTGCATTTGCTCACCCAATCTCACCAATCCTCTCAGTCCCAAGTGTCCAGCCTTATGCCACATCCAGCTGTCATTGTAGATAGGGTCATTCCAGGTTTCATCAGAGACCCTGAAGGAATTGTAAAGAATTTCCCTGTTTTTTGTTTTGTTTTTGAAATTCCTTTTTATAGTGGGTTTGAGCTGATTCTCGCTGCCAAGTTTATGCCAGTCTACACACACTTGATTCCCTTACGGAGACATATCAATACATAGGTTTTAAGATTTTTACTAGTCAGATCTATTCCTCTGTGGGAAATATGGGGTTTTGAGTCCCTTTCACTGATGAAGGTGTAGGTCTTGTGTATTGCACAGTTGGTTTTAGAAATGGTACCTGTGCTTATATCAAACTCTGGTTTTATGCATCACCCCACCTCTCCTTTCCCCTTAAGAAGGCATAAGAGTGTTTTCTAAATGTGAGACTCTGTTCTCTTTCCTAACTCAGTTCATGTGTAGCCATGTTTACAGGATCTTCATAAGTGATATCTTATGATAAGTTTCTTTTTCTGGGTGACTTATTTCACTTAGAATCATCGTACCTGAATCCACTCACTTTGCTGCTCCTGGACTTATGACATTGATTTCATGGCTGAGGGATATGCCATCGTACATAAATACCACAGTTTTTTGAACCATTTTTATATTTCCTGGGATATTTAAGGTTTACCCAAGTTGAGGTTCTTGTAAACAGTGCAGCCCTAAATTTGGGGGTGGCTCTGTCTTATTGATTTTCAGTTTTCCCAAGGTATATTCCCTAGACTGGAAGTGCCCTTGGCTCTGTAGCTCTATTGTTTACTTGTTTTAGGGAACTCAATGCACTCTTCCAGTGAGGCAGTTGGCAATTTACATCCCGCCCATCAGCATAACAGGGCTCCCTGTTCTCCAGGGCCTCTCTTGCCTTTCTGGTATTTACACATTTTGTGGATGTCCCTTTTGACCTGTGGGAAGTGATACATCTTTGTAGTGAAGATTTGCATTACCCGCTTGCTTGCTTGGCCAAAAAGGGCGTATGCGTTTTCTCCTGAATATATTCAGGAGAAAACGCATACGCCCTTTTTGGCCAAGTGCGTCATTGTCGAAGTTGTGCCCCTCTTCCTGTGCTTTAAAGGCGATTCCAACGTACCTCTTGAAATCTGTTTCCTGCTATTCTGCCTCGCTTTCAAGTCCGCCGTTTTCCTTCCCTCAACAGATTTTTGGATGATAGTTGTCCTTTATTACTGTGCCAGTTTGTGAATTGCTGTGCCCCTGAGCTCCATTTTTCATCTCATTTTCTGTGAGCTGTACGCAAGTCCAAAATTTTGGTTAAGGACCTATACTGGTACCTGGTGGGTGGCTGAGACTCTGGTTAATTCTTCTTCCTGCCGGGAAATTAGAGTGACATGTGCCCGTCCAAATTCCTAACAGCTACTCTCTCATTGGTTCTCCCTCTTCCCTTCCATCCTCTGCCAAATTGGCAAACTGTGCGAACCAGGAGGTTAAAGGGGTTGTCTCCCCAAGTTGGGAGATTGATAGTAAAGCAGTTGGAAAGTCAAAGCGGAGCACCAGGAGAGGGACTACTCATTGAGTTTTAGAAATCTTTTGTATTCACAGTGTGTCCATTCTCTAGGTTTCCCGTACATGTTATAGCTGTTGTAATATTCCCTTCAATATGGAGTGTTGGGACCCATAGAATGGGGGCCATGCATTTTTGCTTTAAAGGGTCTGCATTTGCTCACCCAATCTCACCAATCCTCTCAGTCCCAAGTGTCCAGCCTTATGCCACATCCAGCTGTCATTATACATAGGGTCATTCCAGGTTTCTTCAGTGACCCTGAAGGAAATGTAAAGAATTTCTGTGTTTTTTGGATTTGTTTTTGAAATTCCCTTTTATAGTGCGTTTCAACTGACTCTCGCTGCCATGTTTATTCCAGTCTAGACACACTTGATTCCCTTACAGAGACATATCAATACATAGGTTTTAAGATTCTTACAAGTCAGATCTATTAATCTGCGGGAAATATGGGGTTTTGAGTCCCTTTCACTGAGGAAGGTGTAGGTCTTGCCTATTCCCCAGTTGTTTTTAGAAATGGTACCTGTGCTTATATCAAACTCTGGTTTTATGCATCACCCCACCTCTCCTTTCCCCTTAAGCAGGCATAAGTGTGTTTTCTAAATGTGAGACTCTGTTCTCTTTCCTAACTCAGTTCATGTGTAGCCATGTTTACAGGATCTTCATAAGTGATATCTTATGATAAGTTTCTTTTTCTGGGTGACTTATTTCACTTAGAATCATCGTACCTGAATCCACTCACTTTGCTGCTCCTGGTCTTATGACATTGATTTCATGGCTGAGGGATATTCCATCGTACATAAATACCACAGTTTTTTGAACCATTTTTATATTTCCTGGGATATTTAAGATTTACCCAAGTTGAGGTTCTTGTAAACAGTGCAGCGCTAAATTTGGGGGTGGCTCTGTCTTATTGATTTTCAGTTTTCCCAAGGTATATTCCCTAGACTGGAAGTGCGCTTGGTTCTGTAGCTCTGTTGTTTACTTCTTTTAGGGAACGCAATGCACTCCTCCAGGGAGGCAGTTGGCAATTTACATCCCGCCCATCAGCATAATATGGCTCCCTGTTCTCCAGGGCCTGTCTTGCCGTTCTATTTTTTACACATTTTGTGGATGTCCCTTTTGACCGGTGGGACGTGATACTTCTTTGTAGTGCAGATTTGTATTGCCCGCTTGCTTGCTTGGCCAAAAAGGGCATATGCCTTTTCTCCTGAATATATTCAGGAGAAAACGCTTACGCCCTTTTTGGCCAAGTGCGTCATTGTCGAAGTTGTTCCCCTCTTCCTGTGCTTTAAAGGCGATTCCAACGTACCTCTTGAAATCTGTTTCCTGCTATTCTGCCTCGATTTCAAGTCCGCCTCGTTGCCTTCCCTCAACAGATTTTTGGACGATAGTTGTCCTTTATTACTCTGCAAGTTTGTGAATTGCTGTGCCCCTGAGCTCCATTTTTCAACTCGTTTTTTGTGAGCTGAACGCAAGTCCAAAATTTTGGTTCAAGACCTATACTGGTTCCAGTGGGTGGCTGAGACTTTGGTTGATTATTCTTCCTGCCGGGAAATTAGAGTGACATGTGCCTGTCCAAATGCCTAACAGCTACTCTCTCATTGGTTCTCCCTCTTCCCTTCCTTCCTCTGCCAAATTGGCAACGTGTGTGAACCAGGAGCTTAAAGGGGCTGTCTCTCCAAGTTGGAAGATTGGTAGTAAAGCAGTTGGAAAGTCAAACCGGAGCACCAGGGGAGGGACTATTCGTTGAGTTTTAGAAACATTTTATATTCGCAGTGTGTCCATTATCTAGGTTTCCCGTACATGTTATACCTGTAGTAATATTCCCTTCAACCTGGAGAGTTGGGACCCATGGAATGGGGGCCATGCAATTTTGCTTTAAAATGTCTGCATTTGCTCACCCAATCTCACCAATCCTCTCAGTCCCAAGGGTCCAGCCTTATGCCACATCCAGCTGTCATTGTAGATAGGGTCATTCCAGGTTTAATCAGAGACCCTGAAGGAATTGTAAAGAATTTCCCTGTTTTTTGTTTTGTTTTTGAAATTCCTTTTTATAGTGGGTTTGAGATGATTCTCGCTGCCATGTTTATGCCAGTCTAGACACACTTGATTCCCTTACGGAAACATATCAATACATAGGTTTTAAGATTTTTACTAGTCAGATCTATTCCTCTGCAGGAATCATGGGGTTTTGAGTCCCTTTCACTGCGGAAGGTGTAGGTCTTGTCTATTCCAAAGTTGGTTTTAGAAACGTTACCCGTGCTTATATCATACTCTGGTTTTATGCATCACCCCACCTCTCCTTCCCCCTTAATCAGGCATAACAGTGTTTTGTAAATGTGAGACTCTGTTCTCTTTCTTAAATCAGTTCATGTGTAGCCATGTTTACAGGATCTTCATAAGTGATATCTTATGATAAGTTTCTTTTTTCTGTGTGACTTATTTCACTTAGAATCATCGTACCTGAATCCACTCACTTTGCTGCTCCAGGCCTTATGACATTGATTTCATGGCTTAGGGATATTCCATCGTACAAAAGTACCACAATTTTTTGAACCATTTTTATATTTCCTGGTATATTTAAGGTGTACCCAAGTTGAGGTTCTTGTAAGCAGTGCAGCCCTAAGTTGGGGTGGCTCTGTCTTATTGATTTTCAGTTTTCCCAAGGTATATTCCCTAGACTGGAAGTGCCCTTGGCTCTGTAGCTCTGTTGTTTACTTGTTTTAGGGAACGCAATGCACTCCTCCAGGGAGGCAGTTGGCAATTTACATCCCGCCCATCAGCAAATTATGGCTCCCTGTTCTCCAGGGCCTGTCTTGCCTTTCCATTTTTTACACATTTTGTGGATGTCCCTTTTGACCGGTGGGAAGTGATACTTCTTTGTAGTGCAGATTTGCATTTTCCGCTTGTTTGCCTGGCCAGAAAGGTTTTATGTGTTATCTCTTGAATATATTCAGGAGAAAATGCATATGCCCTATTTGGCCAAGTGCATCATTGTCGAAGTTGAGCCCCTCTTCCTGTGCATTACAATCGATTCCTACGTACCACTTGAAATGTGTTTCCTACTATTCTGCCTCACTTACAATTCGGCCTCTTTGCCGTCCCTAAACAGAATTTTGGACGATAGTTGTCCTTTATTACTCTTCTAGTTTGTGAATTGCTGTGCCCCTGAGCTCCATTTTTAACTCGTTTTTTGTTAGCTGAAGGAAAGTCCAAAATTTTGGTTCATGACCTATACTGGTTCCCGGTGGGTCGCTGAGACAGTGGTTAATTCTTCTTGCTGCCGGGAATTTAGAATGACATGTGCCCGTCCAAATGCCTAACAGCTACTCTTTCTTTGGTTCTCCCTCTTCCCTTGCATCCTCTGCCAAATTGGCAACATGTGCGAACAAGTAGGTTAAAGGGGCTTTCTCTCCAATTTGGGAGATTGATAGTAAAGCAGTTGGAAATTCAAACTGGAGCATCAGGAGAGGGACTGTTCGTTGAGTTTTAGAAACCTTTCTTATTCACATTGTGTCCATTCTCTAGGTTTCCCTTACATGTTATAACTATAGTAATATTCCCTCCAACCTGCAGATTTGGGAAACATGGAATGGGGGCCATCCATTTTTGCTTTAAAGGGTCTGCATTTGCTCACCCAAACTCACCAATCCTCTCAGTCCCAAGTGTCCAGCCTTATGCCACATCCAGCTGTCATTGTAGACAGGGTCATTCCTGGTTTCATCGGAGACACTGAAGGAATTGTAAAGAATTTCCCTGTTTTTTTGTTTTCTTTTTGAAATTCCTTTTTATAGTGGGTTTGAGCTGATTTTCACTGCAATGTTTATGCCAGTCTAGCCACACTTGATTCCCTTACAGAGACATATCAATACATAGGTTTTAAGTTTCTTACTAGTCAGATATATTCCTCTTCGCAAAATAGGGAATATTGAGTCCCTTTCAATGAGGAAGGTGTAGGTCTTGTCTATTCCATGTTTGTTTTTGGAATGGTACCTGTGCTTATATCAAACTCTGGTTTTATGCATCACCCCACCTCTCCTTGCCCCTTCAGCAGGCATAAGAGTTTTTGCTAAATGTGAGACTCTGTTATCTGTCCTAACTCAGTTCATGTGTAACCATGTTTACAGGATCTTCATAAGTGATATCTTATGATAATTTTCTTTTTCTGTGTTACTTATTTCACTTAGAATCATCGTACCTGAATCCACTCACTTTGCTGCTACTGGTCTTATGACATTGATTTCATGGCTGTGGGATATTCTATCGTACGTAAGTACCACAATCTTTTAAACCATTTTTATATTTCCTGGGATATATAAGGTGTACCCAAGTTGAGGTTTTTGTAAGCAGTGCAGCCCTAAGTTAGTGGGTGGCTCTGTCGTATTGATTTTCTGTTTTCCCAAGGTATATTCCCTAGAAAGGAAGTGCCCTTTTCTCTGTAGTTCTGTTGTTTACTTATTTTAGGTAACTCAATGCACTCCTCCAGTGAGGCAGTTGGCAATTTACATCCCGCACATCAGCATAACAAGGCTCCCTCTTCTCCAGTGCCTGTCTTGCCTTTCTGGTTTTTACACATTTTGTGGATGTCCGTTTTGACAGGTGGGAAGTGACACTTCTTTGTAGTGCAGATTTGTGTTGCACGCTTGCTTGCTTGGCCAAAAAGGGCGTATGCATTTTCTCCAGAATATATTCAGGATAAATCGCATACGCCCATTTTGGCCAAGTGCATCATTTTCGAAGTTGTGTCACTCTTCCTGTGCTTTGCAGGTGATTCCAACGTACCTCTTGAAATCTGTTTCCTGCTATTCTTCCTCGCATTCATGTCTGCCTCGTTTCCTTTACTCAACAGATTTTTGGACGATTGTTGTCCTTTATTACTCTGCCAGTTTGTGAATTGCTTTGCCCCTGTTCTCCATTTTTCAACTCGTTTTTGTGAGCTGAACGCAAGTCCAAAATTTTGCTTCACGACCTATACTGGTTCCTGGTGGGTGGCTGAGAGTTTGGTTAATTCTTCTTCCTGCCGGCAAATTAGAGTGTCATTTGCCTGTCCAAATGCCTAACAGCTACCCTCTCTTTGGTTCTCCCTTTTCCCTTTCATCCTTAGCCAAATTGGCAACTAGTGGGAACCAGGAGGTTAAAGGGGCTGTCTCTTCACGTTGGGAGATTTATAGTAAAGTAGTTGGAAAGTCAAAACGGAGCACCAGGAGAGGGACTGTTCGTTGAGTTTTAGAAACCTTTTGTATTCACAGGGTGTCTACTCTCTTGGTTTCCCGTCCATGTTATAGCTGTAGTAATATTACCTTCAACCAGGAGAGTTGGGACCCATCGAATTGGTGGCATGCATTATGGCTTTAAATGGCCTGCATTTTCTCCGCCAATCTCACCAATCCCCTCAGTCCCATGTGTCCAGCCTTATGTCTCTTCCTGCTGTCGTTGTAGATTGTGTCATTCCAGGTTGCATCAGAGCCCTTGAAGGAATTGTGTAAGAATATCGCTTTTTTTTTAATTTTTTTTTTTTTGAAATTCAGTTTTATAATGGGGTTGAGCTGATTTTCCCTTACTTGTTTTTGCCGGTCTAGGCAAACTTGATTCCCTTACAGAGACATATAAATACATTGGTTTAAGATTCTTACTAGTCAGATATATTCCTCTCCTGGAATTAGGGATTTTGAGTCCCGTTCACTACGGAAGAAGTAGTTCTTGTCTATTCTATATTTGGATTATGGAACGGTACCTGTGCTAATATCAAACTCTGGTTTTGTGCATCTCCCCACCTCTCCTTTCCCCTTAAGCATGCATAAGAGTGTTTTCTAAATCTGAGACACTGTTCTATTTCCTAATACAGTTCATATGTAGCCATGTTTACATTCCCTTCGTAAGTGATATCTTATGTCAGAATGCACCATGGCCCTTGTCATAATAATGCTCCATGACCCCTGTCATCACATTGCACCATGCCTAGTTATCACAATTCTCCATTTCCCTTGTCATCACAATTCTCCTCGTCCTTGTCATCACGATGCTACATGACACTTCTCATCACAACATTACATGCTCTTGTTATCACAATGCTCCATGACCCCTGTCATCCCAATGCTCCCTGACACCAATCATCACAGTGCTTCATGACCCTTTTCATTACAGTGCTCCATGATGCTCGTCATCACAATTACTCAAGGTCTTCACATCACAATGCTCCACGGTTTTGCCATCAGAATGCTCCATGCCCTGGTCATCTCACAGCTCAATGTCCCTTGTCCTCACAATGCTCCACGTCCTTGTCATCACAGTGCTCCATGGCACTTCTCATCACAATGTTATATGCTCTTGTCATCACAATACTCCATGCACTTGTCATCACAATGCTCCATGACCCCTGTCATAGGAAGCTCCATGCGCTTGTCATCACAATGTTTCACGAACTGGAAATTAAAATTATCAGTGGCCCTTGTCATCACAATGTTCCATGCCCTTGTCATCACAATGCTCCTTTACCACTGTCACAACAATCCTCCATGACACTTGGCATCACAATGCTCCGTGCTATTGTCATCACTATGGAACATGAAATATGTCATCACAATGCTCCCTGACACCTGTCTTCACAATGCTACATGAACTTGTCATCACAATGCTCCATGCCCTTGTCATCACAATGTGCCATGCCCAATGTCATCACAATAATCCATGAAACATCTCAGACCAATGCTCCATGCCCCTTTTCATCACAATGCTCCATGAACCCTGTCATCACAATGCACCATGCCCATCATCATAATGCTTCATGCTATTGTCATCACAATGATATCAAAATGTTCCATGACCTCTGTCATCACAATGCTCCAAACCCTTGTGATCACAATGTTCCATATCACTTGTGATCACAATGCCCCATGACGCTCATCATCACAATTATCCATGGCCTTCTCATCACAATGCTCAATGACATTTGTCATCACAATGCTCAATACCCTTGTCATCACAATGCTCCCTGACACTTGTCATCAGAATGCTCCTTGAACCCTTTCATGACAATGCTCCATGGCCTTCTCATCACAATGCTCCATGCCATTGTCATCACAATGCTCCAAGACACCTGTAATCACAATGCTCCATTCCTCTTTTCATCAGAATGCTCCATGAGACTTGTCATCACAAGGATCCATGGTCTTCTCATCAAAATACTCCAGGACATTGTCATCAAAATGCTCCATTCCCTTATCATCACAATGCTCCATGACCCCTGTCATCACAATACTCCATGTACATTTTCAGCCCAATACTCCATGACCTTCTCACCATAATGCTCCATGCCACATATCATCACAATGCTCCATGACCACTGTCATCACAACGTCCATGACACCTGACAACACAATGATCCGGGTCTCTTGTCCTCACAATGCTCCATTCCCTAGTCATCACAATTCTCCATGCCTGTGTCAGCAAAATGCTACATCACCTTGTCATCACAATGCTCCATGCACTTGTCATCACAATACTCCATTACCATTGTCATCACAATCCTCCCTGAAACTTGGGATCATATTGCTTCATGCCCTTGTCATCACAATGTTCCAAACCCTTGTGATCACAATGTTATATAAAATTTGTCATCAAATGCTCCATGATGCCTGTCATGACAATACTCCAAGTCCTTATTGTTACAATGCTCCATGACCTTTGTCATCACAATGCTCAATACACTTGTCTTGACAATGCTCCCTGACACTTGTCGTCAGAATGCTCCTTGAACACTGTCATGAAAAGGCTCCATGCCTTTTTCATCAGAATGCTCCATGCCCTTTTCATCACAACGCTCCATGTCATTGTCATCACAATACACCACAAGCTTGTCATCAGAATGCTCCATGGCCCCTGTCATCACAAAGCTCCATACCCTTAGACATTACAGTGCTCCATGATGCTCGTCATCACAATTATCCATGGTCTTCCCATCAAAATGCTCCACGGTCTTGCCATCACAATGCTCCATGCCTTGGTCATCCCAAAGCTCCATGTCCCCAGTCATCAAAATGCTCCATGACCACTGTCATCATAATGCTCCATACCCCTTGTCATTAAAGTGCTCCATGACACTCGTCATCACAATTTCCCATGGTCTTCTCATCACAATCCTCCACGCACTTTTCATCAAAATGCTCCATGACCACTGACATCACAATGTTCCCTAAACCCTGTCATCAAAATGTTCCATGACACTTTTTATCCAATTGCTCCATGACCCGGTCATCACAATGCTCCATTACCCTGTCATAAAAATGATCCATGACCCGTGCCATCACCATGTTCCACGGCCTTGTCATCACAAGGCTCCATGACCCTTGTCATCACAATGCTCCAAGACGCCTGTAATCACAATGCTCCATGCACCTTTTCATCTCAATGCTCCATGAACCCTGTCATCACAATGCACATGCCGATCATCATAATGCTTCATGCTATTGCCATCACAATGAAATCAAACTTCTCCATGAACTCTGTCATCACAATGCTCCAAACCATTGTGATCACAATGTTCCATAACACTTGTCATCACAAGGCCCCATGACACTGGTCATCACAATTATCCATGGACTTCTCATCACAATGTTCCATGACCTTTGTCATCACAATTCTCAATACACTTGTCCTCACAATGCTCCCGGACACTTGTCGTCAGTATGCTCATTGAACCCTGTCATGACAAGTCTCCATGCCTTTTTCATCAAAATGATCCATGCCCTTTTCATCACAATGCTCCATGCCATTGTCATCACAATACTCCACAAGATTGTCATTAGAAATCTGCGTGACACTTGTCATCACAATGATCCATGAACCCTGTCATCAAAATGTTCCGTGACACCTGTCATCACAATGCTCCATGCCCCTTTTCATTACAGTGCTCCTTGATGCTCGTCATCACAATTATCCATGGTCTTCTCATCACAGTGCTCCACGGTCTTGCCATCACAATGCTCCATGCCTTTGTCATCACAATGCTCCATGTCCCCAGTCATCACAATGCTCCATGACCACTGTCATCACAATGCTCCATACCCCTAGTCATTAAATGGCTCCATGACACTCGTCATCACAATTTCCCATGGTCTTCTCATCACAATGCTCCACGTCTTTGTCATCAAAATGCTCCATGACCCTTGTCATCACTATGCTCCATGACCACTGTCATCACAATGCTCCATGACACCTGACATCACAATGCTCCATACCCCTTGTCATTACAGTGCTCCGTGATGCTCGTCATCACAATTATCCATTGTCTTCTCATAAAACTGCTCCACGTTCTTGCCATCACAATGCTCCATGCCATTGTCATCACAAAGCTCCATGAAACCTCTCATCACATTGCTCCATGGTGTTGTCATCACAAAGCTCCATGATGCTTGTCATCACAATGCTCGATGCCCTTCTCATCACAATGCACCATGCCTTTGTCATTGCAATCCTCCAAGACACATGTATCACTGAGTTCCGTGCACTTGTCATCAAAATGCTCCATGCCCACTCTCATCACAATAATCCATGAAACTTTTCAGACCAATGCTCCATGCCCTTGTCATCACAATGCTCCATTACACCTGTCATAACAATGCTCCATGACCCCTGCCTTTGTCATCACAAGACTCCATGACCCCTGTCATCACAATGCTCCAAACCCCTTGTCATTACAGTGCTCCATGACGCTTGTCATCACAATTATCCATGGTCTTCTCATCACAATGCTCCACGGTCTTGCCATCACAATGCTCCATGCCCTGGTCATCACACTGCTCAATGTCCCTGTCATCACAATTCTCCACGTTCTTGGCATCAGAATGCTCCATGACACTTCTCATCAAAGTGTTTCATGCTTTGTCGTCACAATTCTCAATGCACTTGTCATTGCAATGCTCCATGACCCCTGTCATAGCAAGCTCCATGTGCTTGTCATCACAATACTCCATGTGCTTGTTGTCACAATGCTCCATGACCTTTGTCATCACAAGGCTCCATGACACTTGTTCTCAGAATGCTCCTTGAAATCTGTCATGAAAAGGCTCCATGCCTTTTTCATCACAATGCCCCATGTCGTTTTCTTCACATTGCTCCATGCCATTGTCATCAAACTACTCCACAAGCTTGTCATCAGAATGTTCCCTGACCCTTGTCATCACAATGCTCCATGACCCCTGTTATCACAATGCTCCATACCCCTTGTCATTACAGTGCTCCATGACGCTCGTCATCACAGTTACCCATGGTCGTCTCATCTCAATGCTCCACGGTCTTGCCATCACAATGCTCCATGCCTTGGTCATCACAATGCTCCATGTCCCGTATCATCACAATTCTCCACGTTCTTGGCATCACTATGCTCCATGACACTTCTCATCACAGTGTTACATGCTTTATCATCACAATTCTCTATGCAGTTGTCATCGCAATGCTCCATGATCCCTGTCATAGCAAGCTCCATGTGCTTGTCATCACAATGCTTCATGAACTGGTCATCAAAATTCTCAATGGCCCTTGTCATGACAATGCTCCATGTCCTTGTCATCACAAAGCTCCATGACCCTTGTCATGACAATGCTCCAAGCCCTTGTCATCAAAATGCTCCATTACCTTTGTCATCACAATCCTCCATGACACTTGGCATCACAATGCTCCATTCCATTGTCATCGCAATGACCATGACATATCTCATCACAAAGCTCCCTGACACCTGTCTTCACAATACTCCATGACCTTCTCATCACAATGCTCCATGACCTTTGTCATCACAATTCTCAATACACTTGTCATCACAATGCTCCCTGGAAGTTGTCATCAGTATGCTCATTGAAAACTGTCATGACAAAACTCCATGCCCTTTTCATCACAATGATCCATGCCCTTTTCATCACAATGCTCCATGCCATTGTCATCACAATACTCCACAAGCTTGTCATCAGAATGCTCCGTGACACTTGTCATCACAATGATCCATGAACCCTGTCATCAAAATGTTCCATGACACCTGTCATCACAATGCTCCATGCCCCTTGTCATTACAGTGCTCCATGATGCTCGTCATAACAATTATCCATGGACTTCTCATCACAGTGCTCCACTGTCTTGCCATCACAATGCTCCATGACCTGTTTATCACAGTGCTCCATGTGTCCAGTCATCACAATGCTCCATGACCCCTGTCATCACAATACTCCATACCCCTTTTCATTACAGTGCTCCATGACGCTCGTAATCACAGTTATCCATGCTCTTCTCATCACAATGCTCCACGACCTTGTCATCAAAATGCTCCATAACACTTGTCATCACAATGCTCCATGACCACTGTCATCACAATGCTCCATGACCCCTGTCATCACAATGCTCCAAACCCCTTGTCATTACAGTGCTCCATGACGCTTGTCATCACAATTATCCATGGTCTTCTCATCACAATGCTCCACGGTCTTGCCATCACAATGCTCCATGCCCTGGTCATCACACTGCTCCATGTCCCTGTCATCACAATTCTCCATGTTCTTGGTATCAGAATGCTCCTTGACACTTCTCATCAAAGTGTTACATGCTTTGTCATCACAATTCTCAATGCACTTGTCATCGCAATGCTCCATGACCCCTGTCATAGCAAGCCCTATGTGCTTGTCATCACAATACTCCATGTGCTTGTCGTCACAATGCTCCATGACCTATGTCATCACAAGGCTCCCTGACATTTGTTCTCAGAATGCTCCTTGAAACCTGTCATGAAAAGGTTCCATGCCTTTTTCATCACAATTCCCCATGTCGTTTTCTTCACAATGCTCCATGACATTGTCATCAAAATACTCCACAAGCTTGTCAACAGAATGCTCCCTGACCATTGTCATCACAATGCTCCATGACCCCTGTTATCACAATGCTCCATACCCCTTGTCATTACAGTGCTGCATGACGCTCGTCATCACAGTTACCCGTGGTCTTCTCATCACAATGCTCCACGGTCTTGCCATCACAATGCTCCATGCCTTGGTCATCACAATGCTCCATGTCCCGTGTCATCACAATTCTCCACGTTCTTGGCATCACTATGCTCCATCACACTTCCATCACAGTGTTACATGCTTTGTCATCACAATTCTCAATTCACTTGTCATCGCAATGCTCCATGATCCCTGTCATAGCAAACTCCATGTGCTTGTCATCACATAGCTTCATGAACTGGTCATCAAAATTCTCAATGGCCCTAGTCATCACAATGCTCCATGCCCTTGTCATCACAAAGCTCCATGACCCTTGTCATCACAATGCTCCAAGCCCTTGTCATCAAAATGCTCCATTACCTTTGTCATCACAATCCTCCATGACACTTGGCATCACAATGCTCCATTCCATTGTCATCGCAATGACCATGACATATCTCATTACAATGCTCCCTGACACGTCTTCACAATACTCCATGACCTTCTCATCACAATGCTCCATGCCCTTGTCATCAAAATGCGCCATGCCCACTCTCATCACAATAGTCCATGAAATTTGTCAGACCAATGCAACATGCCCCTGTCATCACAATGCTCCATGCACTTTCATCACAATACTCTATGACCCCTGTCATCACAGTGCTCCGTGACTCCAGTCATCACAATGCTTCATGACCATTGTCACCACAATGCTCCATGAACATATCATCACAATGCTCCGTGACCCTAGTCATCACAATGCTCCATGCCTTTGTCAGCACAATACTCCATGACCCATGGCATCACAATGTGCCATGCGCTTGTCATCCCAATGCTCCACATCGTTGTCATCACAATGCTCCATAAACCTTGTCATCAAAATGATCCATGCGTTTGTCAGCACAATGCTCCATGACCCATATCATAAAAATGTGCCATGCGTTTGTCATCACATTGCTCCACAACCTTGTTATCACAATGCTCCATGCACTTCTCATCAACATGCTCTCTCACCAATGATATCACAATGTTCCTTAACTAATCATCTCAATACTCCCTCACACCTGTCATCACAATGTTCCATAACCCTTGTCACAACAATGCTACATGCACTTATCATCACAATGCTCCATGCCCCTGACATCACAATGTTCCATCACCCCTGTCATCACAATGCTCCCTGACCCTTTTCATCACAATGCTCCATGACCCCTGACATCACAGTGTTCCACAAACACTGTCATCAAAATGTTCCATGACCATTTCATCCAATTGCTCCATGACCCTGTCATCAAAATGCTCCCTGCCCTTCTCATCACAATGCACCACACCCTTGTCATCAAAATGCTCCATGGCCTATGTCATCACAAAGCTCCTTGACCCTTTGCATCACAATGCTGCATGCCATTGTCATCACAAAGCTCCATGAAACCTCTCATCACATTGCTCCATGACGTTGTCATTACAAAGCTCCATGACGCTTGTCATCACAATGCTCGATGCCCTTCTCATCACAATGCACCATGCCTTTGTCATTGCAATCCTCCAAAACACATGTATCACTGTGTTCCGTGCACTTGTCATCACAATGCTCCATGCCCACTCTCATCTCAATAATCCATGAAACTTTTCAGACCAATGCTCCATGCCCTTGTCATCACAATGCTCCATTTTAACTGTCATAACAATGCTCCATGACCCCTGCCATCACAATGTTCCACGGCTTTGTCATCGCAAGACTCCATGACCCTTGTCATCACAATGCTCCAAGATCCCTGTAATCACAATGCTCCATGCCCATGTCATCACAAAGCTCCCTGACGCATGTCATCAGAATGCTCCATGGCCTTCTCATCACAATGCTCCATGCCTTTCTCATCAGAATGCACCATGCCTTTGTCATTGCAATCCTCCAAGACACATGTATCACTGTGTTCCGTGCCCTTGTCATCACAATGCTCCATGCCCACTCTCATCACAATAATCCATGAAACTTTTCAGACCAATGCTCCATGCCCTTGTCATCACAATGCTCCATTAACCTGTCATAACAATGCTCCATGACCCCTGCCATCACAATGTTCTACGGCTTTGTCATCGCAAGACTCCATGACCCTTGTCATCACAATGCTCCAAGACCCCTGTAATCACAATGCTCCATGCCCATGTCATCACAAAGCTCCCTGACACATGTCATCAGAATGCTCCATGGCCTTCTCATCACAATGCTCCATGTCCTTTTCATAACAATGCTCCAAGACCCCTGTAATAACAATACTCCATGCCACTTTTCATCTCCGTGCTCCATGAACCCTGTCATCACAATGCAACATGCCCATCATCATAATGCTTCATGCTATTGTCATCACAATGAAATCAATATTCTCCATGACCTCTGTCATCACAATGCTCCAAACCCCTGTGATCACAATGTTCCATAAAACTTGTCATCACAAAGCCCCATGATGCTGGTTACCACAATTATCCATGGACTTCTCATCACAATGCTCCATGACCTTTGTCATCACAACTCTCAATACACTTGTCATCACAATGCTCCCTGGAACTTCTCATCAGTATGCTCATTGAAAACTGTCATGACAAGTCTCCATGCACTTTTCATCACAATGCTCCATGCCATTGTCATCACAATACTCCACAAGCTTGTCATCAGAATGCTCCGTGACACTTGTCATCACAATGATCCATGAACCCTGTCATCAAAATGTTCCATGACACCTGTCATCACAATGCTCCATGCCCCTTGTCATTACAATGCTCCATGATGCTCGTCATCACAATTATCCATGGTCTTCTCATCACAGTGCTCCACTGTCTTGCCATCACAATGCTCCATGACATGGTTATCACAATGCTCCATGTCCCCAGTCATCACAATGCTCCATGACCCCTGTCATCACAATACTCCATACCCCTTTTCATTACAGTGATCCATGACGCTCGTATTCACAATTAGCCATGGTCTTCTCATCACAATGCTCCACGCCCTTGTCATCAACACGCTCCATGACACTTGTCATCACAATGCTCCATGCCCACTGTCATCACAATGCTCCATGACCCCTGTCATCACAATGCTCCACACCCCTTGTCATTACAGTGCTCCATGACGCTTCTCATCACAATTATCCATGGTCTTCTCATCACAATGCTCCACGGTCTTGCCATGAAAATGCTCCATGCCAAGGACATCACACTGCTCCATGTCCCTGTAATCACAATTCTCCACGTTCTTGGCATCACTCTGCTCCATGACACTTCTCATCAAAGTGTTAAATGCTTTGATATCACAATTCTCTATGCCCTTGTCATCGCAATGCTCCATGACCCCTGTCATAGCAAGCTCCATGTGCTTTTCATCACAATACTCCATGTGCTTGTCGTCACAATGCTCCATGACATTTGTCATCACAATGCACCCTGTCACTTGTTGTCAGAATGCTCCTTGAAACGTGTCATGAAAAGGCTCCATGGCTTTTTCATCACAATGCCCCATGCCGTTTTCTTCACAATGCTCCATGCCTTTGTCATCAAAATACTCCACAAGCTTGTCATCAGAATATTCCCTGACCATTATCATCACAATGCTCCAAGACCCCTGTTATCACAATGCTCCATACCCCCTGTCATTACAGTGCTCCATGATGCTCGTCATCACAGTTACCCGTGGTCTTCTCATCACAATGCTCCACGATCTTGCCATCACTATGCTCCAAGCCCTGGTCATCACAATGCTCCATGTCCCGTGTCAGCACAATTCTCCACGTTCTTGGCATCACTATGCTCCATGACACTACTCATCACAGTGTTACATGCTTTGTCATCACAATTCTCTATGCACTTGTCATCGCAATACTCCATGATCCCTGTCATAGCAAGCTCCATGTGCTTGTCATCACGATGCTTCATGAACTGGTCATCCAAATTCTCAATGGCCCTTGTCATCACAATGCTCCATGCCCTTGTCATCAAAATGCTCCATTACCTTTGTCATCACCATCCTCAATGACACTTGGCCTCACAATGCTCCATTCCATTGTCATCGCAATGACCATGACATATCTCATCACAATGCTCCCTGACACCTGTCTTCAAAATACTCCATGACCTTCTCATCACAATGCTCCATGCCCTTGTCATCACAATGCGCCATGCCCACTCTCATCACAATAGTCCATGAAATTTGTCAGACCAATGCAACATGCCCCTGTCATCACAATGCTCCATGCACTTTCATCACAATGCTCTATGACCCCTGTCATCACAATGCTCCATGACTCCAGTCATCACAATGCTTCATGACCTTTGTCACCACAATGCTCCATGAACGTTTCATCACAATGCTCCGTGACCCTAGTGATCACAATGCTCTATGCCTTTGTCAGCACAATACTCCATGACCCATCGCATCACAATGCGCAATGCGCTGGTCATCACAATGCTCCACATCGTTGTCATCACAATGCTCCATAAACCTTGTCATCACAATGCTCCATGCGTTTGTCAGCACAATGCTCCATGACCCATATCATCACAATGTGCCATGCGTTTGTCATCACAGTGCTCCACAACCTTGTTATCACAATGCTCCATGCACTTCTCATCAAAATGCTCTCTCACCAATGATATCACAGTGTTCCAGCACTAATCATCTCAATACTCCCTCACGACTGTCATCACAATGTTCCATAACCCTTGTCACAACAATGCTACATGCACTTATCATCACAATGCTCCATGCCCATGACATCACAATGTTCCATAACCCCTGTCATCACAATGCTCCATGACCCTTTTCATCACAATGCTCCATGACCCCTGACATCACAATGTTCCATAATCACTGTCATCAAAATGTTCCATGACCATTTCATCCAATTGCTCCATGACCCTGTCATCACAATGCTCCCTGCCCTTCTCATCACAATGCACCACACCCTTGTCATCAAAATGCTCCATGGCCTGTATCATCACAAAGCTCCATGAAACCTCTCATCACATTGATCCATGACGTTGTCATCACAAAGCTCCATGACGCTTGTCATCAGAATGCTCCATGGCCTTCTCATCACAATGCTCCATGCCCTTCTCATCAGAATGCACCATGCCTTTGTCATTGCAGTCCTCCAAGAAACATGTATCACTGTGTTCCGTGCCCTTGTCATCACAGTGCTCCATGCCCACTCTCATCACAATAATCCATGAAACTTGTCAGACCAATGCTCCATGCCCTTGTCATCAAAATGCTCCAATACCACTGTCATAACAATGCTCCATGACCCCTGCCATCACAGTGTTCCACGGCTTTGTCATCGCAACACTCCATGAACCTTGTCATCACAATGCTCCAAGACCCCTGTAATCACATTGCTCCATGACGTTGTCATCACAAAGCTCCCTGACGCATGTCATCAGAATGCTCCATGGCCTTCTCATCACAATGCACCATGCCCTTCTCATCAGAATGCACCATGCCTTTGTCATTACAATCCTCCAAGACACATGTATCACTGTGTTCCGTGCCCTTGTCATCACAATGCTCCATGCCCACTCTCATCACAATAATCCATGAAACTTTTCAGACAAATGCACCATGCCCTTGTCATCACAATGCTCCAAACCCCTGTAATCACAATGCTCCATGCCCATGTCATCACAAAGGTCCCTGACGCATGTCATCAGAATGCTCCATGGCCTTCTCATCACAATGCTCCATGCCCTTTTCATCACAATGCTCCAAGACCCCTGTAATAACAATACTCAATGCCACTTTTCATCTCAGTGCTCCATGAACGCTGTCATCAAAATGCACCATGCCCATCATCATAATGCTTCATGCTATTGTCATCACAATGAAATCAAAATTCTCCATGACCTCTGTCATCACAATGCTCCAAACCCCTGTGATCACAATGTTCCATAAAACTTGTCATCACAACGCCCCATGATGATGGTTACCACAATTATCCATGGACTTCTCATCACAATGCTCCCTGGAACTTGTCATCAGTACGCTAATTGAAAACTCCTCATGACAAGTCTCCATGCCCTTTTCATCACAATGCTCCATGCCCTTTTCATCACAATGCTCCATGCCATTGTCATCACAATACTCCAGAAGCTTGTCATCAGAATGCTCCGTGACACTTGTCATCACATTGATCCATGAACCCTGTCATCAAAATGTTCCATGACACCTGTCATCACAATGCTCCATGCCCCTTGTCATTACAGTGCTCCATTATGCTCGTCATCACAATTATCCATGGTCTTCTCATCACAGTGCTCCACTGTCTTGCCATCACAATGCTCCATGACATGGTTATCACAATGCTCCATGTCCCCAGTCATCACAATGCTCCATGACACCTGTCATCACAATACTCCATACCCCTTTTCATTACAGTGCTCCATGACGCTCGTAATCACAATTATCCCTGCTCTTCTCATCACAATGCTCCACGCCCTTGTCATCAACATGCTCCATGACACTTGTCATCACAATGCTCCATGACCGCTGTGATCACAATGCTCCATGACCCCTCTCATCACAATGCTCTACACCCCTTGTCATTACAGTGCTCCATGACGCTTGTCATCACAATTATCCATGGTCTTCTCATCACAATGCTCCACGGTCTTGCCATCACAGTGCTCCATGCCCTGGTCATCACACTGCTCCATGTCCCTGTCATCACAATTCTCCACATTCTTGGCATCACTATGCTCCATGACACTTCTCATCAAAGTGTTACATGCTTTGTCATCACAATTCTCTATGCACTTGTCATCACAATGCTCCATGACCCCTGTCATAGCAAGCTCCATGTGCTTTTCATCACAATACTCCATGTGCTTGTCGTCACAATGCTCCATGACCTTTGTCATCACAAGTCTCCCTGACACTTGTTGTCAGAATGCTCCTTGAAACCTGTCATGAAAAGGCTCCATGCCTTTTTCATCACAATGCCCCATGCCGTTTTCTTCACAATGCTCCATGCCATTGTCATCAAAATACTCCACAAGTTTGTCATCAGAGTGCTCCCTGACCCTTGTCATCACAATGCTTCTTGACCCCTTTTATCACAATGCTCCATACCCCTTGTCATTACAGTGCTCCATGACGCTCGTCATCACAGTTACCCGTGGCCTTCTCATCACAATGCTCCACGGTCTTGCCATCACAATGCTCCATGCCCTGGTCATCACAATGCTCCATGCCCTGGTCATCACAATGCTCCATTCCCCGTGTCATCACATTTCTCCACGTTCTTGGCATCACTATGCTCCATGACACTTCTCATCACTGTGTTACATGCTTTGTCATCACAATTCTCTTTGCACTTGTCATCACAATGCTCCATGATCCCTGTCATAGCAAGCTCCATGTGCTTGTCATCACAATGCTTCATGAACTGGTCATCAAAATTCTCAATGGCCCTTGTCATCACAATGCTCCATGCCCTTGTCATCAAAATGCTCCATTACCTTTGTCATCACCATCCTCCATGACACTTGGCATCACAATGCTCCATTCCATTGTCATCGCAATGACCATGACATATCTCATCACAATGCTCCCTGACACCTGTCTTCACAATACTCCATGACCTTCTCATCACAATGCTTTATGTCCTTGTCATCACAATGCGCCATGCCCACTCTCATCACAATAGTCCATGAAATTTGTCAGACCAATGCAACATGCCCCTGTCATCACAATGCTCCATGCACTTTCATCACAATGCTCTATGACCCCTGTCATCACAATGCTCCGTGACTCCAGTCATCACAATGCTTCATGACCATTGTCAACACAATGCTCCATGAACATTTCATCACAATGCTCCGTGACCCTAGTCATCACAATGCTCCATGCCTTTGTCAGCACAATACTCCATGACCCATGGCATCACAATGCGCCATGCGCTTGTCATCACAATGCTCCACATCGTTGTCAGCACAATGCTCCACGACCCATATCATCACAATGTGCCATGCGTTTGTCATCACAGTGCTCCACAACCTTGTTATCACAATGCTCCATGCACTTCTCATCAAAATGCTCTCTCACCAATGATATCACAATGTTCCATCACTAATCATCTCAATACTTCCTCACGCCTGTCATCACAGTGTTCCGTAACCCTTGTCACTACAATGCTACATGCAATTATCATCACAATGCTCCATGCCCCTGACATCACAATGTTCCATAACCCCTGTCATCAAAATGTTCCATGACCCTTTTCATCCAATTGCTCCATGACCCTGTCATCACAATGATCCCTGCCCTTCTCATCACAATGCACCACGCCCTTGTCATCAAAATGCTCCATGGCCTATGTCATCACAAAGCTCCATGACCCTTGGCATCACAATGCTGCATGCCATTGTCATCACAAAGCTCAATGAAACTTCTCATCACATTGATCCATGACATTGTCATTCACAAAGCTCCATGACGCTTGTCATCACAATTTTCCATGCCCTTGTCATTGCAATCCTCCATAACACATGTATCACTGTGTTCTGTGCCCTTGTCATCACAATGCTCGATGCCCACTCTCATCACAATAATCCATGAAACTTTTCAGACCAATGTTCCATGTCCTTGTCATCACAATGCTCCATTACTCCTGTCATAAAAATGATCCATGACCCGTGCCATCACCATGTTCCACGGCCTTGTCATCAAAGGCTCCATGACCCTTGTCATCACAGTGTTCCAAGACACCTGTAATCACAAAGCTCCATGCCCCTCTTCATCTCAATGCTCCATGAACCCTGTCATCACAATGCACCATGCCGATAATCATAATGCTTCATGCTATTGCCATCACAATGAAATCAAAATTCTCCATGACTTCGTCATCACAATGCTCGAAACCCTTGTGATCACAATGTTCAATAACACTTATCATCACAACACCCCATGACGCTCATCATCACAATTATCCATGGTCTTCTCATCACAGTGCTCCATGACCTTTGTCATCACAATGCTCAATACACTTGTTATCACAATGCTCCCTGACACTTGTCATCAGTATGCTCCTTGAACCCTGTCATGAAAAGGCTCCATGTCTTTTTCATAACAATGATCCATGCCCTTTTCATCACAATGCTTCAAGACCCATGTAATCACAAAGTTCCATGCCCTTGTCATCAGAAATCTCCATGACGCATTTCAGAATGCTCCATTGCCTTCTCATCACAGTGCTCCATGCCCTTGTCATCACAATGCTCCAAGACCACTGTAATCACAATGTTCCATGCCCCTTTTCATCAGAATGCTCCATGAGACTTTTCATTACAAGGCTCCATGGTCTTCTCATCACAATGCTCCAGGAACTTGTCATCACAGTGCTCAATTTCGTTGTCATCACAATGCTCCATGACCCCTGTCATCACAATACTCCATGAATATTTTCAGCCCAATGCTCCATGGCCTTGTCATCACAATGCTCCATTACCCCTGTCATAACAATGCTCCATGACCCCATCCATCACCATGTTCCACGGCCTTGTCATCACAAGGCTCCATGACTCTTGTCATCACAATGCTCCAATACCCTTGTAATCACCATGCTCCATGCCCCTTTTCATCTCATTGCTCCATGAACACTGTCATCACAATGAACCATGCCCATTATGATAATGCTTCATGCTATTGTCATCACAATGAAATCAAAATTCTCCATGACCTCGGTCATCACAATGCTCCAAACCCTTGTGATCACAATGTTCCATAACACTTGCCATCACAATGCCCCATGACGCTGGTCATCACAATTATCCATGGACTTCTCATCACAATGCTCCATGACCTTTGTCATCACAATTCTCAGTACACTTGTCATCACAATGCTCCCTGACACTTGTCGTCAGTATGCTCCTTGTACCCTGTCATGACACGTCTCCATGCCTTTTTCATCACAATGATCCATGCCATTGTCATCACAATGCTCCATGCCATTGTCATCACAATACTCCACAAGCTTGTCATCAGAATGCTCCGTGACCCTTGTCATCACAATGCTCCATGACACCTGTCAACACAATGCTCCATGCCCCTTGTCATTACAGTTCTCCATGATGCTCATCATCACAATTATCCATGGTCTTCTCATCACAGTGCTCCACGGTCTTGCCATCACAATGCTCCATGCCCTGATCATCACAATACTCCATGTACCTTGTTATCACAATTCTCCATGTCCTTGTCATCACAATGCTCCATGACAGTTCTCATCACAATGATACATGCTATTGTCATCACAATTCTCCATGCACTTGTCATCGCAATGCCCCATGACCCCTGTCATAGCAAGTTCCATGCCTTTGTCATCACAATGCTTCACGAACTTTTCATCAAAATTCTCAATGCCCGTTGTCATCACAATGCTCCATGCCCTTGTCATCACAATGCTCCAAGCCCTTGTCATCACAATGCTCCATTATCTTTGTCATCACAATCCGCCATAACACTTGTGCATCACAATGCTCCATGCCATTGTCATCACAATGGGCCATGAAATATGTCATCACAATGCTCCCAGACACCTTTCTTCACAATATTCCATGCCCTTGTCATCCCAATGTGCCAAGCCCACTCTCAACACATTTATCCATTAAACTTATCAGACCAATGCTCCATGCACCTGTCATCAAAATGCTCCATGTCATTTTCATCACAATGCTCCATGAACCCTCTCATCACATTGTTCCATGCCCTTGTCATCACAAAGCCCCATGATGCTTGTCATCACAGTACCCGATGCTCTTCTCACCACAATGCTCCATGCCCTTGTCATTACAATCCATCATGGCCCATGTATCACAGTGTTCAGTGTCCTTGTCATCACAATGCTCCATGCCCACTCTCATCACAATAATCCATGAAACTTTTCAGACCAATGCTCCATGCCCTTCTCATCACAATGCTCCATTACCCCTGTCATAACAATGCTCCATGACACCTGCCATCACAATGTTCCACAGCCTTGTCATCAAAATTCTCAATGACCCTTGTCATCACAATGCTCCAAGAACCCTGTAATCACAATGCTCCATGCCCTTGTCATCACAAAGCTCCACGACGCATGTCATCAGAATGTTCCATGGCCTTCTCATTCATGATGCTCTATGCCCATGTCATCACAATTTTCCAAGACTCCTGTAATCACAATGCTCCATGCCCCTTTTCATCTCAATGCACCATGAACACTGTCATCACAATGCACCATGCCCCTTTTCATCTCAATGCTCCATGAACCCTGTTATCACAATGCACCATGCCCATCATCATAATGGTTCAGGCTATTGTCATCACAAAGAAATAAAAATGCTCCATGACCTCTGTCATCACAATGCTCCAAATCCTTGTGATCACAATTTGCCATAACACTTATCCTCACAACGCCCCATGACACTTGTCATAACAATTATCCATGGTCTTCTCATCACAATGCTCCATGACATTTGTCATCACAATTCTCAATACCCTTGTCATCACAATGCTCCCTGACACTTGTTTTCATTATGCTCCTTGAACACTGTCATGACAAGGCTCCATGCCTTTTTCATGACAATGATCCATGCCCTTTTCATCACAGTGTTCCAAGACCCCTGTAATCACAATGCTCCATGCCCTTGTCATCACAAAGCTCCATGATGCATGTCATCAGAACGCTCCATGGCCTTCTCATCCCAATGCTTCATGCCCTTGTCATCACAATGCTCCAAGACCGCTGTAATCACAATGCTCACTGCCCCTTTTCATCAGAATGTTCCATGAGACTTGTAATCACAAGGCTCCATGGTCTTCTTATCACAGTGCTCCAGTACCTTGTCATCACAGTGCTCCATGAACCCTGTCATCACAATGCTCCATGACCACTGTCATCACAACGCTCCATGAACCCTGACAACACAATGATCTGGGACACTTGTCATCAAAATGCTCCATGACCCTTGTCATCACAGTGATCCATGCCCTTGTCATCCCAATGCTCCATGATCCCTGTAATCACAGTGCTCCGTGATGCTTGTCATCACAGTGTTCCATGAACCTTGTCATCACAATGCTCCTTGCCTTTGTCAGCAAAATGCTACATAATCTTGTCATCACAATGCTCCATGTGCTTGTCATCACATTCCTCCATGTCTTTGGCATCATATTGCTTCATGCCCTTGTCATCTCTCTCTTGCCTCTCTGGTTTTTACAGATATTCGGATGTCCCTTTTGACCGGTGGGAAGTGACAATTCTTAGTAGTGTGGATTTGTATTGAGCGCTGGGTTGATTGGCCAGAAAGGCGTATGCGTTTTCTCCTGAATATATTCAGGAGAAAAGGCATACGCCCTTTTTGGCCAAGGGCATCACTGTCCAAGTTGTGATGCTTCTCCTGTGCTTTAAAGGTGATTCCAATTTACCTCTTGAAATATGTTTTGTGCAATTCTGCCTCATTTTCCAGTCCCCTTCTTTGCCTTCCCTCAACAGATTTTTGGAAGAGAGTAGTCCTTTATAACTCTGCAGGTTTTTGAATTGCTGTGCCGCTGAGCCCCAATTTTCAAATCCCATTTTTGTGAGCTGGCCACAAATCCACAATTTTGCTTCAGGACCTATACTGGTTCCAGGGGTGGCTATATTGGTTCCCTGTAGGTGGCTGAGGCTTTGGTTAATTCTTCTTCCTGCCGGGAAATTAGAGTGACATGTGCCCGTCCAAATGTCTACATCTAATCTCTGATAGGTTCTCCCTCTTCCCTTTCATCCTCTGCACAATTAGCAAACTGTGTGTACCAGGAGGTTATAGGGGCTGACTCTCCTAAGTTGGTAGATTGATAGTAAAGCAGTTGGAATACCAAACTGGAGCAGAAGGAGAAGAAAAATTAGGAGAGTTTTAGAAAACTTTCGCCATCACATGTTGTCCATTCTCTAAGTTTCCCATACATGTTATAACTGTAGTGATATTCCCTTCTACCTGGAGATTTGGGACCCATGGAATGGTTGCATGCATTCCTACCTTAAGGGTCTGCATTTTCTATCCCAATCTCACCAGTCCTCTCAGCCCCAAGTGTCGAGCTTTATGTCTCATCCAGCTGTCTTTGCTGACAGGGTCATTCCAGGTTTCATGAGAACCTTTGAAGGAATTGTGTAAGAATTTCGCTGTTTTTTGGGTTTGTTTTTGAAATTGATGTTTATAATGGGGTTGAGCTGATTATCACTGACTTGTTTATGCTGGTCTAGACACAATTGATTCCCTTACGGAGACATATCAATACATAGGTTTTAAGATTCTTACTAGTCAGATATATACCTATGTGGGAAATCAGGGTGTTGAGTCCCGTTCACTGAGGAAGGTGTAGGTCTTGTCTATTCTGTATTTGCTTTATGAAATGGTACCTGTGTTAATATCAAACTCTGGATTTATGCATCACCCAACCTCTCCTTTCTCCTGAAGCAGGCCTAAGATTTTTTTTTCTAAATGTGAGACTCTGTTCTCTTTTCTAATTCAGTTCATGTGTTGTTATATAGACATTCCCTCTATAAGTGATATCTTATGATAAGATTCTTTTTCTGTGTGACTAATTTCCCTTAGAATCATCATACTTAAATCCACTCATTATGCTGCTACTGGCCTTATATACATTGATTTCACGTCTGAGTGATATTCCGTTGTACAAAATTACCACAAGTTCTTTATGCATTTCTGTTTTTCCTGGGATATTTTAGGTGTACCAAAGTTGAGGTTCTTGTATGCAGAGCAGCCCTAAACTTTGGGGTGCCTGCGTCTTATTGATATTTAGTCTTCCGAAGTTATATGCCCATGAATTGAAGTCCCCTTTGCTCGGGGGCTTTGTATTTTAGATGTTTTAGGAAACAGCATACACTTCTTCAGAGTGGCTCTTGGATATTTATACCCCACCCATCAGCGTGACTTGGCTCCCTGTTTTCCATGGCATCTCCTGCATTTCTGGTTTGTACACATTTTTTGGATGGCCTCACTGAGCAGTGGAAATTGAGACTTCTTTGTAGTGCACATATACATTTCCCTCTTGCTTGGTTGGCCAAAAACTCTGTCTGTGTTTTTTTTTCTGAAGATATTCACGAAAAAAATGCATACACCCTTTTGCCCAACTGCATCACTTTATAAATTCTGCTGCTTTTCATATGCTTTAAATGTGAGTAGAATCTACCTTTTGAAATCTGTTTCCTGCAATTCTGACTCTCATTCAGATCCTCTTCGTTGCCTTACCTGAATATATTTTTGGACGTTGGTTATCGTTTATATCTTTGCAGGTCTTTGAATTGTCTGCTCCTGAGCTGCATTTTGCAACTCGCTATTTTTTGTGTGCTGTATGCCAAACCATTGGATTGCTTCCGGCCCAATTCTGGTTCTGGGGAGGCAGGCTGAGCCTTTGGTTAATTCTTCTTCTAATAGGAAATTAGAGTGACATGTTCCTGTCAAAACTCCTACAGCTAATCTCTCATTGGTTCCCCCTCTTCCCATTTATCCTCTGCACAAATGGAAAACTGTGTAAAACAGGAGGTTAAAGGTGCTGATTCTCCAAGTGGGGAGATTGTTAGTAATGTGGCTGGAATGGCGAAACCCAGCACCAGGAGATCAAAAATGAGGTGCATTTTAGACACCTTTCCTGAGCACACGGTGTACATTCATCTCGGTTTCAAAGGCATGTTTTCGCTGTCAGAAGATTCCCTTGAACCTGCAGATTTGGGACCCATGGAATGGGTATCAGGCAGTATTACTTTAAAAGGTCTGCATTTTCTCACCAAGCCTCTCTAACATCTCTTAGCGTGCATAGATTCCAGCCTTATATATAATCCTGCTGTGGGTCTACATGTGTTCAATCCATGTTACATCGTAGCCCTTCAACAAAAGTTGTAAGAATTTTTGTCTGTCTCACTGTTTTTATAAATATTTTTAAATTTATTTTTATATTGGTTACAGCTGATTTTCAAAGCTCTGTTTTTTGCTGCTGTACATCCACTTGATTCACGTACTGTGAGACAACAATAAATTCTTTTTCAGATGCTTACCAGTCATATGTATTATTTTCCAGTGACTTGAGTGGGCTGAGTGCAGTTCTTTGAGGTACCGTGTAGGCCTTGTCAGTTATTCAATTTGGTACTTGGAATGGTATCTTTGCTAATTTCAACCTCCTGGATAATACCTCACCATTCCCCACCTTTCCCATTTAGCAGCCTTATGTCTATTTTCTACATATTTGACTATGTTTCTGTATTGTAATTTATTTCATGTGTAGCCATTTTTGATTCCACCTTTAAGTGACATCTTATGATATGTGTCTTTTTCTTTCTGACATATGTCACTTAGAATGATCGTATGTAACTCCTCCAGAGTTGTTCCAACTGGCCTTATTTCATTGATTTCTGGATGAGTCTTATTCCACTCTACATAAGTACCCCATCTCTTTTATCCATTTTATCCTTCCAGGGACATTTAGGTTATATCCAAGTTGAGGCCCTTTTTAACAGAGAGGTGGTAAACGTTGGGGTGCCTGTTTTCTGTCGATTTTTGTTTTTCCCAAGGTATACGCCCATGAGTGCAAGTGCCCTATGCTCTGTAGCTCATTTTTTAGATGTTTTAGCAAACACAATACACTTCGCCAGAGTGGCTGTGGGCAAATTGCATTTCCACTATCAGCCTCACAGGGCTCCCTTTTCTCCTTGCCCTGTCCTGCATTTCTGGTGTTTACACTTTACGTGGATGGCCCTTCTAACTGATGTGAAGTGATACATTTTGTAGTATTGATTTCCAGTGTCCACCTGTTTGGTTGGATAAAAAGTGTGTATGGCCTTTACTTGAATATATTCAGAAAAAATGCATACGCCCTGTTTGGCCAACTGTGTCATTGACGATGTTCAGACCCTTTTCTTGTGCTTTAACGGGGAGTCCTTTCTACCTGTTCAAATATGTTTCCTGCCACTCTCCCTTGCTTACAAGTCCTTTTCTGTGACTTACTTCAAGACATTTTTCGACGATAGATATTTTCAACTCTGCAGTTTCATGAATTTTAGTGCCCCTGAGTTCCATTATTCAACTTGTGTTTTTGGAAACTGGACACAAAACAGTGGGATTTCCTCTAGCCCTATTCTGTTTGCGTGGGCAATTCTAGCCTTTGATGAATTTGTCTTCCGGATTGGAAATTAGAGTGGCATGTGCCTGTCTGAACACCAAAGACTTGTCTCTAAATTTTTCTCATCCTTCCGCTTCATCATCTGGACAAATTCCAAACTGTGTGCAACAGGATGTTGACGGTGTTGATATCCCCAAGTGAGGAGGTTGTTAGGAAAGATGTTGGAGGGGTGAACCCAAGCACCAGGCGATGAGGAGTTGAGGTGCCTTTTCCAAACTCTTTCCGATCAAATGGTGTACCATCCTCTAAGTGTGACAGGCATGTTTTAGCTGTAGGAAGGGTCCCGTGCATGTAAGGAGGACACCAGGGATTTTTCCACATCAGTGCCTCCCCAAACCCCAAACTGGGGAATTTTTAAGCTACGGCTACATGCATGTCCATTAAGGGCCTTGGGAAATAGGCAGAGCCCAAACTTTAGATGATTGAAATCTTCAGGGTCAGAAGTGCTCACCATCGGCTTTGCTTAGGTTACATTTTATCTGTCATTGATAGATGATGTCAATAAAAATATCTATTCTTTTTCAGATTATTTCCCCTTATAGGTTATTGAAAAAAATATTCAGTGTAGTTCCCTGTGCTATACAGTAGTTCCTTGTTGATGATCTATTTTATATACAGCAGTAAGTATGTGTTAAACCCAAACTGTTAATTTATCCCTTCTCCTACCTTTCCCCTTTGGTAATAATAAATTATAAGATTTTATACTTCTCAGAAATGGGGGAGCTGAAGAGAGGTATCATTTTCAATGGAAAAGCATTGAAAACACGATTGAAGCTTCAGCCAAGAGTATTCGATGTACCTCCATGGAAATAAATCACTTCATTTCTCTAATGTTGACCTGACAAATAAGACAAACGTCTTCACTGAACTTGCTTATAGGAAAGTGATGGAAATATCAAATGTAAGTCTTAGAAACATCTTATTTTACCCGAGCGTTATACACTGCTCTATGTTAACTACAGTTTGGCTCACACATCTGTTCATTGAAGTTACAATGTTCTCAATTTCTGTTACTGATCCTCCAGAGTGGACCCCAACAGGAGTCCCCATGCCCAGTGTCATTGGCGCCAACAGATCAAGACTGAGTTTGTTTCAGAAGCAAAGGAAACATTATTTTGAAAACAGAAAGGAGAGGTGAGAGCGTGCACTCCCCCACGGGCTGTGGGCTGGGCTGCTGTGTACGGATCCCGGCAGCATCAGTGGGAGGGAGGGGATGGAGATCTCGAGGGCTGGGTTGGCTGCAGCTCAGGCTCTATGCCGCATAGTCTGCATGGGACGCCGCTAGCTGAGGTGTCGACCCAGCCATTCTGCACTAGGAAATCGGGTCTGAAGTGCTGGGTGTGGGACCTCTGCATGCTGAACCCTAGGAGCACGTGAAATTAGACAAAGCACAAAGGAAAAACAGGTTAGACTTTATTTTATTGCCCAGATTCTCTTTTTATCTCCCAGGAGTTTTTAATGAACGTTGCCGGAGATGAGCACCTCCTCTGCTTTTTGTTCTGTTCCTCATTCTTGGGGTGTTGAGGGTGCAGACCCCTCTTTTGTAACTGCTTCATGCTGTGGTGGGTGCCCTGATACATGGGGGGAGGGGAAAATTTCTCCCCACCAGCCTCCAGGTGTGGTCGATTGTCCCAAGGCCTCCTGCCTCACTTCTCGTCTGCCTGAGCACCAGCATTGGAAGTGTTATAGATTCTAATGACCTTTAAGGGTCCAGGAAACAGATGTGCAGAGATGCTGCGGTGGCAGGTTTCACCCCACCCAACATTTGTTCGGCGACCTTAGGCTGACGGCTTTTGCCAGCCTAGATGCTCTGACCACTAGTCTGTGCTTTCTTTAATTAGGTCCCTGAATTAATGTACAAACAGCACCATGTGTCAGAGCCCTGCCCGCACAGCTCCCAGACAGTCAAGGGTCAGTGGTGATCCAGGACCATGACGTCCACTGAGTCAACCGCCTTTAGAAGTAGCCAGCAGTCCAGCCGGTCATATTGACCATCATCACCACGGTGTCTGTAGGGCTTTCTATGGTGAAAGCATGATATACGTTTCCCCCGCCAAGCTTATTAGCTCCCCTCTGGGTGCAGTAAGTCCTGCAAGCAGTAGTCTGCTCTTTCGGGGCACAGTCTTGTTGTTTTCTGAGAGAAACTCCAGGTCAAGTGATGGTCACACGAGTCATTTTGGGGGCCTGTTGCCCCGTTTGTCTCTCTGGAGGTTGGAGTTGGAGGGCCTCCTCACTCGAGGTCAGTGTGTCCACAGAGCGACCCCTGCAACTTCAGGGCATGATGGGTGGTTAGGATCACCACGTGGGGTCCTTTTCCCTTAGGAGGGGCCTGGCCTTGGGGGCTGCTGATTTCCAGCTTTTTAGATACCCCAGTATCCTGGCCTGATGAGTCGGTGGGCAAAGCCCTTGGTGACCATAGTTTATCATACCTGAAGGGCATTCTTGTGTTGCTCCATTTCAAGTGGTCCCAGTTTTTGCACTAAGGTTCCAAGGGCGATTAACCTATGACCGGGTATGTAAAGGTCAAAGGGTTTAGCTAAATTAGGGAGTTCCTGGGCAAGGGTCTGAATTGACTGCTCTTTCCATTCTTGAAAGGCTGCTTCTGGATTCTATTCACAAGGATCATCATCTTTTCGTGTCATTGTTTCATGTAGAGGCCCAGCTATTAGACTGTAGTTAGGGATCCAGATGCAGAAAACCTTGGCCTCCCCAGGAGCCCCTACGCTGTCTTCTAGTTTTAGAAGAGGTAAGGCTGCAAATGGCTTCTTCCCTATCCTGGGATGCGTTTCTCCAAATATCTGTGAGAATGAAGCCCAGGCATGTCACCTTAGCCTGGGATATTTGAGCCTTTTTCTTGGACACCTTCTATCCTTTCTTGGCTAGGTATTTCAGAGGCGTCTTTAGTAGGCCTGGCGATCAGAATGTCCTCTGCATATTGAAGGAGGGTTCCCTTTTACAGAGGTAGAACTTTTAGGCCTTTAAAGGACATTTCCCCAATGATGGTGTGGGGATTTTTGAACCATTGGGGAAGGATGGCCCAGCATTATTACTTTGGTTGCATGTTGTGTCCTGCCACTCACAAGCCAAAAATTCTTGTGAATCTGAGATGAATGGAACACAGAAGAAGGCATCATTGAAGTCTAATACAGAATGCCATGGCCTGGTGGATGGTAGAATGACCTGCAGGGTGTAGGAAATAGGAGCTACTGGATGTATATCCTCGGTGGCTTCACTGACTGTCCTTATATCTTTCACCAGGTCCCCAGCAGCCAATGGGACTCTCGTGGTCAGGCCAATCCCAGGATATGGAGCTCACCTTGGCAGCACGCCCCACCGAACCGCCCACGGGGCTCTTGTGGTCAAGTCCCTCCCAGGGTATGGAGCTCACATGTGCAGTTACCCAGCAACCCATGGGGCTCTCATATCCAGGCCCTTCCCAGGATACGGAGCTCCTCTGGGCAGGTACCCGAGCACGGCTGGACACACAGGAACTGTGCACATAGCCCACTTTGCAGAGAACCCCCAGCTCACCTGTCGCTCACAGCTGACACAAAATGCCTCAGAGCAGGGCTTGAACTAACAAAGAGCAGCCCTGTCAGGTCTGTGACCCTGGCTATCACTCTGTGCAGCCTCTCTCGGCCTGGTGTTCCAGACACTTCCACTGCAGCCAGGGCACCAGTCCTCTGTCTCCAACCACCATCACTCCTCTCCCTGACTCCTGGGTTCCTCTCATTAGTATAGGGTCTTCTTGAAGTTGTTTTCCACTCATGGACCAGATAAAATGATGAGAAAAAAGCCGCAGCTGCAGCCCCTTGTCTATCCTGACTCTCAAGAGCCCACACCTGTTCCTTGGCCGCGGCCCGTTTAGCAAGGTTCATTTTCTGCAGCTGTGATCCCCTGAGGGGTTAGGATTGGCTGATATGGGCAGCCTGACACTGCCTGCCAGCCCTCCCCAGGTGTGCCTTGGTTGAGGTCAATATAAACACCTCTCCAGTCAGCAAGAGCCCCTGTAGCTGTGCCTGACGCCATATTCTCTGCCCCGTGAGCAGTGTCGGGGCTGGGGTGGTGGGAGGGAGTGAGGGGCCATGGCTTTGTGGGTGGCCCAGTGTGAGTGGGGCTCTGCTGGACTTTCTGCAGGAGTTGCCAGGCTGCCACCTGCTAAAGAAGAGGATGTGTCACCCATACCTGCCGCTGGAATTTCTCCCCAGGCAGAGGTGAGGAAGTAAAAAGCAGTGGGGGCCGTGGCAGGAGGGGTATCTCAGGTAGGGAAATGGAAAGCTTCCAGAAGAGCATCTGGGGCCAGGACCATCCTGTCTGGCCAGCAGGCATCAAGTCGGCCTGCGTGCTGTCGCTGGTGTGGCACCACAGCCCTTCCTCTAGGCTGGCAAGTTCTTGTACATATTCAGCTGTTTTACCTGGAAAGTGTGGGGAGAATTCAGCTGCAGCAGGACTGGGGCTCAGCTCACATTTACTCACAGATGCCTCGACACAGTCCCCCAGCTTTGCAATGAGGATGTTCCTTGTGGGGGGGGAGCACTGCTCACTGCATGGGAGACGATTTCCCATCTCTGACCAACTTAAGAATTTTTTACAACTGGAGCAAGTGCCCTGATACGATTTTCCTCTGTATAACTGGTGGGTTCTGTTGTTGTTTTTTTTTTGTTTTTTTGTTTTTTTTCTTTTTTTCTTTTTGGTTCAAGGTAGATTTAATTTATTCCTCTTTTTTTTTTAATTTGGAGATATAAACATGGAAATAATGCATTAATATAAAGACGTCTATGTGAAGGGAAAAACGTTTTTTTCGTTTATTTTATTAAATGTTATTTATTTATTTTTATTTTTTTAAATTTATTTATTTCTTTTATACAGCAGGTTCTTACTGGATATCTATTTTATACATATGTGTGCACATGTGAATCCCAGTCTCCCAATTCATCCCACCACCACCCTCACATCGCATTCCCCCCTTGGTGTCCATATGTTTGTTCTCTACATCTTTGTCTCTATCTCTGCCCTGCAAACCGGTTTATCTGTACCATTTTTCTAGGTTCCACATATATGCATTAACATACAATATTTGTTTTTCTCTTTCTGACTTACTTCACTCTGTATGACAGTCTCTAGATCCATCAAGGTCTCTACAAATGACCCAATTTCATTCCTATGTATGGCTGAGTAATATTCCATTGTATATATGTACCACATCTTTATCCATTCATCTGTCTGTGGGCACTTAGGTTGCTTTCATTACCTGGCTATTGTAAATAGTACTGCAATGAACATTGTGGTGAATGTGTCTTTTTGATTTATGGTTTTCTCTGGGTATATGCCCAGTAGTGGGATTGCTGGATTATATGGTAATTCTATTTTTAGGTTTTTAAGGAACCTCCATACTGTTCTCCATAGAGACTATATCGATTTACATTCCCAGCAATAGTGGAAGAAGGTTCCTTTTCTCCACACCCTCTCCAGCATTTGTTGTTTGTAGATTTTCTGATGATGCCCATTCTAACAGGTGTGACGTGATACCTCATTGTAGTTTCGATTTCCATTTCTCTAATAATTAGTGATGTTGAGCAGATTTTCATGTGCGTACTGGCCATCTCTATGTCTTCTTGGAAGAAATGTCTATTTAGATCTTCTTCCATTTTTGTATTGGGTTGCTTGTTTTATTAATATTGAGCTGCATGAGCTGTTTATATATATTGGAGATTAATCATTTGTCCATTGATTCATTGGCAAATATGTTCTGCCATTCTGAGGGTTGTCTTTTCGTCTTGTTTGTAGTATCCTTTGCTTTGCAAAAGCTTTTACATTTCATTAGGTCCCATCTGTTTAGTTTACTTTTTTATTTCATTACTATAGGAGGTGGATCAAAAAAGATCTTGCTGTGATTTACGTCAGAGTATCCTTCGTAAGTTTTCCTCTCAGAGTTTTATACTGTCCGGTCTTACATTAAGGTCTCTAATCCATTTTGAATATATTTTTATGTATGGTGTTGGGGAGTGTTCTAATTTCATTCTTTTACATGTAGCTGTCCATATTTCCCAGCACCAATGATTGAAGAGACTGTCTTATCTCCATTGTATAGTCTTGCCTCCTTTGTAATAGATTTGTTGACCATAGGTGTGTAGGTTTATCCCTGGGCTTTCTTTTTCTTTTTTTTTTTTTTCCTTTTACACGTTTATTGGAGTAGAATTGTTTTACAATGGAGTGTTAGTTTCTGCTGTATAACAAAGTGAATCAGCTATACGTATACAAATATCACCAGATCCCCTCCCTCTTGCAACTCCCTCCCACATTCCATATCACACCCCTTCATGAGGTCACAAAACACCGAACTGATCTCCCTGTTCTATGTGGCTGATTCTCAGTAGCTATCGGTGTTACATTTGGTAATGTATTTATGTCCATGCCACTCTGTCACTTCGTCTCAGCTTACCCATCCCCCTTCCGGTGTCCTCAAGTCCTTTCTCTACGTCTGTGTCCTTAATCTTGTCCTGCCACTAGGTTCTTCAAAATCTTTTTTTTCTTCATTAGATTCTGTATATCTCTGTTAACATACAGATTTGTTTTTCCCTTTCTGACTTACTTCACTGTGTAGGACAGATTCTACGTCCATCCACCTCAGTACAAATAACTCAGTTTTGCTTCTTTTTATGGCTGAGTAATATTCCATTGTATATATGTGTCAGATCTTCTTTATCCATTCATCTGTCGATGGACACTTAGGTTGCTTCCATGTCCTGGCTATTGTAAATAGAGCTGCAATGAACTTTTTTGTACATAACTCTTTTTGAATTATGGATTTCGCAAGGCAAATGTCCAGTAGTTGGATTGTTGTGTCGTATGGTACCTCTATTGTTAGTTATTTAGAGGAACCTCCGTACTGTTCTCCCTAGTGCCCATATCAATTTACATTCCCACCCACAGTGCACGTGTGTTCCCTTTTCTCCAATAAAGGCCTCTCCAGCATTTATTGTTTTGTAGATTTTTTTGATGATTGCCACTCTGACTGCTGTGTGGTGATATCTCAAGGTAGTTTGATTTGCATTTCTCTAATGATTAGTGATGTTCAGCATCCTTTCATGTGTTTCTTGGTAATCTGTATATGTTCTTTGGAGAAATGTCTATTTAGGTCTTCTGGCCGTTTTTGGATTGGGTTGTTTGTTTTTGTGATATTGAGCTACATGAGGTGCTTGTAAAGTTTGGAGATTAATCCTTTGTCAATTGCTCCATTTGAAAATATTTTCTCCCATTTTGAGGGTTGTTTTTGCATCTTGTTTATGTTTTCCTGTACCGTGTAAAAGCTTTTAAGTTTCTTTAGGTCCCATTTGTTGATTTCTGTTTTTATTTCCATTTCTCTAGGAGGTGAGTCAAAAAGGATCTTGCTGTGATTTATGTCATAGAGTGTTCTGCCTATGGTTTCCTCTAAGTGTTTTATAGTGTCTGGTCTTATATTTAGATCTCTAATCCATTTAGAGTTTATTTTTGTGTATGGTGTTATGGAGTGTTCTAATTTCATTCTTTTATGTGTAGGGTTCCAGTTTTCTCAGCACCAATTACTGAAGAGACTGTCTTTTCTCCATTGTATATCCTTAGCTCCTTTGTCATAGATGAGATAGCCATAGGTATGTAGGTTTCTCTCTGGGCTTTCTGTCCTGTTCCATTGATCTGTGTTTATGCCAATCTACATACACTTGATTCCATTATGGAGACATATAAATACATAGGTTTCAAGATTGTTACCAGTCAGATAAATTCCTCTTCAGTCAATAGGGTGTTTTGTGTCCAGTTCATTGAGAAAGGAGTAGGTCTTGTCTATTACATATTTGGTATATGGAATGGTATCTGTGCTAATTTCAAACTCTGCTTTTACACATCACCCCACGTCACCTTTCCCCTTAAGGAGGCATAAGTGTGTTTTCTAAATGTGTAACTCTGTTCTCTTTTGAAATTCAGTTCATGTGTAGCCATGTTTACATTCCCTCTATAAGTGATATATTACAATAAGTTTCTGTTTCTTTGTGGCTCATTTCACTTAGCATCATCGTACCTAAAGCCACTCATTATGCTGCTATTGGCCTTATGACATTGATTTTATGTCTGAGTGACATTCCATTGTATATAAGTACCACAACATCTATATCCATTTTTTTCCTTTCCTGGGATATTTAAAGTGTACCGAAGTCGAGGTTCTTGTAAACAGAGCAGCCCTAAACTTTGTGCTGGCTGTGTGTTGCGGATCTTTAGTTTTCCCAAAATACACGCCCATGAGTGGAAGTGTGCTATGCTCTGTAGCTCTGTTTTAGAAAGCAACATACAGTTCTGCAGAGAGGCTGTTTGCAATTTACATCCTGTCCATCGGTGTAACCAGGCTCCCTTTTCTCCATGGCCTGTCCTGCATTTGTGGTTTTCACACTATTTGTGGATGGCCCTTTTGACTGGAGGTAAGGGAAACTTCTATGTAGTGTGGATTTTCAATGCCTGATGGCTTGCTTGGCCAAAAAGGGCGTATGCATTCTTTTCCAAATATATTCAAGAAAATACACATACACCCTTTTCAGCTAAGGGCAACATTGTCGAAGTTCTGTCGCTTTTCATGTACTTTAAAGATGACTCCAATGTACCTCTTGAAACCTGTTTCCTTCAAGTCTGCCTTGCTTTCAAATCTTCTTCATGGCCTTACCTCAATATATTTCTGGATGATAGTTGTCCTTTATAACTCTGCAAGTTTGTGAATTGCTGTGCCCCTGATTTCCATTTTTCAAATCACCTATTTGTGAGCTGGCTGCAATACCGCAGGATGGATTTAGGCCCTAGTCCGGTTCCGGTGCTTCAGGCTGAGCCTTTGGTTAATGCTTCTTCCTGATGGGAAAGTAGAGTGATATGTGCCCATCCAAACACCTACAGCTAATCTCTCATTTGTTTTCTCTCTTCCTGTTCATCCTCTGCACAATTTGCAAACTGTGCATAACAGGAGGGTAAAGGCGCTTACACTCCAAGTGGGGAGATTTTCAGTAATGCAGATGGAATGGTGAAGCCGAGCACGACGAAAGGAAAAATGAGGTACCTTTTAGAAAACTTTCCCAATTACACAGTGTACCATCCACTGGGTTTCCCATGCATGTTTTAACTGTAGGAAGATTCCCTTAAACCTGGAGAGTTGGGACCACTATAATGCGTAGCACACAGTATTGCTCTAAGTGGTGTTCATTTGCTCACACAACCTCAGCAATCTTGTCAGCCCCAAGTGTCCAGTCTTATGTCTCATCCAGCTGTGGGTGTAAAGGTGGTCAATCCAGGTTGGATCACAGGCCATGAACGTAATTTTTAAGATTTCTTTCTGTTTCGCTGTTTTTGCATTTTGCTTTTGAAACTTATTTTTTTAAGGGGATTTAGCTGAATTTCAGTGCTGTGTTCATGCAATTATACACACATATGATTCCTTTATGGAGACATGAGAATACATATGATTTAAAATTCTCAGAGTCAGATATATTCCTCTGCAATGAATAGGGGGTGTTGAGTCCAGTTCATTGTGCGGGGAGTAGGTGTTGTCTATTACATACTTAGTTTATGTAACTGTATCTGTGTTAATTTAAAACTGTGGTTTTATGCATCAACCCACCTCACCTTTCCCCTTAAGCAGGCAGAAGATTGTTTTCTAAATGTGTGACTCTGTTGTGTTTGTAATTCAGTTCATATGTAGGCATGTGTTCATTCACCCTATGAGTGATATATTATGATAAGATTCGTTACTCTGTTATCTTTCATAACTCAGTTCATGTGTAGCCATGTTTACAGGATCTTCATAAGTGATATCATATGATAAGTTTCTTTTTCTGTGTGACTTATTTCACTTAGAATCATCGTACAAGAATCCACTCACTTTGCTGCTACTGGTCTTATGACATTGATTTCATGGCTGAGGGATATTCCATCGTACGTAAGTACCACAATGTTTGAACCATTTTTATATTTCCTGGGATATTTAAGGTGTACCCAATTTGAGGTTCTTGTAAGCAGTGCAGTCTTAAATTTGGGGGTGTCTCTGTCTTATTGATTTTCAGGTATCCCAAGGTATATTCCCTAGAATGGAAGTGCCCTTGGCTCTGTAGCTCTGTTGTTTACTTGTTTTAGGGAACACAAGGCACTCTTCCAGTGAGGCAGTTGGCAATTTACATCCTGCCCATCAGCATAACAAGGCTCCTTCTTTTCGAGGGCCTGTCTTGCCTCTCTGGTTTTTACACATTTTTTGGATATCCCTATGGACCGGTGGGAAGTGATACTTCTTTGTAGTGCAGATTTGCATTGTACACTTGCTTGCTTGGCCAAAAAGGGCCTATGCGTTTTCTCCTGAATATATTCAGGGGAAAATGTAAACGCCCTTTTTGACCCAGTGCATCATTGTCGAAGTTGTGCCCCTCTTCCTGTGCTTTACAGACGATTCCAACGTACCTCTTGAAATCTGTTTCCTGCTATTCTGCCGCGCTTTCAAGTCCGCCTCCTTGCCTTCCCTCAACAGATTTTTGGACGATTGTTGTCCTTTATTACTCTGCCAGTTTGTGAATTGCTGTGCCCCTGAGCTCCATTTTTCAACTCGTTTTTTGTGAGCTGTACCCAAGTGCAAAATTTTGGTTGAGGACCTATACTGTTTCCCGGTGGGTGGCTGAGACTTTGCTTAATTCTTCTTCTTGTCGGGAAATTAGAATGACATGTGCCCGTCCAAATGCCTAATAGCTACTCTCTCATTTGTTCCCCCTCTTCCCTTCCATCCTCTGCCAAATTAGCAACCTGTGCGAACCAGGAGCTTAAAGGGTCTGTCTCTCCACGTTGGGAGATTGATAGTAAAGCAGTTGGAAAGTCAAACCAGAGCACCAGCAGAGGGTCTATTCGTTGAGTTTTAGAAACCTTTTGTATTCACAGTGTGTCCATTCTCTATGTTTCCCATACATGTTATAGCTGTAGTAATATTCCCTTCAACATGGAGAGTTGGGACCCATAGATTGGGGGCCATGCATTTTTGCTTTAAAGGGTCTGCATTTGCTCACCCAATCTCACCAATCCTCTCAGTCCCAAGTGTCCAGCCTTCTACCACATCCAGCTGTCATTGTAGATAGGGTCATTCCCGGTTTCATCAGAGACCCTGAAGTAATTGTAAAGAATTTCCCTGTTTTTTGGTTTTGTTTTTGAAATTCCTTTTTATAGGGGGTTTGAGCTGATTCTCGCTGCCATGTTTATGCCAGTCTAGACACACTTGATTCCCTTACGGAGACATATCAATACATAAGTTTTAAGTTTCTTACTAGTCAGATCTTTTCCTCTGTGGGAAATACGGGGTTTTGAGTCCCTTTCACTGCGGAAGGTGTTGGTCTTGTCTATTCCACAGTTGGTTTTAGAAACGGTACCTGTGCTTATATCAAATTCTGGTTTTATGCATCACCCCACCTCTCCTTCCCCCTTAAGCAGGCATAAGAGTGTTTTCTAAATGTGAGATTCTGTTCTCTTTCCTAACTCAGTTCATGTGTAGCCATGTTTACAGGATCTTCATAAGTGATATCTTATGATAAGTTTCTTTTTCTGTGTGACTTATTTCACTTAGAATTATCGTACATGAATCCACTCACTCTGCTGCTCCTGGTCTTATGACATGGATTTCATGGCTGAGGGATATTCCATCGTACGTAATTACCACAATTTTTGAACCATTTTTATATTTCCTGGGATATTCAAGGTGTACCCAAGTTGAGGTTCTTGTAAGCAGTTCAGCCCTAAATTTGGGGGTGGCTATGTCTTATTGATTTTCAGTTTTCCCAAGGTATATTCCCTAGACTGGAAGTGCCCTTGGCTCTGTAGCTCTGTTGTTTACTTGTTTTAGGGAACACAATGCACTCCTCCAGTGAGGCAGTTGGCAATTTACATCACGCCCATCAGCATAACAAGGCTCCCTCTTCTCCAGAGCCTGTCTTGCCTTTCTGGTTTTTACACATTTTGTGGATGTCACATTTGACCGGTGGGAAGTTATACTTCTTTGTAGTGCAGATTTGCATTGCCCACTTGCTTGCTTGGCCAAAAAGGGCGTATGCGTTTTCTCCTGAATATATTCAGGAAATAACGCATACGCCCTTTTTGGCCAAGTGCATCATTGTCGAAGTTGTGCCCCTCTTCCTGTGCTTTACAGGCGATTCCAACGAACCTCTTGAAATCTGTTTCCTGCTATTCTGCCTCGCTTTCAAGTCCAACTCGTTGCATTCCCTCAACAGATTTTTGGACAATAGTTGTCCTTTATTACTCTGCCAATTGGTGAATTGCTGTGCCCCTGAGCTCCACTTTTCAACTCGTTTTTTGTGAGCTGTACGCAAGTACAAAATTTTGCTTCAGGACCTATACTGTTTCCCGGTGTGTGGCTGAGACTTTGGTTCATTCTTCTTCCTGCCAGGAAATTAGAGTGACATGTGCCCGTCCAAATGCCTAACAGCTAGTCTCTCATTGGTTCTCCCTCTTCCCTTCCATCCTCTGCCAAATTGGTAACCTGTGCGAACCAGGTGCTTAAAGGGTCTGTCTCTCCACGTTGGGAGATTGATAGTAAAGCAGTTGGAAAGTCAAACCGGAGCACCAGGAGAGGGACTATTCGTTGAGTTTTAGAAACCTTTTGTATTCACAGTGTGTCCATTCTCTAGGTTTCCCATACGTGTTATAGCTGTAGTAATATTCCCTTCAACCTGGAGAGTTGGGAACCATGGAATGGGGGCCATGCATTTTTGCTTTAAAGGGTCTACATTTGCTCACCCAATCTCACCAATCCTCTCAGTCCCAAGTGTCCAGCCTTCTACCACATCCAGCTGTCATTGTAGATAGGGTCATTCCAGGTTTCATCAGAGACCATGAAGTAATTGTAAAGAATTTCCATGTTTTTTGGTTTTGTTTTTGAAATTCCTTTTTATAGTGGGTTTGAGCTGATTCTCGCTGCCATGTTTATGCCAGTCTAGACACACTTGATTCCCTAACGGAGACATATCAGTACATAGGTTTTAAGATTCTTCTAGTCAGATCTATTCCTCTGTGGGAAATATGGGGTTTTGAGTCCCTTTCACTGAGGAAGGTGTAGGTCTTCTCTATTTCAAAGTTGGTTTTAGAAATGGTACCTGTACTTATATCAAACTCATCTTTATGCATCACCCCACCTCTCCTTTCCCCTTAAGCAGGCATAAGAGTGTTTTCTAAATGTGAGACTCTGTTCTCTTTCCTAACTCAGTTCATGTGTAGCATGTTTACAGGATCTTCATAAGTGATATCTTATGATAAGTTTCTTTTTCTGTGTGACTTATTTCACTTAGAATCATCGTACCTGAATCCACTCACTTTGCTGCTCCTGGTCTTATGACATTTATTTCATGGCTGAGGGATATTCCATCGTACATAAATACCACAGTTTTTTGAACCATTTTTATATTTCCTGGGATATTTAAGGTGTACCCACGTTGAGGTTCTTGTAAGCAGTGCAGCCCTAAATTTGGGGGTGGCTCTCTCTTATTGATTTTCAGTTATCCCAAAGTATATTCCCTAGACTGGAAGTGCCCTTGGCTCTGTAGCTCTGCTGTTTTGTTGTTTGAGGGAACGCAATGCACTCCTCCAGTTAGGCAGTTGGCAATTTACATCCCGCCCATCAGCATAACAAGGCTCCCTGTTCTCCAGGGCCTGTCTTGCCTTTCTGGTTTTTACACATTTGTGGATGTCCGTTTTAACCAGTGCTAAGGGATACTTCTTTGTAGTGCACATTTGCATTGCCCGCTTGCTTGCTTGGCCAAAAAGGGCGTATGCGTATTCTCCTGAATATATTCAGGAGAAAACACATACGCCCTTTTTGGCCTAGTGCATCATTGTCGAATTTGGGCCCCTCTTCCTGAGCTTTAAAGGCGATTCCAACATACCTCATGAAAACTGTTTCCTGCTATTCTGCCTTGCTTTCAAGTCTGCCTCATTGTCTTCCCTCAACAGATTTTTGGACGATAGTTGTCCTTTATTACTCTGCCAGTGTGTGAAATGCTATGACCCTGAGCTCCATTTTTCAACTCGTTTTTTGTGAGCTGTACGCAAGTCCAAAATTTTGGTTCAGGACCTATACTGGTTCCCGTTGGGAGGTTGAGACTTTGGTTAATTCTTCTTTCTTCCTGGAAATTAGAATGACATGTGCCCGTCCAAATGCCTAACAGCTACTCTCTCATTAGTTCTCCCTCTTCCCTTCCATCCACTGCCAAATTGGCAACCTGTGCGAACCAGGACCTTAAAGATTCTGTCTTTCCACGTTGGGAGATTGATAGTAAAGCAGTTGGAAAGTCAAACCGGAGCACCAGGAGAGGGACTATTCGTTGAGTTTTAGAAACCTTTTGTATTCACAGTGTGTCCATTCTCTAGGTTTCCCATACATGTTATAGCTGTAGTAATATTCCCTTCAACCTGGAGAGTTGGGACCCATGGAATGGGGGCCATGCATTTTGGCTTTAAAGGGTCTGCATTTGCTCACCAAATCTCACCAATCCTCTCAGTCCCAAGTGTCCAGCCTTATACCACAACCAGCTGTCATTGTAGATAGGGTCATTCCAGGTTTCATCAGAGACCCTGAAGTAATTGTAAAGAATTTCCCTGTTTCTTGGTTTTGTTTTTGAAATTCCTTTTTATAGTGGGTTTGAGCTGATTCACGCTGCCATGTTTATGCCAGTCTAGACACATTTGATTCCCTTACATACACATATCAATACATAGGTTTTAAGTTTCTTACTAGTCAGATCTATTCCTCTGTGGGAAATACGGGGTTTTGAGTCCCTTTCAATGAGGAAGGTGTTGTTCTTGTCTATTCCACAGTTGGTTTTGGAAACGGTACCTGTGCTTATATCAAATTCTGATTTTATGCATCACCCCAACTCTCCTTCCCCCTTAAGCAGGCATAAGAGTGTTTTCTAAATGTGAGACTCTGTTCTCTTTCCTAACTCAGTTCATGTGTAGCCATGTTTACAGGATCTTCATAAGTGATATCTTATGATAAGTTTCTTTTTCTGTGTGACTTATTTCACTTAGAATCATCGTACCTGAATCCACTCACTCTGCTGCTCCTGGTCTTATGACATTGATTTCATGCCTGAGGGATATTCCATCGTACGTAATAACCACAATTTTTGAACCATTTTTATATTTCCTGGGATATTTAATGTGTACCCAAGTTGAGGTTCTTGTAAGCAGTGCAGCCCTAAATTTGGGGGTGGCTCTGTCTTATTGATTTTCAGTTTTCCCAAGGTATATTCCCTAGACTGGAAGTGCCCTTGGCTCTGTAGCTCTGTTGTTTACTTGTTTTAGGGAACACAATGCACTCCTCCAGTGAGGCAGTTGGCAATTTACATCACGCCCATCAGCATAACAAGGCTCCCTTCTCTCCAGGGCCTGTCTTGCCTTTCTGGTTTTTACACATTTTGTGGATGTCCCTTTTGAACGGAGGTAAGTGATACTTCTTTGTAGTGCAGATTTGCATTGCCCGCTTGCTTGCTTGGCCAAAAAGGGCATATGCGTTTTCTCCTGAATATATTCAGGGAAAAATGTATATGCCCTTTTTGGCCCAGTGCGTCATTGTCGAAGTTGTGCCCCTCTTCCTGTGCTTTACAGGCGATTCTAACTTACATCTTGAAATCTGATTCCTGCTATTCTGCCTCGCTTTCAAGTCCGCCTCGTTGCCTTCCCTCAACAGATTTTTGGACGATAGTTGTCCTTTATTACTCTGCCAGTTTGTGAATTGCTCTGCCCCTGAGCTCCATTTTTCAACTCGTTTTTTGTGAGCTGTACGCAGGTCCAAAATTTTGGTTCAGGACCTATACTGGTTCCCGGTGGGTGGCTGAGACTTTGGTTAATTCTTCTTCCTGCCGGGAAATAAGAATGACATGTGCCCGGCCAAATGCCAAACAGCTACTCTCTCATTAGTTCTCCCTCTTCCCTTCCATCCTCTGCCAAATTGGCAACCTGTGCGAACCAGGAGCTTAAAGGGTCTGTCTCTCCACGTTGGGAGATTGATAGTAAAGCAGTTGGAAAGTCAAACCGGAGCACCAGGAGAGGGACTATTCATTGAGTTTTAGAAAACTTTTGTATTCACAGTGTGCATTCTCTAGGTTTCCCGTACATGTTATAGCTGTAGTAATATTCCCTACAACATGGAGAGTTGGGACCCATGGAATGGGGGCCATGCATTTTTGCTTTATAGGTTCTGCATTTGCTCACCCAATCTCACCAATCCTCTCAGTCCCAAGTGTCCAGCCTTATGCCACATACAGCTGTCATTGTAGATAGGGTCATTACAGGTTTCATCAGAGACCGTGAAGGAATTGTAAAGAATTTTCCTGTTTTTTGCTTTTGTATTTGAAGTTCCTTTTTATACTGGGTTTGATCTGAATCTCGCTGCCATGCTTATGCCAGTCTAGACACACTTGATTCTCTTACGGAGACATATCAATACATAGGTTTTAAGATTCTTAGTAGTCAGATCTATTCCTCTGCGGGAAATATGGTGTTTTCAGTCCCTTTCACTGAGGAAGGTGTAGGTCTTGACTATTCAAAAGTTGGTTTTTGAAAGGGACCTGTGCTTATATCAAACTCTGGGTTTATGCATCACCCCACCTCTCCTTCCCCCTTAAGCAGGCATAAGAGTGTTTTCTAAATGTGAGACTCTGTTCTCTTTCCTAACTCAGTTCATGTGTAGCCATGTTTACAGGATCTTCATAAGTGATATCTTATGATAAGTTTCTTTTTCTGTGTGACTTATTTTACTTAGAATCATCGTACCTGAATCCACTCACTTTGCTGCTCCTGGTCTTATGACATTGATTTCATGGCTGAGGGATATTCCATCGTACATAAGTACCACAATTTTTTGAACCATTTTTATATTTCCTGGGATATTTAAGGTGTACCCAAGTTGAGGTTCTGGTAAGCAGTGCAGCCCTCAATTTGGGGCTGGCTCTGATTATTTATTTTCAGTTTTCCCAAGGTATATTCCCTAGACTGGAAGTGCCCTTGGCTCTGTAGCTCTGTTGTTTAATTGTTTTAGGGAACACAATGCACTCCTCCAGTGAGGCAGTTGGCAATTTACATCCCTCCCATCAGCATAACAAGGCTCCCTGTTCTCCAGGGCCTGTCTTGCCTTTCTGGTTTATACACATTTTGTGGATGTCCCTTTAGACCGGTGGGAAGAGATACTTCTTTGTAGTGCAGATTGGCATTGCCCGCTTGCTTGCCTGGCCAAAAAGGGCCTTTGCGTTTTCTCCTGAATATATTCAGGAGAAAATGTATACGCCCTTTTTGGCACAGTGCGTCATTGTCAAAGTTGTGCCCCTCTTCCTGTGCTTTAAAGGCGATTCCAACGTACCTCTTGAAATCTGTTTCCTGCTATTCTGCCTCGCTTTCAAGTCAGCCTCCTTGCATTCCCTCAACAGGTTTTTAGAGGATAGTTGTCCTTTATTACTCTGCCACTTTGTGAATTGCTGTGCCCCTGAGCTCCATTTTTCAACACGTTTTTTGTGAGCTGTAGGCAATTCCAAAATTTTGGTTCAGGACCTATACTGGTTCCCGGTGGGTGGCTGAGACTTTGGTTAATTCTCCTTCCTGCCGGGAAATTAGAGTGACATGTGTCCGTCCAAATGCCTAATAGCTACTCTCTCATTGGTTCTCCCTCTTCCCTTCCATCCTCTGCAAAATTGTCAACCTGTGCGAACCAGGAGATTAAAGGGGATGTCTCTCCTATTTGGGAGATTGATAGTAAAGCAGTTGGAAAGTCAAACCGGAGCACCAGGAGAGGGACTATTCATTGAGTTTTAGAAACCTTTTGTATTCACAGTGTGTCCATTCTCTAGGTTTCCCATACATGTTATAGCTGTAGTAATGTTCCCTTCAACCTGGAGAGTTGGGACCCATGGAATGGGGGCCATGCATTTTTGATTTAAATGGTCTCTATTTGCTCACCCAATCTCACCAATCCTCTCACTCCCAAGTGTCCAGCCTTATACCACATCCAGCTGTCATTGTAGATAGGGTAATTCCAGGTTTCATCAGAGACCCTGAAGGAATTGTAAAGAATTTCCATGTTTTTAGGTTTTGTTTTTGAAATTCCTTTTTATAGTGGGTTTGAGCTGATTCTCGCTGCCATGTTTATGCCAGTCTAGACACACTTGATTCCCTTACAGAGACATATCAATACATAGGTTTTAAGATCCTTACTAGTCATATCTATTCCTCTGCGGGAAATATGGGGTTTTGAGTCACTTTCACTGAGTAAGGTGTAGGTCTTGTCTATTCCACAGTTGGTTTTAGAAATGGTACCTGTGCTTATATCAAACTCTGGTTTTATGCCTCACCCCACCTCACCTTTCCCCTTAAGGAGGCATAAGAGTGTTTTCTAAATGTGAGACACTGTTCTATTTCCTAACTCAGTTCATGTGTAGCCATGTTTACAGGATCTTCATAAGTGATATCTTATGATAAGTTTCTTTTTCTGTGTGACTTATTTCACTTAAAATCATCGTACCTGAATACAATCACTTTGCTGCTCCTGGTCTTTTCACACTGATTTCATGGCTGTGAGATATTCCATCGTACATAATTACTACAATATTTTGAACCATTTTTATATTTCCTGGGATATTTAAGGTGTACCGAAGTTGAGGTTCTTGTAGGCAGTGCAGCCCTAAATTTGGGGGTGGCTCTGTCTTATTGATTTTCAGTTTTCCCAAGGTATATTCCCTAGACTGGAAGTGCCCTTGGCTCTGTAGCTCTGTTGTTTACTTGTTTTAGGGAACGCAATGCACTCCTCCAGTGAGGCATTTGGCAATTTATATACAGCCCATCAGCATAACAAGGCTCCCTGTTCTCCAGGGCCTGTCTTGCCTTTCTGGTTTTTACACATTTGTGGATGTCCCTTTTGAACGGTGGGAAGTGATACTTCTTTGTAGTGCATATTTGCATTGCCCGCTTGCTTGCTTGGCCAAAAAGGACGTATGCGTTTTCTCCTGAATATATTCAGGAGAAAACGCATACGCCCCTTTTGGCCTTATGAGTCATTGTCGAAATTGTGACCCTCTTCCTGTTCTCTAAAGGCGATTCCAACGTACCTCTTGAAATCTATTTCCTGCTATTCTGTCTCGCTTTCAAGTCCGCCTCGTTGCCTTCCCTTAAACAAATTTTTGGACGATAGTTCTCCTTTATTAATCTGCCAGTTTGTGAATTGCTGTGCCCCTGAGCTCAATTTTTCAACTCGTTTTTTGTGAGCTGTACGCAAGTCCAAAATTTTAGTTCAGGACCTATACTGGTTCCCGGTGGTTGGCTGAGCATTTCGTTAATACTTCTTCCTGCCGGGAAATTAGAGTGACATGTGCCCGTCCAAATGCCTAACAGCTACTCTCTCAATGGTTCTCCCTCTTCCCTTCCATCCTCTGCCAAATTGGCAACGTGTGCGAACCAGGAGATTAACGGGGCTGTCTCTCCAATTTGGGATATTGATAGTAAAGCAGTTGGAAAGTGAAACTGGAGCACCAGGAGAGGGACTACTCGTTGAGTTTTAGAAACCTTTTGTATTCACAGTGTGTCCATTCTCTAGGTTTGCCATACATGTTATTGCTGTATTAATATTCCCTTCAACCTGGAGAGTTGGGACCCATGGAATGCGGGCCATGCATTTTTGCTTTAAAGGGTCTGCATTTGCTCACCCAATCTCACCAATCCTCTCAGTCCCAAGTGTCCAGCCTTTTACCACATCCAGCTGTCATTGTAAATAGGGTCATTCCAGGGTTCATCAGAGACCGTGAAGGAAATGTAAAGAATTTCCCTGTTTTTTGGTTTTGTTTTTGAAATTCCTTTTTATAGTGGGGTTGAGCTGATTATCGCTGCCATGTTGATGCCAGTCTAGACACACATGATTCCCTTACAGAGACATATCAATACATAAGTTTTAAGTTTCTTACTAGTCAGATCTATTCCTCTGCGGGAAATATGGGGTTTTGAGTCCCTTTCACTGAGGAAGGTGTAGGTCTTGTCTATTCAACAGTTGGTTTTAGAAACGGTACCTGTGCTTATATCAAACTCTGGTTTTATTCATCAACCCACCTCTCCTTCCCCCTTAAGCAGGCATAAGAGTGTTTTCTAAATGTGAGACTCTGTTCTCTTTCCTAACTCAGTTCATGTGTAGCCATGCTTACAGGATCTTCATAAGTGATATCTTATGATAAGTTTCTTGTTCTGTGTGACTTATTTCACTTAGAATCATCGTACCTGAATCCACTCACTTTGCTGCTCCTGGTCTTATGACATTGATTTCATGGGTGAGGGATATTCCATCTTACATAAATCCCACAGTTTTTTGAACCATTTTTATATTTCCTGGGATATTTAAGGTGTACCCAAGTTCAGGTTCTTGTAAGCAGTGCAGCCCTAAATTTGGGGGTGGCTCTGTCTTATTGATTTTCAGTTTTCCCAAGGTCCATTCCCTAGACTGGAAGTGCACTTGGCTCTGTAGCTCTGTTGTTTACTTGTTTTAGGGAACGCAATGCACTCCTCCAGTGAGGCAGTTGGCAATTTACATCCCGCCCATCAGCATAACAAGGCTCCCTGTTCTCCAGGGCCTGTCTTGCCTTTCTGGTTTTTACACATTTGTGGATATCCCTTTTGACTGGTGGGAAATGATACTTCTTTGTAGTGCAGATTTGCATTGACCGCTTGCTTGCTTGGCCAAAAAGGGCATATGCGTTTTCTCCTAAATATATTCAGGAGAAAACGCATACGCCGTTTTTGGCTTAGTGCGTCATTGTCGAAGTTGTGCCCCTCTTCCTGTGCTTTAAAGGCGATTCCAACGTACCTCTTGAAATCTGTTTCTTGCTATTCTGCCTCGCTTTCAAGTCACCTGGTTGTCTTCCCTCAACAGATTTTTGGACGATAGTTGTCCTTTATTACTCTGTCAGTTTGTGAATTGCTGTGCCCGTGAGCTCCATTTTTCAACTTGTTTTTGTGAGCTGTACGCAAGTCCAAAATTTTGGTTCAGGATCTATACTGGTTCCCGGTGGGTTTCTGAGACATTGGTTAATTCTTCTTCTTGCCGGGAAATTAGAGTGACATATGCCCGTCCAAATGCCTAACAGCTACTCTCTCATTGGTTCTCTATCTTCCCTTCCATCCTCTGCCAAATTGGCAACCTGTGCGTACCAGAAGGTTAAAGGTGTTGTCTCTCAAAGTTGGGAGATTGATAGTAAAGCAGTTGGAAAGTCAAACCGGAGCACCAGGAGAGGGACTACTCGTTGAGTTTTAGAAACCTTTTGTATTAACATTGTGTCCATTCTCTAGGTTTCCCGTACATGTTATAGCTGTAGTAATATTCCCTTCAACATGGAGAGTTGGGACCCATGGAATGGGGGCCATGCATTTTTGCTTTAAAGGGTTTGCATTTGCTCACCCAATCTCACCAATCCTATCAGTCCCAAGTGTCCAGCCTTATGACACAAACAGCTGTCATTGTAGATAGGGTCATTCAAGGTTTCTTCAGAGACCCTGAAGGAATTGTAAAGAATTTCCCTGTTTTTTGGTTTTGTTGTTGAAACTCATTTTTATAGTGGGTTTGAGCAGATTCTCGCTGCCATGTTTATGCCAGTCTACACACTTAAATCCCTCACGGAGACATAGCAATACATAGGTTTTAGGATTGTTTCTAGTCAGATCTATTCCTCTGCGGGAAATATGTGGTTTTGAGTCCCTTATACTGAGGAAGGTGTAGGTCTTGTCTATTCCACAGTTGGTTTTAGAGACAGTAACTGTGCTTATATCAAACTCTGGTTTTATGCATCACCCCACTCTCCTTCCCCTTAAACAGGCATAACAGTGTTTTCTAAATGTGAGACTCTGTTCTCTTTCCTGACTCAGTTCATGTGTAGCCATGTTTACAGGATCTTCATAAGTGATATCTTATGATAAGTTTCTTTTTCTGTGTGACTTATTTCACTTAGAATCATCGTACCTGAATCCACTCACTTTGCTGCTCCTGGTCTTATGACATTGATTTCATGGCTGAGGGATATTCCATCGTACATAAGTATCACAATTTTTTGAACCATTTTTATATTTCCTGGGATATTTATGGTGTACACAAGTTGAGGTTCTTGTAGCAGTGCAGCCCTAAATTTGGGGGTGGCTCTCTCTTATTGATTTTCAGTTTTCCCAAGGTATATTCCTTAGACTGGAAGTGCCCTTGGCTCTGTAGCTCTGTTGTTTACTTGTTTTAGGGAACGCAATGTACTCCTACAGTGAGGCAGTTGGCAATTAACATCCCGCCCATCAGCATAACAAGGCTCCCTGTTCTCCAGGGCCTGTCTTGCCTTTCTGGTTTTTATAAATATTTGGATGTCCCTTTTGACCTCTGGGAAGTGATACTTCTATGTAGTGCAGATTTGCATTGCCCGCTTGCTCACTTGGCCAAAAAGGGCGTATGCGTTTTCTCTTGAATATATTCAGGAGAAAATGCATATGCCCTTTTTGGCCAAGTGTGTCATTGTCGAAGCTGTGCCCCTCTTCCTGTGCTTTAAAGGCGATTCCAACGTACCTCTTGAAATCTGTTTCCTGCTATTCTGCCTCACTTTCAAGTCTGCCTCGTTGCTTTCCGTCAACAGATTTTTGGACCATAGTTGTCCTTTATTACCTTGCAAGTTTGTGTATAGCTGTGCACCTGAGCTCCATTTTTCAACTCGTTTTTTGTGAGCTGTACGCAAGTCCAAAATTTTGGTTCAGGATATATACTGGTTCCCGGTGGGTGGCTGAGACTCTGGTCACTTCTTCTTCCTGCCGGGAAATAAGACTGACATGTGCCCGTCCAAATGCCTAACAGCTACTCTCTCATTGGTTCTCCCTCTTCCCTACCATCCTCTGCCAAATTGGCAACCTGTGCGAACCAGGAGTTTAAAGGGGCTGTCTCTCCAAGTTGGGAGATTGATAGTAAAGCAGTTGGAAAGTCAAACCGGAGCACCTGGAGAGGGACTAGTCGTTCAGTTTTAGAAACCTTTTGTATTCACAGTGTGTCCATTCTGTAGGTTTCCCGTACATGTTATAGCTGTAGTAATATAACCTTCCACATGGAGAGTTGGGACCCATGGAGTGGGGGCCATGCATTTTTGCTTTAAAGTGTCTGCATTTGCTCACCCAATCTCACCAATCCTCTCAGTCCCAAGTGTCTAGCCTTATGCCACTTCCAGCTGTCATTGTAGATAGAGTCTTTCCAGGTTTCATCAGAGACCCTGAAGGAAATCTAAAGAATTTCCCTGTTTTTTGGTTTTGTTTTTGAAATTCCTTTTTATAGTGGGTTTGAGCTGATTCTCGCTGCCATGTTTATGCCAGTCTAGACACACTTGATTCCCTTACAGACACATATCAATACATAGGTTTTAAGATTCTTTCTTGTCAGATATATTCCTCTGTGGGAAATATGGGGTTTTGAGTCCCTTTCACTGAGGAAGGTGTAGGTCTTGTCTACACCACAGTTGGTTTTAGAAATGGTACCTGTGCTTATATCAAACTCTGGTTTTATGCATCACCCAACCTCTCCTTTCCCCTTAAGCAGGCATAAGAGTGTTTTCTAAATGTGAGACTCTGTTCTCTTTCCTAACTCAGTTCATGTGTAGCCATGTTTACAGGATCTTCATAAGAGATATCTTATGATAAGTTTCTTGTTCTGTGTGACTTATTTCAGTTAGAATCATCGTACCTGAATCCACTCACTTTGGTGCTCCTGGTCTTATGACATTGATTTCATGGCTGAGGGATATTCCATCGTACATAAGTACCACAGTTTTTTGAACCATTTATATATTTCCTGGGATATTTAATGTGTACCCAAGTTCAGGTTCTTGTAGGCAGTGCAGCCCTAAATTTGGGGGTGGCTCTCTCTTATTGATTTTTAGTTTTCCCATGGTATATTCCCTAGACTGGAAGTGCCCTTGGCTCTGTAGCTCTGTTGTTTACTTGTTTTAGGGAACGTAATGCACTCCTCCAGTGAGGCAGTTGGCAATTTACATCCCGCCCATCAGCATAAAAAGGCTCCATGTTCTCCAGGGCCTGTCTTGCCTTTCTGGTTTTTACACATTTTGTGGATGTCCCTTTTGACCGGTTGGAAGTGATACTTCTTTGGAGTGCAGATTTGCATTGTCCGCTTGCTTGCTTGGCCAAAAAGGGCGTATGCGTTTTCTCCTGAATATATTCAGGAGAAAACGCCTACGCGCTTTGTGCGCAAGTGCGTCATTTTCGAAGTTGTGCCCCTCTTCCTGTGCTTTAAAGGCGATTCCAACGTACCTCTTGAAATCGGTTTCCTGCTATTCTGCCTCGCTTTCAAGTCCGCCTCGTTGCCTTCCCTCAACAGATTTTTGGATGATAGTTGTCCTTTATTACTCTGCCAGTTTGTGAATTGCTGTGCCCCTGAGCTCCATTTTTTACTCGTTTTTTGTGAGCTGTACGAGAGTCCAAAATTTTGGTTCCGGATCTATACTGGTTCCCGGTAGCTGGCTGAGACTTTGGTTAATTATTTTTCCTGCCGGGAAATTAGAGTGACATGTGCCCGTCCAAATGCCTAACAGCTACTCTCTCATTGGTTCTCCCTCTTCCCCTCCATCCTCTGCAAAATTGGCAACCTGTGCGAACCAGGAGCTTAAAGGGGCTGTCTCTCCAATTTGGGAGAGTGATAGTAAAGCAGTTGGAAAGTCAAACTGGAGCACCAGGAGAGGGACTATTCGTTGAGTTTTAGAAACCTTTTGTATTCACAGTGTGTCCATTCTCTTGGTTTCCCATACATGTTATATCTGTAGTAATATTCCCTTCAACCTGGACAGTTGGGACCCAGGGAATGGGGGCCATGCATTTTTGCTTTAAAGGGTCTGCATTTGCTCACCCAATCTCACCAATCCTCTCAGTCCCAAGTGTCCAGCCTTATACCATATCCAGCTGTCATTGTAGATAGGGTCATTCCAGGTTTCATCAGAGACCCTGAAGGAATTGTAAAGAATTTCCCTGTTTTTTGGTTTTGTTTTTGAAATTCCTTTTTATAGTGGGTGTGAGCTGATTCTCGCTGCCATGTTTATGCCAGTCTAGACACACTTGATTCCCTTTCAGAGACATATCAGTACATAGGTTTTAAGTTTCTTACTAGTCAGATCTATTCCTCTGCAGGAAATATGGGGTTTTGAGTCGCTTTCACTGAGGAAGGTGTAGGTCTTGTCTAATCCAAAGTTGGTTTTGGAAATGGTAACTGTGCTTATGTCAAACTCTGGTTTTATGCATCACCCCGCCTCTCCTTCCCCCTTAAGCAGGCATATGTGTGTTTTCTAAATGTGAGACTCTGTTCTTTCCTAACTCAGTTCATGTGTAGCCATGTTTACAGGATCTTCATAAGTGATATCTTATGATAAGTTTCTTTTTCTGTGTGAATTATTTCACTTAGAATCATCGTACCTGAATCCACTCACTTTGCTGCTCCTGGTCTTATGACATTGATTTCATGGCTGAGGGATATTCCATCGTACATAAGTACCACAATTTTTTCAACCATTTTTATATTTCCTGGGATATTTATGGTGTACACAAGTAGAGGTTCTTGTAAGCAGTGCAGCCCTAAATTTGAGGGTGGCTCTGTCTTATTGATTTTCAGTTTTCCCAAGGTATATTCCTTATACTGGAAGTGCCCTTGGCTCTGTAGCTCTGTTGTTTACTTGTTTTAGGGAGTGCAATGCACTAATACAGTGAGGCAGTTGGCAATTTACATCCCGCCCATCAGCATAACAAGGCTCCCTGTTCTCCAGGGCCTGTCTTGCCTTTCTGGTTTTATAAATTTTTGGATGTCCCTTTTGACCTCTGGGAAGTGATACTTCTATGTAGTGCAGATTTGCATTGCCCGCTTGCTCACTTGGCCAAAAAGGGCGTATGCGTTTTCTCTTGAATATATTCAGGAGAAAACGCATATGCCCTTTTGGCCAAGTGTGTCATTGTCGAAGTTGTGCCCCTCTTCCTGTGCTTTAAAGGCGATTCCAACGTACCTCTTGAAATCTGTTTCCTGCTATTCTGCCTCACTTTCAAGTCTTCCTCGTTGTCTTCGCTCAACAGATTTTTGGACCATAGTTGTCCTTTATTACCTTGCAAGTTTGTGAATAGCTGTGCACCTGAGCTCTTTTTTAACTCGTTTTTTTTGAGCTGTACGCAAGTCCAAAATTTTGGTTCAGGACATATACTTGTTCCCGGTGGGTGGCTGAGACTCTGGTCAATTCTTCTTCCTGCCGGGAAATAAGAGTGACATGTGCCCGTCCAAATGCCTAACAGCTACTCTCTCATTGGTTCTCCCTCTTCCCTTCCATCCTCTGCCAAATTGGCAACCTGTGCGAACTAGGAGTTTAAAGGGGCTGTCTCTCCAAGTTGGGAGATTGATAGTAAAGCAGTTGGAAAGTCACACAGGAGCACCAGGAGAGGGACTACTCGTTGAGTTTTAGAAACCTTTTATATTCACTTTGTGTCCATTCTCTAGGTTTCCCGTACATGTTATAGCTGTAGTAATATTCCCTTCAACATGGAGAGTTGGGACCCATGGAGTGGGAGCCATGCATTTTTGCTTTAAAGGGTCTGCATTTGCTCACCCAATCTCACCAATCCTCTCAGTCCCAAGTGTCTAGCCTTATGCCACTTCCAGCTGTCATTGTAGATAGAGTCATTCCAGGTTTCATCAGAGACCCTGAAGGAAATGTAAAGAATTTCCCTGTTTTTTGGTTTTGTTTTTGAAATTCCTTTTCATAGTGAGTTTGAGTTGATTCTCGCTGCCATGTTTATGCCAGTCTAGACACACTTGATTCCCTTACACACACATATCAATACATAGGTTTTAAGATTCTTACTTGTCAGATATATTCCTCTGTGGGAAATATGGGGTTTTGAGTCCCTTTCACTGAGGAAGGTGTAGGTCTTGTCTACTCCACAGTTGGTTTTAGAAATGGTACCTGTGCTTATATCAAATTCTGGTTTTATGCATCACCCCACCTCTCCTTTCCCCTTAAGCAGGCATAAGAGTGTTTTCTAAATGTGAGACTCTGTTCTCTTTCCTAACTCAGTTCATGTGTAGCCATGTTTACAGGATCTTCATAAGAGATATCTTATGATAAGTTTCTTGTTCTGTGTGACTTATTTCAGTTAGAATCATCGTACCTGAATCCACTCACTTTGGTGCTCCTGGTCTTATGACATTGATTTCATGGCTGAGTGATATTTCATTGTACATAAGTACCACAATTTTTTGAACCATTTTTTTTATTTCCTGGGATATTTAAGGTGTACCCAAGTTGAGGTTCTTTTAAGCAGTGCAGCCCTAAATTTGGGTGTGGCTTTGTCTTTTTGATTTTCAGTTTTCCCAAGGTATATTCCCTAGACGGGAAGTGCCCTTGGCTCTGTAGCTCTGTTGTTTACTTGTTTTAGGGAACGCAATGCACTCCTCCAGTGAGGCAGTTGGGAATTTACATCCCGCCCATCAGCATAACAATGCTCCCTGTTCTCCAGGGCCTGTCTTGCCTTTCTGGTTTTTACACATTTTGTGGATGTCCCTTTTGACCGGTGGGAAGTGATACTTCTTTGTAGTGCAGATTTGCATTGCCCGCTTGCTTGCTTGGCCAAAAACGGCGTATGCCTTTTCTCGTGAATATATTCAGGAGAAAACGCATACGCCCTTTTTGGCCAAGTGCGTCATTGTTGAAGTTGTGCCCCTCTTCCTGTGCTTTAAAGGCGATTCCAACGTACCTCTTGAAATCTGTATCCTGCTATTCTGCCTCGCTTTCAAGTCAGCCTCGTTGCATTCCCTCAACAGATTTTCGGATGATAGTTGTCCTTTAATACTCTGCCAGTTTGTGAATTGCTCTGCCCCTGAGCTCCGTTATTCAACTCGTTTTTTGTGAGCTGTACGCAAGTCCAAAATTTTGTTTCAGGACCTATACTGTTTCCCGGTGGGTGGCTGAGACTTTGGTTAATTCTTCTTCCTGCCGGGAAATTAGAGTGACATGTGCCCGTCCAAATGCCTAACAGCTATTGTCTCATTGGTTCTCCCTCTTCCCTTCCATCCTCTGCCAAATTGGCAACCTGTGCGAAACAGGAGGTTAAAGGTGTTGTCTCTCAAAGTTGGGAGATTGATAGTAAAGCACTTGGAAAGTCAAACCGGAGCACCAGGAGAGGGACTACTCGTTGAGTTTTAGAAAACTTTTGTATTCACAGTGTGTCCATTCTCTAGGTTTCCCGTACATGTTATATCTGTAGTAATATTCCCTTCAAAATGGAGAGTTGGGACCCATGGAATGGGGGCCATGCATTTTTGCTTTAAAGGGTCTGCATTTGCTCACCCAATCTCACCAATCCTCTCAGTCTCAAGTGTCCAGCCTTATACCATATCCAGCTGTCATTGTAGATAGGGTCATTCCAGGTTTCATCAGAGACCCTGAAGGAAATGTCAAGAATTTCCCTGATTTTTGGTTTTGTTTTTGAAATTCCTTTTTATAGTGGGTATGAGCTGATTCTCACTGCCATGTTTATGCCAGTCTAGACACACTTGATTCCCTTACAGAGACATATCAATACATAGGTTTTAACTTTCTTACTTGTCAAAACAATTCCTCTGCAGGAAATATGGGGTTTTGAGTCCCTTTCACTGAGGAAGGTGTAGGTCTTGTCTATTCCAAAGTTGGTTTTAGAAATGGTACCTGTGCTTATGTCAAACTCTGGTTTTATGCATCACCCCACCTCTCCTTCCCCCTTAAGCAGGCATAAGAGTGTTTTCTAACTGTGAGACTCTGTTCTCTTTCCTAACTCAGTTCATGTGTAGCCATGTTTACAGGATCTTCATAAGTGATATCTTATGATAAGTTTCTTTTTCTGTGTGACTTATTTCACATAGAATCATCGTACCTGAATCCACTCATTTTGCTGCTCCTTTTCTTATGACTTTGATTTCATGGCTGAGGGATATTCCATCGTACATAAATACCACAGTTTTTTGAACCATTTTTATATTTCCTGGGATATTTAAGGTGTACCCAAGTTGAGGTTCTTGTAGGCAGTGCTGCCCTAAATTTGGGTGTGGCTCTGTCTTTTTGATTTCCAGTTTTCCCAAGTTATATTCGTTAGACTTGAAGTGCCCTTGGCTCTGCAGCTCTGTTGTTTACTTGTTTTAGGGAACACAATGCACTCCTCCAGTGAGGCAGTTGGCAATTTACATCACGCCCATCAGCATAACAAGGCTACCTGTTCTCCACGGCCTGTCTTTCCTTTCTGGTTTTTACACATTTGTGGATGTCCCTTTTGACCGATGGGAAGTTATACTTCTTTGTAGTGCAGATTTGCATAGCCCGCTTGCTTGCTTGGCCAAAAAGGGCGTATGCGTTTTCTCCTGAATATATTCAGGAGAAAACGCATACGCGCTTTTTGGCCAAGTGTGTCATTCTCGAAGTTGTGCCCCTCTTGCTGTGCTTTAAAGGCGATTCCAACGTACCTCTTGAAATCTGTTTCCTGCTATTCTGCCTCGCTTTCAAGTCCGCCTCATTGCCATCCCTCAACAGATTTTTGGACGATAGTTGTCCTTTATTACTCTGCCAGTTTGTGAACTGCTGTGCTCCTGAGCTCCATTTTTCAACTCGTTTTTTGTGAGCTGTACGCAAGTCAAAATTTTGTTTCAGGACCTATACTGGTTCCCGGTGGGTGGATGATACTTTGGTTAATTCTTCTTCCCGCTGGGAAATTAGAGTGACATGTGCCCGTCCAAGTGCCTAACAGCTAGTCTCTCATTGGTTCTCCCTCTTCCCTTCCATCCTCTGCCAAATTGGCAACCTGGAAGAACCAGGACCTTAAAGGGGCTGTCTTTCCAAGTTGGAAGATTGATAGTAAAGCAGTTGGAAAGTCAAACCGGCAGCACCAGGAGAGGGACTATTCCTTGACTTTTAGAAAACAATCTGTATTCACAGTGTGTCCATTCTCTAGGTTTCCCATACATGTTATAGCTGTAGTAATATTCCCTTCAACATGGAGAGTTGGGACCCAGGGAATGGGGGCCATATATTTTTGCTTTAAAGGGACTGCATTTGCTCAGCCAATCTCACCAATTCTCTCAGTCCCAAGTGTCCAGCTTTATACCACATCCAGCTGTCATTGTAGAAGGGTCATTCCAGGTTTCATCAGAGACCCTGAAGGAAATGTCAAGAATTTCCCTGATTTTTGGTTTTGTTTTTGAAATTCCTTTTTATAGAGGGTTTGACCTGATTCTCGCTGCCATGTTTATGCCAGTCTAGACACACTTGATTCCCTTACAGAGATATATCAATACATATGTTTTAAGATTCTTACTAGACAGATCTATTCCTCTGGGGGAAATATGGGGTTTTGCGTCCCTTTCACTGAGGAAGGTGAAGGTCTTGTCTATTCCACAGTTGGTTTTAGAAACGGTACCTGTGCTTATATCAAACTCTGGTTTTATGCATCACCCCACCTCTCCTTTCCCCTTAAGCAGGCATAAGAGTGTTTTCTAAATGTGAGACTCTGTTCTCTTTCCTAACTCAGTTCATGTGGAGCCATGTTTACAGTATCTTCATAAGTGATATCTTATGATAAGTTTCTTTTTCTGTGTGACTTATTTCACTTAGAATCATCGTACCTGAATCCACTCACTTTGCTGCTCCTGGTCTTATGACATTGATTTCATGCCTGAGGGATATTCCATCGTACGTAATAACCACAATTTTTGAACCATTTTTATATTTCCTGGGATATTTAAGGTGTACCCAAGTTCAGGTTCTTGTAAGCAGTGCAGCCCTAAATTTGGGGGTGGCTCTCTCTTATTGATTTTCAGTTTTCCCAAGGTATATTCCCTAGACTGGAAGTGCCCTTGGCTCTGTAGCTCTGTTGTTTACTTGTTTTAGGGAACGCAATGCACTCCTCCAGTGAGGCAGTTGCCAATTTACATCCCACCCATCTGCATAACAAGCCTCCATGTTCTCCAGGGCCTGTCTTGCCTTTCTGGTTTTTACACAATTTGTGGATGTCCCTTTTGACCGGTGGGAAGTGATACTTCTTTGTAGTGCACATTTGCATTGCCCGCTTGCTTGCTTGGCCAAAAAGGGTGTATGCGTTTTCTCCTGAATATATTCAGGAGAAAACGCATACGCGCTTTTTGGCCAAGTGCGTCATTTTCGAAGTTGTGCCCCTCTTCCTGTGCTTTAAAGGCGATTCCAACGTACCTCTTGAAATCTGTTTCCTGCTATTCTGCCTCGCTTTCAAGTCCGCCTCGTTGCCTTCCCTCAACAGATTTTTGGACGATAGTTGTCTTTTATTACTCTGCCAGTTTGTGAATTGCTGTGCCCCTGAGCTCCATTTATCAACTTGTTTTTTGTGTGCTTTACGCAAGTCCTAAATTTGGTTCAGGACCTATACTGGTTCCCGGTTGGTGGCTGAGACTCTGGTTAAATCTTCTTCCTGCCGGGAAATTAGAGTGACATGTGCCCGTCCAAATGCCTAACAGCTTCTCTCTCATTGGTTCTCACTCTTCCCTTCCATCGTCTGCCAAATTGGCAACCTGTGAGAACCTGGAGGTTAAAGTGGTTGTCTCTCCAATTTGGGAGATTGATAGTAAAGCAGTTGGATAGTCAAACCGGAGCACCAGGAGAGGGACTACTCGTTGAGTTTTAGAAACCTTTTGTATTCACAGAGTGTCCATTCTCTAGGTTTCCCGTACATGTTATAGCTGTAGTAATATTCACTTCAACATGGAGAGTTGGGACCCATTGAATGGGGGCCATGCATTTTTGCTTTAAAGGGTCTGCATTTGCTCACCCAATCTCACCAATCCTCTCAGTCCCAAGTGTCCAGCCTTATGTCACATCCAGCTGTCATTGTAGATAGGGTCATTGCAGGTGTCATCAGAGACCCTGAAGGAAATGTAAAGAATTTCCCTGTTTTTTGGTTGTGTTTTTGAAATTCCTTTTTATCGTGGGTTTGAGCTGATTCTCGCTGCCATGTTTATGCCAGTCTAGACACAATTGATTCCCTTATGGAGACATATCAATACATAGGTTTTAAGATTCTTACTAGTCAGATCTATACCTCTGCGTGAAATATGGGGTTTTGAGTCCCTTTCACTGAGGAAGGTGTAGGTCTTGTCTATTGCAAAGTTGGTTTTACAAACGGTACCTGTGCTTATAACAAACTCTAGTTTTATGCATCACCCAACCTCTCCTTCCCACTTTAGCAGGCATAAGAGTTTTTTCTAAATGTGAGACCCTGTTCCATTTCTTAACTCAGTTCATGTGTAGCCATGTTTACAGGATCTTCATAAGTGATATCTTATGATAAGTTTCTTTTTCTGTGTGACTTATTTCACTTAGAATCATCGTACCAGAATCCACTCACTTTGTTGCTCCTGGTTTTATGGCATTGATTTCATGGCTGAGGGATATTCCATCGTACATAATTACCACAATTTTTTGAACCATTTTTATATTTCCTGGGATATTTAAGGTGTACCCAAGTTGAGGTTCTTGTAAGCAGTGCAGCACTAAATTTGTGGGTGGCTCTGTCTTATTGATTTTCAGTTTTCCAAAGGTATATTCCCTAGACTGGAAGTGCCCTTTGCTGTGTAGCTCTTTTGTTTACTTGTTTTAGGGAACAAAATGCACTCCTCCAGTGAGGCAGTTGGCAATTTACATCCAGCCCATCAGCATAACAAGGCTCCCTGTTCTCCAGTGCCTGTCTTGCCTTTCTGGTTATTACACATTTGTGGATGTCCGTTTTAACCAGTGCTAAGTGATACTTCTTTGTAGTGCAGATTTGCATTGCCCTCTTGCTTGCTTGGCCAAAAAGGGCGTATGCGTTATTTCCTGAATATATTCAGGAAACAACGCATACGCCCTTTTTGGCCAAGTGCAACATTGTCGAAGTTGTGTCCCTCTTCCTGTGCTTTACAGGCGATTCCAAAGTACCTCTTGAAATCTGTTTCCTGCTATTCTACCTCGCTTTCAAGTCCGCCTCGTTGCATTCCCTCAACAGATTTTTGGACGATAGTTGCCCTTTATTACTCTGACAGTTTGTTAATTGCTCTGCCCCTGAGCTCCATTTTTCAACTCGTTTTTTGTGATCTGTACGCAAGTCCAAAATTTTGGTTCAGGACGTATACTGGTTCCTGGTGTGTGGCTGAGACTTTGGTTAATTCTTCTTCCTGCCGGGAAATTAGAATGACATGTGCCCGTCCAAATGCCTAATGGCTACTCTCTCATTGGTTCTCCCTCTTCCCTTCCATCCTCTGCCAAATTGGCAACCTGTGCGAACCAGGAGCTTAAAGGTCTGTCTCTCCACGTTGGGAGATTGATAGTAAAGCAGTTGGAAAGTCAAACCGGAGCACCAGGAGAGGGACTATTCGTTGAGTTTTAGAAACCTTTTGTATTCACAGTGTGTCCATTCTCTAGGTTTCCCGTAAATCTTATAGCTGTAGTAATATTTCCTTCAACATGGAGTGTTGGAACCCATGGAATGGGGCCATGCATTATTGCTTTAAAGGGTCTGCATTTGCTCACCCAATCTCACCAATCCTCTCAGTCCCAAGTGTCCAGCCTTATGCCACATCCAGCTATCATTGTAGATAGGGTCATTCCAGGTTTCATCAGAGACCCTGAAGGAATTGTAAAGAATTTCCCTGTTTTTTTGTTTTGTTTTTGAAATTCCTTTTTATAGTGGGTTTGAGCTGATTCTCGCTGCCATGTTTATTCCAGTCTAGACACACTTGATTCCCTTACGGAGTCATATCAATACATAGGTTTTAAAATTCTTACTAGTCAGATCTATTCCTCTGCGGGAAATATGGTGTTTTGAGTCCCTTTCACTGAGGAAGGTGTTGGTCCTGTCTATTCCACAGTTGGTTTTAGAAACGGTACCAGTGCTTATATCAAACTCTGGTTTTATGCATCACCCCACATCTCGTTCCCCCTTATACAGGCATAAGAGTGTTTTCTAAATGTGAGACTCTGTTCCCTTTCCTAAGTCAGTTCATGTGTAGCCATGTTTACAGGATCTTCATAAGTGATATCTTATGATAAGTTTCTTTTTCTGTGACTTATTTCACATAGAATCATCGTATCTGAATCCACTCACTTTGGTGCTCCTGGCCTTATGACATTGATTTCATGGCTGAGTGATATTCCATCGTACATAAATACCACAGTTTTTTGAACCATTTTTATATTTCCTGGGATATTTAAGGTGTACCCAAGTTGAGGTTCTTCTAAGCATTGCAGCCCTAAATTTGGGGGTGGCTCTGTCGTATTGATTTTCAGTTTTCCCAATGTATATTCCCTAGACTGGAAGTGCCCTAGGCTCTGTAGCTCTGTTGTTTACTTGTTTTAGGGAACGCAGTGCACTCCTCCAGTGAGGCAGTTGGCAATTTACATCCCGCCCATCAGCATTACAAGGCTCCCTCTTCTCCAAGGCCTGTCTTGCCTTTCTGGTTTTTACACATGTGTGGATGTCCCTTTTGACCGGTGGGAAGTGATACTTCTTTGTAGTGCAGATTTGCATTGCCCGCTTGCTTGCTTGGCCAAAAAGGGTGTATGCGTTTTCTCCTGAATATACTCAGGAGAAAACGAATACGCCCTTTTTGGCCAAGTGCGTCATTGTCGAATTTGTACCCCTCTTCCTGTGCTTTAAAGGCGATTCCAACGTACCTCTTGAAATCTGTTTCCTGCTATTCTTCCTCGCTTTCAAGTCCACCTCGTTGCCTTCCCTCAACAGATTTTTGGACGAGAGTTGTCCTTTTTTCCTCTGCCATTTTGTGAATTGCTGTGCCCCTGAGCTCCAATTTCAACTCGTTTTTTGTGAGATGAACGCAAGTCCAAAATTTGGTTCAGGACCTATACTGGTTCCAGGTGGGTGGCTGAGACTTTGGTTAATTATTCTTCCTGCTGGGAAATTAGAGTGACATGTGCCCGTCCAAATCTCTTACAGCTACTATCTCATTGGTTATCCCTCTTCCTTTCCATCCTCTGCCAATTTGGCAACCTATGCGAACCAGGAGGTTAAAGGGGCTTACTCTCCAAGTTGGGAGATTGATAGTAAAGCAGTTGGAAAGTCAAACCGGAGCACCAGGAAAGGGACTATTCTTTGAGTTTTAATAACATTTCATATTCACCGTGTGTCCATTCTCTAGGTTTCCGGTACATGTTTTAGCTGTAGTAATATTCCCTTCAACCTGGAGAGTTGGGAGCCATGGAATGGGTGCCGTGCATTATTGCTTTATAGGGTCTGCAGTTGCTCACCCAATCTCACCAATTCTCTCAGTCCCACGTGTCCAGCCTTATGCCACATCCAGCTGTCATTGTAGAAATGGTCATTCCAGGTTTCGTCAGAGACCCTGAAGGATATGTAAAAAATTTCCGTTTTATTTTTTTTTATACATCCTTTTTATAATGGGTTTGAGCTGATTCTCGCTGCCATGTTTATGTAGGTGTAGACACACTTGATTCCTTAATGGAGACATATCAATACATAGGCTTTAAGATTCTTACTAGTCAGATCTATCACTCTGCGGGAAATATGGGGTTTTGATTCCCTTTCACTGAGGAAGGTGTAGGTCTTGTCTATTCCAAAGTTGTTTTTTGGAACGGTACCTGTGCTTATATCAAACTCTGGTTCTATGCATCACGCCACCTCTCCTTCCCCCTTAAGCAGGCATAAGAATGTTTTCTAAATGTGAAACTCTGTTCTCTTTCCTAACTCAGTTCTTGTGTAGCCTTGTTTACAAGAACTTCATAAGTGATATCTTATGATAAGTTTCTTTTTCTGTGTGACTTATTTCACTTAGAATCATCGTACCTGAATCCACTCACTTTGCTGCTACTGGTCTTATGACATTGATTTCACGGCTGAGGAATATTCCATGATACGTAAGTACCACAATTTTTGAAACCATTTTTATATTTCCTGGGATATTTAAGGTGTACCCAAGTTGAGGTTCTTGTAAGCATTGCAGCCCTTAATTTGGGGGTGGCTCAGTCTTATTGCTTTTCTGTTTTTCTAAGGTATATTCCCTAGACTGGATGTGCCCTTGGCTCTGTAGCTCTGTTGTTTACATGTTTTAGGGAACACAATGCACTCCTCCAGTGAGGCAGTTGGCAATTTACATCCAGCCCATCAGCAGAACAAGGCGCCCTGTTCTCCAGGGACTGTCTTGCCTTCCTGGTGTTTACACATTTTGTGGAGGTCCCTTATGACCGGTGGGAAGTGATACTTCTTTGTAGTGCAGATTTGCATTTTCCCCTTGCTTGCCTGGCCAAAAAGGGTGTATGTGTTATCTCTTGAATATATTCAGGAGGAAATTCATATGCCCTATTTGGCCAAGTGCATCATTGTCGAAGTTGAGCCCCTCTTCCTGTGCATTACAATTGATTCCTACGTACCTCTTGAAATGTGTTTCCTACTATTCTGCCTCACTTACAATTCGGCCTCGTTGCCGTCCCTCAACAGAGTTTGGACGATAGTTGTCCTTTATTACTCTGCCAGTTTGTGAATTGCTGTGCCCCTGAGCTCCATTTTTAACTAGTTTTTGTTAGCGGAAGGCAAGTCCAAAATTTTGGTTCAGGACCTATACTGGTTCCCGGTGGGTCGCTGAGACTTTGGTTAATTCTTCTTCCTGCCGGGAATTTAGAATGACATGTGCCCGTCCAAATGCCTAACAGCTACTCTCTCTTTGGTTCTCCCTCTTCCCTTCAATCCTATGCCAAATTGGCAACCTGTGCGAATCAGTAGGTTAAAGGGGCTTTCTCTCCAAGTTGGGAGATTGATAGTAAAGCAGTTGGAAAGTCAAACCGGAGCACCAGGAGAGGGACTATTCGTTAAGTTTTAGAATCCTTTCGTATTCACATTGTGTCCATTCTCTAGGTTTCCCTTACATGTTATAGCTGTAGTAATATTCCCTCCAACCTGCAGATTTGGGACCCATGGAATGGGGGCCATGCATTTTTGCTTTAAATGGTCTGCATTTGCTCACCCAATCTCACCAATCCTGTCAGTTCCAAGTGTCCAGCCTTATGCCACATCCAGCTGTCATTTTAGATAGGGTCATTCCAGGTTTCATCAGAGACCCTGAAGGAATTGTAAAGAATTTCCCTGTTTTTTGGTATTGTTTTTGAAATTCCTTTTTATAATGGGTTTGAGCTGATTCTCGCTGCCATGTTTATGCCAGTCTAGACACACTTGATTCCCTTACGGAGACATATCAATACATAGGTTTTAAGATTCTTACTAGTCAGATCTATTCCTCTGCGGGAAATATGGGGTTTTGAGTCCCTTTCTCTGAGGAAGGTGTAGGTCTTTTCTATTCCAAAGTTAGTTTTAGAAACGGTACCTGTGCTTATATCAAACTCTGGTTTTATGCATCTCCCCACCTCTCCTTCCCCCTTAAGCAAGCATAAGAGTGTTTTCTAAATGTGAGATTCTCTTCTCTTTCCTAACTCAGTTCATGTGTAGCCATGTTTACAGGATCTTCCTAAGTGATATCTTATGATAAGTTTCTTTTTCTGTGTGACTTATTTCACTTAGAATCATCATACCTGAATCCACTCACTTTGCTGCTCCTGGTCTTATGACATTGATTTCATGGCTGAGGGATATTCCACCGTACATAAGTACCACAATTTTTGAACCATTTTTATATTTCCTGGGATATTTAAGGTGTACCCAAGTTGAGGCTCTTGTAAGCAGTGCAGCCCTAAATTTGTGGGTAGCTCTGTCTTATTGATTTTCAGTTTTCCCATGGTATATTCCCTAGATGGGAAGTGCCCTTGGGTCTGTAGCTCTGTTGTTTACTTGTTTTAGGGAAGACAATGCAATCCTCCAATGAGGCCGTTGGCAATTTACATCCCGCCCATCAGCATAACAAGGCTCCCTGTTCTCCAGGGCCTGTCTTGCCTTTCTGGATTTTACACACTTTGTGGATGTCCCTTTTGACCTGAGGTAAGTGATACTTCTTTGTAGTGCAGATTTGCATTGCCCGCTTGCTTGCTTGGCCGAAAAGTGCGTATGCGTTTTCTCCTGAATATATTCAGGAGAAAACACATACGCCCTTTTTGGCCAAGTGCATCATTGTCGAAGTTGTGGCCCTCTTCCTGTGCTTTACAGGCGATTCCAACGTACCTCTTGAAATCTGTTTCCTGCTATTCTGCCTTGCTTTCAAATCCGCCTCGTAGCCTTCCCTCTACAGATTTTTGGACGATAGTTGTCCTTTATTACTCTGCCAGTTTGTGAAATGCTATGCCCCTGAGCTCCATTTTTCAACTCGTTTTTTGTGAGCTGTACGCAAGTCCAAAATTTGGGTTCAGGACCTATACTGGTTCCCGGTGGGAGGCTGAGACTCTGGTTATTTCTTCTTCCTGCCGGGATATTAGAGTGTCATGTGCCCGTCCAAATACCTAACAGCTAGTCTCTCATTGGTTCTCCCTGTTCCCTTCCATCCTGTGACAATTTGGCAACATGTGCGAACCAGGAGGTTAAAGGGACTGTCTCTCCATGTTGAGAGATTGATAGTAAAGCAGTTGGAAAGTCAAACTGGAGCACCAGGAGAGGGACTATTCGTTGAGTTTTAGAAACCTTTTGTATTCACAGTGTGTCCATTCTCTAGGTTTGCCGTATATGTTATAGCTGTAGTAATATTCCCTTCGACCTGGAGAGTTGGGACCCATGGAACGGGGGCCATGCATTATTGCTTTAAGGGGTCTGCATTTGCTCACCCAATCTCAGCAATCCTCTCAGTCCCAACTGTCCAGCCTTATGCCACATCCAGCTGGCATTGTAGATAGGGTCATTCCAGGTTTCACCAGAGACCCTGAAGGAAATGAAAAGAATTTCCCTGTTTTTTGGTTTTGTTTTTGAAATTCCTTTTTATAGTGGGTTTGAGCTGATTCTCGCTGCCATGTTGATGCCAGTCTAGACACACTTGATTCCCTTACGGAGACATATCAATACATAAGTTTTAAGATTCTTACTAGTCAGATCTATTCCTCTGCGGGAAATATGGGGTTTTGAGTCCCTTTCACTGAGGAAGGTGTAGGTCTATCTATTCCAAAGTTGGTTTTACAAACGGTACCTGTGCTTATATCAAACTCTGGTTTTATGCACCACCCCACCTCTCCTTCCGCCTTAAGCAGGCATAAGAGTGTTTTCTAAATGTGAGACTCTGTTCTCTTTCTTAACTCAGTTTATGTGTAGCCAGGTTTACAGGATCTTCATAAGTGATATCTTATGATAAGTTTCTTTTTCTGTGTGACTTATTTCACTTAGAATCATCGTACCTGAATCCACTCACTTTGCTGCTCCTGGTTTTATGGCATTGATTTCATGGCTGAGGGATATTCCATCGTACAAAAGTACCACAATTTTTTGAAAAATTTTTATATTTCCTGGAATATTTAAGGTGTACCCAAGTTGAGGTTCTTGTAAGCTGTGCAGCCCTATATTTGGGGTGGCTCTGTCTTATTGATTTTCAGTTTTCCCAAGGTATATTCCCTAGGCTGGAAGTGCCCTTGGCTCTGTAGCTCTGTTGTTTACTTGTTTTAGGGAACACAATTCACTCGTCTAGTGAGGCAGTTGGCAATTTACATCACGCCCATCAGCATAACAAGGCTCCCTCTTCTCCAGGGACTGTCTTGCCTTTCTGGTTTTTCCACATTTTGTGGATGTCCCTTTTGGCCTGTGGGAAGTTATACTTATTTGTAGTGCAGATTTGCATTGTCCACTTGCTTGCTTGGCCAAAAAGGGCCTATGCATTTTCTCCTGAATATATTCAGGGGAAAATGTATACGCCCTTTTTGACCCAGTGCATCATTGTCGAAGTTGTGCCCCACTTCCTGTGCTTTACAGGCGATTCCAACGTACCTCTTGAAATCTGTTTCCTGCTATTCTGCCGCGCTTTCAGGTCCGCCTCCTTGCCTTCCCTCAACAGATTTTTGGACGATTGTTTTCCTTTATTACTCTGCCAGTTTGTGAATTGCTGTGCCCCTGAGCTCCATTTTTCAACTCGTTTTTTGTGAGCTGTACCCAAGTGCAACATTTTGGTTGAGGACCTATACTGTTTCCCGGTGGGTGGCTGAGACTTTGCTTAATTCTTCTTCTTGTCGGGAAATTAGAATGACATGTGCCCGTCCAAATGCCTAATAGCTACTCTCTCATTGGTTCTCCCTCTTCCCTTCCATCCTCTGCCAAATTAGCAACCTGTGCGAACCAGGAGCTTAAAGGGTCTGTCTCTCCACGTTGGGAGATTGATAGTAAAGCAGTTGGAAAGTCAAACCTTAGCACCAGCAGAGGGTCTATTCGTTGAGTTTTAGAAACCTTTTGTATTCACAGTGTGTCCATTCTCTATGTTTCCCATACATGTTATAGCTGTAGTAATATTCCCTTCAACATGGAGAGTTGGGACCCATAGATTGGGGGCCATGCATTTTTGCTTTAAAGGGTCTGCATTTGCTCACCCAATCTCACCAATCCTGTCAGTTCCAAGTGTCCAGCCTTCTACCACATCCAGCTGTCATTGTAGATAGGGTCATTCCAGGTTTCATCAGAGACCCTGAAGGAAATGTAAAGAATTTCCCTGTTTTTTGGTTTTGTTTTTGAAATTCCTTTTTATAGTGGGTTTGAGCTGATTCTCGCTGCCATGTTTATGCCAGTCTAGACACACTTGATTCCCTTACAGACACATATCAATACATAGGTTTTAAGATTCTTACTTGTCAGATCTATTCCTCTGTGGGAAATATGGGGTTTTGAGTCCCTTTCACTGAGGAAGGTGTAGGTCTTGTCTATTCCAAAGTTGGTTTTAGAAATGGTACCTGTACTTATATCAAACTCATCTTTATGCATCACCCCACCTCTCCTTTCCCCTTAAGCAGGCATAAGAGTGTTTTCTAAATGTGAGACTCTGTTCTCTTTCCTAACTCAGTTCATGTGTAGCATGTTTACAGGATCTTCATAAGTGATATCTTATGATACGTTTCTTTTTCTGTGTGACTTATTTCACTTAGAATCATCGTACCTGAATCCACTCACTTTGCTGCTCCTGGTCTTATGACATTCATTTCATGGCTGAGGGATATTCCATCGTACATAAATATCACAGTTTTTTGAACCATTTTTATATTTCCTGGGATATTTAAGGTGTACCCACGTTGAGGTTCTTGTAAGCAGTGCAGCCCTAAATTTGGGGGTGGATCTCTCTTATTGATTTTCAGTTATCCCAAGGTATATTCCCTAGACTGGAAGTGCCCTTGGCTCTGTAGCTCTGTTGTTTTCTTGTTTGAGGGAACGCAATTCACTCCTCCAGTTAGGCAGTTGGCAATTTACATCTCGCCCATCAGCATAACAAGGCTCCCTGTTCTCCAGGGCCTGTCTAGCCTTTCTGGTTTTTACACATTTGTGGATGTCCCTTTTGACCAGTGGGAAGTGATACTTCTTTGTAGTGGAGATTTGCATTGCCTGCTTGCTTGCTTGGCCAAAAATGTCGTATGCGTTTTCTCCTGAATATATTCAGGAGAAAACGCATACGCCGTTTTTGGCCTAGTGCGTCATTGTCGAAGTTGTGCCCCTCTTCCTGTGCTTTAAAGGCGATTCCAACGTACCTCTTGAAATCTGTTTCCTGCTATTCTGCCTCGCTTTCAAATCCGCCCCGTTGCCTTCCCTCAACAGATTTTTGGACGATAGTTGTCCTTTATTACTCTGCCAGTTTGTGAATTGCTGTGCCCCTGAGCTCCATTTTTCAACTCGTTTTTTGTGAGCTGTACGCAAGTCCAAAATTTTGGTTCAGGACCTATACTGGTTCCCGGTGGGTGGCTGAGACTTTGGTTAATTCTTCTTCCTGCTGGGAAATTAGAGTGACATGTGCCCGTCCAAATGACTAACAGCTACTCTCTCATTTGTTCTCCCTCTTCCATTCCATCCTCTGCCAATTTGGCAACCTGTGCGAACCAGGAGGTTAAAGTTACTGTCACTCGAAGTTGAGAGATTGATAGTAAAGCAGTTGGAACGTCAAACCGGAGCACCAGGAGAGGGCTATTCCTTGAGTTTTAGAAACCTTTTGTATTCAGAGTGTGTCCATTCTCTAGGTTTCCCGTAAATGTTAAAGCTGTAGTAATATTCCCTTCAACCTGGAGAGTTGGGACCCTTGGAATGGGGGCCATGCCTTATTGCTTCAAAGGGTCTGCATTTGCTCACCCAATCTCACCAATCCTCACACTCCCAAGTGTCCAGCCTTATGCCACATCCAGCTGTCTTTGTAGATAGGGTCATTCCAGGTTTCATCAGAGACCCTGAAGGAATTGTAAAGAATTTCCATGTTTTTAGGTTTTGTTTTTGAAATTCCTTTTTATAGTGGGTTTGAGCTGATTCTCGCTGCCATGTTTATGCCAGTCTAGACACACTTGATTCCCTTACAGAGACATATCAATACATAGGTTTTAAGATCCTTACTAGTCATATCTATTCCTCTGCGGGAAATATGGGGTTTTGAGTCCCTTTCACTGAGGAAGGTGTAGGTCTTGTCTATTCCACAGTTGGTTTTAGAAATGGTACCTGTGCTTATATCAAACTCTGGTTTTATGCCTCACCCCACCTCTCCTTTCCCCTTAAGCAGGCATAAGAGTGTTTTCTAAATGTGAGACTATGTTCTATTTCCTAACTCAGTTCATGTGTAGCCATGTTTACAGGATCTTCATAAGTGATATCTTATGATAAGTTTCTTTTTCTGTGTGACTTATTTCACTTAGGATCATTGTACCTGAATACAATCACTTTGCTGCTCCTTGTCTTTTCACATTGATTTCATGGCTGTGGGATATTCCATCGTACATAATTACTACAATTTTTTGAACCATTTTTATAATTCCTGGGATATTTAAGGTGTACCGAAGTTGAGGTTCTTGTAGGCAGTGCAGCCCTAAATTTGGGGGTGGCTCTGTCTTATTGATTTTCAGTTTTCCCAAGGTATATTCCCTAGACTGGACGTGCCCTTGGCTCTGTAGCTCTGTTGTTTACTTGTTTTAGGGAACGCAATGCACTCCTCCAGTGAGGCATTTGGCAATTTATATACAGCCCATCAGCATAACAAGGCTCCCTGTTCTCCAGGGCCTGTCTTGCCTTTCTGGTTTTTACACATTTGTGGATGTCCCTTTTGAACGGTGGGAAGTGATATTTCTTTGTAGTGCAGATTTGCATTGCCCGCTTGCTTGCTTGGCCAAAAAGGACGTATGCGTTTTCTCCTGAATATATTCAGGTGAAAACGCATACGCCCCTTTTGGCATTGTGAGTCATTGTCGAAATTGTGACCCTCTTCCTGTTCTCTAAAGGCGATTCCAACGTACCTCTTGAAATCTATTTCCTGCTATTATGTCTCGCTTTCAAGTCCGCATCGTTGCCTTCCCTTAACAAATTTTTGGAAGATAGTTCTCCTTTATTAATCTGCCAGTTTGTGAATTGCTGTGCCCCTGAGCTCAATTTTTCAACTCGTTTTTTGTGAGCTGTACGCAAGTCCAAAATTTTAGTTCAGGACCTATACTGGTTCCCGGTGGTTGGCTGAGCATTTCGTTAATACTTCTTCCTGCCGGGAAATTAGAGTGACATGTGCCCGTCCAAATGCCTAACAGCTACTCTCTCATTGGTTCTCCCTCTTCCATTCCATCCTCTGCCAAATTGGCAACGTGTGCGAACCAGGAGATTAACGGGGCTGTCTCTCCTATTTGGGAGATTGATAGTAAAGCAGTTGGAAAGTGAAACTGGAGCTCCAGGAGAGGGACTACTCGTTGAGTTTTAGAAACCTTTTGTATTCACAGTGTGTCCATTCTCTAGGTTTGCATTACATGTTATAGCTGTATTAATATTCCCTTCAACCTGGAGAGTTGGGACCCATGGAATGCGGGCCATGCATTTTTGCTTTAAAGGGTCTGCATTTGCTCACCCAATCTCACCAATCCTCTCAGTCCCAAGTGCCCAGCCTTTTACCACATCCAGCTGTCATTGTAAATAGGGTCATTCCAGGGTTCATCAGAGACCCTGAAGGAAATGTAAAAAATTTCCCTGTTTTTTGGTTTTGTTTTTGAAATTCCTTTTTATAGTGGGTTTGAGCTGATTCTCGCTGCCATGTTGATGCCAGTCTAGACACACATGATTCCCTTACAGAGACATATCAATACATAAGTTTTAAGTTTCTTACTAGTCAGATCTATTCCTCTGCGGGAAATATGGGGTTTTGAGTCCCTTTCACTGACATAGGTGTAGGTCTTGTCTATTCCACACTTGGTTTTAGAAACGGTACCTGTGCTTATATCAAACTCTGGTTTTATGCATCAACCCACCTCTCCTTCCCCCTTAAGCAGGCATAAGAGTGTTTTCTAAATGTGAGACTCTGTTCTCTTTCCTAACTCAGTTCATGTGTAGCCATGTTTACAGGATCTTCATAAGTGATATCTTATGATAAGTTTCTTTTTCTGTGTGACTTATTTCACTTAGAATCATCGTACCTGAATCCAGTCACTTTGCTGCTCCTGGTCTTATGACATTGATTTCATGGCTGAGGGATATTCAATCGTACATAAATACCACAGTTTTTTGAACCATTTTTATATTTCCTGGGATATTTAAGGTGTACCCAAGTTGAGGTTCTTGTAAGCAGTGCAGCCCTAAATATGGGGGTGGCTCTGTCTTATTGATTTTCAGTTTTCCCAAGGTATATTCCCTAGACTGGAAGTGCACTTGGCTCAGTAGCTCTGCTGTTTACTTGTTTTAGGGAACGCAATGCACTCCTCCTGTGAGGCAGTTGGCAATTTACATCCGCATATTAGCATAACAAGTCTCCCTGTTCTCCAGGGCCTGTCTTGCCTTTCTGGTTTTTACACATTTGTGGATGTCCCTTTTGACCGGTGGGAAGTGATACTTCTTTGTAGTGCAGATTTGCATTGACGCTTGCTTGCTTGGCCAAAAAGGGCGTATGCGTTTTCTCCTAAATATATTCAGGAGAAAACGCATACGCCCTTTTTGGTCAAGTGCGTCATTGTCGATGTTGTACCCCTCTTCCTGTGCTTTAAAGGCTATTCCAATGTACCTCTTGGAATCTGTTTCCTGTTATTCTGCCTCGCTTTCAAGTCCGCCTCGTTGCCTTCCCTCAACAGATTTTTGGCCGATAGTTGTCCTTTATTACTCTGCCAGTTTGTGTATTGCTGTGCCCCTGAGCTCCATTTTTCAACTCGTTTTTTGTGAGCTGTACGCATGTCCAAAATTTTGGTTCAGGACCTATACTTGTTACAGGTTGGTGGCTGAGACTCTGGTTAATTCTTCTTCCTGCCGGTAAATTAGAGTGACATGTGCCCGTCCAAATGCCTAACAGCTACTCTCTCATTGGTTCTACCTCTTCCCTTCTATCCTCTGACAAATTGGCAACCTGTGCGAACCAGGAGGTTAAAGGAGTTGTCTCTCCAAGTTGGGAGATTGATAGTAAAGCAGTTGGAAAGTCAAACCGGATCACCAGGAGAGGGACTGCTCGTTGAGTTTTAGAAACCTTTTGTATTCACAGTTTGTCCATTCTCTAGGTTTCCCGTACATGTTATAGCTGTAGTAATATTCACTTCAACATGTAGAGTTGGGACCCATGGAATGGGGGCCATGCATTTTTGCTTTAAAGGGTCTGCATTTGCTCACCCAATCTCACCAATCCTATCAGTCCCAAGTGTCCAGCCATATGCCACATCCAGCTGTCATTGTAGATAGAGTCATTCCAGGTTTCATTAGAGAGCCTTATGGAAATGTAAAGAATTTCCCTGTTTTTTTTTGTTTTGTATTTGAAATTCCTTTTTATAGTGGGTTTGAGCTGATTCTCGCTGCCATGTTTATGCCAGTCTAGTCACACTTTATTCCCTTACAGGGACATATCAATACATAGTTTTTAAAATTCTTACTAGTGAGATCTATTTCACTGCGCGAAATATGGGGTTTAGAGTCCCTTTCACTGACGAAGCAGTAGGTCTTGTCTATTCCACAGTTCGTTTTAGAAATGGTACCTGTACTTATATCAAACTCTGGTTTTATGCATCACCACACCTCTTCTTTCCCCTTAAGCAGGCATAAGAGTGTTTTCTAAATGTGAGACTCTGTTCTCTTTCCTAACTCAGTTCATGTGTAGCCATGCTTACAGGATCTTCATAAGTGATATCTTATGATAAGTTTCTTGTTCTGTGTGACTTATTTCACTTAGAATCATCGTACCTGAATCCACTCACTTTGCTGCTCCTGGTCTTATGACATTGATTTCATGGGTGAGGGATATTCCATCTTACATAAATCCCACAGTTTTTTGAACCATTTTTATATTTCCTGGGATATTTAAGGTGTATCCAAGTTGAGGTTCTTGTAAGCAGTGCAGCCCTAAATTTGGGGGTGGCTCTGTCTTATTGATTTTCAGTTTTCCCAAGGTACATTCCCTAGACTGGAAGTGCACTTGGCTCTGTAGCTCTGTTGTTTACTTGTTTTAGGGAACACAATGCACTCCTCCAGTGAGGCAGTTGGCAATTTACATCCCGCCCATCAGCATAACAAGGCTCCCTGTTCTACAGGGCCTGTCTTGCCTTTCTGGTTTTTACACATTTGTGGATATCCCTTTTGACTGGTGGGAAATGATACTTCTTTGTAGTGCACATTTGCATTGACCGCTTGCTTGCTTGGCCAAAAAGGGCATATGCGTTTTCTCCTAAATATATTCAGGAGAAAACGCATACGCCGTTTTTGGCCTAGTGCGTCATTGTCGAAGTTGTGCCCCTCTTCCTGTGCTTTAAAGGCGATTCCAACGTACCTCTTGAAATCTGTTTCCTGCTATTCTGCCTCGCTTTCAAGTCCACCTGGTTGTCTTCCCTCAACAGATTTTTGGACGATAGTTGTCCTTTATTACTCTGTCAGTTTGTGAATTGCTGTGCCCGTGAGCTCCATTTTTCAACTTGTTTTTGTGAGCTGTACGCAAGTCCAAAATTTTGGTTCAGGATCTATACTGGTTCCCGGTGGGTTTCTGAGACATTGGTTAATTCTTCTTCTTGCCGGGAAATTAGAGTGACATATGCCCGTCCAAATGCCTAACAGCTACTCTCTCATTGGTTCTCCCTCTTGCCTTCCATCCTCTGCAAAATTGGCAACCTGTGCGAACCAGGAGCTTAAAGGGGCTGTCTCTCCAATTTGGGAGATAGATAGTAAAGCAGTTGGAAAGTCAAACCAGAGCACCAGGAGAGGGACTATTTGTTGAGTTTTAGAAACATTTTGTACTCACAGTGTGTCCATTCTCTTGGTTTCCCATACATGTTATAGCAGTAGTAATATTCCCTTCAACATGGAGAGTTTGGAACCATGGAATGGGGGCCGTGCATTTCTGCTTTAAATGGTCTGCATTTGCTCACCCAATCTCACCAATCCTCTCAGTCCCAAGTGTCCTGCCTTATACCACTTCCAGCTGTCATTGTTGATAGGGTCATTCCAGGTTTCATCAGAGACCCTGAAGGAATTGTAAAGAATTTCCCTGTTTTTTGGTTTTGTTTTTAAAATTCATTTTTATACTGGGTTTGCGCTGATTCTCACTGCCATGTTTATGTCAGTCTAGACACATTTGATTCCCTTACATACACATATCAATACATAGGTTTTAAGTTTCTTACTACTCACATCTATTCCTCTGCGGGAAATATGGGGTTTTGAGTCCCTTTCACTGAGGAAGGTGTAGGTCTTGTCTATTCCAAAGTTGGTTATAGAAATGGTACCTGTGCTTATGTCAAACTCTGGTTTTATGCATCACAGCACCTCTCCTTCCCCCTTAAGCAGGCATAAGAGTGTTTTCTAAATGTGAGACTCTGTTCTCTTTCCTAACTCACTTCATGTGTAGCCATGTTTACAGGATCTTCATAAGAGATATCTTATGATAAGTTTCTTTTTCTGTGTGACTTATTTCACTTAGAATCATCGTACCTGAATCCACTCACTTTGCTGCTCCTGGTCTTATGACATTGATTTCATGGCTGTGGGTTATTCCATCGTACATAAGTACCACAATTTTTGGAACCATTTTTATATTTCCTGGGATATTTAAGGTGTACCCAAGTTGATATTCTTGTAAGCAGTACAGCCCTAAATTTGGGGGTGGCTCTGTCTTATTGATTTTCAGTTTTCCCTAGGTATATTCCCTAGACTGGAAGTGCCCTTGGCTGTGTAGCTCTGTTATTTACTTGTTTTAGGGAACGCAATGCACACCTCAAGTGAGGCAGTTGGCAATTTATATCCCGCCCATCAGCATAACAAGGCTCCCTGTTCTCCAGGGCCTGTCTTGCCTTTCTGGTTTTTACACATTTTGTGCATGTCCCTTTTGACCGGTGGGAAGTGATACTTCTTTGTAGTGCAGATTTGCATTGCCTGCTTGCTTGCTTGACCAAAAAGAGCGTATGCGTTTTCTCCTGAATATATTAAGGAGAAAACGCATACACCCTTTTTGGCCCAGTGAGTCATTGTCGAAGTTGTGCCATTCTTCCTGTGCTTTAAAGGCGATTCCAACGTACCTCTTGTAATCTGTTTCCTGGTATTCTGCCTCGCTTTCAAGTCCGCCTCGTTGCCTTACCTCAACAGATTTTTGGACGATAGTTGTCCTTTATTACTCTGCCAGTTTGTGAATTGCTGTGCCCCTGAGCTCCATTTTTCAACTCGTTTTTTGTGAGCTGTACGCAAGTCCAAAATTTTGGTTCAGGACCTATACTGGATCCCGGTGGGTGGCTGAGACTCTGGTTAATTCTTCTTCCTGCCGGGAAATTAGAGTGACATGTGCCCCTCCAAATGCCTAACAGCTACTCTCTCATTGGTTCTCCCTCTTCCCTTCCATTCTCTGCGAAATTGGCAACCTGTGCGAATCAGGAGGTTAAAGGGGTTTTCTCTCCAAGATGGGAGATTGATAGTAAAGCAGTTGGAAAGTCAAACCAGAGCACCAGGAGAGGGACTAATCGTTGAGTATTAGAAACCTTTTGTATTCACAGTGTGTCCATTCCCTAGGTTTCCCGTACATGTTATAGCTGTAGTAATATTCCCTTCAACATGGAGAGTTGGGACCCATGGAATGGGGGCCATGCATTTTTGCTTTAAAGGGTCTGCATTTGCTCACCCAATCTCACCAATCCTCTCAGTCTCAAGTGTCCAGCCTTATGCCACATCCAGCTGTCATTGTACATAGGGTCATTCCAGGTTTCATCAGAGACCCTGAAGGAAATGTAAAGAATATCCCTGTTTTTAGGTTTTGTATTTGAAATTCCTTTTTATAGTGGGTTTGAGCTGATTCTCGCTGCCATGTTTATGCCAGTCTAGACACACTTGATTCCCATACAGAGATATATCAATACATAGGTTTTAAGTTTCTTACTAGTCACATCTATTCCTCTGCGGGAAATATGGGGTTTTGAGTCCCTTTCACTGAGGAAGGTGTAGGTCTTGTCTATTCCAAAGTTGGTTATAGAAATGGTACCTGTGCTTATGTCAAACTCTGGTTTTATGCATCACCCCACCTCTCCTTCCCCCTTAAGCAGGCATAAGAGTGTTTTCTAAATGTGAGACTCTGTTCTCTTTCCTAACTCACTTCATGTGTAGCCATGTTTACAGGATCTTCATAAGAGATATCTTATGATAAGTTTCTTTTTCTGTGTGACTTATTTCACTTAGAATCATCGTACCTGAATCCACTCACTTTGCTGCTCCTGGTCTTATGACATTGATTTCATGGCTGAGGGATATTCCATCGTACATAAATACCTCAGTTTTTTGAACCATTTTTATATTTCCTGGGATATTTAAGGTGTACCCAAGTTCAGGTTCTTGTAAGCAGTGCAGCCCTAAATTTGGGGGTGGCTCTCTCTTATTGATTTTCAGTTTTCCCAAGGTATATTCCCTAGACTGGAAGTGCCCTTGGCTCTGTAGCTCTGTTGTTTACTTGTTTTAGGGAACGCAATGCACTCCTCCAGTGAGGCAGTTGCCAATTTACATCCCGCCCATCTGCATAACAAGCCTCCATGTTCTCCAGGGCCTGTCTTGCCTTTCTGGTTTTTACACATTTTGTGGATATCCCTTTTGACCGGTGGGAAGTGATACTTCTTTGTAGTGCACATTTGCATTGCCCGCTTGCTTGCTTGGCCAAAAAGGGCGTATGCGTTTTCTCCTGAATATATTCAGGAGAAAACGCATACGCTCTTTTTGGCCAAGTGCGACATTTTCGAAGTTGTGCCCCTCTTCCTTTGCTTTAAAGGCGATTCCAACGTACCTCTTGAAATCTGTTTCCTGCTATTCTGCCTCGCTTTCAAGTCCGCCTCGTTGCCTTCCCTCAACAGATTTTTGGATGATATTTGTCCTTTATTTCTTTTCCAGTTTGTGAATTGCTGTGCCCCTGAGCAACATTTTTTACTCGTTTTTTGTGAGCTGTACGCAAGTCCATAATTTTGGTTCAGTACCTATACTGGTTCCCGGTGGGTGGCTGAGACTCTGGTTAATTCTTCTTCCTGCCGGGAAATTAGAGTGACATGTGCCCGTCCAAATGCCTAACAGCTACTCTCTCATTGGTTCTCCCTCTTCCCTTCCATCCTCTACCAAATTGGCAACGTGTGCAAACCAGGAGATTAAATGGGTTGTCTCTCCAAGTTGGGAGATTGATAGTAAAGCAGTTGGAAAGTCAAAGCGGAGCACCAGGAGAGGCACTACTCGTTGAGTTTTAGAAACCTTTTGTATTCACAGTGTGTCCATTCTCTAGGTTTCCTGTACATGTTATAGATGTAGTAATATTCCCTTCAACATGGAGAGTTGGGACCAATGGAATGGGGGCCATGCATTTTTGCTTTAAAGGGTCTGCATTTTCTCACACAATCTCACCAATCCTCTCAGTCCCAGGTGACCAGCTTTATGCCACATCCAGATGTCATTGTAGATAGGGTCATTCCAGGTTTCATCAGAGACCCTGAAGGAATTGTAAAGAAATTCCCTGTTTTTTGGTTTTGTTTTTGAAACTCCTTTTTATAGTGGGTTTGAGCTGATTCTCGCTGCCATGTTTATGCCAGTCTACACACTTAATTCCCTAACGGTGACATAGCAATACATAGGTTTTGGGATTGTTTCTAGTCAGATCTATTCCTCTGCGGGAAATATGTGGTTTTGAGTCCCTTTCACTGAGGAAGGTGTAGGTCTTGTCTATTCCACAGTTGGTTATAGAAATTGTACCTGTGCTTATATCAAACTCTGGTTTTATGCATCACCCCACCTCTCTTCCCCCCTTAAGCAGGCATAACAGTTTTTTCTAAATGTGAGACTCTGTTCTCTTTCTTAACTCAGTTCATGTGTAGCGATGTTTACAGGATCCTCATAAGTGATATCTTATGATAAGTTTCTTTTTCTGTGTGACTTATTTCACTTAGAATCTTCGTACCTGAATCCACTCACTTTGCTGCTCCTGGTCTTATGACATTGATTTCATGGTTGAGGGATATTCCATCGTACATAAATACCACAGTTTTTTGAACCATTTTTATATTTCCTGGGATATTTAAGGTGTACCCAAGTTGAGGTTCTTGTAAGCAGTGCAGCCCTAAATTTGGTGGTGGCTCTGTGTTATTGATTTTCAGTTTTCCCAAGGTATATTCCCTAGACTGGAAGTGCCCTTGGCTGTGTAGCTCTGTTGTTTATTGTTTTAGGGAATGCAGTGCACTCCTCCAGTGAGGCAGTTGGCAATTTACATCCCACCCATCAGCATAACAAGGCTCCCTCTTCTCCAGGGCCTGTCTTGCCTTTCTGGTTTTTACACATTTTGTGGAGGTCCCTTTTGACCGGTGGGATGTGATACTTCTTTGTAGTGCAGATTTGCATTGCCCGCTTGCTTGCTTGGCCAAAAAGGGCATATGCGTTTTCTCCTGAATATATTCAGGAATATATTCAGGACAGAATGCATACGCACTTTTTGGCCAAGTGCGTCATTGTCGAAGTTGTGCCCCTCTTCCTGTGCTTTAAAGGCGATTCCTACGTACCTCTTGAAATCTGTTTCCTGCTATTCTGCCTCACTTTCAAGTCCGCCTCGTTGCCTTCCCTCAACAGATTTTTGGACGATAGTTGTCCTTTATTACTCTGCCATTTTGTGAACTGCTGTACCCCTGAGCTCCATTTTTCAACTCGTTTTTTGTGAGCTGTACGCAAGTCCAAAATTTTGGTTCAGGACCTATACTGGTTCCCGGTGGGTGGCTGAGACTCTGGTTAATTCTTCTTCCTGCCGGGAAATTAGAGTGACATATGCCCGCCCCAGTGCCTAACAGCTATTCTCTCATTGGTTCTCCCTCTTGCCTTCCATCCTCTGCAAAATTGGCAACCTGTGCGAACCAGGAGCTTAAAGGGGCTGTCTCTACAATTTGGGAGATTGATAGTAAAGCAGTTGGAAAGTCAAACCAGAGCACCAGGAGAGGGACTATTCGTTGAGATTTAGAAACATTTTGTACTCACAGTGTGTCCATTCTCTTGGTTTCCCATACATGTTATAGCAGTAGTAATATTCCCTTCAACATGGAGAGTTGGGAACCATGGAATGGGGGCCGTGCATTTCTGCTTTAAAAGGTCTGCATTTGCTCACCCAATCTCACCAATCCTCTCAGTCCCAAGTGTCCTGCCTTATACCACTTCCAGCTGTCATTGTTGATAGGGTCATTCCAGGTTTCATCAGAGACCCTGAAGGAATTGTAAAGAATTTCCCTGTTTTTTGGTTTTGTTTTTAAAATTCATTTTTATACTGGGTTTGCGCTGATTCTCACTGCCATGTTTATGTCAGTCTAGACACATTTGATTCCCTTACATACACATATCAATACATAGGTTTTAAGTTTCTTACTAGTCACATCTATTCCTCTGCGGGAAATATGGGGTTTTGAGTCCCTTTCACTGAGAAAGGTGTAGGTCTTGTCTATTCCAAAGTTGGTTATAGAAATGGTACCTGTGCTTATGTCAAACTCTGGTTTTATGCATCACAGCACCTCTCCTTCCCCCTTAAGCAGGCATAAGAGTGTTTTCTAAATGTGAGACTCTGTTCTCTTTCCTAACTCACTTCATGTGTAGCCATGTTTACAGGATCTTCATAAGAGATATCTTATGATAAGTTTCTTTTTCTGTGTGACTTATTTCACTTAGAATCATCGTACCTGAATCCACTCACTTTGCTGCTCCTGGTCTTATGACATTGATTTCATGGCTGTGGGTTATTCCATCGTACATAAGTACCACAATTTTTGGAACCATTTTTATATTTCCTGGGATATTTAAGGTGTACCCAAGTTGATATTCTTGTAAGCAGTACAGCCCTAAATTTGGGGGTGGCTCTGTCTTATTGATTTTCAGTTTTCCCTAGGTATATTCCCTAGACTGGAAGTGCCCTTGGCTGTGTAGCTCTGTTATTTACTTGTTTTAGGGAACGCAATGCACACCTCAAGTGAGGCAGTTGGCAATTTATATCCCGCCCATCAGCATAACAAGGCTCCCTGTTCTCCAGGGCCTGTCTTGCCTTTCTGGTTTTTACACATTTTGTGCATGTCCCTTTTGACCGATGGGAAGTGATACTTCTTTGTAGTGCAGATTTGCATTGCCCGCTTGCTTGCTTGACCAAAAAGAGCGTATGCGTTTTCTCCTGAATATATTCAGGAGAAAACGCATACACCCTTTTTGGCCCAGTGAGTCATTGTCGATGTTGTGCCATTCTTCCTGTGCTTTAAAGGCGATTCCAACGTACCTCTTGAAATCTGTTTCCTGTTATTCTGCCTCGCTTTTATGTCCGCCTCGTTGCCTTACCTCAACAGATTTTTGGACGATAGTTGTCCTTTATTACTCTGCCAGTTTGTGAATTGCTGTGCCCCTGAGCTCCATTTTTCATCTCGTTTTTTGTGAGCTGTACGCAAGTCCAAAATTTTGGTTCAGGACCTATACTGGATCCCGGTGGGTGGCTGAGACTCTGGTTAATTCTTCTTCCTGCCGGGAAATTAGAGTGACATGTGCCCCTCCAAATGCCTAACAGCTACTCTCTCATTGGTTCTCCCTCTTCCCTTCCATTCTCTGCGAAATTGGCAACCTGTGCGAATCAGGAGGTTAAAGGGGTTTTCTCTCCAAGATGGGAGATTGATAGTAAAGCAGTTGGAAAGTCAAACCAGAGCACCAGGAGAGGGACTAATCGTTGAGTATTAGAAACCTTTTGTATTCACAGTGTGTCCATTCCCTAGGTTTCCCGTACATGTTATAGCTGTAGTAATATTCCCTTCAACATGGAGAGTTGGGACCCATGGAATGGGGGCCATGCATTTTTGCTTTAAAGGGTCTGCATTTGCTCACCCAATCTCACCAATCCTCTCAGTCTCAAGTGTCCAGCCTTATGCCACATCCAGCTGTCATTGTACATAGGGTCATTCCAGGTTTCATCAGAGACCCTGAAGGAAATGTAAAGAATTTCCCTGTTTTTAGGTTTTGTTTTTGAAATTCCTTTTTATAGTGGGTTTGAGCTGATTCTCGCTGCCATGTTTATGCCAGTCTAGACACACTTGATTCCCATACAGAGAAATATCAATACATAGGTTTTAAGTTTCTTACTAGTCACATCTATTCCTCTGCGGGAAATATGGGGTTTTGAGTCCCTTTCACTGAGGAAGGTGTAGGTCTTGTCTATTCCAAAGTTGGTTATAGAAATGGTACCTGTGCTTATGTCAAACTCTGGTTTTATGCATCACCCCACCTCTCCTTCCCCCTTAAGCAGGCATAAGAGTGTTTTCTAAATGTGAGACTCTGTTCTCTTTCCTAACTCACTTCATGTGTAGCCATGTTTACAGGATCTTCATAAGAGATATCTTATGATAAGTTTCTTTTTCTGTGTGACTTATTTCACTTAGAATCATCGTACCTGAATCCACTCACTTTGCTGCTCCTGGTCTTATGACATTGATTTCATGGCTGAGGGATATTCCACCGTACATAAATACCACAGTTTTTTGATCCATTTTTATATTTCCTGGGATATTTAAGGTGTATCCAAGTTCAGGTTCTTGTAAGCAGTGCAGCCGTAAATTTGGGGGTGGCACTGTCTTATTGATTTTCAGTTTTCCCAAGGTATATTCCCTAGACTGGAAGTGCCCTTGGCTCTGTAGCTCTGTTGTTTACTTGTTTCAGGGAACGCAATGCACTCCTCCAGTGAGGAGTTGGCAATTTACATCCCGCCCATCAGCATAAAAAGGCTCCCTGTTCTACAGGGCCTGTCTTGCCTTTCTGGTTTTTACACATATTGTTGATGTCCCTTTTGACCGGTGAGAAGTGATACTTCTTTGTAGTGCAGATTTGCATTGCCCGCTTGCTTGCTTGGCCAAAAAGGGCGTATGCGTTTTCTCCTGAATATATTCAGGAGAAAACGCATACGCCCTTTGTGGCCAAGTGCGTCATTGTCGAAGTTGTGCCCCTCTTCCTGTGCTTTAAAGGCAATTCCAACGTACCTCTTGTAATCTGTTTCCTGGTATTCTGCCTCGCTTTCAAGTCCGCCTCGTTGCCTTCCCTCAGCAGATTTTTGGATGATAGTTATCCTTTATTACTCTGCCAGTTTGTGAATTGCTGTGCCCCTGAGCTCCATTTTTCAACTCGTTTTTTGTGAGCTGTACGCAAGTCCAAAATTTTGGTTCAGGACCTATACTGGTTCCCTGTGGGTGGCTGAGACTCTGGTAAATTCTTCTTCCTGCCGGGAAATTAGAGTGACATGTGCCCGTCCAAATGCCTAACAGCTACTCTCTCATTGGTTCTCCGTCTTCCCTTCCATCCTCTGCGAATTTGGCAACCTGTGCGAAGCAGTAGGTTAAAGGGCTTTTCTCTCCAAGTTGGGAGATTGATAGTAAAGCAGTTGGAAAGTAAAACCAGAGCACCAGGAGAGGGAGTACTCATTGAGTTTTAGAAACCTTTTGTATTCACATTGTGTCCATTCTGTAGGTTTCCCGTACATGTTATAGCTGTAGTAATATTCCCTTCAACATCGAGAGTTGGGACCCATGGAATGGGGGCCATGCATTTTTGCTTTAAAGGGTCTGCATTTTCTCACCCAATCTCACCAACCCTCTCTGTCCCAAGTGTCCAGCCTTATGCAACATCCAGCTGTCATTGTAGATAGGGTCATTCCAGGTTTCATCAGAGACCCTGAAGGAAATGTAAAGAATTTCCCTGTTTTTTGGTTTTGTTTTTGAAATTCATTTTTATAGTGGGTTTGACCTGATTCTCGCTGCCATGTTTATGCCAGTCTAGACACACTTGATTCCCTTACAGAGACATATCAATACATAGGTTTTAAGATTCTTACTAGTCAGATCTATTCCTCTCGGGAAATATGGGGTTTTGAATCCCATTCACTGAGGAAGGTGTAGGTCTTGTCTATTCCACATTTGGTTTTAGAAATGGTTCCTGTGCTTATATCAATCTCTGGTTTTATGAATCACCGCACCTCTCCTTTCCCCTTAAGCAGGCATAAGAGTGTTTTCTAAATGTGAGACTCTGTTCTCTTTCCTAACTCAGTTCATGTGTAGCCATGTTTACAGGATCTTCATAAGTGATATCTTATGATAAGTTTCTTTTTCTGTGTGACATATTTCCCTTAGAATCATCGTACCTGAATCCACTCACTTTACTGCTCCTGGTCTTATGACATTGATTTCATGGCTGAGGGATATTCCATCGTACATAAATACCACAGTTTTTGGAACCATTTTTATATGTCCTGGGATATTTAAGGTGTACCCAAGTTGAGGTTCTTGTAAGCAGTGCAGCCCTAAATTTGGGGGTGGCTATGTCTTATTGATTTTCAGTTTTCCCAAAGTATATTCCCTAGACTGGAAGTGCCCTTGGCTCTGTAGCTCTGTTGTTTACTTGTTTAGTGAACGCAATGCACTCCTCCAGTGAGGCAGTTGCCAATTTACATCACGCCCATTAGCATAACAAGGCCGCCTGTTCTCCAGGGCCTGTCTTGCCTTTCTGGTTTTTACACATTTCGTGGATGTCCCTTTTGACCGGTGGGAAGTGATACTTCTTTGTAGTGCAGATTTGCATTGCCCGCTTGCTTGCTTGGCCAAAAAGGGCGTATGGGTTTTTTCCTGAATATATTCAGGAGAAAATGCATACGCCCTTTTTGGGCAAGTGTGTCATTGTCGAAGTTGTGCCCCTCTTCCTGTGCTTTAAAGGCGATTCCAACGTACCTCTTGAAATCTGTTTCCTGCTATTCTGCCTCGCTTTCAAGTCCGCCTCGTTGCCTTCCCTCAACAGATTTTTGGACGATAGTTGTCCTTTATTACTCTGCCAGTTTGTGAATTGCTGTGCCCCTGAGCTCCATTTTCCAACTTGTTTTTTGTTAGCTGTACGCAAGTCCTAAATTTTGGTTCAGGACCTATACTGGTTCCCGGTGTGTGGCTGAGACTCTGGTTAAATCTTCTTCCTGCTGGGAAATTAGAGTGACATGTGCCCGTCCAAATTCCTAACAGCTACTCTGTCATTGGTTCTCCCTCTTCCTTTCCATCCTCTGCCAAATTGGCAACCTGTGCGAACCAGGAGGTTAAAGGGTTTGTCTCTCCAAGTTGGGAGATTGTTAGTAAAGCAGTTGGAAAGTCAAAACGGAGCACCAGGAGAGGGACTACTCGTTGAGTTTTAGAAACCTTTTGTATTCACAGTGTGTCCAATCTCTAGGTTTCCCGTACATGTTATTGCTGTAGTAATATTCCCTTCAACATGGAGAGTTGGGACCCATGGAATGGGGGCCATGCATTTTTGCTTTAAAGGGTCTGCATTTGCTCACCCAATCTCACAAATCCTCTCAGTCCGAAGTGTCCAGCCTTATGCAACATCCAGCTGTCATTGTAGATAGGGTCATTCCAGGTTTCATCAGAGACCTTGAAGGAAATGTAAAGAATTTCCCTGTTTTTTGGTTTTGTTTTTGAAATTCCTTTTTATACTGGGTTTGAGCTGATTCTCGCTGCCATGTTTATGCCAGTCTAGACACACTTGATTCCCTTACAGTGACATATCAATACATAGGTTTTAAGATTCTTACTAGTCAGATATATTCCTCTGCGGGAAATATGGGGTTTTGAGTCCCTTTCACTGAGGAAGGTGTAGCTCTTGTCTATTCCACAGTTGGTTTTAGAAATGGTACCTGTGCTTATATCAAACTCTGGTTTTATGCATCACCCAACCTATCCTTTCCCCTTAAGCAGGCATAAGATTGTTTTCTAAATGTGAGACTCTGTTCTCTTTCCTAACTCAGTTCATGTGTAGCCATGTTTACAGGATCTTCATAAGTGATATCTTATGATAAGTTTCTTTTTTTGTGTGACTTATTTCACTTAGAATCATCGTACCTGAATCCACTCACTTTGCTGCTCCTGGTCTTATGACATTGATTTCATGGCTGAGGGATATTCCATCGTACATAAATACCACAGTTTTTTGAACCATTTTTATATGTCCTGGGATATTTAAGGTGTTCCCAAGTTCAGGTTCTTGTAAGCAGTGCAGCCCTAAATTTGGGGGTGGCTCTCTCTTATTGATTTTCAGTTTTAGCAAGGTATATTCCCTAGACTGGAAGTGCCCTTGGCTCTGTAGCTCTGTTGTTTACTTGTTTTAGGGAATGCAATGCACTCCTCCAGTGAGGCAGTTGGCAATTTACATCCCGCCCATCAGCATAACAAGGCCCCCTGTTCTCCAGGGCCTATCTTGCCTTTCTGGTTTTTACACATTTTGTGGATAACCCTTTTGACCGGTGGGAAGTGATACTTCTCTGTAGTGCAGATTTGCATTGCCCGCTTGCTTGCTTGGCCAAGAAGGGTGTATGCGTTTTCTCCTGAATATATTCAGGAGAAAACGCATACGCCCTTTTTGGCCAAGTGCGTCATTGTCGAAGTTGTGCCCCTCTTCCTGTGCTTTAAAGGCGATTCCAACGTACCTCTTGAAATCTGTTTCCTGCTATTCTGCCTCGCTTTCAAGTCCGCCCCGTTGCCTTCCCTGAACAGATTTTTGGATGATAGTTGTCCTTTATTACTCTGCCAGTTTGTGAATTGCTGTGCCCCTGAGCTCCTTTATTCAACGCGTTTTTTATGAGCTGTACGCAAGTCCAAAATTTTGGTTCAGGACCTTTACTGGTTCCCGGTTGGTGGCTGAGACTCTGGTCAATTCTTCTTCCTGCCGGGAAATAAGAGTGACATGTGCCCGTCCAAATGCCTAACAGCTACTCTCTCATTGGTTCTCCCTCATCCCGTCCATCCTCTGCCAAATTGGCAACCTGTGCGAACCAGGAGGTTAAAGGGGTTGTCTCTCCAAGTTGGGAGTTTGATAGTAAAGCAGTTGGAAAGTGAAACCGGAGGACCAGGAGAGGGACTACTCGTTGAGTTTTAGAAACCTTTTGTATTCACAGTGTGTCCATTCTCTAGGTTTCCCGTACATATTATAGCTGTAGTAATATTCCCTTCAACATGGAGAGTTGTGACCCAGGGAGTGGGGGCCATGCATTTTTGCTTTAAAGGGTCTGCATTTGCTCACCCAATCTAAACAATCCTCTCAGTCCCATGTGTCCAGCCATATGCCACATCTAGCTGTCATTGTAGATAGGGTCATTCCAGGTTTCATCAAAGACTCTGAAGGAATTGTAAAGAATTTCCCTGTTTTTTTGTATAGTTTTTGAAATTCCTTTTTATAGTGGGTTTGAGCTGATTCTCGCTGCCATGATTAAGCCAGTCTAGACAAACTTGATTCCCTTAAAGAGACATATCAATACATAGGTTTTAAGATTCTTACTAGTCAAAACTATTCCTCTGTGGGAAATATAGCGTTTTGAGTCCCTTTAACTGAGGAAGCTGTAGGTCTAGTCTATTTCATAGTTGATTTTTGGAACGATACCTGTGCTTATATCAATCTCTGGTTTTATGCATCACCCCACCTCTCCTTCCCCCTTAAACAGGCATAAGAGTGTTTTCTAAATGTGAGATTCTGTTCTTTTTCCTAACTCAGTTCCTGTGTAGCCATGTTTACAGGATCTTCATAAGTGATATTTATGATGTTTCTTTTTCTCTGTGACTTATTTCACATACAATCTTCGTACCTGAATCCACTCACTTTGCTGCTACTGGTCTTATGACATTGATTTCATGGCTGAGCGATATTCCATCGTTCGAAAGTACCACAATTTTTTGAACCATTTTTATATTTCCTGGGATATTTAAGGTACACCCAAGTTGAGGTTCTTGTAAGCAGTGCAGCCCTTAATTTTGGGGTGGCTCTGTCTTATTGATTTTCGGTTTTCCCACGGTATATTCCCTAGACTTGAAGTGCCCTTGGCTCTGTAGCTCTGTTGATTACTCGTTTGAGGGATCACAATGCACTCTTCCAGTGAGGCAGTTGGCAATTTACATCCCGCCCATCAGCATAACAAGGCTCCCTGTTTGCCAGGGCCTGTCTTGCCTTTCTGGTTTTTACCCATTTTGTGGATGACCCTTTTGACAGGTGGGAAGTGATACTACTTTGTAGTGCAGATTTGCATTGCCTGCTTGCTTGCTTGGCCAAAAAGGGCGTATGAGTTTTTTTCTTAATATATTCAGGAAACAATGCATACACCCTTTTTGGCAAAGTGCATCATTGTCGAAGTTGGGCCCATCTTCCTGTGCTTTACAGGCGATTGCAATGTACCTCTTCTAATCTGTTTCCTGCTATTCTGCCTTGCTTTCCAGTCCGAATGGTTGTCTTCCCTCAAGAGATTTTTGCACGATAGCTGTCTTGTATTACTCTGCCAGTTTGTGAATTGCTGTGCCCCTGAGCTCCATTATTCAACTCGTATTTTGTGAGCTGAACGCAAGTCGAAAATTTTGGCTCAGGACCTATACTCTTTCCTGGTGGGTTGCTGAGACTTCGGTTAATTTTTCTTCCTGCCGGGAAATTAGAGTGATATGTGCCCGTCCAAATGCCTAACAGCTACTCTCTCATTGGTTCTCCCTTTTCCCTTCCATCCTCTGCCAAATTTGCCACCTGAGCGAACCAGGAGGTTAAAAGAGCTGTAACTCCAAGTTGGGAGATTGATAGTAAAGCAGTTGGAAAGTCAAACCGCAGCACCACTTGAGGGATTATTCGTTGAGTTTTAGAGACCTGTCGTATTCACAGTGTGTTCATTCCCCAGGTCTCTCGTACATGTTATAGCTGTAGTAATATTCCCTTCAACCTGGAGAGTTGGGACCCATGGAATGGCTGCCATTCATTATTGATTTAAAGGGTCTTCAATTGCTCACCCAATCTCACCAATCCTCTCAGTCCCAAGTGTCCAGCCTTAAGCCATATCCAGCTGTAATTGTAGATAGGGTCATTCCAGGTTTCGTCAGAGACCCTGAATGAATTGTAAAGAATTTCCCTGTTGTTTTTTTTTTTGTTTGTCTTGTTTTTGAAATTCCTTTATATAGTGGATTTGAGCTGATTCTCTCGGCCAAGGTTATGCCTGTCTAGACACACTTGATTCCCTTACAGAGACATATCAATACATAGGTTATAAGATTCTTACTAGTTAGATCTATTCCTCTCGGGAAATATGGGGTTTTGAGTGTCTTTCACTGAGGAAGGTGTAGGTCTTGTCTATTCCACATGTGGTTTTAGAAATGGTACCTGTACTTATATCAAACTCTGGTTTTATGCATCACTCCACCTCTCCTTTCCCCTTAAGCAGGCATAAGAGTGTTTTCTAAATGTGAGACTCTGTTCTCTTTCCTAACTCGGTTCATGTGTAGCCATGTTTACAGGATCTTCATAAGTGATATCTTATGATAAGTTTCTTTTTCTGTGTGACTATTTCACTTAAAATCATCGTACGTGAATCCACTCACTTTGCTGCTCCTGGTCTTATGACATTGATTTCATGGCTGAGGGATATTCCGTCGTACGTAAATACCACAATTTTTTGAACCATTTTTATATTTCCTGGGATATTTAAGGTGTACCCAAGTTGAGGATCTTGTAAGCAGTGCAGCCCTCAATTTGGGGTTGGCTCTGTGTTATTGATTTTCAGTTTTCCCAAGGTATATTCCCTAGAGTGGAACTGCCATTGGCTCTGAAGCTCTGTTTTTTATTTGTTTTTGGGAACACAATGCACTCCCCCAGAGAGGCATTTAGAAATTTACATCCTGCCCATTAGCCTAACAAGACTCCCTGTTCTCCAGGGCCTGTCTTGCCTTTGTGGTTTTTACATATTTTCTCGATGTCCCTTTTTAGCAGTGGGAAGTGATACTTCTTTGTAGTGCAGATTTGCATTGCCCGTTGCTGGCTTGGCCAAAAATGGCATATGCATTTTCTCCTGAATATATTCAGGAGAAAACACATACGCCCTTTTTGCCCAAGTGCATTATTCAAGAAGTTGTGCCCTCTTCCTGTGCTTTACAGGCGATTCCAACGTACCTCTTGAAATCTGTTTCCTGCTATTCTCTCTCGCTTTCAAGTCCGCCTCGTTGCCTTCCCTCAACAGATTTTTGGACGATAGTTGTCCTTTATTACTCTGCCAGTTTGTGAATTGCTGTGCCCCTGAGCTCAATTTTTCAACTCGTTTTTTGTGAGCTGTACACAAGTCCAAAATTTTGGTTCAGGACCTATACTGGTTCCCGGTGGGTGGCTGAGACTTTGGTTAATTCTTCTTCCTGACGGGAAATTAGAGTGACATGTGCCCGTCCAAATGCCTGACAGCTAGTCTCTCATTGGTTCTCCCTCTTCCCTTCCATCCTCTGCTTATTGGCAACCTGTGCGAACCAGGAGGTTAAAGGGGCTGTCTCTCCAAGTTGGGATATTGATAGTAAATCCGTTGGAAAGTCAAACTGGAGCACCAGGAGAGGGACTATTCGTTGAGTTTATAAACCTTTTGTATTCACAGTGTGTCCATTCTCTAGGTTTCCCATACATGTTATAGCTGTAGTAATATTCCCTTCAACCTGGAGAGTTGGGACCCATGGAATGGGGGCCATGCATTTTTGCTTTAAAGGGTCTGCATTTGCTCACCCAATCTCACCAATCCTCATAATCCCAAGTGTCCAGCCTTATACCATATCCAGCTGTCATTGTAAATATGGTCATTCCAGGTTTCATCACAGACCCTGAAGGAAATGTAAAGAATTTCCCTGTTTTTTGGTTTTGTTTGTGAAATTCCTTTTCATAGTGGGTTTGAGCTGATTCTCACTGTCATGTTTACGCCAGTCTAGACGCACTTGATTCCCTTAGAGACATATCAATACATAGGTTTTAAGTTTCTTACTAGTCAGATCTATTCCTCTGTGGGAAATACGGTGTTTTGAGTCCCTTTCATTGAGGAAGGTGAAGGTCTTGTCTATTCCACAGTTGGTTTTAGAAATTGTACCTGTACTTATATCAAACTCTGGTTTTATGCATCACCCCACCTCTCCTTTCCCCTTAAGCAGGCATAAGAGTGTTTTCTAAATGTGAGACTCTGTTCTCTTTCCTAACTCAGTTCATGTGTAGCCATGCTTACAGGATCTTCATAAGTGCTATCTTATGATAAGTTTCTTGTTCTGTGTGACTTATTTCACTTAGAATCATCGTACCTGAATCCACTCACTTTGGTGCTCCTGGTCTTATGACATTGATTTCATGGCTGAGGGATATTCCATCGTACATATATCCCACAGTTTTTTGAACCATTTTTATATTTCCTGGGATATTTAAGTTGTACCCAAGTTGAGGTTCTTGTAAGCAGTGCAGCCCTAAATTTGGGTGTGGCTCTTTCTTATTGATTTTCAGTTTTCCCAAGGTACATTCCCTAGACTGGAAGTGCCCTTGGCTCTGTAGCTCTGTTGTTTACTTGTTTTAGGGAACGCAATGCACTCTTCCAGTGAGGCAGTTGGCAATTTACATCCCGCCCATCAGCATAACAAGTCTCCCTTTTCTCCAGGGTCTGTCTTGCCTTTCTGGTTTTTACACATTTGTGGATATCCCTTTTGACTGGTGGGAAGTGATACTTCTTTGTAGTGCAGATTTGCATTGTCTGCTTGCTTGCTTGGTCAAAAAGGGCGTATGCGTTTTCTCCTGAATATATTCAGGAGAAAACGCATACGCCCTTTTTGGCCCAGTGCGTCATTGTTGATGTTGTACCCCTCTTCCTGTGCTTTAAAGGCGATTCCAACGTACCTCTTGGAATCTGTTTCCTGCTATTCTGCCTCGCTTTCAAGTCCGCCTCGTTGCCATCCCTCAACAGATTTTTGGACGATAGTTGTCCTTTATTACTCTGCCAGTTTTTGAATTGCTGTGCCCCTGAGCTCAATTTTTCAACTCGTTTTTTGTGAGCTGTACGCAAGTCCAAATTTTGGTTAAGGACCTATACTTGTTCCCGGTGGGTGGCTGAGACTCTGGTTAATTCTTCTTCCTGCCGGGAAATTAGAGTGACATGTGCCCGTCCAAATGCCTAACAGCTACTCTCTCATTGGTTCTCCCTCTTCCCTTCCATCCTCTGCCAAATTGGCAACCTGTGCGAACCAGGAGGATAAAGGGGTTGTCTCTCCAAGTTGGGATTGATAGTAAAGCAGTTGGAAAGTGAAACCGGATCACCAGAAGAGGGACTACTCGTTGAGTTTTAGAAACCTTTTGTATTCACAGTGTGTCCATTCTCTAGGTTTCCCATACATGTTATAGCTGTAGTAATATTCCCTTCAACCTGGAGAGTTGGGACCCATGGAATGGGGGCCATGCATTTTTGCTTTAAAGGGTCTCCATTTGCTCACCCAATCTCACCAATCCTCTCAGTTCCAAGTGTCCAGCCTTATACCACATCCAGCTGTCATTGTAGATAGGGTCATTCCAGGTTTCATCAGAGACCCTGAAGGAATTGTAAAGAATTTCCCTGTTTTGTTTTTGAAATTCCTTTTTATACAGGGTTTCAGCTGATTCTCGCTGCCATGTTTATGCCAGTCTAGACACACTTGATTCTCTTACAGAGACATATCAATACATAGGTTTTAAGATTCTTATTAGTCAGATCTATTCCTCTGCGCAAAATATGGGGTTTAGAGTCCCTTTCACAGAGGGAGCTGTAGGTCTTGTCTATTCTACAGTTCGTTTTAGAAATGGTACCTGTACTTATATCATACTCTGGTTTTATGCATCACCCCACCTCTCCTTTCCCCTTAAGCAGGCATAAGAGTGTTTTCTAAATGTGAGACTCTTTTCTCTTTCGTAACTCAGTTCATGTGTAGCCATGCTTACAGGATCTTCATAAGTGATATCTTATGATAAGTTTCTTTTTCTGTGTGACTTATTTCACTTAGAATCATCGTACCTGAATCCACTCACTTTGCTGCTCCTGGTCTTATGACATTGATTTCATGGCTGAGGGATATTCCATCGTACATAAATCCCACAGTTTTTTGAACCATTTTTATATTTCCTGGGATATTTAAGTTGTACCAAAGTTGAGGTTCTTGTAAGCAGTGCAGGCCTGAATTTGGGTGTGGCTCTTTCTTATTGATTTTCAGTTTTCCCAAGGTACATTCCCTAGACTGGAAGTGCCCTTGGCTCTGTAGCTCTGTTGTTTACTTGTTTTAGGGAACACAATGCACTCCTCCAGTGAGGCAGTTGGCAATTTACATCCCGCCCATCAGCATAACAAGGCTCCCTTTTCTCCAGGGCCTTTCTTGCCTTTCTGGTTTTTACACATTTGTGGATATCCCTTTTGACTGGTGGGAAGTAATACTTCTTTGTAGTGCAGATTTGCATTGCCCGCTTGCTTGCTTGGCCAAAAAGGGCGTATGCGTTTCCTCCTGAATATATTCAGGAGAAAATGCATACGTCCTTTTGGCCAAGAGCGTCATTGTCGAAGTTGTGCCCCTCTTCCTGTGCTTTAAAGGCAACTCCAACGTACCTCTTGAAATCTGTTTCCTGCTATTCTGCCTCACTTTCAAGTCCACATCGATGCCTTCCCTCAACAGATTTTTGGACGATAGTTGTCCTTTATTACTCTGAGAGTTTTTGAATTGCTGTGCCCCTGAGCTCCATTTTTCAACTCGTTTTTTGTGAGCTGTACGCAAGTCCAAAATTTTAGTTCACGACCTCTACTGGTTCCCGGTGGGTGGCTGAGACTTTGGTTAATTCTTCTTCCTGCTGGGAAATTAGAGTGACATGTGCCCGTCCAAATGCCTAACAGCTACACTCTCTTTGGTTCTCCCTCTTCCCTTCCATCCTCTGCAAAATTGGCAACCTGTGCGAACCAGGAGCTTAAAGGGGCTGTCTCTCCAATTTGGTAGATTGATAGTAAAGCAGTTGGAAAGTCAAACCGGAGCACCAGGAGAGGGACTATTCGTTGAGTTTATAAACCTTTTGTATTCACAGTGTGTCCATTCTCTAGGTTTCCCATACATGTTATAGCTGTAGTAATATTCCCTTCAACCTGGAGAGTTGGGACCCATGGAATGGGGGCCATGCATTTTTGCTTTAAAGGGTCTGCATTTGCTCACCCAATCTCACCAATCCTCTCAGTCCCAAGTGTCCAGGCTTATACCATATCCAGCTGTCATTGTAAATATGGTCATTCCAGGTTTCATCACAGACCCTGAAGGAAATGTAAAGAATTTCCCTGTTTTTTGGTTTTGTTTGTGAAATTCCTTTTCATAGTGGGTTTGAGCTGATTCTCACTGTCATTTTTATGACAGTCTAGACGCACTTGATTCCCTTAGAGACATATCAATACATAGGTTTTAAGTTTCTTACTAGTCAGATATATTCCTCTGTGGGAAATACGGTGTTTTGAGTCCCTTTCATTGAGGAAGGTGAAGGTCTTGTCTATTCCACAGTTGGTTTTAGAAATTGTACCTGTACTTATATCAAACTCTGGTTTTATGCATCACCCCACCTCTCCTTTCTACTTAAGCAGGCATAAGAGTGTTTTCTAAATGTGAGACTCTGTTCTCTTTCCTAACTCAGTTCATGTGTAGCCATGCTTACAGGATCTTCATAAGTGATATCTTATGATAAGTTTCTTGTTCTGTGTGACTTATTTCACTTAGAATCATCGTACCTGAATCCACTCACTTTGGTGCTCCAGGTCTTATGACATTGATTTCATGGCTGAGGGATATTCCATCATACATATATCCCACAGTTTTTTGAACCATTTTTATATTTCCTGGGATATTTAAGGTGTACCCAAGTTGAGGTTCTTGTAAGCAGTGCAGCCCTAAATTTGGGTGTGGCTCTTTCTTATTGATTTTCAGTTTTCCCAAGGTACATTCCCTGGAATGGAAGTGCCCTTGGCTCTGTAGCTCTGTTGTTTACTTGTTTTAGGGAACGCAATGCACTCCTCCAGTGCGGCAGTTGGCAATTTACATCCCGCCCATCAGCATAACAAGTCTCCCTTTTCTCCAGGGTCTGTCTTGCCTTTCTGGTTTTTACACATTTGTGGATATCCCTTTTGACTGGTGGGAAGTGATACTTCTTTGTAGTGCAGATTTGCATTGCCCGCTTGCTTGCTTGGTCAAAAAGGGCGTATGCGTTTTCTCCTGAATATATTCAGGAGAAAACGCATACGCCCTTTTTGGCCAAGTGCGTCATTGTCGATGTTGTACCCCTCTTCCTGTGATTTAAAGGCGATTCCAACGTACCACTTGGAATCTGTTTCCTGCTATTCTGCCTCGCTTTCAAGTCTGCCTCGTTGCCATCCCTCAACAGATTTTTGGACGATAGTTGTCCTTTATTACTCTGCCAGTTTTTGAATTGCTGTGCCCCTGAGCTCAATTTTTCAACTCGTTTTTTGTGAGCTGTACGCAAGTCCAAATTTTGGTTAAGGACCTATACTTGTTCCCGGTGGGTGGCTGAGACTCTGGTTAATTTTCTTCCTGCCGGGAAATTAGAGTGACATGTGCCCGTCCAAATGCCTAACAGCTACTCTCTCATTGGTTCTCCCTCTTCCCTTCCATCTTCTGCAAAATTGGCAACCTGTGCGAACCAGGAGGATAAAGGGGTTGTCTCTCCAAGTTGGGATTGATAGTAAAGCCGTTGGAAAGTCAAACCGGATCACCAGAAGAGGGACTACTCGTTGAGTTTTAGAAACCGTTTGTATTCACAGTGTGTCCATTCTCTAGGTTTCCCATACATGTTATAGCTGTAGTAATATTCCCTTCAACCTGGAGAGTTGGGACCCGTGGAATGGGGGCCATGCATTTTTGCTTTAAAGGGTCTCCATTTGCTCACCCAATCTCACCAATCCTCTCAGTTCCAAGTGTCCAGCCTTATACCACATCCAGCTGTTATTGTAGATAGGGTCATTCCAGGTTTCATCAGAGACCCTGAAGGAATTGTAAAGAATTTCCCTGTTTTTTTGGTTTTGTTTTTGAAATTCCTTTTTATACAGGGTTTCAGCTAATTCTCGCTGCCATGTTTATGCCAGTCTAGACACACTTGATTCCCTTACAGAGACATATCAATACATAGGTTTTAAGATTCTTACTTGTCAGATCTATTCCTCTGCGCAAAATATGGGGTTTAGAGTCCCTTTCACAGAGGAAGCTGTAGGTCTTGTCTATTCCACAGTTCGTTTTAGAAATGGTACCTGTACTTATATCATACTCTGGTTTTATGCATCACCCCACCTCTCCTTTCCCCTTAAGCAGGCATAAGAGTGTTTTCTAAATGTGAGACTCTTTTCTCTTTCGTAACTCAGTTCATGTGTAGCCATGCTTACAGGATCTTCATAAGTGATATCTTATGATAAGTTTCTTTTTCTGTGTGACTTATTTCACTTAGAATCATCGTACCTGAATCCACTCACTTTGCTGCTCCTGGTCTTATGACATTGATTTCATGGCTGAGGGATATTCCATCGTACATAAATCCCACAGTTTTTTGAACCATTTTTATATTTCCTGGGATATTTAAGTTGTACCAAAGTTGAGGTTCTTGTAAGCAGTGCAGCCCTGAATTTGGGTGTGGCTCTTTCTTATTGATTTTCAGTTTTCCCAAGGTACATTCCCTAGACTGGAAGTGCCCTTGGCTCTGTAGCTCTGTTGTTTACTTGTTTTAGGGAACACAGTGCACTCCTCCAGTGAGGCAGTTGGCAATTTACATCCCGCCCATCAGCATAACAAGGCTCCCTTTTCTCCAGGGCCTGTCTTGCCTTTCTGGTTTTTACACATTTGTGGATATCCCTTTTGACTGGTGGGAAGTAATACTTCTTTGTAGTGCAGATTTGCATTGCCCGCTTGCTTGCTTGGCCACAAAGGGCGTATGCGTTTTCTCCTGAATATATTCAGGAGAAAATGCATACGCCCTTTTTGCCAAGAGCGTCATTGTCGAAGTTGTGCCCCTCTTCCTGTGCTTTAAAGGCAACTCCAACGTACCTCTTGAAATCTGTTTCCTGCTATTCTGCCTCACTTTCAATTCCACATCGTTGCCTTCCCTCAACAGATTTTTGGACGATAGTTGTCCTTTATTACTCTGCCAGTTTGTGAATTGCTGTGCCCCTGAGCTCCATTTTTCAACTCGTTTTTTGTGAGCTGTACGCAAGTCCAAAATTTTAGTTCACGACCTATACTGGTTCCCGGTGGGTGGCTGAGACTTTGGTTAATTCTTCTTCCTGCCGGGAAATTAGAGTGACATGTGCCCGTCCAAATGCCTAACAGCTACACTCTCATTGGTTCTCCCTCTTCCCTTCCATCCTCTGCCAAACTGGCAACCTGTGCGAAGCAGGAGGTTAAAGGGGCTGTCTCTCCAATTTGGGAGATTGAGAGTAAAGGAGTTGGAAAGTCAAACCGGAGCACCAGGAGAGGCACTATTCGTTGAGTTTTAGAAACCATTTGTATTCACAGTGTGTCCATTCTGTAGGTTTCCCATACATGTTATAGCTGTAGTAATATTCCCTTCAACCTGGAGAGTTGGGACCCATGGAATGGGGGCCATGCATTTTTGCTTTAAAGGGTCTGCATTTGCTCACCCAATCTCACCAATCCACTCAGTCCCAAGTGTCCAGCCTTATACAACATCCAGCTGTCATTGTAGATAGGGTCATTCCAGGTTTCATCAGAGACCCTGAAGGAATTGTAAAGAATTTCCCTGTTTTTTGGTTTTGTTTTTGAAATTCATTTTTATAGTGGGTTTGAGCTGATTCTCGCTGCCATGTTTATTCCAGTCTAGACACACTTGATTCCCTTACGGAGTCATATCAATACATAGGTTTTAAAATTCTTACTAGTCAGATCTATTCCTCTGCGGGAAATATGGTGTTTTGAGTCCCTTTCACTGAGGAAGGTGTTGGTCCTGTCTATTCCACAGTTGGTTTTAGAAACGGTACCAGTGCTTATATCAAACTCTGGTTTTATGCATCACCCCACATCTCGTTCCCCCTTAAACAGGCATAAGAGTGTTTTCTAAATGTGAGACTCTGTTCCCTTTCCTAACTCAGTTCATGTGTAGCCATGTTTACAGGATCTTCATAAGTGATATCATATGATAAGTTTCTTTTTTCTGTGTGACTTATTTCACTTAGAATCATCGTACCTGAATCCACTCACTTTGCTGCTCCTGGTCTTATGACATTGATTTCATGGCTGAGGGATATTCCATCGTACATAAGTACCACAATTTTTTGAACCATTTTTATATTTCCTGGGATATTTAAGGTGTACCCAAGTTGAGGTTCTTGTAAGCAGTGCAGCCCTAAATTTGGGGGTGGCTCTTCCTTATTGATTTCCTGTTCCCCAAGGTATATTCCCTAGACTGGAAGTGCCCTTGGCTCTGTAGCTCTGTTGTTTACTTGTTTTATGGAACACAATGCACTCCTACCGTGAGGCAGTTGGCAATTTACATCCCGCCCATCAGCATAACAAGGCTCCCTGTTCTCCAGGGCCTGTCTTGCCTTTCTGGTTTTTACACATTTTGTGGATGTCCCTTTTGACCGGTGGGAAGTGATACTTCTCTCTAGTGCAGATTTGCATTGCCCGCTTGCTTGCTTGGCCAAAAAGGGCGTATGCGTTTTCTCCTGAATATATTCAGGAGAAAACGCAGACGCCCTTTTTGGCCAAGTGCGTCATTGTCGAAGTTGTGCCTCTCTTCCTGTGCTTTAAAGGCGATTCCAACGTACCTATTGAAGTCTGTTTCCTGCTATTCTGCCTCGCTTTCAAGTCCACCTCGTTGCTTTCCCTCAACAGATTGTTGGACGATAGTTGTCCTTTATTACTCTGCCAGTTTGTGAATTGCTGTGCCCCTGAGCTCCATTTTTCAACTTGTTTTTATGTGAGCTGTACGCAAGTCCAAAATTTTGGTTCAGGACCTTTACTTGTTCTGGTGGGTGGCGGAGACTTTGGTTAATTCTTCTTCCTGCCGGGAAATTAGAGTGACATGTGCCCGTCCAAATGCCAAACAGCTACTCTCTCACTGGTTCTCCATCTTCCCTTCCATCCTCTGCCAAATTGGCAACCTGTGCAAACCAGGAGGTTAAAGGGGTTGTCTCTCCAAGTTGGGAGATTGATAGTAAAGCAGTTGGAAAGTCAAACCAGAGCACCAGGAGAGGGACTACTCGTTGAGTTTTCGAAACATTTTCTATTCACAGTGTGTCCATTCTCTAGGTTTCCCGTACATGTTATAGCTATAGTAATATTCCCTACAACCTGGAGAGTTGGGACCTATGGAATGGGTGCCATCCATTTTTGCTTTAAAGGGTCTGCATTTGCTCACCCAATCTCACCAATCCTCTCAGTCCCAAGTGTCCAGCCTTATGCCACATCCAGCTGTCATTGTAGATAGGGTCATTCCAGGTTTCATCAGAGACCGTGAAGGAATTGTAAAGAATTTCCCGGTTTTTTGGTTTTGTTTTTGAAATTCCTTTTTATAGTTGGTTTGAGCTGATTCTCGCTGTCATGTTTATGCCAGTCTAGACACACATGATTCCCTTACGGAGACATATCAATACATAGGTTTTAAGATTCTTACTAGTCAGATCTATTCCTCTGCGGGAAATATGGGGTTTTGAGTCCCTTTCACTGAGGAAGGTGTACGTCTTGTCTATTCCAAAGTTGGTTTTAGAAACGGTACCCGGGTTTATATCAAACTCTGCTTTTTTGCATCACCCCACATCTCCTTCCCCCTTAAGCAGGCATAACAATGTTTTCTAAATGTGAGACTCTTTTCTCTTTCTTAACTCAGTTCATGTGTAGCCATGTTTACAGGATCTTCATAAGTGATATCTTATGATAAGTTTCTTTTTTCTGTGTGACTTATTTCACTTAGAATCATCGTACCTGAATCCACTCACTTTGCTGCTCCTGGTCTTATGACATTGATTTCATGGATGAGGGATACTCCATCGTACATAAGTACCACAATTTTTTGAACCATTTTTATATTTCCTGAGATATTTAAGGTGTACCCATGTTGAGGTTCTTGTAAGCAGTGCAGCCCTAAATTTGGGGGTGGCTCTGTCTTATTGATTTCCAGTTTTCTCAAGGTATATTCCCTAGACTGGAAGTGCCCTTGGCTCTGTAGCTGTGTTGTTTACTTGTTTTAGGGAACACAATGCACTCCTCCAGTGAGGCAGTTGGCAATTTACATCCCGCCCATAAGCATAACAAGGCTCCCTGTTCTCCAGGGCCTGTCTTACCATTCTGGTTTTTACACATTTTGTGGATGTCCCTTTTGACCGGTGGGAAGTGATAATTCTTTGTAGTGCAGATATGCATTGCTCGATGGCTTGCTTGGCCAAAAAGGGCGTATGCGTTTTCTCCTGAATATATTCAGGAGAAAACGCATACGCCCTTTTTGGCCAAGTGCGTCATTGTCGAAGTTGTGCCCCTCTTCCTGTGCTTTAAAGGCGATTCCAACGTACCTCTTGAAATCTGTTTCCTGCTATTCTGCCTCGCTTTCAAGTCCACCTCATTGCCTTCCCTCAACGGATTTTCAGACCATAGTGATCACTTATTACTCTGCCAGTTTGTGAATTGCTGTGTCCCTGAGCTCCATTTTTCAACTCGTTTTTTGTGAGCTGTACGCAAGTCCAAAATTTTGGTTCAGGACCTATACTGGTTCCCGGTGGGTGGCTGAGACTTTGGTTAATTCTTCTTCCTGCCGGGAAATTAGAGTGAAATGTGCCCGTCCAAGTGCCTAATAGCTACTCTCTCATTGGTTCTCCCACTTCCCTTCCATCCTCTGCCAAATTGGCAACCTGTGGAACCAGGAGGTTAAAGGGGCGGTCTCTCCATGTTGGGAGATTGATAGTAAAGCAGTTGGAAAGTCAAACCCGAGCACCAGGAGAGGGACTATTCGTTGAGTTTTAGAAACCTTTTGTATTCACAGAGTGTCTACTCTCTAGGTATCATGTACATGTTATAGCTGTAGTAATATTCCCTTTAACCTGGAGAGTTGGGTCCCATGGAATGGGGGCCATGCATTATTGCTTTAAATGGTCTGCATTTGCTCACCCAATCTCACCAATCCTCTCAGCCCCAAGTGTCCAGCCTTATGCCACATCCAGCTGTCATTGTAGATAGGGTCATTCCATGTTTCATCAGAGACCCTGAAGGAATTGTAAAGAAGTTCCCTGTTTTTTGGTTTTGTATTTGAAATTCCTTTTTATAGTTTGCTTGAGCTGTTTCTCGCTGCCATGTTTATGCCAGGCTAGACACACTTGATTACCTTATGGAGACATATCAATACATAGGTTTTAAGATTCTTACTAGTGAGATCTATTACTCTGCGCAAAATATTGGGTTTTGTGTCCCTTTCACTGAGGAAGGTGTAGGTCTTGTCTATTCCACAGTTGATTTTAGAAACGGTAACTGTGCTTATATCAAACTCTGGTTTTATTTATCACCCCACCTCTCCTCCCCCCTTAAGCAGGCATAAGAGTGTTTTCTAAATGTGAGACTCTGTTGTCTTTCCTAACTCAGTTCATGTGTAGCCAATGTTACAGGATCTTCATAAGTGATATCTTCTGATAAGTTTCTTTTTCTGTGTGACTTATTTCACTTAGAATCATCGGACCTGAATCCACTCACTTTGCTGCTCCTGGTCTTATGACATTGATTTCATGGCTGAGGGATATTCCAACGTACGTAAGTACCACAATTTTTTGAACCATTTTTATATTTCCTGGGATATTTAAGGTGTACCCAAGTTGACGTTCTTGTAAGCAGTGCAGCCCTAAATTTGGGGGTGGCTCTATCTTATTGATTTTCAGTTTTCCCAAGGTATACTCCCTAGACTGGAAGTGCCCTTGGCTCTGTAGCTCTGTTGTTTACTTGTTTTAGGGAACACAGTGCACTCCTCCAGTGAGGCAGTTGACAATTTACATCCCGCCCAAGAGCATAACAGGGCTCCCTGTTCTACAGGGCCTGTCTTGCCTTTCTGGTTTTTACACATTTTGTGAAATTCCCTATTGACCGGTGTAAAGTGATACTTCTTTGTAGTGCAGATTTGCATTGCCCGCTTGCTTGCTTGGCCAAAAAGGGCGTATCCGTTTTGTCCTGAATATAATCAGGAATATATTGAGGAGAAAACGCATACACCCTTTTTCGCCCAGTGCATGATAGTGAAAGTTGTGCCCCTCTTCCTGTGCTTTAAAGGCGATTCCAATGTACCTCTTGAAATCTGTTTCCTGCTATTCTGCCTCGCTTTCAAGTCAGCCTCATTTTCTTCCCTCAACAGATTTTCGGACGATAGTGGTCCTTTATTACTCTGCCAGTTTGTGAATTGCTGTGCCCCTGAGCTCCATTTTTCAACTCGTTATTTGTGAGCTGCACGCAAGTCCAAAATTTTCGTTCAGGACCTATACTGGTTCCCGGTGGGTGGCTCAGACTTTGGTTAATTCTTCTTCCTGCCGGGAAATTAGAGTGACATGTGCCCGTCCAAATGCCTAACAGCTCCTATCTCATTGGTTCTCCCGCTTCCCTTCCATCCTCTGCCAAATTGGCAACCTGTGCGAACCAGGAGCTTAAAGGGGCTGGCTCTCCATGTTGGGAGATTGATTGTAAAGCAGTTGGAAAGTCAAACCCGAGCACCAAGATAGGGACTATTCGTTGAGTTTTACAAACCTATTGTATTCACAGAGTGTCTATTCTCTAGGTTTCCCGTACATGTTATACCTGTAGTAATATTCCCTTTAACCTGGAGAGTTTGGACCCACGGAATGGGCACCATGCATTATTGCTTTAAAGGGTCTGCATTTGCTCACCCAATCTCCCCAATCCTCTCAGCCCCAAGTGTCCAGCCTTATGACATAAACAGCTGTCATTGTAGATAGGGTCATTCCAGGTTTCATCAGAGACCCTGAAGGAATTGTAAAGAAGTTCCCTGTTTTTTGGTTTTGTTTTTGAAATTCCTTTTTATAGTGTGTTTCAGCTGTTTCTAGCTGCCATGTTTATGCCAGTCTAGACACAATTGATTCCCTTACGGAGACATATCAATACATAGGTTTTAAGATTCTTACTAGTCAGATCTATTACTCTGCGCTAAATATGGGGTTTTGAGTCCCTTTCACTGAGGAAGGTGTAGTTCTTGTCTAATCCACAGATGGTTTTAGAAACGGTAACTGTGCTTATATCAAACTCTGGTTTTATGCATCACCCCAACTCTCCTTCCCCCTTAAGCAGGCATAAGAGTGTTTTCTAAATGTGAGACTCTGTTCTCTTTCCTAACTCAGTTCATGTGTAGCCATGTTTACAGGATCTTCATAAGTGATATCTTCTGATAAGTTTCTTTTTCTGTGTGACTTATTTCACTTAGAATCATCGTACATGAATCCACTCACTTTGCTGCTCCTGGTATTATGACATTGATTTCATGGCTGAGGGATAATCCATCGTACGTAAGTACCACAATTTTTTGAACCATTTTTATATTTCCTGGGATATTTAAGGTGTACCCAATTTGAAGTTCTTGTAAGCAGTGCAGCCCTAAATTTGGGGGTGGCTCTGTCTTATTGATTTTCAGTTTTCCCAAGGTATATTCCCTAGGCAGGATGTGCCCTTGGCTCTGTAGCTCTGTTTTTTACTTGTTTTAAGGAACGCAATGCACCCCTCCAGTGAGGCAGTTGGCAATTTACATCCCGCCCATCAGCATAGCAAGGCTCCCTCTTCTCCAGGGCCTGTCTTGCCTTTCTGGTTTTTACACATTTTGTTCATGTCCCTTTTGACCTGTGGGAAGTGATACTTCTTTGTAGTGCAGATTTGCATTGCCCGCTTGCTTGCTTGGCCATAAAAGGGCGTATGTGTTTTCTCCTGAATATATTCAGGAAAAAACGCATACGCCCTTTTTGGCCCAGTGTGTCATTGTCGAAGTTGTGCCCCTCTTCCTGTGCTTTCAAGGTGATTCCAATGTACCTCTTGAAATCTGTTTCCTGGTATTCTGCCTCGCTTTCAAGTCTGCCTCGTTCCCTTCCCTCAACAGATTTTAGGATGATAGTTGTCCTTTATTTCTCTGCCAGTTTGTGATTTGCTGTGCCCCTCATATCCATTTTTCAACTCATTTTTTTGTGAGCTGTACGCAAGTCCAAAATTTTGTTTCAGGACCTATACTGGTTCCCGGTGTGTGGCTGAGACTTTGGTTAATTCTTTTTCCTGCCGGGAAATTAGAGTGACCTGTGCCCGTAAAAATGCCTAACAGCTAGTCTCTCATTGGTTCTCCCTCTTCCCTTCCATCCTCTGCCAAATTGGCAACCTGGGCGATCCAGGACCTTAAAGGGTGTTTCTTTCCATGTTGGAAGATTGATAGTAAAGCAGTTGGAAAGTCAAACCTGAGCACCAGGAGAGGGACTATTCGTTGAGTTTTAGAAACCTTTTGTATTCACAGTGTGTCCATTCTCCAGGTTTCCCATACATGTTATAGCTGTAGTAATATTCCCTTTAACCTGGATAGTTTGGACCCATGGAATGGGGGCCATGCATTATTGCTTTAAAGGGTCTGCATTTGCTCACCCAATCTCACCAATCCTCTCAGCCCCAAGTGTCCAGCCTTATGCCATATCCAGCTGTCATTGTAGATAGGGTCATTCCAGGTTTCATCAGAGACCCTGAAGGTATTGTAAATAATATCCCTGTTTTTTGGTTTTGTATTTGAAATTCCTTTTTATAGTGTGTTTGAGCTGTTTCTCGCTGCCATGTTTATGCCAGTCTAGACACACTTGATTCCCTTACGGAGACATATCAATACATAGGTTTTAAGATTCTTACTAGTGAGATCTATTACTCTGCGTGAAATATGGGGTTTTGAGTCCCTTTCACTGCGGAAGGTGTAGGTCTTGTCTATTCCACAGTTGGTTTTAGAAACGGTAACTGTGCTTATATCAAACTCTGGTTTTATGCATCACCCCAACTCTCCTCCCCCCTTAAGCAGGCATAAGAGTGTTTTCTAAATGTGAGACTCTGTTCTCTTTCTTAACTCATTTCATGTGTAGCCATGTTTACAGGATCTTCATAAGTGATATCTTATGATAAGTTTCTTTTTCTGTGTGACTTCACTTAGAATCATCGTACCTGAATCCATTCACTTTGCTGCTCCTGGTCTTATGACATTGATTTCATGGCTGAGGGATATTCCATCGTACATAAGTACCACAATTTTTTGAACCATTTTTATATTTCCTGGGATATTTAAGGTGTACCCAAGTTGAGGTTCTTGTAAGCAGTGCAGCCCTAAATTTGGGGGTGGCTCTGTCTTATTGATTTTCAGTTTTCCCAAGGTATATTCCCTAGATTGGAAGTGCCCTTGGCTCTGTAGCTCTGTTGTTTACTTGTTTTAGGGAACACAATGCACTCCTCCAGTGAAGCAGTTGGCAATTTACATCCCGCCCAGCAGCATAACAAGGCTCCCTGTTCTCCAGGGCCTGTCTTGCCATTCTGGTTTTTACACATATTGTGGTTGACCCTTTTGACCGGTGGGAAGTGATACTTCTTTGTAGTGCAGATTTGCATTGCCCGCTTGCTTGCTTGGACAAAAAGGGGGTATGCGTTTTCTCCTGAATATATTCAGGCATATATTGAGGAGAAAACGCATACGCCCTTTTTCGCCCAGTGCATCATTGTCAAAGTTGTGCCCCTCTTCCTGTGCTTTAAAGGCGATTCCAACGTACCTCTTGAAATCTGTTTCCTGCTATTCTGCCTCGCATTCACGTCCACCTTGATGCCTTCCCTCAACAGATTTTTGGACGATAGTTGTCCTTTATTACTCTGCCAGTTTGTGAATGGCTGTGCCCCTGAGCTCCATTTTTCAACTCGTATTTGTTAGCTGTACGCAAGTCCAAAATTTTGGTTCAGGACATATACTGGTTCCCGGTGGGTGGCTGAGACTTTGGTTAATTTTTCTTCCTGCCGGTAAATTAGAGTGGCATGTGCCCGTCCAAATGCCTAACAGCTACTCTCTCATTGGTTCTCCCTCTTCCATTCCATCCTCTGCCAAATTGGCAACCTGTGCAAACCATGAGCTTAAAGGGTCTGTCACTCCATGTTGGGAGATTGATAGTAAAGCAGTTGGAAAGTCAAACCGGAGAACAAGGAGAGGGACTATACATTGAGTTTTAGAAACCTATTTTATTCACAGTGTGTCCATTCTCTAGGTTTCCCATATATGTTATATCTTACTAGTCAGATCTATTCCTCTGTGGGAAATATGGGGTTTTGAGTCTCTTTCACTGAGGAAGGTGTAGGTCTTGTCTATTCCAAAGTTGGTTTTAGAAATGGTACCTGTGCTTATATCAAACTCTGGTTTTATGCATCACCCCACCTCTCCTTCCCCCTTAAGCAGGCATAAGAGTGTTTTCTAAATGTGAGACTCTGTTGTCTTTCCTAACTCACTTCATGTGTAGCCAGGTTTACAGGATCTTCATAAGTGATATCTTATGATAAGTTTCTTTTTCTGTGTGACTTAATTCACTTAGAATCATCGTACCTGAATCCACTCACTTTGCTGCTCCTGGTCTTATGACATTGATTGCATGGCTGAGGGATATTACAACGTACATAAGTACAACAATTTTTGAACAATTTTTATATTTCCTGGGATATTTAAGGTGTACCCAAGTTGAGGTTCTTGTAAGCAGTGCAGCCCTAAATTTGGGGATGGCTCTGTCTTATTGATTTTCAGTTTTCCCAAGGTATATTCCCTAGACTGGAAGTGCCCTTGGCTCTGTAGCTCTGTTGTTTACTTGTTTTAGGGAACACAGTGCACTCCTCCAGTGAGGCAGTTGGCAATTTACATCCCGCCCATCAGCATAACAAGGCTCCCTGTTCTCCAGGGCCTGTCTTTCCCTTCTGGTTTTTACACATTTTGTGTATGTCCCTTTTGACCGGTGGGAAGTGATACTTCTTTGTCATGCAGATTTGCATTGCCCGCTTGCTTGCTTGTCCATAAAAGTGCGTATGTGTTTTCTCCTGAATATATTCAGGAGAAAACGCATACACACTTTTGGGCCAAGTGTGTCATTGTCGAAGTTGGGCCCGTCTTCCTGTGCTTTAAAGGTGATTCCAACGTACCTCTTGAAATCTGTTTCCTGCTATTCTGCCTCGCTTTCAAGTCTGCCTCGTTCCCTTCCCTCAACAGATTTTAGGATGATAGTTGTCCTTTATTTCTCTGCCAGTTTGGCAATTGCTGTGCCCCTCAGATCCATTTTTCAACTCGTTTTTTGTGAGCTGTACGCAAGTCCAAAATTTTGGTTCAGGACCTATACTGGTTCGGGGGGTGGCTGAGACTCTGGTTAGTTCTTCTTACTGCCGGGAAATTAGATTGACATGTGCCCGTCCAAATGTCTAACAGCTACTGTCTCATTGGTCCTCCCTCTTCCCTTCCATCCTCTGCCAAATTGGCAACCTGTGCGAACCAGAAGTTTAAAGGGGCTGTCTCTCCAATTTGGGAGATTGATAGTAAAGCAGTTGGAAAGTCAAACCGGAGCACCAGGAGAGGGACTATTCGTTTTGTTTTAGAAAGCTTTTGTATTCACAGTGTGTCCATTCTCTTGGCTTCCCATACATGTTATGGCTGTAGTAATATTCCCTTCAACATGGAGAGTTGAGACCCATGGAATGGGGGCCATGCATTTTTGCTTTATAGGGTCTGCATTTGCTCACCCAATCTCACCAATCCTGTCAGTTCCAAGTGTCCAGCCTTATGCCACATCCAGCTGTCATTGTAGATAGGGTCATTCCAGGTTTCATCAGAGACCCTGAAGGAAATGTAAAGAATTTCCCTTTTTTTTTGGTTTTGTTTTTGAACTTCCTTTTTATACTGGGTTGATCTGATTCTCAGTGCCATATTTATGCCAGTCTAGACACACTTGATTCCCTTACAGAGACATATCAATACATAGGTTTTAAAATTCTTACTAGTCAGATCTATTCCTCTGCGGGAAATATGGGGTTTTGAGTCCCTTTCACTGAGGAAGGTGTAGGTCTTGTCTATTCAAAGTTGGTTTTAGAAATGGTACCTGTGATTATGTCAAACTTTGGTTTTATGCATCACCCCGCATCTCCTTCCCCCTTAAGGAGGCATAAGGGTGTTTTCTAAATGTGAGACTCTGTTCTTTTTCCTAACTCAGTTCATGTGTAGCCAGGTTTACAGGACCTTCATAAGTGATATCTTATTATAAGTTTCTTTTTCTGTGTGAATTATTTCACTTAGAATCATCGTACCTGAATCCACTCACTTTGCTGCTCCTTGTCCTATGACATTGATTTCATAGCTGAGGGATATTCCATCGTACATAAATACCACAGTTTTTGGAACCATTTTTATATTTCCTGGGATATTTAAGGTGTACCCAAGTTGAGGTTCTTGTAAGCAGTGCAGCCCTAAATTTGGCGGTGGCACTGTCTTATTGATTTTCAGTTTTCCCAAGGTATATTGCCTAGACAGGAAGTGCCCTTGGCTCTGTAGTTCTGTTGTTTACTAGTTTTAGGGAACGCAATGCACTCCTCCAGTGAGGCAGTTGGCAATTTACATCCCGCCCATCAGCATAACAAGGCTCCCTCTTCTCCAGGGCCTTTCTTGCCTTTCTGGTTTTTACACATTTGGGGATGTCCCTTTGGACCGGTGGGATGTGATATTTCTTTGTAGTGCAGATTTGCATTGCCCGCTTGCTTTCTTTGCCAAAAAGGGCGTATGCGTTTTCTCCTGAATATATTCAGGAGAAAGCGCATACGCCCTTTTCGGCCAAGTGCGTCATTGTCGAAGTTGTGCCCCTCTTCCTGTGCTTTAAAGGCGATTCCAACGTACCTCTTGAAATCTGTTTCCTGCTATTCTGTCTCGCTTTCAATTCCGCCTCGCAGCCTTCCCTCAACAGATTTTTGGACGATAGTTGTCGTTTATTACTCTCCCAGTTTCTGAATTGCTGTGCCCCTGAGCTCCATTTTTCAACTCGTTTTTTGTGAGCTGTACGCAAGTCCAAAATTTTGGTTCAGGACCTATACTGGTTCCCGGTGGGTGGCTGAGACTCTGGTTAATTCTTCTTCCTGCCGGGAAATTAGATTGACATGTGCCCGTCCAAATGCCTAACAGCTGCTCTCTCATTGTTTCTCCCTTTTCCCTTCCGTCCTCTGCCAAATTGGCAACGAGTGCGAACCAGGAGATTAAAGGGGCTGTCTCTCCAAGTTGGGAGAATGATAGTAAAGCAGTTGGAAAGTCAAACAGGAGCACCAGAAGAGGGACTACTCGTTGAGTTTTAGAAACCTTTTGTATTCAGAGTGTGTCCATTCTCTAGGTTTCCCGTACATATTATAGCTGTAGTAATATTCCCTTCAAAATGGAGAGTTGGGACCCATGGAATGGGGGCCATGCATTTTTGCTTTAAAGGGTCTGCATTTGCTCCCCCAATCTCACCAATCCTGTCAGTTCCAATTGTCCAGCCTTATGCCACATCCAGCTGTCATTGTAGATAGGGTCATTCCAGGTTTCATCAGAGACCCTGAAGGAAATGTAAAGAATTTCCCTGTTTTTTGGTTTTGTTTTTGAAATTCCTTTTTATAGTGGGTTTGAGCTGATTCTCGCTGCCATGTTTATGCCAGTCTAGACACACTTTATTCCCTTACAGAGACATATCTATACATAGGTTTTAAAATTCTTACTATTCAGATCTATTCCTCTGCGGGAAATATGGGGTTTTGAGTCCTTTTCACTGAGGAAGGTGTAGGTCTTGTCTATTCCAAAGTTGGTTTTAGAAATGGTACCTTTGCTTATGTCAAACTTTGGTTTTATGCATCACCCCGCCTCTACTTCCCCCTTAAGGAGGCATAAGGGTGTTTTCTAAATGTGAGACTCTGTTCTCTTCCCTAACTCAGTTCATGTGTAGCCATGTTTACAGGATCTTCATAAGTGATATCTTATGATAAGTTTCTTTTTCTGTGTGACTTATTTCACTTAGAATCATCGTACCTGAATCAACTCCCTTTGCTGCTCCTGGTTTTATGACATTGATTTCATGGCTGAGGGATATTCTGTCGTACATAAATACCAGAGTTTTTTGAACCATTTTTATATTTCCTGGGATATTTAAGGTGTACCCAAGTTGAGGTTCTTGTAAGCAGTGCAGCCCTAAGTTGGGGTGGCTCTGTCTTATTGATTTTCAGTTTTCCCAAGGTATATTCCCTAGTCTGGAAGTGCTTTTGGCTCTGTAGCTCTGTTGTTTACTTGTTTTAGGGAATGCAATGCACTCCTCCAGTGAGGCCGTTGGCAATTTACATCCCGCCCATCAGCATAACAAGGCTCCCTCTTCTCCAGGTCCTGTCTTGCCTTTCTGGTTTTTACACATTTGTGGATGTCCCTTTTGACCGGTGGGAAGTGATACTTCTTTGTAGTGCAGATTAGCATTGCCCGCTTGCTTGCATGGCCAAAAAGGGCGTATGCATTTTCTCCTGAATATATTCAGGAGAAAACGCATACGCACTTTTTGGCCAAGTGCGCCATTGTCGAAGTTGTGTCCCTCTTCCTGTGCTTTAAATGCGATTCCAACGTACCTCTTGAAATCTGTTTCCTGCTATTCTGTCTCGCATTCAAGTCCGCCTCGTTGCCTTCCCTGAACAGATTTTTGGACGATAGTTGTCCTTTATTACTCTGCCAGTTTGTGAATTGCTGTGCCCCTGAGCTCCATTTTTCAACTCGTTTTTTGTGAGCTGTACGCAAGTCCAAAATTTTCGTTCAGGACATATACTGGTTCCCGGTGGGTGGCTGAGACTCTGGTTAATTCTTCTTCCTGCCGGGAAATTAGATTGACATGTGCCCGTCCAAATGCCTAACAGCTACTCTCTCATTGGTTCTCCCTCATCCCTTCCATCCTCTGCGAATTTGGCAACCTGTGCGTACCAGGAGGTTAAAGGGGTTGTCTCTCCAAGTTGAGAGATTGATAGTAAAGCAGTTGGAAAGTCAAACTGGAGCACCAGGAGAGGGACTACTCGTTGAGTTTTAGAAACCTTTTGTATTCACAGTGTGTCCATTCTGTAGGTTTCCCGTACATGTTATAGCTGTAGTAATATTCCCTTCAACATGGAGAGTTGGGACCCATGGAATGGGGGCCATGCATTTTTGCTTTAAAGGGTCTGCATTTGCTCACCCAATCTCACCAATCCTCTCAGTCCCAAGTGTCCAGCCTTATGCCACATCCAGCTGTCATTGTAGATAGGGTCATTCCAGGTTTCATCAGAGACCCTGAAGGAAATGTAAAGAATTTCCCTGTTTTTTGGTTTTGTTTTTGAACTTCCTTTTTATAGTGGGTTTGAGCTGATTCTCGCTGCCATGTTTATGCCAGTCTAGACACACTTGATTCCCTTACAGAGACATATCAATACATAGGTTTTAAGATTCTTACTAGTCAGATCAATTCCTCTGCGGGAAATATGGGGTTTTGAGTACCTTTCACTGAGGAAGGTGTAGGTCTTGTCTATTCCACAGTTGGTTTTAGAAATGGTACCTGTGCTTATATCAAACTCTGGTTTTATGCATCACCCCACCTCTCCTTTCCCCTTAAGCAGGCATAAGAGAGTTTTCTAAATGTGAGACTCTGTTCTCTTTCCTAACTCAGTTCATGTGTAGCCATGTTTACAGGATCTTCATAAGTGATAACTTAAGATACGTTTCTTTTTCTGTGTGAATTATTTCACTTAGAATCATCGTACCTGAATCCACTCACTTTCCTGCTCCTGGTCTTATGACATTGATTTCATGGCTGAGGGATATACCGTCGTACAGAAATACCACAGTTTTTTGAACCATTTTTATATTTCCTGGGATATTTAAGGTGTACCCAAGTTGAGGTTCTTGTAAGCAGTGCAGCCCTAAATTTGGGGGTAGCTCTTTCTTATTGATTTCCAGTTTCCCAAGTTATATTCCCTAGACTGGAAGTGCCCTTGGCTCTGTAGCTCTGTTGTTTACTTGTTTTAGGGAACGCAATGCACTCCTCCAGTGAGGCAGTTGGCAATTTACATCCCGCCCATCAGCATAACAAGGCTCCCTCTTCTCCAGGGCCTGTCTTGCCTTTTGGTTTTTACACATTTTGTGGATGTCCCTTTAGACCGTTGGGAAGTGATACTTCTTTGTAGTGCAGATTTGCATTGACCGCTTGCTTACTTGGCCAAAAAGGGTGTATGCATTTTCTCTTGAATATATTCAGGAGAAAACGCATACGCCCTTTTTGGCCAAGTGCGTCATTGTCGAAGTTGTGCCCCTCTTCCTGTGCTTTAAAGGCGATTCCAACGTACCTCTTGAAATCTGTTTCCTGCTATTCTGCCTCAATCTCAAGTCCGCCTCGTTGCCTTCGCTCAACAGATTTTTCGACAACAGTTGTCCTTTATAACTCTGCCAGTTTGTGAATTGCTGTGCCCCTGAGCTCCATTTTTCAACTCGTTTTTTGTGAGCTGTACGCAAGTCCAAAATTTTGGTTCAGGACCTATACTGGTTCCCGGTGGGTGGCTGAGACTCTGGTTAATTCTTCTTCCTGCCGGGAAATTAGGGAGACATGTGCCCGTCCAAATGCCTAACAGCTGCTCTATCATTGTTTCTCCCTCTTCCATTCCGTCCTCTGCCAAATTGGCAACGTGTGCGAACCAGGAGGTTAAAGGGGTTGTCTCTCCAAGTTGGGAGAATGATAGTAAAGCAGTTGGAAAGTCAAACAGGAGCACCAGAAGAGGGACTACTCGTTGAGTTTTAGAAACCTTTTGTATTCAGAGTGTGTCCATTCTCTAGGTTTCCCGTACATGTTATAGCTGTAGTAATATTCCCTTGAACATGGAGAGTTGGGACCCATGGAATGGGGGCCATGCATTTTTGCTTTAAATGGTCTGCATTTGCTCACCCAATCTCACCAATCCCCTCAGTACCAAGTGTCCAGCCTTATGCCACATCCAGCTGTCTTTGTAGATAGGGTCATTCCAGGTTTCATCAGAGACCCTGAAGGAAATGTAAAGAATTTCCCTGTTTTTTGGTTTTGTTTTTGAAATTCCTTTTTATAGTGGGTTTGAGCTGATTCTCGCTGCCATGTTTATGCCAGTCTAGACACACTTGATTCCCTTACGGAGACATATCAATACATAGGTTTTAAAATTCTTACTAGTCAGATCTATTCCTCTGCGGGAAATATGGGGTTTTGAGTCCCTTTCACTGAGGAAGGTGTAGGTCTTGTCTATTCCAAAGTTGGTTTTAGAAATGGTACCTGTGCTTATGTCAAACTTTGGTTTTATGCATCACCCCGCCTCTACTTCCCCCTTAAGGAGGCATAAGGGTGTTTTCTAAATGTGAGACTCTGTTCTCTTCCCTAACTCAGTTCATGTGTAGCCATGTTTACAGGATCTTCATAAGTGATATCTTATGATAAGTTTCTTTTTCTGTGTGACTTATTTCACTTAGAATCATCGTACCTGAATCAACTCCCTTTGCTGCTCCTGGTTTTATGACATTGATTTCATGGCTGAGGGATATTCTGTCGTACATAAATACCAGAGTTTTTTGAACCATTTTTATATTTCCTGGGATATTTAAGGTGTACCCAAGTTGAGGTTCTTGTAAGCAGTGCAGCCCTAAGTTGGGGTGGCTCTGTCTTATTGATTTTCAGTTTTCCCAAGGTATATTCCCTAGTCTGGAAGTGCTTTTGGCTCTGTAGCTCTGTTGTTTACTTGTTTTAGGGAATGCAATGCACTCCTCCAGTGAGGCCGTTGGCAATTTACATCCCGCCCATCAGCATAACAAGGCTCCCTCTTCTCCAGGTCCTGTCTTGCCTTTCTGGTTTTTACACATTTGTGGATGTCCCTTTTGACCGGTGGGAAGTGATACTTCTTTGTAGTGCAGATTAGCATTGCCCGCTTGCTTGCATGGCCAAAAAGGGCGTATGCATTTTCTCCTGAATATATTCAGGAGAAAACGCATACGCACTTTTTGGCCAAGTGCGCCATTGTCGAAGTTGTGTCCCTCTTCCTGTGCTTTAAATGCGATTCCAACGTACCTCTTGAAATCTGTTTCCTGCTATTCTGTCTCGCATTCAAGTCCGCCTCGTTGCCTTCCCTGAACAGATTTTTGGACGATAGTTGTCCTTTATTACTCTGCCAGTTTGTGAATTGCTGTGCCCCTGAGCTCCATTTTTCAACTCGTTTTTTGTGAGCTGTACGCAAGTCCAAAATTTTCGTTCAGGACATATACTGGTTCCCGGTGGGTGGCTGAGACTCTGGTTAATTCTTCTTCCTGCCGGGAAATTAGATTGACATGTGCCCGTCCAAATGCCTAACAGCTACTCTCTCATTGGTTCTCCCTCATCCCTTCCATCCTCTGCGAATTTGGCAACCTGTGCGTACCAGGAGGTTAAAGGGGTTGTCTCTCCAAGTTGAGAGATTGATAGTAAAGCAGTTGGAAAGTCAAACTGGAGCACCAGGAGAGGGACTACTCGTTGAGTTTTAGAAACCTTTTGTATTCACAGTGTGTCCATTCTGTAGGTTTCCCGTACATGTTATAGCTGTAGTAATATTCCCTTCAACATGGAGAGTTGGGACCCATGGAATGGGGGCCATGCATTTTTGCTTTAAAGGGTCTGCATTTGCTCACCCAATCTCACCAATCCTCTCAGTCCCAAGTGTCCAGCCTTATGCCACATCCAGCTGTCATTGTAGATAGGGTCATTCCAGGTTTCATCAGAGACCCTGAAGGAAATGTAAAGAATTTCCCTGTTTTTTGGTTTTGTTTTTGAACTTCCTTTTTATAGTGGGTTTGAGCTGATTCTCGCTGCCATGTTTATGCCAGTCTAGACACACTTGATTCCCTTACAGAGACATATCAATACATAGGTTTTAAGATTCTTACTAGTCAGATCAATTCCTCTGCGGGAAATATGGGGTTTTGAGTACCTTTCACTGAGGAAGGTGTAGGTCTTGTCTATTCCACAGTTGGTTTTAGAAATGGTACCTGTGCTTATATCAAACTCTGGTTTTATGCATCACCCCACCTCTCCTTTCCCCTTAAGCAGGCATAAGAGAGTTTTCTAAATGTGAGACTCTGTTCTCTTTCCTAACTCAGTTCATGTGTAGCCATGTTTACAGGATCTTCATAAGTGATAACTTAAGATACGTTTCTTTTTCTGTGTGAATTATTTCACTTAGAATCATCGTACCTGAATCCACTCACTTTCCTGCTCCTGGTCTTATGACATTGATTTCATGGCTGAGGGATATACCGTCGTACAGAAATACCACAGTTTTTTGAACCATTTTTATATTTCCTGGGATATTTAAGGTGTACCCAAGTTGAGGTTCTTGTAAGCAGTGCAGCCCTAAATTTGGGGGTAGCTCTTTCTTATTGATTTCCAGTTTCCCAAGTTATATTCCCTAGACTGGAAGTGCCCTTGGCTCTGTAGCTCTGTTGTTTACTTGTTTTAGGGAACGCAATGCACTCCTCCAGTGAGGCAGTTGGCAATTTACATCCCGCCCATCAGCATAACAAGGCTCCCTCTTCTCCAGGGCCTGTCTTGCCTTTTGGTTTTTACACATTTTGTGGATGTCCCTTTAGACCGTTGGGAAGTGATACTTCTTTGTAGTGCAGATTTGCATTGACCGCTTGCTTACTTGGCCAAAAAGGGTGTATGCATTTTCTCTTGAATATATTCAGGAGAAAACGCATACGCCCTTTTTGGCCAAGTGCGTCATTGTCGAAGTTGTGCCCCTCTTCCTGTGCTTTAAAGGCGATTCCAACGTACCTCTTGAAATCTGTTTCCTGCTATTCTGCCTCAATCTCAAGTCCGCCTCGTTGCCTTCGCTCAACAGATTTTTCGACAACAGTTGTCCTTTATAACTCTGCCAGTTTGTGAATTGCTGTGCCCCTGAGCTCCATTTTTCAACTCGTTTTTTGTGAGCTGTACGCAAGTCCAAAATTTTGGTTCAGGACCTATACTGGTTCCCGGTGGGTGGCTGAGACTCTGGTTAATTCTTCTTCCTGCCGGGAAATTAGGGAGACATGTGCCCGTCCAAATGCCTAACAGCTGCTCTATCATTGTTTCTCCCTCTTCCATTCCGTCCTCTGCCAAATTGGCAACGTGTGCGAACCAGGAGGTTAAAGGGGTTGTCTCTCCAAGTTGGGAGAATGATAGTAAAGCAGTTGGAAAGTCAAACAGGAGCACCAGAAGAGGGACTACTCGTTGAGTTTTAGAAACCTTTTGTATTCAGAGTGTGTCCATTCTCTAGGTTTCCCGTACATGTTATAGCTGTAGTAATATTCCCTTGAACATGGAGAGTTGGGACCCATGGAATGGGGGCCATGCATTTTTGCTTTAAATGGTCTGCATTTGCTCACCCAATCTCACCAATCCCCTCAGTACCAAGTGTCCAGCCTTATGCCACATCCAGCTGTCTTTGTAGATAGGGTCATTCCAGGTTTCATCAGAGACCCTGAAGGAAATGTAAAGAATTTCCCTGTTTTTTGGTTTTGTTTTTGAAATTCCTTTTTATAGTGGGTTTGAGCTGATTCTCGCTGCCATGTTTATGCCAGTCTAGACACACTTGATTCCCTTACGGAGACATATCAATACATAGGTTTTAAAATTCTTACTAGTCAGATCTATTCCTCTGCGGGAAATATGGGGTTTTGAGTCCCTTTCACTGAGGAAGGTGTAGGTCTTGTCTATTCCAAAGTTGGTTTTAGAAATGGTACCTGTGCTTATGTCAAACTTTGGTTTTATGCATCACCCCGCCTCTCCTTCCCCCTTAAGGAGGCATAAGGGTGTTTTCTACATGTGAGACTCTGTTCTCTTTCCTAACTCAGTTCATGTGTAGCCATGTTTACAGGATCATCATAAGTGATATCTTATGATAAGTTTCTTTTTCTGTGTGACTTAATTCACTTAGAGTCATCGTACCTGAATCCACTCACTTTGCTGCTCCTGGTCTTATGACATTGATTGCATGGCTGAGGGATATTACAACGTACATAAGTACAACAATTTTTGAACAATTTTTATATTTCCTGGGATATTTAAGGTGTACCCAAGTTGAGGTTCTTGTAAGCAGTGCAGCCCTAAATTTGGGGATGGCTCTGTCTTATTGATTTTCAGTTTTCCCAAGGTATATTCCCTAGACTGGAAGTGCCCTTGGCTCTGTAGCTCTGTTGTTTACTTGTTTTAGGGAACACAGTGCACTCCTCCAGTGAGGCAGTTGGCAATTTACATCCCGCTCATCAGCATAACAAGGCTCCCTGTTCTCCAGGGCCTGTCTTTCCCTTCTGGTTTTTACACATTTTGTGTATGTCCCTTTTGACCGGTGGGAAGTGATACTTCTTTGTCGTGCAGATTTGCATTGCCCGCTTGCTTGCTTGTCCATAAAAGTGCGTATGTGTTTTCTCCTGAATATATTCAGGAGAAAACGCATACACACTTTTGGGCCAAGTGTGTCATTGTCGAAGTTGGGCCCGTCTTCCTGTGCTTTAAAGGTGATTCCAACGTACCTCTTGAAATCTGTTTCCTGCTATTCTGCCTCGCTTTCAAGTCTGCCTCGTTCCCTTCCCTCAACAGATTTTAGGATGAGAGTTGTCCTTTATTTCTCTGCCAGTTTGTGAATTGCTGTGCCCCTCAGATCCATTTTTCAACTCGTTTTTTGTGAGCTGTACGCAAGTCCAAAATTTTGTTTCAGGACCTATAAGGGTTCCCGGTGGGTGGCTGAGACTTTGGCTAATTCTTCTTCCTGCCGGGAAATTAGAGTGACCTGTGCCCGTCCAAATGCCTAACAGCTAGTCTCTCATTGGTTCTCCCTCTTCCCTTCCATCCTCTGCCAAATTGGCAACCTGGGCGATCCAGGACCTTAAAGGGTGTTTCTTTCCAAGTTGGAAGATTGATAGTAAAGCAGTTGGAAAGTCAAACCGGAGCACCAGGAGAGGGACTATTCTTTGAGTTTTAGAAACCTTTTGTATTCACAGTGTGTCCATTCACTAGGTTTCCCGTACATGTTATAGCTGTAGTAAAATTCCCTTCAACCTGGAGAGTTGGGACCCATGGAATGCGGGCCATGCATTTTTGCTTTAAAGGGTCTGCATTTGCTCACCCAGTCTCACCAATCCTCTCAGTCCCAAGTGTCCAGCCTTATGCCACATCCAGCTTTCATTGTAGATAGGGTCATTCCAGGTTTCATCAGAGACCCTGAAGGAATTGTAAAGAATTTCCCTGTATTTTGGTTTTGTTTTTGAAATTTTTTTTTATAGTGGGTTTGAGCTGATTCTTGCTGCCATGTTTATGCCAGTCTACACACTTGATTCCCTTACGGAGACATATCAATACATAAGTTTTAGGATTGTTACTAGTCAGATCTATTCCTTTGCGGGAAATATGGGGTTTTGAGTCCCTTTCACTGAGGAAGGTGTAGGTCTTGTCTATTCCACAGTTGGTTTTACAAACGGTACCTGTGCTTATATCAAACTCTGGTTTTATGCATCACCCCACCTCTCTTCCCCCCTTAAGCAGGCATAACAGTGTTTTCTAAATGTGAGACTCTCTTCTCTTTCTTAACTCATTTCATGTGTAGCCATGTTTACAGGATCTTCATAAGTGATATCTTATGATAAGTTTCTTTTTCTGTGTGACTTCACTTAGAAACATCGTACCTGAATCCACTCACTTTGCTGCTCCTGGTCTTATGACACTGATTCCATGGCTGAGGGATATTCCATCGTACATATGTACCACAATTTTTTGAACCATATTTATATTTCCTGGGATATTTAAGGTGTACCCAAGTTGAGGTTCTTGTAAGCAGTGCAGCCCTAAATTTTGGGGTGGCTCTGTCTTATTGATTTTCAGTTTTCCCAAGGTATATTCCCTAGTCTGGAAGCGCCCTTGGCTCTGTAGCTCTGTTGTTTACTTGTTTTCGGGAACACAGTGCACTCCTCCAGTGAGGCAGTTGGCAACTTACATCCCGCCCATCAGCATAACAAGGCTCCCTGTTCTCCAGGGCTTGTCTTGCCTTTCTGGTTTTTACACATTTTGTGGCTGACCCTTTTGACCGGTGGGAAGTGATACTTCTTTGTAGTGCAGATTAGCATTGCCCGCTTGCTTGCATGGCCAAAAAGGGCGTATGCATTTTCTCCTGAATATATTCAGGAGAAAACGCATACGCACTTTTTGGCCAAGTGCGCCATTGTCGAAGTTGTGTCCCTCTTCCTGTGCTTTAAATGCGATTCCAACGTACCTCTTGAAATCTGTTTCCTGCTATTCTGTCTCGCATTCAAGTCCGCCTCGTTGCCTTCCCTGAACAGATTTTTGGACGATAGTTGTCCTTTATTACTCTGCCAGTTTGTGAATTGCTGTGCCCCTGAGCTCCATTTTTCAACTCGTTTTTTGTGAGCTGTACGCAAGTCCAAAATTTTCGTTTAGGACATATACTGGTTCCCGGTGGGTGGCTGAGACTCTGGTTAATTCTTCTTCCTGCCGGGAAATTAGATTGACATGTGCCCGTCCAAATGCCTAACAGCTACTCTCTCATTGGTTCTCCCTCATCCCTTCCATCCTCTGCGAATTTGGCAACCTGTGCGTACCAGGAGGTTAAAGGGGTTGTCTCTCCAAGTTGAGAGATTGATAGTAAAGCAGTTGGAAAGTCAAACTGGAGCACCAGGAGAGGGACTACTCGTTGAGTTTTAGAAACCTTTTGTATTCACAGTGTGTCCATTCTGTAGGTTTCCCGTACATGTTATAGCTGTAGTAATATTCCCTTCAACATGGAGAGTTGGGACCCATGGAATGGGGGCCATGCATTTTTGCTTTAAAGGGTCTGCATTTGCTCACCCAATCTCACCAATCCTCTCAGTCCCAAGTGTCCAGCCTTATGCCACATCCAGCTGTCATTGTAGATAGGGTCATTCCAGGTTTCATCAGAGACCCTGAAGGAAATGTAAAGAATTTCCCTGTTTTTTGGTTTTGTTTTTGAACTTCCTTTTTATAGTGGGTTTGAGCTGATTTTCGCTGCCATGTTTATGCCAGTCTAGACACACTTGATTCCCTTACAGAGACATATCAATACATAGGTTTTAAGATTCTTACTAGTCAGATCAATTCCTCTGCGGGAAATATGGGGTTTTGAGTACCTTTCACTGAGGAAGGTGTAGGTCTTGTCTATTCCACAGTTGGTTTTAGAAATGGTACCTGTGCTTATATCAAACTCTGGTTTTATGCATCACCCCACCTCTCATTTCCCCTTAAGCAGGCATAAGAGAGTTTTCTAAATGTGAGACTCTGTTCTCTTTCCTAACTCAGTTCATGTGTAGCCATGTTTACAGGATCTTCATAAGTGATAACTTAAGATACGTTTCTTTTTCTGTGTGAATTATTTCACTTAGAATCATCGTACCTGAATCCACTCACTTTGCTGCTCCTGGTCTTATGACATTGATTTCATGGCTGAGGGATATACCGTCGTACAGAAATACCACAGTTTTTTGAACCATTTTTATATTTCCTGGGATATTTAAGGTGTACCCAAGTTGAGGTTCTTGTAAGCAGTGCAGCCCTAAATTTGGGGGTAGCTCTTTCTTATTGATTTCCAGTTTCCCAAGTTATATTCCCTAGACTGGAAGTGCCCTTGGCTCTGTAGCTCTGTTGTTTACTTGTTTTAGGGAACGCAATGCACTCCTCCAGTGAGGCAGTTGGCAATTTACATCCCGCCCATCAGCATAACAAGGCTCCCTCTTCTCCAGGGCCTGTCTTGCCTTTTTGGTTTTTACACATTTTGTGGATGTCCCTTTAGACCGGTGGGAAGTGATACTTCTTTGTAGTGCAGATTTGCATTGACCGCTTGCTTACTTGGCCAAAAAGGGTGTATGCATTTTCTCTTGAATATATTCAGGAGAAAACGCATACGCCCTTTTTGGCCAAGTGCGTCATTGTCGAAGTTGTGCCCCTCTTCCTGTGCTTTAAAGGCGATTCCAACGTACCTCTTGAAATCTGTTTCCTGCTATTCTGCCTCAATCTCAAGTCCGCCTCGTTGCCTTCGCTCAACAGATTTTTCGACGATAGTTGTCCTTTATAACTCTGCCAGTTTGTGAATTGCTGTGCCCCTGAGCTCCATTTTTCAACTCGTTTTTTGTGAGCTGTACGCAAGTCCAAAATTTTGGTTCAGGACCTATACTGGTTCCCGGTGGGTGGCTGAGACTCTGGTTAATTCTTCTTCCTGCCGGGAAATTAGGGAGACATGTGCCCGTCCAAATGCCTAACAGCTGCTCTATCATTGTTTCTCCCTCTTCCCTTCCGTCCTCTGCCAAATTGGCAACGTGTGCGAACCAGGAGGTTAAAGGGGTTGTCTCTCCAAGTTGGGAGAATGATAGTAAAGCAGTTGGAAAGTCAAACAGGAGCACCAGAAGAGGGACTTCTCGTTGAGTTTTAGAAACCTTTTGTATTCAGAGTGTGTCCATTCTCTAGGTTTCCCATACATGTTATAGCTGTAGTAATATTCCCTTGAACATGGAGAGTTGGGACCCATGGAATGGGGGCCATGCATTTTTGCTTTAAATGGTCTGCATTTGCTCACCCAATCTCACCAATCCTGTCAGTTCCAAGTGTCCAGCCTTATGCCACATCCAGCTGTCATTGTAGATAGGGTCATTCCAGGTTTCATCAGAGACCCTGAAGGAAATGTAAAGAATTTCCCTGTTTTTTGGTTTTGTTTTTGAAATTCCTTTTTATAGTGGGTTTGAGCTGATTCTCGCTGCCATGTTTATGCCAGTCTAGACACACTTGATTCCCTTACGGAGACATATCAATACATAGGTTTTAAAATTCTTACTAGTCAGATCTATTCCTCTGCGGGAAATATGGGGTTTTGAGTCCCTTTCACTGAGGAAGGTGTAGGTCTTGTCTATTCCAAAGTTGGTTTTAGAAATGGTACCTGTGCTTATGTCCAACTTTGGTTTTATGCATCACCCCGCCTCTCCTTCCCCCTTAAGGAGGCATAAGGGTGTTTTCTAAATGTGAGACTCTGTTCTCTTTCCTAACTCAGTTCATGTGTAGCCATGTTTACAGGATCTTCATAAGTGATATCTTATGATAAGTTTCCTTTTCTGTGTGACTTAATTCACTTAGAGTCATCGTACCTGAATCCACTCACTTTGCTGCTCCTGGTCTTATGACATTGATTGCATGGCTGAGGGATATTACAACGTACATAAGTACAACAATTTTTGAACAATTTTTATATTTCCTGGGATATTTAAGGTGTACCCAAGTTGAGGTTCTTGTAAGCAGTGCAGCCCTAAATTTGGGGATGGCTCTGTCTTATTGATTTTCAGTTTTCCCAAGGTATATTCCCTAGACTGGAAGTGCCCTTGGCTCTGTAGCTCTGTTGTTTACTTGTTTTAGGGAACACAGTGCACTCCTCCAGTGAGGCAGTTGGCAATTTACATCCCGCTCATCAGCATAACAAGGCTCCCTGTTCTCCAGGGCCTGTCTTTCCCTTCTGGTTTTTACACATTTTGTGTATGTCCCTTTTGACCGGTGGGAAGTGATACTTCTTTGTCGTGCAGATTTGCATTGCCCGCTTGCTTGCTTGTCCATAAAAGTGCGTATGTGTTTTCTCCTGAATATATTCAGGAGAAAACGCATACACACTTTTGGGCCAAGTGTGTCATTGTCGAAGTTGGGCCCGTCTTCCTGTGCTTTAAAGGTGATTCCAACGTACCTCTTGAAATCTGTTTCCTGCTATTCTGCCTCGCTTTCAAGTCTGCCTCGTTCCCTTCCCTCAACAGATTTTAGGATGAGAGTTGTCCTTTATTTCTCTGCCAGTTTGTGAATTGCTGTGCCCCTCAGATCCATTTTTCAACTCGTTTTTTGTGAGCTGTACGCAAGTCCAAAATTTTGTTTCAGGACCTATAAGGGTTCCCGGTGGGTGGCTGAGACTTTGGCTAATTCTTCTTCCTGCCGGGAAATTAGAGTGACCTGTGCCCGTCCAAATGCCTAACATCTAGTCTCTCATTGGTTCTCCCTCTTCCCTTCCATCCTCTGCCAAATTGGCAACCTGGGCGATCCAGGACATTAAAGGGTGTTTCTTTCCAAGTTGGAAGATTGATAGTAAAGCAGTTGGAAAGTCAAACCGGAGCACCAGGAGAGGGACTATTCTTTGAGTTTTAGAAACCTTTTGTATTCACAGTGTGTCCATTCACTAGGTTTCCCGTACATGTTATAGCTGTAGTAAAATTCCCTTCAACCTGGAGAGTTGGGACCCATGGAATGCGGGCCATGCATTTTTGCTTTAAAGGGTCTGCATTTGCTCACCCAGTCTCACCAATCCTCTCAGTCCCAAGTGTCCAGCCTTATGCCACATCCAGCTTTCATTGTAGATAGGGTCATTCCAGGTTTCATCAGAGACCCTGAAGGAATTGTAAAGAATTTCCCTGTATTTTGGTTTTGTTTTTGAAATTTTTTTTTATAGTGGGTTTGAGCTGATTCTTGCTGCCATGTTTATGCCAGTCTACACACTTGATTCCCTTACGGAGACATATCAATACATAAGTTTTAGGATTGTTACTAGTCAGATCTATTCCTTTGCGGGAAATATGGGGTTTTGAGTCCCTTTCACTGAGGAAGGTGTAGGTCTTGTCTATTCCACAGTTGGTTTTACAAACGGTACCTGTGCTTATATCAAACTCTGGTTTTATGCATCACCCCACCTCTCTTCCCCCCTTAAGCAGGCATAACAGTGTTTTCTAAATGTGAGACTCTCTTCTCTTTCTTAACTCATTTCATGTGTAGCCATGTTTACAGGATCTTCATAAGTGATATCTTATGATAAGTTTCTTTTTCTGTGTGACTTCACTTAGAAACATCGTACCTGAATCCACTCACTTTGCTGCTCCTGGTCTTATGACACTGATTCCATGGCTGAGGGATATTCCATCGTACATAAGTACCACAATTTTTTGAACCATATTTATATTTCCTGGGATATTTAAGGTGTACCCAAGTTGAGGTTCTTGTAAGCAGTGCAGCCCTAAATTTTGGGGTGGCTCTGTCTTATTGATTTTCAGTTTTCCCAAGGTATATTCCCTAGGCTGGAAGCGCCCTTGGCTCTGTAGCTCTGTTGTTTACTTGTTTTCGGGAACACAGTGCACTCCTCCAGTGAGGCAGTTGGCAACTTACATCCCGCCCATCAGCATAACAAGGCTCCCTGTTCTCCAGGGCTTGTCTTGCCTTTCTGGTTTTTACACATTTTGTGGCTGACCCTTTTGACCGGTGGGAAGTGACACTTCTTTGTAGTGCAGATTTGCATTGCCCGCTTGCTTGCTTGGCCAAAAAGGTCGTATGTGTTTTCTCCTGAATATATTAAGGAGAAAACGCATACAATTTTTGGGGCAAGTGCGTCATTGTCGAAGTTGTGCCCCTCTTCCTGAGCTTTAAAGGCGAATCCAACGTAACTCTTGAAATCTGTTTCCTACTATTCTGCCTCGCTTTCAAGTCCGCCTCGTTGACTTCCCTCAACAGATTTTTGGACGATAGTTGTCCTTTATTACACTGCCTGTTTGTGAATTGCTGTGCCCCTGAGCTCAATTATTCAACTCGTTTTTTGTGAGCTGTACGCAAGTCCAAAATTTTGGTTCAGGACCTATACTGGTTCCGGGGGGTGGCTGAGACTCTGGTTTTTTCTTCTTCCTGCCGGGAAATTAGAGTCACATGTGCCCGTCCAAATGTCTAACAGCTACTGTCTCATTGGTCCTCCCTCTTCCCTTCCATCCTCTGCCAAATTGGCAACCTGTACGAACCAGAAGTTTAAAGGGGCTGTCTCTCCAATTTGGGAGATGGATAGTAAAGCAGTTGGAAAGTCAAACAGGAGCACCAGGGGAGGGACTATTCGTTTCGTTTTAGAAAGCTTTTGTATTCACAGTGTGTCCATTCTCTTGGCTTCCCATACATGTTATAGCTGCAGTAATATTCCCTTCAACATGGAGAGTTGGGACACATGGAATGGGGGCCATGCATTTTTGTTTTAAATGGTCTGCATTTGCTCACCCAATCTCACCAATCCTCTCAGTCCCAAGTGTCCAGCCTTATGCCACATCCAGCTGTCATTGTAGATAGGGTCATTCCAGGTTTCATCAGAGACCCTGAAGGAATTTTAAAGAATTTCCCTGTTTTTTGGTTTTGTTTTTGAAATTCCTTTTTATACTGGGTTTGCGCTGATTCTCGCTGCCATGTTTATGCCAGTCTAGACACACTTTATTCCCTTACATAGACTTATCAATACATAGGTTTTAAGTTTCTTACTAGTCAGATCTATTCCTCTGCGGGAAATATGGGGTTTTGAGTCTCTTTCACTGAGGAAGGTGAAGGTCTTGTCTATTCCAAAGTTGGTTTTAGAAATGGTACCTGTGCTTATATCAAACTCTGGTTTTATTTATCACCCCACCTCTCCTTCCCCCTTAAGCAGGCATAAGAGTGTTTTCTAATTGTGAGACTCTGTTCCCTTTCCTAACTCACTTCATGTGTAGCTATGTTTACAGGATCTTCATAACTGATATCTTATGAAAAGTTTCTTTTTCTGTGTGACTTATTTCACTTAGAATCATCGTACCTGAATCCACTCACTTTGCTGCTCCTGGTCTTAAGACATTGATTTCATGGCTGAGGGATATTCCATCGTACATAAGTACCACAATTTTTTGAACCATTTTTATATTTCCTGTGATATTTAAGGTGTACCCAAGTTGAGGTTCTTGTAAGCAGTGCAGCCGTAAATTTGGGGGTGGCTCTGTCTTATTGATTTTGAGTTTTCCCAAGGTATATTCTCTAGACTGGAAGTGCCCTTGGCTCTGTAGCTCTGTGGTTTACTTCTTTTAGGGAACGCAATTCACTCCACCAGTTAGGCAGTTGGCCATTTACATCCCGCCCATCAGCATAACAAGGCTCCCTGTTCTCCAGGGCCTGTCTTGCCTTTCTGGTTTTTACACATTTTGTGCATGTCCCTTTTGACCGGTGGGAAGTGATACTTCTTTATAGTGCAGATTTGCCTTGCCCGCTTGCTTGCTTGGTCAAAAAGGGTGTATGCGTTTTATCCTGATTATATTCAGGAGAAAACGCATACACCCTTGTTGGACCAGTGCGTCATTGTCGATGTTGTGCCATTCTTCCTGTGGTTTAAAGGCGATTCCAACATACCTCTTGAAATCTGTTTCCTGCTATACTGCCTCGCTTTCAAGTCCGCCTCGTTGCCTTACCTCAACAGATTTTTGGACGATAGTTGTCCTTTATTACTCTCCCTGTTTTTGAATTGCTGTGCCCCTGAGCTCAATTATTCAACTCGTTTATTGTGAGCTGTACGCAAGTCCAAAATTTTGCTTCAGGACCTATACTGGTTCCTGGTTGGTGGCTGAGACTCTGGTTAATTCTTCTTCCTGCCGGGAAATTAGAGTGACATGTTCCCGTCCAAATGCCTAACAGCTACTCTCTCATTGGTTCTCCCTCTTCCCTTCCATCCTCTGCCAAATTGGCAACCTGTGCGAACCAGGAGGTTAATGGGGTTGTCTCTCCAAGTTGGGAGATTGATAGTAAAGCAGTTGGAAAGTCAAACCGGAGCACTAGGAGAGGGACAGCTCATTGAGTTTTAGAAATCTTTTGTATTCACAGTGTGTCCATTCTCTAGGTTTCCCATACATGTTATGGCTGTAGTAATATTCCCTTCAACATGGAGAGTTGGGACCCATGGAATGGGGGCCATGCATTTTTGCTTTATAGGGTCTGCATTTGCTCACCCAATCTCACCAATCCTGTCAGTTCCAAGTGTCCAGCCTTATGCCACATCCAGCTGTCATTGTAGATAGGGTCATTCCAGGTTTCATCAGAGACCCTGAAGGAAATGTAAAGAATTTCCCTTTTTTTTTGGTTTTGTTTTTCAACTTCCTTTTTATAGTGGGTTTGATCTGATTCTCGCTGCCATATTTATGCCAGTCTAGACACACTTGATTCCCTTACAGAGACATATCAATACATAGGTTTTAAAATTCTTACTAGTCAGATCTATTCCTCTGCGGGAAATATGGGGTTTTGAGTCCCTTTCACTGAGGAAGGTGTAGGTCTTGTCTATTCCAAAGTTGGTTTTAGAAATGGTACCTGTGATTATGTCAAACTTTGGTTTTATGCATCACCCCGCCTCTCCTTCCCCCTTAAGGAGGCATAAGGGTGTTTTCTAAATGTGAGACTCTGTTCTTTTTCCTAACTCAGTTCATGTGTAGCCAGGTTTACAGGATCTTCATAAGTGATATCTTATTATAAGTTTCTTTTTCTGTGTGACTTATTTCACTTAGAATCATCGTACCTGAATCCACTCACTTTGCTGCTCCTTGTCCTATGACATTGATTTCATAGCTGAGGGATATTCCATCGAACATAAATACCACAGTTTTTGGAACCATTTTTATATTTCCTGGGATATTTAAGGTGTACCCAAGTTGAGGTTCTTGTAAGCAGTGCAGCCCTAGTTTGGGGGTGGCTGTGTCTTATTGATTTTCAGGTTTCCCAAGGTATATTCCCTAGTCTGGAAGTGCTTTTGGCTCTGTAGCTCTGTTGTTTACTTGTTTTAGGGAATGCAATGCACTCCTCCAGTGAGGCCGTTGGCAATTTACATCCCGCCCATCAGCATAACAAGGCTCCCTCTTCTCCAGGTCCTGTCTTGCCTTTCTCGTTCTTACACATTTGTGGATGTCCCTTTTGACCGGTGGGAAGTGATACTTCTTTGTAGTGCAGATTTGCATTGCCCGCTTGCTTGCATGGCCAAAAAGGGCGTATGCATTTTCTCCTGAATATATTCAGGAGAAAGCGCATACGCCCTTTTCGGCCAAGTGCGTCATTGTCGAAGTTGTGCCCCTCTTCCTGTGCTTTAAAGGCGATTCCAACGTACCTCTTGAAATCTGTTTCCTGCTATTCTGTCTCGCTTTCAATTCCGCCTCGCAGCCTTCCCTCAACAGATTTTTGGACGATAGTTGTCGTTTATTACTCTGCCAGTTTCTGAATTGCTGTGCCCCTGAGCTCCATTTTTCAACTCGTTTTTTGTGAGCTGTACGCAAGTCCAAAATTTTGGTTCAGGACATATACTGGTTCCCGGTGGGTGGCTGAGACTCTGGTTAATTCTTCTTCCTGCCGGGAAATTAGAGTGACATGTGCCCGTCCAAATGCCTAACAGCTACTCTCTCATTGGTTCTCCCTCATCCCTTCCATCCACTGCGAATTTGGCAACCTGTGCGTACCAGGAGGTTAAAGGGGTTGTCTCTCCAAGTTGGGAGATTGATAGTAAAGCAGTTGGAAAGTCAAACTGGAGCACCAGGAGAGGGACTACTCGTTGAGTTTTAGAAACCTTTTGTATTCACAGTGTGTCCATTCTGTAGGTTTCCCGTACATGTTATAGCTGTAGTAATATTCCCTTCAACATGGAGAGTTGGGACCCATGGAATGGGGGCCATGCATTTTTGCTTTAAAGGGTCTGCATTTGCTCACCCAATCTCACCAATCCTCTCAGTCCCAAGTGTCCAGCCTTATGCCACATCCAGCTGTCATTGTAGATAGGGTCATTCCAGGTTTCATCAGAGACCCTGAAGGAAATGTAAAGAATTTCCCTGTTTTTTGGTTTTGTTTTTGAACTTCCTTTTTATAGTGGGTTTGAGCTGATTCTCGGTGCCATGTTTATGCCAGTCTAGACACACTTGATTCCCTTACAGAGACATATCAATACATAGGTTTTAAGATTCTTACCAGTCAGATCTGTTCCTCTGCGGGAAATATGGTGTTTTGAGTACCTTTCACTGAGGAAGGTGTAGGTCTTGTCTATTCCACAGTTGGTTTTAGAAATGGTACCTGTGCTTATATCAAACTCTGGTTTTATGCATCACCCCACCTCTCCTTTCCCCTTAAGCAGGCATAAGAGAGTTTTCTAAATGTGAGACTCTGTTCTCTTTCCTAACTCAGTTCATGTGTAGCCATGTTTACAGGATCTTCATAAGTGATAACTTATGGTACGTTTCTTTTTCTGTGTGACTTATTTCACTTAGAATCATCGTACCTGAATCCACTCACTTTGCTGCTCCTGGTCTTATGACATTGATTTCATGGCTGAGGGATATACCGTCGTACAGAAATACCACAGTTTTTTGAACCATTTTTATATTTCCTGGGTTATTTAAGGTGTACCCAAGTTGAGGTTCTTGTTAGCAGTGCAGCCCTAAGTTTGGGGGTGGCTCTGTCTTATTGATTTTCAGTTTTCCCAAGGTATATTCCCTAGACTGGAAGTGCCCTTGGCTCTGTAGCTCTGTTGTTTACTTGTTTTAGGGAACGCAATGCACTCCTCCAGTGAGGCAGTTGGCAATTTACATCCCGCCCATCAGCATAACAAGGCTCCCTCTTCTCCATGTCCTGTCTTGCCTTTCTGGTTTTTACACATTTTGTGGATGTCCCTTTAGACCGGTGGGAAGTGATACTTCTTTGTAGTACAGATTTGCATTGCCCTCTTGCTTACTTGGCCAAAAAGGGCGTATGCATTTTCTCTTGAATATATTCAGGAGAAAACGCATACGCCCTTTTTGGCCAAGTGCGTCATTATCGAAGTTGTGTCCCTCTTCCTGTGCTTTAAATGTTATTCCAACGTACCTCTTGAAATCTGTTTCCTGCTATTCTGCCTCAATCTCAAGTCCGCCTCGGTGCCTTCCCTCAACAGATTTTTAGACGATAGTTGTCCTTTATTACTCTGCCAGTTTGTGAATTGCTGTGCCCCTGAGCTCCATTATTCAACTCGTTTTTTGTGAGCTGTACGCAAGTCCAAAATTTTGGTTCAGGCCCTATACTGGTTCCCGGTGGCTGGCTGAGACTCTGGTTAATTCTTCTTCCTGCCTGGAAATTGGAGTGACATGTGCCCGTCCAAATGCCTAACAGCTACTCTCTCATTGGATCTCCCTTTTCCCTTCCGTCCTCTGCCAAATTGGCAACCTGTGCGAACCAGGAGGTTAAAGGGGTTGTCTCTCCAAGTTGGGAGATTGATAGTAAAGCAGTTGGAAAGTCAAAGCGGAGCACCAGAAGAGGGACTACTCGTTGAGTTTTAGAAACCTTTTGTATTCACAGTGTGTCCATTCTCTAGGTTTCCCGTACATGTTATAGCTGTAGTAATATTCCCTTCAACATGGAGAGTTGGGACCCATGGAACGGGGGCCATGCATTTTTGCTTTAAAGGGTCTGCATTTGCTCACCCAATCTCACCAATTCTCTCAGTCCCAAGTGTCCAGCATTATGCCACATCCAGCTGTCATTGTAGATTGGGTCATTCCAGGTTTCATCAGAGACCCTGAAGGAAATGTAAAGAATTTCCCTGTTTTATGGTTTTGTTTTTGAAATTCCTTTTTATAGTGGGTTTGAGCTGATTCTCGCTGCCATGTTCATTCCAGTCTAGACAAACTTGATTCCCTTACGGAGACATATCAATACATAGGTTTTAAGATTCTTACTAGTCAGATCTATTCCTCTGCGGGAAATATGGGGTTTTGAGTCCCTTTCACTGAGGAAAGTGTAGGTCTTGCCTATTCCACAGTTCGTTTTAGAAACGGTACCTGTGCTTATATCAAACTCTGGTTTTATGCATCACCCCACCTCTCCTTCCCCCTTAAACAGGCATAAGAGTGTTTTCTAAATGTGAGACTCTGTTCTCTTTCCTAACTCATTTCATGTGTAGCCATGTTTACAGGATCTTCATAAGTGCTATCTTATGATAAGTTTCTTTTTCTGTGTGACTTCACTTAGAATCATCGTACCTGAGTCCACTCACTTTGCTGCTCCTGGTCTTATGGCATTGATTTCATGGCTGAGGGATATTCCATCGTACATAACTACCACAATTTTATGAACCATTTTTATATTTCCTGGGATATTTAAGGTGTACCCAAGTTGAGGTTCTTGTATGCAGTGCAGCCCTAAATTTGGTGTGGCTCTGTCTTATTGATTTTCAGGTTTCCCAAGTTATATTCCCTAGAGTGGTAGTGCCCTTGGCTCTGTTGCTCTGTTGTTTACTTGTATTAGGGAACGCAATGCACTCCTCCAGTGAGGCAGTTGGCAATTTACATCCCGCGCAATAGCATAAAAAGGCTCCCTGTTCTCCAGGGCCTTTCTTGCCTTTCTGGTTTTAACACATATATTGGATGTCCCTTCTGACGGGTAGAAAGTGATACTTGTTTGTTGTGCAGATTTGCATTGCCCGCTTGCTTGCTTGGCCAAAAAGGGCGTATGCGTTTTCTCCTGAATATATTCAGGAGAAAACGCATACGCCCTTTTTGGCCAAGTGCGTCATTGTCGAAGTTGTGCCCCTCTTCCTCTGCTTTAAAGGCGATTCCAACGTACCTCTTGAAATCTTTTTCCTGCTATTCTGCCTCGCTTTCAAGTCCGCCTCATTGCCTTCCCTCAACAGATTTTTGGACGATAGTTGTCCTTTATTACTCTGCCAGTTTTTTAATTGCTGTGCCCCTGAGCTCCATTTTTCAACTCGTTTTTTGTGAGCTGTACGCAAGTCCAAAATTTTGGTTCAGGATCTATACTGGTTCCCGGTGGGTTTCTGAGACTTTGGTAAATTCTTCTTCCTGCTGGGAAATTAGAGTGACATATGCCCGTCCAAATGCCTAACAGCCACGCTCTCATTGGTTCTCCCTCTTCCCTTCCATCCTCTTGCAAATTGGCAACCTGTGCAAACCAGGAGGTTAAAGGGGTTGTCTCTCCAAGTTGGGAGATTGATAGTAAAGGAGTTGGAATGTCAAACCACAGCACCAGGAGAGGGACTACTCGTTGAGTTTTAGAAACCTTTTGTATTCACAGTGTGTCCATTCTGTAGGTTTCCCATACATGTTATAGCTGTAGTAATATTCCCTTCAACATGGAGAGTTGGGACCCATGGAATGGGGGCCATGCATTTTTGCTTTAAAGGGTCTGCATTTGCTCACCCAATCTCACCAATCCTCTCCGTCTCAAGTGTCCAACCTTATGCCACATCCAGCTGTCATTGTAGATAGGGTCATTCCAGGTTTCATCAGAGACCCTGAAGGAATTGTAAAGAATTTCCCTGTTTTTTGGTTTTGTTTTTGAAATTCCTTTTCATAGTGGGTTTGAGCTGATTCTCGCTGCCATGTTTATGCCAGTCTACACACTTGATTCCCTTATGGAGACATATCAGTACATAAGATTTAGGATTGTTACTAGACAGATCTATTCCTCTGCGGGAAGTATGGCGTTTTGAGTCCCTTTCACTGAGGAAGGTGTAAGTCTTGTCTATTCCACAGTTGGTTTTACAAACGGTACCTGTGCTTATATCAAACTCTGGTTTTATGCATCACCCCACCTCTCCTCACCCCATAAGCAGGCATAACAGTGTTTTCTAAATGTGAATCTCTGTTCTCTTTCTTAACTCATTTCATGTGTAGCCATTTTTACAGGATCTTCATAAGTGATATCTTATGATAAGTTTCTTTTTCTGTGTGACTTCACTTAGAATCATCGTACCTGAATCCACTCACTTTGCTGCTCCTGGTCTTATGACATTGATTTCATGGCTGAGGGATATTCCATCGTACATAAGTACCACAATATTTTGAACCACATTTATATTTCCTGGGATATTTAAGGTGTACCCAAGTTGAGGTACTTGTAAGCAGTGAAGCCCTAAATTAGGGGGTGGCTCTGTCTTATTGATTTTCAGTTTTCCCAAGGTATCTTCCGTAGACTGGAAGTGCCCTTGGCTCTGTAGATCTGTTGTTTACTTGTTTTAGGGAACAGAATGCACTCCTCCAGTGAGGCAGTTGGCAACTTACATCCCGCCCATCAGCATAACAAGGCTCCCTGTTCTCCAGGGCCTGTCTTGCCTTTCTGGTTTTTACACATTTTGTGGCTGACCCTTTTGACCGGTGGGAAGTGATACTTCTTTGTAGTGCAGATTTGCATTGCCCGCTTGCTTGCTTGGCCAAAAAGGGCGTATGCGTTTTCTCCTGAATATATTCAGGAGAAAACGCATACGCCCTTTTTGGCCAAGTGCGTCATTGTCGAAGTTGTGCCCCTCTTCCTGTGCTTTTAAGGCGATTCCAACGTACCTCTTGAAATCTGTTTCCTGCTATTCTGCCTCGCTTTCAAGTCCGCCTCATTGCCTTCCCTCAACGGATTTTCGGACCATAGTGGTCATTTATTACTCTGCCAGTTTGTGAATTGCTGTGCCCCTGAGCTCCATTTTTCAACTCGTATTTGTGAGCTGTACGCAAGTCCAAAATTTTGGATCTGGACCTCTACTGGTTCCGAGTGGGTGGCTGAGACTTTGGTTAATTCTTCTTCGTGCCGGGAAATTAGAGTGACATGTGCCCGTCCAAATGCCTAACAGCTACTCTCTCATTGGTTCTCCCTCTTCCATTCCATCCTCTGCCAAATTGGCAACCTGTGCAAACCAGGAGCTTAAAGGGGCTGTCTCTCCAAATTGGGAGATTGATAGTAAAGCAGTTGGAAAGTCAAACGATAGCACAAGGAGAGGGACTATTCGTTGAGTTTTAGAAACCTATTGTATTCACAGTGTGTCCATTCTCTAGGTTTCCCATACATGTTATATCGGTAGTAATATTCCCTTCAACATGGAGAGTTGGGACCAATGGAATGGGGGCCATGCATTTTTGCTTTAAATGGTCTGCATTTGCTCACCCAAACTCACCAATCCTCTCAGTCCCAAGTGTCCAGCCTTATGCCACATCCAGCTGTCATTGTAGATAGGGTCATTCCAGGTTTCATCAGAGACCCTGAAGGAATTGTAAAGAATTTCGCTGTTTTTTGGTTTGTTTTTGAACTTCCTTTTTATAGTGGGTTTGAGCTGATTCTCGCTGCCATGTTTATGCCAGTCTACACACTTGATTCCCTTACGGAGACATAACAATACATATGTCTTAGGATTGTTACTAGTCAGATCAATTCCTCTGCGAGAAATATGGGGTTTTGATTCCCATTCACTGAGGAAGGTGTAGGTCTTGTCTATTCCACAGTTTGTTTTTGATATGGTACCTGTACTTATATCAAACTCTGGTTTTATGCATCACCCCACCTCTCCTTTCCCCTTAAGCAGGCATAAGAGTGTTTTCTAAATGTGAGACTCTGTTCTCTTTCCTAACTCAGTTCACATGTAGCCATGTTTACAGGATCTTCATAAGTGATATCTTATGATAAGTTTCTTTTTCTGTGTGACTTATTTCACTTAGAATCATCGTACCTGAATCCACTCACTTTGCTGCTCCTGGTCTTATGACATTGATTTCATGGCTCAGGGATATTCCATCGTACATAAATACCACAGTTTTTTGAACCATTTTTATATTTCCTGGGATATTTAAGGTGTACCCAAGTTGAGGTTCTTGTAAGCAGTGCAGCCCTAAATTTGGGGGTGGCTCTGACTTATTGATTTTCAGTTTTCCCAAGGTATATTCCCTAGACTGGAAGTGCCCTTGGCTCTGTAGCTCTGTTGTTTTCTTGTTTTAGGGAACACAATGCACTCCTCCAGTGAGGCAGTTGGCAATTTACATCCCGCCCATCAGCATAACAAGGCCCCCTGTTCTCCAGGGCCTGTCTTGCCTTTCTGGTTTTTACCCATTTTGTGGATGTCCCTTTTGACCGGTGGGAAGTGATACTTCTTTGTAGTGCAGATTTACATTGCCTGATTGCTTGCTTGGCCAAAAAGGGCGTATGCGTTTTCTCTTGAATATATTCAGGAGAAAACGCATACGCCCTTTTTGGCCAAGTGCGTCATTGTAGAAGTTGTGATCCTCTTCCTGTGCTTTAAAGGCGATTCCAACGTACCTCTTGAAATCTGTTTCCTGCTATTCTGCCTCGCTTTCAAGTCCACCTCGTTGCCTTCCCTCAACAGATTTTTGGACGATAGTTGTCTTTTATTACTCTGCCAGTTTGTAAATTGCTGTGTCCCTGAGCTCCATTTTTCAACTCGTTTTTTGTGAGCTGTACGCAAGTCCAAAATTTTGGTTGAGGACTTTTACTGGTTCCCGGTGGGTGGCTGAGACTCTGGTTAATTCTTCCTCCTGCCGGGAAATTAGAGTGACATGTGTCCGTCCAAATGCCTAACAGCTACTCTCTCATTGGTTCTCCCTCTTCCCTTCCATCCTCTGCCAAATTGGCAACCTGTGCGACCCAGGAGCTTAAAGGGGCTGTCTCTCCAATTGGGGAGATTGATAGTAAAGCAGTTGGAAAGTCAAACCGGATCACCAGGAGATGGACTACTCGTTGAGTTTTAGAAACCTTTTGTATTCACAGTCTGTCCATTCTCTAGGTTTCCCGTACATGTTTTAGCTGTAGTAATATTCCCTTCAACATGGAGAGTTGGGACCCATGGAATGGGGGCCATGCATTTTTGCTTTAAAGGGTCTGCATTTGCTCACCCAATCTCACCAATCTTCTCAGTCCCAAGTGTCCAGCCTTATGACACATCCATCTGTCATTGTAGATAGGGTCATTCCAGGTTTCATTAGGGAGCCTAAAGGAATGGAAAGAATTTCCCTGTTTTTTGGTTTTGTATTTGAAATTCTTTTTATAGTGGGTTTGAGCTGATTCTCGCTGCCATGTTTATGCCAGTCTACACACACTTGATTCCCTTACAGAGACATATCAATACACAGCTTTTAAGATTCTTACTAGTCAGATCTATTCCTCTGCCGGAAATATGGTGTTTTGAGTCCCTTTCACTGAGGATGGTGTAGGTCTAGTCTATTCCACAGTTGGTTTTAGAAATGGTACCTATACTTATATCAAACTCTGGTTTTATGCATCACCCCACCTCTCCTTTCCCCTTAAGCAGGCATAAGAGTGTTTTCTAAATATGTGACTCTGATCTCTTTCCTAACTCAGTTCATGTGTAGCCATGTTTACAGGACCGTCATAAGTGATATCTTATGATGTTTCTTTTTCTGTGTGACTTATTTCACTTACAATCATCGTACCTGAATCCACTCACTTTGCTGCTCCTGGTCTTATGTCATTGATTTCATGGCTGAGGGTTATTCCATCGTACATAAGTACTACAATTTTTTGAACCATTTTTATATTTCCTGGGATATTTAAGGTGTACACAAGTTGAGGTTCTTATAAGCAGTGCAGCCCTAAATTTGGGGGTGGCTCTGTCTTATTGATTTTCAGTTTTCCCAAGGTATATTCCCTAGACTGGAAGTGCCCTTGGCTCTGTAGCTCTGTTGTTTACTTGTTTTAGGGAACGCAATGCACTCCTCCAGTGAGGCAGTTGGCAATTTACATCCCGCCCATCAGCATAACAAGGCTCCCTGTTCTCCAGGGCCTTTCTTGCCTTTCTGGTTTTTACACATTTGTGGATGTCCCTTTTGACCGGTGGGAAGTGATACTGCTTTGTAGTGCAGATTTGCATTGCCCGCTTGCTTGTTTGGCCAAAAAGGGCGTATGCGTTTTCTCCTGAATATATTCAGGAGAAAACGCATACGCCCTTTTGGCCAAGTGCGTCATTGCCGAAGTTGTGCCCCTCTTCCTGTGCTTTAAAGGTGATTCCAACGTACCTCTTGAAATCTGTTTCCTTCTATTCTGCCTCACTTTCAAGTCCACATCGTTGCCTTCCCTCAACAGATTTTTGGACGATAGTTGTCCTTTATTACTCTGCCAGTTTGTGAATTGCTGTGCCCCTGAGCTCCATTTTTCAACTCGTTTTTTGTGAGCTGTACGCAAGTCCAAAATTTTGGTTCAGGACCTATACTGGTTCCCGGTGGGTGGCTGAGACTCTCGTTAATTCTTCTTCCTGCCGGGAAATTAGAGTGACATGTGCCCATCCAAATGCCTAACAGCTACTCTCTCATTGGTTCTCCCTCTTCCCTTCCATCCTCTGCCAAATTGGCAACCTGTGCGAACCAGGAGCTTAAAGGGGCTGTCTCTCCAATTTGGAGATTGATAGTAAGGCAGTTGGAAAGTCAAACTGGAGCACCAGGAGATGGACTACTCGTTGAGTTTTAGAAACCTTTTGTATTCACAGTGTGTCCATTCTCTAGGTTTCCCGTACATGTTTTAGCTGTAGTAATATTCCCTTCAACATGGAGAGTTGGGACCCATGGAATGGGGGCCATGCATTTTTGCTTTACAGGGTCTGCATTTGCTCACCCAATCTCACCAATCCTCTGAGTCCCAAGTGTCCAGCCTTATGACACATCCATCTGTCATTGTAGATATGGTCATTCCAGGTTTCATTAGGGAGCCTGAAGGAATGGAAAGAATTTCCCTGTTTTTTGGTTTTGTATTTGAAATTCTTTTTATAGTGGGTTTGAGCTGATTCTCGCTGCCATGTTTATGCCAGTCTACACACACTTGATTCCCTTACAGAGACATATCAATACATAGCTTTTAAGATTCTTACTAGGCAGATCTATTCCTCTGTGGGATATATGGGGTTTTGAGTCCCTTTCACTGAGGATGGTGTAGGTCTTGTCTATTCCACAGTTGGTTTTAGAAATGGTACCTATACTTATATCAAACTCTGGTTTTATGCATCACCCCACCTATCCTTTCCCCTTAAGCAGGCATAAGAGTGTTTTCTAAATATGAGACTCTGATCTCTTTCCTAACACAGTTCATGTGTAGCCATGTTTACAGGACCGTCATAAGTGATATCTTATGATAAGTTTCTTTTTCTGTGTGACTTATTTCACTTACAATCATCGTACCTGAATCCACTCACTTTGCTGCTCCTGGTCTTATGACATTGATTTCATGGCTGAGGGTTATTCAATCGTACATAAGTACTAAAATTTTTTGAACCATTTTTATATTTCCTGGGATATTTAAGGTGTACACAAGTTGAGGTTCTTATAAGCAGTGCAGCCCTAAATTTGGGGGTGGCTCTGTCTTATTGATTTTCAGTTTTCCCAAGGTATATTCCCTAGACTGGAAGTGCCCTTGGCTCTGTAGCTCGGTTGTTTACTTGTTTTAGGGAAGGCAATGCACTCCTCCAGTGAGGCAGTTGGCAATTTACATCCCGCCCATCAGCATAACAAGGCTCCCTGTTCTCCAGGGCCTTTCATGCCTTTCTGGTTTTTGCACATTTGTGGATGTCCCTTTTGACCGGTGGGAAGTGATACTGCTTTGTAGTGCAGATTTGCATTGCCCGCTTGCTTCCTTGGCCAAAAAGGGCGTATGCGTTTTCTCCTGAATATATTCAGGAGAAAACGCATACGCCCTTTTGGCCAAGTGCGTCATTGGCGAAGTTGTGCCCCTCTTCCTGTGCTTTAAAGGTGATTCCAACGTACCTCTTGAAATCTGTTTCCTTCTATTCTGCCTCACTTTCACGTCCACATCGTTGCCTTCCCTCAACAGATTTTTGGACGATAGTTGTCCTTTATTACTCTGCCAGTTTGTGAATTGCTGTGCCCCTGAGCTCAATTTTTCAACTCGTTTTTTGTGAGCAGTACGCAAGTCCAAAATTTTGGTTCATGACCCATACTGGTTCCCGGTGGGTGGCTGAGACTTTGGTTAATTCTTCTTCCTGCCGGGAAATTAGAGTGACATGTGCCCGTCCAAATGCCTAACAGCTACTCTCTCTTTGGTTCTCCGTCTTCGCTTCCATCCTCTGAAAAATTGGCAACCTGTGCGAACCAGGAGCTTAAAGGGGCTGTCTCTCCAATTTGGGAGATTGATAGTAAGGCAGTTGGAAAGTCAAACTGGAGCACCATGTGAGGGACTATTCGTTGAGTTTATAAACCTTTTGTATTCACAGTGTGTCCATTCTCTAGGTTTCCCATACCTGTTATAGCTGTTGTAATATTCCCTTCAACCTGGAGAGTTGGGACCCATGGAATGGGGGCCATGCATTTTTGCTTTAAAGGGTCTGCATTTGCTCACCCAATCTCACCAATCCTCTCAGTCCCAAGTGTCCAGCCTTATACCACATCCAGCTGTCATTGTAGATAGGGTCATTCCATGTTTCATCAGAGACCCTGAAGGAATTGTAAAGAATTTCCCTGTTTTTTGGTTTTGTTTTTGAAATTCCTTTTTATAGTGGGTTGGAGCTGATTCTCGCTGCCATGTTTATGCCAGTCTAGGACCACTTGATTCCCTTACGGTGACATATCAATACATAGGTTTTAAGATTCTTACTAATCAGATCTATTCCTCTGTGGGAAATATGGGGTTTTGAGTCCCTTTCACTGAGGATGGTGTAGGTCTTGTCTATTCCACAGTTGGTTTTAGAAATGGTACCTATACTTATATCAAACTCTGGTTTTATGCATCACCCCACCTATCCTTTCCCCTTAAGCAGGCATAAGAGTGTTTTCTAAATATGAGACTCTGATCTCTTTCCTAACACAGTTCATGTGTAGCCATGTTTACAGGACCGTCATAAGTGATATCTTATGATAAGTTTCTTTTTCTGTGTGACTTATTTCACTTACAATCATCGTACCTGAATCCACTCACTTTGCTGCTCCTGGTCTTATGACATTGATTTCATGGCTGAGGGTTATTCAATCGTACATAAGTACTACAATTTTTTGAACCATTTTTATATTTCCTGGGATATTTAAGGTGTACACAAGTTGAGGTTCTTATAAGCAGTGCAGCCCTAAATTTGGGGGTGGCTCTGTCTTATTGATTTTCAGTTTTCCCAAGGTATATTCCCTAGACTGGAAGTGCCCTTGGCTCTGTAGCTCGGTTGTTTACTTGTTTTAGGGAACGCAATGCACTCCTCCAGTGAGGCAGTTGGCAATTTACATCCCGCCCATCAGCATAACAAGGCTCCCTGTTCTCCAGGGCCTTTCATGCCTTTCTGGTTTTTGCACATTTGTGGATGTCCCTTTTGACCGGTGGGAAGTGATACTGCTTTGTAGTGCAGATTTGCATTGCCCGCTTGCTTCCTTGGCCAAAAAGGGCGTATGCGTTTTCTCCTGAATATATTCAGGAGAAAACGCATACGCCCTTTTTGGCCAAGTGCGTCATTGGCGAAGTTGTGCCCCTCTTCCTGTGCTTTAAAGGTGATTCCAACGTACCTCTTGAAATCTGTTTCCTTCTATTCTGCCTCACTTTCACGTCCACATCGTTGCCTTCCCTCAACAGATTTTTGGACGATAGTTGTCCTTTATTACTCTGCCAGTTTGTGAATTGCTGTGCCCCTGAGCTCAATTTTTCAACTCGTTTTTTGTGAGCAGTACGCAAGTCCAAAATTTTGGTTCATGACCCATACTGGTTCCCGGTGGGTGGCTGAGATTTTGGTTAATTCTTCTTCCTGCCGGGAAATTAGAGTGACATGTGCCCGTCCAAATGCCTAACAGCTACTCTCTCTTTGGTTCTCCGTCTTCGCTTCCATCGTCTGAAAAATTGGCAACCTGTGCGAACCAGGAGCTTAAAGGGGCTGTCTCTCCAATTTGGGAGATTGATAGTAAGGCAGTTGGAAAGTCAAACTGGAGCACCATGTGAGGGACTATTCGTTGAGTTTATAAACCTTTTGTATTCACAGTGTGTCCATTCTCTAGGTTTCCCATACCTGTTATAGCTGTAGTAATATTCCCTTCAACCTGGAGAGTTGGGACCCATGGAATGGGGGCCATGCATTTTTGCTTTAAAGGGTCTGCATTTGCTCACCCAATCTCACCAATCCTCTCAGTCCCAAGTGTCCAGCCTTATACCACATCCAGCTGTCATTGTAGATAGGGTCATTCCATGTTTCATCAGAGACCCTGAAGGAATTGTAAAGAATTTCCCTGTTTTTTGGTTTTGTTTTTGAAATTCCTTTTTATAGTGGGTTGGAGCTGATTCTCGCTGCCATGTTTATGCCAGTCTAGGACCACTTGATTCCCTTACGGTGACATATCAATACATAGGTTTTAAGATTCTTACTAATCAGATCTATTCCTCTGTGGGAAATATGGGGTTTTGAGTCCCTTTCACTGAGGAAGGTGTAGGTCTTGTCTATTCCAAAGTTGGTTTTAGAAATGGTACCTGTGCTTATGTCAAACTCTGGTTTTATGCATCACCCCACCTCTCCTTCCCCCTTAAGCAGGCATAACAGTGTTTTCTAAATGTGAGACTCTGTTCTCTTTCCTAACTCAGTTCATGTGCAGCCATGTTTACAGGATCTTCATAAGTGATATCTTATGATAATTTCTTTTTCTGTGTGACTTATTTCACTTACAATCATCGTACCTGAATCCACTCACTTTGCTGCTCCTGGTCTTATGACATTGATTTCATGGCTGAGGGTTATTCCATCGTACATAAGTACTACAATTCTTTGAACCATTTTTATATTTCCTGGGATACTTAAGGTGTACACAAGTTGAGGTTCTTATAAGCAGTGCAGCCCTAAATTTGGGGGTGGCTTGGTCTTATTGATTTTCAGTTTTCCCAAGGTATATTCCCTAGTCTGGAAGTGCCCTTGGCTCTGTAGCTCTGTTGTTTACTTGTTTTAGGGAACGCAATTCACTCCTCCAGTGAGACAGTTGGCAATTTACATCCCGCCCATCAGCATAACAAGGCTCCCTCTTCTCCAGGGCATTTCTTGCCTTTCTGGTTTTTACACATTTGTGGATGTACCTTTTGACCGGTGGGAAGTGATACTTCTTTGTAGTGCAGATTTGCATTGCCTGCTTGCTTGCTTGGCCAAAAAGTCCTATGCGTTTTTTCCTGAATATATTCAGGAGAAAACGCATACGCCCTTTTGGCCAAGTGCGTCATTGTCGAAGTTGTGCCCCTCTTCCTGTGCTTTAAAGGCGATTCCAACGTACCTCTTGAAATCTGTTTCCTTCTCTTCTGCCTCACTTTCAATTCCTCATCGTTGCCTTCCCTCAACAGATTTTTGGACGATAGTTGTCCTTTATTACTCTGCCAGTTTGTGAATTGCTGTGCCCCTGAGCTCAATTTCTCAACTCGTTTTTTGTGAGCTGTACGTAAGTCCAAAATTTTGGTTTAGGACCTATAGTGTTTCCCGGTGGGTGGCTGAGGCTTTGGTTAATTCTTCTTCCTGCCGGGAAATTAGAGTGACATGTGCCCGTCCAATTGCCTAACAGCTACTCTCTCTTGGTTCTCCCTATTCCCTTCCATCCTCTGCAAAATATGCAACCTGTGCGAACCAGGAGCTTAAAGGTGCTGTCTCTCCAATTTGGGAGATTGATAGTAAGGCAGTTGGAATGTCAAACCGGAGCACCAGGAGAGGGACTATTCGTTGAGTTTATAAACCTTATGTATTCACAGTGTGTCCATTCTCTAGGTTTCCCATACATGTTATAGCTGTAGTAATATTCCCTTCAACCTGGAGAGTTGGGACCCATGGAATGGGGACCATGCATTTTTGCTTTAAAGGGTCTGCATTTGCTCACCCAATCTCACCAATACTCTCAGTCCCAAGTGTCCAGCCTTATACCACATCCAGATGTCATTGTAGATAGGGTCATTCCATGTTTCATCAGAGACCCTGAAGGAAATGTAAAGAATTTCCCTGTTTTTTGGTTTTGTTTGTGAAATTCCTTTTTATACTGGGTTTGAGCTGCTTCTCGCTGCCATGTTTATGCCAGTCTAGACACACATGATTCCCTTACAGAGACATATCAGTACATAGGTTTTAAGATCCTTACTAGGCAGATCTATTCCTCTGCGGGAAATATGGGGTTTTGAGTCCCTTTCACTGAGGAAGGTGTAGGTCTTGTCTATTCCAAAGTTGGTTTTAGAAATGGTACCTGTGCTTATGACAAACTCTGGTTTTATGCATCACCCCACCTCTCCTTCCCCTTTAAGCAGGCATAAGAGTGTTTTCTAAATGAGAGACTCTGTTCTCTTTCCTAACTAAGTTCATGTGCAGCCATGTTTACAGGATCTTCATACGTGATATCTTATGATAAGATTCTTTTTCTGTCTGACTTATTTCACTTAGAATCATCGTACCTGAATCCACTCACTTTGCTGCTCCTGGTCTTATGACATTGATTTCATGGCTGAGGGATATTCCATCGTACATAAGTACTACAATTTTTTGAACCATTTTTATATTTCCTGGGATATTTAAGGTGTACACAAGTTGAGGTTTTTATAAGCAGTGCAGCCCTAAATTTGTGGGTGGCACTGTCTTATTGATTTTCAGTTTTCCCTAGGTATATTCCCTAGACTGGAAGTGCCCTTGGCTCTGTAGCTCTGTTGTTTACTTGTTTTAGGGAACGCAATGCACTCCTCCAGTGAGGCAGTTGGAAATTTACATCCCGCCCATCAGCATAACAAGGCTCACTGTTCTCCAGGGCCTGTCTTGCCTTTCTGGTTTTTACACATTTGTGGATGTCCCTTTTGACCGGTGGGAAGTGATACTTCTTTGTAGTGCAGATTTGCATTGCCCGCTTGCTTGCTTGGCCAAAAAGGGCGTATGCGTTTTCTCCTGAATATATTCAGGAGAAAACGCATACGCCCTTTTGGCCAAGTGCTTCATTGTCGAAGTTGTGCCCCTCTTCCTGTGCTTTAAAGGCGATTCCAACGTACCTCTTGTAATCTGTTTCCTGCTATTCTGCCTCGCATTCAAGTCCGCCTCGTTGCCTTCCCTCAACAGATTTTTGGATGATAGTTGTCCTTTATTACTCTGCCAGTTTGTGAATTGCAGTGCCCCTGAGCTAAATTTTTCAACTCGTTTTTTGTGAGCTGTACACAAGTCCAAAGTTTTCGTTCATTACCTATACTGGTTCCCGGTGGGTGGCTGAGACTTTGGTTAATTCTTCTTCCTGCCGTGAAAGTACAGTGATATGTGCCCGTCCAAATGCCTAACAGCTACTCTCTCATTGGTTCTCCCTCTTCCCTTCCATCCTCTGAAAAATTGGCAACCTGTGCGAACCAGGAACTTAAATGGTCTTTCTCTCCAATTTGGAAGATTGATAGTAAAGCAGTTGGAAAGTCAAACCGGAGCACCAGGAGAGGGACTATTCGTTGAGTTTTAGAAACCTTTTGTATTCACAGTGTGTCCATTCTCTAGGTTTCCCATACATGTTATAGCTGTAGTAATATTCCCTTCAAGCTGGAGAGTTGGGACCCAAGGAATGGGGGCCCTGCATTTTTGCTTTGAAGGGTCTGCATTTGCTCACCCAATCTCACCAATCTTCTCAGTCCCAAGTGTCCAGCCATATACCACATCCAGCTGTCATTGTAGATAGGGTCATTCCAGGTTTCATCAGAGACCCTGAAGGAATTGTAAAGAAGTTCCCTGTTTTTTGGTTTTGTTTTTGAAATTCCTTTTTATAGTGTGTTTCAGCTGTTTCTCGCTTCCATGTTTATGCCAGTCTAGACACACTTGATTCCCTTACGGAGACATATCAATACATAGGTTTTAAGATACTTACTAGTCAGATCTATTGCTCTGCGCGAAATATGGGGTTTTGAGTCCCTTTCACTGAGGAAGGTGTAGGTCTTGTCTATTCCACAGTTGGTTTTAGAAACGGTAACTGTGCTTATATCAAACTCTGGTTTTATGCATCACCCCAACTCTCCTTCCCCCTTAAACAGGCATAAGAGTGTTTTCTAAATGTGAGACTCTGTTCTCTTTCCTAACTCAGTTCATGTGTAGCCATGTTTACAGGATCTTCATAAGTGATATCTTCTGATAATTTTCTTTTTCTGTGTGACTTATTTCACTTAGAATCATCGTACATGAATCCACTCACTTTGCTGCTCCTGGTATTATGACATTGATTTCATGGCTGAGGGATAATCCATCGTACGTAAGTACCACAATTTTTTGAACCATTTTTATATTTCCTGGGATATTTAAGGTGTACCCAATTTGAAGTTCTTGTAAGCTGTGCAGCCCTAAATTTGGGGGTGGCTCTGTCTTATTGATTTTCAGTTTTCCCAAGGTATATTCCCTAGACTGGAAGTGCCCTTGGCTCTGTAGCTCTGTTGTTAACTTCTTTAAGGGAACGCAATGCACACCTCCAGTGAGGCAGGTGGCAATTTACATCCCGCCCATCAGCATAACAAGGCTCCCTGTTCTCCAGGGCCTGTCTTGCCTTTCTGGTTTTTACACATTTGTGGATGTCCCTTTTGACCGGTGGGAAGTGATACTTCTTTGTAGTGCAGATTTGCATTGCCCGCTTGCTTGCTTGCCCAAAAAGGGCGTATGCTTTTTCTCCTGAATATATTCAGGGGAAAAAGCATACGCCCTTTTTGGCCAAGTGCGTCATTGTCGAAGTTGTGCCCCTCTTCCTGTGCTTTAAAGGCGATTCCTACGTACATCTTGAAATCTGTTTCCTTGTATTCTGCCTCACTTTCAAGTCCGCCTCGTTGCCTTCCCTCAACAGATTTTGGGCGATAGTTGTCCTTTATTACTCTGCCAGTTTGTGAATTGCTGTGCCCCTGAGCTCCATTTTTCAACTCGTTTTATGTGAGCTGAACGCAAGTCCAAAATTTTGGTTCAGGACCTATACTGATTCCGGGTGGGAGGCTGAGACTCTGGTTAATTCTTCTTCCTGCCGGAAAATTAGAGTGACATGTGCCCGTCCAAATGCCTAACAGCTACTCTCACATTGGTTCTCCCTCTTCCCTTCCATCCTCTGCCAAATTGGCAACCTGTGCGAACCAGGAGTTTAAAGGGGCTGTCTCTCCAAGTTGGGAGATTGATAGTAAAGCAGTTGAAAGTCAAACCGGAGCACCAGGAGAGGGACTATTCGTTGAGTTTTAGAAACCTTTTGTATTCACAGTATGTCCATTCTCTAGGTTTCCCATACATGTTATAGTTGTAGTAATATTCCCTTCAACCTGGAGTGTTGGGACCCATGGAATGGGGGCCATGCATTTTTGCTTTAAAGGGTCTGCATTTGCTCACCCAATCTCACCAATCCTCTCAGTCCCAAGTGTCCAGCCTTATACCACATCCAGCTGTCATTGTAGATAGGGTCATTCCAGGTTTCATTAGAGACCCTGAAGGAATTGTAAAGAATTTCCCTGTTTTTTGGTTTTCTTTGTGAAATTCATTTTTATAGTGGGTTTCAGCTGATTCTCGCTGCCATGTTTATGCCAGTCTAGACACACTTGATTCCCTTACAAAGACATATCAATACACAGATTTTAAGATTCTTACTAGTCAGATCTATTCCTCTGTGGGAAATATGCGGTTTTGAGTCCCTTTCATTGAGGAAGGTGTAGGTCTTGTCTATTCCACAGTTGGTTTTAGAAATGGTACCTGTGCTTATGTCAAACTCTGGTTGTATGCATCACCCCACCTCTCCTTCCCCCTTAAGCAGGCATAAGAGTGTTTTCTAAATGTTAGACTCTGTTCTCTTTCCTAACTCAGTTCATGTGTAGCCATGTTTACAGGAACTTCATAAGTGATATCTTATGATGTTTCTTTTTCTGTGTGACTTATTTCACTTAGAATCATCGTACCTGAATCCACTCATTTTGCTGCTCCTGGTCTTATGACATTGATTTCATGGCTGAGGGATATTCCATCGTACATAAATACCACAGTATTTTGAACAATTTTTATATTTCCTGGGATATTTAAGGTGTACCCAAGTTGAGGTTCTTGTAAGCAGTGCAGACCTAAATATGGGGGTGGCTCTGTCATATTGATTTTCAGTTTTCCCAAGTTATATTCCCTAGACTGGAAGTGCACTTGGCTCAGTAGCTCTGTTGTTTACTTCTTTTAGGGAACACAATGCTCTCCTCCAATGAGGCAGTTGGCAATTTACATCCCGCCCATCAGCATAACAAGGCTCCCTGTTCTCCAGGGCCTGTCTTGCCTTTCTGGTTTTTACACATTTGTGGATGTCTCTTTGGACCGGTGGGAAGTGACACTTCTTTGTAGTGCAGAATTGCATTGCCCGCTTGCTTGCTTGGCCAAAAAGGGCGTATGCGTTTTCTCCTGAATATATTCAGGAGAAAACGCATACGCCCTTTTGGGCCAAGTGCATCATTGTCGATGTTGTACCCCTCTTCCTGTGCTTTAAAGGCGATTCCAACGTACCTCTTGGAATCTGTTTCCTGCTGTTCTGCCTCATTTCAAGTCCGCCTCGTTGCCTTCCCTCAACAGATTTTTAGACTATAGTTGTCCTTTATTACTCTGCCAGTTTGTGAATTGATGTGCCCCTGAGCTCCATTTTTCAACTCGTTTCTTGTGAGCTGTACGCAAGTCCAAAATTTTGGTTCAGGACCTATACTGGTTCCGGGTGGGTGGCTGAGACATTGGTTAATTCTTCTTCCTGCCGGCTAATTAGAGTGACATGTGCCCGTCCAAATGCCTAACAGCTACTCTCTCATTGGTTCTCCCTCTTCCCTTCCATCCTCTGCCAAATTGGCAACCTGTGCAAACCAGGAGGTTAAAGGGGTTGTCTCTCCAAGTTGGGAGATTGATAGTAAAGCAGTTGGAAAGTCAAACTGGAGCACCAGGAGAGGGACTACTCGTTGAGTTTTAGAAACCTTTTGTATTCACAGTGTGTCCATTCTCTAGGTTTCCCGTACATGTTATAGCTGTAGTAATATTCCCTTCAACATGGAGAGTTGGGAACCATGGAATGGGGGCCATGCATTTTTGCTATAAATGGTCTGCATTTACTCACCCAATCTCACCAAACCTCTCAATCCCAAGTGTCCAGCATTATGCCACATCCAGCTGTCATTGTAGACAGGGTCATTCCAGGTTTCATCACAGACCCTGAAGGATATGTAAAGAATTTCCCTATTTTTTGGTTTTGTTTTTGAAATTCCTTTTTATAGTGGGTTTGAGCTGATTCTCGCTGCCATGTTTTGCCAGTCTAGACACACTTGATTCCCTTACAGAGACATATCAATACATAGGTTTTAAGATTCTTACTAGTCAGATCTATTCTTCAGTGGGAAATATGGTGTTTTGAGTCCCTTTCACTGAGGAAGGTGTAGGTCTTGTCTGTTCCCCAGTTGGTTTTAGAAATGGTACCTGTACTTATATCAAACTCTGGTTTTATGCATCACCCCACCTCTCCTTTCCCCTTAAGCAGGCATAAGAGTGTTTTCTAAATGTGAGACTCTGTTCTCTTTCCTAACTCAGTTCATGTGTAGCCATGTTTACAGGATCTTCATAAGTGATATCTTATGATAAGTTTCTTTTTCTGTGTGACTTATTTCACTTAGAATCATCGTACCTGAATCCACTCACTTTGCTGCTCCTGGTCTTATGAAATTGATTTCATGGCTGAGGGATATTCCACCGTACATAAATACCACAGTTTTTTGATCCATTTTTTTATTTCCTGGGATATTTAAGTTGTACCCAAGTTCAGGTTCTTGTAAGCAGTGCAGCCCTTAATTTGGGGGTGGCACTGTCTTATTGATTTTCAGTTTTCCCAAGGTATATTCCCTAGACTGGAAGTGCCCTTGGCTCTGTAGCTCTGTTGTTTTCTTGTTTTATGGAACGCAATGAACTCCTCCAGTGAGGAGGTTGGCAATTTACATCCCGCCCATCAGCATAACAAGGCTCCCTATTCTCCAGGGCCTGTCTTGCCTTTCTGGTTTTTACACATTTTGTGGATGTCCCTTTTGACCGGTGGGAAGTGATACTTCTTTGTAGTGCAGATTTGCATTGCCCGCTTGCTTGCTTGGCCAAAAAGGGCATATGCGTTTTCTCTTGAATATATTCTGGAGAAAATGCATACGCCCTTTTTGGCCAAGTGCGTCATTCTCGAAGTTGTGCCCCACTTCCTGTGCTTTAAAGGCGATTCCAACGTACCTCTTGAAATCTGTTTCGTGCTATTCTGCCTCGCTTTCAAGTCTGCCTCCTTGCCTTCCCTCAACAGATTTTTGGACGATAGTTGTTCTTTATTACTCTGCCAGTTTGTGAATTGCTGTGCCCCTGAACTCCATTTTACAACTCGTTTTTTGTGAGCTGTACGCAAGTCCAAAATTTTGGTTCAGGACCTATACTGGTTCCCGTTGGGTGGCTGGGACTCTGGTTAATTCTTCTTCCTGCCGCGAAATTAGAGTGACATGTGCCCGTCCAAATGCCTAACGGCTACTCTCTCATTGGTTCTCCCACTTCCCTTCCATCCTCTGCGAAATTGGCAACCTGTGCGAACCAGGAGGTTAAAGGGGTTATCTCTCCAAGTTGGTAGATTGATAGTAAAGCAGTTGGAAAGTAAAACCAGAGCACCAGGAGAGGGACTACTCATTGAGTTTTAGAAACCTTTTGTATTCACATTGTGTCCATTCTCTAGGTTTCCCGTACATGTAATAGCTCTAGTAATATTCCCTTCAACATGGAGAGTTGGGACCCATGGAATGGGGGCCATGCATTTTTGCTTTAAGGTGTCTGTATTTGCTCACCCAATCTCACCAATCCTCTCAGTCCCAAGTGCACAGCATTATGCCACATCCAGCTGTCATTGTAGATAGGGTCATTTCAGGTTTCATCAGAGACCCTGAAGGAAATGTAAAGAATTTCCCTGTTTTTTGGTTTTGTTTTTGAAATTCCTTTTTATAGTGGGTTTGAGCTGATTCTCGCTGCCATGTTTATGCCAGTCTAGACACACTTGATTCCCTTACAGAAACATATCAATACATAGGTTTTAAGATTCTTACTAGTCAGATCTATTCCTCTGTGGGAAATATGGGGTTTTGAGTCCCTTTGACTGAGGAAGGTGTAGGTCTTGTCTATTCCACAGTTGGTTTTAGAAAAGGTTCCTGTGCTTATATCAAACTCTGCTTTTATGCATCACCCCACCTCTCCTTTCCCCTTAAGCAGGCATAAGAGTGTTTTCTAAATGTGAGACTCTGTTCTCTTTCCTAACTCAGATCATCTGTAGCCATGTTTACAGGATCTTCATAAGTGTTATCTTATGATAAGTTTCTTTTTCTGTGTGACTTATTTCACTTAGAATCATCGTACCTGAATCCACTCACTTTGCTGCTCCTGGTATTATGACATTGATTTCATGGCTGAGGGATATTCCATCGTACATAAATACCACAGTTTTTTGAACCATTTTTATATTTCCTGGGATATTTAAGGTGTACCCAAGTTGAGGTTCTTGTAAGCAGTGCAGGCCTAAATTTGGGGGTGGCTCTGTCTTATTGATTTTCAGTTTTCCCATGGTATATTCCCTAGACTGGAAGTGCCCTTGGCTGTGTAGCTCTGTTGTTTACTTGTTTTAGGGAAAGAAATGCAGTCCTCCAGTGAGGCAGTTGACAGTTTATATCCCGCCCATCAGCATAACAAGGCTCCCTGTTCTCCAGGGCCTGTCTTGCCTTTCTGGGTTTTACACATTTTGTGGATGTCCCTTTTGACCGGTAGCAAGTGATACTTCTGTGTAGTGCAGATTTGAATTGCCCGCTTGCTTGCTTGGCCAAAAAGGGCGTATGCGTTTTCTCCTGAATATATTCAGGAGAAAACGCATACGCCCTTTTTGGCCAAGTGCATCATTGTCGAAGTTGTGCCCCTCTTCCTGTGCTTTAAAGGCGATTCCAACGTACCACTTGAAATCTGTTTCCTGCTCTTCTGTCTCGCTTTGAAGTCCGCCTCGCTGCCTTCCCTCAACAGATTTTTGGACGATAGTTTTCCTTTATTACTCTGCCAGTTTGTGAATTGCTGTCCCCCTGAGCTCCGTTTTTCAACTCGTTTTTTGTGAGCTGAACGCAAGTCCAAAATTTTGGTTCAGGACCTATACTGGTTCCCGGTGGGTGGCTGAGACTTTGGTTAATTCTTCTTCCTCCCGGGAAATTAGAGTGACATGTGCCCGTCCAAATGCCTAACAGCTACTCTGTCATTGGTTCTCCCTCTTCCCTTCCATCCTCTGCCAAATTGGCAACATGTGCGAACCAGGAGCTTAAAAGGGCTGTCTCTCCAATTTGGGAGATTGATAGTAAAGCAGTTGGAATGTCAAACTGGAGCACCAGGAGAGGGACTATTCGTTGAGTTTTAGAAACCTTTTGAATTCACAGTGTGTCCATTCTCTAGGTTTCCCGTACATGTTATATCTGTAGTAATATTCCCTAAAACATGGAGAGTTGGGACCCATGGAATAGCGGCCATGCATTTTTGCTTTAAATGGTCTGCATTTGCTCACCCAATCTCTCCAATCCTCTCAGTCCCAAGTGTCCAAACTTATGCCACATCTAGCTGTCATTGTAGATAGGGTCATTCCAGGGTTCATCAGAGACCCTGAAGGAATTGTAAAGAATTTCCCTGTTTATTGGTTTTGTTTTGAAATTCATTTTTATAGTGGGTTTGAGCTGATTCTCGCTGCCATGTTTATGCCAGTCTAGACACATCTGACTCCCTTACAGAGACGTATCAATACATAGGTTTTAAGATTCTTACTAGTCAGATCTATTCCTCTGCGGGAAATATGAGGTTTTGAGTCCCCTTCACTGAGGAAGGTGTAGGTCTTGTCTATTCCACAGTCTGTTTTAGAAATGGTACCTGTGCTTATATCAAACTCTAGTTTTATGCATCACCCCACCTCTCCTTTCCCCTTAAGCAGGCATAAGATTGTTTTCTAAATGTGAGACTCTGTTCTCTTTCCTAACTCAGTTCATGTGTAGCCATGTTTACAGGATCTTCATAAGTGATATCTTATGATAAGTTTCTTTTGCTGTGTGACTTATTTCACTTAGAAGCATCGTACCTGAATCAACTCACTTTGGTGCTCCTGGTCTTATGACATGGATTTCATAGCTGAGGGATATTCCATCGTACATAAGTACCACAGTTTTTTGAACCATATTTATATTTCCTTGGATATTTAAGGTGTACCCAAGTTGAGGTTCTTGTAAGCAGTGCAACTCTAAATTTGGGGGTGGCTCTGTCTTATTGATTTTCAGTTTTTCCTACGTATATTCCCTAGACTGGAAGTGCCCTTGGCTCTGTTGCTCTGTTGTTTACTTGTTTTAGCGAACGCAATGCACTCCTCCAGTGAGGCAGTTGGCAATTTACATCCCGCCCATCAGCATAACAAGGCTCCCTGTTCTCCAGGGCCTGTCTTGCCTTTCTGGTTTTTACACATTTGTGGATGTCCCATTTGACCGTTGGGAAGTGGTACTTCTTTGTAGTGCAGATTTGCATTGCCCGCTTGCTTGCTTGGCCAAAAAGGCGTATGCGTTTTCTCCTGTATATATTCAGTAGAAAACGCATATGCCCTTTTTGGCCAAGTGCGTCATTGTCGAAGTTGTGCCCCTCTTCCTCTGCTTTAAAGGCGAAACCAACGTACCTCTTGAAATCTGTTTCCTACTCTTCTGCCTCGCTTTCAAGTCCGCCTCGTTCCCTTCCCTCAACAGATTTTTGGACGATAGTAGTCCTTTATTACTCTTCCAGTGTGTGAATTGTTGTGCCCCTGAGCTCAATTATTCAACTCGTTTTTTGTGAGCTGTACGCAAGTCCAAAATTTTGGTTCAGGACCTATACTGGTTCCTGGTGGGTGGCTGAGACTCTGGTTAATTCTTCTTCCTGCCGGGAAATTAGAGTGACATGTGCCCGTCCCAATGCCTAACAGCTACTCTCTCATTTGTTCTCCCTCTTGCCTTCCATCCTCTGCAAAACTGGCAACCTGTGGGAACCAGGAGCTTAAAGGGGATGTCTCTCCAATTTGGGAGATTGATAGTAAAGCAGTTGGAAAGTCAAACCGGAGCACCAGGAGAGGGACTACTCGTTGAGTTTTAGAAGCCTTTTGTATTCACAGTGTGTC